>NW_028274813.1:35149166-36467083 GCF_037043125.1 Eumetopias jubatus | reverse complement strand
AGTGTATTTGGGTGTGAATAGCTCTTGAATTAACCCACTTTTAGATGTATTGGAAAACAGTATTCTGAAAGGCCTAATATAAATTGAGTAATTTAGAATAATGTTCTCTAAAATTGAGGAATAATAGAAATGGAGAAGCCAAAAAAAAAAAAATAGGGGCTTGCTTGCCTTGTCTCTTTAGCACGTTATGTTCAGGTGCTAGTTTCAATCCATTTTAAAATTTAAGGTGTTTTGTGCACAAGCAGAATTCCTCTTTGGCACCATGAGTCACTGGTGTGTAATGATTGCATTATTTCACTGATGTTTGAAGTTGTTAATTTTATTGTTAAAAAAAAAATCTCCAAGTCTATTTAGGGTAGAGTTTTAAATGTGTGTGTGTTTATGTGAATTTTAGGGAATGATGAAAGATGCTGTGGTCTGGTTAACTCTACAAGAGAAAAAACTACGGGAAGTCCTAAAGGATTCAGAAAATGAGAACTACTCTAAAAAGTATGAAGTAAGTATGACTTTAAACAGCAATTTATTTGTAACTCACTGTTAAGGAAGAGTAGGGTGCTTTTGAAAAAAAAGTCTTTTAGGGTAATTATTTAAAGACTAAACAAACGCCAAGTTTTAGCATCGAGTTCTAGGACAGTGCTTCTCACATTCTGATGTGCGTGTGAATTACCTGGGCAATCTCGTTAAAGTGCGGATTCGAACTCAGTAGTTCTGGGTGGGGCCTGAGACTCTGCATGTCCAGCAAGCTGCCGGTGGTGCTGATGCCTGGTCCTCCGGGTACTTTGAATAGTAAGCTTTTAGAACAGGGCGTGGCAAACTGGTCTGTGGGCGCCACCATCAGTTTTTGTGAATCGGGTGTTACTGGAAGAGAGCCATGCCCAGTAAGGTATTATTCATGGCTGCTTGGGCCAGAATTAAGTAGTGGCAGTAGCCACCATATGGCCCTCAAACCTAGGACATTTACTATCTTGCCACTTACAGCCGAAGTTTTCCAGTCCCCAGTCTAGAGCAGAAAGAATATTGAATGAAAAAAAGATCAGGAAATCAGAAATGAAGCCAACCCTGAATGATAACAAGATAGGGCCCCAATCAAGGTGTCCTTCGAGGAAAATTGACACCTGTTATTGTCCCCGTGTTTGAACATTAGCTTTTTACCAGGCGCCTTGCCAACCAGCATTTTACCTGTCACAGCATCTTATGGAGAGTGGTATTGCTATTCCAGCCTTACAGATGAAGACAAGACTTAGAGGCACGAAGCGACTTGTCTGAGGTCACATAGCTACTGAGAGGTAGAGCTGGGATTTGAGTGAAGTCTGGCTTTGAAGCCCGAGCTCTCTTTATGTCCTGGGGCTTCTCCAGGTTAGGCAGTTGCTCCTGTACCGTCTTGAAAGAGACTAACAGGAGCCAAGGTGAGGGTTCTTCAGCCCCGTTTCTCAGAACCCACTGTTTCTGCAACTCTGCTCCCCACCAGTCCTCCGTCCTGAATAAAGCAGACACCCTCTCATGTGCCTGCACAGCACTTAACACCTCCAAGCTCTGTTTCCCTGTCAGAGGGAGTTGGACGAATCCAGTCTTTCTAACCGTACCATGCAGCCGATTGTGCGACTTGCTGGCAGCAGCATCCTTTTTGGTTTAGAGGCGTCAGAGAAGAAAGGGGATGGGACAGTTTCATCTTACTTTCATCTGAGCTGCATCAGCTTTGGCGCTTCTTCCGTCTTTGTTCTGGCCCAATATGGGTCTTTTTTAAAGATTTTATTTATTTGAGAGAGAGAGAGCGCGCGCTAGCACAAGCAGGGAGAGGGGCAGAAGCAGAGGGAGTGGGACAAGCAGACTCCCCACTGACTGTGGAGCCTGACTTGGGACTTGATCCCAGAGCCTGGGGATTATGACCTGAGCTGAAGGCAGATGCTTAACCCACTGAGCCACCCAGGCGCCGTTGGCCTGATATTTTTTACTGACAAGATGCTAAGTGTCCACTGGAAGTGCTTTGCTTGCACATATGTCCTTGATTTAGTCATGGACCACAGATTCAGGTTTCTAAAAAGGCTTTATGAAGTTATTAATGATCAGAAAGAATTACAATAATTATCGCCCAGTTTGCTCGTAAAACTTAATCTTTCAAAAAAAATTTATATATTTATTTATTTTCAAAAGTAAGCTCTACTCCAAACATAGGGGCTCGAACTTATGACCCCAAGATCAAGAGTTGCATGCTCTCCCAGCTGAGCCAGCCAGGTGCCCCAACTCATAAAATTTAACTGAAAATGCTGTCAATTATTATGAATAATGTTTGAAATAATATTTATGGAATTGATGACTCTTCAACACTAATATTTCACGCAAATCCAAACCAAGGAAAGCTTTATTTTTAAAATTTTTGAGGGCAGGGATGAAGTATTTTCTAAGGTCTGTATAAAATGACTTGGGAAGAACTGGCTCAAGTGCAGTTAATCATAGACACATTTACATGTGATCACTGCTACCATATAGTTCTTACTTCTACTCATTCTTATTTTGTTGTGAATCCATATTTGGGGAGGACAAACAAACTCACATTTTCCATGTGGCATCATGAGTTGTCCTGTCGAGCTGGGTGACCTGGCCACTCTCTTCCAGTAGAAATCCAAGAGTACTGACACGAGACACAAGCTGTGACCTGTTGTTACTGTGATGGCACTCAAATGATCAAGGTGCACTGATGAAAGATACCAGAGCAGTGAGAGGATCCTGAAGTCAGGAAACTTTACCTTTATCTAAGTAAAAATTTAAATGTAACCTACAGCTATAGACCTTAACATAGTGGATTACATTTCAGAAACTGATCTAAAATTTCTGTCTTGAAAATACTTTTCTGATTGTAGAGTCTGCTGTCCTTTTTGGAGTCATTCAATGAAGAAAAAAAGCCCTTTTTGGACATTCTGCCAATAAAAAGGAATCTGAATGAGCTGAATGAAGATCAGTTACAGTTGAGAGAAGCCTGGGATGGCCTCACCTACCAGGTTACTGTGTTATATTGATTGAAAGAACATTTTCATGAGGCAGCTTTGTTTGTTGGATGATTACTTTAGACTTCCATGAGGAATTCTGTAAAAGAGTACATGCTACATTAGAAATTTGGGAGAGTGTTCTTTTAGTTTCTCCGTGGCCTCATTTGGGTAGTGATTGATATTTAATAGGAATTTACAGCATTCTGCTTAGAGAAACTGCTTATCCAAAGTTTTTATATTTGCCATCAATGATTGGTTTGCTACAGTAGATTATCCATATTCTGATTGACCTGCAGCCTCATCTCTATAATGGACCAGAATCATGTGTCACTATTAATAGATGCTTGAAGGGGGTTAGGGACGAGCCTAGAGAGAATGTGTGAAGATGAATGTGTATGTGTGTCTGAATATATCTATATGATTTCAGTTGTTTGCAGTTTATTGAGATTTGTGTTATGACCCACTATGTAGTGCATTTTTTTTTTTTTAAGATTTTATTTATTGGAGAGAGACAGAGATAGCGAGAGAGAGCAGGAGCAGGGAGAAGGAGAAGGAGGCTCCCCGCTGAGCAAAGAGCCCAACGTGGGGCTCCATCCCAGGACCCTGGGATCATGACCTGAGCCAAAGGCAGACGCTTAACCAACTGAGCCACCCAGGTGCCCCGGATGTAGTGCATGTTGGTGTACATACCATTTGCCCTTGAAAGAATGTGTATTCTGTATTTGATATAGCTTGCTTTCTTTCTTTTTCTTTCTTTCTTTCTTCCTTTCTTTCTTTCTTTCTTTCTGTCTTTCTTTCTTTTTTAAAGATTTTTATTTATTTATTTGAGAGAGAATGAAAGAGAATGAGCAGGGAGAGCGGAAGAGGGAGAGGGAGAAGCAGATTCCCCTGCTGAGCTGGGAGCCTGAGTGGGGCTCTATCCCAGGTCGCCAGGATCACAGGATCATGACCTAAGCTGAAGGCAGATAGATGCCCACCGTACAGAGCCACCCAGGTGCCCTTGATATAGTATTCAACAGATATCAGTTAAGATAAAGATGGTTGATAGTATCAGATTATCTATGTCTTGATTGACATTTTCCTTAGTTTTATCGGTTGCTGAGAGAGGGCTGTTAAAATCTATAGAATCGTTCCTTCCATGCTGTGGATTTTGCTTCATGTATTTTAAAACTTGGTATTAGTTGTGCACATTTATGATTGTTATCATAATGACACTGATGAATGACACTTATTACTATGAAATATTCTTGTTTATTTCTCGTAATACTGGTTTTTTTTTGATGTCTACTTAATCTGCTATCAATATTATCATTCCAGTCTTATGCTGACTCATATATCTTTTTCCTTCATTTACTTTCATTTGAGTCTTTTTATTTATTTATTTATTTTTTAAAAGATTTTATTTATTTATTTGGCAGAGAAAGACACAGCGAGAGAGGGAACACAAGCAGGGGGAGTGGGAGAAGGAGAAGCAGGCTTCCCGCGGAGCGGGGAGCCCGATGTGGGGCTCGACCCCAGGACCCTGGGATCATGACCTGAGCCGAAGGCAGACACTTAATGACTGAGCCACCCAGGCGCCCCTTGAGTCTTTTTATTTAAAGTGCATCTCTATGGGCAGCATATGGTTGGATCTTGCTTTCTTATCCATTATGATAATCTCTACCTTTTAGTTGGAGAGCTTAGTCAGTTAATATTCAATGGAATATTAATATGGTTCAATTTAGGTATATCATTTTACTCTTTTTTTCTGTTTATTCCCTCTTTTTTTTTTAAAGATTTTATTTATTTATTTGAGAGAGAGAATGAGAGATAGCACGAGAGGGAAGAGGGTCAGAGGGTCAGAGGGAGAAGCAGGCTCCCTGCTGAGCAGGGAGCCCGATGCGAGACTTGATCCCGGGACTCCAGGATCATGACCTGAGCCGAAGGCAGTCGCTTAACCAACTGAGCCACCCAGGCACCCCATTCCCTCTGTTTTTTGTATCTCTATTCTTTCCTGCCTTGCTTTAGATTATGTTAATATTTTTAGAATTTCATTTTAATTTATTGGCTTTTTTCTCTACTGCTTTCTATCAGATTTCCATTGAGATTACAATATACATTTAAAAATTATTACAGTCTGCAGGGCGCCTGAATGGCTCAGTTGGTTGAATCTGCCTTCAGCTCAGGTCATGACCTCACGGTCCTGGGATTGAGCCCCACATTGGGCTCCCTGCAGAGCAGGGAGTCTGCTTCTCCCTCTCCCTTTGTGCTCCCTCTTTCTCTCTTAAATAAATAAATAAAATCTTAAAAAAAATTTTTTTTACAGTCTACTTATACAACTTTTAAGTTACCGTAATTTTTATGTAGAAATCTTTTAATTAAATTCATTTGTCATTCTTTATGCTATAGTTTCTTTATATATAAATATATGTATATATGTAAATGCCATAAACATATGTTTTAAAGTCTCCAAGACCATGTTACAAATTTTTGCTAAAAATAGTCATACATTTTAAAGAAATTAAGAGAAAAAAATGTCTCTTACATTTATCTAGATATTTATCATTTCCAATGGTCTTCATTCCTTTCTAGAGGTTTGAGTTTCCATCTGAACTCATTTCCCTTCACCCTGAAAAAACTTTTTTTTAACTTATCTTATAATGCAGATCTGGCGGAACAAATTCTCTTAGTTTTCTTTGATTTCTGAATGTCTTTATTTTGCCTATATTCTTTTTTTTAAGGTTTATTTACTTATTTTAGAGAGAGAGGGAGAGAGAGAGAGCGGGTGCAGGGAAAGGGGCAGAGGGAGATGGAGAGAAAGAATCTCAAGCAGACTCCCTGCTGAGTGTGGAGCTGGATGTGGGGCTTGCTCTCATGATCTGAGCCAAAATCAAGAGTTGGATGCTTAACATACTGAGCCACCCAGGCGCCCCGCCTTCATTCTTTTTTTTTAAACATCTTTTTTGATGTATAATTTACATATCATACAATTCATTCATTTTAAATGGATAGGTAAATGATTTTTGGTGAATTTACAGAGTTGTAACAGAGATTTTATGGTCTGCAAATCAAAAATACATGTTTCACATCATTTATCAAGGGTGTTAAATAGTCTGGTAGCTTAAAAGAACCACCCTCTTCAAGTACCTAATTTGGGAGAACTGGCATAGCTCTGGAAACCTTCCCATCAAGTGTCAGGGCTCATTGCGTCCCCAGCTCGTGTTCTTATCACAGCTTTGAAACTGACGCTTGCAAAGGGCAGGAGCTCTTGGTTACAATTGCTCAACAAAAGGGAAGGAGAGGAAGAAGATACTGTCTGTAGAGTTCACGATGTTCCAGGCCACAAAGACCTGGCCTAATTTTATTGAATATGACTTGGCAAAAATACCCACAATAATGAGAAAAACCATTAAAAAAACTATTTTGCAAGAGTAAGTGCTACAAATTGATCATAGCTTGAAAATCCATTCCTTAGTTGGATATAATACAGCTTGTCTCGGTGTGGCAAAGGAGACATTAATGTTAAAGTCATCAGGTATATAAAAGTCAATATCATCCAGACAGTTTCTGGTTCAGTTGTTTGAGCACACAATTACCTCAAAGCCTCACAGTAAATGGTTTCATTTTAAGCCAGCTATGCAAAATAGCAATATTCTGTTATTTTGACCTGACAAGATCAGTGCAGACCAGATACAAATTTTCATACAAATACAAAAGTAATTTACATGTAGAGTACAGCTCCCACGCAGAAAGCACGTGTTCCATTCCATCCAAAATGTATACAGCTTTCTTTTAGTTGTGAAAAGATCATCAGTTGAATTAGAGCTATTGTTCTTAGACTCTCTTTAACTCAGTCATGTATCAACTTTCTGACTTATTTTATTTTGGCAAATGTACAAATAACTTGGTTATAATGAAAGAACATATTAAAAATTCATAATGGGGCGCCTGGGTGGTCAGTTGGTTAAGTATCTGCCTTTGGCTCAGGTCATGTTCCCAAGGTCCTGGGATCGAACCCCGCATCAGGCTCCCTGCTAAGCGGGGGGCCTGCTTCTCCCTCTCCTTCTGCTGTTCCCTCTGCTTGTGCTCTCTCTCTGTCAAATAAAAAAAAAACTTAAAAAAAATTCATAATGATGAAAATATTTTTTTCATTCTTTTCCAACTGGAGGCTTAATTGCATATACTTAATGATTGAAGATTGTAGAGTTGCCTTTTGCCATATGTTGTTTGAGAAGATAAACTTGAAAGCAACTAAAGCAAAACAAAATACCACATAATATTCCTTACATGTGGGATCTTTAAAAAAAAAGTCTAACTTCTAGAAACAGCGAGTAGAAAAGTGGTTGTCAGGGATGGGGAGTAGGGAATAGAAGTTGGTGAAAGGGTACAAACTTCCAGTGATAAGTTGAGTAAGGTCACATGATGGCTATTCTTGATTAACACTGTATTAAAGCATCAAAATTTGCTAAGAGAGTTGAATTTAAATGTTCTCACCAAAAAAAAAAAAAGATGTGAAGTGATTGGATGTGTTAATTAACTAGATAGTGGGAATCCTTCCACAAAGTATGTGTGTATCAAATCACCATGATCTACACTTTAAATATCTTACAATTTTGTCAATATACCTCAATAAACCTAAAAAAAAGAGCAAAACAATATGAAAACTATATTTAATGCTTCTAGTTTATGAATAGTTCCATTTGACCTCCTTAAAGGAGCCTAGCTTTTTCCTCATTTAACATCTTTATACTTGGGTATTTGCTCATATGTTTCTTTTTGATATTTGTCTTGCATATGGTGGCACTCAATAAATGTTTTTCAATTAGTGATGAATCAGATAACCCTATTTTAAAAATGTAATTTTGCTTTTTCTTTCTTCTATTTAAAATCAATTTAACTTTAAGAATAGTGGCAATTCATTTGGTAGAACTATAATGGAAAGAGAAATACAGATTTAAAACTCATACTTTTTTTTTTTAAAACTCATACTTTCATTTGAGGAAGTCATTGAGTGAAACACCTTTTAATTTGTGCTTGATCTTCATGGGGGTGGGGGTCTTTGGAATGAGAATGCCATAAAAACCACAATAGAGCTGTGTGAGTTCAGATCAAAAACCACACTCTTTTTAAAAATTTTTATTTAAATTCATTTAATTAACATATAATGTATTATTGGTTTCAGAAGTAGAGGTTAGTGATTCGTCAGTTGCCTATGACACCCAGTGCTCATCACATCACGTGCCCTCCTTAATGTCCATCACCCAATTACCCCATCCCCCCACCCCCCTCCACTCCAGCAACCCTCAGTTTGTTTCCTATGGTTAAGAGTCTCTTATGGTTTGTCTTCCTCTCTGGTTTCATTTTGTTTTATTTTTTTCCTCTCTGAGTGGTGTGAAGTGGTATCTCATTGTAGTTTTGATTTGTAATCGCTTCTCGGCCTTTTGGCTAAGATCAAGTGTAGTTTTGATTTGTATTTCCCTGATGTTGAGCATCTTTTCATGTGTCAACCATCTTGATGTCTTCTTCGGAAAAATGTCTTTTCATGTCTTCTGCCCATTTTTTTAACTGGATTATTGTTTTTTTGTGGTGGTGTTTGATAAATTCTTTATATATTTTGGATACTAACCCTATATCAGATATGTCATTTGCAAATATCTTCTCACATTCCGAAGGTTACCTCTTAGTTTTGTTGATTGTTTCGTTTGCTGTACCGAAGCTTTTTACCTTAAGTCCCATTAGTTCATTTTTCCTTTTGTTTCCCTTGCCTCAGGAATTTAGGAAACAAAACAGGTGAACATGGGGGGGTGGGCAGGGTGGAGAAGAGAGAGAAACAAACTGGGAAACAGACTCTTACCAATAGAGAACAAACAGGGTTGCTGGAGGGGAGGTGGGCAGCGGGGATGGTTTAGATGGGTGATGGGGATTAAGGAGGGTACTTGTTGTGATTAGCACTGGGTGTTGTATGTTAAGTGATGAGTCACTGAAATCTACACCTGAAGCTGATATTACACTGAATATTAACAAAGTGGAATTTAAATAAGAATTTGAAAGACAAAAAAATAATTAAAAATTAAAAAAAAAAGAATTCCAGGCATCATTGTGTAATCATTGTTCTTCCAGGGTCTTCCCTGGGCCCCCTCTTCCTGGCTCTGTTATATTGCTGACCACAGTTAACTGTAACCATGTACTTTGCTTCTCCCACTAAGGGATTCAGGCAAGACATTTGTTTTGTTTTTATATTTATCTGATTGTATGAAAAGATGTAGAGGGTTGTATTAAACTTACTCTTCTGTTCATGGCACATGGGTCTGGACAAGGCCCTAATCTAACTTTTATTCACTTGTTTAATTTGTGTTTCTTTCTATACCCATGCCCTCCCTCCATTTCCCTTTCTCCTTAGCCCACTATTGTGATGTGCTTAAGGTGTATCTTTTCGTTTTGTGTTGTCTTGCAAAATACATATTATATTTATGTGCTCATGTATTTTTAAGTTGGGTAAATTGATGTTACATGTTATTCTGCTTTGTAAATTTTTGAGCACACGTATTTAAAATGCCCCACTGTTCCCATGTGTGTACATCTAATTTGTGTCTAAGTGCTGCACTGTACTCTGTGGTGTGCAACCGCTACATGCCCCTTCTCCATTCCAGAAGCTTTTTATAGCTCTATCAGCTATTAGCACAGCAGGTTATTAATAAATGTTTGCAGAATGAATGAATGAATGAATGAATGAATGAATCAGTCAATGTGGGAGTGAGTTCTGATGGTGCTTAGTGGGGAAAAAATCCAGGTAGAAGGGACAGCAAGAGTGCAGTAAGTGTTTGGGGAAATAAGTAGTTGATGTTTGTGTGACTCCTGTGCATGGGGGCAGTGGTGGGAAGGCTGAGGAAACAAGAGGTTCATTTATTTATTTGAGAGAGAGCCCGCTCGAGTTGGGGGGGAGGGGCAGAGGAAGAGGGAGAGAGAATCCCAAGCCGACTCTGAACTGAGTGTGGAACCCATTGCGTCTCACGACCCTGAGATGACCTGAACCAAAACCAAGAGTCAGTTGCTCAACCGCCTGAGCCACCCAGGTGCCCCTGAAGAAGTAAACTTTAGAAGAGTGTCTACTGAAGCACAGATTTTTGTTTTTTCAGATTAATGTGTGGAAAACAGAGCTGAATCATGCCTTGCCCTCACCGCTGCATCAAATCGAAGCCTGGCTCCAGGAGATAGAGGAGCTTATAGATGAAGACTTGCCAACTTCCCAGGATTACGGTGAAGCCATGGCTCTAATACAGGAGAAAATGACTTTAATCAAGGTTGGAAATTAAAAAAGAATCATGGAAAAATCTATGCTTCATTAGGGACTGTTCTTGAGGAAGACTTTGTCCTAGGGAGAAGGGAAGGAAATATAATGGGTGTTTGAGGATGGTTTAGAACAATTCCCTTGGGGATTTTTGGGAGCCAGAGATACCTTCACTTTCTTCATGGGCATTGTGCTAGTTCAAGCTGGAAACAATGAGGTAGAGTCTAGTAAGTTCTAAAGCAATTGTAAAGCCTGACAAAAAGGAGGGAGGAGACTGGTTTAAAATATGAGAGATTGGGTTCTCACTACAGTGGCATGAAGGAATTTGATATGTGACATTTATAGCATGTGAACATACAAGGGAATGGAAAATCTGAAAACAAAAAATTTTGATAATGCTTTTACCAAAGAAACTACGGTCTGCCTCTCTGTAAAATGTTGCAGTTTAAAGCACTTCTGATGAAAATACTCATCTGCAAAGTTTTAGTTAAAAAAAAAAAGTAAGGGCTTTATGATTTTTTTTGGAAAAAGATGCAGTGCATGCCCAGAGCAAATGAGATTAACAAACCCCCAGTTACAATGTTTGGCAAGAAGTCTGGTTCATGTCATGCTGAATTTCTTTTCAGAATCTGATGGATAAATTTGATTGTCATTTGAATACTCTTCTGGCATTCGAAAGTAGAGATGAAGAACATTTGCCACTGGTACCACCTAGGAAATTGGAGGAAATGAAAGGACGGTTTGTAACACGAGCACTTCTCAACTGCTCATACCATTCATGTTTGAGCACTAACACGAGGCCATGGGGACCAGAAAATTAGAGATTTTTAGATCATTTCTGACAAGTATTCTTGAAATCTTGATGAATAGTACCTTCACATTTTATATAATAGTAATAGTATATCATGCTCACTATACTTGCTCTCTTATTGGATGGTAGGATATGGTGGTGGGCAAAATTCTGGATGTGGAGTCAGAAAATGAGCTCCATATCTGAGTTTTGATAAAGTTATCATCTTTCTGAGCATGTATTCTCATTTGTAAATACAGGTTAATGGTAATCACTCTTTTCATGTCTCACAAGGATCCTGCGTGAAATGGGAGGAGGTATCTGAAAGCACTTTGTAAACTCCAAAATACTATAAATAGAGATTATTTAATTGACGGTTGTCCACATCATTTCCTCTTTTCTCATCATTCATTAAGTAGCTTACTAGAATGATAATAAGAGGGTGTTAGCCTTAATAATGAAAGCTGTTGTAATATATAAATGTTGAAATTATGGTTGCATTCAGTTACACAAAAGTTTACAAATTTAGTAAAATATTTTGGAGATTAACATTTATTGTAGGATTTTTTTCAATAGGGGAATCATTTCTTCAGAAAATGTTCTGTTTGATGTTTTCATCTCAGAAATAGTTGTTTTATATTTAGCCACAATGTTTGTTTTACTTTGTGTGTTTTTGTTTTTGTTTTTTAAAGAAGATTTGGGGCATCTGACTGGCTTAGTTGGTAGAGCATGTGACTCCTGATTTCAGGGTCATGTTCAAGCTCCACATTGGGCGTAGTATAGCTTACTTAAAAAAAAAAAACGATTTGAGGATACATCTGAGTTCCATGTGTTTAAAATAAAAAGCCAAAGACCCAATATTTTTAGAAATGCCAAATAGATTATCTCGCATTCGGGCAATAATATTAAGTTAAACTCTAAAACCTGCAATATTTTCCAGAATCAACAACATTTCGGGGAAAAAATTCATTCCACGTCTAGAATTTCATTACTATAAGTGCTCAGTTCTTGGTTTGCTAGATGAAGTGAAATTAAAGTTGGATGTTTGGAACATCAAATATGGGAACAAAGAATCTGTGGAATTGTTGCTGGAAGACTGGCATGTAAGCTGTTTTATTTTGTGTCTTAGACAAGTATTCTCCACGTCTGGGAGCTAGGTGTGCATTTTTTTCTTGGCACAATTTCCCTTCACGTTTTCAGGTTTTGAGATGGGTTTTCTTGGTAACTTTCGTTAGCTTAAAACTGCCTGGAGAACAGAATTGCAGGTAGTCAAATAACAGACAGTGGGAGGAGGAAGAAAGAAAACAGCATTATTTACCTCACCAGGGGAGAGTCAGTCAGCCAGGCTAATTAACATAATAGTTAGAAAATGCTTCAACGTTCTTTCCATTAACAATTCCAACTTTCGCTTTTTAAATATTTTTTCCACTCAGATTCATGGTTTCATTCAAAAATTGATTTTTTCTCAGAACATTTTTATCTTAGCCTTTCAAGTTGTAAGAGTGGGAAAGACAGTACATTTTTTCCTGAGGCTTTTTATGGAGAGGGGGTTTAGCTCTTGCAGTTTGTAGGAAAGAAATGTTGCAATGATTTAAATATAAACATGTTCATTTGTAAATTTAAAAGCATTCTAGAAATGTCATTTCTACAGTTAGGACTTATCATTCTTCCTTTTTCCCTCTTTTTGGAATGAGAGACCAAAAAGAAAAATTCAAGATTGTAAGTTTTGGTGCAAAAATTGAAAAACACAATGAAGAGAGGTTTATTTACAGTGAATGATTTAAACACTGTACATTCCTGAATAGAAAGCATCATTCTAAATCAGACTAGGTTTTGAATATCTTTCTTTCTTTTGCTTTCTTTGATTTTTCATTTTTCCATTTAAGTAATCATACCATTGGTGCTAAAAAGTATACAATAAATAGAGGAGTTTTTAATTAACTCTGTTATTTTTCCATAACAGAATTTGCTTGCATAGGACACATAATTTGATTAATGGTAGTTTCTCAAATGTTTTTGTGTGATGGATGGTATCTATTTATAACATATTCTAATATATCTAATAAAAATTATTCAATATTAGTAAAAATGTGCAAAATAAGAGAAACTGATATAAATTATGCAATATTAATAAATATATGAAATAGATTTTGGGTTGCCTGGGTGGCTCAGTCATTAAGCGTCTGCCTTCGGCTCAGATCATGATCCCAGGGTCCTGGGATTGAGCCTCGCATTGGGCTCCCTGTTTGGCGGGAAGCCTGCTTCTCCCTCTCCCACTCCCTGCTTGTGTTCCCTCTCTCGCTGTGTCTCTCTCTGTCAAATAAATAAATAAAATCTTTAAAAAAAATTTATGTCTCTATCTGGATATCTTGGCACATTTTTAATAGTAAAAAACTGTCAACATTTTTTTTTCCTTCCCCCCACCAGAAATTTACTGAAGAAAAAGAGTTCCTAGTTCAACTTGAAACTTCCTTTCAGAGATGTGAAGAAATCCATAAGAATTTAGGTAAAGCTGTATAGTTACTTTTTGATGGAAATAGCATTTTATCTGTTTCACTTACTTTATACCTTAATGTTTTAGGAATTGGTTTTACGTATGTGTTTTCTTTGGAAAATCCTTGCGTTCACTTTTAATATTGTCAGTACGTAACTATTTCACCACTGTCAATTAATATGCCAATATTTTTCTTATCAGTATGATTTTATTAATAATAAACTGTTTTCTGAGATTACCTTCTTGTTTTGTTAACATTATAGCTGGAGAATATCAGGATATTAGTAAAGAATATACCATGGTGGAATATAATATTTGTATGTATAGAAAAAATATATATAATGTGAAATCCACTCTACAAAAAGTTCTGACATGTTGGGCTACTTATGTGGAAAACCTTCGCTTACTCAAGGCTTGTTTTGAGGAGACAAAGAAGGAACAGATTAAAGAGGTATTTTCAGTCTAATGGTACCTCCTCAATTTTACTTTCTTTTTTTTTTTTTCATTTTGTTTGGAGATCCTCATTTTCAATCCAAAAATTAGAGGCCAGAGAACAGTAAGTGTATGAATCTTGGAAAAATTCTTCAAGGTATTGGAAAGAGTTTAGTTTCTTTCTAATATAATTGCCAAAAGGAAGTTTTCTTCTCATTATAGGTATTACACACACACACACACACACACACACACACACACACACACACACACACAGTGTAGCTTTTGAAAGATGTATTTTTAAGTTCTTTGGAAAGAAAAGAAAAGCCTTGGAGTATTTGATAGCTTATAGATACATTTAAAATAAATTGATATTTTAAAAAGTTTTATTTTTCTATTTGGATTGGATGAATACCTTTCAGCTCTAAAATTTCCCTGAGTTTCTAGAGGAAGAAAATGCAGCATACCTTAGACTTATGTGGAAAGGTATGGAAGAAATTTCAGTGTAATTCAGTATTGTTTTCATTTGCTAGTCATGTAATAATCTGTTTTATGATTATTCTCTGAGGTAGTTTTTCTTTCTTTCATTTGTTTTCCTCTCTTGCAAATGGATATAGACAGCCTCTCAGATTAAACATTTTCCAAATAGAAACTAAAGTTACTCAGCTGAAAATGGGCTGTTTATATGAAAGTAAAATTTGTGATAAGTGTAGGAATGCAAAAAGAATATTTGAGGGGTTAGTGAGTCATTCTTCTTGTCACCTGTAGTGATTCTAGAAATCCAAATCTTTGGCTTTCAACACTTCTGTGTTTAAACATCTTTTTTTTTAACTTTTTATTTAAATTCTAGTTGGTTAACATACTGTGTAATATTAATTTCAGTTGTATAATATAGTGATTTAATACTTTCATACAGCATCTAGTGCTCATCAGGACAAGCACACTCCTTAATCTCCAACGCCTATTTCACCCATTCCCCCACCCACCTCCCCTCTGGTAGCCATCAGTTAAGAGTCTGTTTCATGGTTTCTCTCTCTCTTTGTCCCTTAGGTCATTTGTATCTTAAATTCCACATATGAGTGAAATTATATGGTATTTGTCTTTCTCTGACTGACTTAATTTGTTTAGCATAATACTCTCTACCTCCATCCATTAAAGATCTTTTATGAAAATTCACATAACTGAGAAAAATAACACATTAAGCCTTGCAATTCCCAAACTCTGTGCTAAGGTGCCCTGAACTGCCAAAGAGGACTTTCAAGATAATTTAAATTTTGAGGGAGACACAGCAACATCAGTCTGCAGTCTTTTGGATACCATGCAGCAAATAACTACCAAGTGGTTTGGACCCGCCTACATAGAAAATAAGACCCGTAAGATGAATCTTCTGACCTAGGGAATCTATGAAAAAATTACTGAGACATTTAGGGCGCCGTGAACTGATAAATGCTTGAGAACTTTTGCTCCAAGTTCATTAACCACTTAGAAAGATAGAATATCAGATGCTTCCTAAAAGTTCAGGACCAGGAGTGATGACAGACAGCTGGTGCCTGCCAATTAGTGATTAGGAATGAAGAGCTAGTCCAACAAGGAAGGCTCAGGGTCTCTGCAAGAACCTCACACTCACTTTTGCTTAGAATCAACCTTAGTAAAGATCTATTATGGATAATGGAAAGACAAGTGTTATGTCATTAAAATATGTTGCTTCTATGTTGTGTAGGTTCCCTTTGAGACACTATCCCAGTGGAATGTAGAACATACTACTTTAAATGAAGTGGGGAATTTCTTAATTCAAGTCAGTAATGATGAAGTTGGATCATCTATTTCTAAAGAACTGAGAAGGCTGAATAAAAGATGGAGAAAACTTATTACAAAAACTCAGCTTGTAAGTTTTTTTGTTTTATTTTTGGTTTTTGGTAACAGCTTCATCGAGATATAACTCCCATGCCATACAGTCCACTCATTTAAAGGGTGTAACTCAGCGAGGTTTAGTATATTCAGAGTTGTGCAGCCATCATGGTCATGAATTTTAGAACATTTTTGTCACCTAAAGAAACTCTGTACCCATTAGCAGTCACTCCCCACTTTCTCCCAGCCTCCCCAGTAGCCACTAATCTACTTTATGTCTCTGTAGATTTGCCTATTCTGGATATTTCATACAGATGGGATCATATAATATCTGGCCTTGTGTTTCTTGACTTTTTTTTAACTTAGCATAATGTTTTCAAGGTTTGTCTGTGTTGTAGCATGTATTAGTACTCCATTTCTTTTTATGGCAAATAATAGTCTATTGTGTGGATACCCAACATTTTATTTATTCATTGATCAGTTGATGGACATTGGCTTCTTCCCACCTTTTTGACTATTATGAATAATGTTGCTGTGAACATTTATGTACAAGTTTTTGTGTGGACATGTAATGTATAGCTTTCTAGTTGAAATTCATTTACTATTATAGAACAAAATTAAGCGTTTCTGCCTACCAATTTCAAGTTCCTTGAGAACATACGCTGAGCTTTATATAGCTTTATAGTTAGCGTACATAGTGCCTTATAAAAGCAGACCTTTAATAAACAATTTTTGAACTTAAATGATTAAATTAGTCTGTTTCTTATTCTTAATAATTTGAGACTGAGGTTTTTTTTTGGGAAAGCTTATACTTTATAACATTGTTATTAAGTGATAAATCCCAGAATATATCGAATATATTATGTCCAATTATTGTTGGTAATGATATATCTTCACATAAATAATATGGGCTTTAAATTTCATGACATTTTTTTATAGGAGATGAACCTGCCACTTATAAAAAAACAGGATCAACCCAATTTTGACAATTATGAAAATACTCAACTATCTAAAGAAGAAAAACCAACTGTTGATTTTTCGACAGATATGTCAATAGAACTTCCTGAAAATCAGAATCAGAATATAAAGGTAAAATAGTCATATTTTATGTATTTCATTTGTATATAGAAATAACTTGGCTATTTAAAAAAATTTTTTTTAAGTAGGCTCCACGCCTAGTAGGAGCCCCACTCAGGGCTTGTCCTCATGACCCTGAGATCAAGACCTGTGCTGAAATCAAGAGTTGGATGCTTAACTGACTGAGCCACCCAGGTGCCTCAACTTGGGTATTTTTCTTTTGATAAAACCATATTGTTGAAACAATGGTAAATGTGATTATTGGGTAACATTTAAAGTATGGTCATTTTCCACTAGAATGTCAAGTGGATCCCTTCATGAAGGAGCTTTCAGTGTTCAAGTCTGTGTCTCTCACTCGCTGAGGACTTCCACAGACATGCAGAAGCAGCCGTGACTTCTGAGCTGTGGAAATGGAGTTGATATTTTCTTCAGATGACTTTTGATTGTGTTCAGAGATTGTCCAGCTTTGGTCTAGCCCCTGGCCTGTGTCTTGCTTCCTTTCTGTACAATGGGGGACAATATAATTTTTATTTCTTGTTTTGTTGGATAATTTGGAGAATGACTTTAGATTATAGATAAGACTATGGAAAAGGAACAAAAAAAAATCATACACATGTAAGATATAATACCTGTGATTTGGGAAATATGCCTCCTTCTGGATAATAATGGATCCAACGTCACTTAAAGTAACTTTTCACTGGCTTTGGCCAGTGGCTGTGATGGAGTGCCAATGTTTCCCACCATAAGGAGACCTGATCAGAGAAAATCTTGAAAGATCTGAAATTGTACAATATGCTTTTAGAATATAAGAATGCAGAATACTATATTCCTCTAATACATTTAAGATACGGTCTGATTAACAACAACTTTAAGAATGTATCTATCGTATGAACCATGAGAGATGATGGACTCTGAAAAACAAACTGAGGATTCTAGAGGGGAGAGGGGTGGGGGGATGGGTTAGCCTGGTAATGGGTATTAAAGAGGGCACGTTCTGCGTGGAGCACTGGGTGTTATGCACAAACAATGAATCATGGAACACTACATCAAAAACTAATGACGTAATGTATGGTGATTAACATAACAATAAAAAAGTACAATAAAAAAAGAATATCTATCATGTAAGGTGTAAAGCTGTAGCATAACAACCTATAGGATACTGAGAGATGATTAATGGGAAAAGGCTTAATTGTGTTGAAACTGGATTCTGAGTCTCTTCTTGGTGATGTTTCACAACTGCTATTGCTCAGAGTTGTATTTAGTTAAATTGTATATGAGTCTTAGAAAGGTCTATAGAGTCATTACCCTAATTTTCTAAACTTTAATCTTTTTATCTGCAAAGTGGAAATGATAGTAACTAAATGATAGGAATGATATTCTCATTAAGAAAATATATGTGGGGTGGGGGGATGGGTTAGCCTGGTGATGGGTATTAAAAAGGGCACATTCTGAGTGGAGCACTGGGTGTTATGCACAAACAATGAATCATGGAACACATCAAAAACTAATGATGTATGGTGATTAACATAACAATAAAAATTATTAAAAAAAAAATATATGTGAACATGGAGCACCTGGGTGGCTCAGCCGGCTAAGCATCTGCCTTCAGCTCAGGTCATGATCCCAGGGTCCTGGGATTGAGGCCTGTGTCGGGCTCCCTGCTCAGTGGGGAGTCTGCTTCTCCCTCTGCCCCCTCTATGCTTGTGCTCTCTCTCTCTCGCTCTTGCTCTCTCTCTCTCAAATAAATAAATAAAATCTTAAAAAAAAATATGTGAACAATTTTTTTACTTTTTAAAGTGATAAATATGATCATAAAGTGCTATTATCATCGTCCAAAAACTAGGTTTTAAGTTACTAAAATATATTGAATTAGCCATCTTCAGGAAAAAAAGAGATAACTTTTTTTTAACTGAAAATTATTTTATAATGTAAATGTTGCCATCTTCTTAGCGATAATTTTGAATGTTGTAGGCCGAGGAAGAACATGAAAAAGAAAATGAATTCATAGGGCAACTTAAAGTGGCTGAAGATGTTGAAAAACTCATTGGACAGGTGGAAATCTGGGAGGCAGAAACTGAATCTCTTTTGGAGTTTCTGAGACATCAAGAGGGTGTAGATGCCTCAGTGGAAGAACGTTTGCAGGTATGAGTGTAAAAGTATTATAGATTGCATGGTTGTGGACTTATGTATTAAGATAAATACAAGGTTTTAAAGTAAATAGTAATGAGGTGCGCCTGGGTGACTCAGTTGGTTGAGTGTCTGACTCTTGATTTCGGCTCCCGTCGTGATCTCTATCTCGTGGGATGGAGTCCTTCATTGGGCCCTGCGCTCAGTGGAGAATCTCCTTGAGATTCTTTCTCCCTCTCCCTCTGCCCCCCCACCCACACTCACTCTCTCTATTTCTAAATAAATAAATAAAATCTTAAAAAATGTAAATAGTAAAAGGACCATTGTTTGAATTTTCTTCGTTCAGACTTTTAAAAATTGTATGGATTGTCATCCCTGGGTCATTTGCTGAGATTTTGCTTGAAGACAGAGGATAGATTAGGAGACCACTAAGAATACCTATGACTCTCAATTCTTGAACTGATTTTCCTAGCTACAGAATGGAAATTAAAATATTCTCTTGTTTCCAAGGGCAATGAGGAGATGAGTAAGGATACGTCAGTTAGGTCAGTGCAGTGTGAGTATAAAAGATTATACGATCTATGCTTTGAAAGCTCACCCACCGATTAAGCCACTTTCCCTTCCTTGATGCAGGGAGGGTGACGGATGTTGTTAAAACCTTTCTGTCTTTATTCTCTGGCAGTTCGACTCATTGAAAAGCAATGAGGCCAGAGTGTGTTTTAATTCATTCAGTTCTCCTGGGAAAGAAGTTACAATTGAGGTTTTTACTGAGTTCCAGCTCAGCTATAAAACTTATGGAGCATGTCATAAATTACAACAAGGTGGAAAGTTCCTGGAATAAAGGAATATTTATGTAATTCTTTTAAATCCACATTTCTGAAAGGTGTATATATAGCATTTTGTGTTTTCATGGTTTATAAGAATGGTATTTTTTATTGCTTTGAAAGTATTATATAAACATACCTGTGCCATCTGTCAGTGCTTTTATTTATTCTTATTTTTATTTTATTTTTATATTTATTTATTTGTTATATCTGGAATTTATTTTAGTGAAAGAAATAAGTGAGGAATGAGAAATTCAATATTCTAAAGCCTCTTTTAAAAAATGAAAATCCAAAATACTAGAATATACTTACGTTAACAAGGAATTAAGTAGATCTTTATTAGAGCAAGATATATGGTGAAGTAAGAAATGTAAATTACTGAGCAGTACAGGTGATGTGATTTTTTAAAATGGTTTTTAAACATTTGCTTTTTTAAAATTTAAATTCTAGTTAGTTGACATACAGTTCAATATTGATTTCAGAAGTAGAGTTCAGTGGTTCATCATTTACATACAATACCCAGTGCTCATCATAACAAGTGCACTCCTTAATACCCATCACCTACCTAGCCCATCCCCCACCCACCTCCCTCCATCAACCCTCAGTTTGTTCTCTATAGTTAAGTCTCTTATAATTTGTTTCCCCCTCTCTTTTTGCCCCCTCCCAAATGTTCATCCATTTTGTTTCTTAAATTCCACATATGAATGAAATCATGTGGTACTTATCTTTCCCTGATTGACTTATTTTGCTTAGCCTAATATACTGTAGCTCCATCCACGTTGTTGCAAATGGCAAGATTTCATTCTTTGATGGCTGAGAAGATGGGGTGTATATACCCCATCTTCTTTATCCATTCATCAGTCGGTGGGCATTTGGATTCTTTCCACACTTTGGCTATTGTGGACATTGCTGCTATAAACATTGGGGTGCATATATCCCTTCGAATGTATATTTTTTGTATCCTTTGGGTAAATACCTAGTAGTATAATTGGTGGATCATAGGGTAGTTCTATTTTTGGCTTTTTGAGGAACTTCCAGACTGTTTTCCAGAGTGGCTGCCCCAGTTTGCATTCCCACGGACAGTGTAGGAGGGTTCCCCTTTCTCCTCATCCTCACTGACACCTGTTGTCTCTTGCGTTAATTTTAGCCATTCTGACAGTTGTGAGGTGGTGTTTCATCATAGTTTTTATTTGTATTTCCCTGATGATGAGTGACGTTGAGCATAAAATGGTTGCTTTTTTTAGACTTTATGCTTTTATATCCATAGAAAAATGTGTTAGGATATACAGATAACTAATTCTGTGTTGATCCTGAATTATGCCCCACTCTTTTTTTTTTTTTTAAGATTTTATTTATTTATTTGAGAGAGAGAGAATGAGAGGTAGAGAGCACGAGAGGGAAGAGGGTCAGAGGGAGAAGCAGACTCCTTGCTGAGCAGGGAGTCCGATGTGGGACTCGATCCCGGGACTCCAGAATCATGACCTGAGCCGAAGGCAGTCGCTTAACCAACTGAGCCACCCAGGCGCCCGAATTATGCCCCACTCTTAGCACATTTCCTGTTGCCTAGTAGATGCAAACCAAGTATTTTTAAAATGAATGTGTGAACGATTGACTTAAATGACAACTAAGGGAGGAATGGGGAAGAACTTTTTCTTTACATTCGATACCTTCCCATTCCTGAGTTTTTTTATGTGAGATTTTGTTACTTTTATAATTAAAAAGAAAAAAATTGAAATTATAAATGAATGTGCTCAGTGTAGAACGTTTAAATAATGCACAAAAGTATAAAGAAGAAAACAAAAATCATCATGATTCCATTGCTCTAAGATAAATAAAATCAGCATTTACTTAGTTGATATTAAACAATGTAATTTCTATATTATCATACTCATACCACCCTTGAATTGTAATTTTTTTTGCTGATTTGATAACTAAGAAGCAGTACCTTGTTATTATTTTAATTTGTACTTATTTAATTACATGTAAGGTTGAGCTATCTTTTATGTATTAACCATTTGTTTCTGTGAATTATCTGTTCATGTGTTTTCTGAATTTTGGGGGAATCTTAGTACTTCTGTTATTGAATGTTTAAGTCTTTGAGACACGTTTTCATTTGTGTGGCAAATAATTTCACCAAGTCGTTGACTTTTAAGTTGTTTATTTTATTTTACATAGAATTTTTAAAAAAATTTTTTTAAGGATTTTATTTATTTATTTATGTATGTCTGTATGTATGTATGTATTTATTTTTTGAGAAACACCAGAAATATTTCACAGACGCACCAGAAGCTCACATTGTCAACAGGATTAAGCTGCTACTGTTTTCCCGCCATGACATCAGGCGGCGGGGGCGGCGGGGGCGGCGGGGGCGGCGCCCCCACCCCGCAATGTGTGCGCACGCGCAGAGGAGATTGTATTTATTTATTTGACAGAGAGCGAGCGAGAGCAGGAACACAAGCAGGGGGAGTGGGAGAGGGAGAAGCAGGCTTCCCGCTGAGCAGGGAGCCCGATGCGGGGCTCGATCCCAGGAGGCTGGGATCATGACCAGAGCTGAAGGCAGACGCTTAACGGCTGAGCCACCCAGGCGCCCCTATTTTACACAGAGAATTTTTATGTTTATGTTCTTACTCTTACCCCTAAAAAGGTCACTTCACACCCAGAGAGAGTGTATCAGTTTTCATGGATAATTTCTTCTGTTTTGTAGTTTCGTTTTATATGTAACTTTCTGATCCATCTGAAATTTATTTTTAGTATGTTGTAGAAAGCATGGTTTTAAAAAGTTTTATTTTCCAATAGTCAGTTTCTCCAGTAACATTTATTGAATTTCCTTCCAACTGATTTGACTTAGAATAGCTTCATTTTAAGGTTTATTACTATTCTCTCAACTTATTTTCTGTCTATTGGCATTGTATTACTACTAGGCTTTAGTTTATTAACATGCCTACCGTATAAAGAATAATCTATGAAAGACTTTGTTTCTCAGAATCTGTACTTATATAAAGTTTCAAAATGAAGTTTTAAAATAACATTTTTAGAGTACAGATTTACCTCATTTTGGATGAATAGTTAACTTTTTATGATGTCGTGATGAGATTAAGGCTAATGTTTAACATAGAATATTTATTGTGGTTTCACTTTGTTTTAATAGCATCTTATTGCCAAAGGCTCTATGTATGAAGAGCTTGTGTCCAGAACTGAAGATACCTTACAAATGGATATACAAAATATTTCAAGCCAGGAGTCCCTTCAACATGTTCTCACAGTTGGGCTTCAGACAAAGAATCAAGAAACAAAAGAGAAAGTTCAGGTCTCTTGTTTACTATTTCCTATTTAGTTAATGTAGTCTTTAAAAGTGAGTGGTCAGTGGCAGGATGGGGAAGAGAGGGAGGGGTTGCCCTGGAGGTTGGGAATGTTTTCTAAAATATTACTTTTGCATTTTTTACATATATGTATTTTAAATAATTTAGAACATATTAGAAAATATCAATATGGTAAATAGGATATTCTTCTATCTAGTGGGAAAATTAGAGTTACTACTCAAAGAATGTATTTATTAATTTATAACCTACTAAACAGCTGGGCCAGGTGTTGAGAATTTCTTGTTTTTGCAGATCAATATGATAAAATTAGTTGCAGTGTTGAAAAACTCAGCTGATGCTTCACCAAACCTGGATGTCAGGCTGAAGGTGGAAGAATCACAGAAGGAACTTGACTCATACATGACAAGGGCTGAGCAATTACTTGGACAAAGAGAGAGCCGGAGTGAACTAATTTCAAAATACAAGGTGGGACTCTTTCAACCATCAAATGTAGGCTATTTATTATTGGCTACCTATCTCATTTGAAATCAAGATATTTTCATCACTGTAATTACACACAAAGTTATTGTAACTTGGAAAAATTCCCCAGTTTCATATATTGTTCCCAGAAACGATTAAAAATAAGCATTAACATGAAGAATTTTTTCAATTTAAATTTTATCATAGACCTGCTGAGTGGACTCAGTGGTAGAGTGTCAGGAGCACAGCTGATTCTACGATATGGAGCATGAATTTCTCTTGCTTTTTAAATCAGTGAAAAGGGCATAATAATTCCAGCTACCAAATTTGTTGTGAGACTTTAACTGAAAATAAGGCAAATAAAGGCACTTGGAATAGGTAAACTTCTCGGAATGTAAAATAACACTTTTATTATTAAAATGCTCTGATAAAAGTTCTATGTGGACCTAATGCTTACTGTGGTTAAAGATCCAGTGGTGGTGTTCTGTATGGAGAGAGTTTCAGGTTGCTTTTTCCTGGCTTGATAGGCGTCTAAAGATGTGTGCAAACCAGAGAGTCATTATTAATTAACACGTGGGAGGTGCTTGGGGGGGTATGAAGTAAAAGTAAGCCAAGGTCTCTACCACTGGACACATTGGAGAGGTTGGGTGATATGTGTCCTTTTGTTCATTCGTTTATTCAACATTTCACACACTTGCTGAACATTTAAAATGCGTTAGGCATCTTTTTTAGGAGAAGGAGCCTCTTTACTCTCATTGTGGCCTCCCTTACTTTTCTGGGCCTCAGTCCTCATTTGGCTTTCTGGTTTGTGAACCAGACCGGGCCCTGTTATCAGCCATCTCAACACTGCTTTTCCCATGACCTCAGAACCCTCCCTGCCTGGTCTGTACTGTTTGCGTGTTGCTGGTCACCACCTTTAACCAGTTCCCTCTGTGGTTTTTTTTTTTGCCGCTTTTATTCCCAGGATGCTGAGAGTGCTAAACTGACCTTAAAGAGTCAATGGTTCTCAATGGTTCTCATAAATAATCACTAGGTTGGATGTCAGGATGCTGATATGGTGTGCTCAGGAGAGACAGAAGGCAGAGGAAACATGGAGGCTCCAGGCCCCTTCTCTACCAGAGAGGGAAGTTAGAGGTGTCAGTCTGACACCATTTTCCTCTTCCTGACCGTCTGACTTTTGGAATCTGAGGCAGGGATCCCCCCCCGCCCCCTTTTATCTCTGGCATTTAGTAAAGTAGATCTGTTTTCACAACAGAAGCAAGATCCCTGCCCTGTAGGTCCTGCCCTGAGACCCCTTGCCAGCATATAGGGTTAGTGTCTCCCTAGATCGTAAATCTAGCAGTGCTCACAGAGGCCGTGGAGGAGGGCCCTGGGGCTCAGCACCGTACCTTTTCTGCAGTAGGCCCATGACAAATGTCATGAGGGCATGAACAAATTCCCACCCAGTTTAATTGCCTTATTCCCTAGAATTACTTTTGTCCTCTGTCTCCTATAGGTTTTCTGCCTCTTTCACAAGCCCCAAATTCTTCTTTGTTCTGTCATTTGCTAATTAACTAGACTAGGTTTCTGCCAGTGTTTGCCAGGTAAATACTCCATACGAGCAGGTGGGCGTGAGAGAAGGAGCAGACACGTCTCTGCCCAATTGCTGCTCCCTCTATGGGGCAGGACTGGGTTGGCCCTGGGCAAAACTTGGAAGTTGACAATGTTGAGTTGTTGCCGCATAAAAATGCTTATGCACAAGATGAAATATTTGCCTGTTAACCCTACTATAAATTGTGTCTTATTGCAACACGAATACATGCTAGCATATTCTTCATATGGTATTGTTAATGAAGTATGGTCCTCTGCTCGCTAGTACTTAAGAACGTTAGAGGAAACAGTACCAGTGGCTCCTTACCCTGCACGATAATCCTTTTAATTATTTATCAGAGGGGTAACAAAAATCATTTTGAATATCTTAAGGAGGTCCTTATGTGGTTCTCAAATGTCTGACTACATTTGAATAATAAATATCTTGCAATTCTTTTCAAAATAATTCAAGAGATGCAAAAGAGATGTCAACCTTACTTTACAAAAAGTCTCCCGTAAATCTTCATAGTCTTCAAAAAGCCTCTTCCTAATTGTGCCTGTTAAAGACCTACCGAAATTGGCAGTAGAATGAGGCTTTCATGTTCTCACTTGCATTCTCTTTTTTAGGAAGCACTAATAATTCTTAATTCTAAAAGTCTGGTCAAGTATCTGAAAGCTGTTGAAGAACTGAAAAATAATGTAACTGAGGATGTAAAGCTGTCTTTGGAAGAAAAGAGTAACAGTGTCTGTGCCAAGTGGGAGGTAAGAACATGCACACGTGTCTGGGGTTCTGCTTACAGAGCTGACCCCGGGCCTGTCTGTGGTCAGTCACTGTTGGCAGTCCCCCTGTGTGCTTCGTATCTCAGCGAGGCTGATCCTGCCATTCCCAGGGCCCAGCTGGCTTCTGTGTTCAACCAAGGACAACACGGTTTAGAGATTAGAGGGTGATTGGAGGGAGAGAAGGGAGAGTCCACGTCCCTCTCTTGGGCAGTGTCTCTGGCGGCTGTGTCTCCCCCTGGCTGCAGGTTCCAGGGTTCCACCTTCTGATGTCCCTTCTGTCTGGGCTCCTCTGAAGCCTCCAGCCCAGGGGTAGTAGCAGCCTTACGGCCGGGCTCATCTCCAGATCGCCTTCCGGTCCCCTCTCTGGCTTCTCTGCTCTTTCATCTCTTGCCTGATCAGTTCCCTGCATTTAATTCGCTCTGAGTTAAATACGTAGTGTTTCCTGGGACCCTAGTTGGATCCTGACTGAGATAACACATCAATCCATACACACACATACCGAGTTTCCTAGCAAAATAGGCGTGGGCATTGGTGGCAGAAAGACCTAGATTCAGCAGCTATGACCCTGGGTAAGTTGTTTAACTTCTAGGAATTTCACTGATAAAATGGGGATAACCCCAACTACTTGGCAGGATTATTGCAGGGATTTATCTGACACAGAGATTGTGTTCGAGGAAGAGTGATTAGTATTCAGTGTGTGTGTCTGGAGAGAGAGAAAAAATAAGGTAATATAATTGAATGTCTGCTGTTGAAGGGGCTCTTGAAACACATTTTAAAATAAACTTTTAAAATTTTAGGACAATTTTAGATTCACAGAATTGTTACAAGGATAGTGCAGAGAGTTCCTTCCAGTATAGGCCATGCCCAGTTTCTCCTTCTCTTATCACCGTACGTTACTGTGCTACCTTCGTCACAGTTAACGCACTCATATTGATTCATTATGTACTTCAGTTTATACTTTATTCCTATTTCCACAATGTTTCCCTTCTGTCCTTTTTTTTTCCTCCTTCAGAATCCCATCCTGGAGACAGGGTACAGTTCCGTGCTGTTTCTCCATAGGCTCAGCTGTGCCTTTTGTAGATGTGTTGTCTCAGTGTGCAGCTGGCTTTCTGTTTTCTTAATGGTGTCTTTCACAGCTAACACACGTTTTTAGTTGTTAGAAAGAAAAAGAAAATACGTTTCTGGGTCTGGTATGTTTTAAAACGTCCTCCCCAAAGACACAAGGACGAACCAGAATGCCATTTAAACCCCCTTCCTATCCTTTGTTACTACAAATATTTTTATTGTGTTTTTGATGAAAATCTTTTCAATATGCCTCTGTGGGTTTCTTTTCTTTCTTTCTTTTTTTTTGTAGTCTCTTCATCGTGAGATGTCTTTGTATATTCAACAACTGAAAATAGACATTGAAAAAGAGAAACTCAGTGACAATATTTCAAAACTCGAAAAACAAATAAATAAAGAAAAGAAACTAATTCGCAGAGGGAGGACCAAGGGTCTCATCAAGGAACATGAGGTAAACCACCTGTTTCCATTTAAGTGCTGTCATTATTTTGGAGTTTATCCTACATTGTTGAAGGATGTTGTTGTGTGTGTCCTTAGCCTCGGATTAAACCTGTTCTGAAAATTACTTCAGCCCTCCCGTCCGTCCCCTGGGAATTATCCCTTACAGGGTTCCAGCTCTAACTACAACGTGTGCTGCTGGCTTTTTAGAAGTGAGAAGAATTCAGCATCGAGTTAATATTTTTGCTATGTCTCTGTGGCCCCTGTCCTTGAGACTCTGGTTATAAATGTGTCACCTGTTGCAAAAGTACCCACAGTTGATTTTGAGGGGACATGGTGTCCTTAGAACTGCTGCTTTTGGAAAAGATAGCAAATTGGGGTCTCATGACCTCTCGCTGGCCCCCATCCTATATGATTTTTTCCATTTATTTGACAGTATTGACTCCTCTGATTTCCTTTAAGTTTTCTACTGCTGTGGCTCTCCCAATATCAATCTCTCTTGCTTTTTCTTATTATTTTTTGGGGGAGGTGGGGAGCTTCTTTTTAGTGTCCTTCACAAATTTCTCTCTCTTCAAGTAGTCTCTACATCCAGTGTAGGTCTCAAACTCACAACCCCGAGATCAAGAGCCGCATGCTTTACCAACTGAGCCAGCCAGGTGCCCCACAGATTTCTCTGTTTTCATTGTGTTATCTTAATGTTTTAGTTTTGAGAGTCTCCATTTTTGGGTGGTTTCATGCCTGCTCTAGGGAATTTTATGCCCTCTGTGTTTTGTTTTGTTTTGTTTTTAAGATTTTATTTATTTATTAGAGAGAGTGTGTGCGCACGAGTGGTGGGGAGGGGCAGAGGGAGAAGGAGCGGCAGACTCCCCGCCGAGCAGGGAGCCCAGTCAGGGGCTCCATCCCAGGACCCCGAGATCCTGACCTGAGCCAAAGGCAGACGCTTAACCGACTGAGCCACCCAGGCACCCCCTTCTGCCATTTTAATGATAAAACCCTGTCTGTAATGATAGTGCCTAAATCCCTCTCTGCAGCTGAGTCCTTTCCTCTGTGCTCCAGGTTCTGAGTAGTAGATATCACCAGTGTTCTTCAGAGACCTGCCGTTCAGTGTGTCCAAAACCAGCCAATAACATCTCCTCTCAAACTTTGCTTCCTCTTGTGTCTCTTGGTCACGAAGGACAGTGTCACCTGCAAACTCCCTCCTCCCCGTCCCCTTTCCTTCCCACTCAGCCGTGATGGAGTAGGGTGCCGGGCCCCCTCGGTTACTCTTCAGAACACATGCTTCTTTTCCTTCCTCTCCACCAGTGTTGCCATTGCCCTCCACCTGGGTGATTCTCCCCGTGTGATAATGGCCACATCATCTTCCAGACCCATCACCGGAGAGACTGCTGTTCGTTCAGAACAGCTAGGGCCTTTTTCCTCTAGGCTCTTCCTTCTGGTAGGAAGGACCTCTCTCTGCTTTTACTTGGAGGACTCGTCTTGTTCTTTCCGCACCTCCCTCCGCTGGTTCCCGCATGTGAGGTAGATTCTCTCTGACTCCTTGCGGCAGACAGTGGCTCTCATAACACTTGTCACACTAGGTGCACACTGTGTGATGAGTGTAGGGGAGGAAAAAGGTTTTTTCGTCCCTTGAGAGTCCCTGAGAATGGAACTGCCAAAGACAGATGAACAGGAGAAAAGCATACAGATTTTATTGAATTGTTACATGCACATGGGAGCCTTCACAAGAGAATGAAGACCCAAAGAAGTAACCAGAGAAGTCTCTTTTAGACAAAGAGACCACACATTTGCAAAGAATTGACAAGACAAAGATAAAGGTTAGTTTAACAAGGTTTGTTTGCAGATTCCTCTGCTCCTGTCTTTGGGCTGATGAGAGAGTTTGTCTCTCATAAAAAGAAACTTTTATTTCCGGCCGTTAAGCAGAAAGCGGGGAGCTTTTCTGTGTTTACTGCTTCTTAATTGCCTTTAGCTCAAAATAATTTTCACGTCAAAAAGGCATATTTTGGGGCCCGCCTGGCTGGCTCAATTTGTAGAGCATGCAACTCTTGATCTTAAGGTCATGAGTTTGTGCCCCACGTTGGGCAGAGAGATCACTTAAAAATAAAGAGGCATATTTTTGGGGAACGTATTCTGGTTTCATTCACTGCATTACTGGACTGTCATTGAATCCCTTTCAGGCTGACTTCCTCATCTTTGTTTCTCCAGTGCCCATTACCACACCAGGCACACAGTGGATGGCCTATAAAAGAATGTGGTGTTGAAGTCACACACATCTATTAGTTTCTAATCCTTATGGACTAATCATGTAAACTCCTTTGAAGCACATTTCCTGCTTTATTTCCTCAATCAGGCCTGCTTTTCTGAGGAAGGCAGTCTGTACCAGCTAGATCACCACATGGATGTCTTGCGGGAGCTATGTGAAGAGCTGACTTCCCAGAAGAGTCAACAAGAAGTGAGGAGAGTACTCAAAGATTATGAACAAAAGATAGAAAGACTTCGGAAATGTGCTTCCGAGATTCGTATGACACTGCAACCCACGATGGGAGGCACGTCGAAAAACAAGTTAGTGCTTCTGAAGAATAACTACACATCAGGGGAAAACAAAATGAAGCTCCTTGTGAAATCAAATGACAAGGAGTGTTCTTTCTTCTCTTTTAGGCGTGATTTTTCTTCCTCTATTTTAATATGCAATTTTGATTCCTCCCTAGGGAGACCATGAACACGTCTGAGAATGGCGGAAGGAATGCCCACAGTGAGGTGCCATCTGCAAAATCACATGATCAGCCATCAACTGAAAAGGTGTTAAATGTAGATAATGTATTTTAGAAGCAAACCCAATGAAAAAGGCCAAATGTACAGTAATCCACTTCTCGTTAATTGTTGGTTTTAATTATCTAATTATTTTCATCAGCTGAGAATTCCCATTTAAATAATGCAAGGAATTACAATACAGCAAACCAAAGCTGTAGTGAGCATCACTTTATCTTCCTCTGAGGGTGCAAACGGGTCTTTCAGAAGGAGACCATTTGCAGCCATAATGAATACACGCTGTCTGTGGACATTCCTGTTGAGGGTACAAGAGGTGGAACTTAATCTGTACAGATTCCTCAGCTTTACTGAGCTGAACTATTTCATTTACCATTTGTCTTTTTCTCAGTATAATGTCCTTTACTTTCCTTGGGAATTGAATTTTCTGAATTCTTGAATTTTTAGTAAGTGGGCATGGACTAGATGTCACAGCCGAGACTGCCAGTCAGAAGCTGTGGGGAAGGACGAGGTGTATTTGACTTCAGAGGTCTGCATCTGTGTGCTAGGCTTCTGTCCGCTTTCGACTATGGCTCTGTGGTTACAGGCAGAGACCGTATTTAGGGGTTGGGAGAACACCATTTCTGTGCTGACATACCAATTAGAAGGTGAGATTCAGTGTCATAAATATCCTCTGTCCTCCGGGAAGGCCTTTCTCGGAGCTGAGAAGCTTCAAATATGTTGTATTATCTCCTGGTTTGGGGTATAAAGAATTAGTAACATACCTTTGTATTATAAAGTGTTTATCTTTTCCAGATACTTAAGTATATTGAAATATATTATGCTTGTGTATATATATTCCAGTTGTATATTCCATTTGTATATGTATATCCCAGTTAAGTATATTGAAGATACTATGTTTGCTATTTTGCATATTTACATAGGCAATGGGATCGATTAAGAATTTTAGCCTGAAATTCAAGTTAAAGCCTCAACAGGAAGAAAGCTCTATGGAGAAGTATAAAAAGGATCACAATGCAGCCCTCAGTAGTTTACAAGAGAGGTAACCCCTTTACATAACTGGAAAAATCCACCAACAATCTTTCATCAGTGCAAACATGTTATATTTTAATACATGTTTATAATCCATTAGTCATAATGTTTTGCACATGGTCCAGTAACTTAAGCAGAAATTCCCTGAGATGTCCTCATGTATAATTGACAGTAATTAAAAAAATGTTTTGTCTTATTGTTAAAATTAAGTAACATTGCATTTAATTTTTTTCCAGGTATGATATGCACAGAGAAAATCTTGAGCTGTACTTGGAAAACAACAAATTCAGAATTATTTCTGATTTCTCCAGTGATGAGGAAAGGAGTAGTGCTTGTCTGCAGGATAAACTGACAGATCTACAGGTAATTATGGAAAATATTATTAGAGAAGTTTTATCTTTTATTAGAAAATAATACCACCATGAGTATAGAATTCACTATTTTTGTTGAGGTCACGTATGCTAGATGTTTCCAAAGAATTCTCTTTGTTGGATTGCATTTGTAACATCATTCTTTTTCAGAGTGTGCTATGCAGTCAAGTATCAAGTCCAGGAAAGACTGTTTCAGGGTCCTAATTTATTGCTCATGCTCTAATTTGGTACTCAAGGTACTGTGGCTTGCAGAGTTTTGGATTATGTTTAGGATGGGAATGAAGGCTTCAAAAGAATTGTTCAAAACAATGTGTTTGAAGGTAGTTTAAACCAGTAGTCCAACTGTGTTGCTCTCAAATTAACAATACATGAAAAACCAGTGGCTCTGAATATCTGTTTCAGTCATCATCATCTTGACCAAATTGTCACATTGTCTATCTAATGTTGGGGCAGTAAGGAAGGGGCAGGCAGTGGAGGGATATTTCACTCTTGAGTGGTGGATAATCTTGCAGAGAGCCATTTGGCTCGGGAGCTACAGAAAAAACTGTCTAGTGTTGGGCACACCGATCGTAAGCCCTACAAATGAAGATCTTCCTTATTATTATTGTTTTTTTAAGATCTTCCTTATTTTGAAGACAATCTGTGCAGTGCAGAGCACGCTGTTGTATGCTTGGAAGTGCATTAGAATGATCCCTCACAGAAAACCCAGCAGGTGGTGGAAAGGGCCATGGGAGAGCCTACAGTCCCCTCCCATATTTTATAGTTATCTTCCCTTTATGATGCCAGTTCCTGAGTCACACCCTACCATCTGGCTCCTCTCTATTTTCCATCTGAGTAAGCAGAATTAATATGTTAAAATCTCTGTTGTTCAAGTGATGGATTTAGCACGTTTTCATCACAATTAAGAAACTATCTTGAGACCTTACTCCAGTAACTGAATAATGAGTTCGTTATGAAAGCTATAATAATCCATGGGGAACGTGAAGAACAAATTATAATGATCAGCACTCAGTAAATTCTGTAGCAGTGCTTTTAAAAAAAAAAACCACCACCAACAAGATAGGGAGCTAGAATAGTATTGAATTTTTAGGTGTTTAATTATAAATCATAACTTAATTTCATTCACTTCTTATTTGATAGAAACAGTTTTGGTTCACTCTAGTTTTATTTTCAGTTTAGGGAGAAACAAAGATTTATTATCTAGAGGAACTAGGATATCTGTTCTTACATTACATGTATCTTTCTGAATTATATTCTGTGCACCTACTTATGGGAAGGGAGTTTGGATTCCTTTGTTGGAAGGACTCCCTTGACTTCTGAGAACACAGTTAAGATTATTGTTCCCTGAAGGATACTTCACTTGTAGATGGTTAGAAAATATTTTTAAAATTTAGTTAAAATTAAATTTAATTAGTTAGATATAAAAATAGTTTTAATGTATTTTCATATGAAACTCTGTGTTAATAGTTGGCAAATGCCTCATTTTGTAAGAACAGAATAATTGTGCCTGTTAACCCACTAGTTGATAGATTACTTTATATGTTTCACCTAGGTCTTAAAAAATGAAACTGATGCTTGCTGGAAAGAGTTTGAAATCACTTCGTTGAAGTTAGAAGAACTTGACAGTGACGTAAACAAGCCTTTTATAAGTAACACGAGAGACAGATTAAAGGAAAAAGAAAGAGACTTTCAGATGACTCTTAATACCAGGTATAATTCTGAGATCTATTAACCATGAATTTACCGAATTTACTGAATTTTTAATGCTGTTTTAAGCTAGGCTAGTATGACACTAAGTATGCTATTGTATTTAGTTGTCACAACCCCGGTGAGAGAGGCTACCATGATTGCCATTTGACTGATGAGGAAACTGATACTCAGGGAATATAAACAACATAACCAAGCCACTGCACTGGCCAGAGATTTAGGTGGAACTTAAACTCTGTTGAGTTCCAAAGGCCATGCTATTCTTCCCCCTCACTCTGTCATTCCCTCTCCCAACCCCTCTGCCCTTGGGCATGAATTTGGCCATGTCACTTAACTTCTCTGGGCCTTGATTTTCCCCGTTTCTAAAGTGAGAGTGCTGTTATTATCCCCTATACATAGGATGTGTTTCCCCAGGACACATCCCCATTTTACATAGGAGGAAACGGGGGCTCAGAGTCTATATGTTATTTGTCCAAGGTCACACATTTCAATTTATTATTAGTAGAGCCTATTTCTTTGAATTCTATTATGTTTTCACTAATAAAATAATTTATAATGACATTTCTTTGTCATTAAAGGCAAACTTAAATTACATTCAATATTTTGTATTTCAAAAGGTAGGGAGAGGCACTTGGGTGGTTCAGTTGGTTGAGCATCTGATTCTTGGTTTCGGCTCAGGTCATGATCTCATGGATCATGGGATCAAGCCCCTTGTTGAGCTCCACACTCAGTGGGGAGTCTGCTTGAGGATTGTCTTCCTCTGTCCCTCCCCCCACTCACTTTCTCTCTTTCTCTCTCTAAAATAAATAAATCTTAAAAAGTTTAAAAAAAAAAAGGTAGGGTAAGGCTTAATATATTTTACAACAATTTTCCACTCAGTGTGGTATGTATTAAGCTATTAAGAATATTGGATATAGCAAACAACTTATTCTTTGGCATTTTGGATTGCTGGGTTTGGTTTTTGAGGGTTTTTTTGTTGTTGTTTTTATTTTGCTGGGTCTGGGTTTTAATGTGATGATCTGTACATATCATTGTATGTATTCTTATTCGGTAATTATTTTCTGTTCTTAGTTAAATCATGGCATTAATATGTTTTGTAGAATATCTTTATGTTGTCTTCTTCCATTATGTCTGGTTTATTTTTCATCCAGAATGGAATCTTTGGAGATGGCGCTGAAGATTGTGTCCCCTGTGGAGAAGGAATCACTTCTACTCTGTGGCTCGGACCTGCTCCTCCATGAAGTAGCTGTTCACGAATTTCATGTCATTGATGCTGATAGCATTTATCAAAACCTGAGGGTAAATATAACTTCTCCCAGGGTGCTCATAGAATAATTCAGTTCTTCAGAGATTTTTAATTATATATCAATAGTATATAGTTCGACTATAAGCAATGGCAGAAAAGTCTTCAATAATTTAGACTTATTTATTTCTCAACTCTCAATTCCTTGCAAATTTGAAAGGAGGTACTGTGGGGTAAATAATGAGGTATTTTCTTTGAATTCAAAACGAAGGTTTGCTTATGAATATCTTCTCCAATGGCTGAAATCCTAAATATTGTCCTAGACTCACATGCAGATTCTACAGTTTGCTTACTCCAAGTCTCATTTTTAAAAAAAAATTTAATTTAAAAATTTTTTAATTTAAATTTAATGTAGTTAGCGTATACTATTAGTCTCAGATAGAATTTAGTAATTCATCAGTTGCATATAACACCCAGTGCTCATTACATCACGTGCCCTCCTTAATGCCCATCACCCGGTTACCCCATCCCCCCACCCCCAGGTCTCACTTTAAATAAAAAAAAAAATTAAGTTTTATTTTTCAGATTATAAACAGATGTCACAACAGTTTAATCTCTATTTTTACTGAAGCAGTAGATATATGTACTTGTTTTCTTTGGGGGATTGGAACATCAGGAAGGTTATCAGATAATGAAACAGCTGGGCCATCTAATGATTTGTAATTAACATGTTTCCTTCTGTTGAAACTGTCAGCCTGGGCAAACCTGAGAAGCAATTTTCTAGATGCCACCTAGTCATCATAAGTGTAGGTTCATTTCTGATGTGCAGCCTTTTTTTTCTTCTGCCTCAGTTTTTTTTTTCAGCATTTCTTCCTTTATTTTAGAATATCCAAGATTCCATAGCCAAACAGATTGAAGTATGTAACAACCTGGAACAGTCGGGTGACTTTGCATTAAAGGAATTACACCCACTTGATCTACGTGCAACACAGAATATTATGCTAAAACACAAAACACAACTCGAAGAAGTGAACCACAAGGTCCAGAGGAGTAAAGATGCCCTCAAAGCTCTGGAGGAGTTTCTGGCTTCTCTGAGAACAGCTGAACTCTCTTTTGAGCTTGTTACAGACCTTTCAGCCTCAGATACACAGGTAGTACTAGAAAATACTGTGATGCTAGAAAATAAAGAAAGAGAAATTAGCCTGATGAAGGACCAGGCCAGACATCTGGATAAACGTTTGAAGATGCTCGGCATAAGCTTCAAAGATGATAACCAGGGTGACGACACTTGCGACAAACTCCTTGTTGCTTTGTCCAGAAAGTTATTTGAGACACGTGGCTATGATGTGCAGGAAGAGTTCATGAAAGAAAACAAATTACTAGAGACTTGTATTTTCAAAAATAATGAACTCCTGAAAAACATTCAAGATGTGTACAATCAAATCAGTAAAATCAGTCTTAAGGATCCCACTGTTCCAGCTGTGAAACTACGGTGAGTCTCATTTCCGCCCATGTCCCGATGCAGGAAAATGCTTTTCCGTGTTTTCAGTATCTCTTAGGTGAGAGAATACTTCCTATGCCTTTCTACTTCTGTTCCATCCTGCTCTGCTCAGCATTCAGCATTCTTTTCTACAGACTTTTCAAACAAGCTTCATTTTTGTTGTTAGTGTGCCTTCACAAAATGCTCTATAATTTTTTTCTCATTAAAGTGTGCATTTCATGGACACAGGAAGAGTGAAATAAGATGTGTGTAAAGTACTTGAGTTCCTTCAAAGTCCCTTATAGTGACTTTGTTACTTATTATGGGGTTCTCGTGATGGGGGAAGACCTAAAATACTCCACACGTTGGATAATAAAGAAGTGGTAGAAGATACACATGCCACGCCCTGTCCCTACTTCTTCCTGAAGTATTTGGTTTTCTCCTCTCCTCCCAGCAGGATTGGGATGGGGGCTGAATGGGAAGGCATAGGATTGAATTTGAGAGGTCAGCTAAGGTTAATGCTGATTCTGGAGAATGAGCAGAATTGCAGTAAACTGAGGCGGGCAGCCTTCTGTATGAGTGCTGTTATTTTAATGCTGGTGTTCAGAGCCAGCCTCCAGGTCCTGCAAGTGACAATGTTAGCAAGTTACCTTTGGGGCCTCCCCTCTCCTGTCTAAATCATTCCCATGTTCCGTCTCCTCTGCCCACCGAGTCCCTCAGGCTCAATGCTCTCTTGAGGCTCTTCAGGTGACCAAGCTCTTCCCTCTGAAATTGCCCCGTGCTCTCATCTCAATGAGACTGTCATTTCCACAGTGCCCACTTTAGTGAGGTGTCGAACTAATTACTAATTTCGTTATTTATTGTTAATAAATTTTTATTATATATTTATAAATAATAAGTAATGAATAAATTAATGTTAATTTACACATAAAAATCTATACATTGATAAACAATAAATTGCTTTAGTTTTTAATTTAGTTGTTAATACAACAAATACGTGTTGTGTGCTAGGTACTATTTTAGGTACTGGGGATATAGCAGTTAACAAAATAGACAAAAACTCTTGTCCCTGATAGAGCTTTTATCTAGTGAGAGGAGTAAGATATTCAATGTTTGATGGTGATAAAAGCTATGAAGAAGAATTAAGCAAGGAAGGAGGGGGGGTTGTAATTCCAAAAGAGTCATCAAGACAGTTTTACTGAGAAAGTAAATCTTTGAGTCAGATGGGATGAGAGAGCTAGCCCGGTGACTACAGGAGGAAGAGCCTTCCAGGCTGAGGGAGCGTAAGGTACGAAGGCCAGAGGTGGGAATGGGCCGCATTTCTGAGGAGAGGCAAGGACTTGAGAAGGTCTGCGGTGAGGGGAAGAGGTATGAAAGGGGATCAGAAAGGGAACAGGTGGGATGGGGCTTAGCTCAGGTAGGGACCTGTGGGCCATGTGATAACTTTGGCTTTTTCTTGGAGTACAATGGAAAGTCATTGGAGGGTTCTGAGCAGATGGAAACGATTTGGTTTTCAATGTAACAGGCTCTCTCTAGCTGACGTGTTGAGAACAGAGTGTAGGAGTCAAGGGAAGATACAGAAAGTCTAGCTTCATCTGTGGTAGGGCATGATAGTGGCATGGACTAGTGGTGAGGTGGCAGAAAGGGCTAAAATTCTGAATATATTTTGAAGACAGAGTCCACAAGATTTGTTGACACACTGTACCTAGGTTATAAAAGAAAGATTGGAGTCAAGAATGATTTCTAGGCTTTGGCCTGAGCAACTAGAAGAACGGAGTTACCATCAACTGAGATGAGAAAGAGTGAAGTTTGTCAGGTATTGAATGAAAGATCAGGTGTGCTCGGTTTTAGAAATGACAGGTTCAAAATACTTACTTGACATTCAAGTAAGGATATCAACAAAACTCATAACAGTAGATGGAGTCAGGAGAGGGGGCTGAGCTAGAGGTATGCATTTGAAAGTCATCAGTGTCTAGAATTCTAGAATGCTATTTAAAGTCATGAGATGGATGACATTGCCAGTGGAGTGAGTTCAGATAGGCCACACAAGAGGGCTGAGCTGCGTGCTCCAGGCACTCCATGTTAGAGATTAGGGAGATGAGGAGGAACCAGGCAAAAGTACTGGGAAGGAGTGGCCAGGAGGAGGAAAATCAAGAGTCCCAGGGACAAGTGAGGAGGCCTTTCAAATCTTAATCTGGCTTTCTCTCCTCTCATCTCTGCTTCTGTTGTCACTCTGAGCCTGCTGCTGACCAGTGAAGGGAGCAAAGATTGAGAATGGAACACGGGTTTAGCAAGGTGGAGGTTTCTGGAGATCTTGACGAGCGGTTTTGGAGGAGCGGTAGGGAGTGAAAGCCTTATGGGAGTGGATTCCAGAGAGAAGTGGAAGAGGGAGGTAGAGGCAGTGAGTATGTGATAAAAGCAATTTAGACCTAGGTGAATGGAGTTAATCCTTCCAGGATTAGTTTGCAGGTTAAAGCTCTTAGGTCAAATGGTTTTTTTTTTTTTTTTTTTAATTTTATTTATTTATTTGACAGAGACAGTGAGAGAGGGAACACAAGCTGGGGGAGTGGGAGAGGGAGAAGCAGGCTTCCCACGGAGCAGGGAACCCGACACGGGGCTCGATCCCAGGACCCTGGGATCATGATCTGAGCCGAAGGCAGACGCTTAACGACTGAGCCACCCAGGCGCCCCATGACTCTCTCTTTTTTTTTTTTGATGGGGAAGAGGTTTTTGTATAGAAGGTAGAAATTCAAGATTTCCTTGCTTGTTCCTTTCTCCTTGGCCTCCTCCACTCTTCCTTAGGAGCTTGCAGGGCATGATCATCCATCTCTTTTCTTCTCTCCATTCTATGCTCTCTTTCCTGTTCACACACACACTCTTTCTCTTTTCTCTCACATACATATCTACTCCCTTTACAAGTGCGTTCACCACAGAAAAATTCTACTGCTTGTGGTTTTGTATATTTATTATGTCTAAATACCAAATTAGTATTCTGGAGATGCAAAGAGCCTCATGAACTCTGTAATAGGACTGTGTAATTTTGATATAATAATTTGAGGGCAAATTAAAGTTAGCGTGCTCCCCCAAATTACCCATACTTGTATTGAATCAGATTGGCTAATAACTGGCTATCAAACTTTTCTCTTTCGTAATCAAGGAAAAAATCACTAATGAAACTGGATAAGGATCTAGATGAATATGAAGAAGAGAAGAAAAGCTTGCAAGAGATGGTTAATTCTCTTCCACAGTTCAAAGATGGCAGAGAAAAATCATTGAATCAACAGTTCCAAAATACAGCACTTTTGTGGGAGAGTACAAAAGCTTCAGTCACTGAATGGTAAGGAGAAAAATCCCTCCCAAATCTGAGAAGTTGTTTGTAGCACAGTTAACTTTTTTGAAATACGTTGAAAACACATTTACATGGATCCAAAGAGGGGCAAACGTGAGAGTTTCATACTGGAAGCTCATGGGGCCAATGTCTGGGCAAGATCTGGGATCCTGGATTATAGCCCAATGAATTTAAGAGGGATAACAAATACACAGTGTGCTTATGACTATTATTACCCCACCTGTGTTAGTTTCTGTTGCCGTTCTGTAACTAATTACTGGAAGTTTAGTGGCTGAAAAACAATAGAAATTTATCTTACAGTCTGGAGGTCGGAAATTCTGAAATGAAGCTGCCTTCCTTTCTCAGAGGCTCTAGGACAGAATCCATTTCCTTGTCTTCTAGAGGCCTCCTACCACTTTCCTTGATGTGTGTCCACTTCCTCCATCTTTAAAGCCAGCCATGTGGCATCTTCAAATCTTAATCTGGCTTTCTCTCCTCTCATCTCTGCTTCTGTTGTCACGCTGACCCTCCTGTCTCCCTCTTAAGGACCCTTGTGATGATATTGCACCCACACAGCTAATTCATGGTAATGTCCTTATTTTAAGACCCTTAATGTAATCATACCAGCAGAATACTTCTTGCCATGTAAGGGAACATATTCACCGAATCCAGGGATAGGATGTGGACATCTTTGGGTTTGGGGGCATTATTCTACCACATCACCCTATTTGAATGGCAAACGTTGCTTGTCACTTACCACCATCTTTTCTGCAGAGCCTGGGCAGGCTCAAAAGTTTTCTTAACTATGTGATAGCCATTACCTACCAGTCTTAGTTGGCAGTTCTGTTGAATATTCTCCGTGCATGCCTTCTTCTTTCCCTTACTCTCTGCCTCGACAGAGAAGTGATCAGGAAGGCTGATCCCTAACAGACTGTACCAGCCAGGCCAGTGGGTCCAGTTGGAATAGGAAGTGGGAGGTACTAGTAGGAGATTTGAGGATAAGCAGAGAGAGAGGTCAGGGTGGTCTTAACCCCTTCCCTTTCCAGCGGGTGGTTCTGGCATCTCCTACTGGCACCCTCCTGTCTGGTTCAGGGGACTTTCTCCCTTTCCCCTGAGGCTGAGTGGTATAATCTGTTTTTGCTCTAGTTAGTGCCTCAGCTCCCTGGACGTTTCCCTTAACTCTGCTCACCTCAGTGGTCCTTTTACACAGAACTCTGTCTGGGTGCACCTCCTGTGTTCTACTGGAAATTGAGTGTACAGTAGTCAAGATAAAGCCTGTCTGTGGTATTTGATCTAGTCTACTCTTAGATTTTATAGAGGAAAGAAACTGAGGTCCAAAGAGGCTAAAGTAACTTATCTAAGTTCACATGACTGATTAGTGCCCAGCCAAAAGTAGTGCCCAATAAGTATCCTTACTGCCAAATTATCTGTATTACTTTACTTTTTTTTTAAAGATTTTATTTATTTATTTGACAGAAAGAAACACAGCGAGAGAGAGAACACAAGCAGGGGGAGTGGGAGAGAGAGAAGCAGGCTTCCCGCTGAGCAGGGAGCCCGATGCGGGGCTCCATCCCAGGACCCTGGGATCATGACCTGAGCTGAAGGCAGACGCTTAACGATTGAGCCACCCAGGCGCCCCTTACTTTACTTTTTAAAGAGGGCTAAATCTAGAATGAGTTAAATAGACATAAACCAACTATGACTTGCTGAATTAGTATTGAAACAATCTCCAAGAATAGTGCTAGGGAGGTACTGTTTTCCAGGATGGTTTTTGGTTAATGATGAAATTGAGATGCTCTTTTCTTAAGATTATGAATCCTGTGTTTCTTTCTAGAGCTTATATCGGGTGGTTTTTTTTTTTTTTTAATTGATCTGGTGAAAGTCATAATCCAATGATTATTTATACCATCCATTTGCCAGATAACTGTATGTGCCGTCATTCTTAGGTTGCATTGGTAAAACAATATGCTAAACTATGTCAAGAGGAAAAATCGTACTCTAAAGTATTAATATTATTATAGGATACTTACAAAGAGAGAGAGTGGTTTTCTTATTTTTAGAGATTTACCTGTTTTACTTTTTTTTTTTTCTTCCATAGCCTTGACCAATGTGAAAGAGTTTTGGAGCTCTTAAGACAATATCAGAATTTTAAAAGTGTGTTGACTGCTTTGATTCAAAAAGAAGAGAATGTCATCTCCCTTCAGGCTTCCTACCTGGGAAAAGAGAACCTGAAGAAGAGGATAGCAGAGGCGAGTCCAGATTCCAAAGGAAACTACACAATGGCCTTGATAATAAAGAGGATATTATAAATAGAGTCATTTTTGAAACTTGGCTTAAAAGAACAGTGACCCCATTTTATCAGATATCTAAGACCTTATTGAAGTTATTACTAGGGCTTGGAATAATTCAGTCCCCAAGTTGATGCTGGGTTGCTTGTGTGTGTTTTTTTTTTTTTAAGATTATATTAGTTTATTTGACAGGGACACAGCGAGAGAGGGAACACAAGCAGGGGGAGCAGGAGAGGGAGAGGCAGGCTTCCCGCCGAGCAGGGAGCCAGACATGGGGCTGGATCCCAGGACCCTGGGACCATGACCTGAGCCGAAGGCGGACGCTTAACGACTGAGCCACCCAGGCGCCACTTGTGTTTGGTTTTTGATGCTGGTGGTGTGGTTCTGTTGGAGTCTGGGTTCACCCCTGCTACTACCTCTATATAGTTTTGACAGTCTTTGCACTGACCTTCTACCAAAAAGGAACCTGAGACTTCATTTTAGGCTCGAGAGAACGAAGGTAGTAGGAAGGTAGTAGGAAAACCCCTCCATTTTTAGCAGACAAAGGAATAATTACATTTTTATTTATTCGTTTTCTGTAAAGATGTGTGAGTTTACATCCATGATGCTCCATCTGTATTCACAGCCTCACCAATCACAACATACTCTAAGAAGAGTAACACTTCTGGACACTAGATGTCATTATTTTCTACGATTTTAGGTGGTTATCAACCAAAGTGGCAGAATGGAATAGTTGAAGAATACTGCTACTACACTATATTACTCTACACCAGAAAGTTGCTTTTGCTACTGGTTTTATGAGTCCTATGCTAAAGTGCTGTTAAAGGGTCAAAAGCATGTGGGAAATATAATCTACTTGATACACCCGATTGTTAGCAATTTCATTGAACTTCCCAGTTGCTGAGAGATCTGAGAGAGAATCAACCAGATTCTTACAACTTAGTCTTTATCTAGAACTCTTATTCCTGAAGCTGAAGTGACATTCAGGGTACGGACACATGGCCAGAGCTATAGATGAGGTGTAGCCTCTGCCTGAGACCTACTTTCTCAGACTCAGTCTCTTGGAACTGACCAGTTACAAAGAACCCTGTTTGGATACCAGTCGTACAATATGTGACTGTCTAACTGGTTTCCTATGAGATTTATTATTTTTTTAAGATTTTATTTATTTGGGAGGGGAGAGCGTGAGTGGGTGGGAGAGACATAGTTCACCCTCATGAGTAATCAAAGGAAACCAGAACTACTCAAAAATACCTTTGTTTGCCTTTTGGTAGTCAGCGAGATGTGTCCTCTTAATGTTGCTGGTTAAAGAGTAGATTGATACTACCCTTTTAGAAAATACTTCTACAATATTATTCAAGATCCTTGAAGATCTGTCTACCATTTGACCAAATATTTCATTTCTAGGGATCTAGCCTAAGGATATAAGTATGGAAAATTCTTAATACCAAAGACATTAATGGCAACACTTTAAAAATTTACTAATCTCCTTCTTTTTTCACGGGCCGAACTATGCCCCTCCACTCCAATAAATGATTTGTCCCAGAAGCTGGAAAATCCTGAAGCCAGAAAAATTGGTTTTATTTGCAAGTAAGATGAGCATGTGGCCTTGAGGTTTTAAGTAACACTACTACTACTAAAAATGGTAATGATGTTGATAATGAAATAGCTTCTACCATGTGTGCCACGTTCTTCACACATGATTGTATCATTTCTTTCCCACGTAAGCCTACAAAGTAAGTAGTATTAGCCCTGTTACACTGGTGGGAAAACCAAGGTTTAGAGGTGTGTTTTTTTTTTTTAGACAATTTTAGAAGTAACTGTAGGAGTTTTAATGTTACTAAAATGGTGTCATTAATAAAGAACAAAGAAATTCCACACCCCTGCCCTGTCAGTTTTCCTGATTTGCTGTGGAACTGTCAAAGGAGATATACACTCAAAAAATAAGACCAATGGTATTGCTCTTTTATAATCTGCACGAGTGCCCAATACCCTAGCAAGTTCTCTGGGGAAAAAAATGGTTCAAGCATGTGGGCCAGCCTAAATGTTTATAAGACCTTTATCTCCTCCAGTTCTAAATCCAAATCTTAGAATCTTATCACAGAGTAGCTCAGATGTTAATACAGTGACCTGGGTTCTTCACCTGATGTGAAGACAGGTTCATAATGCTAGTCTCAAGGATCTTACTGTTGAACAATAAGGAAGCAACATAGAGGGAAAAAAAAAAAAAGAACCATATCCATGTATTGAATTTTTCAGGTATGCTGATCTTGCTTACCAGCAATGTCCAATTTATTTATGTCTTGGAATTTGTAAAAAAGGTAAAAAGTGACTATAGAGGTTAAGTAACTTCCCCAGGATTATATGGCTAATAAATGGCATAATTGTGACTTAATCCCAGGTCTGTGTGACTACAAAGTCATGTTTCAATCATCATAACATTGCATTTCCTGTAAACATTTGAAATATGTATTTGGCAGAAGTAAAAATTGGTTAACTTTGCTTTGTTCCACTTTCTCAACTATAAAGGTTTGCTCACCAAGATATTTTAAAAATTAACAAAATAACTAATTACCTTTAAGAAATGTGTAAGAGGGGGACACCAGGGTTGCTCAGTCATTTAAGCATCTGCCTTCGGCTCAGGTCATGATCCCAGGGTCCTGGGATCGAGTCCTGCATTGGGCTCCTTGCTTAGCGGGGAGCCTGCTTCTCCCTCTGCCTGCCCCTCCCCCTGCTTGTGCTCACTCTCTCTCTCTGACAAATAAATAAAATCTTTTCTTAAAAAAGAAAAAGGTATAAGGGCCCAGGAGTTTCTTACTATGTTGAGAATCTTATATCTAGTATGGTATCTAGCATATGAGCATTTTATATATTTGCTGAAATATTTTGTATGGAAGCTATACAAGTTCTAGTACACTAATATTTCTTTTCTCAGATGCTTTTTTAAGTGTCTGAAAAAAAAGCACATTTTAATACTGATGGTTAACATAACTTTCAATTAATTTTGTGATGAAATAGATACTGTCTTCAGAAACAATCCATTTCTGTAGTATGTATTTGTAGCGTGAGACTTTACACCAGTGGCTGAAACATGATATACCACTGAGAACTTTTGTCTTCCAAACCGTAGAAACCTGGATGTTTATCTAGAATATGGGACCAGATTTCCACTCTCTTTAATGAAGGACAGAAGTGCAAAAGTAAGACTAAAGGCTAGAATGTCAGGGGACTATTCAAGTTTGGGAAAAGGCAGAGTGAGTCTACTTTTCCTTTATTCTACCCTTTCCATTTATTGTGGAACAAAACCCACAGTTCCTGTCAATGGTGAAAGTACCTTCTCTTGCTCTTTCTTTTTTTCTTCTCTCAGTGGTGGCTTGTGTCAGTGTAACAACAAAGTTCATTTAATTTTTTTTTCCATTTGATTGAACAGAATTTATTATGCCCAATGCAAAGAGTCCTGTGCCAGGAGAGAAAACACCGGAGTTTGCATTTCATCTTTATAGATGTATCAGTCAGCCTTTAGTCAGGAGACAGAAACCTCCCCAGTAATTTTTTCTCATTTTAAATTTTTATTCAATTATTGTTTCAGTTAAACTTTTATTTTGAGATAATTGTAGATTCACATGCAGTTGTTAAGAAATTCTATAGAGAGATCCTGTGTACCCATTACTGTAAGTTTTCCCAGTGTTAAATCTTATAAAAGTACATAGTACAATATTGCACTCAGGATACTGACGTTGATACAGTCGATAAAGAACACTTCCATCACCACAGGTACCCCTCGTGTTGTCATTTTAGAACCCTCCTGTTTCCCTCTTGTGTGTACATACAGTATGTAACCTTTGGGGATTGGCTGTTTTCACTCAGCATGATTCTCTGGAGATTCATTCAGGTTCTTGCATGTGTTGATAGTTTGTTCCTTTTTCTTGCTGTGTAGTATCCTATGGTATGGTTGTAACCATAGTTTGTTTAATTATTCACCACTGAAGGACATCTAGGTTGTTTATAATTTTTGGCTATTATAAGTAAAGCTGCTATAAACCTCTGTGTAGGGGTCTTATGTGAATAGAAGTTTTTATTTCTCAGGGTTAACTGCCCAGGAGTACAGTTGCTGGCTTGTTTGTTATTGTGTATTTCATTTTGAAAGAAACTGCCTAGCTATTTCCATCAGTAATGTGGAGTGATCCAGTTTCTCTGCATCATTGCCAGCATTAGATATTGTCTCAATTTTTTTAAGCCATTCTCATAGGTATGCAGTGGTATCACATTATGGTTTAATTTGCATTTTCCTAATTTGCTAATGGTATTGATAATCTTCCCTTGTGGTTGTTTGCCATCTGTATGTCATCTTTGGTGAACTCTCTCTTCATATCTTTTTCTATGTTATTTGGCCCTAGGGAGTGATTATTTTCTAGAAGTTTTCTGTCGTGCTAGATTGTCCCATTTTTGGTTCTCTAGCTGAAGAAAGCCAACTTCCCTTAGGACTTTTTTTTTTTTCCCCCGTGCTTCTCCAGCACACGCTCTGGGATATCTGAGGGAAAAAAGAAAATGCAGGGAATTTACCACCAAGTTGGTGCTCAGGAGATGATGCCCCCAGTTGTTCAAGAAGGTATATGATATCCAGGGTTTTTCGTTGTACTTAATGGGGAGAATAGGGAAAATTATATCTGTATTTCCAGAAATTTCCTCAGGTGTATATATTTTTTTAGATATTTGCTTAATGAGAAATCTATTTTCAAATTTTATACAATTGTTTAAAATGCTCAGGTGAGAATGGTAGGCTGAGTGAAACATGAAGATTACATTAGTCAGCTCTCAAATTTTATTTTGTAGTTTAAGGTCACTGGCCTTTTGATAAAGTAGTGTTTCACCTCCATGTTAGAAGTAATGTGGAGTTAGAATCATGGAAGATTAAAATTGAAGCCATATTAAAGATGTATTAGAGTTCTGTCTGTTTTATTCAGATGAGCATGTAGGTTCTTTAGCATTCCAAAGATGATTCCTGTTAGAGGAATCTAGGATCCGCCATTTTTTATACTATTGAATGAAGGTGCTTTTTTTGGGTAGACTGTTATTTCACATGGACAAGAAACATGGTTTTAGATGATTATAATTATTTCATCATGCAGAGTGGGAAGAAATTTGGGTGTAGCATTATTGTTAAATGAGACGGTTAGTGTTCTAAAAACTTTTTATTGAGAAAGTGGGAAAATAACAGCTTGCTTTACAAAAGTATAATGTACAAAGGAAATACTCTGTTATGAATAGCCAGTAATATAATTTTGGTTCTTACCAGTTTTTCTATGTAAATATATCAAAAACATGTTACCTATCTTTTTTACAGATTGAAATTGTCAAAGAAGAATTCAGTGAACATTTAGAAGTTGTAGACAAGATTAACCAGATCTGCAGAAATCTACAATTTCATCTAAATAAAATGAGAATTTTTGAAGAGCCTCCTTTTGAAAAAGAAGCTAATATTATTGTGGATAGATGGCTTGATGTGAGTGACAATTTAATTCACTAAAAATTTTATTTTGTAGCCAATCAGTCTTTTCTGTTGTATCTTTAATATTTTTATCTAATTATAAAGTTCAAAAGTGTTTATTGTAAAATGTTCAAATAATATAAAATTTATGACTTAGGAATTAATTTCACCCCCAGAGTTGGACACTACTAACAAATGGGTCTATCATCTTTGAGATATAAAAGCTTATACTCAACTTACTTAAAATAAACTAATTAATATAGAAACCATTCAAGATATTCATGTTCAACTATATATTTATTTAATACAGTTTGGGTTGAGTAATAATTGTATTCTTATGAATTACAGAGTAAGAACTTGTCCGTGTTATATTTTCTTCTGTGTTTTAAAAGCACCTTTAATTTATGGTTTAGAAATTAGGAAGACTATTGCTTTGAGTTGCCTTTAAGTGGCAGCAGTGTTTTTTGTGGAAGGAAGAACTACGTGATATGTTAAAGCACATTTTTTTGTTGATAAGTAAAGCAAATTATTTAAAAGCAAAGGTAAACTAAACTTTTATTTTAAAATAGAGTGTGTCTGAGACAATGGTTTTTATACTTTTTACCACTAAATGTGTTCTTTCTATTTTTTAATTATGGTAGATAAATGAGAAGACAGAAGACTACTATGAAAATCTTGGTCGAGCTCTAGCTTTATGGGACAAACTTTTTAACTTAAAAAATGTCATTGATGAGTGGACTGAAAAGGTCCTTCGAAAAATGGAATTACATCAACTGGCTGAAGAAGAAAGAGAAAAGCTGAAGGTAATTTGTAACCGAGATAAAATGTATGCTTTTTGTACCCAGCTGATGTTTGATATGGAGCTTGCTTTCTTGAAGCAGAGTGGAGAAATCACAAAGAAATGTCTTATTTCTTTCATTATCCCTTGAGTGGGACCTTTCTGTTGTTTCCTTTGTGATATCTAGGACAGTGTTAGCAGGTATTATTAATCTGGGGTTGACAGACACCCTAGTGGTTCGTGGATAAAATGACCTCATATGGGAAAAATTGCATCTTTATTTTTATGAATGTCTAACCAAAATGTAGTATTGGTTCCAATTATGAATATAGTCAATAAACATAGTAGGATGAACGTTATGTGTGACTTTGTTATCAAGAAAATTACGGATATTTTTGAATCATTATCCAGATGTAACTGTTACCCTTTATCACTACTTTGAAATTACGGTATTTAGTAGTGTCACTTCTAGATCTTATTATTTAAGGTATCAATATAGAAACATATATTACTAGAGCAGTAATTATTTTTAATATTTTGATAACTGTAACTCAATTTAATTGTTTTCCTTTATAATCCTACATAATTTATCTCACATTTTGTTTTTAAAATGTTGTTATGCAAAGGGTCCACAGGATTCACCAAACTATCAGAGGCATTTATGGTATAAAAAATGTTAATAACTCCTAGAAGAAGCCCCATCAAAATGCATAATTGTTCCCAGGTGATCAATATTGGTCCCAGGGGTTGGCAGACATTTTCTTAAGAGGTCAAATGGTAAATATTTTAAGCTTGTAGATCATTTGGTCACTGTCACAACTGCTTAATGCTGCTGTTGTAGCCTGAAAGCTTTCATAGACAATACATAAATGCTTGGAAGTAACTGGGTTCCAATAAAACTTTGTTTATAAAAATAAACTGCCAGCCCTTAGACTATTAACCCCTGATCTACATCATGATTATGGACAACCTTCATAATTTGAATTAAGTAGTCTCTCCTTACAAAAGATTAGGAAAAAATACCAGGGCAAGTATGAAAATCTTATTAGAGCTTCAAAAAAGGCTAGTTTTCAAAACCATAATCTCTGGTTTTGCCATTTGGAAAGATTTTAAGTTATCTCTTTTAACCCTAGGAAGACTTCTTTCTAATAGCTTATTTATGTATTATTCACTTGGATCGCATGAAATCTCAATCTTTGTTGGTCAGAAAACAGTCAAATATTAGCAATTATATCTGGTTTGGTGTAATAGAAAAATATGTGTGCATGAAGGCTTTGTAGTGTGCCAGATCTAATGCTTCATTTGTTCTCTAATCTTTGTTATTTTATCCACTTTTAAATTCACATATCCATTTTTATACATTTGAAAAAGGTTTTCAAAAATGTATAGAGATTTATGAGTTTCCTTTGTGTATGGTGATAGAAATTATGATTTTCTAAGTGTAAATAAGTCCCTTAAAAATGCCTTGATATGCAGGTTGTTTAAAAATGTGAAGTTAAAGATTGTAAACTGCCAGCCTGTGGGCCAGATTCTGTCAACAGAGTGTGTGTGTGTGTGTGTGTGTGTGTGTGTGTGCGCACGCACGCACATGCGCAGTTTGTATGCGTGGATCTATGAAATGCAATGCAGGCGCTATATTCTGTGTAGTACAAGCCTGACCCCCTCTGTCATCTTCTAGTTAGAAGGCTTCACTCAGTTGTAACATTTGCCTGACTCATAAAGTCACTTGGGTTTATAACTCCTAGGACTCCTTCAAAAAAACAAGTGATTTGGGGGAAATTCAAAGGCCCTCTCAGTTTCTGTATATAATAATAGTAATCATGGGTGCCAGAAAATAAAGTATAAAGTAAAAAGATATTTTCCATTAACATTATTTGTTATAGGAAGAGTTACAAGCCCATGAACAAAAATCTTCAGAGTTTTCTAAAAGAGTGGCTAAAATCCAGTGTCTCCTTCAAAGCAGTGAAATGCCCCTTGAACTGCAGGTAAGAGAATTTTTATTTGACAGTTGTAATTAAAGCACTCTAAAGTAATGTTCAGAGGTGGCTGGGTGGTGCAGCAGATTAAGCATCCCACTCTTGGTTTCGGCTCAGGCCCTGATCTCAGGGTCATGAGATTGAGCCCCACATTGGACTTGCACTCCGTGCAGAGTCGGCTTGGGTTTCTCTCTCCCTCTCCGTCTGCCCCTCCCCCCTGCGCTCTCTCCCTCTCTCTCAAAAAAAAACAAACAAATTCTTAAAAAAAATAATGTTCATAAACCAGAATTCTAAATCTTAAAACTAAAATAAAGTTAAGATCATTATTTAGTTCACCTTTATTCAGTTCCTACATTAAATCCAACTAAATTTTTAATAGTTGGCATAGTTCGTTATATTTGTTTAGAATAAATATTATTTTTGTATTATTTTATTCTCATTTCACTTATTTCCAGGGCTCCTGTATAGAGGTATAAAGTAACAAGGGTTTCCTCTTGAGTGTCTTTTGGCCATGGGAAGGAGAATATGGCTCAAGTGATTCTGTGTTTATTAATTGCTAGATGCAGAAGCAGGGAGATTGCCCCAAGTGTGGTTTTCTATTGTGTGAAGAGATTTCTTACAATTTTATTTAGATCAGAGTGCACGGTGGCTGAATATGATGTCCGGAGTCAGACTTTCTGTGTGGGGTCCTGGTTCTGCCACCTACTAGCTTTGTGATCTTGGGCAAGTTACTTAACATTCTAAAGCCTGTATTTTGTCCATAAAGTGCTTACCACAAAGCTGTGCCTATAATAAACATTCAATAAATGCGGATTTGATTTTTTTCTATATATTTTAATATATTTTCAAATGAATGTCATGAGATGGCACCTCAATTGATATGCTAGATAAAACTTGTTTCAGGGGGGAAGGACTCAAATTAGTCTTTTGCAAAAAAAGTCCAAATGTCAATCTCAGTTTTTCATATTATTCTTTTTTAAACAATTGGAATTGTATCAGTGATGTAGAACAATGAAGAATTAATTTCGCATTGAGATGAAGCAGTCTCAATTCATTCTCTAGCAATGCAGTTGTCTTAAAATAGTTAAATAGTTAAATATTATTTAAGTCATATGTTTCCTGATTTCAGGTCATGGAGTCCTCCATTTTAAACAAGATAGAAAATGTAAAAACGCATTTAATGGGAGAACCCAACCACTCTGCTCTCAGTGGTAGCACAGCTGAGCTAAGGGAAGATCTTGACCAAGCCAAGACCCAGATTGGAATGACCGAGTCCCTCTTAAAAGCCCTGTCTCCTTCCGACAGCTTAGAGATCTTTACTAAACTAGAGGTACGTCCCAACTGTTTCTCTTCTGTGGTTCAGATTTATTTTCACCCTTATTTCTGATAGCTTTGACCTCTTGAGGTTAATAAAAATAGTTACTAAAAAATGAAAGTCGGGGCAACAACTCAGAAAGACCATTTGTGTATAGGTAGCACTTTCACCTTTGAATTGCTTTGTGGGCAGTAATTATTTGATATTAAAATTGCACTGTGTTGGGGGTGGGGGGATGGGTTAGCCTGGTGATGGGTATTAAAGAGGGCACATTCTGCGTGGAGCACTGGGTGTTACGCACAAACAATGAATCACGGAACACTACATCAAAAACTAATGATGTAATGTATGGTGATTAACATAACAATAAAAAATTTTTAAAAAATTGCACTCTATCATACATTTACTGGCTAAGGTAAAGCGGGTCCTCCCAACAGAAAATCATTTAGATTTTTACAAAAACAATGGAGATCTATTATGCTTTGTGTAAATTGAGCTCATTTTGAGACTTAATTGTTGTTTGTTTGTTTATGTATTTAGGAGATACAGCAGCAAATCCTACAGCAAAAGCACAGTATGATGTTACTTGAAAATCAAATAGGTTGTCTGACTCCTGAGCTTTCTGAATTAAAAAAGCAATATGAAAGTGTCAGTGATTTATTTAATACCAAAAAAAGCGTTTTGCAAGATCACTTTTCTAAGTTATTGAATGGTGAGTGCAATGTTTCTCTTAACTGTTTCTGGGAATCTTGAAGTCTGAATAAGTCTTGTGAACATGAAGGCTTATCTAAGCTGTGCATACAAATGGTTGCAGAGATTCTAGTTAAGGAAAGGGATTTATTTATTTAGTTAGGATTTATTCAGATAACTCTTTTTGGGAGAAGCACCCACTGATCTATGCTTATTGTAAATAACATCTATTTCTTTCAAGTCCCAAATCTTTATTTCATGAAAGAAGGTCACCAACATTTTCACTTCTGACCTGCTCACCGTAGTGAGTGGATCTGGGGATATGTCTGTGAGCAGGCTGCCCCTGCAAATGTCTTTGGGTGTCCTGTGTGGAAAGGAGGTTTGGCATAGAAAATATACCACAATTTGGGGCGCCTGTGGGCTCAGTTGGTTAAACATCCGACTCTTGATCTCAGCTCAGGTCTTGATCTCAGGGTCATGAGTTCAAGCCCCGCACTGGGCTCCATGCTGGGCGTGGAGCCTACTTAAAAAAAAAAAAAAAAACTAAACTAAAAAAAAAAAAAGAAAAAGAAAATATACCACAGTTACTCTCTAGAATCTGTTAGCCTCAGAGTTGGGTTTCAGCTTATTACCACTTTATACAATGACCTGTAGCCATGTCATGCAAAGCAAATTTCAAAGTCTCTTACTTGAACAAGGTGTCTGAAGTCTCCCTTGAATGAATGCAGCTTCCTTTGTTTTTTCCTGCAGATCAGTGCAAGAACTTTAATGACTGGTTTGGCAACATTAAAATGAAACTTAAAGAGTGTTTTGAATCATCAGAAACAAAAAAGAGTGTGGAACAAAAGCTACAAAAACTTTCTGTAAGATATGTATATATATGTATATAAATTTTAATCAAAATTTATGAAAACAAAAATACTAGAGACATAGAACTGTATTTAAGTAGATAAAATCATTACTTTGGGGGTGCCTGGGTGGTTCAGTTAGTTAAGCCTCTGATACTTGATTTCAGATCAGGTCATGATCTCAGGGTTGTGGGATCAAGCCCCGCCTTGGGCTCCAAGATGAGTGTGGAGCTTGCTTAGGATTCTGTCTCTCCCTCTCCCCTTCTCCCCACTCAAGCTCTCTCTCTCAAAATAATTAATTTGTTAATTAATTACTTTGACTTACTAATTTCTCTACAGAGATAATGTTTCCAAATAACCAACTTTCCCCCAAATATTTTGAAACTCCCATATTCATTGGGCAAGGGTGCAAGTCACTTAAACAAGTTCTATTTTCACATCTATTGTAAGATCCTTTTAACTTAGTGTTTACCAGTAAATCCAGTCAAATTAAAATTGTATTTGATAAGAAATAAGGCTTTTACCTAGTGTGGATTTTGAAATCCCTTTACTTTCTTGAGAGAGATCTCTTAACTTTTTATTATTTTTTTCTGAATAATATTTCTTTAAAAAATCTCAGTTGAACTTTAATACAAGCTGGTTGAACTGTAGTGGAGGGAAGCCTGAAATAAAAGGTAATGTGCAGGGGGGCATTTAAAATGCATATGGCATCCTTAAATCTTGATCACTTTAGGTTAGATTATCTAGTACTTTAGTGTTGATGATAAGTCATACTTTCAAGCTTATGAGTGGCACTAAATGTTCTTTGTTTGATTCCTTGCTTTGATGCTACTGTTGTTTATTGATAGAATTGCCTTTCTTCTCTTTTTTAGTTTAAGCCCCAACTTTTTATTTTTTTATTTTTTGCCTTTAACTTTACCCATTGCATGGGTCTTAGCAATTGATGCTCAAACCTTGACCCACAAACATTGAAATAAAATTCTGATTTGGACAAAGTTAAATAGAGAATTGTCTGTTTAGGTTTACATGTTGATTACCAGAAGGGAGCAAGTATTTAGAAGTTGAGGAAAGAAAAATGCAGCTTTCCCAGTCTTGTTCCTACTGACGTTCATGGTGGCCCTGCATTATTTTGCTTGATGCCATTTCCAGTAAGTCAGATGTACACACATGTTCCACAACTAATATAAATCATCTATCACTTGCCATTGAAGTTAGCCGTGTCTCCATAGCTCTTTTTTTATATCGGATGTGAAAAAGATGGCATGTCTATGTACTGGCTTGGAAAGTGTCGTGGGGGTTGTAGAGACCACACTTCGACTTCGCCAGTAGAACATCATTGACTTTCTGTCTTTCTTAAGGATTTCTTGACTCTTGAAGGAAGAGGCAGTAAAATACAGCAGGTGGGAACTGTACTGACTCATGTGAAGAAGCATCTGCCCAAAGCCCATGTTAAGGAGCTTAATAGTTGGATTATAAATCAAGAAATTGAATTAGAAAAAATGGAGTCCATTTGCCAGGCACGAGCAAAGGAGCTTGATGACCACTTGCAGCAGCTACTGAGGTAGGAAATAAAGGCAATATCTAAATAACATGTTTTCTAATGGTACCTTTATATGTTTTGTGCCTCAGTGCAGCTAATGTTAGGATATACAATACACACAAATTTCACAAGTAAAATATATATTTTCAAATCTAAGTTTGTCTCTAGGAAGATAGAAATTAAGAGAATTCTTCAAATTATCTAATATAGTAATAGTTCAGGGGAGAATCCAAAAATGTTTTCTGTTTGTTTCCTGCTCTTTATGATACATTTGTGTAGCTCATTACTTTATAGAATCCCACTATAATGCAGGCTATTACTGTTCAGATTTTAATGTTACAAATTAAATTTCCTCTAAAGAATAACAAAAAAAGGTAGTAAAAACCTCGTTAGCTTACAAACGTCATGCCAACCTTCTCTTCATAGACACACTTTTTGCTTACTTTATATTTTAACATATGTAATGTTCTTTTAGACTCCAGGATGATCACAGAAATCTGAGCGAGTGGTTGATTAGTCAAGAAGAGAAATGGAAAGAAATGGAAAAATCAGGAGAGAAAATTGAACTATTTTGCGAAGCTGTAGCTAGAAAGAGGTAGAACTGATCTTGTATGAATATATTTTCTGCTGACATGGTTTCTTACATGGTGTTGTGGCTGCTATAAACTTTCAGTGATGTTTGCAATTCACAGGGAACAGTTTGAATCTCTGGCCCAGTTGAACAGGTCTTTGAAGGAATATGGGCTTACTGAAGAAGAAATAATAATGGAATCGACACATTTGATTGATAGATACCAGACATTTTTGAGACAATTATGTGAAATTGATGAAGAAGATAAGTTACCTCCTACAGAGGACCAGCGCTTTAATGATCTTGCACATGATGTAATTCACTGGATAGCAGGGATTAAAGAGTCCCTTATGGTTTTGAATTCATCTGAAGGCAAAATGCCACTTGAGGAAAGAATTCAAAAAATAAAGGTATAACTATGAAAACTATATTTCAAAGGTCAGAGTGAACTCTAATTTTTAAAAGATTTAGAGGAAAACTGCAAAGATTTGTTTCTTAATGGAAAATAGGATTATTGTGGAATGGCTGAAGGCATTCAGATAACTGAGCTTAAAAGACAGAAAGGCTCTGATGGATCTAAAATTAATTTCAAGCAGACAGAAGAGGGAAGGTATATCCTCTCTTTGTAAGAGCAGTGCCTACGGAGCTGTGGCAGTGGGAGTTTGCTAGGATATAAAAAGAATACATATCAGTACAGAGAGGCACCAGCATAGTTAAGGGCAGGGCTGGAGAGGAACTCTTCTTCACAGCGAATATGTGTGGTTCCTAAAGGTTATTAGATATTGAGTGTGTTGTGTGGTTCCTAAAGGTTATTAGGTGCTGAGGGGGTTGCAGAGGGCAAGGAAGTCTCAAGCTCCTCCCGGCCCCCTTTTAATCTAAGGAGATAGACATTGTTAGTTAAAAGTGCACGGGACAGATGCTCATGTGCTTAAAAGGAACGCGGAAGGATTGAAATTACATTAATCAAAGCATTGTTACAGGAAGAAATGGTTATGCATAGTGAGCTATAAGTGTTGGTGAGGTTTACTGAAGTAATTGGGATTATATGTGAAAGGTTTTCCAGGGGAGGTGAATCTGGAGTAGCGTTTCCAATTAGGGAGGAACTTGATTGTTTAGAGCAAAGGCGGGAAAGAGAAGAACAGGGAATGGGAATTATGTTGTAGCTGAGGGACAAGAGTTGACAAGGGGCAATGCACTTTCCTCTGGGAAGCCCTAAGTCTCATCTTGAGTGTATAAAAATGTTGTGTTCGGTTGTTACCCTAACTCTCTATCAATAAATAATGGGGTGGATAGGAAGAAGGATTTGCCAGGGTCTTTTGGGCATCTATCTTATTTGAAGGCAGTTGAAAATCAGGAGGAGAGCAGGAATGCAATGAGATCAACCTGAAAAATATTTATTGAGAACCAGTTCTGTATCATGTGAAGGAGATATCATTGTCTTTTGGGCATATATAAAAATGCAAAGGTAATTTTGAAATCTACTCTGCAGTTAGAATCTACATATAATGTGTATAAATCAAAAGATATCATATGTACTTTCCCTAAGTAATGCAAATGAGATTCTAAGATCTTTTTTATTTAATTCAGGAAATCATTTTACTAAAGCCTGAAGGGGACGCTAAAATACAGACCATCATGAGTCAGGCCGAGGGCAGCAAGGCTCCGTTGGCTCCAAAGACCCTTACTGATATCAAGAACCAGTGGGACAACACACTCCATTTAGCCAACACATATCTAAGGTAAAGGGCAATGCCTTCACTTATTCATGGCTTTTTCATTGCACCGTGAAGCCATAACAAGTATGTTTTGTCTGCCTCCTGGATTTGGATATAATATCTCTTGGAGAGAAAGTCAGTAATGTCAGGGGCATCCACAATGTCAGAGGCAGAAATGAAGATGAATAGTTCTCTGGATCAGACAGAAAATACACTGTCATAACTGTGGTAGTGTTCACTTTAGCTGATTCATCAACCCATGGAGTTCTTGGTAACAAATTAGCATTGTCTGTCATTCCACCTTCACCATTCTGCTTCTTACCAAAACCCCCTACCCCCAGACAATTTCAGTGTCTGCGTGATATTACTGTAGAATAATTGTGCTTTTAACTATATATTCTAAGAGATTCTTAAATGTGTAAACGTTGTAAATGTTGCCTGAATTCAGTGGACATAATTCTGGTGAAAATTTTTAATTAATATCACATCTTAAATGATACATTTACTATTTAGTGGAAATATGAATTTTGTGTTTTTTCTAGGAAGACAGATCAAAACTAAATTTAAGTTATAGAAAGTATAAACTAGTTAGTTGGCCAATATACTGAATGATTATTTATTTTACCTATATGAGAAAGAAGAATATAAGATAATTATATTTAAGCATAATAAAAACTATAATGGTTTGGAATCTAAATTATTAAGTGTTTATTCTCAGGTCAAATTATGTAAGAAAAATATTTTTTTTAAGTAAAACTACAAATAATTTCTGTCTTGATTTCTGAGCTAAACTTAGTGCTATTTAGAGTGTCATTAATGCAAAAGAGTCTTTGGGAATAATTTATGTTAGTGTTATTTTAATGCTTTTTATTATAATGTATATTGTACTATAATATGCAAAAAGCATTCCAATTTGCTAAGAGTCATTTCCTTTCTAAAATATTTGTTCACCTTAGCCATCAAGAAAAGCTTCTACTGGAAGGAGAGAAGTATTTGCAAAGTAAGGAGGATCTGAGATTAATGCTCACAGAACTAAAAAAGAAACAGGAAGTGGGCTTTGCTCTGCAACATGGTTTGCAGGAGAAGAAAGCTCAGTTAAAAATTTATAAGAAATTCCTCCAGAAAGCACAAGATTTGACATCCTTGCTAAAAGAGTTAAAATCTCAAGGAAGTTACCTCTTAGAGTGCACTAAAAATCCCAACTTCAGTGAAAAGCCTTGGCTGGAAATAAAGCATCTACACGAAAGTCTTCTCCAACAGCTACAGGTGAAATGGTCAAAATAAAATTTTAAATGATTGTCATAACTATGTCATATTTGTATATGGAACCATTTTTTGTTCTTTTGGTAAATCAAAAACTTTTAACATTTAATTTGTCATTTTTAGATATCAATACTAACTCCTCGATCCATCAGTTTTGCTAGAGGAATCCAGTGCCTATTGTTTGATGATGATGTTATTTTTTCTCATCCAAGTTCTCCTTTTCAGGGGTCGGATGGGTTACAATTTTTTTTAAAGATTGATTTATTTATTTGAGAGAGAAAGAGAGCACAAACCTTCACAGGGGGGTGGGGGAGGGGCAGAGGGCTGGAATCTCAAGCAGACTCCACACTGAGTGGGGACCCCGATGCCGGGCTCCATCTCATGACCCTGAGATCATGACCTGAGCCGAAACCAAGAGTTGGACACTTGGTTAACCGACTGAGCCACCCAGGCTCCCCTAGGATTTTTCAATGTATCTCTCTGAAAGTGATGGTGTCAAAGTGATCCATGCATCTACCTATCCATCCATTTGTTCGTCATCTATCCATTGTAATGGTTTACAGTTGACCCTTGAACAAAGTGTGGGGCTAGGGGTGCTGAGCGCCACCCCCCCAGTTGAAAACTTGCATATAACTTTTGACTTTGGGAAAATTTAACTGCTATTAGCCTACTGATGACCAGGAAGCCTTACAGATAATATAAACAGTCAATTAACACATATTTTTATGTTATATGTCTTATACATTATATTCTTACAATAAAATAAGCTAGAGGAAAGAAAATGTTAAGAAAATCATAAGAGGAGGGACTCTTGGGTGGCTCAGTTGGTTAAGCATTTGCCTTTGGCTCGGGTCATGATCCCTGGATCCTGAGATCGAGTCCCATATCGTGCTCCTTGCTCAGCGGGGAGCCTGCTTCGCTCTCTCTCTGATAAATAAATAAAATCTTTAAAAAAAATCATAAAAGGAAATGCATTTACAGTACTGCACTATAAATGTGCATAATTGGATCCAGATAGTTCAAACCCATGCTGTTTAAGGATCAGCTGTACATTATTCTGTATAAACCTCATCAGTTTCTCTCTCTTGAATGGTCTGCAGTAAAAGAGTTAAGAGATAAATGTCAGCTTGCCACGAGGGAGTGTATTCTCATAAGAGAATTGTCTATAATTCTTTGCATCCTGGAAGTTAGATTCAATGTAAGGATCATGTGGATAAGAAATCCTGCTTATACAGACTGCCCAAGATGTGCAGAGAGAAAGAGATACCCACTTGACTCTAAGTTGTTGAGTTTAATAATTACTACTTTAATGATCAGGTGTGGCTGCCTTATTTTCTTATTTCAGGAAGAGAACCTGAAGGTGGGTTTGCTCTTTAGTTAGGATTACTTTTTCCTAACACACAGTGTTGGAGTTTAATTCTTAGGAAAGGACTCTGAGGTTAGGCTGATCTCATATAGTCTCATTTCCAACTGTGGATATTTGGTTTTACTAAGAAGGATAATTAAGGGAGCTGCTTTATTATAGATGTTTGTGATTTGATGATATAATTTGAAGCATTTATGTTTTGTAAACCTCTTGAGAAATAAATTGTCCTCAGGAATGAAATGAAGGCAAAGAAGCGTGGGGGGAAACAAATGTGATTTCAATAAGCCATTTTCAGGGAGGAGGAGGAGATTTTACATAGAAATATCTCAACTACTGAAAACTTCACTTAAGAACTCTGGACAATTTATGGCCCTATTCCTATTTCAAGATGAAACCTCATGAAACAGGTGTTATAAACTATTTAATTATTTTCTGAGTGAGAAAATTCAGAGACATAACTGGTGAATTGTCAATGGTTTTATTTTTAGGATTCCGTGCAAAAATTGGAAGGTCATGTTCAAGAACACCACTCATACCAGCTTTGTGTCACAGACCTGAATGCCACATTGGATGATATCTCCAAGGAATTTGCCAGTTTTTCTGATAAACCTGTGGATCAAATAGCAGTTGAGGAAAAACTGCAGAAACTGCAGGTATTAAACAGTGTCCAGACATGATGGACATTAAAACAGAATCAGTATTAATTACAGTGAACAAATCATTGTCTTTGATCAGAAATCCAGTTACTGTTCAGGTGACTAAGATAATTAAGGTTCTGACTAGTCATGAAAAATGGGAATGTCCTTTTTTAGTGACCACATCCATTTATAATTTGAACATTTCCCTGCACTCCGGACCCTCAGAGACCGTTCTACCCATGACCAGTCTGTACCTCCTGGAGATCTTTGATTCAAAGATCAAAGTGATTCCAGGAGATACTGGGAAGTCAAAGAATGTACCTGACACCACAGGACCAGGGGGAAATACTTCAGTTTTGCATTCTTTATTGGGGTAGATGGGAAGTGTATAATTTTTATCTTATTACTTTTCGTACTCATGGTCTAAATTAGAGCTCTCTCCAGATGTAGGGCTTCCAAAATCCTCTCCCTCACTCCAGCAGCACCTAGCCTCTTGCAGTGAGGATCACAGCTCTTGATCCACACCCACAAAACACATCCCTTGGATTCTCACTCTTTGCCTAGCCAACAGTAAGCAGGCCTGGGAGGTGTCTTCTAGAAGGGAACGAAGTAAAGCATTTTCTTAGCTACTTCTTTGATAGCTCCTTAATTGGAGATTTCATGGCGTGAGACTCAGAGCAGCACTGCTGGCCTGAGTGTGGGAATTCTTCATCTCTTTCTTTTTTCTTTAAGTTTTTAAATTTATTTAAGTAATCTCTACACCCCATGCGGGGCTCGAACGCCCATGCGCATGCTCTTCCGACAGAGCCAGCCAGACGCCCCCTTGCCTCTTTCTTTTAGGGACCTGGGAATCAAGCAAGCCTTCTCCTCCATGGCCTGACATTGTGACAGGCTACCTCCCTTTTTAACAGCAATCATTTGACAGATGTTGAGGGCTCATCATGTCCAAGGCACTGTTTGGGTGCCATGGATGACTAAGAAAAGTGTTAGGTAGGAGCCCAGCTCAGGCTTCTCCAGAAAAATTAACATAGAACCTCTGTTATAGGTAGAAGGAATCTCAGAGGCCATCAAGTTCGGATCCCTCATTTTGTATGTGATAAGCTGGGTTCTGGAGAGAAAAGGGACAAGATCACCCGGGTGAAATGACAGAGTAGGGGCTACGGCTCAGGTCTTCTGACCCCACTAGACGTCTCTACTTGGATGTTGTACACTTATTTGTCATTCAGTGTGTCCAGAAAATAGCTCATCAACTTCCCTTTCTCCATCTCCCAGCTCCATACCAGTAGGCCTGCTTTTTCTTCTCTGTTCTCTGGCTCTGAATATTTCTACCATCTCTCTGGGCTTCAGTCAGAAACCTGTTATATCCATCCTTTCCCAGACTCCATGTCTGGAATATCTCTACGATTTGTTCCTTCCCCAGGACCCTCCATTATTGCCTCTTCAGAGCAGGCGCTCCCCTCACACACCCCTGCATTGACTTCCGAATGGGCTGTCTGCCTGTACTTGCCACCTACCCTCTCCGTGATGACGTCCCCGTGGCTGCACCCGGGTCTTTCTAAAATGCAGTCTGGAACTCCCTTCTTCCAGCTTAATATGTGTCAGTGACCTGTGCAGATTTGTTAGCATAGATCTTTTCACATTCTATTACAATTGTCTGTTTACTTCTGTGTCTCTCTCACTAGACTATAGGAACCTGACTCGACTGTGTTTTCCTCATCTATGTAACTTTGAAACCTGTTGTAGTAGGGGCGCCTGGCTGGCTCAGTTGGTGGAGCATGTGACTATTGATCTCAGGGTTGTGAGTTTGAGCCCCACGTTGGGTAGAGAGATTACTTAGGAAATTTTTAAAAATTAAAAAAAAAAACCTATTGTAATATTTGCTACTAGTTGAATGAATAAACGAATTCTGTGTAGTCTATTAGGATAATGACTGATAAATACTATATAGTTCACCTAGTAACTTTAAGGCTTATTCTGTTTCAACAGTAACATTAGTAGCTAGTATAGTACCTCAAATTCCTTTTGAGTCTTGAGTTCTCAAATCAGCCTGATTTGTTCATGCATTATGTAAATATTGATTGAATTCTTGCTATATTTCAGATATTGCATTAGATAGATTGATTTAAGCTTTACTCTGAATTGTAAATATTAATACTAGATTCATGTGGGTGCATTCTAAATGATTCTTTTATTTTCACTGCTTTGCACAAAGTAGGCACTTACTGTTTAGTATTTTGATTGTGTAAAAAGGCTGTATCTTGAACAAAATATATACTTAACAAATACGTGTTGATTGCCTCCTACGTCCCAGGAACTGTGTTGTGAGAATTTTCTTTGCTGCTGCTTATAAACTTTTTTTTTTTTAAATAAGTTGAACACAGTGTGGTTTTTTTTTTTAAGATTTTATTTATTCATTTGAGACACAGAGATACAGAGAGAGAAAGCATGAGCAGGGAGAGAGGCAGAGGGAGAAGCAGGCTCCTCGCTGAGCCAGGAGTCCGATGTGGGGCTTGATCCCATGACCCTGGGATCATGACCTGAGCCGAAGGCAGATGCTTAACCATCTGAGCCACCCAGGTGCCCCTGCTGCTTATAAACTTTTAGTGTCTTATAAAATCTGTTGGAGATTTTGATCTGGGATGGCACATTAGTTTAAATTTTGCCCAAAGTTTCTTCTTTGTGATATGAATTGGTAAATTTATTATACTTTCCACTAGTGGAGCAGAATACTCTGTGATTTACAAAAGTCAATTAACTATTGTGACCATTGAATGGAGGTACTTTTTGTGACAATCTTTTCTCCACTTACAGGAACTAGAGAATAGACTCCATTTACAAGGTGGCACATTAGAGAAGATTTTAGCTTTAGCAAAATCCATCAAGCAAAATACATCTTCAGTGGGACAGAAGATTATTAAAGATGATATAAAATCACTTAAGTGTAAACAAAAGGATTTGGAAAACAGACTTGAATCTGCTAAGCAGGAGACAGAAAATTGTCTCAATAGCATTCTCAAATCAAAACGCTCAACAGAACAGAAAGAAAAGTTTACTCTGCCAGGCAGAGAGAAGGAGGTCACTTCTGATGTGCAGGAGTCCACTCAGGACTCAGCTGCACTGGAAAAGTTTGGGGAAGACCGGGAAATAAACAAGGTAAGTGCTTGTGATTGCATCTCTAAGACATTGTGTCTGAGAATGAAGAGGTGTTGGGCTCTGAAAAGAGGGTGGTGAATCAAGCCTTCTGATTTCATAATTAAACCCTCAATGTGCTGGCTATTTATGATGCCCACTTGTAAAAAGAGCCCTTAGAAAACTAAAACTGTCCAAGATTCAGCGGTGAAATATTACTGTTTAGTCTGTTAAAATGTCAGTCATCAGTTTAGGTTGATTATTCTCTCTGATATGTAATCAGATACAGTTTCTTGGGTCAAGAGCACAAAGGCAAATTAGAAAAGGCAAAAGAAAAGAAAGTGTGTTCTACCCATTTTCTGAGAAAAAAAATCCCAAGAGCCCCCCCCCCTATTTTTTTGTCGATTTTATAATGAAATCAGAGACTGTTTGAAAGGGTAGGTTCCTTTCTTTTTCTTCTCATGTTAACCCTATACTGCGAATGCATTTTTAAATGTCGTCAGATCATTTGGTATGAGAACACCAACATTCAGGCTCCTAATTTTCCCTGGGGTGAAGAAAGAAGAATGTTGTTTTGTTTTCATTCTGACCGACCAAATGGGTACATTTTCCTATGGCTTTTAAAGTTCTTTCTCACAGGTTAGAGATGGAAATGGAAAAGGCACAAAGAACCATCCAGTAAACTGCATTTGGAAGGGTCTTTTTGTTAGGCAGCCTCTCACATTCCAGGGTCCAGTGGGACAAAAGCAAAGGCTAGACCATTCAGGTGTGTGTTCTCATCAGCTTTTTATGGAGCACGTGATCAAGAGCAATGAAAAGAACGTGCATTTCTGTTGTCTTCTTAAAACAGAAATGCATGGGGGTGCCTGGGTGACTCGGTCAGTTAGGCATCTAACTTTGGCTCGCGTCTTGACCTCTGGGTCCTGGGATCAAGTCCCGCATCGGGCTCCCTGCTCAGCGGGGAGTCTGCTTCTCCCTCTCTCTCTGCCCGTCCCCCTGCTCATGCTCTCTTTTTCTCTCTCCTTCTCTCTCTCAAATAGATAAGTAAAATCTTAAAAAACAAAACAGAAATGCATAGAAGATTATAGGTACCAGATAGCGTTCTCTAGAAATGTGTAAAACCAGGTTAAACGCCAACGGAGCATCTGTCTGGCCATGAGAAGACTTATCAATCCCACAAACAGTGTTAGATATTGCTAAGGAGAATGTCCTAAAGAATGAAGGGCCCATGCATGTGACTCCTGAGCTGTCTGTATAAAAGAAACTTAACAGTATTAAACAGCAGCAGATAAGTAAAAAAGAAAAAAAGTACCCGAGTGCTTTCTATCCTAATACATGACGTTGCTAAAGGGAGTTGCTTAATAACTTTTAAAATTAGCTTCCCAGACCCATTTTGGCTCTGAGCCCCCAAAATTCGTTAGAGTATATTGAAAACTAAATAAAGGTCATAACCCAATAATAAGAGTTTTTATAATTTATTAAGCTTTTACTTGATCTTGAATGATGATTTATTTATAATTTATGATACTTCATTAAAATATTTTTTCTGTTGAATCACATAAGACAAATATATTGTAATATAATTTTTATTTAATTTGTGATGCCTTGGGTAATGGTCAAAAGACTCATGTGTTTGTGAAGGAGGAGATAAGCTACTTTTAAAGCTAAAAAAATGATAGAGGTACTTAAGTCTTCAAATAATTTTTACAGGTCTGGGGTAGAGGAAGGTGGTTTTAAATCTCTAGCAATATTTTATTATGACTTTTTACTCTTTTGTGACATGATCTTTTTTTCTTTTCTGCATCTGTGCTTTTGTTTACTCTGAGTACTAGCTGTATCTACTTTTTTTCTATATAATATTATTCTATGTAAGACCAAGAACAATTTTAATGTTGAACAGCTAGTAAAAGTGATCAAAACATGCATAGACACGTATAAGACACAAATGTAAAGACTTAAGCAGGAGTTTCTAAATAACGTTAAAGCACAATTTACTGAACTATAAGTCTGGTTATAGTCTGAAGAGTGACAGTGAAAATAAGCACTTAATTCATTAAAAATATTTATTGAGGGGCGCCTGGGTGGCTCAGTCGTTAAGCATCTGCCTTTGGCTCAGGTCATGATCCCAGGGTCCTGAGATCAAGCCCCGCTTCAGGCTCCCTGCTCAGTGGGAAGCCTGCTTCTCCCTCTCCTACTCCCCCAGCTTGTGTTCCCTCTCTCGCTGTGTCTCTATCTGTCAAATAAATAAATAAAATATTTAAAATACACATATATTTATTGAGGCCTCTTCTGTGCTAGTCATTCTGCTAGAATATGGGCATCCATTATCATGGTTTAAAATCTAACATTATGGGCACCTGGGTGGCTCAGTCGGTTAAGCGTCTGCCTTTGGCTTAAGGCATGATCCCAGGGTCCTGGGATGGAGTCCCAAGTCAGGCTCCCTGCTCAGCGGGGAGTCTGCTTCTCTCTGCCCCTCCTCCCTGCTTGTGCACTCTCTTGCTCGCTTGCTCTCTCTCTCAAATAAATAAATAAAATCTTTAAAAAAATTTTAAAAAATCTAACACTAATTAAATATCTAATTAATGGGCATTTCACATGCCTTTTTGGACTCTAGAGGGGCTTTTATCAGATTATTTAAAATCACCTCCAGAATTTTTAGGAAGTTTTTATTTTCTTCTACTTTTTTCTTTAGTAAATTTCATTTGATCTTAAGAGTTTTGTTGAAAGTATGATTGCACTTTTCAAAAACTGCCATTATAGCATGTATATATTTCAATTCATTGCCAAGAATTTCATTTTAGATTAAATGTAGGCGATAACTTAGATCTGGACCTTTGGCTGACTTTTTCTTTAATAACAAAATATTAAGGCCAACCTGGAGGCAAAAGAAATTACAGCATGTAGACTGAAGGATATAGGTGCTTATGATCTAACATCATACTAGATATTTTTATAGAAGTGAATTTCTAAGAGTTTTTAAATATGAAAGGCAGAACTGCCTTCCACCTCCCCTTCCTATATGGGTGAAGTGAAATAACAAATTAGGATGTAGTAAAAAGTGAAGACTGACTAAGCTCTTCATATTTGAGGTGTCTGTAAAGGGAAATGATAAAGAGGAAAAAAAGGAAAGTAATACATTTGTAGTTTGTTATTATTTAAAAACTCATAAAGCAACATTACAAATTAACTGGTATTAAAGACTCTTGCCCCCTCCTTCCCCAGTGTCAACCCTACATGATGTAATTACTCCTAAAAAAATTTTTGTCCGTAATTACTTCTTTGAATTCCTTGTCATTAGGTATAATTGTTAATAGGTCTGATTTGTTTTTTGTTCTTTTCAAAAATTTCTGAGCATTTATCATTTCAATATTTAAGAAGGCATTCGTAAAGAAATTCTGGAAAATAGATGGTCACAGATACAGGCAAAACATGTAAAGTGTCCAGCTGTGGGTGAGTGACCAGAAACACAATGGAGTCAGTACTAGAATGAGAAGGAAAACCACTTACTGGATAAAGAGCTTTCAGTCCTGGGGTAAATGGTGTCTATTTTTGGTGTTGTTTATCCTGATAATTCAGTAAAAAAAAAATTTTGTTAATAGAACACATAGTTGGGCCACATGCCAACTCTTTCTTGGAAGTGTACTACTTTGCTCTTTTTGACCTGTATACAAATCTTGCTTCTTACTCTAGAGATATTTTTCATAATCCAAGATTAATTCCTTTACAAGACAAATGACTTACATAGTGTACATGGTGTTGACATCTGTGAGCGGCATACATTTGAGAACATGTTCCCAAGTCCTGAAATCTTATAGGCTGAGGGACCTTAGAAACTTTCTAGGCTAACCTTTGTGTTTCAGGTGAGGGAACTGAAGTCAGAGATGTTAATTGGCCAAGTTTGTACTCCAGTAGCACTGGGACTAGAACCCGCATACTCTCTACCCAGCCTGATGCTTGGTGGCTTACTCCCATCATTTTCTTGAATGTGTTTGTTATGTGGGTTGTTAATTGAGGCCTAATATCCTAATGTACTGTCTGACCTCAGTGGACCCCTTATTGAGTTCTTGGGCCTATTTTGAACCTTCTCTACTCTCAAAAAACCCAGCCAAAGCCTGGTGCTAGCATTCCTAGGAGATGTCTGGCCAAAAAGAGTTAGACTGGCAGATCCCCAGTTTCTACTCTATAACCCACAGATGATTCATCTTAACAAGCAAAAACTAAATAAAATTCTTTTATTTTTTGTCTAATATGAATTCATCTGCACATCCATTCAGTAAAATTTTATTGAGCAGACAATGAGGGACAATGGTGAGCACAGATAGACATGGTCTCTATTCTCATTGAGCTAGTCTAGAGGAGGAGGCATACATTAATCAACTAATGAACTAATGAGAGCCTGATTACAGGAACTACATGAAGGAATGCATTTCCATTATAGTCTGTAGTAAAGGAATCTGACCTGAACTGTAGTCAGAGAGAGTTTCTCTAAGGGAACAACATTTGAATGGAGCCCTGAAGGGTGGGTTGGAGTTAACAGAGCTCAGGGCTGGATGTTGGGAGGATTTTTGACAGAGGAAGCAGAATTTCTTCTTGTGGTGGGAGAGAGCATGAGGAGTTAGAAAGGGTGAAAGAGGGGGTGGAGGACAGTGAAGAGTGACAGAGTGGAGGCCTGAGAGGTAGGCGAGGCTGGCTGAGTCACAGGTGCCTTACAAGTCATGTTAACATTGTAAACGTTATGCTCACACAAAGAGGCAGCCGCTGAGACTGTGGATCTGCCTTTCGGTTTGATGATGTATGTTTATCTTTGAATTGTTTTTCACTGCTTCATATTGGAATGCTTTAGAGAAGAAAGAAATATATCTGCTAGGCTTGTATGATACTGTCTCACTGTTGGCAGGTTACAGGTGATAGATTTAGGCTTCTCCCTGTCCCAGAATTATTACAGCCATGGGGCCACTGTTCCTGAACCGGGGGTGGGGGGGGGTGGGGGGGTGGGGGGGGGGATAGCGAAGCTTGTGCCAGGCTTTTTTCTGTTGGCTATGCTTATTTGTTTGCTAAGCCAGATACAGTACTCCATTATGTAAAGCCCATTGTTTTAAATGTCAATGTAGAAGGTTTACTTTGTGGATTAAGGCACATACAGATGAAAATATCATGGCCCTGGGGAATGCCTGGGTGGCTCAGTCGTTAAGCGTCTGCCTTCAGCTCAGATCGTGATCCCAGAGTCCTGGGATAGAGCCCTACATCGGGCTCCCTGCTCTGCGGAAAGCCTGCTGCTCCCTCTCCCACTCCCCCTGCTTGTGTTCCCCCTCTCGCTGTCAAATAAATAAATAAAATCTTAAAAAAAAAAAAAAAAAGAAAAGAAAATATCACGGCCCTGCCCTTCAGGAGAGTTGATGATATTCTTTCTTTCACTTCCTATTTCTTTTTCCAAACAGGCCAAACTCTAAGGAAAGATATGTGGTTGAAAACAGTTAACATTTCTTTAAAAATTCAACATAGCTGGCGATATAACTCAGCCAGTCTTTTGACAGAATGGTCATTTTCCACTTTAAATTTATTAACTTAAAAAAAATGCTCAGAGGCTCAATATGTATATTTATTACACTGTTTAAAAGTTATACTTTCGGGGGTGCCTGGGTGGCTCAGTTGGTTAAGTGGCTGTCTTTGGCTCAGGTCCTGATCCCAAGGTCCTGGGATTGAGCCCCGCATCAGGTTCCCTGCTCAGCGGGGAACATGCTTCTCCCTCTCCCTCTGCCCCTCCCCCCACTCATGTTTTCTCTCTCTCTCTCTCAAATAAAAAGGTAGTCTTTTTAAAAGTTATACCTTGGGGCGCCTGGGTGGCTCAGTCATTAAGCGTCTGCCTTCGGCTCAGGTCATGATCCCAGAGTCCTGGGATCGAGCCCCGCATCGGGCTCCCTGCTCAGCGGGGAGCCTGCTTCTCCCTCTCCCACTCCCCCTGCTTGTGCTCTCTCTCTCTCTGTGTGTCTCTCTCTGTCAAATAAATAAATAAATAAAATCTTTAAAAAATAAATAAATAAAAGTTATACCTTTGTATAAGTTTATGCTAATTAAAAAAAAACTTTTTTAAGAGAAATTCCAGGAGTAGTGGGGAAGGGAAAGAATCAGATGTTTGGGGGCTTAGAGGTCATAAGGACTCATGAGAGGCCATGTATTGGAGTGGATACTCCATGATAGACACAGGCCCTTGAAAAGCTTGTGCCCTGGGAGAAAGGTAGACCAGAAAAATCACTAAACCCAGAGAAGGAACTAGGACTAAAGGTAGGAAGAAAAGGTCTCCCATGAAATCTAAATTAAACCTATATCTCAAACAAGTTTAGGGTACAAATCTATACTACTTGCATTATGTAGTAGCTCAAATCAAGAAATGAACGTTAAAATCAGTCTCTATGTCTTTCATCTCTCTATATACCAACCAACCTATCTCCTTGGGATACTTGGAAGAAGCAAGCACAAATCCACACAAAGGGGTCACTTCTATCAGTTAGGCCAAAGGAATTCCCGCAGTGAAATTAAAAAGAAAAAAGTCTGATATTGAGTTAGTGTCAATCAATCAGTCAGTCAATGATGAGCACAAAGGAACAGTCCACCGTAGGGAAGAGGCCTCATTACTACAAATGAGAGGAACTACTACATTAAGAAAGTGAGATAATGCAATAGTCTGGAATATATTATACAATAATATGCTTAAAATGATTAGTGACATAAAAGATGGATTGGAAATCATAAGGACAGAATAAAATACTTTGAGAAAAAGTAAGATTTGAGAAAGAATCATATGGAACTTCAATAAATAAAAAATTAGTTACTGAAATTAAGATTGCTCTGGCCAGGTTAAGCAGCAAACTTGACCCAGGTTGAAGAGAATTAGTTATCTAAAATATATGACTGAGAAAATTACCCATAATCCAACACAGAGCTGGAAAGAGATGGAAAATAGGAAAGAAAGTTTAAGAGACCCAGAAGATGTACTGAGATGCTCTAATATAAGCCTGATAGGAGTTCTAGGAGGAAAGAATAGAGAGAATGGAGGAAAAGCAAGCCTGGGAATTTCCAGAATTGAGGGAAAATATGAATCCTCAGTTTCAGAAAGTACAGAGATCCTTGAACAGGCTACACAATAAATCACTAAAGCCAAAAAGAAATATCTCAAAGGCAACCAGACTAAAAATAATTATGTTGACAACAGATTTCTCAACACTGAAAGAACGCAGTGTAGTAGCATCTGCACAGGGCTGGGAGAAAGATGGTTATTAACCTGCATTTCGATACCCAGTTGAACTTTCATTCTGGAGTGAGGCAAAACACTTAAATTTTTCTGACGAAGACTGAATTTATCTATCACAAAACTCACACAGAAGCATATTACAGAAGAACTTAAATGTAAAGAATAAAATGTTAAAATCTTTGCAAGAAAACATAAAGAATATATTTATGATGTCAGAGTATAGAAAACGTTCTTAAACAGGCCCTGAAAACAGAATCCAAAACAGGAAATGTTTGATATATTTGACTGCATTAAAACATTAAACTCTTGTTCAACAAAAGACATCACATATAAAGTTTAAAGACAATCTACTGGAAGATAATAATTGCAATGAATAAAACTATTAGGAGATTAGTATCCAGAGTATGAAAATAAACAACAAAAATCACAAATCAACCCAGTAAAAAATAGACAACAGAGATGCAAAAGTAATTCATAGAAGTTAAGACTCATATGGCCAATGAGCATGAGAGTAGCTCAGTCTTTTTTTCTTTTTAAGTATAATTGACATACAATATCCTCCACATTCTCACCAACACTTGTTAATATTTGCCTTTTTAATAATAGTCAATCTGACAGGTGTAAGGTGATATCTCGTTGTGTTTTTTTAAATTTAGTTTTAGTTAAATTCAATTAATTAACATATAGTGTATTATTTGTTTCAAAGGTAGAGTTCAGTGATTCATCAGTTGTATATAACACCCAGTGCTCATCACATCACGTGCCCTCCTTAATGCCCATCACCCAGTTACCCCTTCCCCCTACCCACTTCCCCTCCAGCAACCCTCTAGTTTGTTCCCTAGAGTTAAGAGTCTCTTATGGTTTGTCTCCCTCTCTGATTTCATCTTATTTTATTTTTTCCTCCCTTCCCCTATAATCCTCTGTTTTGCTTCTTAAATTCCACATATGAGTGAAATCATATGTGGATAATTGTCTTTCTCTGATTGACTTATTTCGCTTAGCATAATACCTTCCCGTTCGTCCACGTCGTTGCAAAGATTTCATTTTTTTTTTTGATGGTTAAGTAATATCATTGTGATTTTGATTTGCATTTCCCTGATGATTAGTGATGGTGAATATCTTTCATGTGCCTGTTGGCCATCTGTATGTCTTCTTTGGAAAAGAATAAGTATTCAAGTCCTCTGCCCATTTTTTAATCAGTTTTTTTTAATAATAAATTGTGTAAGTTCCTTGTATATTTTGGCTGTTAACCTGGTATCAGGTATATGACTTGCAAATATCTTCTCCCATTCAGTTGGTTGCCTTTTTGTCTTGTTGATGGTTTCATTTGCTGTGCGAAAGCTTTTTAGTTTGACGTAGTCCCATTTGTTTTAGTTTTTGTTGCCTTTGCCTGAGGAGACCGGTCCAAAGAAATATTGCTAAGACCTATGTCAAAGAGCTTACTGCTTGGACGCCTGGGTAGCTCAGTTGGTTGAGCGACTGCCTTCAGCTCAGGTCATGATCCTGGAGTCCCGGGATTGAGTCCCACAGCAGGCTCCCTGCTCAGTGGGGAGTCTGCTTCTCCCTCTGACCCTCCCCCATCTCATGCTGTTTCTCTCTCAAATAAATAAATAAAATCTTAAAAAAAAAAAGAGCTTACTGCTCGTTTTCTTCTAGGAGAGTAGCTCAATCTTTGTAGCAGCCAGAGAAATCCATTAAAACGATAATATCAATTTCACATCCATTATATTGGGAGAAATTAAAGTCTTTTAGCACCAGATATCAGAGAAGATTAGGGAAAATATGAATTCTTTTACCATGCGGGTGGGAGTAAAAACTGTAATTCAGTTTGGAGAACAAATCGACAACTCTCTATTGATGATCAAAAGGAATAATTTTAGTTCTAGAAAATATCCCAAAGAAACTCACACAAATGTGCAAAAGGGCCTACACAAGGGTGTTTATCAGACCAATATCTCTAATAAGATAAACTGGAAACAATATTATGTTCACAGTAGCCTGACAGATAAATAAGTCATGTTCATGCAGACAGGAGAACAGTATACAAAGCTAAAATGACTACCGTATTTATATCTGTCACCATGAATAAACCCCAAAACCTACTGCTGAGTGGAAAAAAAAAACCTCCAACAAATTATAAAATGATAGTACATGATTCCAGTTTTATAAGAATTAAAATACATAAAACAATACTGTATGAATACTAATATATGTAGTAAAAGTATAAAAATGCATGTGTGGGGCGCCTGGCTGATTCAGTCGGAAGAGCGTGTGCCTCTTGATCTCGGGTCATGAGTTTGAGCCCCATGTTGGGAGTAGAGATTACTTAAGTGAATAAATATATTTTTTTAAATGTATGCATATATTTTAGAATAGTGTTTATTTCTGAGGAGGAAGAGATGAAAGAGGGATGAACATTGAATTTTAAATTATAGTTATGATATGGGAAATTACATTACTTATATCTGTATCATTAATATTATTTTATTATTTCATTTATAGCATATGTTAATATTATAAATAAATTAATATATACTATAATACTATTATAAGCATAATGTTATAAATAAGTACTAATTATTTATAATATTTTATTAATAGTTTAATATCATTAATAACTAGGTTACATTTTGTTCTTCTAACTCTGTTTGAAATATCATATATTTGAAATAAAATCATTCAAATGAGCCTGCAAAATCAAAATAAAATATAGTTAAGGGGTAATGAGCAAAGGATGACTGCTGCAAAAGAATCTTTCCAGGAGCCAATCAGGACCTTGAGTCTGTGTTCCAACCTCTCTGGCATGAGCAAGGGAATGTTACCGTTTAAATTTGAAATGTTCGTTTGAGGGACTCTGTTGGATTTTCTGCCAAGGTAGAAACATGGCTTTTGGAGTTGGTAAACAAGTGGTGTTTTGGGGTGATTTCAGGTTTTTCAGAATGCTCTCTCTGACTACGAAAGGCAGATTACAAGTGGCAAATTGTTGCTAGTCCTCAAATCACTGGTTTATGGGATTAGGCCTAGGGCTCTGAGTTCTTAGTAGATGATTAATAGTAAGTAAAGTCTTCCTAGGGTCTAATATCTCTGGCTTTACCTCAGGCACTCTTATTCTGCAGGTGGATTTGGGGGGTACTGTAAGGAACAATAACCATCTAGTGGGAGGCCGACATCCACCCCATGTGATTGTGACTCCTCACAAGGAACACCCATAGGCTGATGGAGCCTGTGGTGTGGCACCTCTCTCTTTTCCTTCACAGCCTTCCTGGATCCTTCCTCCTGAGGTGCTGTCTTCCCTGTAGATTTTTAACTATAGTTTTGCATGAATAAATTGTTGGGAATGGAGGAAATGTATAAGATCGTTTTAATCATTTGTAGCCTTTCAAAGAAGTGACTTGTGCTGAGTGCCAACTATGTCAAAACCAATAACACGGCTCAGGTGAATTTTCTTACCAGTTAGGTTTGGTGAAGCTCCAGACATATACACGTCCATACATCTGTTTTATTTAATCTTTTTTTTTTTTAAGATTTTATTTATTTGACAGAGAGAGACACAGCGAGAGAGGGAACACAAGCTCGGAGAGTGAGAGAGGGAGAAGCAGGCTTTCCGCCGAGCAGGGAGCCCAATATGGGGCTCGAACCCAGGACCCTGGGATCATGACCTTAGCCGAAGGCAGACGCTTAACGACTGAGCCACCCAGGCGCCCCTGTTTTATTTAATCTTTTAACTTTAGGGTAGTTTTACATTGATGGAAAAGTTGCAGAGATAGTACAGAAAGTTGTCATGTATCTCTTACCCAGTTTCCGTTATTGTTAACATTCTGCATTGCTATTCAGGTAGTATTTTTACAACAACAGTTTCTACCTTATTGGGGGAGGTGGACACATCTTATTCACAGACTTGATACAGACCTTACTGACATGAAAGTATATGACAAAATCAAATGGTATTTCATTTATAAAGTAACGGGAAAATAAAAACTAATACTTTAGCAAAATAATGGGAATCTTTTAAAATTTTGGACATGGGGCGCCTGGGTGGCTCAGTTGGTTAAGCGACTGCCTTCGGCTCAGGTCATGATCCTGGAGTCCCGGGATCGAGTCCCACATCGGGCTCCCTGCTCAGCGGGGAGTCTGCTTCTCCCTCTGACCCTCTTCCCTCTCGTGCTCTCTATCTCTCAGTCTCTCTCAAATAAATAAATAAAATCTAAAAAAAAAAATAAAATAAAATAAAATAAAATAAAATTTTGGACATGGCACCTGGTATATGTTCGTGCTCAACAAATATTTGTCCAAAGAATGAATCAATGAATGATGCAGGCGCATCTCTTTGTACCCTATGAGAAAGTCAAGTTCTTGTAACTTTCAGAAAAGTTCATACTACTACATATATAACCTGCTGTACCCAGCTTGGAGTTCTTCCTATGAATTGGTGTAAGGCATAATTCATTCTTAATACCATGAAATCCTGGTGTTTCTGCCATCTGTCCACTTAAACTACCAATAGGTAACATTGAATGCCTGTTATTTGCTCTGCCCTCTGCATCACAGTGAATACTAAGCGTAAACTTCGGAACTTTTGTTTTTTCCATATCTGTTTTCTTTCTTAAGACTAGATTATGCCTCACAATATAATCAGAGATCCTATACTATCTTGCCAAGAAAGGGTTTTTTTGGTGGGATACCAATAAAAGCAATTAAATATTGTATGGAAAAATCATCTTTGATAGTGCCCAAAGATACTTTTGGAAAGTCTTTAAGTAAATAGAAGGAACTGGAATGTTTTCACCAAGAGAAAGAAAAATTATTTATTTGTAAGGTAGACTATTCAGCAATTAATCTTTTTATGTTTTCAGAATTCAGCTGTGGAAGTGGTTTTGTCAAAACAACTTTCTCTGGATGTTCAGGAAAGCATGAAAAACACTGAAGATGAGCATAAAGTCAATGAGCTGCAAAATCAACCTTTAGAATTAGATGTTATGTTAAGAAATGAACAATTAAAAGAGATAGAGGTATGGAAACAAGAAAAACACTGACAACATGATTGCATCATTTATCCAGTACAATACAGTATATTTTAATTACCAGAAACTTGCTTGCACAGAATGAAAAGTCTTATTTAACCTTTGCCTGATGATCAATTTGGCAACTATATAATTATGTACTAATCAGTAAGTTGTATAAATCTTTCCACTTAAAAAGTGGAAGAGTTTAATGAACATTAGTCTTTTTCTTGAAGTTCCTAAAAACTTACTTATTCAGTAACAAAATTTGGAAATTCTGACTTATCATTCCTCTTCTTAGTCAGATGTATTCTTCAGATTCTGACAAATTTACTTTTCCTAATTATCAACATTATGGGGTACTCCTTTGTTTTTACAGCTGTGCTTACATAGCTGTGTTTATGTATTTATATATTTATAGCTATATAATCTAAAAGTCCAATACATGGCCATGTTTTTAAAAAAATGACCCCTACACTTCTAGCTGAGTTTACATAACTGTAAACATATATTTAAAATGGAAAAGAGGGGTGATGTATGTGAATAATAAAAATAAGATATATATATATAAAGGATATATATAAATGGAGTGTATAGAAATCTAGGACAACCTAAAAAAATAAGATAAATCTTCCTTTAGACATTGCAGAACCTTTTAACACAATAGGGAGATCTAATTGCTATCAAATGCTAGACCCACTGTGAGTTTCAGTCTAGATTTTAACAAGATTCTAGCGGAAAAAAAGCTTTAAAATGTCAGCACCTTAGTTTCTCTGTGTGCAAATGAAATATTTAAGCCTATTTTTGGGATAGAACGTGTTATTGGAAAGAAAAAAAGTAATGAGTAAATGAATGAGTATGTATTTACTGATTTCCTTGACTTGTTTTTAGGAATTATATGCCCAGTTGGAAGCAAAGAAAACAGCCATTGAACCACTAGAACAGACTGAGTATCTCAATACAGCAGACTCAAGTGCCTTGGTTCTTCACAATACAGGACATTCTGTGCACCACTTGGACAGTCTGCTTCAGGCACTTATTACTTTGAAGAAAAATAAAGAAAGCCAATATTATCTCCTTAATGATTTTCAGGAACACCTTGCCTCAGTTGAATCCTCAGTGAAAGCGTTGTTGACAGAGAAGGAAAGTCTAAAAGTGTAAGTATAAGAATTTAGGACTTGTGGGGTACCTGGGTGGCTCAGTTGGTTGAACACCTGGCTCTTGGTTTTAGCTCAGGTCATGATCTCAGGGTGCTGGGATCCAGTCTGCATCAGGCTCTACACTTAGCAGGGAATCTGTGTCTGCTTCAGGATTTCTCTCCCTCTGTCCCCTGCTCCACCTCCCCTCCCCCCCCACCCCCCGCTCTCTCTCTCTCTCTCTAAAATAAATAAATAAATCTTAAAAAAAAAAAAAAAGAATTTAGGACTTGCTTTCTTTTTATTCAGGCATAGGCTGCACTACCATAGACAGGCCCCGAGTTTTACGAATTTATACTATGAAAGGATATTATGATTTTAATACTACAGTATGAAATTAATTCCATACAGAAGCCATTGAAGAAAATTGTCAGTTTCATGCAATAAATTTTATATAATTTGTATTGATTTTACAATTAAATTATGCTCATTTTACAAATAATTTATTTAACAATTAATTCACACTAAATTCTGCCAAATAGATTTAGATGCTATGGAATTCAGCACTCTTTTTTTCAAGAGTTTATCCTAAACTGTGGGGGTGGAAAGAAATATTCTATGTATACAGTTGGTTAGTATCCACATAATTGGTTTAAATAGTTTGTAACATACTCAATATATATCTATCCTAATGATTTCTTTTTACATATATATACTCCTTTTGGCTTTGAAAATAATAGCAAATGGTTGCAGATATAGCCTTATTGTGTAAACACTTTCCCACTATTACAAAGGTTGATTTTATAGCTTTGCCTTAATGGGGTTTACTTTCAGTGATCTCCCTTTGAGGAAACAATTTTATACTCAGAAGATTATCCGGGTGATTATACCCTCTTAGTCATAATTGTTGGTAAAATGATAATGACGTGGTTGGATGTTGTGGTGATTTCTTAGTCCTCGACTCAGCTTCGTGCAAATTCTTTACAGTTCAGAGTCCTTTTACAGACACTGTTCCCTTTCACTCTTCACTCCTTCCCTGTGGTTCCACATTTTTATGAAACATTTTATAGGTGAGCTTTCTACACTGTCATATACCAGTGAGAGCCACACTAAACAAGATTCTGATTTTTAAGGACAGAGGGCTCTTAGAGACAACCTAATCTTCTCTTCTGTGAATTCAAAGAAGAATTCATTTCTTCTAATGTCCTCTCACCTCATGTTGATATATAATAAATATTAACAAGCTCCATCTGTTTTTCTGTTTCTAGGGGACCACTGGATAGTGCAGCCTATCTGGACAAAATTAAAACATTCCTGGCATCAGTCGAAAAAGAGAAAGGTTCTTTAAGCAAGATGAAAATCAAGTGGGAAAATTTATCAAACTGTCTGACCGACATGGATAAGAAGTTGCTCGAAAGCCAGATCAAGCAACTTGCACATAGTTGGGAACAAGTGAAACGACTGACTCAAAAGAAGTATTCTCAGCAAGCAGCAGAACATGAGGCATTTACACTTCTCGTGAGCAAGATCCAAGACCTGGACATTGCTTTGCAGCAGCAGCAGCAGCAGTGTCTACAGTTAGGGTTGAACTCTCCAGAAGAAGAGGAGGGAAGTGCAAGCACAGTTGCCTTGGCCACTGAGCTCCGGACCATTAAGCATCGATTTTCCGTTTTAAAGGGGCAAGCTGAATTTCAGATGAAGAGGATCTGGGGAGAAAAAGAAAAGAGTACTTTGGAAGATGCAATGGAGAACTTGCAGAAGCAATTAGAAGCCTTGGAGCCATTAAACATCCAGGTGGAAAATCAATTCCAGAAGGGCGAAATAAGGAACAAGATGAGAGAGATTCTCCTGTGGGTCAAGAATCTGCTAGGTGAACTCACTCCCGCCATTTCCCTTCTCCCAGATGACATTCTTTCACAGATCAGAAAATGCAAGGTGACCCATGATGGCATCCTGGGTAAGCAGCAGGCCGTGGAGTCATTGGTTGAAGAGGTCAAAAATAATATTCCTAACCTTTCAGCAGATGAGAGCCATGATTTAAATCACCTCCTACAGGACTTCCAGAATCAATACCAAATGCTAATTTTAAAATCGACTGAAAGATCACAGCAATTAGAATTTAAATTGGAAGAAAGAAACAGATTTATTGCAGTCATAGAGAAGGTGCAACTTTCGCTTCAAGAAAACGAAGCACTGATAATTCCCAAGATGAAAACAGCCTCCACAGAAACTGAACTGGAACAGGAGCAGGTCACTTTGACGAGTTCTCAGAAGGAATTGCAGGAAGCGCAGAATGTAATCGCAGCCCACTTTCAGGAACAAACAAACCTCTGTAAGGATCTGAGTGTGTTTGAAAGATTATTTCTGGATGACCAACTGAAAAATCTTAAGACTAGAGCCAACAGAATGCAAAGATTCATTCAAAGTAAATGTGATGAAGTAGAACACAAGATACATTTTTACAGAGAATTCCGTGAAAAAGCATCTGTGCTTCAGAAGGAGGTTGACCATATACAGCACAGCGAACTGCTCCTAAATCAAGAAATGAATGAAGATGTTAAAGAGGAACTCTACAGTCTTAAAGACCGAATCATTGGTATTCAGTCTAGTATCCTGCAGGTACTGAAATTCAAAGAAGTGTTTGACTCTATAGGACTAAACTGGGATTGTTCCCAGCTTGACCAATTACAAGCCCTAGTATTTGAAAAAGAAAAGGAACTTGAGGAAAAAATTAAGCAGTTGGACACATTTGTGGCAGAACATGGCAAATACCAAGCATCACTAAGTAAACTGAGGGCTATGGATTTGCAAATTAAGAAAAGGGCTGAAGTGGTATTAGGAATGCCCCATATGTCACCAGAAAGCAATTTGCTCGGTGCTCAAATTTTGAAGCGGAGACTTGAGAAAGCTATGTGCTTGTGTCAAGAGATAATAGAGAAATTAAATGAAAGTAAGGCCTTTGATGACTCATTCAAAGAGAAAGAAATACTCCAAATAAAGCTGTATGTGGAAGAAAATGACAAGTTACACAAGATCCTCCAAAATGGAGTACTAAAATCCCAACCGAAAGAAATGGATGAAAAGAATTTTCAGGACAAACTGGAAAATTCCTTATATGTTTTGAATCAGGTAAAGTCTCAGGTAGAGCAGCCTTTACTTATAAATTTGGACATTGAACATATTCAAAATGAAAAGGAGAATTGCGAAGTGTTCCAAGAGCAAGTTCAGGTGGAAATGGATAGCATGAAAGCTGTGACCCTTATTGAGAAGCAAAGAGAGGAAAATTCTCCTTATGCTTGTGATGTGGAGACAAAATTGCGGGACATTGAAGATCTTCATGTGCAGCTTAATACAAGCATTGGTTTGCGCACGGTAAGTTTTTTTCTTAATTAGGCAGTTAATGCATTTCTTTTATTTCATGATCTTAGGTTTTACTCTAGTTAGTATGTGTGCTTCTTGAGAAGTTATAGGTTCTACATGAACATTCCCCATAGAATAGCCATTTTAAAAACTTGCTGTGGGCCAACTTATGATCCCAACTCATTCTATATCTAACTACGGTCAGTGCCTTAGAGATGGGAAAGAGGAGTGTGACACCTTTAGTTCTGCCCCTTGTAGCCTCTGTTGAGCTCATACAAAATTTGGGTTTTGTTTGTTTTTTTAGAAATAGTGAGGCATAAGAGAAGAAATAGGATGTAGTGAAAAGAACATAACAATAATAACTCCACATCTCTTTAGGACTTTCAGTGTCTAGGCGCTGTACTGAATACTTTGTTTTTAATCCTCACAGCAACTCTGTGAGGTGGGTGCTCTTATGAGCCCCATTTTAAAATAAGGAAATTTAAGTTCAGGAACATCAACCATTTTCTTAGCTCTTACAGCAGTAACAGAACCAGGATTTGCATCAAGATCTGTCTGATTTTAGAGCAGGGGTCATTAAATGAAGGCTCAGGGGCCAAATCTGCCCACAGTGCCTGATTTTGTAAATAAAGTTTTATTGGATGGTGGCCATGCTTACTTCTTTAGAGAATGTCTACGGCTGCTTTCCTGCTACACCAGCAGGGTTGAGTAGTTGTGATAGCCCAGATGGCATGCAAAGCCTAAAATACTTAGTCTGCCCCTTTACAGGAAAAGTTTGTTGACCTCTGTTATAGAATGACTCCAACATACTCCCTCCTTTTCCACAATAATAGGATAGACAGCTTAGGCATTATTGGAACACTTGTACCTAATATAATGCCTTTCACTGTGTTTTCAGAATTGTTGCATTAAATTTATAGAATGGGGGAAATTAACTCCCTTCTTTAATTCAAAGAATTATTAGATAATATTTTTGAAATATTTTAATAGGTTTAAGTGCTATAAATGTAAAGTCATATTATGAATCCTAATATCCTTAATTGAACTTAACCAGTTCTTTATATTGGTACTTAACAAATGTTGAATTTGTTCAACATTTGTTGAACAATAGGGAAGTAAATTCAGTTCTTCTCTACCTGATTTTAATATAGTTTCCAGAAACAATGACATACATCTCCAAAATAATAAGATTAGAGCTGGACTGGAAGTTATTTATTTCAACTATTTGTTATTTCAGTAAGAAGACTAAGGTCTGGAGACATTAGGTAATGTGCTCAAAACTAAAGTTAGTAGCAGAATCATTTCTTTAAAAACACAAGATGTGGGGTACCTGGGTGGCTTAGTTGGTTAAGTGTTTGACTCTTGATCTTAGCTCAGGTCTTGATCTCAGGGTCGTGAGTTTGAGTCCCATCTTGGGTGTAGAGATTACTTAAAATAAATGAATAAAGTTTTAAAAAAATAAAAATAAAAACACAAGAAATTTTTTTGTGTGTGTGTTTTCTTTTAATTCCCCCCAACAAATATTCGTTAAAGTTATATACATTTAATATATTCCGTTGTTTTATTTAATTCATAGTGTAATATAAGAGTTCTAGAACAGGAATATATATCATCAGACATGATTCATGAGATGTATTTTTGAATTTAGAGTGGATTTCTTAGCAAATCTGGAAACAGTTTTTCTTTATGCAAACAATTTATTTGTCTTTAAATACTAGTGTAGTACTGTCAAACTAAAAGTAGGAGTTGCTAGCCCTTATAAGACCCAGACATATTATGAATGCACTGCAAAAATTCCAGAATGATAAAAGTCCCCAGAGTTTGACAGCTTTGTCACAACATTTAATCTCCTATTCACCAGGATATTTTGAATGATGCTTATGAAAGTATGACCCGCTATAATGAGGCAGTCATCAGGGCGATGGGGATCTTTACTACCCGTGAAGCCATTGTTGCATCCCATAAAGTAGACCTTGATAACCCAGAAGAACCACTGGAGATGCCTGGCTGGAAACAAGAGGAATTGCAATCCACAATAGAAGACATCCAGGACCTCACTGAGAAATTGGGGACTATATGCAGCCCTGAAGCCAAACAACAACTCCAGTGTACTATACAGGAGTTAGTTTCTAAGGATTCAGCCATGAGGGAGGCAGCCAAAGTAAAAGAAAGTGAACTAGAAAGGTAGGTACTTCTTTCTAAAGGTAATGCTTTAAGAACAAGATTAAGATTTATTTTTCTTTAAAATTAACATGTACACATTAGAAATAATTTGGAAAATATGGAAAAATATAAAAATCATCTGCAGAAAACCATAGCAAATATTTTATTTTATTTATTTTACTTTTATTCTTATTTAATATTGAGTACATACAACAGAATGTTTATAAAAGTCTGCATATGATATAAAGAATAATGATAAAACAAACAGCTTTGTACACAAAAGTTCAAAGGTAAACATCATGACTTTTGAATTCTTGTGTGTGGTCCTTTCCTCTTCTCAGAATTAACAATTATGTCCAATTTTTTATTTACCATTTTCTTCTTTTTAAAAATTTTACTATGTGTGCCCCATTTTCATATATGTGTATTCTTCTGTCATTGCATTTTTTCAATTGCATCATTATGATGCTGAAGTTTATTCATGTACTTGTCTATAGCAAAATTTGGTCACCCAGCTATTGATAGACATTTGGGTTTTTCTAGTCTGCATTTACAAACACTGCCAATAGGAACATTTTTAAATTCAAGAGCTTCCCTGGAATATATACCAAGGATTGTGATTATTGGGTCAAAAGGTATGCACACCTTACATTTTAAATTCCAAATGATTTTACTTATTTCTACTCAGACTAGTGTTCCAAGAATATTCTGTGTTCCAACTGTTTTATATCCTGACCAATACCCGATGTTGGGAGATTTAATTTTCTTTTTTAAAGATTTTATTTATTTGAGAGAGAGCACAAGTGACAAGCAGAGTCCCTGCTGAGCATGGAGCCTGACACGAGGCTCCATCTCAAGACCCCGAGATCATGACCTGAGCTGAAGTCAGATGCTTAACCAACTGAGCCACCCAGGTGCCCCAAGGGAGTTTTAATTTTTGCCAGTCTGATGGATGAGAAGTGATATTTCATTGTGATTCTAATCTGCATCTCTGTTATTATTAACATATATGAGCCTCTTTTTTGAGTATTTCTTGGTCTTTCATATTTCATCTTCTGAAAAACTGCCTGTTCAAACCATTGCCCAATTTTTATTGGATTGCTCATCTTTTTTTTTTTTTTTGACTTGTAGAGATTTATGCTATATTTTGGAAGCTCGTCTTTTGTTATATATGTTACAAATATCTTTACTGAGAGGGTTTCCTATTAAATACCTATCCTGGGTTGAGGCTTTATCCTTTGGCCCCCAGCATTCCAGGAAAGGGCTAATAAAACTGAAACTCAGCAAATGCCCTCAAAGTGAAAAACTGTCCTTAGGGCTCAGCTTATTTCTCTCTATTTCTACTTTCATATAGTTTGGGGTCTCTGAATACTCCTTAATTCCTTTCCAGTTTATTATTTTTTTTGAATAATTTTTTAAAAATATACTTGATACTCAATTTTTAATTGTTTAGGGGTTTAGACTGTATCAATTTTCTACATATAATTTTATTCATAGTGTTTTTCAATATAGCACATTATGCTCTATAAAAATGGGCTGCTGCCTTACCTTTACTTTATAACATGTGCTCTTTTCCTTATTGTAACAAAACTTCATAAAAGTAATTGCATTTGCTATAAAATATTTTACAAAATGGATTGTTGTAATTTACTTAACCATATCTTTTGTTACATGTAAAGTATATTCAAATTTTTGCCATTTTAATTACAATAAGTAAACAGATTTTACTGTGTAAAAGGTTTTATCAGGTTTAGGATAAATTCCTACTTTGAGGATTAATTCCTTAAGATAAATTGTGGAAGTTGAATTAATGGTTCAAAAGATATGAGCATTTTTAAGACTAAGTGGTTTTCTACAAGAAATTCAAAATTTCAATGAAGAATTTATACTTCATTAGCAGTGTTAAAGAATGCAGTTTTACAGTTTAGGCATTTTTTAAAAGATTTTTAAATTTTATCTGAGAGAGAGAGAGACAGAGGGAGAGAGAGCACAAGCAGGGAGAAGGACAGAGGGAGAAAGAGAAGCAGACTCCTATGGAGCAGGGGCCCACACAGGGCTCAATCTCAAGACCCTGGGATTTTGACCTGAGCCAATGGCAGATGCTTAACCAACTAAGCCACACAGGTGCCCCTACAGTTTAGGTGTTTTGAGAACAGTCTTATCTGCCTGTTAAGTTTGCATTAAAAGTCTCATACAGGTCCCTGGGAGGAGGAGACAGTCAATAAAAATTTGGTGAAAAACATTGAATAGCACAAAGAGAATTACATACTGTTAAGTGTTCAGAATTCATTCTGGGAAGTCCAGAATTTATTGTATTAAATAAAATTTAATAACACCTTTTTTCCCCTAACTGTGCTTCACAGGTGTCTTGAGAATTACAAATGCTACAGAAAAATTAAAGAGAAAATTTGCACTAACCTAAGCCAAATGGAGGCAGTTCTTGGGCAGTCCATGTTTCCCTTGCCAGCATCTTACAAAGAAGCTTTAGAGCGCTTGGAACAGAGCAAGGTATTTGCACATCTCTAGTAAGACTGTATGCAGAAAATTGACAGAGCAGGTGGCGACAGCAGGGAATGTGACTCTGTTTTGATCCACAGAAATCTTCAGCCTGAGTGGTACACTCAAGAAAACACCCCAAACCAAACACCAAGGGGAAACATGAAACAGTGATTCCAAGAGAGTTCATCAGTTGGGTTCATGAGACTGTAGCAAACCTACTGGTGTAGCAAACTGTTCTTAGTGATCACTCTTTTTCTTTTTCAAGATTGATTGATTGATTTGAGAGAGAGAGAGAGTGTGTGCGAGAGGATGTGTGAGCGAGTGGGAGGGGAGGCAAACGGAGAGGGACAGACCCTCAAGCAGACTCCCGCTAAGTGGGGAGCCTGCGACGGGGGTCGATCATAAAACCCTGATATCAAGACTTGAGCAGAAATCAAGAGTGAGATGCTCAACCAACTGAGCCACTCAGGCACCCCAGTGCCTCTTTCTAAAGCTTTACCTTTCATGTTATTTTGTTGGATGTTGCTGGATCAATGACAGAGAATTTAATGCAACTATCATAAGTCTAAACTCTGGCTACTTCTTATTCTTACTATTTAATTTTTATATTTGCTTATTTTCATCTGTTAGAATCTATGGTATTATGTTATTAGGATTTTAATGAAAACATTCTAAATTATCTATGCTTAACATCTGTCCCCAAACAAACAAAAACAAAAACCCTAAGTAATGCATTGGTGTTGATAAGTATAGTGCAAATTAACAACCTAGTGAAATAATGAGACTTATATTAAAATAACAATGAACTTTTAGGATGTTTACCTTTCAAAACACTTTCTTACTTGGAAGAATTGGTTTATGGGTCATTTTTGTCACCGTAGTTCCAAATTCATGGGCAACACAATAATACATAGGTAATTCTAATCTGTCTCAAATTGACTTCCAAAAGGACTAAAAAATAGACCATGTAATACTTATGGATGATTTAAAGAGTCATCAATTGTTCAAGATCTTAAGAAGTTTATAAGTCTCCGAAAAATTAATAGACACTGTATTCCTCCTATTCCTTTTCTTTCCTAAGGTTTTGGGGTCAAATCTTCTATCAACCAAAGAAGAGTTCATGAAACTACGTCAGGTCCTCAGACACCTGAGACCCTCATGCACAGACAATGATGACATGTGTTTGCTCAGAACCACGGCAGCTCTGTGGGACAAATGGTTGAGTTTGCTGGAGGCTGCTAAAGAGTGGGAGATATGGTGTGAAGAACTGAAGTGGGAGTGGAAATTTGTCAGTGAAGAAGTAAGTGCTTCATTTTCAACAATCAAGCCAGTTTCCTAGCAAATGTCATTTAAATTGTTTTGTTACTTTCATTTTGTTTTTATATAAAACAAGTCCAAGTCCTCAACTGTACCGTTTGTTTATATCACATATACGTAACACATAAATGTTATAGAGGTCAGGTCCTAGTAAAACAATCTCCAAGAAATGATTCAAATTCTTTCTTAATATAAGTGCTGTTTTTTTGGTATCAGGTAATTCTTATAAATAAGTACTTGCTCATTTGGGCTTTAAAATCTTTATTGTGTATCTAAGTTAATCCCTCTTAAAATGACTGTCTCTACATAACACTAAAGGTTAGAATTAAGTAATATTCATTATAACCAGCCAATTTTGAAGTTAACTACAATGGTTAACTATGGAAATTAACTCCAATTAATTGTTAACTATGAACTTAAAAATATGTATGTTGCTCTTTCTGAAAACTCTTAAAGAAAACCTCCGTAATATATATCAATCACAGATGTTAATTTAAGCATGATTCTAGATTTAAGCCATCACATGTATTTAGAAAATTTAAGATAGTATAAAGTTATCTTAGGGTATCTTTCCAAAGGATCAGGTATAAATGAAGTACAAATCAGAACATTAAATGAAAACCCTTCTCTCTTATTCATGCCAAAATTCCTGCTAAATTTACTTAAGAGAGAAATACAATGAATCAATACTTGATCGGGGATAGGTCACACTTTGGGATGTAAATGTTTAGCACTAGCATATCTTTCTGCTTCAAACTTGGTGTTCTTGCTTTTTGCCCTGTTGCATCCAAGAGAGCGAGATGGGTCACCAACATCTCTATTGGAGCCATTGGAGAAAATTTGGCCAGGGTTCTCATTCTTGCCATGTCTGCTCAAACCAGCATGGTCTGATCTGGAAACAATGGCTTCAGTATGTGCCTCCAGTGTTTCCATCAGTACTGGGAGGATACAGGTTTCATTAAGTTGGATTAAGTGAACTTCCTTGAATGGGTCATCTAAGATACCTACCTTACTACAGATACCCAAGATACCTACCCTAGTGCTACATAAAATACATAAAATAAAATATTTGTACATAGAATAAAAATACTTCACTTAAGAAAAGCAACTTGATATTCTTGAAAATGAGTATTATTTTGGTTGTGCTAGTAGGGTTTGATTAGTAAATAGACTCTTGAATGTTAAAACTTGAAGAAACTTTGTAAGTTACTGCTTTTGGCCCCCTTCTTTCCCATTCGTATTGTAACAGTTTATTGGGTTCCTGCAGTAGGCCGTGTGCTGTCCTAAGAAGGCAGTTCGCACATGATGCCACCAAGTCCTTGCATTGCTGTCAGGAGTTAAATATTATTACCATTTTATTGATGGGGATACTGAGGCACTGAGAGATTTCTGTTGGCACAAGACCTCCCAGCGAGTGATTGAGCTGGGGCTGTGGACTGGGGCCATATCTGTTTTGCTCACTGCTCTAACTTTAGAATCTGACTGGGGCCTTGCATGTAGTGGGCAGTTAGTGAGTATTTCTTGAGAAACAGCTCTTCTTGAAACCCAGGTCTAGGCTAATTCTAAGCTTTTGTTCTCTCTATTTGCAATTATACCTGTTTAATTCAGACCCCATTCATTTAGAACTTTGTAATTATTCATAGAAGCATTTGACAATATCTGGTGACAGTGTGTTTTTTAAAGAGTAGCACAAACAAAATATGTGCTTGTGTAATAACAATAACAACTATAACACTTAGTGGGCAGGTATGGAGCATGTGTTGGGCAGAATTCTAAGCACTTTATTTTATTATCATTTATTCTCACAAGAGTCCTATGAGCTGGATATTTTTATTTTATCCTCATTTTGTAGATGAGTAAAGTGAGACACAGTGAGATTGAGTAACTTGCCCAAATGCACGAGTGGTAGAAGAGTCAAACTTACACTCCGGTGTTTTTAATGATGAAACTATCAACTTAAATGATATTTACACACACCAAATTGATGTAGGATTTTAAAATAGCTTGTATCCATTTACTAAAAATGATACCATCTAAACACCTGTACATGCAAGATCCTGTTAGCATGGTTGGTGCTTTCATATGTGACAAAATGAATTTCTTTTTTTAAGATGTGGATAATAGTATAATAATCCAGTATCTTTATGGCATAAAGGTTTTGGATAAGTAGATTTTCAGAAACTTAAATATTGTGTTTAAATTTGTAACTTAAAATATCAATTGGAAATTTTGATTTGCCTTTTTCCGCCCCCCCACCCCAAATTTTACCTTCCTGTTTTCTTAAACAGAATCTGCTTGATTTAATTATTCATCTCTGGTTATTCAGAGTCATCATTTTTGTTTCGGTGATCATAATGGGTTGGAATAAAGTCATACTTTCAAAGATTATTGGAGGTATAAGACTGGCTTCTTCCCCATGTACCAAAGTCCAAAAGACTTTTATTAATTCCTGATTCTTCTGGTTATGGGTTTTTCAGTCTCCTTCACTCTGTTTACTTATGGTGCAACTATGGCTCCTTCTCCCTTTCTAGACTCTATAATTGACTGTGAACCTAAAAGTTTTATAACCATATTTTTAGAATTCTGTGTCCAAGGGAAATCATTCAGGGGCTTCAGAGCTTCTTCTAGATGGAAGAGTGAATGCATAATTTCTGTAGCAACTATTTTACTGATTTGGGAGCTGTCTTCATCCTTTTTAACATTAAGTTTGTTGAGTTTTGATGAACACAGTCACATGATCACCAATGAATCTAAATGAAGATTTAGTACATTTTCGTCACCCCAGAAAGTTCTCTTATGCCCCTCTGTAATCAGCCCCTTCTGTCACCCCTGACGACCATTAATCTGGCTTGCCATTTCCAGAATGTCATATAAATGGACTGGAGTAGTTTGTGCCTTTTGAGTTTGGCATCTTTTCCCTAAGCATTATGCATGAGATGCATACTTATTGCTGTTTGTATCAGTAGTTCATTTCTCTTAATTCCTGAGTAATACTGGACTGGGTTTGATTATCTGTCACAAGTTGAAGTATTGTCTGGCTTTTGAGTAAAATTGTCCTGATAAAAATTATTCCCCCCCTCCCTCCTTGTGTGCCCCTCCTTAATCACTTATCAACTTATATCAGACAGCAGAGGCTGAAATGGGGCTCGTAGGCAGGTGGTTTATTTTGGAAAGTGATCTCAGGGAACAGGGGTGGAGGATGAGGAGAACTGGAATGTGAAAGGTCAGAACCTTTCGGTGCTTTACGCTTCTTGGGTTGTGGTTGCGGTGGTGGCTCTGGCATGGAAGCACCACTGGCATGGAAGCACCAAGAGATGCTCCATTAAGTTCTGGGTTACAGACATACTTCTTTCAACTCTGATGTCTAATAGAAACCCTAGGTGTACAATTATCTCTGACAATACAGCAGTTCCTTTCTTTGCTTGCTGGTTCTCTGGCAGGGAGGTTGCAAAACAACCCAGTGGAACCCTCTTATCTCATTCCCTGGTGGAAATGTAGCTGCCTGCCTAAGAACTAGCACTTCTAATCCAACAGAATTTAGGTTTGAGGTGGTTGAAAGCATACATTCTGTAACTAGGTCTTTTGGAGAGGGGCTGTCTATACATATATCCATGTATTCTAGTGACCGGGGACTCAATTGGATCATATGGCCCAAGTGAGAGGGCAGCTTATACCATTGCCTGACCTGCTGCAGACCTCCCTCAACATTGGCAGCATTCTGATAAATGGGTCTGAGCAATATTCTCAAGGATAGCATATACTGCCTCCAAAATCCCAATGGACACATCCAGTGTTGGGCCTCTTTCTTAATGCTAGAGCTACAGGATTGAACGACTTGATCTTTATGTTATGGAATTCTGGCATGCCCTAGACCACTGAGCTCCTGGAAACTTAATTTATGCTGGAATTCCTAAATTTTCATAGGCTTTATTTTTTACCCTTTGGCATCCAGGTTTTCATTTACCATTTCAGTTAGCGTTGAATAAATGTAGTTGCCTAGTGTGATATTCTGTAATGTCAAGATTGCCAGATGCCTGACTCAGTTTGAACGTTAGAGCAGGAGAGTTGACAGGCTTAGGGCAGAATGTGGTAAATGTATGGTGCAGCTAAGGTGAGGGCCACGGTGTTTGAAGAGGTGCATTAGAGGGATCTGATTTTCTGTGTCTTCGTTCTGGGGTCAAAGATGATAGAACTCCATTTTGCTGATACGCGATGTTATGTATTTCTGGGTTCTGCACATCACCGTGTTGACAAACACATGATTAGTTAGGCCTGCTTTCCCTTTGGTGTAGGTGTTAGGGTAACAAGGAAGTACCGGACTTACTTGTTTGAGCATATAGGAATAGGGTGTGAAAGAAAAGACCCCTGTAGAAAAATTACCCAGCAGTTGCCCAACCTTTTATATAATAGTTGCAGTTTGGTGGCGCTCATTCTAACTGGCTTATAGATATCTCAAGAGAAATAACTGCTTTCTGCAGCTGAAATCTGAAGGAGAGAGAAATTATTTATGAAAATATTCAACAGTGTTTCCTTCAGCTCACGACAGTAATACTTCATTTTAATCTCATATCTGCATGATCAATGGCTGGGAACTCTGGGATTCCAATAGTGCAGGAATAATATTCCCAGCTAGAGGAAGACAGATACCACTTTGAGCGAGGATATGGCATTAGGAACCCTGAACAGCCATTATACAAAAATTATGATGGCCAAGGTATGTTTCAGCTCCTTAAATGGTCCGAGTACATTTTTATTATTTCAGTTCTCTTTTTTTGTTTGTTGAATTAGATTGAACGGGAAGCAATTATTTTAGATAATCTTCAAGAGGATCTCTCTGAAATTTCAAAAGCAAAAGAGGCAGCCACTACAGAAGAGCTTTGTGAGCTGCAAGATTCTTTATGCCGTTACCAAGAAAATGTAGAGAAGCAGCAGCTGTTACTGACCTTACTTCTTCAGCGCATGAGAAGTATCCAGAATGCTCCCCAAAGCTTAGAGGCTATAGAGATGATTCCAGCATTTCAAGAGATTACATCAATGCAGGAACAATGCAACAAGTAAGACTTATAAAAAACTATTAAGGGGGGCGCCTGGGTGGCTCAGTTGGTTGAGCGACTGCCTTCGGCTCAGGTCATGATCCTGGAGTCCCGGGATCGAGTCCCACATCAGGCTCCCTGCTTAGCGGGGAGTCTGCTTCTCCCTCTCCCACTCCCCTTGCTTGTGTTCCTGCTCTCGCTATCGCTAACTCTCTGAAAATAAATAAAATCTTAAAAAAAAAAAAAAACTATTAAGGAAACGCACCTGACAATTTAGGCTTAAAATTTCTTGATTTTGAAAATATAAAAATATAGCGTAATGACAAATGATATGATAGAATTGGGTTAATGCAGAAAAGTATAAAAAGGGTTGGAATGGTACATACCCTGTGGAAAATAGTATGGAGGTTCCTCACAAAATTAAAAATAGAAATACCATATGCTCTAAGAATCCCACTATTGGGTATTTGCCCAGGGAAAATGAAAACATTACCTCAAAAGATACATGCACCCCTATGTTTATTGCAGCATTATTACAATAGCCAAGACATGGAAGCAACCAAAGTGTCCATCAACAGACAAAAGGATAAGGAAAATATGGTATATGTACCCAATGAAATATTACACAGCCATAGAAAAGGATGAGTTCATGCCACTTGAGACAACATGAATGGACCTAGAGGGTATTATACTAAGTGAAATAAGTCAGTCTGAGAAAGACAAATACCATATGACTTCACTCATAAACTGGATCTCAAAAAAAAAAAAAGAATAAACAAAAAGCAGAACTGGAGGGGAGGGAGGGAGGTGGATGGGCAAAATGGGTGAAGGGGAGTGGGAGATATAGGCCTTCAGTTATGGACTAAGTTGGAATAAAAAGCAGATCATAAGGAATACAGTTAATTGTAATAGCAATGTAATGGGACAGATGGCAGCTATACTTGTGGTGAGCATAGAATAATGTATAAACCTGTCAAATCACTACATTGTACACCGGAAACAAATGTAGCATTGTGTGTCAACTATACTCAAGAAAAGCCGGGGATGGGGGGGCGATGGAAAAGATTAATAACAATAAAAACAAGCCCATGTTCTCCACCCTGGTATCATTGAGGATGAATATCCTTTGAATTTTTTTCTTAATGTTTGCTGTTTTTCTGTTTGAGTAATAGATATTCACTATAGGAAGTTTAGGGAATGTGGAAAGTTATAAAGATTAATATAAATCCCCCTTTAATTTTACCATTTAACAATAATCACTGCCAGTCACTCACCTTTTTTACTATGATTGTATTTTTAAACAAATTATAATACTATACTGTTTTGTTGTCTGCTAAATGATTTATCAGCATATCATGTTAATTTGCCTATGCCATTAAATGTTCCTTAAAACATAACTATGTAATATTTCACATGTGAATATGCCATAATTTATTTAACCAAAGCCCTAATATAGAACTTTTAAATTATACATAATCTTTTTTTTTACTTTTGTAAAAACACTGTAGTGAATATTCTTATGCTAGAATCTCTGTCTGCATCTGTGATTAATTCTTTGAGAAAGACGCCAAGAAGAATGATGGGGTCAAAGGATATAATATATTTATGGCTAGAAATACTTACCAAATAGCTCTCAGGAAAGATTGTACCCTCTTAAACTTCTCTACTAGTAAGGTGGCTACATCTACAGCAAATGGGGTCGGCGGAGATAAAAAGGCAAATGGGGTCATCTATCCCCAAAAGCCCACTGGTGACTCCATTCTCACCTCTGGGTCATATTCAGTTGAACTCAAGGATCACATGGAGGAAAGTAGGATGGAGAGAGCAATTGGAATGTAAAGTGTGAAAAGAGGATATTTTGAGATGGAAGTTTAGAGAGGTTTTTGATTGATAGAATTTGGTATATGTTTGTATATGTAGTAAATAAATCATTGAAAACTGGTACTTTTTGCTCAGGAAAAAAAATCTTCTTTTGTGAACTATGCAGACACTGTGTTAATTGTTGAAATAAAACTATCTCACAAGAAAGCAGGATAGAGACACAATTTTATTTTGATGTTGTATGTTAGGCTTTTTCAGAAAGCTCAAGAAAATAAGGAATTGATGGAGAATGAAATCCAAGAAAGACATTCTTTCACAAAAGAAATAATTACTTTGAAGAATTTATTTCAACAGACTGCAACTTCTTTTCAAAATATGGAATTACAAGACCACCCAGAAAAGGCAGAACAGTTTGAGGTAAGTGAGGAATGAAGTGAGGAACCAGTGAATGTGGCCGACACAGGTCTGCAATCTTGAATCCAGAGTCCTTGGGGCAGAGGTAACTTTGTGACTAGAGTGGAGGGAGTGGTCCAGGAGAGAGGAAAGCACATGCAAAGGCCCTGTGGCATGGTGTGGGCCAAGTCATAAAAGATCACTGTGGCTAGAGTGCAGAGAATAAAGTTGAGAGCAGGGAGGTAGGCCAGTCTGGACCCAGCAGTCCTTTTTCAGTGGCTTTTCAGGTGTGTTTGGTGAACAGGGGTCCCAGAGCATTATTGAGTAGGGTGTTAGACTACTGACTTAAGTAGGATGTATGATTTGTCTCTGACAAGGGTGCAACTGTTTTTACTCCCCACACTTTTGACACCAAATGTGTGGGGGTTTTCCCCCAAGTCTCTGGAAGCCAACTAGGTGTCCTACAATTCAGTTCAACAGTAACACTAACTAGCAGGAGTTAGCACAGACCACAAAGATTAAGGGCTCACTTCCGCAAGACCACCCCCATTTCAGAAGCCAGTCACAAGTCCTGGGCCTCCTGTAATTCTGACTGACTCGCTATCGATCAGGGGTTCCCATGACCCCCTCCTCAGGTTTAATAATTTACTAGAATGGCTTATAGAAGTCAGGAAAGCACTTTACTATTACTGGTAAAGGATACAACTGGGAATCAGCCAATAAGAGAGATGCATGAACAATAAAAGAGATGCATGGAGCAAGGTAAGTGGGTAGTCCAGGCCCTCTCTGGGTGTACCACTTTCCCAGCACCAACTCCAGATTCTCCATACCTCACTGATCAGGGGTTTTTATGGTAGTTCCATTATGGAGGCACGATTGGTTAAATCATTGGCTGTTGATAATTTAACTCAACCTTCAGCTCTTCGCCCCACCCTAGAGGTTGGGAATTGGGGCTGAACGTTCCAACCCTCTAATCACATGATTGGTTCCTCTGGCAACCAGGCCCCATCCTGAATCTCTCTAGAGGCCCAAGAGTCATTCATTAGCATAAACTCAGGTATGGTTGAAAAGGGCTTGTTATAAATAACAAAAGACACTCCTCTTACTCCTATCCAGGAAATTCCAAGGGTCTTAGAAGCTGTTCAGGAACCAGGGATGACAACCAAATATATCTCTTAAATCGCACTATCACAAGGGCTGTGCACATCCTCCTCTGTTATTTGGGACCTCATTTTTTAAGAATGATTCCTGCCCAACGGTAACAAGCAAAACCGGCAACTGGAAGTTTACTCCAGTGTAACGCGCTGTTGTTAATCGGAGCTCAGTGTTGTTAGAGGGAACTTACTCTCCCTCACCATGGGGAAGTTATCTGTGTGTAGCTCTGAATGAAGACCTATACTCTGACTAGGTCTAGATAAAACAGGATGGCACTATACTTCAAACTCCACCTTTGTCTGAATGGCATTGTTCTCTAACTTTCCATCTCTAGATTTGTTTTCACTGAGGGTTAAAAAAAAGAAAACAGTGACACATCATGGAGTCATTCAAATTGTAATCATTCTTCAGTGCGGTGACTCAATCCATTAACACGAATAATGCTACTGAACAGCTACTGTAAAAACAAAACTAACCCCAAAAAACCACAGTAAAGTCAAGAAGTATTTTTCCACTTGATCTTTGGGAAACTTTCCCAAACAAATGAGTTTCTCCTTTATAATTAGTGCAGGAGAACGTAGATCAGATTTTGTTTCTAGGCCACAGCCAATAGACTATTTGTTCAGGTTTCTTTTATCTCCTAAAACCCACATTCTTTGCAGGGAACTGGAACCCTCCCCTTTGAAAGAAGTCGGCTCTGCTGGGCTGTCTAATTACATGAAAGCAGACACTTGTGCTTCAAGCCTAGGGCTTTTAGTGGCCTTGAATCATTGTGATGATAATGTAGGAAGAAGCAGAAATGGTAACAAGTTAATAACAACAACAACAACAAAACTTCTTTGAAACTTTTTTGCTACTTGGAGCTTTTTAGATCAAGACTGCAACAGAGATAGTTAAATCCTAGAGGTACTTTAGAAGCAGGAGATGTTGTAATGTCTTTTGAGGACAATGGTTTGACACTATGAAGAGGTATCAAGTTTAATTCTTACACACTAGGAAGCATCATCTGACCAAACTCAGATCTCTCGGGCTTAATCGGCTTGTATCAGTAGTGAGGCTTTGTCATGCAAAGTGTGCTCATTTAAATCATAAGGATGTGCTGGAAAGCTGCTTTCACTTTTAGAGTTAAACTTTTTCCCCTTTCTGTGCCTATTTGAAACTCTCTTGATGATTTTAGGAGCTTCAAAGCATTTTTAAGAAAGGGAAGCTAACTTTTGAGAATATTATGGAAAAACTGCGAATCAAGTATTCTGAAATGTACACCCTAGTCCCTGCAGAGATTGGCTCCCAGGTGGAAGAATGCAGAAAAGCTTTAGAAGACATAGATGAGAAGGTAATAATCATTTGTATTAGTGTTATTATTTATGAGTTGAATGGGTATAAAGAAAAGATCATGTAATGTCCATTTTTATTTGCCCTGATTTCAGCTATGACTTTATTTTATAGAGTTTAGGTAAGTGATAATTTTGTCTATTGAATATGGAGATAAAATTGCTCTAAATAAGTGACAGATAACAGAATTAGATAATGTGTTTATTTTTAGTTGTCAAGATGGTTAGCTTTTCTTCTCTTGCGTTTAAAAGTAGAATTATAGATTAGCTTTTACTTGGCTTTTTTTTTTTTAAACTGGAGAATCACTTTAAAATATTGGACATGAATAATACTTTGCTTTAAAACTTATTCCCTGTGAATGTTTTGAAATTGCAACCAAGGACAATAAGAATATAAATTTCACAACTCACTAGGAATAGCATTTAACACACACTATCTTTTTGATGGTGGTAACACAGTTCTCACGGAACATACCTGAGCAAATCTTTATCCCTGAATGGATGAATCTGAAGATTGGAAGAAAGAGTGGGAAATGTTTCATAGTACTGGAGACCCAGGAGTTAGCAAGACAAATTTATTGGATTATAGAAAGGCAGCTTACATCCAACGGAACAAAATTCTATTTCGTCCAGCATCTACAGAAGGATTTTTGTATTGCTTTCAGGGACCATTTCTATAGTTTGTATTGCTTTTTGAAATCTTGGGTACCTCTAACTTAATACAATAAATTTTAAATGCAAACACACACACAAAAAATCGTATTTCAAACTCAGTTAACTTCTTTGACAGATTTCTCAGGAAAATCTGACCCATGAAAAAACATGTAAGCTCCTAATACACATTTCTAAGAAATTTTGTTGATTTAACACACAAGAAAAACTGTTAGGAGGTACTTTCTCAAGAATCATGCACTATTGATTTTAAGACAATATTAAAGGTTTTGAGAGCAGCTAAATTTGTTTCCATGAATACTTCATGTGAAAATCCCTAACAAAGGGAATAATCAAAATCCATTTTAAATTTAGGGGTTGAAAGTTTCAATGGTAACTTGTATGTTTGTAACAAATAGCAACTGATTTTTATTGTTAGATGTATTTGGAGGATCCAGGCAGACTCAGAACCATTTGGTGTAATTCGGAGGGCTGCTTACTTTTCCTAAATCATGGTCTCTCCTAATGTACCTAAATTATACGCTTTTCTGCCAAGGGAGTAACTGCCCCAAGTATCAGAAAACTTCACTTTGTAGGAATTTGTTACATAGCAATAAAAAGCTATTACAGCAATTTAAAAACTAACATAGGATTAATTTTTTTCCCTAAAAATCTCGACTGCGTTCTGGTCTGTGGAATAAAAACATTTTATAAAAGTATCAACATCCTGAAACGTGAAAAAGAGCCTGGGCTCCAGAGTCTGGTGACTCAGGGCTTCTCAGGACAAGTTCAACGGCTGCCTTGATTCGTGACCTTAAGCGAGTCAATTAGCCTGTGTTTAGTTTTGGCATCTGTGTACTATCTGCATTGAAAGGTTTTAGTCTTAATGGTTATACAGATATAGTCGTTTTTTAAAAGGGTTAAAGGATTATACGCAAGCATAAAGTATTATTTGGTTATTTAGTAGCTGCTGGGAGAAAGCCTTATCAACATAGCCTTAAAAACAAACAAACAAACCAAGAACAAGAACTAATCAGGTATTTGAAAAATGACATAGTCAACATTCATCTGTTATCATTCCTAGCCCAAGTTATTTTCTTAAGAAAATCATTCAGATAAAAAAATTACACTCTTCAGCAGCTAGATTTCTGATTGCTGTGAAAACATAATACTAGAAACATTCACACAGAGAAAAACTAAGCTTTGTGCATTCTCAAGGAAGAGCGAGTTTTAGGTTATTTCACCCAAATGAATATTACGGTGGGAATTACATTTTTTTAAGTCAGCTTAAGAATAAGTTAGGTTTTATTGAAAACAGTTCTGTGCAGAGGTCTTTCTCATAAAATGAGAGACTGTATAATGAACAACTTATCCCCATTGAATTTTTTCATATCATTTGCTCCATTGGGGTATGTCTCAGACAGTACACTCAGTAGTTTGGGGATACTCCACACAGATCTGTAGTACATGCTGTGGATTACATTCAACAAATTTTTGTTTGTTGATTTTATTTTCCTTTTTTTTAGATTGGATTTATAAGGTCAAATGAGCACAGGCACCATTTCCTAGTCTGCTAATCTACCCTCTCATTAACATACTAGCTAGTAGGGTTTGGGATGTTCCCCCTAGCCTTTAAAAGACTTTTTATAAGTAAAGTTGTCTAACAGTGTGACTATCCATTTTGCCACCTGAACCTGTGGCTAGAGTATTGAAGACATCTGTGAGCCGAATGTGTCTTTCTTTCATTGTAACAGATTAGCAGTGAAGTTTTGAAAAGTTCACCCTCATATACAATGAGTAGGAAAATAGACGAAATTAACAATGGGCTTCACAGTGTTGAAAAGATGCTGCAGCAGAAAAGCAAAAACATTGAAAAAGCTCAAGAAATTCAAAAGGTAACATCCTCCTTGAATTGCCCTCTGCATCCGGTGTTCCTGCTGTTCCTCGGTCCTCAGGGTGTGCTCTGTGGGATGAATCCAAAGCACAGAGATCCTAATCCAAATCCACAGGGTCCACCTTACTGAGTGTCCCCTTGCGGAGGCTTGGTGGAGGAAGTTGCACTTAAGAACTGTTCTCAGTTGTTGGTTTTGGGCGGGGGGGGGCAGAGGGAGAGAGAGGGAGAGACTCCCAAGCAGGCTCCCTGCCAAGCGCAGAACCTCACAACCCTGAGATCATGACCTGAGCCGAAACCAAGTGTCGTACACTTAACTGACTGAGCCATCCAGGCTCCCCTAGAGCTGTTCTCAGTTTTCCCATGGTGGGAATATGCCTGAACCCCTGAGAGCCTGCAGTTGTGAACTAGCCTTTTCACAAGTCAAGGAGAGTAAAGACCTTATCCTGGGAAGACTGATATAAAAAATATTATATATAAATATCAAATATAAAAAACAAAGCTAACATGTTTCTATGAGCATTTCTTGGAGTCTTTCTTTTCTAAGGTGTATTAACATGGGAAATATAATACAGAACATTTCTGAAATGTATTTGATTAAACAATATATTTCAATAGGATTTGAATAGAATTAACAACTTTTCTTTAGACTACAAGGGGAAACAGGAAAATAGAAATTCCAAATTTATTTCCCTTGTAAAATATCTTAGGAAATCAAGTGTCAGGTAAAACTGTATATAAGCATGATTTTCTACCATTAACTCCCTAGTAAACTTCAGCATGTGGAAAGCAGTCTTACTCTAATTTACATTTTAAGGAAGAATTTTATATGAATGGAGACTTTTAAAAATAGGTTAGAATATGCCTCACCATTGGACAAAATCTTGATTCTTTCTTTTTTTCCTTAAGATTTTATTTGTTTATTTGACAGAGAGAGACAGTGAGAGAGGGAACACAAGCAGGGGGAGTGGGAGAGGGAGAAGCAGGCTTCCCACAGAGCAGGGAGCCCGATGCCAGGGCTCGATCCCAGGACCCTTGGGATCATGACCTGAGCTGAAGGCAGACGCTTAACGACTGAGCCACCCAGGCGCCCCTTAAGTCTTAATAAGTAGAGGAACCTAATTCAACCAGTATATTTTTCCTATTTCTAAAAATTTGGGTCTTAAGCAAATATTAAATAAGAATTAAATATTTTACCTTTGAGAGTTTCTCTGTCCATACAAGTCCAGGTTTGAATCCAATCTGTTGGATTCTTAAAGCCAAAAGCAGTCAGTAAATTTTTTTCCCACTGCATTAGTCCTAAGTCAAAACTTTTTGTTAGTTTTATTTTTATACTTTTTTTTTTTTTAAAGTAGGCTCCATGCCCAATGTGGAGCCCAATGTGGGCTTGAACTCAAGACCCTGAGATCAAGACCTGAGCTAAAACCAACTGAGCCACCCACACACCCCTATTTTTACATTTAATGAAATTGTTTTCTAGATTAAATACACACACACACATATGTATGGTCCAAAAAGATTCGGGTATAACATAATGTTACCTCATCACCCTTATATTGACCTTGTTTGGTGTCATTTGTCTCTGGAAATGTCCAGGTCTGTCTGCACCCTTGCAGTTAATTCTGTACCTGAAATGAATACAGTTAGACGAAGAGATCTCAGAAAAGGTGTTTTTCAATTTAGGTCACAAGTGGTTTCTGGGCATAAGTGAAATAGCGTGCCTGTGATGTTTTGGTAGCATTCACGAGTGCAAATACAGTGCAAAAACTAGGAATTAACACGAGTCAGGACCTCTGCATTCAAAGTGACTATGATTTCCTTCTCCAGAAAATGTGGGACGAGCTAGACCTCTGGCGTTCCAAGCTAAATGAGCTGGATTCTGAAGTGCAGGACATTGTTGAACAGCATCCAGGACAGGCTCAAGAATGGATGGATAACTTGATGATTCCTTTCCAGCAGTATCAGCAAGTCTCACAGAGAGCGGAATCTAGAACCTCACAGTTAAATAAGGTATGACAGTAACACGTGATAACTACCCTTAGCTTGTGGTATTGAGAAGGCTTTGAAACAAAATGAAAATAGATATTCAGAGACAGCCAGTTTCTCTTCAATTGCCAGTTTAAGGTTCTGAAGTTAGAGCCACACGACAGGTTCAGGTGGGCACCGGGAGGATAGATTTCACTGCTGACACCAGCAGGAAGTCTGACTGGACAGGCGGAAGCAAGTATCCAGAAGCCAGACTGCTGCAGGAATCCGTCTGAGCATGGGGCTTCCCAGTAGGTCATGGGCATTTCCGACAGGCAATCTCAAGAATCCCTGAGGGGAGCCAGCCATGAGAAAGAATGTCATTTAGGAACAAGACACTGCCTCCCATCTTTCCAAGTAGGGGTCTTGGTGGATGAGTTGTACATGTGATCTAGCAAGAACGAGGCAGGAGCCTAGTCCCAGACAAACTGGGATATTAGAGGAAAAGGCCCCGTATAGGAGGACAAAACTCAAATCCAGTTTTGAGAATGAAGCATAAAATGGGAACCAGACGAGTTGCAAGGCTATCTGGGAACTGTTACTGAGACCCAGAGCATTAGGGTAGAACTTCTTAAGTCCTTTCCATGTATGGTCAGGATTATTTGTCTTAAACGTTAGAAAGGTCAAAACCTGGAGGGGGTGGGCGAGTCCCCCCAGGCATGGCCTGATTGGCAGTAACAAATTCTTCATTCAGGACTCCTTTGACTCAAGGAGAAGGTGTCATACTCTTTACTACAGCCTCTCTTTCACAGGCCACAGTTAAGATGGAGGAATACCACGACCTTTTGAGGAGTACTGAGGCTTGGATAGAAAATACTGGCCGTTTGCTGGCCAATCCTTCTGACTATGATTCTTCAAAGGCACTGAGTCAGCACGCCAGCACCCTTCAGGTAAGTGTTCTTTCCGCGTTCCCTGAGGGTCCCAGAATATACATAATGGTTCATGGTCTAGCTGACTGTTGTGGTGCTTTTTCCCCCTTCTTTCCTGAAAAACCGCCTTATCTTCAACCATGCCAGATGGTAGAAGGAAGCTTGGAAGAGTGGCAGGCTCAGACAGAGACAGGATCTAGTTTTCTGTCCCTCTTTGGGTAATTATTGTTTTCCTCCGTGGGCCTTGGTTTCCTCTATCTGTGAAGAGAGAATGTTGCAGTGATTGGTGTTGGTTTTGGTCAACAGAATTCTAAGACGGCTCCCAGTATTGCTGTCCGCTGATGTACACAACTGTATAACCCCGTCCTGTTGAGCGCAGGCAGGGATAGGCGAGTGTGTGATGAATTAGCCACTCTGTTAATTAGGTTACAGTATATGGCTCAGGTAATGGGTTAGTCAGTCCCTTGAATAAATGATTAATCATGGTTATGTGATTATAAGACTCCCTGAGAGCACACTGGAGAGTTCTCCCGCTGGCTTGATGAAGTAAGCTGCGATATTAGGGGAGGGCCATGGGGCTAGGACCCTTGGGCAGCCTTTAGATTTAGAAGCTGAGAGTGCTTCTAAAGAAGAGAGAAGCTGACTCCCCCAGTCAGTAGCCAGCAGGAAAACTGAGATCTCGGCCCTACGACTGAATCCTCCCGACAACCTAAGTGAACTTGGAAGAGAAACCTATGCTCCATATGGCACCTTGATAGCAGCCTTGTGGTAGCCTTTGATAGCCAAGGACCCTCCTAAGCTACGCCTGTACTCTTGAGCCATGGAAAATAGGAGATAATACATTTGTTTTATTTTAAGCCACGAAATTTGTGGCAATTAGTTACACAACATTAGAAAACTAATCCATAGTTCCTTCCAGTTACAGCATGCCGTGATTACAAACATTCTGCCGTTTTTGGTGTCCGATGTCTCCATGCTAGCTTACAAAGACCAAACAAATGAGGGTATTTTCTTACCTGGGGCCATGACTACAAGAGTTCTTCGAGATGCCAAGTATTGGCTTAAGTTTTACTGTGAAGGAGTATTTCCTTCTCTCATATTATTCAACCCCAAGAAAGAATCTCTTAGGAAAAGGTTTATTCTATCACAATTTTTAGAATAATCAGACCTCAACGTCGATCCAGCTCCTTTTTATATCTTTAAACTAGCACAGTATGTTCCCAAGAGAACAGCTGACTTCATACCTCCCTGATGTGTGAGATTTGTTGGCCCCTTTTGCCCTGTGGTTTGCCTTGTGGTAACCGTTGTAAAGATGCCGCCTTTCAGCCACTTGTTTCTTTCTTCCCCTTGCCTGTGATTTCTGCCCCCACCTTTTGGGCTGGCTTTCCATGTCCCCATAGCATGTCCACTTTTATTTTAAGTTGCCTGTATTTTTCACCATTTTCAAGGAGTTTGCAAAGACAGAAAAGAGGAATTAATACTCTTTTCCTCAGATGCTTGTTCTGAGTTAAAAAAATTTTTTGTCAAGAGTGAACTCAAGAGGTGCCTGGGTGGCTCAGTCAGTTAAGTATCTGCCTTCAGCTCAGGTCATGTTATCAGGGTCCTGGGATTGAGCCCCACGTTGGGCTTCTCTGCTCAGGGGGAGCCTGGTTCTCCCTCTCCCTCTGCCACTGCCCCTGCTCATGCTCTCTCGCTCTCTGTCAAATAAATGAATGGAATCTTTAAAAAAAGAGTGAACTCAGGCAAAAGCATCTATACTTTTGCTACCTTCTACTGACACAAATGTAATGTGTAGAAGTATCTCTTAAACTGTTCGGAACATCCTAATTTGCTGGCCTTCGTTTATGAACTAGAACTTAGTGGAACTCTAGTTTATGAGCTAGAGGAAGTAGGTACAAAGGGAGGTTGATTTACCTCAGAAGGCATCCTCATAAATCCTCCAATGGAAAATAAGTCTCAAACAACTAGTTATATGTGAAATTTCCATTTTTTCCTATTTTGAAAATAGTTGTCCTATTTTTAAGATATCCTTTTCTATTTTTCTAGCATTACCAGGCATTGATTTTTTTTTTAAAGATTTTATTTATTTATTTGACAGAGAGAAAGAGAGAGAGAGCACAAGTAGGCAGAGCAGCAGGAGAGGGAGAGGCAGAGGGAGAAGCGGGCTCCCGATTGGGGCTCGATCCCAGGACCCCAGGATCACGACCTGAGCCGAAGGCAGCTGCTCAACCAACTGAGCCACCCAGGCATCTGGCATTGGTTTTTTTAAAAAGATTGTATTTATTTGTCAGAGAGAGAGAGAGAGAGCACGAGCATGGGGGGGGAGGGGCAGAGGGAGAAGCAGCTCCCACCTGAGCAAAGAGCGCAATGTGGTACTCCATCCCAGGACCCTGGGATCATGACTTGAGCCAAAGGCAGATGCTTAACCGACTGAGCCACCCAGGCGTCCCAAGATTTCTGTTTTAATTGCACTATAACCTTCTACCTGGATTGTATTTGTTAAAATAGGTTTTTATAACCCAAAGATGATTCTAGAAAGACTGCTGTTGTAATTAAGAATCGTTGAGACATAAATTGTCATTGTAAAAATAGAAAAACAACTCATTTTTTAATAAATTTCATCGAGGTATAATTTACATATAGTAAAATACATCATATATGTGTGTATATATATGTACATACATATATAGATAGATATTTTAAAGTAAACTCTATACCCAATGTAGGGCTTGAACTCATGACCCCAAGACTAAGAGTTGCATGCGCTACCAACTAAGCCCACCAGGTGCGCCAAAATACACCTATTTTAAGTGTGCAACTCGAGTTTTGTTGAAGGTATACAGTTGTGTAACCACCACCACCATCAATATAAAGGACATCTCCGTCACCGCAAAAACTTTCCTCTGTCTCCTGCAGTCAGTCCCCTTTCACCGATCTTTAGCCCTATGAATCACTCACTCATTGTTTTCTATTAATATAGTTTGGCTTTTTCCACAAAGTCCTATAAATAGAATCATACAATATACACCTTTTATACCTGACTTCTTTTACTTGGCATAATGTTTTCAAGATTCACCCGGGTTGTTAATGTTTATAGATAGTTCATTCTTTAGCTTGGTGAGTAGTGTCCCATTTATGGAAATATGCAATATGTTTATCCCTTCACCAGTTAACGGACTTTTGGCTTGTTTAAAGTTTGGGCCTGTGCTAGGTTAGCAGCTTAAGACAATAAACATTGATTATCTCCGTTTCTGTGGGTCAGGAATTCAGGCCTGGCTTAGCTGAGTGCCTCTGGCTCAAGGTCTCAAGAATGCAGTCAAGCCTTAGTTTGGGTGAGGGAAAAGACAGGATGCACTTCCAAGGTCATTCACTTGGCTATTCGCAGGCCTCAGAAGATGTACTTCCGTGTGCAGACATGTGGCCCTCCGCCACAAGGCTGCCTCATGGCATGGTAGCTGACTTTCCTCACTATGAACAGTCTAAAAGAGGGAGCCCCCAGGACAAAAACAAGTCTTTTTATAACTTGATCTTGGAAGTGACATCTCAGTAAGTAAATCAGTAAAGCCAATAGTAAATAAGCAAGTAAATCAGTAAGCCCAGCCTATCTTCAAAGGAGCTGATTATAAGGCCATGGATATCAGGAGGTGGGGATTAGGAGGTTCCACTTAGGAGCTCCCCATCACAGGCTACTGTGAGCAAAGCTGCTGTGAACGTTCATATACAGATCTTTGTGTGGATATATGTCTTCATGTCATATCATTTGGTAAATACCTAGGAGTATGATTGCTGGCTTTTATAGTAAGTATTTAACTGAATAAGAAACTGTCAAATTGTTTCCAAAATGGCTGGACCATTTTCAGCCCGCTGACCATGTGAGTTCTAATTGCTCCATATTCTCATCTGCACTTGATATTATCTGTCTTTTAAATTTTAGCCATTCTAGTGATACGTGGTGGTATCTCATGGGGTGGTTTAAATGGCCTTTCTTAATGAGTAACTACTTATTTGAATGTAATTTACTTATGTGTTTGTCATTTGTATACTTCCTTTGTGATATGTCTGTTGAATTTTTTAATTGGGCTGTTTGTCTTTCTATTATTGAATTGTAAATGTTATCTATAAAATATTCTAAAAACCAATCCTTTATCAGATATATGATTTACAAATATTCTCCTGGTCTGTGGCTTGCCTTTTCATTCTCAGTCTTGTCTTTCAGAGAGCAAATGTTAGGTATTTGATGGAGTCCAATTTATCAATATTTTTCTTTTATGGCTTAGCCTTTTGTGTTGTATCTAAGGAATCTTTACCTAACCCAGGGTCACAAGGGTCTCCTCCTGTCTTTTCTTCTAGAAATTTTATAGTTTTAACTCTAAGATCAGTTTCAAGTTTGTTTTTGAATATGGTATGAAGGTTCATTTTTTTCTATGGGTTCTGAGTGTTCCAGCACCATTTGTTGAAAAGACTCACCATTGAATTACTTTGGTGCCTTATTTAAAATCAATTGCCTTGGGGCGCCTGGGTGGCTCAGTCCTTAAGCATCTGCCTTCCGCTTGGGTCATGATCCCAGGGTCCTGGGATTGAGCCTCATGTCCGGCTCCCTGCTCGGTGGGGACCCTGCTTCTCCCTCTCCCACTCCCCCTGCTTGTGTTCCTTCTCTCGCTGTGTCTTTCTCTGTCAAATAAATAAATAAGATCTTAAAAAAAAATTAAAAAAAAAATAAAACCACCTGCCTTGTTGAAAATCAATGTGGGTCTAATTCTAGGTTTTCCCTTCTGTTCTGCTGATCTGTGTGTCCTTTCATTGATGTGACACAGTCTGGATTACTATAGCTTTATAGTAGGTCATGAAACCAGGTCCCATAAATTCTACAACTAGTTCTTTTTCAAATTTGTTTTGGCTAATCTGGGTCTTTGGCGGTTCCATATGCGTTTCGGAATCAGTTTGTCATTAGACACAGGCCTATTGGAATTTTGAGTGGATTGCATTAAATCTGTTGATCAGTTTGGCAAGAATTGACATCTTAACCATATTGACTATTCCAATCCAGGAACATGATGTATCTTTTTGTTTTGTTTTTTTTTTAATTTCTCTCAGCAGTGTTTAATAATCTTCAGTGTACAGGTCTTACACATAGATTGTCGAATTTATCCCTAAGTATTTTGTTCATAATGCTATTATAAATAGTATTATTGGTAAAAAAGTATTGGTTTTAAGGTTTGTTTTCCATAAAGTTTTCTTCTTCTAGTATTTTGAATAAGGACAATATAAATTCTGAATAACCTAATATGTTTTAGACTTATGACTAGAATTCTAATTGAATTAAGCAAATGTCCTTTCTCATACCTTATTATGTTTTATGGAATTACCTCAAGACTACATGAGCAGGTTGAACATTTCCAGTTGGTGGCTGAGATACTTTGAAATGTTAAGTTTGAAAGTTAATACATTCTAATTGTTAAAAGAAAAAGAAAGAAATTATATAAGGAGGAATGTCTGAGAAATTATAAAAATGGAGGTTTTTCACTTTCAAATTACAGAGGGATGGACTACAGGTCAGGTGTTCCTGGTTCTGTTACCGTTGGCTGGAGGAGCAGGGTTACATGGTATAAAATAGCTGCTGGAGATGCTCTAAAGTCACCCAGTGTTGCTGGGGGCGCCTGGGTGGCTCAGTCGGTTAAGCATCTGCCTCCGGCTCTGGTCATGATCCCAGGGTCCTGGGATCGAGCCCTGAGTCAGGCTCCCTGCTTAGTGGGGAGTCTGCATCTTCCTCTCCCTCTGCTGCTCCCCCTGCTTGTGCTTTCTCTCGCTCTCCTGCTCTCTGTCAAATAAATAAATACAATCTTTATTCAAATAAAAAAGAAATGATATGAATAGGAGTTTGAAGTACTGAGACAAATTTAAAATTTCTCTGGTTTACATTTTTTTAAAAGTATGAAGAACGTGTTATTTTTTTTAAAGATTTTATTTATTTGAGAGAGAGACAATGAGCAGGGCAGAGGGAGAGGGAGAACCAGGTGGCTCACCACCTAGGCGCCCTTGATTTACATTTTTCTTACTAAGGTATAATTGACATACATTATATGAGTTTGAGGTGTACAATGTAACGATTTGATATTTGTATGTATTGTGAAATCATCACAGTACATCACGATACATAATTACAAAATTTTCTCTGATTTAAATTTTAATCAACTTGTTTCAGTATCTTGATGTTCTCTCTTTTTTCCCTTGTTTTCCACTGAGTAGATGGCTTTGGAAGATTCAGAACAGAAACACAATCTTTTGCATTCAGTTTTCACGGATCTAGAAGACTTGTCAGTAATTTTTGAAACCAATGATTTAGCACAGTCTGTACAAGAGTTAAGTCGTCAAGTAGCAGCTTTACAACAAAAAATCATGGAAAGCCTTCCACAGATTCAGCGGGTGGCTGATGTAAGTTGGCACTATAAAGATGTGATTTCTTATTTTTAATTTATATTTCATTTAGTAAATTAGAGTTATACTGCTGATAATCAACTCCTAATTATATGAAGACGTTGGTCTGGTACATTTTTCATTTATGTTATTTCTTTTTTTTTTTAAGATTTTATTTATTTTAGAGAGGGTGAGCAAGTGGGGGGAGGGGCAGAGAGGGAGGGAGAGGCAGAGAATCTCAAGCAGACTCCATGCTGAGCAAGGAGCCTGGCACGGGACTCAATCTCACAACTCTGAGATCATGACCTGAGCCGAAACCAGGAGTCAGATGCTTAACCGACTGAACCACACAGGTGCCCCTATGTTCTTATTTCTTGAATTATATTTTACTTTAATTTGCAGCCCATGGTACATATCCCCATTCTCAGTCCAGAAGTGGTCTATTTAAAGGAAAGAATCCTGATCAGAGAAACTCACTTGTTCTTGTCAGAGAGGCAATATTGTTGATACAAAAGCACAGATTAGCGAAGAGGAAGTTGTACCTCCCAAGTTTTTATTCACCAATAGCAAATATTTACTGAGGGGCTGCTGTATGGCAGCCACAGGATTTTTAAATAATTTCGTTTATTTAGTTTGAAACATGTGAGGCATTTACTTAAGGATGAAGTCACATAGCAAAGGCAGGTACAATTAGTCTTAATTATTTACTTTTTGTTTCTCAGTTACATTCCCTCCATCACACTTATGTAACTTCAGGGAATAATCATTATTAAACATTCTTGGTTATTGAAGCTTATTCCAAGGTTTTTAAATGCTTTTACAATTTTTGATAGAAATTACTCCAAGAGATATATGTTTTCTTATATCTTTTTCAATATAAGATTCAAAAAAATAATTCCAATATAATTTAACTTTCCTTCCTAACTTGGAGATATCACTACAAAGTTGCTATACTTATTGTTTCATTTGCTTATAAAGTTATGTTTATCTGATATTAAATGGCTCCAAACTGAGTTTGAAACCCTCAGTCTATTTCTATGTAGTTTTTCCTATCCCCTTCATTATTAGCTGTACCTTTTGGTTGGTTGCTACAGTGTCTCTCTGCATTGAGCTCTTTTTTTTTTTTTTTTAAGATTTTATTTATTCATTTGAGAGACAGAGAGAGAGCATCAGCCAGGGATAGAGGCAGAGGGAGAAGCAGACTCCCCACTGAACAGGGAGCCTGATGTGGGACTCGATCCCGGACCCTGGGATCATGACCTGAGCTTAAGGTAGATGCTTAACCAACTGAGTCACCCAGGCACCCCTCTGCATTGAGCTCTTAAGTAAAGGTCTGAAGGCCTTCTTACAGTGCAAGTGGACTTCAATATGAAGGGTTTGTAGCCTGTATTCACCCATTTATGGTTTTACAGCACGTATTCTTCTATATGTGGGATTTATAGCCCGTGTGTAGGTTTATGGCACACACTGCAGCATTTTCGCTGTAAGGTGCTTGGCTACGTCCTGGAAGTTGACATTGATGAGAGAATAACTACTAGACAAGTGATCTATTGCTTATAAATTAATCTGAGGATGTTATAAAGTAATTCAGTGACTCTGCATAACAATAGTTCATTAGGGTATTGGCAAGAAAACCCTGTCAATTTTTCCAGCTCCTTTTGTGTTTGTTTTCCAAGGGTGACTTTATCATTTTACATAAAGTGATAGAATTTTCTTAAACGTTAGACCCACTTGTATTTAAGTGTCAGATTCCAAAGATAAATCTAAAGAGTTTGTAGATACTGAGAATTTACTTAAAAATTGATTCAGGGGTGCCTGGCTGGCTCGGTTGGGACAGCATCCAATTCTTGATCTCGAGGTCATGAGTTTGAGCCCCATGTTAGATATAGAAGTTACTAAAAATACAAAAAAACTTTAAAAAATTGATTCAGATGCATAATACTTTTGATCTCATGGTGTAAATAATTAAAAATTGGCCTTATGAAAAGTTTTAACTCAACAAGGTATAAACAATGCTTTATAGTGTGGTATGCTATTAATAGAATGACCTTTTTATTGAAAGCAATCAGCAGGGTGCCTGGCTGGCTCAGTCAGTTGGGCGTCTGCCTTCGGCTCAGGTCATGGTCCTGGAGTCCCGGGATCAAGTCCCACGTCAGGCTCCCTGCTCAGCGGGGAGTCTGCTTCTCCCTCTGCCCTTCACCCTGCTTGTGCTCTCTCTTGCTCACTCTCTCTCTCAAATAAATAAAAAAGAAAGAAAGAAAGCAGTCAACATCTATGTATGCTTTGTTAGTTTTTTTTTTTATTCCTGTATAGTTAACATACAGTGTTATGTTAGTTTCAGATATACAATATAGTGATTCAACAGTTCTGTACGTTACTCGGTGCTCATCACAATAAGTGTACTCTTAAACCCCTTCACCTATTTCACCCATCCCCCACCCACCTTCCCTCTGATAACCATCAATTTGTTCTCTATAGTTAAGAGTCTGTTTTTTGCTTTGTTTCTTCTTTTTCTCTATTCATTTGTTTTGTTTCCTAAGTTCCACATATGAGTGAAATCATACGGTATTTGTCTTTCGCTGACTTATTTCACTTAGCATTATACTCTCTAGGTCCATCCATCTGTTGTAAATGACAAGATTTCATTCTTTTTTATGGCTAAGTAATATCCCATTATTTATATATACCCCACATCTTCTTTATCCACTCATCTATCTATGGACACTTAGGTTGCTTCCATAATTAGTCTATTGTAAATAATGCTGCAATAAACATAGGGGTGCTGTATCTCTTCAAATTAGTGTTTTTGTATTCTTTACCAGTAGTGGAATTACTGGATCACATGGTAATTCCATTTTTAACTTTTTGAGGATCCTCCAGACTGTTTTCCACAGTGGCTGCACCAGTTTGCATTCCCACCAACAGCACACATTTCCTTTCTCTCCACATGCTTGTCAACACTTGTATCTTGTGTTTTTTACTTTAGCCATTTTGACAGGTGTGAGGTGATATCTCATTGTGGTTTTGATTTACATTTCCCTGATGATGAGTGACGTTGAGCATCTTTTCATGTGTCTGTTGGCCATCTGTATGTCTTCTTTGGTGAAATGTCTGTTCACGTCTTCTTCCCATTTTTAATTGGATTATTTGGATTTTTTGGTGTTGAACTGTATAAGTTCTTTGTATATTTTGGGTAGTAACCCTTTATTGGATATGTCATTTGCACATAATTTCTCCCATTCCATAGGATGCCTTTTAGGTTTGTTGATTGTTTCTTTTGCTGTGCAGAAGCTTTTTATCTTGATGTAGACCCAGTTGTTTATTTTTGCTTTTGTTTCCCTTGCCTCCAGAGACATATCTAGAGAGATGTTATGGCCAGTGTCAAAGAAGTCACTGCCTTGTTCTCCTCTAGGATTTTTATGGTTTCATATTTCACATTTAGGTCTTTAATCCATTTTATTTTTGTGTATGTTATAAGGATGTGGTCCAGTTTCATTCTTTTGCATGCAGCTGTCCAGTTTTCCCAACACCATTTGTTGAAGATAGACTTGGTTAATTTTTAAGAGGTATAAGTGGCATTTGTTATTAAATAGGAGAATAGAATACATAGCGATAAATTGTGTTTTATAGATTATTAACAGACAGTATATACTGTATGAGAGTTTTTGTTTCTGAAATTCTAGGATGTGGTTGCTATAGAAACTGAAGTAAAATCAATAGAGAAAAAAGTTTCAAAAATCAGAGCTATCCTCTTATCAAAAGAAATATTTGATTTTTCACCGGAAGAACATCTTAAGCATGGGGAGGTAAGGAAGCATGGATCATTATTAAAAACATTTTCTTATAATACTTGTGTTTATTTTTAAATATGTAATAATATGATGTGATAAATAGTACTTAGTCTTGCTAGAATAATAGCAAAATAAAGTTGGGAAATAGATAGGAATGACAATAAATATCATGTTTTAGATCATACAGTACTACCTGTAAAAAGATAATTTTCCTATAGGTTTTGTTTTGTTTTGTTTTGTTTTTTCTTCTGAAAACTTCAGAGTTTGGGAGTTTTGCCTTCATGTCAATTCTCGGTGCTTAATAGTTCAAGAGCTTGAGCCTCTAGGTCAAGAGGACTGGGTTCTAGACCAACTGCACTGCTAACGGGCCATGTGACTTTGAGCAATTAGTTAACATTTCTTGGATTCTCTTTCGTATCTGCACATTGGTATTGTAGTGATTGTACTGGACAATTACGGTGTATACAGAGCCCCTAGCATGGGATCTGGGACATATTAAACAGCATACAGACTTGATTCCCTGTCAGCTTAGCGGTTAGGAGCCTGTGCTTGGGAATCAGGCAGGCCTGGACTCTACTCCCAGTTCTGCCTTTTACAGTCTGACCTCCTCTGGGTCTCCTAACTTCTGTGCACCCAATTAACGTACTGTGACATGGAAGTTCTGATACCTACTTCCTAGGATTATATAAATCCAGATCTTGGTGGAGCAGATGTCATTCAACCAAAATATAATTATATTTTTGGGACTTGGAAATTTGGCAGGACTGTTCAAGAAGCATTTTTTGAGAGCTTCCTGTGGGAGGCCCCATGCTAGGCACAGTGGCTCTGAACGTCAGAGGTAGTATTTGCCCTTGGACAGCTCACTGCCTGGTGACACAAAGCAAAGCACCAGTTCTGCAGAGAGGGAGTGGGGGGGGGGGCAGAGAAGGAAGGCAGTGGGGGGGGGGGGAGAGAAGGAAGGCAAGAGTGGTCCAAATGCAGACACTGATGGGTTGCTCTTGCCTCGGGCCTTCTTTCCTGAGACCTTCAGCCATCCAGTCACAAGTGATCTGAGAGTTCTTTTCAGTCTGAGCCAGGGAAATGCTTTAAAAATCAAAACTATAGATTAGTCTAAATCATACAGTATTTTAACTTTGAACAGACTCAGCAGTGGCCATTTCTTTTCATTTATGTACCATGCTTCTCTGATGAAATTAAGGTCATACTTGAAAACATCCGTCCCATGAAGAAAGCCATTGCTGAACTCATGTCTTACCAAGTGGAACTGCGGTGGCCCCAGACAGGAATGAAACCTCTACCTGTGTTTCAGCGGACAAATCAGCTTTTACAAGACATAAAACTGTTGGAAAATGTGACTCAGGAACAAAATGAATTATTAAAGGTGAGCAGTTTATGATGATGACAGACAACTTATAGGCTTAAAGTGTTTGGCAAAAGCTGGTTTTGTTTTCGGTTTTAATGGCTGGGTCAGTGAGAGTCCCATGACTGTTAGATGCTGCCTTGTTGATTCCTCTTGGTCTCTTCCAGTATTATTATCCAGGAGGTGACATTTGATAAAAGAGAGTATCTTATTGCTCAAATTATCAGTTCTTATTCCTGTTCAGTCGAAAGCACTAAAGCATAGTTATGATCTGTTTGATTCCATCCTACGATTATTGAACAACTCCACGAGTAAATGCTGTGGGGAGAGATTCGAACCTGAGTGGTACAATCTCCTGAGACCCTTACAGTAACCAGCACCATAATAATCTCTCTATACATCTCAGTCACTTTCCTATTAATCCATCTCATTTTACTCTCCAACTTGTGGTACAGATAGAGTTGGCACCTTGCTACCCTTATTTTTACACAAAAGGAGACAAGAGTCAGAAGGTTAGATGACTTGCTGAAAGACCACTGAGTTAGCTTGTGTCCAGATTAATTTGTGTGCAAATAAGACAAGATTTTGAGTTTTTAGACTCCTGGTATCATTCATTTTCCATATCAGGGTCTCTTCCTTCTAACTGATAGCATCTTTCAGCCTCTCCCCAGAGGGTTTTTTTTTTTTTTTTAATTCTTATGTTTTGATTGATCTCCAGGCCCAGGTCAGAAATCATTATTAGATAGAAATTACATTTTTCTTTGGTTTGCATTCCTCGATTAACAACCACTTTCACCAGAACAGAAAGCTGCTGAAAGAGCCTTAAATTCCACAGACTTTTCAACTCTATTGGTAGGTCCCACCCCAGCCTCCCACCACCAACTGGTTTTTCCTTATTAGATGGGTTGGGGTAGGAGAAAGGTTATTTTTTCCCCTCTTTCCCAACCACCACCTCACTGTAGGGGAGAAAGCTGCTCGTTGTCCCTCTTTAATTTCATTCCCATTTAGCTGGCTACTCTGTGTCCTCCTAAGATTTGAAGATATTGTAACCTCTGGTTTGAGTCTTAGCTCATAGAATCTCTCTGTCCTGGCTACTGATCAGCAGATGTCATTTCCTAACGACCATAGGGAGAAAAAAGATCAGGCACTCTGTGTACTACTTTTTAATATGATAAAGAGAAGAAAACAGATAAAATTTGATCTATTCTTTTTAATCTTTTTTTGTGTTTGTGTGCTTTATTGGTTTCCTGGTCAGGAAAAGAAAATAACAGTTGTAACTATGCTTTAAAGTGGCTTCTTCACAGGATGAGAAGGGGGAAATAGAAGAAATTATATTTTGTGCCAAGTTAGGTTTCAAACTTTGCTGCTTAAATTTTCCATGTTATTATGTAAGTGGAAATCAGATGTCATCTCATATATTTCAAAATTAAGTAAGCCAGTGGTAATGAAAATCATTAGAATATGGTACATTTCTTTTAATTTCTATTTTGGATATTGTAAGTGCCCTCATCGTGGAAAACAAGATAAATTACTTTGGGGAGGGCAGTGGGTAATAGAATGTAGCTCATTATAGAGGGTTGGGGAACAGGTGTGTGCAGTGAACCTAGTTATTTATTTCCAGCCCACAGCTAAAATTATGATTAAATATTAAAGAAAATACAAGGAAGAATTCTATGTTGGCCAGAAACTTTGAAGTTTTAAAAGGCATTTTGTTTCATTGTGTAGCATACTTTATCTTTTTTATATATATATACTTTATCTTTCTATCATACTTTGATCATACAGCTTAGTCCACAAATAGGTTTGAGCTTCACTACTTCCCTAATGCTAGATTCAATGTGTTGTTCTGGTGAATTTTGCCTTTTCCTCCTGCCAGCTCAGACTGCTCTTGAACCCTCAACCTCTTACTTATAAAATGTACATCACTGATCCCAAGGGCTACCGGGTGAGGATGTGGCTGGAATGGAAAAATTTATCATCTGTCATTCCACATGCCCTTTCTGCTCTGAATCAGTAATGTCACCTTTCTATGTGGAAAGCATCACATCGAGCATGCATTAAAAGAGCATGTATGACATATCAGTAGTTTCATAAAACTTGGCAACTTTATGTTAACATGCCATAAAATGCTTCCCAGAATAAGCCCACCAGACTTAAGGGCAAAGGCATACCTTATTATGCTTGTACTCCAAGCACTGCCCGAGGTGTCCTGGCATCTAGTAGAGCAAGAAAGTCAGGTGCCAGCTATGAACGTTGCTCTCTCTATTTAGGCTTCCATTTTCTATTGCAGCCTATGTGGGTGTGTATTTGTTGTAATTGATTGAAACTTGTGATGGGGATAGATGTTGGAAGTAATCCATGAATCTAGTCCTTAGATTATGACAAAGATTCTTCTTTGCGGGGGGCTCTTTTATAGATCGTCATAAAACAGACCGATGAATGCAATGAAGACATAGAAAATTTGAAGCAGATCTTAAATAATTATTCAGCTGAGTTCTCCCATGAACGTCTGTCACCAGACCAAGCTGCCAACCTGACACAAGTACAGGTATGTCCCTTTAATTTATTTGCCCTGTAGTTCATTCAGCAATCGCTTACTAAGCCATTGGTGTCTAGAAGCCTTTGGGATGGTACAGTGTGTTTCCTCCTTCTCTCTTCCAACTGAAGGTATATTATGTGTATATTCACTTTCCATTCCTATTTCATAAAAGAGGTGCATTTAGGTCTGAATTTGCTCTGCCCTGAAGAAGCTGATGTAACACAGGATATTTGGACAACTTGATTTTCCACCTCGCTTTCGGAGATAGGCGCCAGGCAGGGTGGGCGGGCTGGGCTTTACAGGTAAAGACCCTGAACCCTGTTGTAATGAAGAGTTTCATACACTAAGTAGTATTCCCATATGCCATAATTAGCAATATCCTGTGGACCCAGTTACAGTGGTGTGCATATTAACCCTCTACTGCTAGGGCTTTTTTTTTTTTTTTTAATTTAGTCTTTGTTTTTGAATTAGTATTTCTGTAACAAACCTGATTGTGTGCCAAGCATTGTATTCAAAACCGGGTTATGACACTTGCTAGCTGTGAGGTCTAAAGCAAATTACTTACAGAGAGGGGTCTAAGGGGACACACCTATTAGGTGGTGGACTCGGTAAGGCAGACTCAACATTAAAGACTCAGTATTGCAAATCTGTTAAATTTCCCATCACATTAAAAAATATGAGGACCCCAAAGAGCTTTGGTTTATATGAATCATATCTACTGATATAGAGAGAAATGAAAACTCAAACATGTAAAAATAATTTAGCTTATTTTAAAATAACAAACCCATTACATATTGATAGAAATAACATATTTTTATGGAAGAAGTTACAGTTTCCAAAAGCAAATGCAGTGAGGGGAGTGACCTTGTTTTACATTCTTGCAAATCTCTTAAATGTCTGGCTTGGTAGAAGACAACTAGATTCTCATCTGCTTCTGCATTCCATCTGTTGAGGTATGTAGTTGTGTTTGAAGTATTTAAAAACAACCCAACCTCTCAACAAGATGTACTTGGAAAAGAAAGGAATATTTTAATAACGTTTTTGAAAAACTGTGGACATTCTTTGAAACTAAACTCCAACAAGTAGAAGTTACTCACAGGTTTGCTGTTAAATGGAATCCAAAGCCATGTCAATGAACTTTCATGCTCTTGCATTAAGACCCATTGGCCTATTTGTACTTTGAATAGATCTTCTAACTGTGCATGGTTTTATGTTGTCATGCTTGATCGTTTGGAAAATTTTGTTTCACCAGTCACACAGATCCTCCAGATATGTCAACATTTCAGTAGTTGATATTAAAAAAATTCACACTTGTTAATATTAACATTTATCCTTTCAGAAAAATCTGTTAGTATTTCTATATTTGTCTAGCTTAGCAGCTGTATTTTTCTAAGTGAAAATAGCATTTTATGAAAAAAATGGGTAGTTCAGCTCAAAACTTAAATAACCACACAGAGCTTTTCCTCCATCATCATACTTTGGCATACAGTAGAAGTGCTTTATGCGTACTTTCCACCTTGTCACACAGAATATTAAAAGTGCATGTTCTTTATCAAGAATATTCTTAAAAAAAATATTCTTAAGCAAAACTGGCTTTTTTTTTTTTACAGTTGAGCACATGATAGTGAAGAATCTAGTAACTAATATAGTTGATGTCCCTGCCTTGATTCATATGAAGTGCAAGCAGTTTTACCCACCATTCCTTTTGCATCATCCTATAGTGAACATTTTAGTATTATTATGAAAACGATCTTGACCTCACAGAGTGGGAACCCCCAGGGGTTCTGTAGATGCCACTTTGAGAACAGCTGCTCTGTGCCCTACTGTGCCTCTACAAGGTTGCTGTGCAAACTGCTCTGTTTCTCTTAGGGTTATTCTGATGACTGGCATATTAGGTCTGTTGGGAGGCATTTTAACTCTGAAGTTTAATGTTTATTGAAAACGGACACACAGCACTGCCGACTCCTATTTACTTTAGTTCTCATTTCCCAAAGCAATTGCGGGAAGTTTTGCTTCAGGCAGAATAGGGTTATTGGTGTCAGAATGTGTGCAGTAGCAGAGGGGCTGTGGAGGTGGGCGTCAGGGAGTCAGGGTCTGTGCTCTGTCACTGGCTAGCTGCAGCCCTGGAAAATTCCTCCCTGGACCTTGGAACTCCCACTTATATGCGGAGACATGGTAGGCTTCTCTGTAAGAAAGGGAATGATTCTGTGAATGTCTGTAGGATGGACGGATTGATGAATGGGAAGAAAGAAGGAAGGAACAAATGAACAAATGAACAGGGGTTTGAGGAATATATTAGAAACAAAAATCCCAGTATGGGAAGGTTTGCTGATAAGGAGCAGGTTGTCTTCTGATGCAGCACTCACCGCAAGGCTCAGGCAGAGGTGGAATGATGCCTTTCAGGGGGGTTAAGAGAGGAGGATGTTCGATTAGACACCTGCTATGTCCTCCAAATCTAGGATTCTGTAATTCTATATTTGTCTTAGACGGACAGTGGGCAAGGGCCCTTCTGCCATATAGAAGACATTTTATTCCCACCCACCAGTCATACACATTTTTAAAGTAATGTTATAAAACTTGGAATCACGTGTCCATCATTCCCATGGTAAGTTACACTTCATGCTCCCTCTCTTTGCTTGTTTATTCCCATTTTGTAGGAAACTTTGTGAGAAAAAAATAAATGAATTCAGTAATAGTAAAGACGGCTTCAGAAGCCGTCAGGGAAGTGTGAGGTTTCTCACCTTGTTTTTTCTGAGTGGTTCCCGAATGTTGGTCTGCTTACAAATGTCCTGGGAAACTTCCCAGGCCCTGACCCTGTGGATTCTGGCTGTCAGTCCTGTTGCCACCAGAGTGGTGGCTCCCAGCCCTGGCTGCACACCACAGTCCCCCACAGAGCTTGTGACAAATCTCTGAGCCTTAGCTTGACCCCCAGAGAATTGATGGACCAAGTGTCCGGTGAAGCTAAGTCATCCTATAAGGGGAGCTTATAAACCCTCACCAGGTCATTTGGAACTGCAGCCAGGATCAGGAGGAGCTCTACCGTCCTAGACATTCACTCCTGGCTCTGCACATCAGATAGCGTAAAACACTCATCACCCCTTATACCAAATGATGCAAGCTCCTGAGGGCAGGCAGAGGGCTCACAGCAATGCGAACACTCTTTCTGCACAGGGAGACATCAAAGGTATGGAAAAGCAGATTCTGAGTTTGAACCAGAAGAAGGAGAACCTGCTGGTGGACCTGAAGGCTGCCCTCCTAACCCTTCACCAGCATTTACAGCAAGACCAGCAAACATCAGAACAAGAAATGCCATCAACCGGAGCGTTGGAAGAGGAGGGAGTAGCTGAGAGGGATTCTGAGTGGAAGGTGGGTAGGACTTTAGGCAAGTTAGTCCCACTCCCCACAGGAGTACTGAATTGGTGTTATTTGTCACCTGAAAAGCCTGTGGCATCTAGGTTGATGGCCTCTAGGAATTTTAAAAGTGGAGCCATCTGCCTAAGGTTGTTCACTAGGGAATATGAATCCTTGGGATGTGTCTGTTCTGGACTCAACCTGGAATTCTTATGCCCGAGTTCCTTGAGCGGTGTATGGAATTCCATGGGCAGGAGGGTGGGAGCCACCCCTGAAGGATCTTCATCGTAACCGGTCAGCCCAGTGCAAAGTCAAAAATGGACCCAGCCCCACTCTCAGCCCACTCGGGGTCTGCACCTGTGGATCCCATTTTGAACTGTCGGAGGAGGGGCCGGAGGGAGCAGTGCGGGTAAAAGGGATGTAAGATTTGACGGAGTCATGGTCTTTGGCAGGATGAGCTGCAAGTTATTAGACCCAGATGCTGCGTGGGTGGGTGGGCTGCTCGAATGAAATGAGTAAACAATTAGCTACATCAAGGCACAGCCGGGCCAGGATCCCGGGGATGTTGGACAGCAAACTGGCTACAAGCGTTTGTGCTGTGCCTTTCAGATGAACAAAAGCAGTGCCATGTCTTTCCTGCCAGCGCTCACGGAAGAGGTGGAAGAGAGCTCCCTGAAGAGTGAAGTAAGGAACATGATTTTCTCATTACATTGCGTGAGAACTGAAATCTCTAAAAGAAGTTCAGTTCAATGGGAAGCTCTTAAAATGAATAGAAACACAAGGATTTTAAAATTTAATGCCGATGTTTTATAAGGGTGATTGAAGCCGTTCTCCTGCATTATTAACGTTAAGTGCATCTAAATCGACTTCAAGCCCAAGCGGGAGAAATGTAATTCAGACGCACTTGTTAGCATAAGGGAGAAGGTGAAGTTCTTGGTTGTATCCTGACTTCTGAGTACATTCTCTGAAGTTTGGAGAGTATGTTGTTTGGTTGGCATTCCTAGTGTGCTTTGTAGAACTTTATTTTTCCAGAGTTGAATTTATTTCCAGATTTGTTAGTCTGAAACAGCATTGCCAATATAGAGAGTGTGTTAGCAACTAATTAATACCACTCATCCTTACAACTTCATTAGAACAGATTGAAGGAGACATGGACAGTTGCCTTTCCTGGTATCAATTTCCATTTTGTACTTTAAAAACAAAAATTATGATGGGTCTTGTGCCAAAAGGAAGAAAACTGCAGCAATTTGTCATCTTTATGTCTCATATGTAACCACTAGACACTTTCTCTGCTCATTTTATGGATTGTTCAGTAGCTCCACCATCACACAGAACCACCTGCTTTCCTATAGACTGGGACAGGTTGGAACCGAGTGGTAGGACAAGGGAGATCACAGGCTCACTCTATGCTCAGACCACAGACAACTTCGTAATCTGAGTATGTCCCTTCACTGCAGAAGGAATAGCAAGAACAGAGGAACCGGGGCCAAGAATAGAATGCCTGGCAGTCTGCTTCTAATTTAAGGCCTGTGTTTGCCTCTGAGCTGGTATGTTTATAATATCCACTGTTTGTCTTTGGCAACAGCAAAAACACATGTTCATCAGGCCGTTATTTAAAGATAATTTTAGGGTTACCTTTACCAAAGCAGATTAAATTCCTAAAGCACCATTTTAAAGATCCTTTTTGAGTGATGTGAGCTGACTTCCAACTTTTCAGAATATCTTTTAGGCTTCAGGAAGAGCAACCACATTTAGACTCCTATGATTTGCTTAGCCAAAGAAAGAAGTGAAAAATAGAAGGGGTGGGGGATTAAGGGCTACAGTTATACTGCCTGGTAGACCGAGTTTTACAAGAGAGATGAGTAGGATGCTATTAGGATGGTAGGAAATTACTTCTTTGCTAATCAGTTGATTACTGTGTTAGAATGGAGATAAGAAAGGAGAGCCATCTTCTGGATCTTGGTCTTTACTCTGGAAGCATGATAGGGACATGGAGGAAGATAGAGCATCCTCGTCTTCTGGAACCATCATCCAGGTAATACTGAGCATAATACATTCGGTGGTTGGAGGCTTGCAGGGATAGTAAAGGAAGTAAGTCCAAAGAATTTCTTGTTTGAAAGACTGCTTAGGGAAGGAACCTGCTGGGGCTGAATTTTTTTAAGCTTTTCACCATTACCTCTGCACAAATTCAAAAACAGCCAAGTACTGGCTTATTAATACTCAGTGATAATAGGAGAGTATTTTCTGAGAACTCCATATGTGAGAATTCGGACTAACAAAACAGGTAACTCAAAGGAGCCCCTCTTTAAAAGTTCACTGTAGTGTTTCAAAGCATTTATCACACCTCTCTTTTGGGAGTAGTTGGGGGAGGAGTCTCCCCATAATCCTCTTTGAACAAGGTAGTGTATAATGTGTATTAATGTCTTTTTTGCTCTTTATGACCTTCCAAATCTTCTCCAACCTCTCAAACTAGAGGGCAAATGCCCTCACCTTAGAAAATCATTATAAGCTAATGTGAAAACGATGTTTTCCCCATGTTCCTGAAACATCCCAGCATCATTATGATCCATCTGCCTTGCGCTCCTGTCTCCAGGGCTGACCCCTCCCCCCAGCCCCTAGGCCAGTCCTTTTGTTAAACCTCTGCACTGGGCTCTGCCTCTTGATGGGTTCCTTCCCTCTCTAACAAGTCTTCTCCCTCCTGGTACCGCCCTTCCAAACAAACTGAGCATCCCAAAGCCCAGACTGTCTTCAGAAACTGGCTTGCATCCCCGGGATGCCCCTCTTTTCCCAGCCCGCCTGTAGACCACCTGCTCATCCACCGGGGCCCTCTCATCTTCCACCTCCTCCAAGAAGCCTCCACTTTCCCTTCAGTCTGGTAGCATTCTGAACCTCGGTTAGGACTTAACCACATTTTTATGCACACACGGACACAGTTGGGTGAATGGCAAGAACTTTATCTTTTACGTGTGTATGTCCTGTACTGGGCTCAGCAAGGTACTTTAATGCATTCGCTTTCTCTATCCTGCTTCCTGGGGTCAATTACTGTGCTTCCTCTCGTTCGTGGCTAGAAGTCTTTACTTGGGGCTCCTCACCGTTGGCCCCTTTTGTAATCAGATTTTTGCCCCGGCCGTGTTTAAACTGCCATTGACTTCTAGAACATCAGTTTAGTGTCCTTTTATGAGTCCTGATCCTTATTGATCTTTCCAGCATTAGACTCTATCAGCATCTCTTCCTTCCTGAAATGCGGGGATCCTTTGGCTTTCTTAATTCTGCACTTTCTTGTCTCATACCTGCAGCCCCTCCTCTATCATCTCTCACCCTTCCCGCATAATGGTGGACATTGGCCCAGTGTTCTCTCTCTTCCTTCTCTCATTTCCCTCAGGGCAGCTGTATCTCCTCCTGTGGGTTTGGTAGTCCCTCTGTGCCAGTGATGCCCACAGCAAGCCTCTTGTCTTGACTTTTCCTTTAAGTCTGTTTTCCATTTCCACCTTGCTGATAGATTTCTCTTTTTGGATATGTTTTCTTCATCTCAAACTCATTTTACCACCTTCCTTCAAAATTGGTTCTTCTAATTTCTCAGTGTCTGTTTATGGCACCACTGTTTTCTCAGAGTCTAAGACAAACTTCAGAGCCATCTTAGGTACCTCACTTCTCTTGCCTTCCATGTCCAATCAGTGGCCAAGGGATGTCCATTCACCCTTCTCCTCCCATGATTTTGCCGTCATCCTGTTCCAGGCAGTTGTGACTTCTGCCCTGGGCTTTTGGAGTAGCCTTCTAATTGAGTTCAGAGCCTCCAGTTCTTTTTCCGAGCACGTCTTATACAATAGTAACTGATGACTTTTCCTAAACGCCTTACTGCTAAGCTGAAATCTTTAATGGATTCTGATGATCTGCTGAGTAAGATACAGTCTTCTTAGCCTTTCCAGACTCTTCATGATCCTGACCTCCCTTCCCAATTTTGTCTAAGCTTTAGTTTAGTTCTTGGTTCATACCTTTCTAATAGCAGCTCTTGTTTTCAGTATAAGAAGCTGAAAAGTAATATTTTGTTAGTTACTGCTAGATGCTTTATATATGTCATCTTGTTTAGTAATCACATGCATGAGTGAGGGAGGTTACATTCCTACCTCAGAGGCACAGAGAATCCCAGTGAACTTGCCCAGATTATGCAGCTTGTAAGTAGAACAATCAAGATTGGTCAATTATACTTTTCCCACCACATGATGTTAATTATTTGTGTATATATCATTTTCCCATTGTTTAACCTTGGTTAACCTAATAAGTGGGAGTGCTGAATCAAAGTATACATCCATTTAAAGTGTGACAGACAGTATCAAACTAGAAAGTTTGCCCTCTAGAAAGACTGTATCCATTTTATTCCTTCCAGGAATGCATGGAAATGTTGCTTTCTTGACTGCAAACTGATGTGAGATATTTTCAATTTTAGCCAAACTTATCCAGTGGTTTCAATTACATTTATGTTCTAAGAATGAATATCTCTGTGTTTATTGGCTTTTGTATTCTTGCTTTTATTTTTTATTTATTTTTTAATTTTTTAAGATTGATTTATTTGAGAGAAAGAGTGAGTGAGAGAGAGAGAGAGAGAGAGCACATGAGCAGGGGGAGAGGGAGAAGCAGGCTCCCCACTGAGCAGGGAGCCCAATGCGGGGCGCGATCCCAGGACCTTGGGACCATGACCTGAGCCTGAGGCAGACGCTTAAGCGACTGAGCCACCCAGGTGCCCCTGTACTCTTATTTTTAAAGATGTGTTTATTTATTCGAGAGAGAAAGAGAGCATGTGTGCACACGTGCACAGGGAGGAGGGGCAGAGGGAGGGAGAGTCTGAAGCAGACTCCCTGCTGAGTGAGGAGCATGATATGGGGCTTGATCTCATGACCCTGAGATCACGACATGAGCAGAAACCAAGAGTTGAAACCAAGAGTCGGACACTTAACCGATTCTGCCGCCCAGAATCCTACTTTTGTATTCTTCTTTTATGAATTGCTTGCTCATGCCGTTTGACTTTCTTCTCTACATAGGGTTTGATATTTTCCTTACTGACTTTTAAGGATATATATTAAGGATATTAACACATGGTAAGCTATTATCCCAGTCTGTTATTTCATTTTTAACTCAGGTTATGATGCTTTTAAGGTAAACATTATTATTTTTTTATGTTGCTGATACTCACATTCTTTCCCTTTACTGCATGCTTTAAAAGGCCTTCCCCACTCTTAGATTAGAAAAAGATTCACTCTTTTTTTTTTTAAAAGAATTTTTATAGTGTAACTTTTACATTTAAATAGTAGATAGAGGGGCACCTGGGTGGCTTAGTCAGTTGATCGTACAACTCTTGATTTTGGCTCAGATCATGATCTCAGGGTTGTGAGATAGAGCCCTGTGTTCGACTCCACTCTGGGTGTGGAGCCTGCTTAAGATTCTCTCTCTCCCTCTCCCCCTCGGCCCCCCGCCCTGCTCACACTCTCTTTAAAAATTAGTTAATTAATAAACAAATATTAGATACAATTAGAATCCATTATTAGGAGTAAGACAAGGATTTGGTTATATTTTCTCATGAAATGCCTGAGTAATTCCCAAATTTAATAAGTTAATCTTTCCCCCTATTATTTGAAAGGTGGCCTTTATCATATAACTTCATTTAATTTTAGTTCCCCTATTAATCCACTTAAATACAGGATTCTTTAGATTTCCTTGTATGTTCCTCATTAACTGGAGAGCTTTGGAAAATTTAAGTCTTTCAAATAAAGACAAACCTGGGGAAGCTGATTTTTTTTCCTACAGAACCAACTTTTCTCTAAATGCGCCTGACTTTTCTCGACATTTCTGCAACCAGGTGATATGTAAAATGAGCCGGTGCAGGAAGAGTAACTTACATGGGAGTGAGGGCAGGAAGTTTTCTGGACCTCTGGTTCTTTTCTTTACAGGACGCAGCTGAGAAAATAAGCACATGTGATAATCCTATGGCACAAATTCTTGGACCAGACTCACTGGGTCCCAACCAAACAGAGGAGGTAAGTCCCTGTCGGTAACAAGCAAACTGCTCAGGTACCTGGACGAGCATCCAGAGCTGGGAAGCTTTCTGTGTTTGGAATACTTTGTATATTGAGCCAAGAGTTCTTTGTGAACTTTAACATCTTCATATGTGCTGTCAGCCTGGAAAACTGGAAGATTTGCCATGAGATGTTGACCTAGAAAGTAAGCATGGTGCAGAACAAGGAAGGATTTATCGCTTGCTCACTATTTGTCAGCATGAACTAGCCTTTCCACCAGCAACTACTTCTTTCTTCTGTAACAAGTGTGTGTGTGTGGTGGTGCTGGGGGCGGCGGGGAGACTTGCAGATGTTTGTAGAATTGACTGTAAAATGTTAAGGAGTAAATTTAAAGGGTTGGTATTTTGGCATGAAATACAGCCACCACCGGAAAATTAGCTTGCGTTTTAACTGAATCCTATTACTTAGATCAGTGGTGTGTTGATGCAGAAACCAAGCAGTGTGACATTCACTAAGAGAGAGCCGAACTTGGATACTAGAGAGATACTAGAGATTGGAGAAGTCATGTGAAGAATGTGGACTTGTAGATCCCAGGGCATAATGAAATCAGAGACTGAATCCTGGTTCCCCTTACTAGTTGGGTGACCATAGGTGGTTTGAATAACCTATCTATGCCTCAGTTTCCCCATCTATACACTGGGAATAATAAGGGCTTGTGATGGGAAATAATGAGAGGGTGTGTGTATCACTTAGCATGGTGGCCTGGCCCCAAAGCCCAATAAAGGGTTGGGTATTATTAATTTACAGTTACATGGTGGAAACGACATAATTCTCTTTAACAAGAAATACTTGTGGTAATACTTTTTAGACCCCCGACATGCACAATCATAAAACACTTAAATCATTGCTGCTTTTAAAATTTGGGGCTATCATTTAGAAAAAATATTTAGCAGGGGTGTGATTATGGAAAAAACTGTGGACTCTGAATTAAAAGATGGCAGAGCTGTGTGACCTCAGGCAAGTAACTTACATGTGGGCCCGAGCTTCTCAGAAGCAAAGTGGTGAAATGGGAGGTGGGTGAATTGCTTAAGCGTTAAATGAACTTGGATTTCTTTGACTATAAAAAGAGGTGGGTGAACTGGTTACTGGCAGGTTTCCCAGGCCACCTTTAGCAATTGCAGTTTCTATGGTTGCAAATATTCTTTTTTTTCCTTCCGTTCACCTTTGGATTCTCTTCAGTTTCAAATAACTAGCAAGTAAACCCAGATTAGTTATCCAGCTTCCTTGTTTTCTCATTAATTCAGTAAGTTAGTGAAAAAGGAAAGAAATTCAATATTGCCATTAAAAAAAATGTGTGGTCTATGATGGGTGCTCGAATAATGCTTTTGAATAAAGAAAGAAGGTCGACGGTAAATCAGTTATCACAGACTAATCAGTTAATATTAACGATTGTTATCTCAGGTGACAAAAAAGAGGATCCCCAAGTCTTTGCCGCCAAGAGATAGCAGTATCTGAAAACTAGAAAAGAATTAATCGGATGACTAGCAGTTGGTGTCTGGCAGTAATATCACACAACTGTTTCTTTTTTAAGAAATCAGGATTAAAAAAGAAAATTGAAACCAGGTGACTCCCAAGTATAGACCCAACTGTGCAGAGAAACTCAAGGCAAGGGAAGACTTCCTTACAAAGATGATTCTTGAAAAAAATATCGACGAAGGCAAGGGAGAAATAGTGTTTTGTTGTCAGTAAAGAACACACCTCTGTGAAGTTAATAGATGGTCAAGGGGAACAGGTGCAACTCAGACACTTCTGCGAACACAGCATTCCTGATACCCACCATGTGTGTGAAAAATGGGTATTTTCACACCCTGCATGTTGTTGTTACCACTTGCCTATTTTGTTTACTTTTGTTGTACTGGAAGTTCTGTGTTTAAACAAAATTCTGTAGACATTGGGAATTTTCCTGCATTTGAGTTGAGTTAGGGTATACGTTTATGAACAATTTTGTTTTGGATGCTAACGTGTAGTTAGCAAAGCCTTATATAGAAAACATCGTATTTCATCATACTCATAATCAATAAAATATTTATTGAGGTCAATAATTTTGTAGAGAAAAACACAAATTCCTAAAGGAATCTCTCTAGAAGGGTTGATGTGATCTTTCAATGTTTTGGAAAAGGATGTGGGAAGCAAATATATCTGTGTATCAAATCTTCTACTTCCAAATTGAAATTATCTAATATGTATTTTTAAAAGATTCATTTATGTATTTGTCAGAGAGAGAGAGCACGCACGAATAGGGGGAGTGTCAGGTAGAGGGAGAAGCAGAATTCCCGCGGAGCAGGGAGCCTGACGTGGGGGGGCTCGATCCCAAGACCCTGGGATCATGACCTGAGCCGAAGGCAGATGCTTAACCAACTGAGCCACCCAGGCGTCCCTAAAAACATCTAATATATTATTGATAGAATACTTGATTTGGTACCTGGAAGAAATTTTTCTTTTCTCTTTTTCTTTTGGATCATTAAGCAACCCAGGTGTTCCAATAAGAACACATCTTACATCATGCTTTCTTTATACTATAGTATAAACACCTAGTCCTTAACTCAATAATATTTGAGTGTCTAGACAGTGTAAAGCAGTTTCAGGGACTCTCTGAAGAATAGGAGAAAAATTTCCAGATTACCCCACTGAAGTTCATTACTTGACTCGCATTACTTTTAATAGGGGGAAATTTAGATGAGTAATAGCATTGTATGTTGGGGGAGGGGGAAAAGCGAAAATATTTTAAAATCTACTTGTTAAGTGTGTGGCACATTTCCTTGTATCCCAGCCGGTGTGTAAAGAGCCTTTTTTTTTTTTTTTTCTGTTTGATCAGAGCTCACCGCAATGTAAGCATTGCTTAATCATGTGTCACACAAATTCAAACCCCGGCCAATTCGCTGCGAAGTTTCAGACGCACACACCCACGTGCACACCCTCTCTCGCACACTCACCTGTCTCCTGGGGCCCACTCGCTGTTTATGAACTGCGAGCCCGTTTGCGCCCTCTGCGCCCGGGAACACCACCTGTGTACATGCGGCTTGGCTGCTTGGAAACCTGGAGCACCAGGTCACGTGATTGTTGCTATGCGTGTGGAGGTGCATTTTTCTTTTCTTTCTTACTTCTTCTGCCCTTATTTGTTTGTTTTCTTCCAACTGGGGGAAATGCTGGAAGTTCACAGGCTTTTGCAAGCTCAAATCTGCAAACTCAGGATTCCGTGGCTTTTCACTGCTGGATTGTCTTTGGGTTTATCTTAGGGTGCCACACGTCCACTCAAGGCTGCCGCTCTGGGCTTTTCTGACGACCAAGGAGCTTTTGAGGCCACGGTGGAGCAATCTAGGCCCAAGCCTGCAGAAATCCTCCATGCCTGCAAGACCCAGGTGGCCGAGCTGGAGCTGTGGCTGCACCAAGCCAACGTGGCGTTCGAGCCGGAAACATTAAATGCAGACATGCAGCAGTTGGTGGAACAGCAGCTGGTAGGGTGCCAGGTAAGGCTGAGGGGTTGGAGGTCAGGGCTGGCCTCTACTCCAATCCCCTTCCAAGACTGGGCGATGTTTTCTTAAAGCAACAGCGTGTTTCTTCCTGTTACACTGACCCCTGTGTTTGTCTTGGCCTCAGGTTTTTGTTCTCAGGGGAATTCTTTGAGGCGATTTATGGAAGCAGAGTATTTGGAGAGACAGTAGTGGGTAAGAGCTCGGAATCCAGCTCCGTCACATTAACCGTGAACTTGGGGACGTTAACTTTCCACCTCATTTTCCTCATGTGGTCAGTTATCCACTAGGACTTTGTCAGGGTTAAATGAGATAAGGTACAAGAACCAGGGTTGGGTGTAGCAAGTACATAAAAAGTGCTCAGTAAATCCTGTTATTTGTGTTCATAATAAGTTCCTTAGAACTTTCATTCTTCTGAGACGAAGCCGACTATCCGGATTTGCAAGATCGCAGATAGAGCATAAAAGGGCTTTGCTGCCATTTTACTGTGAATGCTCCTACTCTTGCTGGGGAAGGGGGGGAAGGGGGGGCAGAAATATAAACTTCCTTGCCTTTAGTCGTAACATTTGCTGGCTCAGCCCAAAGGTTGGAATCTCTGTGTCCCTCCCTCCAGGGAGAAGCTAGAATGACGACATCTCCGCAGCATAATCAAGTGTCACAATACCTGAGGTGCCTTCTCCAAGGATGGTTAGATGCCTGATTGGCTCTTTTGTCTGCCGTAGCGGACACCAGGAATGAGGACACCCTCTCAGAGCACCCCCATATGACCCGGCCACAGGGAGCTCCTCCCATAATAGCCCTTTATGGGGTTGGGGGTAGCCCATCCTTGGTCATCCCCTTTCTCCGCTCGGGCCCACAGTCTTACAGTATCCAGCGCCTGCCTCATGGGGTACCCAGGTGGACAGGCTGACCTCCTTCCCCAGGAAGCTCCCCACCTCTGACCCCAAAAGTCAGCTCTTGATAGGGCAGGTTCACTTTAATACTGGCACTACTTGTGGTCTGGCTGACGAGGCACAGGCAAGTCTGGAAAAAACGGTACTACAGCACAGAGCAACATTGTGCTAAATTGAACCTGAGGTGTTCAAGATGTTGAGTCCCAGCCACTTAAAGCCCTCCAGGTTAGATTTGCCAATGGATCGCCTTGCTGACTGGATAGACTCCATGCTGATTTCCTTGGTCACCACCAGAATCCCATTCTCATGCCCGTTGTAGTGAGGTCAAGTTTTGGGGGCTGTAGTGAGGACAGTTTTGGGGGCTGTCAAGGGAAAGACACAACCACAAGGTGGCAGTAGCACACAGCAAGCTTTCTTTGGGCAACATTTTGGCGGGAGCTCAAGGCCTGGGGAAGTCCCTCTGTACAGGGGCACTCCCAGACCCTGTGGCAGGAAATGGAGGTGGGACCACGACCTGGAAGGAAGGGAGGAAGGCAAAGGAACTCCCACGGGAGCAGGGAATCCAGAGGGGCTTGTGTGTCTAGGTGATGTCAGAGAGCTCCAAAGGGCAACAGAGGCTAGGGTCTTTTAGAGCCCCAGAGTTGTGTCTTAATGATAGGGGGCAGATGTGGGGTCCCACTTGGAGTTTGGTGCCAGTAGGATTTGAGCTGATGGTTCTGGCCTACTGTGAAAAAATAAGCAACCTAGGGACCAATGTACCGGGACCATCTTTGGCTCATTTATAGAACACCATGGCACATACGACTTAATATTGAAATATATAAAAAGCCTTCCAGGAGCCTGTAAAAAACATGAAGTTCCCAGTGGGAAAATGTCTAAAGGACAGGAGCGAACAGATCAGTCCAGAAAAAATTGTATTGGGTCATTTAATATTTGAGAAGAAATGTTCCTCCTTGATTGTTAAGAACATATGAATCGAAACAGCTGTTGTTTTGTTCTCATGTTACATTGGCAAAAATTGTATCATCCTGGAAAAGTCTGGATGTACTATTCTCATTGCCTCAGTGTTTTGGGAGGTCAGCTGTCAGCATATAAAATGTCCATCTTATTTGACCTAATAACACCATTACTTTAAATGTACCCTCCAAAAATAACCCAGAACGGAGAAAAATGTTTCTGGCAGTGTTAATTGCAAACGTGAAGAACTGGAACCAGCTTAAAGGCTTAACCAGTAAGGAAGTTACATGAATCGTGGAATATCAACTTGCAGCTAGGAAAGTGGGAATCATGAAGCATATGTCTGTAGACACATGAAAGAAGTATACATAAAATAGCTAAATGGAAAAAAGGAGCACAAAATTATAGTACATCTTGAGGCCACTCTAAAACCTATGATTACATATTGTTTAAGCTTAGAAGAGTCTGTAGAGGATACAAGAAGTCTGCTTGGATAGAGGAGTTATAAGAATATATTCTTTGAAAATCTGTGTTTGTTTGTTTTTAAAGATTTTATTTATTTGACAGAGAGCACAAGCGGGGAGCGGCAGTCAGAGGGAGAGGGGGAAGCAGACTCCCTGCTGAGCAGGGACTACCCCCACCCCCCCAATGCAGGGGCTCCATCCCAGCACCCTGGGATCATGACCTGAACCACAGGCAGATGCTTAACTGACTGAACCACCCAGGCACCCCTGTTTTTCTTTTTTGAGATTTTTTTTTTTATTTCAAAGTAATCTCTATACCCACCGTGGGGCTTGAACTCATAACCCCAAGATCAAGAGTCTCATGCTCTACCCACTGAGCCAGCCAGGCACCCCTGAAAATGTGTTTTAAGGATAATTTTTCCTTCGACAAAGCAAGTTTTAGCACACAAGGTCCCAGTGCTGGAATGGGAATCTGAAAGCCGCCGTTGCGTTGTGTGCTCGGCCAATTGGCATGACCGTTTGGGCTTCAGAGCCCCAGAGGAGGGCAGACTTGATCTGCTGGGGAAGAATACAATGACGGTGACTTACAGGGAAACCTACTTCAGCTAGCTGATTTATTTTTAGATCCGTGTGTAAGTTGGCTGGTTGTATCAATGACAAAGTGTTTTAGGTTCCAAATTATTTCTTCTGTCATCTTCTGATATTTTGGAAGTTTATGTGGACTTGAAAAAGAGAAGGAAAAGATCAAGGGAAAGAACCTTCCAAGAGTTCGGTGAAATTCTTTTTCTATTACGACTTGACGCTCGGATTGCAACAGGAAAAAGTTAGGAAAGTTCGGCGGGGGGAAGGGTGGAATAACGATCGTGCCCATAGACTGTGTGTCAAGCGCTGGCTAAAGTGCATGGACTTTAACTCTTAACTCCTCAGAGTAACCCGAGGAGGTAAGTTCTGTTATTACCCGCATTTTACACATGACTGAAGGCACATTCATGTAAAAAGTAAGGTGCTCAAGTTTACCCAGCTAAGCGGGATCTGAACTCAGTCTATTTTCAGTGTCTGTGTTTGTTTTTGTTTTAAGTTTGTTTGTTTGTTTGTTTGTTTAAGTAATCTCTCCATCCAACATGGGATTCGAACTCACTACCCTGAGGTCAAGAGTCGCATGCTCTTCCAACTGAGCCAGCCAGGCACCCCAGTGTCTATGTTCTTAACCACTTTGCTATGCTGGATACATTTAGCTGTCTTTTCTAAAGTGATTATAGAGCCACTTATTTTAGATTATTTTGGAGAGTGACATGTGCAAGTTGGGGTTGGTTTGGTTGTACCCCTGTCCAAAAGCTCAGGAATTACATGGAAATTGTTGTTTTCCCAAGATCCCTTCTGATCTGTGTTTCTGAGACTTGTTACATATATTAGGTAGACAGAGTGTATCTAACTCATTTTAGAGTATAACGCTTGTTCAAGACCAAAACCATGAAGACTTAAATGATTTTGTTTCCCAGGCCATGCTAACAGAGATCGAGCACAAGGTTGCCTCTCTGTTGGAGAGCTGCACAGACCGAGGGCCGGGAGACAGCGGGGCCACTCAGCAGGAGGCTGAAGCTCTTTCTGTGAAATTAAAGACTGTCAAGTGCAATTTGGAAAAAGTCCAGATCATGCTTCAGGAGAAATACAGCGAAGACCAGGTAAAACACAGCCACCTGTAGACGTGTGTGGGTAGATAATATGGGAGAGCTACCAGAAAGAAATCTGGCAGAGGTGGTGAAACAGCTACAGGAGAATTACACTAAATAAGAAAGAATGAAGCCTCTTAAAGCTATAAGGGATGGTCGTATTGACTCTTGTTACTGATTCCGTTTTACCTTGCAGTTTTCCTACCTAGGCTGTTGGTGACAGCGTAGGTTTGGTTTGGATTGGTTTGTTTGGATTGATCGTTCTTGCTAGTAATGAGGTGGTGTAAGCCTTCTTCATAGAAGAAAGATAAGTTTTAAAGGAAGTTTGTGACTCCAATTGACTGGAAAACAAAGCTCTTATAAAGATTAAAATTTGACATCAGGAATATAAAACCTCTTTCTGGGGTCTTTTAGTTCATTTACAAGTATATATACTGACTAAAGTGTTGTACAGTTACAGTGTTCTTGTGACTTTTGAAAGAGTTCTGTATTTATAAACGCAAATAGGCATTTATGGGTAGGGTCTTACTATATAAGATTTGCATCTATACTTAGAGGACGGTGGTTCCTACTCAGAGGACATTCAAAGAAATAGGATTGGCTGCAGATACACAGGCTCTGTACTTCCCTTTCGTCCTCATGTGGTTCTCTCCTTTTAAAAAATATTCTGGACATAAGGGAAATTTGAATGCCTAAGCATAAAACTATATCTCTTGTTTGTCTGTTTACTTTGTTCTTGAAACAGAAAAACAGTACGTTTCCTGGCTTTTAGTAATTCATTGGATGAATTACATTGAAGAAGATGACCCCCATCATCAAATATAATGGTTTTTTGCAGTTGTTTTGAAATAAGTACATGGAATCATGGTATATAATTACAGTAAATTTCAAAATACAGTCACTTTATATAAAACTTTTCCATCATGTAGTCTCATTATTAGAACTGAAATAAAGTGGGTCTTTTTTTTTTAAATAGTCTGCCATCATAAAATTTTTTGCAGCATTCTGCCACTCTAAAGAAACCTTTAGAGCATCAAAACGATCTCCAACCAGATAACCTTTCTACATTTGAATCTACTGTAACTGAAAGGCCACAGTTCAGCAGACAAAAAGATTTCCAGCAGCAACAGGTAATTGCAGCCCCTAACAGATGTAAGGATAAGAATAAAGCTTTCTGCATGGAATCTCCCTTTGAACTAAGTACCAAACTGCCATTGGGGTGGTTTCTTACGTGACTGGATGGAAAGTGTGATATACAGTTGTTCCTGTGTGTTGAGCATGTGCCGCGGGAGCTGCTTTGCTTTCATCTTCTGCAGGTGGGGATGCTCTAACTTTGCTACTTTATTAACTTGCACCTTATTTCAAACTAAGCACATTTCTTCAGGGTGAACTTACTTACCTCTGTAACTGTAATACCTCTTTCCCTATTATTTCAAAATGTGTTGGCATATTTTGGGGGATTTTCCATGTGTGTAATATATATTGTGAGATATACTTGGTCCTTGTGTGAATGTTTTAAGTAGGTTTTTGAGAAATAAAAGTTAATGAGAACAAACAAGCAAGAAAGGGAAATAGTAAATAATAAATCAGGAAGTGGTTCAAAGTGAGATCTCAACAGAAAAACCACTGGGCATTAATTGAAAACTTTGACTGGACTGTTTGAATCTCACTCAATTATAGGTTCTGGAGTTAAAACCAATGGAACAGAAAGATTTCATCAAATTCATCGAATTTAATGCCAAGAAAATGGGGCCCCAGCATTGCCAACCTGATAAAGATACAACTCAGAAATCGTCTGAAAGGTAAAACATTTTTGGAGTTGGACATTCAGCAAGTTGTATGGTTGGGAGAATTAAGAGCATTTCTTTTTTTAAATCACTTGTAAAACATTGTCTGAATGTAATAAAATTTCTGTATGTTGATGATTCTTTTCACCTTTTATTTTCCTTTAACAGCAGTAGGGCATCAAGTCCTGAAAATGATGCTCTAGACTCTGTCTTGTCAACTCAGGGCCGAAGTGGGGATAAGTGGCAATATTTACATCACGAACTCTCATCAAAACTCGGGCTACCGCTATCTGAGCAGGTGCAGCCTCAGGTCAGTGCATGCCTGCGCGTGGTGTAAATAATAATTAAGCATGTTTATCTTTGAAAATATTTTAATGAACAAACGTTCATTAAATACACATCTATGTTCTGCATTATGTAGTAGTTTATGTTCAGAAAGCAAAGATGCCCAGTGCATTTTTCATTTGACTCACCAGTTTTCACCCTTCTGGAAATCTGTAGTAGAGGCCACTCCTTTGTGCTTCTGTGGCACCCTGAGCTTCCCTAATCACAGCTCTTACCATACTGTGTGTCTGTTTATTTGTCTGTATTCCCCACCGGGTGGTATGGGAAGAAAAGACCGTGTCTGCCTGGTTCACATTTGAGTGCCTGGCACAGTACCCAAAACATTTTCAAGTCTCAGTTTCGATATGTTGAGTGAATAAAGGAATGAATAATATATGTTTAAAAAAACACTTTAAAAACAATATAGTGCTGTATTACTGTCATTCATTCATCAAGAGCTAATTTGGAATGTGCAGTGCCAGATTCCAGCCCCTGTTCCAGTGGTCCCTGTATTCCATCAACATGCTCTCTTACTGCCATTGTAGGTTTTGTTCATACTGCCCCAGCTACTGCTGGATTTCCCTCTAACCAGGGAGCCTGTGAGCAGAATAACATGGCACAGCCGTCACAGCAGTCAAGCTTTTGCCTTCAGCTTTGCACTCAAGCAGTAGAACTTACCACCTTTTTCACAGTTCTCCAGCCTGGTGGGAACTTTTCAGCTCTATTCTGCCGAGAACCTTCTTTGACCTATTAATGTTGAGTTAAATTCATTGGTAGGGCTTCAGTCTTGGTTTCTCCTTGTCTTACACACTGTACCATGTGTATTGTTCTTTTTCCAACAGTAGAACACCCTCAGGAGTTCTTTTCCCCAAGCAGAGTCAGATACCACCTCACCCTGGGCCTTTGTATTTATTCGTTTTCCAGTTTGAAAAAGGAATGAATTCTGAACCTTTCTCTCTGCTGAAGTCACAGCGCATTTTTAATACTTACTTCGTTTTTCAGTGGCAAATCAAGATGCAAATCTGTTCCTGGAGGTGACTGTGTTCTATTCTAAGAGTTGACCATATACCGGGGGCCTCCCAATAAATGGGAAAAGAAACCACTAACCTCTTAACATGAGGGCTATGTCTACTAAATTGAAGGATTAGTGATTTTACTCTGGTTTTCAAGTGATGGTTTCTTTTCCCTCATTTTGATATCTAAATGGACCCTTAAGTGTCTCAGTAAACCTTTTCATGACCTTTTGAATTTCATCACCTTTCCACAATATTTAAGATGTAACTATTTTGTCTGACAAGTGACAAGATAGCAGAAACCCTGACGTGAAGGTAACATGTGAAGGCAGTTTTGCTGTTTTCCATTAACATCACCAGGATCTCGAATGGTAATAAGGCTTCCCTTTTTCATATAGGTTGCCACAAATATGAGTGTTCTGCCCAGTGTGAGTGTGTATAACTTTAAATACCCAACAACTGAAGAACTGAAAACATACACCACACAGCTGGAAGACCTGCGTCAAGAAGCCAGTAATCTGCAGACCCAGGTAGCAACGTCACGTTACGTATTCTCCTCATTGCGGTATCAAAGAAGAAGGGAAATGGGACGCTGTGAATCAGTCATAATTGTCTTTATTGAATATATAGTAGAATACATAATGGAATGGGTCCTGGAATTGCAAAGACAATCTATCTCTTTTGCCAGCTCACATTTGGTTAGTGGCTGCCTAGAGCATCATGTACAAAGGCTTCTGAACCCACATCCAGGATTGGCAGGAGCAAGAAGCATTGTTTTTTTGTTTTGTTTTTTAAATATTTATTTATTTATTTTAGAGCTAGAGAAAGAGCGGGGCTGGGGGCGGAGGAACAGAGGGAGAGGGACAAGCAGACTCCATGCTGAGCACAGAGCCCAACGGGGGGCTCAATCCCAGGATCCTGAGATCATGACCTGAGGCGAAACCAAGTGGACGCTTAACCAACTGCACCACCCAGGCACCCCAACAAGGGTCATTGTTGATTAGTATTGTCCGCAGGGGTGTTCTGTGATTGGAATGGTGAGGAAGGAGGGGAGTATTGACAGGATTTCCAACCTTGACTAGATTTAATGTTGAAATGGTATGCTGTGCATATTGTTAGGTGTCCACCAGAGAAGATGGTAGGAAACAGAGTCCAGGTTGGGCTGATTACAGTTTTGGCATGCTTCTAAATTACTTGTAACTGGTCAAGAATTCAGGGTGATCGTGGGTAAAGAAAAAGGGGTGGTTCTAGCAGCTTATGCTAAAACCTAAGGAGATCTGTGGCTCCCGAACTCATCAGGGCACAGTGGCACAACCCTAGGCGCCCCCCCTTGGAGTCGTACATCTAAGGGGGCCTTAATTCTCACAGTCAGCCCATAAATGACACTTCCAACTGCCCCCTGCTCCACAGCCCATCCTGATCCTTTTTTATTGAGCTATAACTGACACATAACACTCTATTAGTTTCAGGTGTATACCAAAGTGATTTGATATTTGTATTTATTGTGAAATGGTCACCACAATAAGTCCAACATCCATCACCACATAGAGTTATAAAAATTTTTTTCTTGTGATGAGAACTTTTAAGATCGACTCTCTTAACAACTTTCAAATACAATACAGTATTATTATCTATAGTCACCATGCTGTGCCTGCCATTCCTATCTTTGAAATATTGTACCTCTTTCCAATCAACCCCTTCAGATGTCTTGACTTCTTTTCCTTCTCCAAGCCACACTTGATTTCATTAACCTACTTTCTCCTACATTAAAATGTTGGAGGCAGGGAGCAGTGGGAAGAGGGACAGTATGCTTTACTTGGGACCACACTTCCACCTGGATGGCCCCTTAAGGAAGTCCTTCATTTGGTGATTTACCTTTTAATTCCATTTCAATAGTCAACTCACTGCCTAACATTGAGTTTCTTATAAACTTGTTTTGCTCAGAGTTAACATCTTAATTTTATTTATTCAGTCTTCTACCTAGTTTGCAGAGTGTTCAAAACAACCAATTATAAAACAGTATAACGTAAATTGTAAACTTTAACAGAAATCAGGGAAAATTCAGGCTTAGGAAGGCAAGGAATCCTAATGATTTTTCTTTTTTCTTTTTTTCCTCTTGATTCAGGAAAACATGACAGAAGAAACATACATAAATTTGGATAAAAAATTATTTGAGCTATTTCTGACCCTCAGTCAGTGCCTTGGCAGGGTGGAGGAGATGCTGCAGACACCTGGGCTCTTCAGAGAGGATGTTTGTGCTCAGCAGGTGCACTACGAGGTGAGGAATTTCTAGCAAGCCCATGTGTTGGCCATTGCTGCAGGCAGCCCACCATTTAAGCCCGAGCTGAAGCCTCTTAAGGTCAGACTTCATTCACTGTGTTTTCCTCCCTCTCCTCTTTGCAGACACTGGCTCTTGAATTGAAAAAACTTTACTTAGCTATGGGTGACAAGAAGAATGACCTCGTGAAAGCCATGACTTGGCCCGGGAGGAATACCAGCTTGTTTCTTCAGTGTTTTGACAACCTCCAAGTCTACCTGAAGCACACCCAGGCCACAGCTGCCTCTAAAAGCAAATCCCTGAAAGCTGGCCTCGACTATAACCGCAGTTATCAGGTACAGAGCTAGACACTCGGCTTTCTTTGGCACTGTTTTAGGTTAACTCCCATTCCATTATTCTTGGCAGCATTCGTGAATAGAGATTGCCGAGGAAAGTGGTGAGATGTTCTCTCTGTGAAGGTTTCTAGGTTAATTCTGCTGCACATGGTTGAAGACCATTTGAAAGCGAGGTCCTTCCCAAAGCTATGGTTTGAATTTGTTAGATCGAGCTAACACACTGTTTCTTTCCTCTCTTCCATTTAGCGGTCAATGAGCGTCATAGGGGAGGATTTCTAGGTAAAAGGGAGCCATTAAAGTTTTTGAGCAAAGAAAGGACAGTCTGTGTGTTTCAGGTAGATTCATCTGGCCGTTGTCTATTGTGGATTGAAGGAGAGACCTGAGGCAGACAGACGATTTTAATAGCTTCCTAACTACAGAAAAAGAAATGAAACACAACACTGCTTATGAAGGAGTCTCGCCCACAAAATCAAACCTCAATCTGATCAGGCTTCTAGAATCCAAGTAAAATAGACCCAAGGGAAGAAGAGCATGTTGAGCAGCACTGTGGGAGGGCAGTCAGCCCAATCCAGATGGTGGGAAGCTGTGTAGAATAAAAGACCTAGTTTTTCCACCATCCCACCCAAAATCCCAGGAACAAAAAAGAGAGATGCTTGGGGAGCCTGCTGCTATTCCATTGCAACCTTTTGGACCTCGTTTAGATTCCAATTCAAACAAACCAAAAAGAAAAATTATAGGCAATTAGAGAAATGTGAACCCGTTCTGACAGTTAATAGTACTAAGGAATTATTGTTGATCTGTAGTATTTTTAAAGGGAAGAATTTTCATCTTTTAAAGATACATACTGAAACTTACACTGATGAAATAAGATACCTGTGATTTGTTTCAAAATAATCTGAGGGGAGGGAGATCAGGTACGGTCAAGAAAGCTCAGGGGAGGGGACAGAGCAGAGATGACCTGCCACAAGTCAGTAATTGTTAAAGCCAGGTGATGGTGACGCAGGGAGTCCGCTATTTTGGTATATGTTTGAAACTTCCGGTAGCACAAATATTAAAGGACAAGTAACTTCTAAGAAAAGGTCATGAAGGCCTAAATGAGATTCTCATTGTTTTCCTGAATTTATCTTCTTATGCAGAATGAAATAAAGCGACTGTATGATCAACTTATCAGGAACAAAACATCTTTACAACAGTCTCTGAATGAAATTAGTGGCCAGAGTATTGATGAACAGCTTCAGGTAATCAAGTCAAAATAGTTAAACTGATCTAACCTGGGACCAAAGAGTTTTGTGTGATAGCTGTCTTCTGAACCACTTCCCTTTGTGAGCAGTGGCAAGGCTTAAACAAATAGATAAAAATGAAAACTCTGTTGACCTTGAAAAATAACTCGTAAGTCATTCTTTATGAAGAGTAAATTAAACCAGCACAAGACCATTCATTGTCCCCTATCACCTGGGCAAAAATGTAAGTTTGTGCTGTGTTGGTGTGGGCTTTGGGAAAGGAGGCTGTCCTTCTCTTGGGAGGAGTGGTGATTCGTCCAGCTTCTCAGGGTCCATGGCTTGTCAATCAGAATTCGACGTGTAAATGCTCTTCCGCCCACAGCAGTTTCACCTCATTCATATACCCAGCAAGTATTCATTGAGTACCTACTATGTTCAGACACCGCTCTAGGTGTTGGACTTGCACTTAGCCTAAGGAAGACAAGTGCACAGAGGTAAATATGTATATAAATACTCAAGGATGAACCTAGTAGTGCTGCTTGAATCAAAAACCCTCAAGTAGCCCAAAAGCCATTAAGAGCAGCCTGTTACAAAAGCAGTGGGTGGCCTTAGGATGGCATACTGTGTGTCCCATTAAAAGGAGTCAGATGTTTTTACTGATGAGAAGAGCAACTGAGAAGCTGCTAGGTGAGGATACGGATGGCAGAGTGGAAGGACGTGTGCACTCGGCGAGTGTAAGGGTGACCTTCAAACGAGGTGGGACCACGCTGTCAGCTGTGGCTCTTTGGCAGAAGCTGGAGGTGAGGGAGGAGAAGTGGGATTTTCAGGTTTCCCTAAATTTTTTCTGTACTGTGTAATTCTTTCAAAATGAATATATGCACCTCTCTGACTTAAAGCATTTTACTTTTTTGCATCGTCTCTCACTTTAGAAAGCAGATACATATACAATGGAGCTGCAGAACTCTGAGAGCCGAGTGGCAAAACTAAGAGACGAAGGGGAGAGGCTTCATTTACCTTATGTTTTATTGCAAGAGGTTTACAAATTAGAGGTATGTCTGAGCAGAAAACATTCAATCAGTGAATTACTGTGATTATAAGGAGTAAGACTTTCTTCCCCCATGAAGGGAGTTTAGATTCATTCTCCAGTTGGATTCCTTTCATGATTGGATAAAGGTGCTTTTTCTTTTCAGGATGTACTTGACAGTACGTGGGGAATCCTGAGAGCCAGGTACACCGAACTCAGCAGCCCTTTCATCACGGAGAGTCAGCAAGATGCCTTGTTGCGAGGCATGGCGGAACTAGTGGATATCGGGAAGGAAAAGCTTGCTCATGACCACTTACAAGAAACCAAGAGTAAAGTTGCCTTACAGGCTCAAATACAAAATCACAAGGTAAGACACATGGGTCAGATTAGCTTTTCATAGACTTAAGTCTTTCTGACTTAAACAGACAGCATCCCCTTTCTTCTTTGGTGAAATATACATTTCTCATTCATTCATTCGTTCATTGTTTTAACAAACATCTATTAGAGGGCTCCCAGTATTCACTCACAATCATATTCTTAGAGGTTAGCAGGGTTCCTGGTATACTGGGAGCCCTGTAATAGATGTTTGTTAAAACAATGAACGAATGAATGAATGAGAAATGTATATTTCACCAAAGAAGAAAGTGGATGCTGTCTAAGTCAGAAAGACTTGATTGTGAGTGAAAACAGCACAGTTGCTTACATTCATGGAGCTTTTGGTTGAAAGAGAAGACCTATTTATGAAGAGTCCTTCAAACAAATTTCAAATTAAAATTGAGATACATGCCTTCAGAGCATTTAAGAGGGGAAGCCGAATTAGTGTAGGCTTTCCTGAGAACTGTGACCAAAAGAAATATATATACCTCAGTACATAAATATATACCTAGTGTAATGCTACAATAAATCTTTTAGTTTTCCTTTCATTTTCTTAAACAAAAACCTCATGATTACCGACTAAAGACCTGTAGTAATTTAAGTGTTGATGTAAAAAAGTGTGTAAGACAGTTCCTGCCTAAAGTGTGTAAGACAGTTCCTTGATGTAAAAAAGTGTGTAAGACAGTTCCAGCAGAAGTCTAAGCTTGTGACAAGTAGACCTTAATCTAAGAAATTCAGAGGTAAATACTGTATAAAGAATGGAGGGGGAAAGGAGAAAATAATATAATGAATATCTACAGTGTGTTGGGACCTATGCTGGATGCTGTTCTAAACCTTCACTGTATCCTCTTCAAGGAAATAGGAGAAGGAATTCACATTAAGAAGTTCCTCCAAATAATTAGAAGGGGCAGTTGACTATAAATGGAGGACGACCATGTAAAGGAAAGCCTTCCTGTGTAAAGGTTCTTAAGTGTTAATCTGGGAGCTTTTACATCCCAGGATCCCAATAGACCATGTCAACAAATTCCCTTTATTTGTCCATTTTATTGAGTAGAAAGTCAAGCCGGAATGTAGGAACCTCTGGCTGTTCCATGTGTGGGCTTCTCGGGCTCACACATCTATCCAGCCATTTTATTGTCTTGAAATAAATCCGCCACAGATCTACCTTTCTGTAAAGTTTCTTAAAACTCAGAGTAACCAATTTAGGAAGGTCTCACTGGAAATTGAAATTGACTAATAATGTTTGCCCTTTTACATAGGACTGTTTTGTGGAAAATGTTACTTAGGATGGTTTTTTCTTTATGACTTGTTAAAATGCCATTAATGTTAAAGACTAAGGGGTACGCAGTCAGTTTTCTTTTTCTTTCCTCATATGTTCGACTCTCCATGGCTGTCTTGGGATTTGGGATTAAAAAGCGAATAAAAGTGTATAAAAGTTGGAAGTAATTTGGTTTGCAAGTTCTCGCACTATAGAAATAAGTAAATATTAAAACCTTGTCCATTTTACAGCTTTTTTTCCAGAAGCTTGTTGCTGACATGCTGTTGATCCAAACATACTCCAACAAAATCCTTCCTTCTTTATTGCAAAAGAAGGAGACATTTTGGGCAGAACAAATAAAAGAAGTTAAATTACTGGAGGAAAAGTCACACCAATGTGGAATAAAACTACAGAGTTTGCTACAGGTATTTATTTGGGTTACGTAAACTTTGTACGTAAGCTTGGACTTCTGGAATTTTGACCTCCGCCTCCCAGTATCCAGAAGCGTCTATTTATCATTAAGCAGTAGTTAAATGGGAATTAACACTGAGGAGGGTGGAGGCCTGTTCTAGCTCTGAGTGCTACTCCCTTAGTGAAATATTCACTGAGATTTCTCATATGTAAATTAGGGAATGACAGCATCTTTTCACCTTCTAGGTTTGTGTGCAAATAAACAAAATTGAGAGCCCTTTAAGATCCTGAATGAGGTCAAATATTTGCATGAAACAGTCAGTGGTTCAGAAACAGTACTTTCTGAAGAGGACAGGCTGAAGTGGACTCCTGATAGTCTTATCTCAGTTCAAAGAAGAAAATTAAGTTTGCATAAAGTTCTTTCTCAGTTTTAAGGTTTTCACCTTTAACTTCTAAAACACAGTGGATGTTAGCTCTTAAAGGAAATAACCAAAAAGCAAGGAAATATCCAGCTTTATAATGTGATAGTGTTATTTTATGCTAGTGAAATGAATTTTCTGGTTAGCTTGTCAAATTGATATTTGTAGCAATATTTCATGGTATTAAAAAAAAAAAAAAGACCCTGTGAGCCCAAAGAGTGCCCCTGATGGCCAGGTGACCCAATACTTCAGTAGATAAGAGATTAATAAGGGGGTTATTTTTCCAACAGGTAATATTTAGTGTCTGTAAGTCAGCTCTGTAGTGTGCTGAGATCCTAGTGGTGGGCTTCCATAGACATGACGGGAACTAGGACAAGGCAAGACTCGGGCTAAGAAAATAATCCTCCCGTGATGAAGTGTAAGCCCACATTCCTCCGACAGTGGAATTACGCTCTTAGCGGCACAATTAGGTAATGTTCAGTGGGTGGGGGTTAGAGCAGGGAGGGCAGATGCAACCTCGCAGGAGCCTCTATTGAGAAAGGCTCTAAAAGTTAGCCCCTTCCTTTCCAAGCAAGAGAAAGGCTCTCTTCCAACTCTGAAGTCTCCACAGAAGTGGTGTGTATGCTGAGAGGATCCCTTTAACTTAATCATATTACTCGCTGCTCGATTTGATGAGACAAGCATAAAACATGCCAACCGGATTTCTCAAAACTCTCTCCACAAAGACGATGGAATTTTTTTTTCTATTAGATGCTGAGCTCTTACAAGGGTGGGTTATATCTCTCAGAAACCCCTGGAATCTGTGTTTTAATTTTGTATGGTCTCAGAGTTCATTTTTATTTTTATGATTAATTTTGTCATTGCAACTAGTCTAGAAAAGGGCTCCCACTGATGTTACGTTCTTGATTCTCTAGAAATGGGAAGAATTTGATGAAAACTATACATCTCTTGAAAAGGATCTGGAAATTCTGGTATCTACCTTGCCCTCTGTGAGTTTGGTGGAAGAGACAGAGGAAAGATTAATGGAAAGGATTTCGTTTTACCAGGTAATTTGCTCCTGTTGAATCTGTCAGAGGCACGGTCCATTGCATTTTTTGTTTTCCTTTGCTTTGACTAAATCGCTCACCTTTGAAGGTGAATGATTTGAATTGAAGTTCATCACACCACTCACTATTAGACATACTTGGAGAAACTGCAGATTTGATTTTGGGGCTGCTCTGCGCAGCCACAGGTCTGGCTTGGGGTGGAGGTCCTGGGTTTGAGTCCTGGCTCTTATCTGTCACTGTGTCACCTTTTTGTCTCTTAAGTCTCTTTATCTGTAGTTTCTTTATCTGTAGAATGTAGGTAATCAGGCTAGTTCTCCCTGTCTCAGGAGGTGGATATCTGGGCATGGAAATGAGTTAAGGCACAGAAAGAACTTTGTAAAACGTGGGCCACTAAACCTATATTTGGTTTTCCTACTTCAGTGAAGCCCTGTTTGGACATAGCCTGTGAAAGAGGCAATCATCTGTTATCTGCCACCAGCATTATAAAAAGACTTCAAACAAAATTTTTCTTGTGCAACATTTAGTAGTATTATCATCAAAGTCTCTGTGCCTCAAATTTTGATGCCATAGAAAAGAGAGCACCTTAAAATGGCTTTCGAGTGGCACTGAGATCATGACCAACAAGATAAAAATGAGTTTTAAGTCTTCTCAACAGAAAACTTAAAACACTTGGTTCTAACTTTTGAATATATGTCGTCAGCATCTGAGCTGTGCGGCTGGAGGTGGTTATCAGATGTCAGTTTCAAAACTTCAGAAGCAGGTGTGTTGCCTGAATAGACTCTGGGATGGAAAATGCATGAAATACTTGGCAGGACCTTGCCATTCCTCAGAAACATTTCAGCTCCTGGAAGGAGCATTTCCAGAGGTAACAATGCTCTAACCATGCTGTTTAGATGCCTGGAAGGGTACAATTGATCTCTTTCCCTCTTATTATATTGAGCATAACTCTAAGATAAATCTGAATCCTCTGGGGCCAGGAAGCTGCTGCTTAATTCTTTGTCAGTTAGCCTAGTTAGTTAGTATGCAGACATACTCTCTGAATAGCTAAGAGAATACAATGGAAAGTAGCATTTTAAACCTCATTGTGGTAAGGAACTGTTCATATTCGCCCACCTCATAGAAGCCTGATGATTTCCTGAAAAGATCATGTCTCTTAAAGTGCAACCTATGATTCTGTTAAATTTGAACTATTTTTTTCAAATGAAATCAGTGTTCTGAGACCTTTAAATAAGTTTGTGGACTTAAAAGACAGATGTTTTGTAAAGCCCGTCTAACTTACAGATTTCTTTAGGTCATTCTCAGTCCTCTGCGTCACAGAGAGATTTGCATCTGTTTTGATCGGCGGACATCTGTAGGCCATGGAACGTAGGGTCTGTGTGGCCTCTGGAGTTGAACAAACCTTGTTCATTGCTGGCTCTGTACCTTATGGGCTGAGTGGCCATTGCATTCTGACTCCTGTATATAAAATGGCATAATTAAAACTTCTCAGAGATACAATAGGGACACCTGGGTGGCTCAGTAGGTTAAGTGTCTGCCTTTGGCTCAGGTCATAATCCCAGGGTCCTGGAATCCAGCCTCACATCTGACTCCTTCCTTAGCAGGGAGTCTGCTTCTCCCTCTGCCCGCCGCTCCCCCTACTTGTGCTCTCTCTCTCTCTCTCTGTCTCTGTCTCTGTCAAATAAATAAATAAAATCTTAAAAACAAAAACAACTTCTCAGAGATATTCTAAAGAAATGTGCCATAGAAATTGCATTAGTCGGACACTCTCATCATGAAAGATGATCAATAAAACATGAATCATGTTTCTTCAGCCACATTGCAAGAGTCTTGAGGGTTAGGAGAGTGTTAATCTTTCTTCAGTAGCCTCTACTGTAGGTTTTTAATGAAGTACTTGTGAATAGATTGGCTTCATTTTTAAATAATTAATTCTGTGACTTTACCTTTTTTTAGCAAATAAAAAGGAACATTGATGAAAAGCATGCCCGGCTTTACCAAACTCTGAATGAAGGCAAACAGCTGGTGGCATCCGTGAGCTGTCCTGAACTAGAGGGCCAGATTGCAAAGCTAGAAGAGCAGTGGTTGGCCCTAAACAAAAAAATCGACCATGAACTACACAGACTGCAAATACTTCTCAAGCATCTGCTCAGGTATGTTTTCTTAGGGATGGATTGCACTCAGATTTCCACATGGTGAAAGACCTCAGAGGGATCCTGTGGTCAACCACATTTTACATGCGGTCTCCCTGTTATAAGGTTTTTCGTCAACAATTAAAGCTCTTGGGCCCCTCTTCTGGGCTAAGTGGGATCTAGGTTCTCCGAGGTTGGTTTGCTAGACTCAGGATAATATGTAATCAGCTCTATGAAAACTAGGAATTATGTTCTAAAGTTATATACCTTTATGCCATGATGTCGCTCTTTCCTGTTCTCCTCCCAAAGTTTTTAAATTAAAAAATACTAATTTTAGCTAACAGAACAGTTTGAAAAAGTCTTCAAAGTTCCTCAGAGAATTTTGTTTAGTGGACCTAATCTTGAACCCCTTGAGGAAGAGACAGAACATAGAACATTTGAATCTCCTCATCCCTCCCTCATAGGGAACTTATCTTAACTAAAGTTTAAAAGTTACAAGAGGAGTAGCATTTTCCTTGGATATTTTCCTTCACCTCCAATAAATATGTTGGTATCAAGCCAACAACAGTTTATTGTTATACAACTTATGCAAATGCTGGTTGTATTTTTACTATAAACAAATCTGTCAAGAACATTTAGTGAATAAAAATAATTGCTGTCCTTACCCATGGGTTTACTTATTTTATTATTTTTTTTATTATGTTATGTTAATCACCATACATTACATCATTAGTTTTTGATGTAGTGTTTCATGATTCATTGTTTGCATATAACACCCAGTGCTCCTTCAGTACGTGCCCTCCTTAATACCCATCACCACGCTAACCCATCCCCCCACGCCCCTCCCCTCTAGAACCCTCAGTTTGTTTCTCAGAGTCCATCGTCTCTCATGGTTCGTCTTTACCCATGGGTTTATTTTTGCATAGCTGTAATAAGAAAATGTTTTAGACCTTAAAAATGCCCATTTTGTTCTAGATTCTTCATAAGGGAGTTATAGAAGACGCCAGGAGCATCAGATTTGGGGCATGGGATAACAGAGGGTGTCATGACTTTCTGAATAATAAAATAAGAAGAAAATATGCCGATGATGCATATCCTCCATAGAGTACATTTCTAACTTTCTTTCTCTCTCACTGTGCTTCTGTTAGTTATACCAGAGATTCGGATCAGTTAACCAAGTGGTTGGAATCTTCTCAGCAAACTCTGAATTACTGGAAAGAACAATCCCTTAATGTGTCTCAGGACTTGGATACAGTCAGAAGCAACATAAACAACTTTTTTGTAAGTTGTAATAGAATATGCTCAGATAATTATTGTTGGAAATATCAGGGGGACATGACCAGGGTTGATAGAGATAGTCTCCATAATCATTAGTGGATAAGGGATAAGACTTGGGCTAATGGCATTCATCAAACTTAAAGCTATTTATTTATACTGGTCATTTATATATTTAAAATAATGATACAGTACATTTTTAATTGACCCTACAAAATGTATATAAATTTAAAACTTCCTTTGACACGGGGCATGCTTTATAAATGCAGGAAATAACTCTCTGCTTCCCCCTAAAAAACACATGGTTTTAAACTGTCATACGCAGAACTGTTATTTCTACAAAAATGTTGTTCTATGGTTTTGAGATTTTTCTTAAAGAAAGTATTACTTTTGTAGTATAAATTTATTCCTTTCCTGTATTTTTTCTCTCTTCTCCAATTTCATATTTTATAGCAATGATCACTCACCTTGGTATTAAAATGTAAATATTTTAAAATATACTTGAAAACACCTGTAAAGACAAAGGAAAGATTTCAAATATTTTAGTTAAAAATTACTTGCACTTAGTTCATTTCATGTGAACTTTGTGTGCTGTTTCTTTTAAAGTTCAAGTGATTTGGGGGCGGGGCACCTGGGTGGCTCAGTCGTTAAGCGTCTGCCTTCAGGGTCCTGGGATCGAGCCCCGCATCAGGCTCCCTGCTCAGCAGGAAGCCTGCTTCTCCCTCTCCCACTCCCCCTGCTTGTGTTCCCTCTCTCGCTGTGTCTTTCTCTGTCAAATAAATAAATAAAATCTTAAAAAAATTATTTTTAAAAAGTTGAAGTGATTTGTCTATTTTTTAAAAAATTAAGCCCCTCAAGGGACAGGAATTCCATCTCTTTTGTTCCTCGTCCTCTATCTAATGCCTGGAACAGTGCCTGACACTTAGTAGGAAAAAGCTGTGTGTGTACGTGCCCTTATGAGCACACACACACACACACACACAGCCAACCACACACACACCACACACATACATACACACCACACACCCACACACCACACACACACACACACACACACACACACACACACACACACACACACACACACACACACACACACACACACACACACACACCGAGATAGATACACATGCAAACATTCGTGATGTGAATCGAGTTCAGTGATTTAGCTTCAGACTCTAACCAGTTATTCCGACTCTTATTCTTTGCTGTTTTCAAATTCTTAACATTTCTCAATGTTCCAACTGTTTCCTCTAGGAGTTTTCAAAGGAGCTTGACGGCAAGTCGTCCCTGAAGGCTGCAGTTGTAAGCACCGGGAACCAGCTTCTCCACCTAAAAGAAGCCGATGCGGCCACGCTGAGAGCTGCGTTAGCACAGTTTGAACAGAAGTGGACCATGCTCATAACTCAACTTCCAGATGTTCAAGAAAAACTTCACCAGGTAGGTGTTTCAAGACGCAGCATTCGAATTAGCTTTCACTTGTTAGCTCACAACTCCTTTAAAATTATTTCTCTGACTCAGTAATTTTCATTGACACCACCTATTTTCAGTGCTGGTACCACTGAATATAGGTCTTAATTACTGGCCTCTCCTCCAGTGGGATCTTTCTTAACAGAGAAATCAGGCTTAATTACTTTATTTCCCAGTTTATCTGCATTGCTGTGTTACTTTATGTGAAGGTCATTGTCATTGTTTTGGGGTCACGTATTTTTTTTTTTAATTTTTCTTTCTTTCTTTCTTTTTTTTTTTTTAAGATTTTATTTATTTATTTGACAGAGAGAGACAGTGAGAGTAGGAACACAAGCAGGGAGAGTGGGAGAGGGAGAAGCAGTCTTCCTGCTGAGCAGGGAGCCCGATGTGGGACTTGATCCCAGGACCCTGGGATCATGACCTGAGCCGAAGGCAGACGCTTAACGACTGAGCCACCCAGGCACCCAAGGGGCGGGGGGGGGGGTCACTTATTCTAAGCCTGAATGCTGGGTTTGTTTTTGTGAGTCACCTGCGTAATTATGAAGCGAGACCTTTTATCAAACCAGATATCATCTCTAGTGGATGCCCTTGATTCATTTTGTCAGAGGCAGGAAATCATTTTGTCCTTGCAGCTTCAGATGGAGAAATTGCCATCTCGTAAAGCAATCACAGAAATGATTAGCTGGATGAACAGTGTGGAACACCAAATTGCAGATGAAGACTCTGAGCGTTCACTGAGTTCTGCATCTCAAGTGAAAAATCTTCTTCAGAAGTACAAGGTAATTAAACAAAAAGAGCCAGAAGCCTTTTCATTAAATAAGAAGGCAAGTCAGTCAGAAGGGGAATACGGGACAAAGAGACACATATGATGTGATTTAGAAAAACTCATTCTAGGGGTGAGGAATGGGCTGTTGGGTGAGTCTAGGCAGATGTTAGCATACTTGTTCTTCTTCTGCCTGGTTGCGTGTGGTAGCTTCCATCACCACAGGACAGAATCCAAGCTTTTAACTGGCTCTGACCCCTCTTTACCTCTCCAGCCTCCTCTTTTTTTCATTACCCACTAAGACCCTAGACTCTGCTAGAAGCAAATGAACCAGCTGTGTCTGGTGCTCTCCCTGCTCATGCTTTGGTGCGTGCTACTTCTTCAGGCTGGAATTCTCGTGCCCCACTTCTAGCTGTAGATATGCTCTCCATCATCTTTCAAGAGTCTGCTCAAGTATCGCCTGATTTGGAAATCTACTCCTGACTCTCCCTGCCAGATGAGTTTTACTTTCTGGGATTAGGTGTCTCCATGGTGCTGTAATTATTTGCTTACTTGTCTGTGTCCCCGCCTTGACTTGGCTTCTTGAGAGAGGAGCTACCTTCACCTCCCCGAAGTAGCACACCTAGCCCAATACCTGGCGTCCGGTAGATAGCAAGTAAATGTTCTTTGTGTAAGAAAATGTGCAAGGAAAATTTTATATCCTTCTACAAATAGATATGAAGGTGGCCTTCTCCGTGATGTTTGATTTCATGTAGATTTAACTTAACATCGAACAAGCCACACGCAAACACTTACTGTGTGTCAGGCAAGTCCGCCACTAGGAACATAAGAGATAAATGAAGACTCTGGTCACTGCTTTCAAAGACCTCACAGGCTGATGGATCCAGCCTCTGGTAGACGGAGGATGAATACCTTGGTCACAAAGCATGATGTTAACAAGGATTTTATTTTTATATGCTAGCACATCCTCACTTCAGTGAGCAGTAGAATCTTTGGAGGGTCCACATATATGTATTTTATAGGCTCTAGGAACCTAGCACATGCCACATGGTTTTCTCCCTGATGCCTTCAGAGAGGTGTTGGAACTTTCCAGGATAAGCCCAACAAGTATCAGGCTCCACAGAAACATGATTGGCCCCGGGGTGTTTTTAGCATTGCTATAGAACTTAAAGTCCTCCAAACCTGGAGAGTAGATTGTCCCCAGAAGAACAGAGCAGCGACCTAACTGGCAAAGTTCCTTAATGTCCTGGGTTTTCTGGGGGAGTCTTAACTGGAGACCTCCCATCCTCTCATTTCCACGAGCCTGCAGGGTGGCTCTGAATTCCGGTGGAGCTCTCAGGAAGCCACTCGCAGGAACCCGTTGTCAGTCCCTGCATCTTGATTTTGGTTCAGATAATGCAGCCACCATACACGATGCCACCTTTGACTGTTTGAAAGTGGCAAGTCTCTGTTCCTAGGCATGTGGAATTCTACAAGAGACTCTCCGCTCAAAGACATTCGGTGGGATTGGAGGGTAGGGTAGAACATAACTCCAGATGGATGCCCCTTGATTAATGAATGCGAGTTTGACGCCCCCTGGAGTGCACCAGAGGGGGATCCGGTTCCACCTACTTCAGTTCAGGTTTTGGTTGTTTAATTTTGTTTGTTTGTTTTAGGAGTTCAGAATGGAAATGGACTACAAACAATGGATCGTTGACTTTGTCAACCAGTCATTACTTCAGTTAAGCACCTGTGATGTAGAAAGTAAGCGCTATGAGAGGACAGAGTTTGCAGAGCACCTGGGAGAGATGAACCGCCAATGGCAGCGGGTACATGGAACTCTAAATAGAAAGGTGTGCTCATGTGTCACGGTTTGTGTGATTTGGCCTTTGCAAAATACCACTTTCTGAAAAATTTTAAAAAAGATATTCATATGGTTAACTTACAGTGAAGCCTAATAATCCTCTCCATGATAGCCCTTTTATGAAGCCTATGTTCTGGCATTCTCCACTGGTGCCTATAAGAGCATATGAAGAAGTTCTTATTTCTTTGAGATTTCTTAGTGGGAAATTGAGTTAGGCAAGTGAAGAGGAGAAATTTTATTTAAGAAGATGTCAAGGATTATGTGAGACTACTAAATGGTCAGAGATTTTGACGTTTTCTGTGAAAGTAAATGTTCAAAAGTGGCAAAGCTATTACAGCTTTGAAAAGATTATGAAAAGGAAGAAAAATGTATGTGGCCTTTTGGTAGATTTTCATTCCATGACTCTGAAAATATTAAGAAAACTCATTCTTGGAGAAATATTCAGTATTTATACATAATTGATAGTAACAATTGGTTGATTTCTTCATGTGTAGAGAATGCATACAAATGGATTTATATAATTAAGATTCAAGTGCATGAGTGGACAAAGAAAATAGTTCACAAAAGAGTAAATTTATAATTAGCAAATCATGGAAAGATTACAACTTCAATTATCAGGCATTCAAAGTAAACATGTAACATTATACATTTATTAAATTAGAAAAATTTAGTAAGATAAAGATAAAAGCCTGAAGTTATCCCATTCATATGCAGATAATGGCTTACATACCCTTTTGGAAAGCATTTAGAAAACTTCAAGAACTAGAGTAATAATCTTATTTCTTAACCTAGCCATGCCACCTCTTACACATTTATCTTAAGTAGATAGCCCTTCAGAAAAGGAAAAAATACGCACACAAAGTGTTCAACATCATTTATACTGGTGAAAAATGTAAAATACTTTAATTTCCAACTATAGAGGAATAATTAATCACATTATACTGTGTCCATTTGATAAAATATTGGGCAGGCTTTTAAATTAATATAAGGCATATGTCATAACCAATCAAGCAAGTGCCTATGACATATTGGAAAAGGAACATAAAACTTTACATATACTGTGATTGTAACCTAATAAAAATTGTGAGCAGAGAAATGAGAAGAATCACAGACATTAAAAATAGTCATTATTTTATTAAATTGATTATTTGTGATATTTTTGATACTGACTTAATTTTTAAGCCACTCTAATGAAGAGTGTCTAGGGAAAGAAAGTTTTCTTAAGTTTAAAGTATATCAATAGATAGTGCAATGAAAAAATATTGAATGTTAGCAACATGATTTTATTTTGTACAGGTATTATGGAACTCCAAAAGAGCCAGCTTGCTTAGGTTAGCTTTCATTTCAAATGCTAAACGGGATTTTAATTCTATTTCCTAATTTATGAATCTTTATTCCAAAAGTAATTGGGAAATCTAATGCTAAATATGAGGGGAAGAAACAAAATTATTTTATTAAAATTAACTGTCACGACATTTACATTTTAAAGCATGTGGTTTAAAATAAATTTTTATTATTTATAACTTATAGATACAACATTTAGAACAACTTTTGGAAAGTATCACTGAGAATGAAAACAAAATACAGATTTTGAACAACTGGATGGAGGCACAAGAGGAGAGACTGAAAACTTTACAAAAACCTGCAAGTGTGATCTCGGTGCAGAAGATGCTCCTGGACTGTCAGGTGAGAAGGCCCACGGCAGCTGTCCACGGGGCGTGGCCAGGCTGGTTATGTGGCCATGTTGTTTAGTCGCTGCTTCTGCCCCAAGGACTAGGGTAAGCGGCTGTACTTTCTGAGGGTCTCCTCCAAATCCCCAGTTACTTCCTTTCTTATATAAAATAATCCTCCATGGGTTTTACAAAATTGCAAAATGCTATTTTTTTATGACAAGCGGAAGAAGGTTTTTTCAGTTACTATTGTTCCTAAGCCCTGAATGTTACTCCTGAAAGAGAATGTTCAAAGGGCATTTTGATTTGATGTTTTCCAATTTGTGTGTGTGTGTTTTATTAACTTAATATTTACAAAATTACTCCAAGGTTTCCATTATTTTTAGTGTTTCATTCTGTTTCTTCAGAGGAAAATAGTGTTCTTTTACCTGCTGTGTAATGTGTTCTGAAAGGACCACTTGTCCCTGGGAACCACTGTCTAAATCACATTTGAGCTTGAAGCTCTTGGCTGTGCCCTTTGTTTTGCTCAGTTGTCATTTGCCAGGTCACTTAGTCTCTGAGATGCCCTCACCTGAGTGTAGGTTAATCCTCCTTGAGTACTGCCGGATTGTGTCCCTCCCTATTGAAAACACTCCAGCTGTCCCTGTCACTGTAGCTGGCACAGGTTATGCTGCTTCTGCACCAACTGCATGAGGGCATGACACGACTCCCTGTTGGTGCTGGAAGGTCAGCTCACACCCCAGTTCTACGGAGAAGGTTCTAGAAGAATACTGGGCATGCTATGGGAGCAGCAACGCTCATTAGGAGAGATCTTTGCAAGTGGTCCTGTCCTGTTTCTAGCCATTTCCATTTAGAATTCCTTCAGCCATCTCGTATTTAGCATAACTCCGGCCTGGAAGCTGACACTCCACAGGTCCATGCCGCACCATCCTCCACCAGCCACCCTGGTTTCACTTGAGTTCTTTTTTTTTTTTTTTTTTAGAGAGAGAATCTTTTTTTTTTTTTTTAAAGATTTTATTTATTTATTCTTGAGAGAGAGAGAGGGAGAGGCAGAGGGAGAAGCAGGCTCCCAAGGAGCAGGGAGCCCGATGCGGGACTTGATCCCAGGACCCTGGGATCATGACCTGAGCTGAAGGCAGACGCTTAACCATCTGAGCCACCCAGGCGCCCTCACTTGAGTTCTAAACTATCCACGGCATGGGGTGTCCTCACTGTTTTCCAGATGAGAAAATGGAGGCTTAGAGGTTTGATGACTTAATGTACGGTCAGACAGCCAATACCAGGCAGACATGGAACGGGGACTCCATCTCCTGGACTCTTTCTAATATACCATGATGATAAGGATTTATTACCTAGACTCTGCCAAAATCTAGACCCATGTAGTAATTGAAATTATTGCAAAAATTGAATGTATTGTGATTAAAATGCCTTTAGGTGTGATGTTATTTAATTATGTACCCTAATGGTGTTTTTACTCGAAAAGGGCAATCTCCTGTCTCTTACACCTCATTGTTCTGTAATGTTGTGCATATGAAAACTTTTCTCTCTTGCCCTTTCAGGATATAGAAAATCAACTTGCAATTAAATCCAAAGCCCTGGATGAGTTGAGACAAAGTTACCTGACTTTGGAGAGTGGGACAATGCCACTGTTAGAAGACACAGCATTCAGAATTGATGGGTTATTTCAAAAAAGGAGCAGTGTTATCAACCAGGTACTAGAACTAAGTATACCATTTCTCTTCATATATTCTTTCATCTTTTATTGTTGTTGTTTAATCACAGAAACTCACGCCACGTTAAAAACTGAGGAGTTGCTCAGAGAAATACTAGAGAAAAGCATTTCAGATCCCCCTCTTTTTTTGCACTGGATAATTAGAGGTAGAGCCACCAATTCTAACACCATTGGCAGGCTAGACATCCATCTGGTTATCTTTGTTTTGTCTAATGTACTCACAGACAAAAATGTCTCCACCCCCAACCCAACAAAGCATCTGGCACTGTTTCCTGGCCAGATCCATAGGAGCAGCTAAGAAAAAGCACATCCAGGGAGGAGCCTCTGATCCTGTCTCCTGTAGCCTCTGTTAAGGCGGAAGCATGGTCAGCAAATGAAGAACTCCAGAGGCAGGGAGAGGCATAGCATGTGGTGAGAAGAAAGTAGAGAGGAAGAATGTAGAAGATGTCTGGTCATCTTATGAAAGACGTGCTTTTTGTTTTTGTTTTTGTTTTTTTTATTAGAGAGAGTGGCAAGAGAGAGCACAAGCAGGGGGAGGGGCAGAGGGAAAGGGAGGAGCAGACTCCCTGCTGAGCAGGGAGCCCAATGTGGGACTCGATCCCAGGACCCTGGGATCATGACCTGAGCTGAAGGCGGACGCTTAACTGACTGGGCCACCCAGACGCCCTAAAAGACATGTTAAAGTCTGCATCTTCCCCTTCCAGGAGTAGGGCACCAAAAGAGCAAAGACCAGCATTTGTAGATATTACAACTTTGATGGTTCCCCACAAATGGAGAGAAAAACTATAAATGTTAGACAATTGTAGAGGTGTGTACATACTTACCAGAGGTCCTTATTGTGGATTTATTTGTTGTCTACTAAAATCTACTTTTGACCATTTGTTCTAAGAGGGAATTGGAATAACGTTTTATGAATGAAACTCATAGGTGACCCCCAGCCTCCTTACTCTCCCCCAGAGTTAAGCTATGTTAAGATATGTTAAATCTTGTGTGAGTCATTTGTTAAACATATCTTCTGTGAGGTACTAGGCTCACTGCCAATAATACAAAGATAAACAAGAAAATAAATGGGTCCTACCCTTAAACAGCTCATAGGCTACTAGAGGATACATACTTGAACAGATAATCACAACACAGTGAATTATAATAAAAATGTTGGGGTAAAAAAGATTGAGATAATGCAAGTAAAAAAACATGCAGATGGTACTACCATAGAAGGTAGACATATGGATCAATGGAATAGAGTTGAGAGTCTAGAAATAAACTCTCACATTATAGTCAACTAATTTTTAGGCCAGGATGCCAAGACAGTTCCGGGGTCGGGGGATGGTCTTTTCAGAAAATGGTACTAGAATTGCTATACATCCACATTCAAAAGAATGAGAAAACCTAGGCTTCAATCTCCATGACTGGATTAGGCGATAGTTTCTTAGATATGATACCAACAGCACAAGCAACGAAAGAAAAAATAAACTGGACTTCATCGGCGCTAAACACGTTTGTGTTTCAAAGGACACCATCAACAAAGTGAAATGACAAACCACAAAATAGAAGAAAATATTTGCTTATTTAGGGGCTTGCATCTACCATATAGAAGGACAGATAACCCCAGGGAAAACATGAGCAAGTGATCTGAATAACTGTTTCTCTAAAGAAGATATAAATGGCCAATAAGTACATGAAAAGATGCTCAATATTATTAATCAAGGAAATACAAATCAAAGCCACAATGAAATACTACTTCACACCCCCCTCATCATGGTAATAATAAGGCAGACAGTAACAAATGTTAGCAAGGGTATGGAGACATTGAAACTCCCATCCACTGCTGGTGAATGCAGAATGGAGTAGCTGCGTTGGAGAACAGTGTGGCAGGTCCTAGAGTTAACGTATGACTCAGCAACTTTATTCCCAAGGATCTCTCCAAGAGAAATGATAACATATGTCCACACCAAAAACTTGTACATGAATGTTCATAGCAGGATGATTCATAATAGCCAAAAAGTAGAAACGATCCAAGTCTCCCTCAACTTATGAATGGATAAATAAGTGGTATATCCATGCAATGGGATATTATTCAGCCATAAAAAGGAATGAAGTACTGATACTTGCTACAACATTGATGGCCTTAGAAACATCATGCTAAGTGAAAGGAAGCAGTCGCCAAAGACCATATATTGTAGGATTCCATTTATATGAAATGTCCAGAATAGACACATTCTCTAGAGCCAAAGGTAGATCATGGCTGGGGAAGGGTTGGGGAAGAATGAGGAGTGACTGCCAGTGGGTATGGGGTTTCTTTTTGGGGTGATACAAATGTTCTAAAACTGATTATGGTGATTGCATACTTTTAAATAAGTCAGTTGTATGAAATGTGAGTTATATCTCAATGCTATTTAAAATTTTTTTTTTTATTTTTTAAAGTATGTCTCTACCTAACGTGGGGCTTGAACTCATGACCCCTGAAATCAAAGTCACGTGCTCTACTGACTGAGCCAGCCAAGTGCCCCAAAGTTATTTTTTTAATACAGAAAACATAAAACCTAGACCATGCATAGATAAGTACTCCAAAGTCAGTAGAGCCTCATCTTTAAGAGCAGGGGCTTTGATTCTCTGTCTAAATAAAAATCCTGGCAGCCCCATTTTCTGTGTCCCAGGGCAGGTACTTCACCTCTCTATGCCTCAATTTTCTGGTCTGTAAAATAGGGATGATAGTACTTCTAACTTTGTAGCAGTGCCTATATGGCAGTCAATGCTGCCCTACTGGCTGATTCTACTTTGAACATTCTGAAAATGTTCCTCCTTGTTTCTGGTGTAGTGAATTTTGCTTCATGGCCTTCTTATCTTTTCCCTCAAACCACATGTGCCATTTCTTTTCCATGAAGCTATAATAGTCTAAGGGTTGCCCTTAAGAGCACCAGTAGTTGTACCAGCCTTGTACGTGGAAGCCATGAAGGCCTTCTGTGGCCCGGACTGTGGCGGTGCCTTGTGTAGTCATGTGCCTATAGTAGGCACCCTTCTGTCTGAAACCTCCCTGCCGCCCAGACGAGTCCCAGCTTCCGTCTATAAGGAGTTCCCTTCCTACCTCCTTTGTTTCCTTACTATCTTTTATTCTTTCTTAATGATGGATTTTTTTCCAGAGCTTGTGTTTCAAAGGACACCATCAACAAAGTGAAATGACAAACCACAAAATAGAAGAAAATATTTGCTTATTTAGGGGCTTGCATCTACCATATAGAAGGACAGATAACCCAAGGGAAAACATGAGCAAGTGATCTGAATAACCGTTTCTCTAAAGAAACTTATAAAGTTTCTTATAAAGACGCTTATAAAGACATTAGCCTACACGTTGCCAATGTGAGACTGACATTTTAGCATCCCAGGTTGTTTATCTGTCTTGTTTGGGGCAGGGTTTGAGGAACTGCCAAACATTTTTCTACAGAAATCAACACCGATGTGCGTCCTCCGTGTGGATGTGTTAAGCAGAGAACAGAGGGCCTGAATGCAGGCCTGTGTGGTTACATCTAAAATTTGACATCCCGTCACAAATAAACCTGTCCAGTTGGGCCAGCATAGTGATCACACTCCATTTCTACTCAGATCCTTATTTTAAATTGAGATATCACCCTTTGAGTATACAATACAGTGGTTTTTAGTATATTCACAGAGATATACAACCATCACTAGTAATTCCAGGACATTTTTGTCAACTCAAAAAGAAACCCCCGTTACTCCTCATTCCTCCCTTCCCTTAGTCCCTGGAAACACTAATCCACTTTCTATCTCTATGTATATGCCTATTCTGGATATTTCCTACACATGGAATCATACAACAGGTGGTGTTCTCTGTCTTTCACTTAGCATGTTTTCAACATCAATATTAAAGTCTGTATCAGAACTTTATGGATGAATAACATTCCATTGTATGGATATGGCACACTTAGTTTATCCATTGATGGACATTTGTGGGTTGTTTTCACTTTTAGGCTATCATGAGTCATGCTGCTCTGAACGTTTGTGTACAGGCTTTTGTATGAACATACGCTTCCATTTCTCTTGGGTATATACCTAAGAGTGGAATTAGTGGGTCATATGGTAACTCTATACTTACCTTTTTGAGGAACTGCCGAATATTTTTCTACAGAGGCTGCACCATTTTATGTTTCCACCAGCAATGTATGAGGGTTCCAGTTTTTCCACACTCTCGCCAACACTGGTTATTATCCATCTTTGATTATAGACGTCTTAGTGGATGTGAAATGACCTCTCATTGTGGTTTTTATTTATACTTCTCTAATGACTGTGGATGTTCTTTAGAGAGATATCTATTCAGTTCTTTGCCCAATTTAATTCTTTGGTTATTTGTCTTTTTATTGTTAAGCTATAAATGTTCTTTATGCAGCATATAAAATATATATACTTACATATTCTCAGTTGTATCTGAGATCATTTACATGCTTCAGCCTCTCACAGTTATCAAACATACTAAAGAATAAAATATGCCCACCATTGCATTTCCTCCTAGTTTGTATTTGCCTATTGTTTTGACTGAGCACGTGCCTCTCCAATTTAGGCTGACTCAAGTGCCAGGTAACAGAGGTAACATTTTACACTAACAATGCTCTGTAGTTTTTAGAACATTTTCACAGACACTATGTTGTTTATGTTTTTATTTAATATATCTGTTTTGTGAGTAGGGGAACTTACTCAAGGGTTAAATAACTTGCCCAAGATCAGAAAGCTCACAGGTTGTCACCAAAATGTATGCTCACAGATTCTGATTCCCCACCCATTGTTCTTTCTCTGGGCTGTCTCCTGCTGGGCTGAACTCTGTCCATGCCAATCCTTTTGGCCTCAGGGCTCTGTTCCATTCACCTGTTCTAAAACTTAGTCCTCGCCAATATCTTTCATTCATTGACCTACCCCTTCTCACCTCGGTTAATCACTGACACTCTCCCAGTGCTCTCAAACTGAAATGCCTAAATTAGGTCCCATGGTAGAATCCTTAGAAGGAAACAAAATGATGAGAGAGCCTCTTCTTAATGATTTTCTATATATGTTTCCCCTTCTCATACAGGTCAATGAGCTCAAGACCTCCATGCAGTCTGTTTTACAGGAGTGGAAGGTTTATGATAAACTGTATGAGGAAGTGATGATGATGACAATCCGATTCTGGTACTCCATGGAGCACAGCAAGCCTGTGGTTTTGTCATTAGAAGCCTTAAGATGCCAGGTGCAGAACCTTCAGGTAAATTAACCAGATCTTGGCGTAGTGCGTCCGCTGTTGGCAGAAAATCTCCAGTGTTAATCAAGCACAAAAATGGACACAATTGCCTTGGTGCTGTCCACAGAGAAGCACAAAACAGTATTTTAAATAACCTGCCCTCTTCTTTCAGTCTCTTCAAGATGAAGCCGAGAACAGTGAAGGAAGTTGGGAGAAACTGCAGGAGGTGATTGGAAAACTCAAAGATCGCTGCCCCTCGGTTGCTGAGATAATTGAAGAGAAATGCCAAGATATGCACGCCAGGTGTGCCTTATTTAAGATACCGTTTGTTTATTTATTTGACAGAGAAAGACACAACGAGAGAGGGAACACAAGCAGGGAAGGTGGGAGAGGGAGAAGCAGGCTTCCCGAAGAGCAGGGAGCCGGATGCAGGGCTCCATCCCAGGACTCTGGGATCATGACCTGAGCCGAAGGCAGATGCTTAACGACTGAGGCACCCAGATGCACCAAGATACTGTTTGAATAACAGAGCAGATATCTTTATCTCAATGATATGTGGTCAGTGACGTGAGAGAGGCTTTGTAAAGTCTTCATACTCGTCGGGTAATAACTATTTGTGCTATTCTGGTTTCTTCTACTTTGAAGCATCTAGTTTATGTAAGATTTGATTTTGGGAAGGCCATTTCTTGCCTTGTAGCCAGGGTAGCCACCCTGCCTGCCCAGTGCGAGCCTCAGGGACACCAAAATCCCAGGCAGAGACAGGCTTACAGGGTAGTCAGATGGACAATCTGTTTCCCTGGAAACATAAGATGGAAGAAAGGAGATGTTATTATTCCTCTTGGGGAGGTGATTTGTGAGGTTGGAAAGAACTCTTTGATGAACTGCTTATGGTGGGAAGCTCCTTCTAAGGAGTGTGGCCCTAGTTAATTGCAAGGCTTTTATTTTGCTGAGTATCAGGACATGAAATGCGGCCTAAAGATAATTTGCTCCGGTGACGAAGACATGTAAGCTACCCTCCGTGCCCTTCTCTACCCTTCCTCCATGCAGATTCAGCATCTCAGTAAATCTTACACTTTGAACAAGTGTTGAACAAGGGACACCAAATTTATATACCCTGCAGTGGCACCCTCAGCTCATGATCCAGTCCTTACTGGGAGAAGGCAAAGGAGAGAGAGTAAGGAGGCACATAGACATGTATCCGATGCCCCTTCTAGTATTGGGGCCACCCCCAAAACATGGCAGTGCAGTTTGCTATTAAAGGGATTCATTTATTGCCACAGTACATACACATTCCGTTGTTGGCACAAGAATATATCAGAAGGCTTGTCGGAAAAGGGAGAAAATAGCACCAAAATGTTCAGTCGTTAGCTATACCTTAGTGTCAGGTGGTTTTATTACCTTCTTCATAGATAGGTAGGCAAGTAGGTGGGTAGGAAGGTAGGTAGATAAGCTAGATACAGATGTAGGGATAGATAGATTGAAACATACACGTTTTGTGGGGTTTTGTTTTTATTTTATAATGAGTATATGTTGTATTTATAATTGGGAAAAAATATTGTTAATAAAAAACACTATTCTGGGATGCCTGGGTGGCTCATTGGTTAAGTGCCTGACTCTGCTTAGGTCATGATCCTGGGGTCTTGCGATCGAGCCCCGCGTCGGGCTCCCGGCTCAGCAGGGAATCTGCATCTCCGTCTGCCTCTGCTGCCCGCCCCCGCTTGTGCTCTCTCACAAATAAATAAATAAAATAAAATCTTAAAAAAGAAAAGAAAAAACACTGTTCCGATAAGATTTTTAAAATGCATAAAAATAAAGCGATGGTGCCATTTTTCACCTTTTCCATCTATTTAGCAGGGTAGGGGATATTATGAAATAAGCATTTTCATGTGCTTCAGGTGAAAATGTAAACATTATGATGCTTCCAGAAAGCTGGTTTGACGATATATATACCCATAACCTTAAAAATGTTTACATATTTTTATTCCTTGACCAAAGTAATTCTCTCAGAAATCTAGTTTAAGGCCAGTGTCTTGAAATGCAGAAAAAGACCTTTTGAACAAGTTGTATTTGAGCATTAGATTTGAAAGCAAAAATTGAAAATTACTTCGGTATCCACACTAAACCCGAATTTAGTAATTAAACAAAAACCAGACCATTTAAAGACCATTAAGTACAGCCATTTCAAATTAGACTTACTTATTTTTTATTAATAACATGGGGAAATCTTTAAGTCCTATGGGAAAGACACTACAGTCTGTATGTGGAATAAAAACGATTTCCGTTATTCCTGCTGTTATATAAGGAACATGTTACTTCTGTAATTAGAAAACAAATTTGGGGCGCCTGGGTGCCTCAGTCGGTTAAGTGTCTGCCTTCGGCTCAGGCCAGGATCCCAGGGTCCTGGGATCGAGCCCGAATCAGGCTCCCTGCTCAGTGGGGAGCCTGCTTCTCCCTCTGCCTGCCGCTCCCCCTGCTTGTGCTCTCCTCTCTCTCTCTCTTTCTCTCTCTCTCTCTCGTTCTCTCTGACAAATAAAATATTAAAAAAATAAAAAGAAAATAAATTTGGCATAAGCACAATTTAAATAAGGCCTATTTAACGACCCCCCTCTCTAAACCAGGAGCCCCTCCCACGTGGAGAAGGTTTCATCAGGCATGCAGTTCAACACGTTCTCTATCTTTGCCTAACAGACATTCGAAATACAATAGATCTTGCCAATCACAAATTTGGTAGTTTTTGTTGAGAATTATAAAGTCAACGAAATATCCTAATTTGGACTTCTGTTTATATAATAGTGATGCATTAATAAAAAAAGGCATTTGTGTCTTCTTAACCCATCTGCTCTTGTCTCACTGGTAGAATGTGTGCATTGTGCTTTTGCTGCAGTGGGACGGAGGGTCTGAGGGTTCTGTTGTTCATGTTGTTCTGACAGGTGGGCACAGGTAAACCAAGACCTTGCAGACCAGTTGCAGAAGGCGCAGAGTCTGCTACAGCTCTGGAAGGCCTGTAACAGTGCTCACGCTGAAGCTGCAGCAAGGCTGGAGCAGCAGGAAGCAAAGTACCAAGAGCTTGAAAACATCAACATGTCTGGAAACAACCTGGCCGAGATCCTGACCCCAGCCCTGCAGGATGTAAAGGTGGTTGCAAAGCCCATTTGGAAAACCAAGGCCAAGAGAGCCCAACAGACAGGGCCATGACCTGGGGACTAGACAGACCACAGGGACAAAGAAGTGGGTCAGGACAGATTCATGAGCAGCCCGTGTAGGACACAAATAAGCCTGGAATGTGCAGGGTTGGGAGAGCCAGGTGGCAGCTCAGAGGCGAGGTCTAGGCAGCAGGTAGCTGGGTCAAAATCACCTGACAGCACCTCGTTCCAAGTTTCCCCTTTCATTCTAGCAGAAAAATCTCAAAAACCTCATACAAGATCTCAGATAAAGGCAAAAGTATCTCAAATGAGTGTGATCATCTATACTCATCTACACATCTACACACTCTCGCTTTAGAAATAATCATGGACTCATGCCACATTAATATGGCTTTTCTGTGGGTGTAATTATTTTTGGACAATATTTAAGAGTTGTATAATTTTATCCTATTATAGTAATGAGTGCCCAGAAAGTGAATACTCTCTAGTTTTAAACTGGGTGACCAGATGCATTGTGTATCTTCTGATACTGTAGGTCAAGTCAAAAAGTATTAATCAACTTAGTTAGACAATCCAACAAATATGATCTGTATTTCAGATTAACTTCTACCTGATCTGTTGTTTAAACAAAACAAATTTCACATACACCGTATTTATAGAGTAGCCCTAAAATCACCTTGATTAATGGGATTCTGCAGTCTCTGCAAATGAGTCCATTTATGTCATAAAATCTCAGACACAGGACAGAGTTGCATTGATTCATAAAATAGCCTTAAAGTGGATCCCTAAAGTGTTCAATGATTAGAAACATGAAACAGAGGAATCTACCTGGGTGGTCTCCAGTTTCTGTACACTGGAAGGCCCAAACTCTGTTGATCGGTTGTCAGTTTTAGCTCTGAACTGACATATTTCTGAAAATCACCAGTGATGTGCATCATATAATGAAAGCTTAGCTTTTTCAGCTCTTTAAAATAAATAATAACAAAAAGCCACACCCACAATTTTAGAGCAGAAATTCTCCTAGATATTGATGGAGTGGCAGGGATGGGAATTTGTGTTATAGGAGGAGGAAATGTTTTCTGATCACTGTTTCTTCTCCAGGAGCTGCAGCATGATGTGCAGAAGACAAAAGAAGCCTTTCTCCAGAATTCCACTCTCCTGGATCGACTTCCGCAACTCCCAGAGTCCAGCACACACATGCCCCGCTCTACACAACTGCACTCCCTTCAGAGGGCTTCTTACTTGGAAAAGATGCTCCTTGTGAAGGCTAACGAATTTGAGGTTCATCTCATTTTTCCATTCAAGTTGTATTCTCGAACATTTGCAAGCTACCCTCAATTCCTTATATCCTATGGAGTAATAGTTATTACTGCTTTATGGACTGCTCTTCAGGGAAACTACAGAATAAAGATGTCCCAAACATAAAGATGCACTCACATGACTGTTCAATCACACGGGCAATGGGCAGGTCTTAAGCAAACATCTGTTCTTCATTGAACATGTTAGTTTATGAAATGAGCTATTAGATTCCTTACACTGTTCAGATCTCATAGTTATTTGGATCTCCAAATGGGGTACTCGAGTCATAGAAGTAACTGCTTAAAGCTTAACTATCTGTTGTACTCTTTATTCACGTTTTGAAAAACCTTTAGTGCATGAGCGGTTAAAAAGCACAGAAGGCCATAGAACTCCAATATCACATCTCAGTATCAACAAGAAGAAAACATTGAACTAGCAAGACTGAGGGAGCAGAGTACTCACTATCCCTCCTCTATATGCCCCCTCAAGCAGGTGATCCAGTCATCCCTGAAGGCTCAGTGCTTTGCCAGAGGCACAGAGTAAAAAACGAGTCTTCTGAATATTCATCTCTGAATAGTCAAGATAATAATGAGCTGCTGGGGGTTGAAAACACCTTGAGCTTTTATCAACTTCCAAGACTATGCTTAATTCTGTTATATATGCACATGAAAATGATTTCTAATGAAAATTTCTCTTGTTCTAGTTTGTTCTGTCACAGTTCAAGGATTTTGGGGACCATTTGGAATCTTTAAAAGGTCTCATTATGCATGAAGAAGAGAATTTGGATAAACTCTATCATCAAGAAAAAGAGGAAAACCCTGACTTATTCCTGGTATTGCCAATATTTGTGTTTCCTTAGGGCTTAGGCTCACCATAGGATAAAAAACAGGCTAATGACTGTCAAGTTACAGAATCTGTATCTTCACTCGAGCACAGTCATTTATATGCCATCCATTCTTGGCCTTATCCTAAGGCCTAGAAAAGGATGACAACATAGAGATCTATTTTAGTAATATGCCACAGTAAATTTAGCAGATTTAAAATTTTTTGACATCTTTACTAATTAGCTTCGGTGAACTAGAATAACCTAGGAATTGGCCTTTGTGATTAATTGAATTTTTCTGGTTAGCTGAAGATCAAAAGTAAAATATCCTATTAAATGAATTCTATATTTTTTCTTTCTTTATTAAATTAGTTTAGGATAAGTAACATAAATTAAAGAATTCTGGATCCTACAAACTCCTAAGGACTGATATTCGTAACCTGGATCGAGGGTCAGCTAACTATGGCACACCATCCAAATCTTGTCCTCCACCTGTTTGTATAAAGTGTTATTGGCATACAGTCATGCCCTTCCGTTTATTAATTGTCTGTGGGAGTTTTCATGCTGCAGAGGCAGAGCTGAGTAGTTATAACAGAGATCATATGGCCCATAAAAGCTGCAATATTTATGATCTAGCCCTTTACAGAAAAAAATTTGCTGACCCTAACCTAGATTACTATGGCAGAGTTCTGTAGTGATAACGTGGATATTGTGAAGGATGTTGGCTTAACATATCGTTGACCTAGATGCTGTCCCTGGAATATTTTAAAAATAACGTTTTGCTGAGTTTGCTTTCTTGTGATTTCATGTTCTTCAAAATATGGATGTTTAAGTACCATGCTTTACTAGCGTTATTTTAAGGACTAAATTTTCATTGGGTTTGTAGGTAAACTGCATGATCTGTTGAAGGTCAAGTTATTGGCAGAATACATGGGAGGTCCTAAATGGGCCCTTTAAAAAAAAACAACTCATTTCCATCTTCCTTAAAAACAAAATCTGACATCATTTTCTATGTCCTGGGCCGTTCAGGTGCTGACCACGTGTGCTCTTGTTCTAGAAAAGCCACAGGATTGGGATATCAGGGTTTAGGTCCAGCTCTAATACTAACTGGCTATTTGACTGTGGGCTAGTCATTTACCTAGTTAGCTCCCAGTTTTCCCTCGTGTTTCAGATACAGATGGTCTGCAGGATCTCTGAGGCCTTTTCATCATCTAGATAGCTTACTGACCTCCAGAAACCTGAAACTTAATTTTTTTTAATAGAACCATGTGTTGGCACTGACGGCCCAATCACCTGATGTTGAGCATTTGAATGAAGTAAGCCTCAAGCTCCCACTTAGTGACATAGCCATAAAGACGTTACAAAATACGAACCGGCAGTGGATTCGGGCCACAGCAACAGCCCTGGAACGCTGCAGGTCAGAGCGTCCCATCCCTACCATTCTGTTTCAGTGAAGCTAAAATGAACAGTTTGAGTTCAGGAATGTCATTGTTTTGTGACTCCTTTTTGTTCGTTTATAAACCTTTGTAGTGAGCTTCAGGGAATTGGCTTGAATGAAAAGTTTCTTTATTGCTGTGAAAAATGGGTCCAGTTTTTGGAGAAGATAGAAGAGACGCTCAAGGTGAATCTTGCCGACAGCCTCCCAGCTCTCCTGGAACAGCAGAAAACATATGAGGTAAATCTTTGCTTTCCGCTACTTTGTACCTCACCCCGGGACAGGAGTTGAGATAAGATACTCATTGTATTTTATTTTACATCTTTCAATCCCTAGATGCCGAATATAGGTCTTTAGGCAGATTCATTTCTCAATTGATTGTAAAATTTTCACACATTTCATAAATTTCAACATTTTGTTTTAGTGCTGTCCTTTGTTAATGAGAGAACTCCTAGATTTTCTGCGGTAGGTGGAAACTTCTAGCACAACTTTGCTTCCATAGAATGCGTACATACCAAGAGCAGGCTAAAATACTGCAACTTCATCTTTGCATTTTCACTGAATAATTCCCTAAAATACTGAAGTGCCTGGTATAATTATAACTGTAGCATTAATGATTGAACAGAGGAATTTCCCCACACGTGTGCTGATGGACATTTGGAAATACTCTTGGTGGTTATAGGCAGATACTGCATTTTGAAAGTATGCATGATTTAGGTCACTGTAATTTTTAATGTAACTGATTTAAGTCTGCATTGTTACAGTAATGTTCTCCAATGAAAATGAAGTTCATTGAACCAAAACACCCTGAATGGTCTTGATTAAATTACCAAACCTCTTTACATCTTAGTTTCCTTGTCTTTAAATGAGTATGATAATAGTACTTACATCTGAAGGTTGACGAATAAGCGAGGCATACGTGTTTTACACAGTGCCTAACAAGTAGTAAATGCCCAATAAATGGGCATTAGGTAGTTGTTATTAGGCCTGTTTTCTTCTGAGATTATATCCACAGGTGATGTTGATGTGATGGTTGAGCATGTTTTGCAAAGAAGCTCTAATAATTTGAAAATTAATCCTCTCACATGTCCTCTAGGACCTTAGATTTTAATAGGAAATGTAAGTTCCGTGTTTGTAAAAAGAAATCCAGCTGATATCTTCTATGTTAACTCCTACGCAGGTGTTAGAAGCTGAAGTTTCTATAAACCAGACAGTTGCTGATTCTTATGTCAGCCAGTGCTTACAACTGTTGGACACAACAGAACTAGAGGAGAGGTAAGCTGTCTGGGGCTCATGATGGTTGTGTGTGGAGGTAACCCAGGGGGAGCAGGCCTCCCACCGTGTGGGTCTTGACCACTTCAGTGACCTGCAGCCTTGTCGGTTGATAGACCGTCATGGGGTCAGTCTCCTGACTGTTCATTAGGATGGGGACTTGCTGTGTGGCCACAGAAAGGTCAGTCACACTTTTGTGTACAGTAGTGGGGGTGACATTAGCAGACAGTAGATGGGTGCTTTGCAAGTACCCACTCACCAAGTATAGTTAATGAAGTTTTTACCCCAAAGGATTCTTCTGTAGTGTTTTCCTCTCTCTGCCTTCAGCCTCATGACATTTTGCTATTTAAAAAATAATTCTTAAGGGGCGCCCGGAGGGGCTCAGTCAGTTAATCGGCTGCCTTTGGCTCGGGTCATGATCCCAGGGTCCTGGGGTCAAGCCCCAGGTCGGGCTCCCTGCTCAGTTCTCCCTCTCCCCCGCCCCCTGGCTCATGTTCTCTCTCTCTCTCAAATAAATAAATACAATCTTAGAAAAAAATAATAATAGGGGTGCCTGGGTGGCTCAGTTGGTTAAATGACTGCCTTCAGCTCAGGTCATGATCCCAGGGTCCTGGAATCGAGCCCCGCATCAGGCTCTCTGCTCAGCGGGAAGCCTGCTTCTCCCTTTACCACTCCCCCTGCTTGTGTTCCCTCTCTCGCTGTCTCTCTCTCTGTCAAATAAATATATAAAATCTTTAAAAAATAATAATAATTATAATAATAATTCTTAAGGTGCTGCTCTTCCCAGTGGGTAGCCGTGTTACCTAGTTGTAAGAAAAGGGATTTCTCTGTGCTACATACGTGGTGTTGGCATCACTGGGCTGCACCAGTCACACTGAGCAGAGCCCCTTCCACCATCCTGGTGACAAGAGCTGAACCTGCTCGCACAGCCGGTACACGTGGTAGGCAGAGCCTTCGGGCAGCCTGGCCTCTTCAGTGCTTCTGTAGGTGTCTTGAAGACAGCTCTGGCTTTTCCTCCCCATTGGCGCCCATAGACCTCTGAATTTTCTTTGAGCATAACTAAGGAATATAAAGTGCGTTTCTTCCTAGCTATGAAGTTATAAATTCAGGCTAGGTCCTTGTTCCAGGACAATAAACTAGTTTTGATTTGATCGGTGCAGTAAAGCATGACTTTTCCTATACTAAATAAAAGGCCTTATTTGTCATGTGGTGGGTGTTATTTATCTGGAAAAGAACTAGGTGAGTAGTCATGGAAAGCATGTTCTTTATTGCTGAAATTTTGTCAAGTACAGCCTTCAAGTAATTGATGACGTTACGCAGTACCTGTTCATCGTTTCCCATTGGTCCAAAATTCTGTTTTCCATACAGCATTTGGCGTAATGTAGGTTAAAACAGCTTAAATTTGGGGGCACCTGGGTGGCTCAGTCGTTAAGCATCTGCCTTCGGCTCAGGTCATGATCCTGGGGTGCTGGCATCCAGTCCCACGTGGGGCTCCCTGCTTGGCGGGAAGCCTGCTTCTCCCTCTCCCACTCCCCCTGCTTGTGTTCCCTCTCTCGCTGTGTCTCTCTCTGTCAAATAAATAAATAAAATCTTTAAAAAAAAAAAAAGCTTAAATTTGTTTAAGGGATTCAACTGTGCAGGCAAAATACCAAGTCTTATGCAAATATCTCCTGCTAAATGCCTTTTGCTGCCCCTGCCTACGTTTCCCAGCACATTTAAATTGAATGGTACTCAGATTTTTAAGGAGGTTTTTTTCCCCCATGTAAATTGTCCCCATAAAACGGCAAATGTGAGTTTCTATTATGCGTTGGTAGTGATTTTTGTTTTCTACATGTTGATGTCAGGATTCTCTAATCATTTGTTTTTCCCAAGACCGGAATTTATTTCAAAGTTCACAAAACTGAAGGACCAGTGGCAGAACGCCACCCAGAGCATCCGGCAGAGGAAGAGTGACATCAATGGGCTGGTGGGACAGTGGCGGTACTTCACCACCTCCGCAGAGAACTTATTCCGCTTCCTCACGGACACCTACCACCTGCTGTCTGCAGTGAAGAGCCAGGACTGCTACAGCCTCCACCAAACCAGAAGGCTGATCCGTGAGCTGAAGGTAGTGCGTGCACAGTAGCGGTGTGAGGACTTACAGGGTGGTCACTGTTTGGAAGATGTGCATTCTCCTCAGGTTTTATGTTGTGGTTCACGTGTACTGTCTGCACGTGGGAAGACCAGCTGGGTCCCTATGACCCTCTCCAGCTTTGTCCCCAGCCTGGTGGTGTCAGAAACCCAATCTTATCTATTCATCCCGAAATAGTGAGGCTCTCTTGGGCTGTGGGAGTAGGGATGGAGTGGAGATGGGTGGGTAGAGGCGGGGGATGTTTGGGGTGACAGATTCACACCACCCAAGCTTTTAAGGTACTGACTGGTGAATCACTTGACCACCAGAGTCGTAATTTATAAGGAGACTCCTGCTTACTCTGGAAGGGCAAATTCATGTAAGCAACAAAGTCTTTTTTCCTTTTATCTTTTTTCTTTTATTTTAATTCCAATGTAGTTAACATATGGTGTTATATTGGTTTCAGGTGTACAGTATAGTGATTCAGCAAATCCATGCATTACTCAGTGCTCATCAAGATAAGTGTGCTCTTATGCAACGACGTTTTCAGAGAGTTGTTTTGAGTGTTGGTTTAAAGTAATTAAGTTGGCAATCTCCAAAACATGTTCCATTTAGCTATAGAACTAATCGTCACTGTAGAGACAGCCAAATGAAATACCACCCTTTTGAAATCCTGTGCTCTCCACATTCATTTATCTGGTCATCAGATATCAATTGGGTACCTGCTCTGTGCCAGTCAGTATGGACAAATAGCCTAGCTGTCAGGCAGGCAATCAAACAAATCAGTAAACAAACAAGGAAATGCTAATTCATCTGATTGGTCGGGGAAATCAGACAAATCCATAAATAAGAAAATACCAGATTGCAATAAGGCATATGTAGATAATTAAAACAGAACCAGTAATGGAGGGGCTGGGTGGCTACTTTTGATTGGGTGATCTCTAGGCACATGACATTTAAACTGGAACCTGAGAAGGAATCTGGGGAAAGAGCCTTTCAGACAAAAGGAATGTCTTACCTAAAGTCCCCAAGAGGGGAACAAGCTTCACAAAGCGGAGGAACAGAAAGAAGGCTAGTGTGAATGGAGTACGGCCAGGGAGGCAGCAGCGTGGCAGAGAGTGACTTTGAGAGGCAGGCGGGAGGAGCACTTTGAAGTGTGGTAGCCAAGTTATAGTCTTGCTATAATAGGAAGCCTTTGAAGAGTTTCAGTTGGAAGAGGGGGCAGCATGATACCTTTTGTAATGTTGAAGATCCTCTGGCTGTCTGAGAGATCATGATAGATTGTGGAGGAGCCAGAATAGAGGCAGGAATCCCAGGGTATTAGTATTTCTTCCTTGGTAACAACAATCATTGATCATTATTTCTCACAGTTCTGGGGGTTGACAAGGCTCAGTTAGGTGGTTCTTGCTTACGGTCTCTCAGGAAGATTCAGTCAGATGGTAGTGGGAGCTGGACTCATCTGAAGGCTCATTCACTTTCATGTCTAGCACTTAAGCCAGAAATACTCAGCATCATTCTCCTGTGGTCTTCCCACGTGGAGGCTTCTGGTAGCCAGACTTTTTATATGGCAGCTCATTGGCTTCAAAGGTACATGTCCCAAGAAAGAGATCCAGGGAGAAGCTGTGTTGCCTTCTAGACCTAGCCTCAGAAGTCGCAGAAATCACTTCTGCTATCCTTTGTTAATCAAGGTCATTGTACGTGCTCACACAGGATCAACAGAAGGGGACAGAGGCACCACCGCTTGATGGGAGTGGCAAGGTTCTAGAAAACCATGCAGGACTGGGAATATTGTTGTGGGCGTTTTGTGAAAAATACAGTCTGCCATAACCAGTTAGGAGGCCATTTCTATAGTCTTGGATAGTTGCTACAGTGGATAAAAGGATGATCATAGTGAATATAAAAAAGGATATGTTTTTTACAAATTTACAAGAACTTACAAGGCTTGCTAATGGTTTAGATGTGGCCAATAAATAAAAATCTAAATCAAGATGGCTCTAGGGTTTTGGCTTGAGCATTTTGGTGAACAGTGTGCTGTTGACCAAGTCGGGGAAGACTGGAAGAGAAGCAGATCTTTTGAGAAGCTTAAAATGACTAATAGATGTCTATTTATTTGGCTATGTCATGCAATTCCATATGCTGGAAAGACAAGTGTGGAGTGCCCATATATTCATTGAGTTGCAGTTTCTCTTATTTGTATCTCTTCCCGAGAGTACAGTCTGCTTTTCTCCTTTGCATTGGGTTATATCAAGTATTCTCAGATACCTTTGTAAATCAGTGCAAAAAACAATCAGATTGTTTTTTTAGTATCCGTTTCCATTTTGGAAAATGCCTACATTTTGTCTCCCTTGAGAAATTTGAAGATGAAGGAAATCATGTCTAGAATAGGAAAAAAATAATTTTTTTTCCTCCTGAAACCAAATGCTTTTGGAAGTAGGAGTCAGTTTAAAAGTTTTCAACTTCATTTTTGCAGTGTAAATAGGTAGTTTTAGTCCCTTTAAAATAGAGCCAGCATGATATTCAAATGGACTGTTTTAAAGCTGTCCCTTTAATGCATATATTAATGCTTATGTTTAAGTGTCCATAATAAGTTTAACTGGATTTTTTTTATATTTTACCTTTTTTATTTGTTCTCTCCTTTTATAACTGTTTAGCATAGTGTGCACATTCTATCCTTGTGGGTTAGAAGTAAGCTGACTCTTATACAATGGTAATGGGTATTTGCTCTTAATTTCAGGTCTAATACTCCAGTTATTTTCTCAATACTTTAAATCCATTTATCTTGTAGGCTCTTATTCGTTGAAGTATATTTTTTATCTCTCTATGCTTCTGATCATTACATTAAGAATGTTATCTCTTAACAACTATTGGAAATTATCTTAATGCATTATTTGGTGTAGTATGTAGTAGTGTAAAACATTAGCCTCAGGTGTGTGTGTGTGTCTGTATGTGCATGTGCACACATTCTAATCACATTTGCCTAATTTATATCTAACTTAACATTTATTAGTAGGAAAAGGTCTGAAGGGAATGTTCACAAATACACACAGTCACATTTTGATCGTATCAGAGGCTTAAGGAAATCACTTTTTTTTTCTTTTTAGAGTAAAGAAATTCATTTTCAGAGACGGCAAACTACCTTTGAACTAACTTTAGAAGCTGGGGAGAAGTTACTGAACACAGCTAACCTGGAAACTAAAGAGTTGATTGAAAAGAAAATCAGTCAACTCCGGGACAACTGGAGGGACACAGAGCTCCATGTAGGAGAGCTAATTAAACAGTTGCAGAACAATGTAGAGGTAAACTCACCATTTACTCTTCAGGATATTCAAACGCAGTACGTGGAGTTTTTGTTTGCTGGGCAAAAATGGGCATGATTTTAGGAAATCACAGTATTGTTAAGTTTTCCAAGGGACCTTGGATCCTAATCCATGAATCATGCCAGTTACTTAATGTAAAATAATAAGAGAGCATTGAAAAAGCTCGATGTTAAGTATATAAATACTTGAGGTTCTCTTTTCTATCCACTCGTACGAAATAGGAAACCTAGTTGTGTTCCATGGCCATTCTATATACAAAGCTAATGTTCCACATGTGGTCTGTCCTTGGGCATAGTATATGAAAATAAACACAGTGATACTTCCTCTTCTATCATCAGAGAATGTGCCTTTCCACATAAGCACATGTAAGAATTTCCCGGATAACTTATGATTATATTTTTAAGAACCAAAATGTTTTATTCTGAGTCATTGTTGGGAAAAGAATTATTTTGTTATCCTAAAATATACTGAGATGTTCTTAAGGACTCTGAGCTGCTTTGAACCTAAGGCCCTACACAGCTATGCTCTCTGAGTAATTTTGTGGTTCTTAGTGTTTTTCTTTTATTTTCTTCTCTACACATTATTTAAAGCGGCCTATGCTTAATTTTTGTTTCTCTGAGCATACTTACTCCTCATAAGTCCACTTTCCTTCCTGATCTGTTGTGCGTGTACCAAATCCAGATAACCAACCTTCTCAAGAGATAGTTTTGGTTTTTGTTTTTTTGAGTAAAGAATAAGTATGTGCTGAGTTAGGACCTGAACATCTCTCCTATGAATAAAGTATCTGAATTTTATTTGGTATATGGGCTATGTGAAATTCATTAACTAGCAAGTATTTGTCAAGCATTTTGCCCTGGTTGTAAAACATTGTGGTAAAGGTAGCTAATGGTTTGGAGGGAGAACTAAGGACTCAGTTTTTTCCTCTCTCCACTTTCCTCTTGGTTGTGTTCCAGAGACTTTATGTTGCTAGACAAGTGACTTCCTCTTCTGTGAATTCTGTGTTACTGTAGAATAGGGCCAACCCAGGTGTGTTTAGGTATAAGCTGTACTGAGGAATAAGATAGTGTTTGACTTCATGTTTGTCTACTTCAGTAACCTCAGGACTAGAAATCTATCCCAATGAATCCATTATAAATATTCTGGAAATGCAGGCAACTTTTTTCTCCATAATAGAAGGTTAAAGGAAGAGAGATGGTGTGAAAGAATGGCATTGCGGGGGTGAGGGCGGGGGCTGGACTGCATCCTCAGATCGACCCTTGACTGGTCTGCTTCTGACCACATGTCCTTGGCCAGTTTTGTCTGAACCTCAGTTTTCACATTTTAAAATGTGAAGCCCTGTGTGTCTCCTAAGATTATTATAATTACAACGAGATAATGAAGTTGAGAAGGCTTTTGTAAACTGTAAAGTGCTCTAAGCAGAAGGTGGCAATCTCAGTGGTGAGAAATGTCGAGTGAAGTTTCACTGTGAAAGGGTCCCTGAAGCCAGGCTAACTTCAAGAAAGAGAGAGCAGAGGCATGACATGAGACAAGAAGACAAGAAAAGTGGTTGAGTGCTTTTGCTTTATGCTGCTGTTATAGTGTGTGCCCAAGACTGTCAATGTTAAAAATTAATCCTTAATAGTAGCCTTTTAAATGTGAACTCCCCCCCAATTGTGAACTTTCCCAAAACTGAAATAGGAATAAGATTAGATAGAGGATATAGGGAAGGAAGAAGAAATATTTCAAAGCAAAAGCCAGTCAGCTCAATAGTTCAGCCACACATAAAGCTGCACCAGAGATATTCTGCTTTTAGACCAGGCTGCTCAAGACAAGGAACTGGGTTTCTGCGTGATTTACAAAAACACATTTATTGGAGTGGATTAAATGAGTTATTCTGTTTCTACAATTCATTCTTAAAAAACAAAGTACTTACCAATTTTAATACTGTTTTCAAATAGACCTGGGACCAGTGTGAAAAGAAAATCAAGGAGTTGAAAAGCAGGCTGCAAGTTTTAAAGGCACAAAGTAGAGATCCTCTTCCAGAACTTCATGAGGACCTCCACAGAGAAAAAGAGCTGATTAAGGTATTGAAAGCCGTGAAGGGGTGTTCAAGATAATCACTTACTGCTTTTGAGAGAAGTTGAAGTGTTTGTTTGCCTTTCTATTCTGTGTTGAAACTGTTTCCATGTTCAGTCAGAAAACATTTTGCCTATCTTCTGTCAAAAAAAAAAAAAATCCTTGTTTCCAAAGCAATTGGAATGGATGCTCTTTGAGATCCATGTGTGAATATGAGAAAGACTTGCAGAAATCCTTCTTAGGAATTGGGGGAGGAGAGTTCTCCAGGTCCTCTTTATTTCTCTCCTCTGTAATATAACATGTGCCCTTTGAGATTACACTGAAACCTGTTCCCTTAACGAATGACCTTGTGTTTGAAAAGAGAGTAAAGTATTACTATAGAATTTATTTTTTTAGAAGCCAAGCGGTTGGACTTTTTGCTCAACTATAACATTTTTATAAAACCTTCCAAACTATATTCTGCCTAGTTGATACAACACTAGCAATTATTCCTGGGTATTTTAGGCCTTTGCTGAAGATTATTGCAGAAGAATGGATAGGAGTTTGGACCGGTAAAATTCACAGGTCAGGGACAGCTCACCTGTCTTCCTATCTGCAGGTTTGATGTTTAAAAAACATCCAGAGTCAAATGGAATGATCTTTTATCTTGATCAGGAATCAAATTGAAAAAATTAGGAAGAAATGAGTATTCTTATCCTTCAAGCTATGCTGGAAGTTAGTATGCTTCAGTCTGCATCTTTTTTCTTCTTTGTAAAAATATTCCAACATGCAAAAAATTTCCAACATAACAAATAATATGACAAACTGCCATGAAACTCTCACCCAGCTGAAAAAATAAAACATTTCAAATACAGTTGACACGCCCTACATAATCCTCAATGTGCTTCCCCTCCCCAGAGGGACCCACAACCCTAAACGAAGTGTTTTATCATTCACGTGCACTTCTTTATAGTTTTCCTACATGCGCGTGTAGCTCTCAGTGAAGTAGAGAAGTATTACTTTTGTTTTTCAACTTTATATAAGCAGCACCATTACTCCGTACTAAAGTCATACAGATACATTCCTACATTTTCAAGTTTTGTTTTGTACATTTACATCCTTATTCATTTAAGAATTGATTTTTGCATATGTTTTGAGGTAAAGATCCAATTTTTAATTTACTCATAATGGAAAATCACATGGATGACCATTGTACTGCTGCCCATTCTCCAGTGTCAAATATCAAGTTGCCATATATGTGGGATTTTTTTCTTGGGGCTCTATTCTGTTGATTTGCTTACCTCAGCCTTTATATCAAATTATCTTGATTACTGAGCTTTTTTTAAAATAACAAATCCTCATTTCAGGCATGATGTGTACTCCTACTTTGTTCTCTCACATGCGTATGGATGTCCTTGGGTCTTTGATCTTCCACATTTAGAGGCAGTTTGTCAAACTAGGAGAAGTCCTGATAAGAGTTTTAGTGGAATAGTATCAAATTTATAGATACATTTTTTTGTATCTTTTTGATACTGAATACTCCTGTTCCTGCAGATGGCATGTTTCTCTCCTTTTAGTCATGTTCAATAATGATGTATAATTTTCTTTATGTAGTACTATACATCTTTTGTTAGATTTCTTTCTTGGCATGTTATTTTTGACACTGTTGAAAATACTTTTTCTAATTATATTTTCTTTTCATCACCGGTGCCTAGAAATAATAATTTTTGGTTGATATTATATTCAGTCATCTTGCGAAAATCTTTTGTTAATTCCAATAATTTTCATAATCTTTTAGGTGTCTATGTAGACAGTCACCATCTGTGAAAAATGACTCTTCTTTTGTTTCTTCTTTTCTTTCTATATTGTTTTTTCCTGTTCTTTCTATACTGGTCAGTACCTCCAGAACATTTTTTAGTATAATTGATAGGTGGCTCCTTCATGTCATTCCTGATTTTAAAGAGATTCTGACATTTTACCACTAAATATGGTATTTGCTGATGATGGCTTTATTAGGTTAAGAAAATTTGTACCTATCCCTAATTTTCAACATTTTTATGATCTCTACATCTTTAGTAGATCTAGATGTCAGGGACAGTGGAGAAAATTTGGAATCATACTCTCAGTTGACACATAGAGTTTCCTTCCATAAAGTCTAGAAACCAGTGCAGAGTGTGAACTGTAAACTCCTAAGAAGGCATAGTATTTCCCAAGTGTCACACTCTTCAGCTTCCACAGCCTCAGTGTTCTATCTCTCAGTGAAAAAATCAGGAAGAGAGACCAAGAGCATTGAGTTCATTGATCCCATGACCATATTCCAAAAAGAACTTAAGTAACCCGAATCCTGTCTAGGAGAGTGTTTATCACCCCTGAGTCACTTGGGAGAGATACACCAACCATTTGACCATCTGAGCTTTACTCTCCTCCTCAGAAGATGACATTCTCATTACATCTAAGTTGACATATGGACTAGCACTTCATTACATACTAGCTTTTCACTGTTAACAAAATTGGTCTAGTGGACATCTGTGTTTATAAGACCTGTCAAATGATTGAGCTCGGGGGACAGTTTTATTTTTAAAATAATTTTTCAGTTAGTAATATTGTCACATGGTTCAAAATCCAGAAGGTGCAAAAGGCATACATGAAAATTCTTTCTCCATTGGTTCCTCTCCACCAGAGCAGTCAGTGTTACCAGTTTGTTTTTGTGTGTGTTTTTTAATCTAATTGTTTTATTCCAAGCCAGCAATTTTTCTAGCATCCTTCAAAGAAGGGTCTTTTCTTTTTTCACCACTGATTTATGAGTCCTTCTTTAGCATGTATTAAATTCTAATTCAGGCAGTCAACAAATATTTTTTAAAGATTTATTTATTTTGGGGGGAGAGGTAGAGGGAGAGGCTCTTAAGCAGACTCAGCGCTGAGGGTGGAGCCCAATGTGGGGCTCGATCCCCAGACCCTGAGATCATGACCTGAGCTGAAACCAAGAGCCAGTCGCTCAACCGACTGAGCCACCCGGGGGCCCCAGTGTTACCCATTTGTTGTGTATTCTTCCAAAGATAGTCTGTGCATATACAGGCCAGTATTTATATAGCTACACATTTATTTTTTGGTCCTGTTTTTACCCAAATGGTAAGGTGAAAAATGGGACTTGACAACCCACCCCGGTAACTGAGGGCACAGGCAGAGGTTTTAATGCCACCATGCTGTGTCCGAGTCCAGTCAAGGACTGTGCAGCTTCACTTCACGTGGTCAAACAACTGATGAGTCTGAGAAAGCTCCTCTGAGGAATTACCTTTGTGTCTGAGATCTGAAAGCGTAAGTAGGAATTAACTAAAATATATTTGTGGAAGCATCAGGGTGAAATAAAGAAATACAAATTTAAATAATAACTAATCATCATATATTTCAAAGCTGTCTAAACATATATATCCATATATATATAAAACATATATCTATATAGATGTAGATATAGATATAGATATAAAACTCCGGAAAGTATGTGGAGATAGTCATTCCTCTTAAAATGTAATTTGGCAATATTTATTAAGAATTATAAAAATGTCCATATTCGGGACGCCTGGGTGGCCCATGCAGTTAAATGTCTGCCTTTGGCTCAGGTCATGTGGGATCAAGTCCCACATGGGGCTCCTTGCTCAGCAGGGAGCCTACTTCTCCCTCTGCCTGCCGCACCCCCTGCTTGTGCTTGCTTGCTGTGTCTCTCTTCCTCTGTCTCTCTGACAAATAAATAAAATCTTTAAAAAAAAAAAAGTCCATATTCAAAAGTTCTACACCTGTTATATTTATCCTTTCAGTCATAGGAAGAAACCAAGTATCCAAACCAAATCAATTTAAACCCGGCTATGGAAAACAGAAACAGGCCTCCCTACTGTGCAGGCAGCTGAGCCTACACTGGTGAGCAGGGCCTTGGACAGGCTGAGCTTCCCTGCCACCAGACCGGGGAATGCTGCATGAAACTCGGCTGTCTTGGGAGTCTCTAATTTTAAGTCAGTGAGTGGCTCCCCTCCACCTGTGAGTCGTCCCCTTTATATTCTGTAGCCAGTGAAAGTGTTCCACACAGAATCTGCTCTCATCCACTCTACTAGAATCATGAGGGTAAAACTAGGTAACAAGAGTATAAAGTGGGGGATGCCTGGGTGGCTTAGTCGGTTAAGCGGCTGCCTTCGGTTCCGGCCATGATCCCAGGGTCCTGGGATCAAGTCCCACATCAGGCTCCTTCCTCAGCGGGGAGCCTGCTTCTCCCTCTGCCTGCCACTCTCCCTGCTTGTGCTCTCTCTCTCTCACAAATAAATAAATAAAATCTTTAAAAATTAAAAAAAAGTATAAAGTGATGATTTTTCTTCTGATAAAGGTATCTCTGAATCTCCATGCAACCTTGAAAGAGAATTCTCTGGGCCATTTTACTGAGTGGAAATTTTTGTCAGCAAGTTACATGATCATGTCAGTGTAGCTTTTAGAACTCTGAAAACCAGTCAGAATTAACACACTTTTATTGTTGCCACCCCGAAGAGTCTTCTTTCTGTCTCAATAGGCAGGTATGAACGGAGATCCTTAAAATGTGCCAAAGAATGAAGAACTGTGAGCACAGTAAGAATCTGGAAGACTTTTGAGTACTCGTTCCAGCACTTTCCTGTTGTAAAAGCAATTTTCTCAAGTCCTAGAAATCAGAAAGTTTAAATCTGACACATTTTAAATAACAATGGTTTCCATGACCAGAGAGATTTTCTGCTAACCAAGTTCTGCCAGTTATTAGGGAAGAATTTATTTTTTTCTTCCGTTATACTCATTCTTTTTGAAACTTAACCAAAATAATCCCCTTTGAACAGAAGCTGTTGTTAGGATTGCCACAGTAGCAACAATGCTTAGGGGGGTTTTGTTTGTTTGTTTGTTTTAAGATGGAAAATCACACCTTATACAACATTTCTTTAACACAGTTTCAATTAAAAGTGGGGGCGGATAGGGCTCTGGGGTGTCTCAGTCGTTAGGCCTCTGCCTTTGGCTCAGGTCATGGCCCCAGGGTCCTGGGATCGAGCTCCGCATCGGGCTCGCCACTTAGTGGGAAGCCTGCCTCTCCCTCTCCCACTCCCCCCTGCTTGTGTTCCCTCTCTTGCTGTGTCTTTCTCTGTCAAGTAAATAAATAAAAATTTTTTTTAAAAAGTGTGTGTGTGTGTGTGAGATTGTTGCTAGACTCCAAAAATAATTTCTTCTCAATATAGGTAAAGACCTACATGTTTTTAAAACAGAACTAATTATGTAAAATGAACTACCTGAGGAAATGAAAATAAAGGTGGAAAAGTTTTCTTTTGAGAAAAAGGTGGTGAAGAACGAGCAGCGGCTGCCCTGGGCTGTTTCTCGTTCGTAAGGTCCTGTCCCGCCTCCCCTTCCCCCCGCCCCTCCCCCAGAGTCCAATCAAAGGATTAGCCTACAGGTTTGGAAACAACAGCAGCTTGAGTTGGAGTGATTCCACCCCCCCCCCGCCCTTGTGTTTAAATGCAGGAATTAGAGAAGTCTTTGGGCAACTGGACTCAGAACTTGAAAGAACTTCACACAATGAAGACCGACTTAACCCAGCACATTCTTGTGGAGGACGTGATGGTTTTGGAAGAGCAAACAGAGCATTTGCACAGACAATGGGAGGATCTCTGCTTAAGAGTAAGTCAGTTAACTGCAGGGCATGGCTGTTCTGGAGTTTATTGAAATGTCTCTGGAGGCCAGACAAAGTAGAAAGGGGCTTAATTTCATTGAACCGGAGGCCCTTTGCAGTTGGAGCCCGGGCTTGCTGCTGTCCCTTTAGAAGGCAGCACCATGGGGTAACAGATCTGACCCTTTGTTTCTCCAGGGCTCAGTGCTGGTACTTTGTACACTTTTAATGAGCTTTTTAAAAACTCACCTTAAATAGGGGCGGGGGGGGAATTGCGATTTTGAGCAGCTGTGAGCACTCAGCTCTCTGTTGTGTAGATGACAAGTTCCCATCGGGATATCAGAATCAGCACTTCAGCAGAGAGGTCTCCTCTGGCCTTAGGGCAGTATCTCTCTGGGCCCAACAAACAGCAGGCGTCAGTGCCCCGCAACAGGGTGTTTTATCTGAGAACTCTGTTCTCGAGCAATCCGATGTTTCTTTCAAGTAGCTGGCTTTTTTCCCAAAACTCTAAAAGAAAGGATCAACAGCTCCACTTAGTATCTCAGTGGATCCCTTCTACTTATTAAAAATGAGATCGTGGTTATAGTCCAATACAGTACATGTTTGTGACAGGAGGGAACCAAAAGGTTCAAATAGATCTTTGTTTCAAGAACATAGAATTTTAAGAAAAATGAATTCCTTAATCTCATTTTTGTGAATTAAGAGAGATTTAAAAGTTGACTTTTTTTAACACTTTTGGGTGCATTTTAATAAAGTAAAATCATTTTTCCTTCTTGGTTTTAGTATTTAATATTCATAATGAACTGTAATTTTAAATGTCCTCTTAGAATTTTTATTCATATTTTATGTAAAAGAAAATATTTAGGCTATGTGAAAAGTATCCTAGAACGAAGGCAGAAGCGGAGACTGGGGCCCAGATGTTCCTAATTGTTACCATTAGGAAACCAATCAGAATGACGCTGTGCAAAATGCCAGGATTTTCAAAAGCTAAGATAAATAGATGCCCTGAGGAATGGAAACACAAAACTTGTTTTTTTAGGGCTAGTTCTGAACACATTTGGCTGGGTGGATGTACAAGCCTTAGGTATTTTTGCCTTACTCTGAAAAGATCACTTTGTTTCCTTGTCCAGAGCAGGAAAGCCTAGGGGAGTTGCACCTTAGTTTCCCCATCTGTAAAGTAGGGGGTTAAAACTTTATCAAAACTCTTTTAACTCTAAGATTTTAAAGATTTTTAAGAGCTGAGAATAATTTTGTCCATTTAGAAAGGCTGATTTGCATTCTTTAAATTTATATTTAAGTTGTCAATTTGAACCTTTTAAGGAGGGAAGAGCCTTTGTGGAAGCCAGCTTAGGGGTTGCTGATGCATAACGGGGTATTGGGTATTTGGGATCAGCCTGCTTACTACAGACTAGTATTTGGTTCCATTTCCATAGTTTCCATCTAAAGCCATAGTGCATAATGGGAAGATAGATTAAATGAGTGATATGCATTTGTTTTTTATTTTATTTTGCTTTATTTTTGAAATCTACCACTAAAATATTGAAATAACTTCAATTTTGTAGTCCATTTGCATTACAAATGTTAGATTTATGTTGTGATCTAGATTACAGTTTTTAAGTTAAATAGGCAGGACATTGGTCTTAAATAGGAATAAGGACTTGAAGGGTGCCTGGGTGGCTCAGTTGTTATGCGTCTGCCTTCAGCTCAGGTCATGATCTCAGGGTCCTGGGATCGAGCCCCACATCAGGCTCCCCGCTCAGCGGGAAGCCTGCTTCTCCCTCTTCCACTCCCCCTGCTTGTGTTCTCTCTCTCCCTGTGTCTCTGTCAAATAAATAAATAAAATCTTTAAAAAAAAAAGGACTTGATCATGTTTAAACAAAAAGATTTGGGTCATAAAACTGTAAATGAGCATGTAGCAAGCCATCAGTAAATGTATGTTGAAAGAACAAAGATCAGAAGAAATTTGGGTGATGTTTAATGTATTTCACCTTCCCTGTTTCTAATTTTTAATATAACCTGGTAATAATAGATATACATTGGATAAAACTGAATTCTTTCGGTCAGTTACACTTCAGACACAATCTTTATTTTGTTGCTTTTTATGGCACTTATCCAAAGGTGTAACTATTGATGTTGAACCCTAGGTAACTATTTACCTAATACCGTAGGTATTAGGTAAATAGTGATTTAAGTCTGTAGGGTTATTGATGAAAATGAATGAAATTCATAGTCTTTTTAATGGGGGGGAAGGAATAGGAAATGCTTTCCTACCTGCCTGTATTCAGCTGCCCAACACATTTTCATTTCCAGGTGGCTATACGCAAACAGGAGATTGAGGACAGACTCAATTCATGGATTGTGTTCAATGAAAAAAATAAAGAGTTGTGCACATGGCTGGTGCAGATGGAAAACAAAGTTCTACAGACAGCAGATATTAGTATTGAAGAAATGATTGAGAAGTTACAGAAGGTAAGCAGGAGTACCCCAATGGTTGCACTTAAAGACTACCACGGAATTCCCCGCTCTCGCTCACGGGCTCAAAGTGGCATAATGTTATAGATCGATTTCTAATAACATTGCAGAAATATGAGGAGCCTTTCTCACTTTCTTTATTCCTTTTCAGAGAAAAGCTGGTAAGTGAGGATTCCAGAGAGATGGGAAGTGTGGGACCATTCCGGGGGGGGGGGGGCGCACGTTGCTTGCTGTGCTTTCTCTCGGGTGGTCTGCCCAGAGCAGGGGCTCTCGTCAGCTTAAGCATCAGTTCACACCTCCAGCAACTTAACGGCTTCCGGTGGCTACTGTGAAGGAGCTCTCCTCGCCAAAGGGGAGGGGCCGGCAGCAACTGGGTTTATAAATCTGAAATGGCCACCAGGTGCCACAGGGAAGGGCAAAAAGAGCATTTGGGGCGCCTGCATGGATCAGTCGATTGAGCATCTGCCTTCGGCTCAGAGAGCATGATCCCAGTGTTCTGGGATCGGGCCCTGCGTTGGGCTCCCTGCCAAGCAGGGGAGTCCACTTCTCCCTCTCCCTCTCCCCCTGCTCATGTGCTCTCTCTTGCTCTCTCTCTCTCTCAAATAAATAAGTAAAATCTTAAAAGGGGGGGGTGCGTTCTTGGTGCAGTCATCCAAAATGGCACTTAGTGATGATACAGGTTAATTTAGTTATACTCTGTTGTCCTCGGTGACCCAAGTAGGTTAGATTAGAACAAATCTGGGAGGGGAAACCAGGGCTACTGGATTAAGAAAGTAACTACTGGGGGCACCTGGGTAGCATTTGACTCTTGATCTCAGCTCAGCTCTTGATCTCAGGGCATGGAGCCTACTTAAAAAAAAAAAAGTAACTGCTGCCTTACACATTACACATGTGCCAAGTGGGCGTTGTTTGACTCGTTAGCTCCTCACTGACGAGTTGCATTAATGGGTGTGAAGTTTTTGATTTTTTTTTTTTTTTTTTAATTTCAAGAGGCAGCTGTATGCTTGTGACTGACGAAGAAATGACTTTTCAGTAGTAACTGAGGCTTTGTATTTTGGTGCCTTTGTCAGGACTGCATAGAAGAAATAAACTTGTTCAGTGAAAACAAGTTACAGTTAAAGCAGATGGGTGACCAGTTGATGGAGGCCAGCAACAAGGCAAGAGCAGCTGAGATCGAGGACAAGCTCCACAGAGTCAGTGACCACTGGCAGCACCTTTTTGACGTCATTGGATCGAGGTGAGAAATGGCCTATGAGTTACTCTTATTCCCCAGGTACAGTGGTTACTACACAATACTGAATTCGATCCACAGTATTAATATAGATCTAGAAACTGAGCTCAAGCTCTCAAAACTGAGCTCAGTCTTGCTCAAAGGCAGTCCAGCAGTTTTATAAGCTTAGAAAGGCAAAATTTGGTAAAAAAATGAGTGGAAATTCTTATTTCAACATTTTAGGAAGATTATAGTATATCACGCTTTAGTATTTTTTTTTCTTTAGCTTAAAATTTCACATGAAGCTAGGTTTAAATGAGAGTTGGAAATTTAGAGAAGAGATCCTTGAGGAGGTACTATTTAGAGGTTTTAGCTCTGCTTTAGGATTTGCATGTCCCCCAAATGAAATCCTGCCTGCCTGTTCCTGCTTGTATGTGGCAAATGCAAGTAGGTCAGGACACGGGCCTGATTTCTAGATGCTAGTCCCCGACTGCCTGCCCCCACTGCAGGGGTTTGGCACACTCGAGGCAGGGGTCCTCCACAAGTGTGTGCTCAGCATGCCAGGCCCCGCTGGGCATCTGGTCCTAAGATGTGGACTTAAGAGACATGTCTGTGGCCACAAATCAAAGCTAAATTCTCTAGTGCAGTCTTATCAGAAATAAGACTGGTAATTTTATCTCCCCTCACAAATTAATGAAGATGATGCCCCCCAAAGCGTTTAAGGGCCTTTTGTCTTCAAATTCTCTCTCCAAAGACAGACCCCAACCAAAGCGTTTTTCACGTGCAACCTGACATATGAAAAAATGGTCACTCAGCTCTGGGACCACCCATGCAGCTTTGTGTTTATACCGGCTGAGTGAGTCTTTCACATAACAGTGTGTTTAGGTGTTTTGAACACACATATAAAGCAGAATATACAGGAGAACCTGTAAGGAGAATGAAGAATTAGGGAGGAATGAAAATAAGATACCCTTAATAATTTGGCATTTATTTCCTTGACCTCATTGTTACTGTAAACTATAAGTGAACCTGGTTCAATCAGCAAGGGCGCCAGGTTAAGTGCTATGAGAATTTACAGACAGGAAGTAAGATGAGTCAATTACATTAATGGGAGCAGCTATAAAGCCAACTGGTTTGAGAGCTCAGCGCTCGTCTTTCTGGAGTGGGGGTGGGGATTAGGAAGAGCCTTACAGAAGAGGGGTGTTACCAGATGGTCCTGAGTAAGAGGTTGGGATCCTTGAACATTACTGGTGGCAGATTGTTGTGAGCAAAAAGGTACAGAGATGGGGCACCTGGGTGGCTCAAGTCGGTTAAGTGTCTGCCTTCAGCTCAGGTCATGATCCCAGGGTCCTGGGATCAGACCCCTCCCCCTCCCTCTGCCCCTCCCCCTGCTCATGCTCTCATGTTCTCTCTCAAATAAATAAGTAAAATCTTTTTTAAAAAAAGTACAGAGATAGAGCAGCATGGAAGTCTTTCAGGAAATGACAAGAAGCTCCACTGGTTCAAATATAGGAGATGAAGCTAGAGAGGTAGGTTTAAGCTAAAGCTTAAAAGACCTTCAATCTCAACTGAAGACTTGGCCTCTTAAATAAAGTCTGAGTCATTCATGGTTCTTTAGCAGTCGAAGGCCTGCTGAAGACGAATATTAGGGTGATTTGGCTGGCAGTGTAGGCTGGGCTGAATTTGACTTTGTGCCAGTTGAAAAAGAAAATCTGTAGAAATCCATGGCAGTAACCCAAATAAGGATTAAGAGCACAGGTTTTGAGCATGTCCTGACTTCTCACTTACTTATGGTAGAAACTTGAGTAGTATCTAATCTTTCTAAGCCTCAGTTTCCAAATCTGCAAAAAGTGTCTAACAGCACTGCTTACATCAGAGGCTGCTGTGAGGCTGGATGGCGGGTGTCTCACGTGCGGCACAGGATCAGTGTGTGGAAGCCAGCATTTACTGAGTGGCTATTATCACTGTTTTTCCCTAGTAAGACTCGAAGACAAAGTACCATGTTTGTTGAATGGGAGAGGATTTCCTCAATTGTGTCTAATACTGAGCAGTCTTTCCTCCATGAGACCAGTGTCTTCAACCTTCTTATTTCCAGTGCTTAGAACAGTGCCTCAGATACCTGTTGAAATGAACATTCCAGTGCATAAGAATGTGATCATTTCTGTTGGGTAAATTGTGTCTAGTATGTCTTTGTTGACATTGTCTTTAAGTCCTAAGTCGTCTTGGGCACCTGGTGATTGAGGGTATGATGACATCAGACCTGTTTATGGATCATTCAGGAGCAGGGTCTAGATTATGCTTCCTGAAGACTAGAGTGACAGTCTATTCTTAATCATTCATGCTTTGGTTCTATAACTCTGGAGTTTAATAGGCTCTTTCCTTTCCTCCCTTCTCTCTGGCTGCCTGTCTTCAGCCAATTCCTTGGTGGGAAAGAGATAAAACAGCAAGTGAAATTTCATTAGTCTTCTTGGAAGGAGCAATTGGCAAAGTAAGGAGTTGAAATAATGGCAAATATATTGGCTACCAGCTGTATTCTTGACCGTGTGCTTAAAAAGTATGATTTCACTTAATCTTGTTTGTAATTCTGAAAGGTAGATACCATTATCCCATTTTATAGATACAGAAACTGAGACACTGAAGATAAGTAACTTGCCCGTAGTTACATAGCCAGCATGTGAGGCCACCAGGATTTCAACCCATAGTTGTGTTGCTTCCCTGCTACCCCAGACTCTTCTGGTTTGTAATGAGGAGAGCAAATGAGAGTCTAATCCCTTCAAAACTGAAGGACTGGGAACAGAGTAACTTATCTTAAAGCAAAGACCAGGTGAGACAGATGGCTGAGAGCCTAAGAAACTCCAAGTTGAGTTTCCCCTTCAGGTGAATTTGTGGATTGAGGCAGCAAGCTGGGACCTGCCATAAATCAGGCTCATGTAGAATTAGCTCCTTGTCTCATCTCTGACACTGATTTCCTGCTGGGCCTACACAAAGGCATCATCACTGGGGAAGGGGGTTAGGGGCCCAGGCTGCAGAATTTAGATTTGAGCAGTGCCAAGCAGAACCTATAGTCCTGCAGGATGCACGGGCCATTAGCCCACAGAATTCTGGACACCATTTAACCTTTTCTCTCTTGCTCACCGTATTCTGCTGCTTCACTCCTATAGCAGGGGCAACATTTCATAAGTAAGATTTGGAGGGAGACCCTACATAGGTACCCAGCCTCATGACTTCAGGATTTTTTAACTACAGACATTTAACTTCAAAGTTTAGAATGGTGTTTAAAAGTCTATGATCTCAGTAAGTCAGGTTTAATTCACTGGGAAAAAAAAATTTTTTTAAGGCCTGTTGTTTTGGGTATGTTCTCAGCAAAATAGAGGTAAATTTCAAAAGACGGTAAAACCATTTCAAGTAGTAGGCTTCCCTATGGGATGGATAGGGGAGGAAATTGGTGTTGTTTTGGAAGTCAGGTTACTTGTATAAATCTTTCATTCTTGCAACAATCCTGCAAGGTCAGTATCCTCTATTTTACCGAGAGGCACACTGCGGGTCAGAGAGGGTAAATAACTGACCCCAGGGCAGAGGCGATTCTGCACAGGGTGGGGATGAAACTAGGGTCTGTCTGTCATGCCGCACCATGCATCAAAAGAGCACTGGGCTCCTTTGAGATCTGGCCTTTTAGAGGTAGTTTGTTAGAATTTTTCTAAAATGTAGATCTCTGTGTGGAATTTATTGTCTCCTCCAGAGTAGTGGTTCTCAAACTTAAACATGCATCAGAATCCCTAGAGGGCTCATGAAAACCTGGGCTACTGGACCCCACCGTCAGAGCTTCTGATTCTGCAGGTCTGGGTGGGGCCAAGAATGAGCATTTCTCACAAGTGCCCAGGTATTGCCAGCAGTGCTGGTCAGGGGGACAGAGAGCTAGAGTGAGCAGCAGGGCAAAGTGACACGGTGCTGCACCAAAAGTCAGAGCCCCTGGACCTGCCACCTACTATGAACAAGTCTTGTGACCTCTGTGAGCCCCGATCTCCTTGTTGATAAACTATGCACCAGAGCCTGGCAGAGAAAGCTCAGGACAGCGATGGGTCTGTCCATCCACATCCACTGTCAACCTCTGGTGCAGTTCAGTGTGGTTATATGGTAATAGAGGAGGAGAAAGCAAGCTCAGACCCAAACCACTGTTCTTTCTCTCCTTGTAAAGTGTTCTTCAGCTTCTATAAAATTGTTAAAGCAGAGAACCCGAGGGCTACATCTCCCAAAATAACCAACTCCTCAGAGAAGGGAGCAGGGGAGCCTAAGTCAGTCTTAATGCTGATTCCTCACATAAGGTTACATAGGCCCTGTTGTAGACATCAAAATTCACAGAACTGGCTCTCCATCAGAATTGCTGCAGGAGCTTTTAGCAGTCCTTGTGGGCCCTTGGGCAGCTTCTTATACTTGTAACATCTGAACTCTTTTTTTTTCTTTTTAAGAGTTTATTTATTTGACAGGGAGAGAGAGACTGCGAGAGAGGGAATACAAGCAGGGGGAGAGGGAGAGGGAGAAGCAGGCTTCCCATGGAGCAGGGAGCCCCATGCGGGGCTCGATCCCAGGACCCTGGGATCATGACCTGAGCCGAAGGCAGACGCCCAACGACTGAGCCACCCAGGCGCCCCAGAACATCTAAACTCTTATAAAACATGCTATTCGTGGACACCTGGGTGGCTCAGTTCGTTAAGTGGCTACCTTCGGCTCAGGTCATGATCTCAGGGTCCTGGGATCGAGCCCCACGTTGGGCTCCCTGCTCAGTGGGAGGCCTGCTTCTCCCATTCCTCTGCCTGCCACTCTCCCTGCTTGTGCTCTTTCTCTCTCTCTCTCTGTCAAATAAGTAAATAAAATATTAAAAAAAAAAACATGTTATTTAATCAACAGAAAGGCCATTTGTTTTTTTTGAGGGGGTTATTTGGTTTTTTGGAGGGTTTTTTTTTTTTTTAAGATTTTATTTATTTTTATTTTTTTTTAAGATTTTATTTATTTATTTGACAGAGAGAGACACAGTGAGAGAGGGAACACAAGCAGGGGGAGTGGGAGAGGGAGAAGCAGGCTTCCCGCGGAGCAGGGAGCCCAATGCGGGGCTCGATCCCAGGACCCTGGGATCATGACCTGAGCCGAAGGCAGACGCTTAACGACTGAGCCACCCAGGTGCCCCGATTTTATTTATTTTTAGAGAGTGAGTTGGGGGAGAAACAGGGAGAGGGATAAGCAGACTCCACACTGAGTGCAGAGCCCGACTCAGGGCTCGATCCCACAACCCTGAGATCATGACCTGAGCCAAAACCAAGAGTTGGATGCCCAACCAGCTGAGCCTTCCAGGCCCCCAGAAAGGCCATTTGAAGCACTATATATTTTTTGGTGAATGGTGTGATTATTCCAGAACCCCATCTGATTTGATGACCAGAAAATTATGTACTAACTATGCTTATTTGACATATTTAACTTTTTTTTTTAATTGTAGCTATTAAGGGCACCAGGCTTGGCTCATTAGGTAGAGCATGCAACTCTTGATTTCGGGGTTGTAAGTTCAAGCCCCACATTGGGTGCAGAGATTCCTTAAAATCCTTTAAGGGGTGCCTGGGTGGTTTAGTCACTTGAGCTGCTGACTCTTATTTTGGCTCAGGTCATGATCTCAGGGTTGTGGGATCGAGCCCCACGTTGCCGGGCTCTGTGTTCAACGCGGAGCCTGCTGGTCCCTCTCCCTTTGCTCCTTCCCCTGCTCACGTTTGTGTGCTCTCTCTCTCAACTAAATAAAATCTTGTTTAAAAAAAAGTCTTTTTTTTTTTTTAGGATTTATTTATTTATTTGACAGAGAGAGGAGCACAAGTAGGCAGAGCGGCAGGCAGAGGGAGAGGGAGAAGCAGGCTCCCTGCTCGGCGGGAAGCCTGCTTCTCCCTCTCCCTCTCCCCCTGCTTGTGTTCCCTCTCTTGCTCTCTCTCTCTGTGTCAAATAAATAAATAAAATCTTTAAAAAAAATTTTGTTTAAAATTATTAAAGCTATTAGCTCCTCCTTCCCCATGTTTTCTTACATAGTATCTTTGAAAACGGACCCAGCGAAATGTGAATGCAGGAGAGACCACTAAAGGAGCTTTCAGAACTACCAGCATGTGCGACCCTCTGTTTTGGAGGTAGCTAGGCTGCCTATTAGTGGGAACGCTTTGGGCGCAGGATGTTGGATGAGGGACAAAAGATGCCAGGTTGACTTGCTTCAGCCAACACAGACCAAAGCTCTGAGAACAGGGTCCTGCCCCCGTGCCTCCCCAGTACCCTGCCCTCAGTGGGACTCATGCCAGAAGAAGACTCAATCTGACACGTCTCACCTGTGTCTACTTTGATTTCAGAAACTCCCTGTGTAGACTAGATAGTTGAACTCCCAAAAAATCCATCTACTTTTGTTTCTCAGGACCCCTCCCCCATTTCATTATTCAAAGCCTTTGCTTCGTCCTATGTAGCAGGAGCCCTGTGGCCATAAGTCAGTCTATGTCTTTGGTAAGTCACTCTGGCTGGTTGTGAAGCCTCTTCAAAGACATGGGGCCGAGGGAAGTGGAGGCTCTTTTTAAAAAGACTCTTTCTAGCAGGATGTGTGAATGATCTGGTCAGAGCTGTCAATGCGTAAAGCAGATGGGACAGCTAAGTGGAAAGACATACCCCAGAATGTTTACAGTGGGTATCTTTTGGTGTTGGCATCGATGATTGTAATTTTCTTTTTGCTCATCTGTATTTTCTGATGTTCATTACAGAAAAAGGAACATGGTTTTGTTTTGTTTTTTTCTTTAAAAAAATGTCATCAGTGTTTTTACCTTTTGCCTTCATTTCTCTTGATGGTAGAGACTTGGCACCATTGGGTCAGTGTTTGAAGGAGGGACTTACTCAGACATGCTCCCATATATGATCCGTCCCTGTGTAGACTAGATAGTTGTCTTACTGCCGGAAGGATCAAGTCCATGAAAAGAAACTTTTTAACCAAGCATAATTTTCACATTTCACCTACCAATGTGAAAAGCCCACCTATTGTATAATAGTAGCAATTAAACTGTTGTCATTTAAGCTCAGCAGTTACTACCATGGCAACTGTGTGTTGGGATTGTTTTTCTCTCCCTTGCAGAATGGGCAGGGAGATGTGTGCCTTTTTAAATTGATAAAGTTTTTCATTGCTCTCTGTTTATCTGTATTTTCTCAAGGTTAGTTTGGGAGACCAAACAATGCTGCTAGTCATAGAGTTGACTTGCTATGGCCTGATCCAGTAGGACTGGAAGGATTTAGAGATTTTAGCGCGGGAAGAGCCAGATGTGGGATCGGCCTCCCCACTTCCATTTTCCTTCCGATCAGCCTGATCATTGCACCTCTGGAGCATGGGGCCACTGCTCCTGGACCCTGCAGAAATGCTTTTTTGAGGGTTGGGGAGTTTCCTTGAGGAGACTGCAGCCCCACCAGTGCATTCGGGGGCAGGCGGCATCCAGCAGCACCAGCAGGTCCAGTGTACTCGGCTTTGGGGCCCATATTTAGCAGGACCCAGGGACAGCTGAGCATGTGGGCACAAGTTAGATGTTGCATTTGGAGAGAGCCGTTTCCAAATCTGCACTCCCTAATTTCACTGGTCCAGAACATGCTCTCTCTCTTTCAAGGTAAGGATGTAATAATTACTAAATGTTGGGCTTTTGGGACCTGTGAGAAATGATTGATATTGTCGAGTCTTAAAATAAGGCTGAGAGTGAGCCTAAAAGGGACTGGACACAAACCAAGGGTGCTCTGGTAAACAGCCACTTGGGCTCTCTTAGAGAAACCAACGTTAGGGATATGGAGAAATTTTCAGAGACATTATGGTAAACCCTGGGAGGAGTTAACAAGGAAAATGGCAAAAATTCTTCCCCTGCAAAGTCTTGAACGCTATTTGTACTATAAGATAGATTTTTTTGCAAAAAGCAGAGGAATGGACTCGGTGAACTCTCTGCCTTACCTAAACCAGGATGCACAGGGCAAAAAAGGCAGGGCAGAAACCCCAGCCCCACCCCCAGAAATTTCTTCTTCAGGAAGACCTGAAGAAGGCATTCCTGTTGGACTCAGGGGCTTCCAATTTTGCCAGTTTTTTCAAACCTGAAACAGAAATTTGATTTGAAGAGGACAGAAATCCTCTTTTCTGTGCCCCAAATCTAAATGTTTCTTCCCTCCGTTTACAGCACTTCATAAATAACCCATAGCCAAGATAACACTGTGACTTTCTTCCCAGCATTGCAATCCTGTAGCGTCAGAACAAAGACTGTGTGTGTGTGTGTGTGTGTGCGCGCGTGTGTGCGCGCGCGTGCTCAAGAGAGGAAGGAGTGGAGATATTTGTTTATTGGAAGGGAGAAAACAGAGATTAAAACATGCAGTGAGCGGAGAGGCCGATCGGTCCCTTCCCCGGGGCACTGCTTTGTGGCCGCGAGCCTGCGGGAGGGCAGCTGCTGGGGAGGATGCTGAGCCGGGGGATGGAGCTGCCCGCCGCCGCCGGGGGAGGGGCCGCTTCGGCCTGGGAGGTGGAGGTGCAGCCGGGAACTTGGAGCTTCCGCTAACCAGGAGGAATGGTTTTTTCTCATCAACAGTAAGTGCCATTTCAGCCATCAGCTCAGCATATGGCCGAGGGGCAGCTGCCTTGTCTGTGTGTCTCACTCTCTCGCTCCCTCGTGTTGGTTACAATAGGAGTGACCGACGAGATGGTGGCTGTGTGTGATCAGCCATCAGGGGGATGGGTGCTCTCCCTGTGTCCTCTCGCCTGTGGTGTCTGCAGTCAGCCTTTGACAAGCCGGGGAGAGAGGTGATGATGCTGAGTGGAAAATGGAAGTCCTCCGGCGAATAAATGCTTCAAAGAGGCGATTAGCTCAAATGTCTTGTGATGTCCATGCCCCCCACATCAGGGCTTCAAGATCTTGGAGCAATTGATGATCTTACTATAAAGCTGTTTAGTCATTTAAAAAGATGCAAGTGTACAGAATCTGTACAGTGTTTTTAGCAACTTCAGCTGCCCCACAGGTTTGCGTATTGTTTGTTTGTTTCAGCATAAATTCAGATACTTCCACCATCTGTTGTCCTTAGTATTTTTTTAAGTTATGCTGTCCACATTGGCATGGGATTTTTTTTAATTTATGATGATCTAAGGTCTTTGTAGTTTAACTGTAGACCCTTTAGCATGTAGAGAAGAGGAGTGAAATGTAAATTATTCCATAGAAATGAATTTGGTATTAAAAGCCTCCATCACACGTTGTAAGACTTAGTTCTGATACACAGAATGATATTAATAGGACTTGATTTTGTTTTGGAGGGAGAGCGGGGTTCATAAGTATTCTATTCTGATCTATCGCTATTAAAATAAAACTTTATTCACCTTAATTATTTTCTGCATTTCTACCCATAATCCCTGCAAAAGATCTTCTAATTTGTAGCTACTCTTAGCAAAAGTTCTTCTTTTGTTTGGTTTCATATAAAAATGCTTTAGTTCTATCCAGGTCTTCCACTAATCCACCCAGGTGAAAAACTTCCCCGTTGCACCTAAAAATGTTGTTTTTCCAGTCCTCAGAATTAGAATTCAACTCAGGAAATCACACTTATTTTTTCCTGGAGAAATAGGACTTATTGAAATATATGTGTGAGCAATGTTGTTGAGTGCACTGGGGTAAAAAACATGGGTAAGTGCAGAGATAGGGAGCTCCGTAAACAAACGGTCCCTGGGGTTGATGTAACGCAGTATTGCGATTGCTTCCCTGTGCCAGAAGGCTGGATTCTGAAGGGCTTTCCTCGTGTCCCAACATTAACTCAAGATTTGAATTTTTCCAAGAGCGATATTAACAAGGCCTGACATGGAGGTCGGTTGCCTGGGTTGGCAAATGACACATCCTTCCTGGCCTGGGAAAGGTGATAATTAGATTACAGTATCTGTACGGAAGAGAATGATACAGACTCCACCAAACAGCTGATGGTTCCTAGAGCAAGTTGTAACATAATTATCTGAAAAAAATGTTTTAAATCACCATGCAGTTTTGGATATTATGCCTTCTGTCAGAGGTTGGGACCTAGAAGGAGGTTAAATCCTGATTAGATGAATCTTTTGTAGCTTTTTGGCAACTTCTTTTCTTTTCCTCCTACCTTCCCTTCCTCTTTAATGTGCCCTAAGAGTAGGTGTGATTTGTGTGCTTGTTTTTCAGTATTTCACTTGCCCTGTAGGGAACCAAGGTATAGCAGCATGTAGGGCTTGTAATGTGGCAGCAAATTGTTTTGTGGCAAACGGCTTGGAGGTGCTCTGACCTTTACCTCTTTCTTTTAATATATAATACAGCCATGTCTTTTATGAAAACAAATTTGAAGGTATGAGTGAACATCATTTATTCTTTCAAAAGATATTTATTGAGCACCTCCTATATTGTATTATAATGTTGAAATTCAATCTAAATTACATCATGAGCTCTATGGGAAAAATAAGACCTATATTTCAGTTATCTCTTGAATCCTTGGGACTCTGCACAGGATCCAAGACAAAGCACATGGTTAAATGCTTATCGAAAAGAATTATGGAGGGGCAAGTGCGGGCCCCCAAAGGATAGTACTTGGTGGACGGGCTTCTATGCTCCCCAGTGTATCCCAGAACCATGAGACTGGACTTCTGATCATAGTCCCCAACAGCAACAAAAACCATCCTGTGCCTGATACTAGCTAATGTATGTGCAGGTTTATACAAGTTGCCATGAGGAAAGGGCTTATGAACAGCAGCTCTGGACCCGAATGCCCAGGTTGGAATCCTGCCTCTGCCATTTAATGATCGGTGACTGGGGCAGGTTATTTGATCCCTGTGCCACGGTTACCTCACCTATTGAATGGGGATGCCAACAGTACTGATCTCATAGCATTGCTGGGAGGATTAAATGCATTGCTAACAAATAAAACACCATGGGCCTGGCACAGGTAGATGTCAGCAAGTTCTGTAGTTGTTCCATGTAGTCATAAAGTTTGTGAATTAGAAAGCATACCCGGTGTAGACACTTAAAAAGAATGGAATAGCAGTAGAAAATCTAATATTTTATTCCCATACTCCGTTGGCTTGTCTTAAGCACTCCATTTCAAACACCACTGGCCTGCAGTATCATAGTCCTGGGGAAGCCAAGTAAGTTCTTCCCCCTGCTCCATACTCCCCTCCCCCCCGCCCTGCTTATTGCACACCTCACCCTGGGATGACCAGGATTCACGATCACTGTATCCCTGTGTTTGCACCCAGGTTCTTTTGTCTCTTGTTAGCTCCTGTCATTTAAAGTTACATTTCTGCTCTTTTCTTTTTAAAATAAAGAGGCTGGGATACTTAGGATGGAGTAGGGTCAGGTGCCCAATAGAGGGGGTGGGCAGGAGAGCTGTGCAGGGGCCACCAGGCCCAAGCCCCTCTCCCCCACCTCTTGGAAGCTCTTAGGGCTGGGCTGCTTCTCCAGCCAGAGCCTTCCTGAAGGGCAGCCCCTTGCAAACTGCCTGAAAGACTCCTTGTCCTATAGGGCCTGGGGTTACCAGCTCCTCTGGCATTGTCTGGAGTGTCCTTTCTGGTCCCCAGGCAGTCAGGGTGGCAAGATATCGGGGTGAGGAGGATGTACCGCTAAAGCCTCTAAAGCCACAGGAACAAAGGCAGGATCTAGGTTACAGCTGCATCCAGGCCTGGCCCCAGATTCTGTTACTTCCTTTTTAATAAATCATCTTGTGGCTTTGAAGGGAGCTCCTTTTGGTGTTTGCAGTAAGACTGTAATTTGGAAAAACTTAGCGCCATGAAAATCATCTCGATCGTGGTTTCTGGGCATTGATCTCTGTTAGGCACTATGCCAAATACATTTCATGTGTTTATATCTCATTCAACCTTCTCAGGCACCCAGGGAGGGAAGGGATAACTAGTGTTGACACAGTTTTTCATATGAGCTTAAACAGAGCCAGGATTCAAACCCAGGCCCTGCCCACTAAGTCTGTGCTCTTTACCACCAGACTCCACAGCCTCCTCCCAGGCCTCCCCCACCTCATAGCAGAGTGGGGAATAAATATTTATGAAAGGACTTTGTAAGGTCCTGTGCCTTATAAATGAGTTGTTACTGTAGCATCATAGAATCCCAGTTGGCAGTAATAAGAGCTAGTAGTATACTGAGTGCTTACTCTCTACCAAAGACTTTACACACATGCTTTTGTTTCGGTCTCATGACTACCTGCAAAGTGGATAATTTTGCAGCTAACAAGGAAACTGGGAATCAGGAAAGTTAGGCTCCTTGCAGGAGTGCACAGCTCATGGATGGTACAGTGGGACTTAGAGCCAGGTCTGTTCACTTCCAGAACTCTGGCCTTAACTTCACCCAGATATTACCACCTCCCTGAAGCTTGAGGGACCTCAGAAGCCTACTAGAGTTGAGGATGCTGAAGTAAAAGGATTTTCCCTAAATCCTAAAACTAGCTGTTAATAGAGCTAGAGCTAAAAGTCCCCAGGGTTGACTTGGTTGATGGGAGGAGGCAAAAAATAAAAAATAAGTAAAAATTAAAACACACACAAATCTGTGGTCTACTTAAATAATAGCATGTCGTGGAAGTGTTCATACACATTCATTCTGCAACAAATGTTTGTCAATACCTCCTGCCCACCAGGCAGAGTGGGGGTGCTGTGCATGCAGAAGCAGCAAGCCCCGTGCAGCCTGGCTAGCGTGGATGCTGTCGTGATGGGTGCACGGTGCATGAGGGATGTGGACACAACACAGGGCAGGAGGTCCTGGGTGCTGCAGGAGCATGTGGGCCGGGGGCCCCCAGTGTCTTTTGTGAGCAGTGGTAGACGCTCCAGGAGAAGGGAAGGCGGGGGGGGGCACTGAATGCTTGATGACCTGAAAAAGCGTGTTTGAACTGGTATGTTGAGGTAGGGTGAGGACCATGGAAGCTTTTGAGTGTCAATGGATCAGACTTACCATCTAGAATGTGCCTTTGGGCCACAGAACCACAACTGGACAAGGGCCGGGGGGCCGGGATGGTGGTTGGGAGCTGTTCACAGGCAGTCCAGGAAGAGATGATGCTAACAGGCAATGCAGCACACTCTGGCGAGTTGGAGCCAGTGCCTCAGTTTCTCTTTCTAGTGCTGCAGGATGGAGTTCTGACAGCACCTTGTTACATGAATATTGATAGGTAGGAACTTTGCATTGTGGCTATTGTTCCAAATCTCTGGAATTCACTAAGCATCCCACAGATCAGGGTGCTGGGTGGCTCAGTCGTTTAAGCATCCAACTCTCAGTTTCCACTCAGGTTATGATCTCATGGGTCGTGAGATGGAGCCTTGTGTTGGGCTCCATGCTCAGCAGGGAGTCTGCTTGAAAATTCTCTCCCTCTGCCCCTCCCCACACTAGCATTCTCACTCGCTTTCTCTCTCTCTCTCTCTCAAATAAATAAATAAATTTTAAAAAATCCCAGAGATCACCAGAACAAGCCCTCACTCACTTTAGGACTTCCATGAAGGCAGTTTATAGAAGGTTTTTTGTTTTGTTTTTTGTTTTTCAAGATCTACATAAAGATTATTTTCCTAGCAGCTGTGTCATTTCCCCCTGACAGTACGTTGATGTGCCAGTGGGCTCACCAAGTATACTGACGCAATGTGTGTGAGTTCAGATCTGCTCCACACATATGTGTTAGTTCAAATCTGCTCCACACTGTGTAAGAGGCAGATGATTTAGGACTACGCTTGTAGATTATCTTTGCCCTATTCCCCACCACACTACCTCCTCCCCTTTTGGCTAATACAGCTGTCCCCTAATGGGCTCGGTGTATGTGTAAGGTTCCCTCAACCCCTTAGACTGGACATGGTGGGCTTTAGCTCATGTTCTGTGCTTGCTCAAGAAGAGAGTCCCATGAGAAGCATCATAGGCCAGATACCACCAAATGAGCCAAGCAGGTAATATCTTTAAACCATCAGGGAAAATCCCTGTCCGCTGCAATCTCAGGTATACCCAAGAAAGAAACTGGATAGAAATCAAGTGTGGCTATTTTATTTTATTATTATTTTTAAAGATTTTATTTATTTATTTTAGAGAGAGCGCACGCGTGCATGCGGGGTAAGGGGCAAAGGCAGAGAATCTTTTTTTTTTTTCTTAAGATTTTATTTATTTATTTGACAGAGAGGGACACAGCGAGAGAGGGAACACAAGCAGGCGGAATGGGAGAGGGAGAAGCAGGCTTCCCGCCGAGCAGGGAGCCCGATGCGGGGCTCGATCCCAGGACCCTGGGATCATGACCTGAGCCGAAGGCAGGTGCTTAACGACTGAGCCACCCAGGTGGCCAAAGGCAGAGAATCTTAAGCAGACTCCACAGTGAGCATGGAGCCTAACAAGGGGTTCAATCCCACAACCAAGATCTTGACCTGAGCTGAAACCAAGAGTCAGACACCCAACCAGCTGAGCCACCCAGGCGCCCCAAGTGTGGTTATTTTAACCTCAAGAGAATGAAATGGCATCTCCTCTTTGCTCTGGAGCCCTAGAAAGATATACTAGGTCTCAGGGGCATCCCACTTTGGGAATGATAGGACTTCATATTTGTGTGGGTAGATTAACTCTTAGCCTGTCTAAAAATCAACCAGACCAGCAATTGTGTTTGTTTTTTTTTAAAGATTTTATTTATTTATTTGACAGAGAGATACAGCGACAGAGGGAGTGGGGGAGGGAGAAGTAGGCTTCACGCAGAGCAGGGAGCCCGATGTGGGGCTCCATCCCAGGACCCTGGGATCATGACCTGAGACTGAGCCGCCCAGGCGCCCCTAGACCAGCAATTTTGTTAAGTGTCACATATTCTGTGAAAACTCTGTGATGTGAGAGCTGTTCTCTCTCTATATATAAAATCAATAACCAACATAAGTTGTTTTTTACACTGTTAACACCTTTGTTGGCACATTCTTGTCACCACTAAATGTTGGGCTTTGGCTTTTTTTTACCTCTTTTTTTCCTGCAAATATATTTAGGGTGAAGAAGCTGAAGGAGACCTTTGCTTTTATTCAGCAGTTAGACAAAAACATGAGCAACCTTCGTACCTGGCTGGCTCGAATCGAGTCAGAGCTTTCTAAGCCTGTCGTCTATGACGTCTGTGATGATCAAGAGATCCAGAAGAGGCTCGCCGAGCAGCAGGTAAGGACAGAAGGCTTTTATAAGAGTATAGGTGTCTGTGATATCTGCTAACTCCAACCTTCCCCATATTGGCTGTGTCTTTTAGCATGTTCACATTTCATAATATTGGTTCATTTTTTTCCAGAGAAAACTGACCACCTATCCACGTTCTTGTACATGTGAGACCATCTCTTGGCGTGCCCGTCTTCTGCCCCATTCACACATCTCTTTGTGAAATGCTTTGAATAATGTTTGAGATGTAGGTCTTAGTCTTAGTGGTAAATAAGGTGTTTTGCTTATGTATTTTTAAACTTGGATCTTTGTTTTAGAACATAGTTTTAGAAGGCAATGAATTGAAAGAAAAATAAATTTTCTAACGAAGGAAAGTTTTCATGGGACAATAGATCATCTGATAGAGCTTCCAACAAAAAAAAAGTGGGGGGGGGGATTGTAAAAAGGAAGTTGCTTAGGCCAATAGCATAGGAAACTCCTCTTGCAGTGCTCTGTGCATTTCTCCCATCGGTTATGCACCCTCTGAGCCGACCCTGGAAACTCCACAGCATGAAACCACTGAGTCCCACCAGTGTTATCATCACACTAATCTGGTGGGGCTCATTGATGTCACAGACTTAGCAAATCCACTTTCCTGCCCTCCCATCAGCTCACATTCACAGGTTCATTCTCATATGCAGTACCTGGAGCTTATCTTTATTTCTAAAATTAAGTTCATAGTAGCCTTTTGGTAGCTTTCCTTCACCTTCATCGTTTTTTTCTTAGACCCAGGAGCAGATTCCACTTTGACTGTATAAGCAATATTGTTGTCAAGAGGTTCTCAGATGCGTTATCTGTTTTCTTCACGTTATCTCCAAAGCCTTGGTGTTTGCTGTCTGTCAACACACAGGAAGATTCACCCACATGTAATAGCTGCTCTTAGAGAAAGAATTGGGGGCTGACCCTTTCTCACAGATTCAAGAGCAGAAAGTGATGATAAATTAATGACAAATTCCCTTGAGTTCAAGTCGATCCCTTTAATGGCAATGAGTGACACCCCCTGCTACCATAAAATAGAGCCAAGTATTTGATATTCCTCTTGACTTAGATCTTTATTCAGTCTATTGCTATTACTGTTTGTAAACGATGCCTATTCTCTGACATTCAAATTAGTATGATTTAGCAATGCTAGGAAGTAAAAATACTGGTATTGGCACTTAGCCGCAGAAATTTAAGTATGCCCTTTCTGTTGAGGTCATCGCAATTCTGTCTTGGTTTTGTGGAAAAATGAATACTGATGTAAGTACCATGTTAATGGACATTGCGGAGATTTTAACGCCATTCTCAGTGAAGTCACAGCTACTGGACATTATCAGCTTTATTTGCAAGTTTGATCCACTAAGAAGAATTTCTTGAATAGTCTCTTTACAGACAAGCCTTTACAAATAACAATTTACCATGAGTGGTGAGTTTTTTCGGGTAAATAGTATAGAAACTGAGTATATTTTTCCTCTTAAAGAAAGACTGGCTAAATTTGGCAGGGGCCAGTAACATGTGTTAACGTTTTATAAATCTAAGGTGTGCCAGAACATCATTAAATTGCAGGGCGTGTATTCCCCAAAGGCTACAGTTTGGTGGCTGCCATCCTCCTGGCCTTGTTTGGTCCTGTTTTGAAACGGTCCATAATTTCGCCTCTGGTTGATTTGAAGCTTCCCTCTTTATAGAACTCAGAATCACTATCCTGGAATTCTTATCTCATAGTAATCCACAGCAATTTAAGGAGTTGGTGTTCAGGACTACCATTACTGGTAAAGAAGTTAGGTGTACAAGCTTTCTATGATTGCGTTAACAAATTACCGCAAATTTGGCAACTTCACCCAAATTTATTATCTTACTGGAGTTCTGGAGGTCAGAAATCTGACCCCAGACTAAGATGAAGGTGTCAGGAGGGCTGCATTTCTTTCTGGCAACCCTATTGGAGAATCTGTTCACCCTTTCTAGCTTCTGGAGGCTGCCCACATTGCTTGGCTCATGGCCCCTTCATCCATCTGCAGAGCCAGCAACATTGCATCTCTCTGTGCTTTTCTGTCATGGCCCCTTCTTCCTCTGACTGACTCTTCTACCTCCCTCTGCCACTTTTAAGGACCCTTGGGATCATACTGAGCCCACCTGAATAATCCAGGATGTTAAGATCAGCTGATAGGCTACATGCCAACAGAGAATTAAGGTTGCCAAACATTCACAGGTTCTGGGGACAAGGATATGGACATCTTTGGGTGGCCAATATTCTGCCTACCACAGATGTCCTGAGGAAACTTTCAGTATTTTTAAAAAAAAAAAATTTTTTTTTAATACCCAGACCAGACCTTGAAGCCTCCGTCAAAACCACAAAAAAAAAAAAACAGAAATGTGTCACACACAAAAATTATGCACAAGCCATTAAAAAACAAAAAAACACCTTGTGTTTCTATAACTAAATAAGTTTCATGATTATTTCCAGAAATGAGACTTAAAAGCTTGGGATCACCTAGTAGTGCCTTCTGCAAAATCCCTCAGTCCCCAAAAGTAATTAGGAGCTGTGCTTCCCAGATCCTCATCATAATGTTCTTGGGAGCACCCTAGGGAAGAAGTCAAACTCTACCGGAGTCCTTTTTGTTTCTCTTATGTAGAACTCCTTGGGTAACAAGGGTTATATTGTTATTTTTGTGAAATATATCATCTTCAAAATGCAAAAAGGAAGTGGTAGCAACATTTGTAACACTTTTAAACCATGAACCACTTGCATTAAGACTTCCACATTTCTCTCCTGTTTTCTTTGGCTTCCTGATTCCCTGTGGGTGCCATATGGTAACATTGCGAGAGAGTGCTGTTAGTTACCCCCCATTCTGTATTTACGAATAACCCCCCAGCAGGTGCGCTCAGCTTCATGCCAACCTCCTCATAAACCGCTCTGCTCCACGGGCTTGCCAGCCTAAGCCCCTCCCCCAGAGTCGATCTGGAGCCACCACCCCACCCACCTCCGGTGATTTTTCTGCCCACCCACCCCCTCCCCCTCAGCCCGGCTTCACTTTCTTCTTTTCCCCCTTTATCTTGTTTTTCTAGTTCCTTTTGCATTCTCCTCCTTCCTGGTTGCATTCTCCGCCTCACTCTCTAGCTGTGGATCCTCCTCATCATTTCCCCCCCATCCCACCCCACCCCCAACACCTACTCTTCCCAGTTTCAGAGCTCTTTGTCACCTACTCAAGAACAGAAACACAAAACACACAAGAGTCGGGGAGCCTGTTTCCAGAACCATGGCAAAAGTCTTTAACATTTTTTTATGTTTCTTAAGTCCTGTTCTTCAAATTGTACTTGAACAGTTCTTGAAATCTAATTATTGTGCATATTCCTGCCTCAGTGGGAACTAGTGGTGAGATGGTTTTCATAAAATGTCACTCATTTAGCACTTAAATGGTTTGCATTTTCTTTTAGTATTTATTTATTAGAGAGAGAGAGATAGCAAGAGCAAGAACACAAGCAGGGGGAGTGGGAGAGGGAGAAGCAGGCTTCCCGCCGAGCAGGAATCAGTGGGTCATTCTGCAGTGTTTGAAAAGTTTGTTTTGGAAATTTTGAAAATTTTTGAATTTTTTTTAACCAAAATGTTGATGGTCTTTTATAAACTATCGTAGAGCTCATTTCTTGCTCCCATTCGCCCTGTGTATTAATCAGTTCTCAATAGCCATTTTGTTCCATATAAGCTGAACAAATAAGGTAGAGAAACTGCAATGAGCCTACTAAAATATGCAGCCTTCACATTTATCCATAGACTAGACTTTTTCAGTACTTTTCAACCAGATCCTACCCAGCCCTACCAGGTGAGGTCAGGGACGGGTACCATTTTTCAGTTAAAATTGTCACTATTCCTCATTTAGCACCAATGTTAGGATTGCTTATTTATTATTTTAATAAAGTCAAGAGACATCAATGCCAGTAAATTTTAGGAAGGCTCATGACAATTCTCTCAGCCAACAAGAATTCTTAAAGCTTGAATTCTGTTTAAACCTGGTAATTACAAAGCTGGTGCTTGCATGGACCCCAGGAAGACTTCTACCATTTGTCCTGGACTGTTGAGCTTAAAAAACATCACCCTGTTCATTTCTCTTCACAGGACACATAGGGTGACAAACTAAAAAACACATTTTTTTTTAAAGTTTATTTTTTAGTAATCTCTACACCCAATACAGGACTTGAACTCATGGCCCGGAGCCCAAGAATCACATGCTCCTCCAACCCAGCCAACCAGGCACCCCTAGAAAACACATTTTCTTACCATAACTTTGTGCTGCTTGTCTTTAATCAGTTAGGATCCTTTTAAAAACTGCTTAATTTAAAATGTGGTGTGAGTATTAACATTTTCTTCTTTCATATCCACCTGGACAGAGAATGATCAAAATTGTACATTTATCAGAAGAAAAGTAAGAAAATATTAGTCTAGGGGCACCTGGGTGGCTCAGTCATTAAGCATCTGCCTTCAGCTTAGTCATGATCCCAGGGTCCTGGGATCGAGCCCCGCATCAGGCTCCCTGCTCGGCGGGAAGCCTGCTTCTCCCTCTCCCACTCCCCCTGCTTGTGTTCCCTCTCTCGCTGTGTCTCTCTCTGTCAAATAAATAAATAAAATCTTAAGGAAAAAAAAAAAATATTAGTATTATCTGATAACAGTAATTTCCAAAATTATTAAATATTGAGGTGACCTGGCGTGAGCTTTACGTTGCGTTTCTGTAGACCGTGGCAGGCAGTTTATAAAATAATCTCTCCTGTAAACTGAATTTTGTTGAATCCAGAGAGCTTTAGTTAACAGTGGCATATTTAGCTTTGTCTTTGTTATTTCTCCATGATGTAATTTGGATACTAAGATCAGTGGCATGCTCTGTTGTAACCTGTCACAGAATTCAGGTATCTGGAGAGGCCTACTTCCAGTTTGCAAAACAAACAGGCTCCTCGTCTCTCCCTCCTCCAGCCCTCCCATGGTGTGCAGAAGAAATATTCTCAGGGTGATACCTGAAAATGCTGTGTTTATTGTTTTTTTTTTAAGATTTTATTTATTTATTTGACAGCGAGAGGGGGAACACAAGCAGGGGGAGTGGGAGAGGGAGAAGCAGGCTCCTCCCACTGAGCAGGGAGCCCGATGCGGGGCTCGATCCCAGGACCCTGGGATCATGACCTGAGCCGAAGGCAGACGCTTAACGGCTGAGCCACCCAGGCGCCCCAAACCTACAGCACCTGGTATTCCCAGGTGGTCTCCCATCCAAGTACTAACCTGGCCCGACCCTGCTTAGCTTCCAAGATCAGACGAGATCGGGTTCGTTCAGGATGGTATGGCCGTAGACGCTGTGTTTATTGTTAAACAAGTTTTTCATTTTTCCCCATAACCATGCATTGTCTCCTCGTGAATGCTTTTTCCTGAATCCGGGAGCAGCACCATCACCGTCACAGGACAAGACTCCAGAGAGACTCTGCCCCCTCCATTGGACCCCATCTGTTGGGGAAGTGGGGTCTGAACTCCCAGACTCTTCCCTGGGGCCTATGGAGCCTGAGGATGGGCATGATTTGGGGTGTGTGTGAAGATGGCACAAAGGTCTCAGTAGATTTAAGAATTCTGGGACCCATAAAAGGTTGAGTTCTGCTCAAGTTTTAGGTCCTGCTGAAGGGACTCCCAAGGAAGACTTCTCCGGAGCCATGTCTCAATGGGGGGCCCTTGCATTCAGGTGGTATGGGGTGGATCCCGTGCCTCCCCAGAATCGGTGGGGGAGTGGGCTCTCAGGAGAGGGTACTCCTGCTTTCCCACCCCCTCTAATCAGTTCAGGTAGATCCCAGGTGTTGCCATGTGCAGGCTCTGTGCTACAGCACAAGGGTTGCACAGAGATGAGAGAGACACAGTCCTTGTTGCTGATCAAGAGGTGGACACGCACCTGGGCCAGAAGAAGGGTTGGGGGGAGTGGAGATCCTCTGATGCCAATCATCGCACCACCACCACCACCACCACCTTCTCAAGGTGCTCTGTACTCTGTTCCAACCGTAGGACCTGCAGCGAGACATCGAACAACACAGTGCAGGGGTGGAGTCTGTCTTTAACATCTGTGACGTCCTACTGCATGACTCCGATGCCTGTGCCAATGAGACGGAGTGTGACTCTCTCCAGCAGACCACCAGAAGCTTGGACAGACGCTGGAGGAACATCTGCGCCATGTCAATGGAACGGCGAATGAAGTAAGAACCGAGCTGCCCCTGAACGTTTGAAACACGGTCGGCCAAACCCAGTGCACCCTTCTCGTCTCAGTGGCAGTAGCTGTGTTCTGTTCGCTTCACTTCCAAGGCTACTGGCAGAGAAGGCTCTGTAGGTGTGGTCATGCTCATGCAGTGAATTATTCAAGGAAAATATGATCGGGGTAACGGCTTTCCCCAGCAACCCATGTCTCGAGGTGTAACCATGGCTGGCCCTGGCTACGAAACAGCGGAGGGAAGCCCTGTCTCCTGCTGGTTAACCTCTGTGAGGCAGGAGCTTTGAGGGGCAGTCCCAGGAGGAAGGTGTCCTGACCAAGAAGGGGATGTTTGCAGTTATTTCCTGGAAGAAGGATATCAGGGTCTCTCCCCCAAAATGTGCCAGTGCCAGGGGTGTTGGGAATGGGACCAGGCAAGGGAGGAAAAAAGAAAGCTCACGGCTGAAACGGATGGCTTATATTGAGATGCTCTCCTCCTGTCAGAATTGAGGAGACGTGGCGCCTGTGGCAGAAATTTCTAGATGATTACTCCCGCTTTGAGGACTGGCTCAAGTCCGCCGAGAGGACAGCAGCCTACCCGAATTCCTCAGAGGTGTTGTACACAAATGCCAAAGAAGAGCTGAAGAGGTTTGAGGTAAAGCCCCCTCCAGCCCGGTGCTCCTGATAAGCAAGCCTCTCAGGCTGGCTTTCCCCACCTGCGGCCAGGGCCGCCCAGTCCACAGCCCGCCGGCAGCTGCTAAGACGGCTTTGCCGGACAAGACCAATCCATGCCAGGCGGCATGCGGTGAACTTGAGAGCCTGTTCTTTAGCATCAGCGCCGGGGAAGGGGGCTCTCTGTGGCCATTTCAGCCTGGGGATTAACGTCGAGAGCAGGGCGTCTGGGGCCGGGGAGGGGGCGTGCCGGCCTTGGCCCTGACGCGCCCGTCTGTGTGCCGCAGGCCTTCCAGCGGCAGATCCACGAGAGGCTCACGCAGCTGGAGCTCATCAACAAGCAGTACCGGCGGCTGGCCCGGGAGAACCGCACCGACACGGCCAGCAGGCTGAAGCAGATGGTGCACGAGGGCAACCAGCGCTGGGACAACCTCCAGAAGCGGGTCACGGCCGTCCTGCGGAGACTCAGAGTAACCTTCTCTACGTCCCCCGCCTTGTTTGTAGGCCGTCGGGGAGAAGTGACGGGCGGTATCAGGCTTGTAGCAAAGCAGTGGGTAGATTTCAGTTCAGGCCTCAGGTATCTTAATATTCTTCCAACCGGCCTTCCCAGGGGTTTAAGCCAAAGCTGCCAATATTCCTGTCTTTGGTTAAGAGGTTATTTACCTAAGAATAGACTTCCGAGACAGGGCCCGTTGGTGTGATTTGTGGTACCAAGCACATCTTTTTCCAACCTCCATAAGCCCTAGAGGTTTGCACGTTGGCTCACAGATGGCCCATGGGGTCTGGGCCGCTTCCATCACCAGGTCGGGCTCAGGGCCTTCTAGGCCCGGAAAGAGGCTCACCTTGCCCTTTTGCCCGTTTTTGTGTGTCCCACTGGTTCTTGCACTATGAGAGATGTAGACAAAGCCCCCTCTACATTGTGGAGCTTAGGGACAGTGATTACCCCCCAAATTTCAGAGCGCATTGACCTAACCTCAAAGGCTGGGGTTGATTTTTGAATGTAGACGTTCACGTAAGATTTGCGTAAGGCAGGAGACACGGTATGTGAACCTTTGTGAGTCTAGGTGTAAACTGACGGGACCCGTATGGTTTGTGGCTGCAGGAAGTCATTTTATTTATTTATTTTTTTTAAGATTTTATTTATTTATTTGAGAGAGAGAGAATGAGAGATAGAGAGCACGAGAGGGAAGAGGGTCAGAGGGAGAAGCAGACTCCCCGCTGAGCAGGGAGCCCGATGCGGGACTCGATCCCGGGACTCCAGGATCATGACCTGAGCCGAAGGCAGTCGCTTAACCAACTGAGCCACCCAGGCGCCCTGCAGGAAGTCATTTTAATCCCTGCTTCTGTTCTCAGGGCAGAACGCTCTTGAAATCATTCTAAGATGAGGAGAATCTGGGCTTTTTTTTTTTTTTTTTAAACCTCTCAGGAAGAAATGGGCTAGCTTTTCAGACAATCCCCGTGCATTAATTTATCATCCTGCGGATTTGACTGTGACCAGTATAAACCTTCATTTGGCACTGAATGCTACATTTGTCTGAGAATCTGCTGCCCATCTATGAGGTAGTAACTCAAGAGGCTTCCTTAATTAAAGGCGATAAATCTGGGTCTTTCTCTGAGGGAACACGTTCAGGATTACCTGAAATGGAGCATTAGACCAGGCTTAACCCTGAGATCAGTACTTTTCCATCTTGAAGCTACTATTTCAAGCCAATAGCTTCCACAGAAGGCTTACAAGGTAAAGGCAGGCAAGGTACCTGGACGTTGAGGGGGATCCTCAAAGGGCAAGTTGGGAAAATCACTGACTTAGGGAATTATAGAATTTCAAATGCTAAAAGGACCTTCGACATCATAGTCAACATGCCCACACCCTAATTTGCCAGTGAAGACAGGAAGACTCAGAGAAGTTGGGGGGCTTGTTATCACACAGCCAGGACCAGAGCCCAGCCTCCTGACCCCACACTGGCCCCCTGATGCCCTGTGGACCTCCGGGGGCACCCTTTCCTCTTAGCCAAAAACAACCTTGTGGTCTACCTGGACTTTCTTGTGCCCTCAAAACAAATGAGACATTTTCCCCTCTTTCACAGCATTTCACCAACCAAAGGGAGGAATTCGAGGGGACCAGGGAGAGCATTCTGGTGTGGCTCACAGAGATGGACCTGCAGCTGACCAACGTGGAGCACTTCTCAGAGAGTGACGCCGATGACAAGATGCGCCAACTGAACGTAAGGCCTGCTTCGTCGGCCCCTCTCAGAAGAATGCACCTCTGCAGGGGAGAGCTGGCCAAGGACAAATGTCACCTGATACCCTGAGAGCAGATTCCAGCACTGAAAGCAGCCAGGCTGTACCCACTGTGTCCTGCAGGGTTATGAGCAAGGATACTATTCCTTACAGTCAAGGGGCCATTGGAACAAAGCTTGTTATTCTTTGTCATTTATAATCATCCACGGGGAGAACGCTCTTTAGGTTCCAAACAGAACTTCATAAGGTGCTCTTTACCCAGCTTTCGAGTCTGAGTGCAACGGTGGGGGGAGGATAACAGGAGGAGCATCTGTATCAAGAGTGGGGCCAAGAACAGATCTCATGTCCGCTCTCCCAGATATCTGTATTTCACTTTCACTATGATTCCCTCCAAGCTTGGCTTTTTTTTTTTTTTTTAAGATTTTATTTATTTATTTATTTGACAGAGAGATAGTGTAAGTAGGCAGAGTGGCAGGGGTAGGGAGAGGGAGAAGCAGGCCCTCCACTGAGCAGGGAGCCCAATGTGGGGCTTGATCCCAGCACCCGGAGATTATGACCTGAGCCGAAGGCAGACGCTTAACTGACTGAGCCACGCAGGCGCCCCTCCCTCCTTGGCTTTTAAAAGCAATTGAAAAATAGAAATGTGTCTTCCCTAATATAATGGCACCAATGAGATGATTATTGTATCAGCAGAAGCAAATGCCCGTGGGTGGCTTATTCCGGGAAATTTTCTGTTTCCACCAAGCGTCAATAAGGCAAGCTTTCTCCCTTACATCCAAAACCGGTAAATGTCCCTCCCTGCCAAACTTTTAGAATTATTTTAATTGGAAAAGTCTGTGCCCAGAGGGAGAGGGTGGGAAAAAATCACGTACAGTCATTTTACAGTATTCGATCTTGTCACCTTGTTAAAAATCAACAAAGCTCAAGTCCTGGGTGCAGGGACAAGGCATTCGGTGACATGGGGATGCTTTTTCTACAACCCAGTTAAAAGAAGCAGATGCTGGGTCCTTGGGGAAACTTTCCTTCTTTGAAATCCTTCTTTCTCCTATTCTGAGTAGGGTTTCCAGCAGGAAATTACATTAAACACCAACAAGATCGATCAGCTCATTGTCTTTGGGGAGCAGCTGATTCAGAAGAGCGAGCCGCTGGACGCCGTGCTGATCGAGGACGAGCTAGAGGAGATGCACCGGTATTGTCAGGAAGTCTTCGGCCGGGTCTCCCGCTTCCACCGCAGGCTCACCTCCCATGCCCCGGTAAGGGCAGTGCCACCCTCACTTGGGTGGCCTCCGCGCCACTCACGCTTGACCTTTGACCCAATTTTTTAAAAGAACTGGAACACCTATGGAACGGGTAACTGTGATGTATTTTATGGTAAAAGGGGGAGGGAACCTATTAGTTTTATTTCAGCTGTTATCACTATGGAGTCACACTTCCTTGGAGGCTCCTGTTACCCCATGGAAGGAATGGCACTTCCGAAAGTTCTTGCTCCTCTGACCTGTTTTCCACGTGTTCCTCAGGACAGGGCTTGCCCAGCAGGTCCGGATCCTGAGGATACGGGGATACTTGTTCTCATTTTGTGTACAGTAGTAACTTGGGGATGTGTTGGCCTGTTCCTCTTAGTGTCTGGGAACTTTTAATACTTGTGCCTTTCTGGTGCTTTGTTCTCACCTTTGAAGTGACAAAAGCACCCGTTTTCCAAAGCAACTGTGTAGTTTCCCTTGACAGAGGGACCTTTTGGGAAGTTCAGGTAGAGTTCAGGCCATTATTCAATGTTCATTGCCTTCGTGCGCCAGGAGCTTTCATGATGACCATATTGACCAACACAACTGGCTATTTCTTCCTTCTTTGTGTCCCCAACTGGCTAACTTGATCGTTATTTCTTCATCAGACCTAGCCTTAAAAATTACAGTACAATTCCCTCATTTCTAAACATAGCAGTTTTTGGTCCTTTTTCTTCGACCGAGGCACTACAACATAGGAAGAGTAAGGTTTTGTATCCTGGACAATAAATTGAGGATAAGAAAGAACCCCCTTAATGGCCTTTAAATTTTTTTTAATTTAAATGTTCTGATTGTTGGAGTAAACCTGCCACTAACCACCAATGAAACTTTGGCCGCCATTTCTTATTTTCTAGCTAAAGCTATTTGAATTAGATCACTAAATTTCAGATTTTTCCAAGGAAAAATACAGGTTCTAGGGCCCACGCTAGAGAGTCTAAATTAGAATAATCACAAACAAATCCCTGGGAACCCGATTCTTTTTTGAAAGCCGCTGCAGAAATGCCGATGGTGGCCATTCCCAGGCACTGCTAGACAGACAGGCCCCCGGTGCTCCTCACACCGCAACAGCCTGTAATCTGGTTCATTCTGAAAACCGGACATCCCCGCTTTAGGGCTTGGAAGAAGAAAAAGAGGCCTCGGAGAATGAAACGGACATGGAGGACCCCAGAGAGATCCAGGCTGACTCCTGGCGTAAAAGGAGAGAGAGCGAGGAGCCCTCATGTCCTCAGTCCCTTTGTCATCTGGTGCCCCCGGCGCCGGGGCCCGAGCGGTCTGGCTGCGAGACACCTGTCAGCGTGGACTCCATCCCTCTGGAGTGGGATCACACAGGGGACGTGGGGGGCTCCTCCTCTCATGAAGATGACGAGGAAGGCCCGTACTACAGCGCACTGTCAGGTAACGGCCCCGGTCTCCAAAGCCCTTGACATTGACCCGCTTGGTTACGTTTTTTAGCACCTTAGCAACACGGCCAACTCTTCTTATGTTGTGTCCTGCTCACTTTGACTTACCTGAGAGTGGCTCACTCCTATCACAGGCGGAATGAAAGGGAAAAAGAGATGAAATTCACCTTGGGACATGAAGGCTATTCCTGGATGGCTCCAGCTGTTTGGGAGGCTCATCAGTGAACTTTTCCGTTGAGTTTCTCAGAGTATTGGTAGATCGTCTCCATTCTTTCTGTGGACTTCCCCACTCCCACTACTGCTTCAAACAGTCAAGAGTTGGCTGGAAAAAGAATCCTTTTGGTTTTTTAAAAGCTTTTTAATAGAATAAAGGGTAGTTACTTTTCTTCTCCCAGCTGACAATGTTTCTACTGTTGTAATACTTGGGCATTCATCTACAGACGCCTGCAGTGAGGAAAATGACATTATTCTTTTTCAGATGTAGAAATCCCTGAAAATCCTGAGGCATATCTTAAAATGACCACAAAAACTTTGAAAGCGTCTTCTGGTAGGCCCCTGCCCATGCATGTGTCTCAACATGGCAGCGTCCTGTGGCGCACACTGCATCCTAAACCTCGCTCCCATGTCATGTCTGACCTCTGCCTTCTGTGGACACCATGCGCCTTGGTCCTTGTGTCATGGTGTATTTGCACTGCCCTACTCACCATACCTGCATACTCCTTACAAAACCCCACCCACACAAGAGCAGTCTCCACACCATCCCTCTCCTCCCCCTGAGGCCTGTGCAGAAGGGAATTTTTCATGGTGCCTTTTAGAGTTTTTATTCCTCCCCTCCCCTCCATCTAACAAGTTCTTTGGCATAGGCCAAGCTTTCTTCATGGTGGCTTGGTTTGGAACTACCTCCTTCCTTGCTTATGGTGTTTCCTGCTGGGAAGAGGATGGGTGGGTGGGGGTAAAGGGACTGTTGCACTTGCCAGAGGAGAAGAAACCTTCCTTTCTTGACTTGCAGCTCTAACCTTTGTACCCTGGCCCCGTCCGCCTGTGCAGTGGTGGGGTAGAGCCGTGAGCGGCCCTTTGGTCCCCAGGTCCATCCCGATGTTCACTCTCCCCCACTTCTGAGAGGTCTTCAGTCCTCTTGGCCGCCAGCCCTGGCCTTGTTGCCAGTGTCCCCACCACTAGATGCCCCGGCTCTGAAAGGCCACTCATCCTGCAAAAAAAATCATACGTTTGTTGTGCTCCATTGTGAACCCATCTAGTGAAGGCACAATGCTGCTCAGTTGCATGATTCTCATTTCATTCCCTTCTGGGACATACTGACATTTTGCAAACATGCATGCTTTGCAAGGAAAGCTGCAGAACTCATATTATACTATAACCTGATGCCATGTTACCCATGACCTTTTTTGTGTAACTAAATATGAATCCTTTGGTTGGAGAGAACGGACTGGCACTTGCTCTGTTTTTTTTTTTTTTCTGTTTTTTTTTTTCCAGGTAAATCCATTCCTGAGGACCACTCATGGCACGTTCCTGACAGTCCTTCCCGCCCCAAGCTTCGCTACAAACAGATGGGAGGTGATGGCAATGTACAAACCATCCCCTCAGATTCCAGCAACCCTTGTAAACCAGCCTATGTAAGTCTTGAGTGCACTGAGAATATAACCCACGTGCATGAGTAATATTGAGATTTTTAAGAGAGAGAGGGTTATTGGTGTTTGCTGCACGTGCTTGCTTTCCAGGCATATTTTGAGCTGGTTTTCCCATGGTGACAGTGTCTCTGCTGAGCTGCCTATACGCCATTAGAACCCTGGCAAGACAGACTGGGGTTACAGACTGGTTTCTGGCCAAGACCACAGTCTTTGTGTATATTGACATGATGGGGTGGTGATTATTACTGTTGAGCCAGTCATCCATGCAAGTAGTGGGGAAGCAAAGCACCAGTTTTCCCGAGCTGCTCCTGAGCTCCCAAACTGTGTTCCATTTACCTTTCGACTACACAGCCTATTCAGAATACTGTGACTTCATATTCAGGAAGATTTGACTGTGTGCTGTGGTAGACATGGGTTTGACTCCTAACTCTATCAATAAACTGCTCTGGGGCCATAGCCCTTTGCCTTGCCTCTGTAAGCCTTCCTCAGCTGAGGATAAACCTACTTTATGTAATTGTTAGGACTGATTTGTAGGAAGGTATAAAGAAGGCCCTGACACATGGCCACTGTTACTATTATTACCATTGCTACCACATATGGTTTGTTGTTGTTTATCACAGTGACTGTTCCTTCTTCACTGTGTTTTCCTCAGGCAACATGAGTCCTTGGCATGCTCTGTCAAAGCAGCTGTCAGGGGCAGCCAGCCTAGGATTTAATGTTGGCTCCAGATCATCCCTAGTACAGAGAATTAGTGACAAGCGAGTTGAAATTAAAATGTCTGGGTGAGCTTTTATTAGTCAACTTTTAGACAGACCAGAGCAGTGTGAGCATCACTGGAGTGGTCCTCAAATTGCCTCTAAGAGTGAATATTGCTAGATAAATGGAGAGGATTCTGCCTGTATAAGTCAGACTCAAATCTTTTGACAGCGGGCTTTCATGCCTGATTTTCACGCCGCCTCATGCTTAGCAAGCAGTTGTCAGTTTTCATCTCTCCCTTTGGATGCAGAACAAGACCTGACAATCTGGGGGAGAGGGACCCTAGCACCTCACCTTTGCTTTGTATGCAGGGCCACCTGGTTTGGCCTCTCCCAGTGAATAAGCTTGTGTTCTCACCTGGCCAGTTTCAAAAGTTCCACCCTTTTTTGTGTGTCTGAAACCAGGCATGTCACCAGAAATCTGAAGGGTTTTTTGGTTTTTTTTGTTTTGTTTTGCATTCCACACAAGTAGGCCATATGGACACAAACCAAAGAAAGCGTGGCTTTTCTAAAAAGGACACATTTATTTTTGGAAAGGCCTGAGATAATAATAGCCCAATGAGGTCTGCGCTAACAGAAGAGTCAATACGTGCAGTGAAAGATAAATGCTTGGTAATGAATGGCCCCTGGAGGCAGATTTGTGCTCTGTGTTTCCAATTCCTGGTGATAATCTGCCAGCCAGCTCTGCAGAGTGAGTGACTAGCAGGGAGGACTGAATTTTGCAAAACACTGTGCAAATGTGCAAGTGAGCACACAGTAACAGCCCGGCAGACCAACAGTGATTTTTAACTTGTTTTGCATTGTTCATCTGAAAAGTGTTCGGAAGCCCCAAAGTAGGCTATTTTATTTCCAACCCTGACATCTCACCTGCTTCCCCACCATCTCGGCCTTTACCAAGCCCTTATTTCTATCGTTAGCGCTGCTTACTTATAAATGCACCCAATAGGGGCGCCTTGGTGGCTCAGTCGTTAAGCGTCTGCCTTCGGCTCAGGTCCTGATCCCAGGGTCCTGGGATCGAGCCCCGTATCGGGCTCCCTGCTCCGCGGGAAGCCTGCTTCTCCCTCTCTAGCGCCCCCTGCTTGTACTCCCTCTCTCGCTCTCTCTGTCAAATAAATAAATAAAAATCTTTAAAAATAATAAAAATAAATAAATAAAAATAAATGCACCCAATACGCTAAAGAATCTCCATATTAATAGCAAGTTACCCTTCAAAGGAAAGAGGTCCCATACCTTCATTACTATGAACTGAGATACTCTTCACACAGCCTTTGAAGTTTTACAAATGGTAACATAAAAATGGGCTCATTCTAGGGAAAGCTGCTGTTATCCCCGGACACTGATGGTGGTAAAGAAAGCTCCAGAATCTTGAATGGCAGCTCACGGCAGGAAGACAAAGGCCTGGCCACTCTCAGCGGGCAGCAATCAGGTACAGTTAAATTAGGCCATTGTCAGGACAGGTGAAGTCTGTACCTTGGGCTAGCTGAGCATTGACTTTAAGTCATTGCTCAACAGAACATTAATTAAGAATTGAACAATTAGGGGCACTTGGGCGGCTCAGGTAAGCGTCCGACTCTTGGTTTCAGCTCAGGTCATGATCTCAGGGTCGTGAGATGGAGCCCCGTGTGGGACTCTGCATTGGGCAAAGAGCTTGCTTCACATTCTCTCTCTCCCTCAACCCCTCCTCCCCTTAAGAAAAAACGAAAACAAAACCAAAAAACTATAATCCGCCCAAACAGCTAAACTTAGCCTACGGCAGCCAGTGTTATCTTAGAACCAGCTGACTTCTGCGGCGCCTGGCTGGCTCAGTTGGTAAAGCGTGCAATTCTTGATCTTGGGGTTGTAAGTTCGAATCCCACGTTGGGTATAGAAATTACTTTAAAAAAATTCTTTTATAAAAGCAAAAACAGAATCAGCTAACTTGTATTTATGAACAAACTCCTAAGCTGTTTACTTTCAAAACTATTCTTTAAATATTGACAGAATGAGCCTCATAGGATGAAGTGCATGTTTTAATGATGTCACTTGTATGTAAAGATCAGATATGACTATGATGACCAAAGAGTTGTCAGGTGTCTCCTCGTGAGACAGGTTCACTGATTAGAAAAGTAATGACTCAGCTAACCCCAAAATCAAATAGCATTGACTTGATCATTCATGGACCAAAAAAGAAAGTGCCCTAAAAACAGCATAAACTAAAATGCTGAACTTGGGCCCACAGTGCATGTTGGCAACACCATTGGGTCTCCTACCCCACTGCCCACCTCATTCCAGCCTTTGCGGGCAGGTCGTGGCACAGGCCTTGAACCAGAGCAAGGGAAGCAGGCTATTCCACGCTCCAGGGGAAGTGGGGGCTCCTGCACCTGAGCCTCCAGCCAGGTTCATCCCCTACAGGTTTTCTCACCCTGACCCTGGACTAGTCAGAGGCAGAGAAACCTGTGGGTGCTACTGCTTTTCATGGATGACATTTTATTCCAGGTGCCTTTGACAGATGGGAGCTGATTCAAGCCCAAGAACTTCACAATCAACTCAGAATAAAACAAAACTTGCAACAGCTGAACTCTGAGATCAGTGACATCACCACTTGGCTGAAAGAAACGGAAGCAGAGCTAGAAACGTTAAAGACAGCGCAGCCGCCTTCTGATATCCGGGAAATGGAGCTCCGAGTGAGGCGGCTCAAGGTGAGGGGGAGGCCTGGAGGGAAGAGGGATTCAGAAGGTGCATGCGGACGCATGATCCACAGGATCAGCAGGTCCCATCTGTCAGGGGTGTGGGCAGCAAGCTGCAGACAGGTATGGTAGCAGTCAGTCTGTCCCATCACTGGCAAGGACGTGGAGGCAGATTTCTGTTTTCAGAAGAGCATCTGCACATGATCCCAAAGCCCCAAGCAGCACTGGGGAGGTGCAGCTCAGATCCCCTGTGCTGGAAAGATCTGACTTCAAAGACCCGCTAGACTCTTACGGAGGTGCTGGCGGCCACTGCCAGGCAGCTTAAAAACACTCTTCCAAACTTTGCTGTCCGGGCTGGTGGTAGAGCGTCGAGGATGGGGAGAAGGACCAGCTCACCTACTGATGAATTCTGTGGCCTGATGTGGTTACTCTGTTACACAGAATTTGTCACCCACATAGTCAGGCACTGCCCCACCAGAACTAGCCAGGGAGCAGGGGAGAGGAGCTGCTTGAGCCCTGCACTTCAGGGGTGCCCTGAGCATGAGCCTGAGCTCCTAAGACGACCCAGGGCAGCAGTTTGGGGTACCCAGGCAGTCTTCACATTGGTACTCTTATTTTCCTTTGTGCATTACTATATCTGGGATTACTGTTCGTCCTAAGGAATAACACTCCTGTGATATCTAGGGGCCCATGCGGGATAACTGTGTATACTTTATCTGGAAGACTTTCAATCTAGTCCAGAAATAAGCCAACCAGGGCTCAGGGGGGTGTATTCATGGCTCTGGTTGAGTAGGCCAGCCAAGAGACAGGCCTCTGCTGCCAGCCTGGCCAGCCAAGGTTCCTGACCTTGCAAGGCAGCTCCTCACCTGATGCTGCCCAGCCAGTTACAAGCAAGGTCGCACTTGTGTCTGTGGCCACAGCTCAGAGAAGCGTCTGGCAGATCCGTGCCCCGCAGAGGTTCAAATGAACCCCACATCACTATTTTCAGAATGCCTAACCCAGTCTTTTTTCTCTGCGGTAGGAGATCTTAAAAGCCTTTGACACCTACAAGGCTTTAGTGGTCTCCGTGAACATGAGCAGCAAGGAATTTCTGCAGACGGAGAGCGCGGAGTCCAGCGAGCTCCAGGGTAGAGTCGGCCAGCTGGGGCTGCGCTGGGACGCGGCCCAGGGCGCGGTGGAGAGCTGGAGAGAGGGCTTACGGCAGTCCCTCCTGCAGTGCCAGGTACACCGGCGCCAGGGTCCGGTCCTGGGCACAGCCAGGGCCCACGTGGGTGGGAGAAGCTGGTATTTTTATCGTCCTCGGGCTGCTTTGGCACAAATAGGCTTGTGTGAGGGAAATATGCTTTACCATTTGCTTCCAAAAGGCCCAGCTGCTGTCCAGAGACCTGCTGCTGGCCCTGGGTCTCCTGTTCTGTCGCCCTGGCCCACTCCTAGCATAAGGGTTCCAGTGAGCATTCCACTAGGTCGGAAATGCCACACCGCACTGCCCCATCTCTGTCCTTTGGCCAGGAAGACCTTATAGTAGAGTGATTAAGAGACCTGGCCCGGAGCAAGGAGCGGTTTAACCCAGCTCTAGAGCTTTAGTAGCTGTGTGACTTTGGGCAAATCACTGTGCCTGCTAGACCTTGGTTTGCCTCATCTGAAAAATGGGAATAATCCTAGTCTTTACCTCATGAGCTTCTTTTTAGGACTAAATTCATATAATCTTAGCCCAGCACTTGACAGGTGGTAAATGCTCATCCCGTGTTAGCTCTGACCCCATCTTCGGGAACACAAGCCCACCAGCAAGCTCCCATGCAGCCCTGTCCCTGGGCCACGCCCTGTCCCTGGGCCACGCCCTGCCCTGTTGGGGTGTTTCCCTTTCCACTGAATCCAGCAGATTTGTCATAATTTGTGTGGTCTTTCTATGTAATAGCTAGGGGAGGGGGGATGGGCATTCTGAAGCCCTGCCTTTCTGCTAGCACTTTTCCACTTGACAAAATTCATACCTCCCAGGACTGTGCCAGCCGTATCCTCTTTCCTGCTTTCCATTCTTGTTTTGGGGCCCTGGCATTTCATTTAAATCTGGCCCTTATATTCGCTGGACAAAGACGAGAGAAGCAAATACTATGAATGCCTAAGCCAGCAAGCTGCTTCTCAGCACACCTTCCTTTACAGAAAAGGCAGCGCTATGATGTGTGTATGTGTTTTCTTTTAAAGGACTTCCACCAGTTGAGTCAAGATCTGTTACTGTGGTTAGCGAGTGCTGAGGGCCGGAGGCAGAAGGCTCAGGTCCCAGACCCAGAGGCAGACCCCCACATTCTCCTGGAATGTCAGGAAGAGCTGATGGTAAGTTTCTTCCTAAGGGCTTCTGCGCTGCCCCTGCCCTCTGTCAGGTGCATACTCAGGTAGCCTTACCTAGTGTTCCTGGGAACGATGCCAGCATGGCATCTCACGTTCAGGTTGTATCTACTGAGCATCGCCTTGTAGTTTAGCAGGATGACTTGCAGGGAGGAAGAGCCATGGCCAAAAGCAGGAAGTCTTTTAAGACTGTCGGGAATTGGGGACCTAGGTGTTTAGCAATATCCTGAGATACTTAAAGCCATTTGATTGGAAGTATTTTCTCCTTTGGGAATAGGACTCATTGGCGGCGGGGAGAGGGGGCGGGGGGCGGAAATATGCTCAATTACTCCACAGACGCAATGAGCTGCAGGAGTTTTCTAAATGAAAAGTCTTACTTCTTGGAGGGTAGTGGTGTTTTCATATATTTATTTCACTAACTAACCAGGTGACATTCTTACCCATAAATTTGTATGTGGTTTAATTATAAATAAAGTACTGGTCATTAAAAATCTTCTTATACACTAAAATCTTTGCAAAGCCCCACTCTCAAGAGCAGCGCTCCCCAACAAACTTTCTGCGGTGAAGGCAGTGTTCCATACCTGTGCTGCCTGGTACGACAGCTGTGGACCACGGATGGCTGTTGAGCATGGCCAAGGGGCTCTTGTGACAAACTGAATTTTTAATTTTAAATTAAATAGCCCCATGTTGGGGTGCCTCGGTGGCTCAGTCAGTTAAGGGTCTGCCTTCGGCTCAGGTCATGATCCCGGGTCCTGGGATTGAGCCCCGCATCAGGCTCCCTGCTCGGTGGGAAGCCTGCTTCTCCCTCTCTCGCTGCTTATGTTTCCTCTCTCGCTGTGTCTCTCTCTGTCAAATAAATAAAATCTTTAAAAAATAAAATAAAAAAATAGCCCCATGTTGTCTAGTGGCTACCCTATCAGACAGCAAGCAAGGTAATCGACAATTCAGGCTGATTTCACAGACGTGTGCCTTTATTTCTTAAGCTATTTCCCAACTTACCCAGTTTGGATTTTTCCTTGACCTCCTCCTGCGGTGGACAAAGATCTAATCTTTCCCTCACTTCTTTCCTCTAACTCCTCCATCCAGTTGTCCTCAGAATGAGAAGGAATAGAAAACAGGCAGGGTGTAACCTACCTGCTGCCTAAATGAGATGCTGGGCTTCAGGACACACACACAGGCACATAGAAGCAGTAGAAGGTTCTGGACGCAACCCCCACCCATCATCATCCCTGAGCTTTCCTGGCACTAAGAAAGCCACTTCTGGCCACACGAAGCAGCTATTTCTCACGCTTTTTTTTATTTTTAGCAACTGGAAAAGGAGCTCATGGAACGTCAACCTCAAGTAAACACCTTACAAGAGATTTCAGACAGCCTCCTTATTAAGGGGCATGGAGAAGACTATATTGAGGCTGAAGAGAAGGTACATGTTATTGAGAAGAAACTCAAACAGTTACTTCAGCAAGTGTCCCAAGACTTAATGTCCTTGCAGGGATGCCAGGTGAGTCCACTGTGGCTTCTAAATCGAAAGATGTCTTATTAGAGGGCGCCTGGGTGGCTTAGTTGGTTGGGCGACTGTCTTCAGGTCAGGTCATGATCCTGGAGTCCCGGAATCAAGTCCCGCGTCGGGCTCCCTGCTCGACAGGGAGTCTGCTTCTCTCTCTGACCCTCCCCCCCCTCTCGTGTGCTCTCTCTCTCTCATTCTCTCTCTCAAATAAATAAATAAAATCTTAAAAAAAAAAAAAAAAGTCTTATTAGAGACGAATAGGAAGGCAGTATGGCAGCCTTGCTGGCCAGGGGTGGGGGGGGGGGGGGGTGTAAGCACATCACTGAGCAGAGTCTCAAGTCCTGCCCCTTCCTGGCTGTGCGGCCTTAAAAAGTTACACAGGCTCTTCGACGCTGTTCTGTTGTTTGCAAGGGGAAGACAGCTCTGTAGTGCCTACGTGTCCATATGGCTGGCATATGAAAAACCAGCCTAGTCCCTCTATCATTTCTGACTTGCCTTCATGCCAAACAGCCTTGAGAGTCCTCTTTACTGCCCTGGTCACTGTCTTCTGACCACTCTCTCCTTTTTCTACTTTCTTCTCTTTAAAACGTGATCCAACTCCAAACAAACCCAAACCGTAGCCTCAGCCGACTTAGAGCAGACCCGCCCCGTCCATGCTGGAGTTACATTTCGGCTCTAGCGTGTTGATGGCCACGTGATTACACCTGCACACCTGAGCCTCCCGGCCCACTGATCCTGTCCCTCTCCCTGCAGCTAGACTCAGTCTCCCCCAGTGTGTGCTGTGGGTGTTAATGGAAGCGGTTGGCCTTGCTTTGCCTGCTGCATTCCTTTTTGTCTGGAAAAGTCCCTGTTCGAGTGGGGAGTGAGAAGAATAGAAGAGGTCCCCTCTTCCAGAAAGATCTGAGCTGGGGGAAGGGGTGAGTGGAGCAGTGAGGAGTCTGCACGAAGCATGTTTTTGTGCTCTCGAGACTCTTCAGAACCTTCTCTTTCCCTGAACTGAACCTTTGGGGTGTGGATTTCAGAACCCAGACCCATCTCTGCCCAGCTGGGATGAGGTGGACGCCGGAGACCAGCCGCCAGCAGCATCCGTGCCAGCTCCACAAGCAAAGGTGAGAGCCCCTTTCTGCCCTGAGCACTGTGGTGGTGATTTTTCCAAGTTACCCAGGGGACGGGAACTGGAGCCTCCCACGGCCCCATCCCCCATTTCACGACAGCACAGATCTGCTTCCACCTGCTGGCCAGTGGAGAGGCTGATGCCAAAGATTAAAGAAAACTGACCCAACAGAAAGGCTGTCATATCAGCTGCTCTTCACCGGAACTGGAGTAGGTTGTGAAAGAGGGGAGCTCTTACAGTGTCGTTAAAGGGGCTCCCCGATTTCTCCATTAACAACCAGTCAACAAACGGGAACGTGAAACTGCCAGTATTGCTGACCTCGTGTAGTATAATCTCACACGCATTACTCTGGGCTCAAAAGCTTGGCAGGAAGATGACCTAAGGAAGGTGTATAATTTAAGAAAGAAGGATGTTTTATCCTGGCCTGAGCTCACGGTCTTCAGTTACTAAACTGGATTCTTTTGTACCCAGCAGTTTGGAGCAGACAGAATGACGACAGACAAGAACAAGCCGGAGAGCAGGTAAGGGGGCCCTGCAGCGAGTCCCCTGTTGCCCACATGCACCTCAGCAGTCTTGCCTGTCCTGTGCTCTAGGTCTTCGTACAAAACCCGCTTTACTTGCTTTCTTTGGTCTGGAAAGGGCTGGATTGCTCTCCCAGGACCGAACCTCTGTCATGGGCCCCGCTGTAATCTCGGCTCCTGGGGGGAGTCTCACTTGACGCAAGCGGGGTGTGGGGTCAAGGGGGGCGTGAGGGTGGCCCCCGGCACCTCGTGCTCAGCTCTCCACCCCGTCTGTTGGCAGCTCCCGGCCGCGGCGCTCATTCGTGTCGCGGGTGATCAGGGCCGCGCTGCCCCTGCAGCTGCTCCTGCTCCTGCTCCTGCTGCTGGCCTGTTTGCTGCCCTCGTCTGAAGAGGACTATCGCTGCACTCAGGCCAACAACTTCGCCAGGTCCTTCTACCCCATGCTGAGGTACACCAACGGGCCCCCCCCCACCTAGAGGCCCCGCCCGGCCTGCGGTGCTGCACCACCAGCCCGTTCCCGCGGGTGCCTGCCTCATGGCCCCAGACCAGTCGAGTTGGTCGGTGAGTGACCCTGAGCGTTGGCCTGGCCCAGGGACCTGCTGCTGACACCTGCTGCAGACACCTGCAGCTCCGGGTTCGGCCAGAGAGGGCGCTCTCAGCTCCCGGGGCTCTGCTTCCAAAGGCTGTTCCTCCCTGGGGGGCAGGGAGCCTGGGCCGTTTGGCAAAGCCTGTTGATTGGTCTCGGGGTCTCTGGAAACTGCCGTTTCCTGAAGAGCCGAGCACTTTGTGAATTCTGATTTATTTGTAAGACACTATTCAGATATAGCTAACATGCTCACTGAACAGTGGCGTTCATCACATGTTACCGAAACAAGCAGATTCCATCTTAGAAATGGTTCAGACACTCACATGCACCCTTAGCTGATTGATTGAAACAATCATATTTAAAATGTTTAGAATTAATTTCACTCCAATCAGCTAGCAATCTTGAGCTGCAAGTTATAAACCAAAATGTTCTGTTCTGTACTTAGGTCTGCTCTTTTATATTGCTTTAAATTTTTAAAGAAATTATATTGCATGGATGTGGTTATTTGTGCATATTTTTTAACAATGCTGAATCTGTATGAATGTAAACTTCGATTTTTAAAAAAAAAAAATCCGATTTTAGCTTGAGCTTTTGACTAATGTACAGTAAATGCCAAACTACTTGATAGGGAGGTTTTTGTAAGTTAATTTTATAAGACTTTTCACCTTTAAAGTCATGCTTCGGGTATTGTTTAGCTGTTTGGCCATGGGGGTTTGTTACAGAAACTTGAAGCTATTTGTGGTATGTACAACTCAAATATTTCTCATTAAAACAAAAATACCCATACTTGTGTTGTACTGGATTATGTTACAAATTAAATGTTATACATAATCTTCCATAGAACAAAAATTATTTTAAAAATATTTGGGATTTATCGGTCTTAATTCTAAGCTAAGCTTTATATTCTACTTATTTAACTTTGTACAGAATAACTTAACGAGATCTACAATCCCACCACTTGTAGATGTGGAGATTATCCAGTGTGTGACCCTCCCGTGCTGGAGGCAGTGATGAGGGCAGCATGGCAGGGAAGGTGGGTACAAAGGGAAGGATCATTTCACCCAGATTGTTCTATTCCCAGCTCCCCAGATTTTAATAAATGTTACCGGCAAAACCACCTGCCTTCCATAGAATTCCAGTACCACTATTTCCCACTAAAACAAAAAGTGTGATTAGAAGTCAACCAGTTCCTGGGTTAACTGCTCCTAACCTGCATCTTTTTTTGTTGTTGTTAAGATTTTACTTACTTATTTGACAGAGAAGAGAGCACAAGAAGGCAGAGCAGCAGATAGAAGCAGACTCCCCACTGAGCAGGGAGCCCGATGCAGGACTAGATCCCTGGACCCTGGGATCATGACCTGAGCCGAAGGCAGACACTTAACCGACTGAGCCACCTAGGCACCCCTAACCTGCATCTCTTGACACTTGGGAGACACCACTGTCCTAACCGCCACCTCAGTCATTGCTCCCTCTCTTGCTCTGCCAAGCACAAACCTCAGGGAAGCCAGGGAGGCTTGGCAGTAGATGAAGACCAGACTCCCAGTGCCAGCGGCCCCTTTTGTAGGTCAGACACCCCCAGGACGTGTGCAGTTCCTAGGCAGCTTGATGTATTGGTACCAGTGGAGGGGAATCTGTCTTCATTTTACCAAATTGATGAAAGTGATTGATAGGGAGAAAAATGGTACTTTGCAGTTTAAAAAAAGTCTTTTGATGCTTTAAAATAATTCATTTCTTTTCATGGATTAACAAAAATCCCAGAGTGACATTTAAGTGAAAAATGTCACCCCAACTCTTTCTGAGCCACTGAGTTGGTTAGAGGGTTCTTGCCCCAGTTCTGCCAGACGCAAAAGGCAGAATCCCTGCCTCCTTCTCTTCGGACTGATGGTTCTGGAAACCCTCGACTCTGGGGCAAGTCAAAGTTGCAGTGAAAGGAAAGTGTCTGCATTTTAAAGCCTAACTACGCACATCTATTCTCAGGATAAAGGTCTTTGAGTCTTAAGTCTATACTCCAGGCTTCTGGATCCTACCCTTACCCCTAGCAAGCCTTTCTTCACTCCAAGCTCAGTGTATTCCCAGACACTTGTTATGAGATAATCTGTTTTACACCTTTAAGAGTTTTTGCATCTCCTATTTCTCACACGCGAGGGAGATTTTCAAATGACTACTGGCATTCAGATCACTTCAGTATGAATGAATGACTTTTCTCCCCATCCCTAGTGGGGTGTCATACTGACTTATTACAGTAATTACAGAAAATCTACCCAAATAATTGACATCCTGCATACCAGGACTTTGATATGTGTGGGCTGCATTTTACTTGAACACACAGTGTCTGTGGTCATCAATCACAAGGGTGAGATGAGCTGACCAAAGATTAAATTGCTACTGTTAAGTCTGGGGCACCTGCGTGGCTCAGTCAAGCGTCCGACTCTTGATTTTGGCTCAGGTCATGATCTCAGGGTCATGGGATCAAGCCCACGTCAGGCTCCACACTGAGTGCAGAGTCTGCTTGTGATTCTCTCTCCCTCTGCCCCTCCCCCTGCTCACGCACACTCTCAAAATCTTAAAAAAAAAAAGTTTCGACAGCTTAAGACCAAGATTCTTAACCCTCTTGAATTATAGGCAAGCATTTATGTACCTTTCTCCAGGAAGAGTGTCATGGTTTTCATCAAATTCTTAAAGGGTGCTGCATACCTAAAATAGAATTCAGAATATAATGGGAACACTGACTACTTAGCCTAGTTATTGCAAGTTCTTATATTCCCAACAAATACATTTTTAAAACCACAGTTATGAAAAACACTTTATTTAGCTTACATCACATTAAACTTCTTTCCACAACAGTTCCATAAATATTAAGGGGACACAGCAGAGGAAAAGCAGTACCTGGAGGAATGGAAAGCAGACCTCAAAACCTGCTTCCACACAACAGCAAACATTCATTTGTAAAGACCCAAATGTACAAGCCTGCTTAGTGGTACAAAGCATTCACCTGAAAAAACAAGGTAGAGCCGCCAGTAGGCTCTGAGGTAACACAGGACCACTGAATCATCAGTTACAGAACCACGAGTCGTGGCATTCAGACACCCAACACAGAAGCACAAACGTAGCAGCGAATGTTGCGGTTAGCAGGAGCCGCTGTGGGCTAGCGTTAGCCAACCGTTGCCATTCCCATAAAGGAAACCCCCCAGCACCTAACAGCCACTGGCCTCACAAGTGAATATGATCCTTGGAACTCAAAAAAAAAAAAAAAAAGGATCCTTGACTCCAAAACAACAGAAGGGTTAGAAGATCACATATTGCAGACAATGCACATCTTCGAGCTGCCACTGGAGCCAAAATTCCAGCAACTTTGAGCGCTATAAAGAATCAAGGGCATGTGTTGCACACTATTGTATACCAAACTCCACAGGGAACCATCAGTACCTAAAAGGTGTGAGCATTTTACGGGGGGAAGTTTCCAAGGAACGTACCCCACTTCCGTGCATTTGGGAAAAGCAACAGCAGAAGAAGGTGACCAGGGTGCCACTCACTAGCTTATGAGCCCAGGATGGAAGGACAGGAACGATCTCACTGTTTTTTCCGCCTGTTCTATAAGATTTCATGCAGACCCCCATCTCAGCTGAAAAGACAGGCTCTACAGGGTCAGTAGAAGGTAACCGTACCTTGAATGTCTGTTAGGCACGGACTCTCGGCCCCAGCAGCAGACTCAGGGAGGCAAGTCCTGCGGCAGCAGACCTAACTTCCTGTCCGAGTTTGGCCAGAAATAGTTTTATGACCTCGAGCAGGTCAATTTCCTGCTCTGGGCTTTAATTTACACATGTATACAAGATGAGACTGAACTTCTGGGTCAGGTTTGCAAGCTGTCACTGAATCCACAGGGTGTTGTGGAAATTGGGAGGACCCCACTTAAGCCAGAAAGGCCGTGCATGTCAGACTGCAATTGATGCGTGCATTCTGCAGTCGAAGAACATCTTTTTAGGGGCGCCTGGGTGGCTCAGTTGGTTAAGCGTCTGCCTTCAGCTCAGGTCATGATCCCAGGGTCCTGGGATCGAGCCCCGCATTGGGCTCCCTGCTCAGTGAGGGGCCTGCTTCTTCCTCTCCCTCTGCCCGCAGTTCCCCCTACTCGTGCTCTCTCTGTCCAATAAATAAATAAAATCTTTTAAAAAATATCATCTTTTTAGTGTTGTTAAACTAAGCTGCAGGATCACCTTCAGCACTGGAACTCTGCCTCTGCTCGGCTGTCACTTGCTTCCCTGTGGGACCCTGGGCAAGTTTGCTTATACTCTCTAGTTTCCACAACCAGAAACTTAGGATCGCAGTAATTATTATTAAATGTGAAAGTATGAGGCCTTGAGAAGTAATTATTAAATTATTTCAAGATCAGTTTTTAAAAGGAATGAACTAGGAGAAATAGCACCTGCCAACTGTAAACAGGAAATAGTTTGAGTATTGGGGGGGAACCCCACCCAACTATATTTTATGTATTATGGATAAGTGTAGAAAAGAAAAAAAAGCAGTAATTATTATTAAATGTGAAAGTATGAGGCCTATGTGTCTGGCACATGGTAAGTGTTCCACAGATATTATTTTTAGGTGCTAAAGGATGTATTTTTATCATTTCCCTCACATAGTCTTTATTATGTTTTCTAAAAGGTTTCTAGCAGCTTAAAGAAATGTGTCAAATCTTATTTAATAAAAAAAAAAACGTTTTGTTTCAAAATAGGCCTCAAGGCTAAAGGTTCACCTTGGATTTGAAAAGGTGTCTGTATGTGCAAGCTCCTTAGCAGATTTATTTATTTATTTATTTTTTTTTTTTTTAAAGATTTTTATTTATTCATTTGCGGGAGAGACAGAGAGAGAAGAAGCAGGGGAAAGGCAGAGGGAGAGGGAGAAGCAGACTCCCTGCTTAACAAGGAGCCCGATGTGGGACTCGATCCCAGGACCCTGGGATCATGACCTGAGCCGAAGGCAGACGCCCAACCATCTGAGCCACCCAGGCGCCCTCCTTAGCAGATTTAAATAACCACCAGGAAAATTCTAGAATTGCTTCAACCTAGCTTATATATATGAATATATAAGTAGCTCTGCCAAGAATTGGTAACTGATTTCTTTTTAATGAAATCTAGAATAACTGCCCTCCTAGCCGAGTTGGCAGGTGAAATAATGCAGGTAGAGACCATCTCACTGCAGAGCTTGTGTTGATTTTTGCCTTGCTTTTTTTTTTAATACAGTTAAGACCCTCCAGATTTAAGTTCCCACCTCAATTTTTTAGGAAAAAAATCTCTTCAAAATTATTTTAGGGTCGAATCCTCTGTGGTTGGTCCCTGCGGACAGTGTGCAAGGGACAGGCCTGAGGCCACGCCAAGGGGCTGGGGGGAGGAGAGGAGGGGCAGTTAGGACACCCCAGGCTCGCCCACACCGGTCCTCTTTAGGGATTGCCAGCCCCCTCCCAAGAATCTGAGTGCACACTCTGTTCTAATGTTCTCTGTGTTAAGAATATTCCTTGTTAATTATTTCATTAAGATGTGTCCACGTGATCCCATATGAGACACTCATGTTTTTGGAATTAAGCCCAAATCTCATTTATCTCCCACAAATAAGTTTCTCACATTAAACAATAACTTGCAGATCAAAATGGAGGAAAGGAATCTTGCCACACAAGTCTGAGGCAAAGCTAAGGCTCACTTTTCCATAATACATAAAATGTAGTTGGGTGGGGTTCCCCCCCCAATACTCAAACTATTTCCTGTTTACGGTTGGCAGGTGCTATTTCTCCTAGTTCATTCCTTTTAAAAACTGATCTTGAAAACAATGAAGTCCTTGCTCAGCTATGGCAGAATTCTAAGTTGTCCATAGATCATTTGGATGGGGTGTGGATACCCCCCAAAAAGCAGACATTTAAAGAAAGCACTGTTAAGGAGAAACAATCTTTAAAATGGATATTGAGGGTTTACAAAAAACATATAAGAACAGCAGACTACACGCTGGTATCAGCTTTAGAGGACACGTTTGGAACAGATGGGCCCAGAGATTCAAAACACTCCCATCTGCGAGGGGGAAAGGGCCCTCAAATATTCAAAACAAAAGGAAGAACACCTTGCAGCTATAGACCGACCACGTTATCTCAACTGCCGACCTGGCCCAGACCCCAGTTCTAAGAGACAGCCTTGCCCCAAGGAGGCGCCCCAGGGCTGGACTAACCTTTATCCCCCCGCCCCCCAGCATACCCCTATGGCAGTCTGAGCCAAGAAGAAATGTATTACAGCCCCTCATGGCTAAGTCCAAATGCAGGGAAGCAAGCAGCCTCAAGAAGCATGCAGGAAGTGAGCACTGGGCCCTCAGAGTTCCCAGGCTCACAATCCAGTCCAGGCAAGCACAGGGTTTGGCACAGCTGCCTTGACACCTGATTCCACTCTGGTTTCTACCTTGGGCATCAAAATCTAACCTAAAATACTGTCAGTCACTACCTACTACTGTAGCAGTGGCTTAGACTTCATTCTGCTTTTGTTTTTTATTCTGGTAGTCTCCTTTCTAAGTACCATTAAGAGAATTTCATCAGCAAATCATTGGTCAAGACTGCCTCCTTTGCCTCCCACTTCCTGTTCTCCAGCCTTGTATCTTCTGTTTTGGGGGTGGCGGGGGCGGGGAACGGGTTCTAGGCTGGCCAGAAAGAAAGGAAATTGACTTTCTGGATGTTCTGTGGTTCCTGCAAAATACAACTCCTGTGTTCTGCACCGAATCTCACCTAGGCTGCCACACTAAGCCACTAGGAATGACTTCCAACCACCTCAGAATACAGACAACAGTGTGCTTCCAGGTCTGTGTCTGAGTGTTTCTGAAACGGCTCCACTCAACTTTCAGTAAAACTGCACCAATATCAAAATTAAGAATTATTCAAGGACTGGGCGCCTGGGCGGCTCAGTTGGTTGAGCGACTGCCTTCGGCTCAGGTCATGATCCTGGAGTCCCGCATCGGGCTCCCTGCTCAGCGGGGAGTCTGCTTCTCCCTCTGACCCTACCCCCCTCTCATGCTCTATCTCATTCTCTCTCTCAAATAAATAAAATCTTTAAAAAAAAAAAAACGGGTATTCTATTTAAAAAAAAAAAAAAGAATTATTCAAGGACTCCCTAGCAGAAACCATCGAATTTATTCTTCCTGATGACTTAGTAAATAGTGAATGTGCTAGCCAAAGTAAACCCATTTTCTAAAAGAGGAGTTTAATCTATCACAAGATAATTTTTTAAATCATCATCACAAAAATCAAGCACAACTGTTGAACTGCTCACTGCCAAGGTATAGATGTAAGTCATTTCATGCATTCACTATGTTCCTGAAGATTTCAATTTTTTAAAAGTGAGTTAAAATTGTAATTCCAGAGGTGCTTTATCATCTTGTCCTATTTATGTTCCACTTGGAAGAGGAACAAATATTCTTCTACAAAGTTTCTATTTCACCCAGCTCGCCATATAAATGTTCTGATAAGAAAATAGTTTAAAAGAGCCCAAGGGTGTAAAAGAATTCTTTCTTGCTATAAATAACTATCTCTAAAATTTTTTTTTTTTTTTAAGTAGGGTTCACAAACCAGGTCTTGCTCAGGTGATATGCTCACCAAGTCTACACTACACCAAGTCTGACCCTGAACCTGACACACAGGTGTGTCAGTAGCCCTTCATCTTTCCATGGAACAGCATGCATTGCACACACAGCCTGACGTGCCCCTGTCTGTGGATGGCTGATGTGGCGGTTGGTTCCCTGACTGCCCCAGGGAAGCAACGTGGCTGTGACCCAAACCCACAGGAGAAACCCATTCCTGCAAACACTGGGCCTTTCTCCAGCACACACTGGGCTCTGTGGGACAAGAGGGTTTTAAGGAAGGGGCAGAGAGATTTAAATCTCCACAATCCTCCATAAAAGTGATCACAAACATAAATGCACCCCCAAATAATTAGCAGGCTCTATAGAATGCAAATCAAGAAGAATGAACCTCTATGGAGATGGCAGCAAGGTCTGGGGGAAGGGCATGGCTCACCTCCCAGCCTGACCACTGGCTCCCCAGGTCACAATCCCTCTGGCCTTCAACAGTAAGAGTGATACGTGACCTCAGTCCTCACAGGCCTGTGAGGTAGGTGTGTGGAACTAGTTTGTTCGTTGTCATGGTTTCCCAGCCTACCATCAAGTGGCCCTGAAGAGAGCAAACGGAGGTCTGAGGGCAGGTTAGGTTGCACAGTAAAGCTTGGTCCACTTCCTATAAGGGCCCCAGCCTCTTCCCTCTCTACTGTACAAACCTTCCACGGCGGATTCCCACCATTCATTCCCAAACCTTTAACATGTTTTCCAGAGGGGTGGAAGGGAGATGGAAAGTAAGAAAGGGACCACACTGAGATCCTATGAGGCCGAGTAAGAGGTAAAGTCCACATTCGAACATGCCCCATGGTACCAAGGAACACTGCAGCTTTCTCACCCTGACTCCCGGGAAGTGGGGAGGTCGGGTGAAGGACGGTACATGACTGGGCCTGCCATAACCAAATGAGGGACCACACACGAGCAAGACGGTGAAGGCTGCCCGCTCCCGGATGGAGCTCACGGTTTGCACTGGAGTTCACACTGCAGCCTCTGACCTCCTCTGTGGCCTCTTCGCCTGGGACTGGGCATCACTGAGACGGGGGCTTCTGGGAGCCCTCCCTGCGCTTACTCTCCTCTGCTGGGCTGCACTCCGCCCCGGTGAGCGAGGACTTGTGCCCGCGAAGCGTGTGCGCATTCAGCATCTCCAGCAGCAGGTCGTAGACTGGGACCACGTTCTTGCATTTCATGTTAAGCAGGTGTTCCATGCCCTTGTTACTATGGGGACAAAAAGATGCCGAGAGTCCTTCCTGGGAGGCAGCCATGGGAACTCTAAAATCTTCTCCAACTCTCCCCAATAAAGCCAGTCTACCCTCCACCCCCTGAACTTGCCCCAGCCATTTCTTCTAGGGTTCTTGCATCTGGCTCCTTCGGTCACCTACACTTAAGGGCAAGCAAGCACCTTAGTGTCTCATCACCCACCCACAGTGGCCCGACAGCACCTGGCAGAGTGCAGTTAATTCTCATTGTGCATAGTAGTTGTGTTCTACAAAGTCACCGCCAACACTGAATTAGCAAATACATTGCTTCTGGGGGAAATGCAGTGTTAGATTCCTGAGAGGCTCTGTTCACATTTTCATAATCCAGTTAATACATAACCTTGGCGTACCTGTGTTTTTGTTTAAAGACACCTTATTTAACATAAATTGTTGCTTCATTAACATTTAACTCACAGCCGATGCTAGCGCAGCTCACGCATGAACAAAGCTAACCCGACAACGCATATTTTCTCCGTAAGGCACATCACAGCCTGCTTGCTCTTAGGAACACTGACAGCACTTTATTCAGCACTATGCTTGGGGGCCATTCATAGACAGTGAACTTGCCAACAAAAAGCACAAAAATGCAAAACATGGCCCTAACTAGACCACACAAAGGACATTTCTTTATAGTATGAGAGCCGAAACAACAGAAGTGTCTCCTTACTTGACTCAATTGGGAATGTAAGTGTGGCAACTCAAATTTTTTGCCACCCTGAGCCTGTCCTTGAAGGACCACAGAAATGCCACTAAGTATGAATCCAGGGTTTACAAATAAGTTTCTTAAAAGTAGTCAAATTTGCAGGGCGCCTGGGTGGCTCAGTTGGTTAAGCGTCTGCCTTCGGCTCAGGTCACGATCTCAGGTTCCTGGGATCGAGCCCCACATCAGGCTCCCTGCTCAGCAGGAGTCTGCTTCTCCCTCTCCCTCTGCCACTCTCCCTGCTTGTGCTCTCTCTCTCTGCCAAGTAAATAAAAATCTTAAAAAAAGAAAAAAAAAAGGTAGTCAAATTTGCAAATACAGACTCTGTGACTAATGAGAGTGGACTGAACCTGTTCTGCAAATGGTTCTGTGTCAATAATCATTCAGGAGGAAACAAAGCAGAGGCTATCTTCTTCCTCCTTGTTATAATTCCTGAGGTGAACACTGTGCCCCACAGCCTCTAGACTTTCCTCCTCCTTGGGTAGCAATTACTTTCCATCCTCCCTCCCCTCTGCCAGCCCCAGGGCAGGGCCACCCTCATCCTGGGAGCCACCAAGCACCAAGCATCTCTATGCCAGCACAGAGCTGTCGTGCGACACCCAGCCCCCTTCATCAGCGCACACGACTGATGGTCCCTGAATACACTACTCACAGCCCTACCTTCCAAAACCTGTGGGCCTCCCCGGTTTTCTCAGGTCTCATTCCTAATGTCCTGATGCTATCCCAAGAAAGGACCCACTCCTGGGGCAGGCTTTGTGTACGTCTGCAGATCACTAGCCTCAGGAGTTGATCTAGAGAAGCTGAGTTTAGCCTCCTCAAGAAAATGACCTCAGAGTGGTTGGTGGGGCAAGGAGCGGTGGCCATTCACATTAGGGGAGAAAAGGCCCCTTTTAGAATTCCATAAACAAGCCCAAACCCCAGCAACTAAAAAACAGATGAGGAATGCCATAAATATCCTATACGACGGCACATGACATCCATTCAGTGCCCACTATGCTGATCTTTGGCCACAGGTGCATGCCCTGATGAAGAAACCCCTCTCCCCCATTCCCTTTCAGGGGTTTATTTTCCTTTAGAGGTAAAAATTCTACCTTATCACTCTCAAACTTGCAAACACTTTCCCCAAAGCACTTTGGCCTTCGCAGGGCACATGCACCCCCCCACGCCCCACCCCACACATCCAGAGGAGCAGCCCCCGCAGGGATTGTACCTGGCATGTCTAACGTGAGAAAGGAGCATCAGGAGGTTAGCCAGGCGCACGGGCTGCTGCTGGGAGGGAATCCCGCTCTTGGCAATCACCCAGACCAGAGCATCGGTCACTGCGTTCAGCAAGTGAGTCAGCTTCCGGCTGCTCTCAGCCTCCTGGGTTGCCGCAGCTAAAGGGTACATACCTGGACAAAGAATAACAGCCACGAGTCACCGCTCAGAGAAAAGGAAATGGAAGTCAGGTGCTCAGCCGGTAAGCATGGCTCCGTTCTCCAGGAGGGGGGCCAAATTGATCTGGGTTGTTCTGACATCTGCATGTGTGGTGAAATCCCCGGCCCGTGATGTCCTTCCCCCAAGGGCCAGCCCCGTCGCCAAGCCTGGCTGAATGCGGGCCTGCTAACTGGTCTCTCAGAACACCACCCGGCCCACAGCGGAGGCCTTTCCTAGCAATAAAACTATCTAGTGGCCTGAGGCCATTACCTGCTGCTAGTAACAAACACACATATAGAGGTGGTCAGAAAGTGAGATCAATTCTACTCTCAACCGCCAGGAGGGCCCCCTCATCAAAGGGGAGTTTAACAAGCATGAACTAAGGACTACTGCCATGCAGCCTGCCTGGGCGCCCCCCCCTCGTGTGTGCCACATGCAGACAGCCAGGCCGGACCCACGGCCAGGCCCGGGGCATCACACCTCTAGTGGCACCTTGCTGGGGCAGGAAGACCACCTCTAGCTCTCTGCCCCCAGGCCAGCTTCCTAGCTCTTCCAGCCCAGCTCCTCACTGAGCAAAGCTTGCAGGCGCATGTCTCCCGAGGTTCCCAAAACCACTGTAGGAGGGAGGTTGCTTCCCTTATCCTGCCCGGCCCGGCTCTGTGTTTAATTCCCCTCTGACTCTAGGATCAGAGATACTGTAGCCTCCCAATAGCTGTAAATTAACAGCTCCAGTAGATCTTCTTGCCCCCATCCCCCACCACCAACCCCAATTCCTTCAAATCCTGGAAGCAGGGAAATAATTAGCTTCTCTACTAGGCTTTCCGTTTCAAAGTAAGTATAAAGGGCAACTCTGTGAAATCCTCTGGGGGGCTGCCGGCTGTGGGCTATAATGATCATGAGGACCAACACACCATCATCCACATCCACTGCCCATTTGGGCAACTTTTGTTCTCTATTTTTATTGGCATTTGCAGTTCAATTAAGGTAACTCAGTTCAGTACAGTTCAGTTGAGGCAAGGGACATCCTGAAGCACAATTATGCAAGTGTCATGTTTCACCACATCCCTGGGGGCACGTCCCTCCGCAGTGTCTGACAATGCAGACTTAAAATAGTTCGCTTCTTACAAGAGCCCACAACTGCTTCTCTAACTCACCTGCTCACCTCGTTCTCCACAGTGACTCTTCCTGGCCACCACCCAACATCCTCAAAACTCCCACTGAACCCCACAGCAGGTAACCTGTTCTCCCGCTGCAGGGGAAGTAACACCACCGTTGGCTCCGTGTACCCCCCGCCCCCCGCCGCCGCCCCTGCAGTGGCCAAAATGCAGACCTGCTCATGTGGCTCCCTTCCCAGCTCTTGGGCCCGAGTCCAAACCATCTGGTGCAGCTCTCAAGGGTACCAGGCCTCCCTCTGCTCTTTTCATCCTCATTTCCCACCACACCTCACCTTGAACCTTACTTTCAACTCCAGAGCACGTGACGCATAGAACACGCTGAAGCCTTCTACTTAGGAACGCTCTCTTCCCCTCCCCCTCTCCACCCTCCCTTCTCTTATCTACATCCACTCCTCCTTTAGATCCCAGCCCAGTTGTGAACTTCCTTCTGGAAGCTTCCCTGACCTCCCTACCATCCTACCTTAAGTCTATTTTGGGTTCTCTGGAGCTCTGATGGTGCCCAGTGCACCCCCAGCAGAGGGCACCATGTTGTCCCACATCCTGGATTCCCTTGTACACACCCCATGGCCACCCTCCCAATCCTCAGAGACACTGGACAGAAGCACTTTGAGAGTACAGACCCTGTCCATTATATCATTACCTAGTCCAATGACTAGCATGGAGTAAATACCCACAAGTGGAAGAATTAGGCTAAATTTACATAGGTTCAGATTTTTGCATTGTTTTAGCCAATCACATCATCATAATGGAAATGATAAACATGCATGTTTCAGTCTGTTCTGCTACATGATGTGTGCTCCATGGATTTCTACTGTCATATGTTTTTGGATTCTAAAAGGAGTTAAAACTGTGTACTGGTACTTGTGTCGGTCCAAAGTCATAAAGTGAAAATATAAAAATAAATCCTCAGCTAGGATACAAATGTTCGTAGCAACATTACTCAGGATAGCCTAAAAGTGGAAACAAACCAAGTGTCCATTAACTAAGAAAGGGATAGAAAAATATGGTATACAGCAGAATATTACTCAGCCATAAAAAAGAACAAAATACTGATTCATACTACAACATGGATGAACCTTGAAAACCTGATGCTAAGTGAAAGAAGCCAGTTACAAAGAACCACATTTTGTATAATTCCATTTATCGGACCTGTCCAGAATAGGCAAATCTATACAGACAGAGAGGAGATTAGTGGCTGCCTAGGAGTAGGGGTGAGACAGAAATTAGGTAGTGATGGCTAATGAGTACAGGTTTTCTTTTGGGGTGATGAAAATATTCTAAAATTGGTTGTGATAATGGGTGCATAAGTCTATGAATACACTAAAATCCACTGAATTGTATACTTTAAATGGGTAAATTTTATACTATGTGAATTCCTCTTCATAAAGGAGTAGTCATTGCCAAGGGCAAGCCCTGGGTCTTCTATAGGCTATGGGGGCGGCCAGCTCTATGCAGGACCATCACTGTCAATCACTAACAAGGCGTTTGGGGACAGGAGTCACTGAAGTTTTGGAAGGGCTGTATCAATGTTAGATATGGGAAATGCTTTTATATGCAAAAAGACTAACCTATATAAAACCATCCCGGGAAGGAACTGGGCTGAAAAATACCCATTTTGCTGCCTCTTTGGTCAGCAGTGCCATGCCTGTACTTGGGGCATTCACACACCCTCGGGCTCACCAAACACGTATTTACAGAGTAATTGCTAAGTATCTGGCTCTGGCAGAAGCAGGAGACAGGACACAAAGCCCCTGCCTCTAGGGTGCTCACTGCCCAGACACACAGGAACCAAAAAATCAATCTCCTCTACCCGCCAAAAGTAAAAACATTAGTTAGGATTCATTCTAGAACAAAAATTAAATTACTTTTCATGAAACTAAAGAAATACAACCTGAAAGGCAAGATCTTGGCACCATGCCCCACACATACCAAAGAAAGTAAAATAAAAACAAAGACATAATCTCCTCTCCTCTTTATCACCTGGGAACAGCTGTGTGTCCCTGTCACTAACCCACCTGATGACATTCTGAGCAGCACATGGTGGGGGTGGGGGAAAAGCCCCCAAGATCTGCTACATCCTATGTTCAAAGGATGAAGATACACTGAAGGGAAATAAATCAGAAAATCTAAAGTGTTTAATAAAAACCCCAGAACGCTAACCAAAGGAGAAATGCCTGGCTTTTAGGAGGCATATGTTGTGTTTGTTTATTTGCTTTAAGGAAAGGAACCCCTAGCTGTGAGCCATCCCTTTATCAACATCTCCTACCCCAGCACCGTAAGAACAGGCTGGTGTCTGGGAAGCACCCACGATATGAAACCAGCAGGCCCACGTTCACAATGCTCTGCCCCCACGTTCTCGATCAACAGAAAAGCACCTGTCTTGCCTCTTCAGCATCCTTCTCTGTGTCCTGTGTGCCTCTGCCTTCCACCCACCCTCTTCACAGGGACTCCCCCCAAAACCCAGAGTGAACCAGGGCTTGAACTGGCATGTCGATCATCTTAATGTCAAAGAGGATCGCCTGGTTCTAAACCTCCATTTCTTTCATGGAACAGAAAGTTTGATCCTTTTTAAGCCTTAAAATTGTTTAAACAGACCTATTCCTAATTTTAAACATTTTTAAAGACTATCTACAGATTGCTCCCACTCCATATCCTAGATTCAGCACCCTTTAATTCTATCCAACCCAAGACTTACTCAGTTTTTTCAGATTTCTGGGTGACAAGATGGCTGATCCCACTACTCTTAATTTGGATATGTTGTTATATTAACTACACTTGTACAATACCTCTGAGTTCTGAAACACTTTAGCAAGCACTGTAACAGGTTGTCAAATGCAATGTTTTCTGTGATCTCTGAGTTTTAGGAGCCTCATAAAAGGCTGAGTATAATAACGTAATTCCAAGAACCGCCCCCCATCCTATACATGCGTGGTGGAAGAGGGTGTGCTGAGAGAGAAATTCAACTGGGGATGTTCTTTCCCTATCTCTCCCCACAGCAAGGACGATGCTTTTCTGCTACTCAAGTCTAGCAAGGACCAGACCCGATTGTTCCAGTATATATCCCTATTCGAGACCAAAAGCATGTTATCTAGTTCACTTTGACATTTTTATCATTTAGAAGTCACCAGCACATACCTGAAGCTAAATAAATATTTACTGAATTGAAATTGGATAATAGGGGCACCCGGGTGGCTCAGTCATTAAGCGTCTGCCTTCGGCTCAGGTCATGATCCCAGGGTCCTTGGATCGAGCCCCACATCGGGCTCCCTGCTCGGCGGGAAGCCTGCTTCTCCCTCTCCCACTCCCCCTGCTTGTGTTCCCTCTCTCGCTGTGTCTCTCTCTGTCAAATAATAAAATCAAATCTTTAAAAAGAAAAAAGAAATTGGATAATAAAGTTAATATTCATTCCATATCATACACACTATTAGAAAAGATAAATAACCCAGAAGTATGCAGCTATTTAAAATGTAACTACCGGGGCATCCGCCTTCGGCTCAGGTCACGATCCCGGGGTCTTGGGATCGAGCCCCACATCAGGCGCCTTGCTCAGTGGGAAGTCTGCTTCTCCCTCTGCCCCTCCTCCTGCTCATGTTCTCTCTCTCACTCTCTCAAATAAAATATTTTTTAAATAAAAAATAAAACATAACTACCTACACCTGAAACTAATATAACTATTTTATGTCAACTGTACCTCAATAAAAAAATATCCCATTAAAAATGGGTGATTTCAACAGATATTTCCCCAAAGAAGATATACAGATCACAAACAAGAATATGAAAAAAATGCACATCATTAGTCATTACGAAAATACCAATAAACCACAATAATATACCATCACACACCTGTTAGCTTGACTGAGGATCCTGCATCCTGGGAAACTCCTCAGTCCCAGGCAAATCTAAATGGCTGGTCTCCCTAAATTACATTTATATAAAATTTTATAAAATGCAAACTATAGTGACAAATTCTACTGGAGGTTGCACAGGATTGGACAGGGGGAGGAAGTGAAGAAGGTGGAAATTATGAAGAGGCACAAGGAAACTTCTGAGTGTGACAGATGCGTTCACTATCTTGATCATAATGCTTTCAGGGGTGTGTGTGTGTGTGTGTGTGTGTGTGTGTATATGTATATATACATATTTTATATACATATATATATATAAATGTCCAAAGGCACAAAATTGTATGCTTTAAACAGGTACAATTTACAGGCACAAGGAAACTTCTGAGTGACAGATGCGTTCACTATCTTGATCATGATGCTTTCAGGGGTCCAAAGGCACAAAATTGTATGCTTTAAACAGGTACAATTTACTATATATTAATTATGCCTCCGAATTCTGTTAAAAATACTGTCTTGGCTGTAAAAAAAAATTTTTATGTATATACATAAATATATATATATTTATATTTATTAATACCTATATTAAAGTTTATACGTACCTACATACACACACATACATATACGTGTAACTACTAACAAACCCTGCGCTGGCCACCTAGCATGCTGATACCATGCAGACCTAACTGATGCCATAATCCCAACTTGAGCTCATCGCTTATGCAGGAAAACAGGAGGCCAACCTACTGAGGAGACTGTCTCCAGACAGCCCAACGCTTTCCTAGCACAGCAAGAGAAGCTACCAGCTGAAGTAACAGCCCTCAGAGACTCTGTTCTCTCAATACGGGACAGAGAACATCCACAGCCTTTTGACTTTAAGAAACCTCCTCCATTTTTCTTCTCGTGACCCTCAGCCCCAAGGCCTCCACCCTGTGCTGGATATGGGTCCCTGCTGGACAGTATGTCTTCTCCACTCAGGCTGCAATCTTTGCTCTCTTCATCCTTCTTTTTCTGTTTTGTTTTCATTATATTGTTTGCAGGTTTCTTGAGGCATAATGGACATACAATAACCTACACATATTTAATGTGTACGATTTGATTAGTTTTGATATGTATTTGTGTATACACACACACACACATACCAGTAAAACCATAAGTGCAATCAAGATAATGAACACAATCGTCACCCCCGAAAGTTCCCTCAGGTGCCTTAGTAATCTATCCCTCCATCTCTCCCAACCGCCATCCCATCCCCTGGCAACTACAGATCTGCTGCTACTATAGTTTGCTTTTTCCAAAATTTTATATATAAATGAGGTCTTATAGTATGTATGCTTTTTTGTCTTCTTTTATTCAGCACCATTAAGATTCATAATGTTACATGTATCTATCGGTAGTTCAGTGCTTTTTATTGCGGAGCAGTATCTGCTCTATGGGTATATCACAGTTTGTTTATCCTCTCACCTGTTGGTGATCATTTGGTTTGTTACCATTTTGGGGCTATTACAAATAGAGTTGCTATGAACATCTGTGTACAGGTTTTTGTATGAACATATGCCTTCATCTCTCTTCAGTAAATACCAAGTGGAATGAATGAGTCACCTGGTAGGTTTACACTTAACATTTAAGAAAATGCTAGTTTTTGAAGTACCCCCCCAAAAAGGAATACCAATTTATATCTCCCCCAACCCAGCAGTGTATGAGAGTTCTCATTACTCCACATTCTCCCAAACCCTTGATATGATCAGTCTTTCTAATTTTGGTCAATCTATTGGGTATGGTTTCTCATTGTGGTTTCTCATTGTGTTTTAATTTGGATTTCTCTGATGAATAATTTTAGCAGCATTTCATGTAATTATTTGCCATCACTATACCTTCTTTGATGATATATCCATTTGAATAATCACTTGCCTATTTTAGTTCAAGCACCATTTAGTGAAAAGATCATTCTTTCCCCACTACCTTGACACTTCGTTAAAAATTCCTTGTTGTATAGGTCTATTTCTGGACTCTATCCTGTTCCAGCGATCGATCTTTATGTCAACACATGTTGTTTTGATTACTATGGCCTTAGAATCAATCTTGAAATCCAGTAGTACAAGTCCTCCAACTTAGTTCTTTTTCAAAGTTGTTTTGGCTATTCTAGGATCATTATATTTCCCTATGAATTTAAGAGTCTGTTTGTCAATTTCTTCCCAAAAAAGCCTGAGATTTTTACTGGGATCAAATTGAATCTAAAGATTATTTTGAGGGAGGACTGAGATCTTACCAATACTGAATCTTCTAGCTCATTAACATCTCTCTCCATTTATTTAGAATTTCTTTAATTTCTCTCAGAAATGTTTTGAATTTTCAGTCTCACACCTTTTGTCAAATCTATCCCTAGTTTTATAATTCTAATGCTATTATAAATAGTATTGATATTAATTTCAATTATCATTTGTTCATTGCTGCCATGTAGGAATACAATTGACTTTTATATATTGTCCTTTTATCCTACAACCTTACTGAACTCATTTTTTGTAGATGCCTTGGGATTATCTACATCAATTAGCATGTTTTCAAATAGAGTTTTACTACCACCTTTCCAATCTGGATGCCTGTCATCTCTTGTCTTGCCTATTGCCTGGGGTAGAATTTCTAGTAAAATGTTGAATAGAATTAGTGAGAATGAACATACTTGCCTTGTTCCTGATTATGATTAAGTATAATATTAGCTATAAGTTTTTCATAAATACCCTTTATTAGGTTGAGGGAGTTTCCCTGTATTCATAGTTTGTTTAGAGTTTTTAGCAGGAATGGGTATAAGATTTTGTCAAATGCTTTCTCAGCATCTGTTGGCAAAATGTTTTTTTATTATTCTGTTAATATGGTAAATTATTTTGATTGATTTTCAAATGTTAAAGAAACCTTATATTCCTGGGGAAAGTCCACTTGTTCATTATATCTTTTTGGGTTACATTTGCTAAAATTTATTTAGAGATACAAAAATTCTATTACAAAATTATACAAAATTTAGCATCTATGTGCATGAGAGATACTGGTCTGTTTTGTCTTCTCTTCTTTCAATATATTGGTCTGGGTTTACTATCAGAGTAATGCTGGCTTCATAGAATGAATTGGAATGTATTTTCTGCTCCTCAATTTTCTGCAAAAGTATGTATAAATTTCATGGAGGTTAACATGTTACTAAGCAATGAACAAGTCAACCATGAAATCAAAGAAGAAATAAAAAATTACATGGATACAAATGAAAATGAAAACACAATGATCCAAAAATCTTTGGGATTCAGCAAAAGCAGTTCTAAAATGAAAGTTTATAGCAATATAGGTGTACCTCAAGAAACAAGAAAATCTCAAAGAAACAACCTAACCTTACACCTAAAGGAGCTAGAAAAAGAGCAACAAACAAAACCCCAAATTAGCAGAAGGAAGGAAATAATAAAGACTAGAGCAGAATTAAATGATATCAAAACTAAAAACAAAAGAAAACAATAGATCAAATCAATGAAACCAGCAGCTGGTTCTTTGAAAAAAAAAATCAATAAAACTAATAAAACTCTAGTCAGACTCATCAAAAAGGAGAGAGGACTCAAATAACCAAATTACAAATGAAAGAGAATAACAACTGACATCACAGAAACACAATTATAAGAGAATATTATGAAAAGTTATATGCCAACAAATGAGACAACCTAGAAGAAATGAATAAATTCCTAGAAACATATAATCTACCAAAACTGAAGCAAGAAGAAATATAAAATTTGAACAGACTGATTACCAGCAATGAAATTAAATCAGTAATCCAAAAACTCCCCAATAAACAAAAGTCCAGGACCAGAAAGCTTCACAGGCAAATTCTACCAAACATTTTAAAAAGATTTAATACCTATTCTTCTCAAACTGTTCCAAGAAAAAAGAGGAAGGAAAACTTCCAAATTCATTCTATAAGCATTACCCTGATACCCAAACCAGATAAAGACTTCACAAAAAAGGAGAACTGTGGGTCAATATCTCAGATGAACATAAATGTAAAAATCCTCAACAAAATGCAAAAATCCTCAACAAAATACTAGCAAACTGAATCCAACAATACATTAAAAAATAATCATTTGCCATGATCAAGGAAATTTATTCCTAGGATACAAAGTGGTTCGATCAACATGATGCATCACATCAATAAGAGAAAGGATAAAAACCATATGATCATTTCAGTAGATGCAGAAAAAGCACTTGACAAAGTACAACATCATTCACAAAAAAACCCTCAACAAAGTAGGTTTAGAGGGAACACATCTCAACATAATAAGGGCCTTATATGAAAAACCCACAGCTAACATCATCCTTAATGGAGAAAATCTAAGAGATTTTCCCATAAGGTCAGAACATGACAAGGATGTCCATTCTCACCACTTTTATTCAACATAGTACTGGAAGTCCTAGCCACAGCAATCTGACAGAAAAAGTAATACAAGGCATTCAAATTGATAAGGAAGGAATAAAACTTTCACTATTTCCAAATGACATGATGGTATATACAGAAAACCCTAAAGATGCCACCAAAAATCTACTAGAATTAATCAATGAATTCAGTAAAGTCACAGGATACAAAATTAATGCACAGAAATCTGTTGTATTTCTATACACCAATAATGAAGCAGAAGGAGAAATTAAGAGAACAATCCCATTTATAATTGTATCAAAAATAATAAAATATCTAGGAATAAATTTAGTCAGAGAGATGAAAGACCTGTACTTTGAAAACTATAAAACACTGATGAAAGAAATTGAAGACAACACAAAGAAATGGAGAGACATTCCATGTTCACGGATTGGAAAAATTGTTAAAACGTCTATACCACCCAGGGGTGCCTGGGTGGTTCAGTCAGGTGGGCAACCGACTCTTAATTTCGGCTTGGGTCATGATTTCAGGGTAGTGGCATCGAGCCCTGTGTCAGGCTCTGTATTCAGTAGGGAGTCTGCTTGAGATTCTCTCTCTCCCACTGCCCCTCCACCCGCATGCATGTTCTTTCCCTCTCTCTCTCTCTCTCAAATAAATAAATCTTTTTTTAAAAAGTCTATACTACCCAAAGCAATCTACAGATTTAATGCAATCCCTATCAACATATCAACAGCATTTTTCACAAAAGTAGAACAAACAAGCCACAAAAGATCCCAAATAGTCAAAGCAATCTTGAAAAAGAAAAACAAAACTGGAAGTATCACAATTCTAGACTTTAAGTTATATTATGAAAGTGTAGTAATCAAAACAGTATAGTAATGGCATAAAAACAGACACACAAATCAGTGGAACAGAATAGAAAACCCAGAAATAAACTCACAATTATATAGCCAATTAATCTTTGACAAAGGCGGAATAAGTATTCAATGGGAAAAAGTCTCTTCAACAAATAGTGCTGGGAAAACTGGACAACGACACACAAAAGAATGAAACTGGACCACTTCCTTATCCCATACCCAAAAATAAACTCAAAATGGTTTAAAGAACTAAATGTGAAACATGAAACCATAAAAATCCTAGAGGAGCGCACAGGCAGTAATTTCTCTGACACTGGCTGTAGCAACATCTGTCTAAATATGTCTCCTGAGGCAACAGAAACAAAAGCAAAGAAAAAGCTACTGGGACTACATCAAAATAAAAACCTTTTGCACAACAAAGGAAACAATCAACAAAACTAAAAGGCAACCTACTGAGTGGGGAAGAAATTTACAAATGACATATCTGACAAAGGTTTAATACCCAAAATATACAAAGAACTTATACAACTCAACACAAAAAAAACCAAATCATCTAATTTAAAAATAGGCAGAAGACATGAGCAGACATTTTTCCAAGGAAGATATATAGACACATGAAAAGATGCTCATGATCACTAATTATCAGGGAAAAGCAAATCCAAACTATAATGAGGTATCACCTCACACCTGTCAGAATGGCTAAAATCAACAACATAAGAAACAGTAAGTGTTGGCAAGGATGTGGAGAAAAAGGAACCTGCTTGCACTGTTGGTGGCAATGCAAACTGGGCAACCACTGTAGACTACAGTATGGAGGTCCCTCAAAAGTTTAAAAATAGAACTACCCTACAGTCTGGTAATTACACTACTGAATATTTACCCAAAGAATACAAAAACACTAATTCAAAGCAATACAGGCACCTCTATGTTTATTGCAGCATTATTTACAATAACCAAATTATGGAAGCAGTCCACATATCCACTGAAAGATGAATGGAAAAAGAAGGTGTGGTATACATATACAATCGAATATTACTCAGCCATAAAAAAGAATGAAAGCTTGCCATTTCAAACAACATAGATGGAGTTAGAAAGTATAATGCTAAGCAAAGTAAGTCAGAGAAAGATGAATACCATATGATTTCATTTATTTGTGGAAGTTAACATAACAAATGAACAAAGGAAAAAGAGAGAGAAACCAAGAAACGGACTCTTGACTATAGACACCTGATGGCTACCAGAGGGGAGGCGGGTGAGGGAATGGGAGAAATAGGTGATGGGGAATTAAGGAGTGCACTTGTCCTGATGAGCACTGAGTAATGTATAGAAATGTTGAATCACTATACTATACACCTGAAACTAATATAACACTGTATGTAACTACACTGGAATTAAAATTTAAAAATAAAACTAATAAACTTTAAAAAAGTAAAAAACAAATAAAGTATGTGTACAATTTGGGGTTATTTATTCCTTAAATGTTTGGTAGTATTCTTCCAGAAAAGTCATCTGGGCCTGGAGTTTTCTTTGTGGGAAGATTTTTAACTGCAAATTCAATTTCCTTAATAAATATATGGCTATTCAGGATTTTTTAAATTTCTTCTTAAGTGAGCTTCAATAATTTGTCTTTTAAGGAATTTTTCCATTTCATCTAAGTATTGAAATGTATTGGCATAGTTGTTCACAGTATGACCTCCTTATTCCTTTTAATATCTTCAGAATAGTAATGTAACCTCTCTCACACCTGGTATTAGTAATTTGTGTCTTCTTTCCTTTATTCTGACTAGTCTACCTAGAGGCTTATCAATTTTATTTTTCTCAAAAAAAATCAGCTTTTGGTTTCCTTGATTTCTATTGTTTCCCATTTTTCTGTTCCATTGATTTCCACTCTAATCTTTATCATTTCTTTTCTTCTGCTTACTTGGGGTTTCATTTGCCCTTCTTTCCCTAGTTTTTTTTAAGGTTGGATGCTAAGGTCATTAATTTGAGACCTTACTTTTATTCTAATATGGGCCTCGAGTGCTATAAATTTCCTTCAAACTATTGCTTTAGCTGCAACCCACAAATTTTGCTATAATGTACTTTCATTTTAAGTTAGTTCAAAATATTTCCTAGTACTGTTTTTGATTTTTTTCTGTGATCCATGGGTACTTAGGTGTATGTTATCTGGTTTCCAAATGTTTGGAAATTTTCCAAGATCTTTTTATTATTGGTTTCTAATTTAGTTCCACTATGTCAAAGGAAATACTTTGTATGACTTAAATCCTTTTTAATGTATTCAGACTTGTTTTATGACTCAGAATATGGTCTATCCTGGTAAATATTTCCTGAACACTTGAAAAGAATAAATTCTCTACTGTTGTTGGGTAGAGGGTTCTATATATATCAAACAGGTCAAGTTGGTTGACAGTATTGCTCTAGTCTTCTCTATATTTACTGATTTTCCACTTGTTCTATATTGACAGAACTGAGAGAGGGTTATTAAAATCTCCAACTATAATGACAGATCTGTCCATTTTTCCCTGCAGTTCTACCAGATTTTGCTTCATGTATTTTGAAGTTCTCTTTTTAAGGCATATGTGTTTAGGATTTTATGTCTTCTTGACAAATTTGCCCATTTATCCTTTGGAAAGAAACTCATTAATCCCCAGAAATAGTCTTTGCTCTAAAATTTACATTTTCTGGGGTGCCTGCTTCAGTTGGTAGAGCATGCAGCTCTTGATCTCAGGGTCTTGAGTTCGAGCCCCACTTTGGGTGTGGAGATTAAATAAACTTAAAAATTTTTTTAATTTACATTTTCTGATATTAATACAGCCTCTCCAGCTTTCTTTTAATTAGTCTTAGCATGATACATCTTTTTCCATCCTTTTCCTATTATTTCTATCTTTATATATATTTTTAAGATTTTATTTATTTGACAGCAAGAGAGAGAGAGAGAGAGAGGGAACACAAGCAAGGGGGAGGGGTAGAGGGAGAAGCAGGCTCACCGAGGAGCAGGGAGCCTGATGCCGGGCTTGATCCCAGGACCCTGGGATCATGACCTGAACCAAAGGCAGATGCTCAATGGCTGAACCGTCCAGGCACCCTGCTATCTTTATATTTAACTGGGTTTCTTGTTAGCAGCAAATAATTGCATCTTATTTATTCAATATTTTCCTTTTATTTGAGGTATTTAGCACACTTACATTTAATGTAATTATTGATAGGATTGAGTTTAAATTTACCACCTTGTTAAGTGTTTCTATTTGTCCTATCTATACCTTGTTTATTTTTCCTTTTTTCTTTGTCCACTTTTGGATTATTTTTTATGGTTCCATTTTATCTTCTTTGTTGGCATTTTATCTCTCTTGGTTATTTTATTGGATGCATTTGGGTTTATGATATACATATTCAACTTATTGCAGTTTATCTTCAAGTAATACATAGCACTTCAGGTACAAAATAAGAATAAAATACTTCCCTTTGTCCTCTCCCAGCCTTTGTGGTCTTGTATGTTGTAAAACATATACCCACAATATATTATTTTTGCTTTAAACCCTATAGTTTTAAATAAGAAAAAATTTATATTTACCCACATTATTACCATCTGTAGGTCCTCTTTATTCCTTTGTGCAGATCCATGTCTCCATCTGATCTTATTTTCCTCCTACTTGAAAAACTTCCATTAATGTTTCTTACAGTGTAGGTCTGCTAGTAGTGAGTTCTTTCAGGTTTGTATATCTGAAAATATTTATATTTTGCCTTTTTTTTAAAGATTTTATTTATTTATTTGACAGAGAGAGACACAGCAAGAGAAAGAACACAAGCAGGGGGAGTGGGAGAGGGAGAAGCAGGCTTCCCGCTGAGCAGAGAGCCCGATGCGGGGCTCGATTCCAGGACCCTGGGATCATGACCTGAGCCGAAGGCAGATGCTTAACGACTGAGCCACCCAGGTGCCCTGATTTTGCCTTCATTTTTGAAAGATGTTTTCATTGTGTAAAGAACTCCTCACAGTTCTTTCTTAAAGTACTTTTTTTTTTTAAAGATTTTATTTGAGAGAGAGCGAGAGGAACACAAGCAGGGGGGAGTGGGAGAGGGAGAAGCAGGCCTCCCGCTGAACAGGGAGCACGATGCAGGACTCGATCCCAGGACCCTGGGATCATGACCTGAACCAAAGGCAGACGCTTAATGACTGAGCCACCCAGGTGCCCCTCTTAAAGTACTTTAAAGATGCTGTTCCCTTGTCTCCTTGACGTGCATCAGAACAGAAATTTGCTGTCACCCTTGTCTTTGTTTATTATATATAATATCTTTATTCTCTGGCTGTTTTTAAGATTTTTCTCTTTATCATTGGCTTTAAGCAACTTGATTATGATGTGCCTTGGTGTGGCTTCTTCATGTTTCTTGTGCTTGGGATTCATCGAGCTTCTCAGATCTGTGTGTTTATAGTTTTCATTAAATTTGGAACATTTGCAACCATTGTTTCAAGTATTTTTCTACACCCCCGCATTAGAGATTCTAAATTCATGTATATGAACAACTATATTTGTCCCACAGCTCACTAGTGCTCTGTTCACTTTTTAAACTTTTTTCTTTCCATTCTGTTTTGATAGTTTCTACTGCTATGACTTCACAACCACTAATCTATTCTTCTGCTATGTGTAATCAAATTGTACAAGCATTGACAATGTTGACTCCATCTTTGGCCCTCCATCTTGTTCATGCCTGCACAACGACCTCCCTCAAAGGTACATGTTCCAGACCCAATGGAGGTTAATGTAAGCCCCAACTGGTATGCAGAAAGGCTGGTTCTGATCTTCCCTAAAGTGATGCACAGAATGCATCATTTTTTTTAAAGAGTTTATTTATTTATTTGACAGAGAGAGACACAGCAAGAAAGGGAACACAAGCAGAGGGAGTGGGAGAGGGGGAAGCAGGCTTCCCGCTGAGCAGGGAGCCCGACGCGAGGCTTGATCCCAGGACCCTAGGATCATGACCCCAAGCCGAAGGCAGATGCTTAACGACTGAGCCACCCAGGCGCCCCAGAACACACCACTTTAGATAATTAGTAGAGATCCTCTGGCACACAGATGGTGCCACTTTAGAAAACTACCCTGTGACCTCACCACGTCCCTCACTCTATAAAAACTGGGGAATAAGGTCCAGACTTGGCAGACAACAGGGGTAGAGAGTAGCTGTGTACTGCCTGGATCATCCATCTGCCCAATTCCCCCACCAGTAAATTTACCTAAATAAAATGGTATGGAGTGGTTTGGACTCTTTGTGGTCTCAAAGTGCTTTCTCAGCCTGGAGGATATTTTACTGTCCCTCTTCCACCTTATAAGACAGATATAAACCCCATGGAGACAGAATTTTCACATTTAGAATTTCAGTTTGTACATGTTTCATATTTTCCATGTCTCCCCTAAATCTGCTCATGCTTTCCTCTACCTCTTAGACTTATGGCAAGTAGAGTAAGTATCGTTACTAAACTATTGTTTTAATGTCCTTGTATACTAATTCTATCATCTGTATCATTTGGGGGTCTTTTCTAATTTATTGGTTTTTCTCCTCATTATAGGTCATGTTTTCTGCTTCTCCACATGCTTTGCTAACTTTTGATTGGTTATAAGACATTGCAAGTTTTACCTGGTTGGGTACTGGATATTCTTGTATTCTTTTAAATATTCTTGAACTTTGTTCTGTGATGCAGTTAAGTTACTTGACAATGAGTTTGATCCTTCAGGCTTGCTTTTAAGTTATGTTTGGTAGGACCAGAGCAACCTTTAGTTTAGGGCTAAGTTTACCTCACTACTGACACAATAACTTTCTGGGCACTATACCCAATGTCCAGTATATTACAAGGTTTTTCCTCTGGCTGTGAGAACATGAACTATTCCTGGCCCTCTGTGAATGCTAGGGATTATTCTGCCCGCTCCTTTCTGATGGCTCTTTCGCCGTCCTTGGTTAAGTATCTTTATAAGCATGTGATTAGTGCTCAGCTGAAGACTTGAAGGGCATGTGCTACAGATCCGCAAAGCCTCTGCGTCCAGCTCTTCGGTCACCAGTAGTCTCCTCCCCTGCAAATTCCAGCTGCGTTGGCCTCCCCAAATTCACAACTGTGTCTTCCCAGTGCAGAGAGACCACTGGTGTCTATTTAGCTTACCTCTCCCTATGGAACCTGGAAGTTGGTTCTACGTAGTAAACTGGATGATCAAAGGGTTCATTTTGTGTCCCTTCTTTTGGGGCTGTCCTGTGTGATTTGTCGTCCAATGTCCAATGTCCATTTTGTACATTCTCTAGTTTTTCTTTTTTTCTTTAAGGTGGGAAAGTAGATTCTGTCCCTATTTTTAATGTAATGCTATAAATAATCCAGAACAACAACAACAAAAAAAACGCCCACACCTTCAAATGTCTAAAACCAAGGACAGAAAAGACCCCTCTTCTCTCCAGACAGGGGAAATTTTCCAATAGAAACAGAATCCCATTTTCCTAAACCCATTTGACAACTTTTATGACTACCAAGTGAGAAAGGAACTTTGTTAAAAGAAGATTTCCTAAGTGGAGATTTACTGTAAACAAATTCTACTCAATTTACCACAAGTGGTAATTACCTCACATGCCTGACTCACCCTCTATAATTCTCTTACTACGGGCGGTTCTGTCAGATGCTGCAGGAGGAACGCCGTAGCCTTAGTCTTTCCCATTTGCACAGATGATGCTTCTAGCTTTCATAACACAATATGATGTCTCGGAGGCTAAACTGACGGTACGGAGCCTTGCCAAACAGAAGGCTTTATACTGCAAGTGTCGTAAGAAGCAAATGGCTTCCCAAGGAGCATTTGGCTGTACAGAAAAGAGCTCCAAATTATTTCTGAAAGTAAGAGAAGCCCCATAATCCGGCATTTGATGATCCTCTGAGGCCAAGGTGGGAACGCATTTTTCAAGCAAATCCCCCTTTTAACAGAGGCAGAAATGGCAGCACACATGTGAGGTAAGGCCTGTAGGTGGGTTCAAAGAGATCTGGGAAAGTTGATTTTCTTCCATGATCACTTTCAAATGTCTCAGTGGGACATCACCTTAATCGCTGAGGTAAGCTCGGCCCTTGTATTATGTTGTAAAAGGTGAATGGGAACAAATATCAAGAAGGTGCCAGAAGTCCCAGAGCATTTAGGAATCTTCTTGGCTTTCCCTACAATTTTCATTTGCCCAACAATTGACCATTTCTCGTCACAAATTGTTTTCCCAAGCTGGGGTCGAGAGTGCATTGGGTCTAGGGAAAATGTCCTGCCAGGCAGGTAGGGCCAGATTAAAACCCAACTGGGCAGTACCCAAAGGTTGTCTACAGGGTCTCTGTACCTCGCATGACCTTCAGATGCCTTCTTCGTTCCACCCTTCCCCCTCCGTCAAGACTTAGCCCAGGCCCAGCCATCTATCTCCATGCTCTATACCAGGGCTACTCAAAGTGCGGTATGTACCAGTCCACAAAGATAAGTAGGGATTGAGGGCAGACACTGGGAAACTCATAGCAATTGACAGAGTAATTTTAAATCAATTTAATGTAATAACAAAAAACTAGCACTTGTATTTTGCACTTTTATTTCATTTTTTCTAGTAATTTATTTTTATATTTTATAAAAGTGTCTATAATAATTTGGAAATTAAAAAATTAAAAGAGACCTGATCCTTCACCACAAATAGCTTGAGAAGCATGGTTTCCCTTTCCCCTTCATCAAATCCAGTGCCAATGTCCAAGAGTACATGGGGGTGTTAGACACGCAGAAAAGTATAGGCTACAGAAGGAAAGGTCGACTGTCCCCAAAACGTGGCCACAGGATCTGCACTGAGTTTTAGCCTCAGGAACTGCTGCTTTGGCTGATTTAGAATAAAGTAGCGTGATATGATCCCACAGATTCCTATTGTTTCAAAAATGAAAGTTCTAAGGTTGTATAAAATCTAGGTAGTAAAGCCCCATACGATGCCCAAATGAAGTTAGCTGTAAGTCATCAGTTGAGGATTAAAACTTGCATATACATATCATTTCAAAAGAAATAAACAAGAGTAAATAGCTAAGCAAAGCAATTAACACTGGGGATAGCAGCTGGACCAAATACCAGGTAGATAGTAAACTGAACAGTGTGAACACTACATAGAAACTTAGAAATGTGTACAAAATATCACCATTGTATTTATTGCAGCAATGTTTATAATGTCAAAAAAAAAAAAACACACCAACCCTGTAATTAAGTAAAGGTCCATCAATAAGGAAATGGTTGAACAATTTAGACAATATCGTCACTCAAAAGATTGAGTTAGATCTCTCCTAGTTGACCTGGAGGTATTTCACAGCATTTTGAAAAGTAAAAAAGCAAGACACAGAGAAGTATTTGTATATTATGTATCCCAATTTTTAAATGGGGGAGGAGGAGAAAGCTTATCTTTGTGGATATTGAAGGTGAGGTATTATTTTAAAAGATCATTAGAGGATAGAAGTTATGAAGTCTATCCTCTGGCAAGATTAGCTACTTGGTGTTGGGGTGGAAGGTTCAAGCAAGTAATTAGATCAAAGCAAGCCTCTTTCAAAGTCTTTATAATTTCTAACAAAAGCTGCTATACCGTTTATGTAAAATTACAAATATAAGCCTGCGTGTGCCTGGGTATCTCTCTATATGAGTATGTGTGTGTGCATATCTCTCCCTACCTACCTACCTGCCCATGTCTACCTACCTGTCTACCTACGATATCTATCAAGAGCTGTCTGTCTGTCCACCTATCTACAGAGAGCTCTTAAAGACTGGTCACCAAAGTTACGGTGGCTATCTTCCCCAGGCACAGGGGAGAATCCTGGTGATTTTTTTCTCCCTTATATGTTTTTCTCTCGTATGGATGTTTACAACAACTAGGTATTACTTACATAATAAGAAAAGAGCAGCAACGCTGCAACACTCACTTGTATCGTCGACACCACCCTCATTTCCCACCTCCAAGCCCTATGTTTCATTCGGGTCTGGCCCTTCCTCCCTGGTCCTGCACACCAAGCCAGGCCAGGCTCTCACTGTCCCAGGCCCCTGCCTCTGTCTCTCCCCTCTCCAGCCAATCCTCCACATGGACACCAGGGTGACCTTGAGAGAACACCTATCTGTCCACGACACTCCCCCGCCTGCACCTCATCTAGGCTGCTCGGTGCCCTGAGGGGCAGTTCTTGGCCCAGGTGTGCGGTGTCATCTCTGGCACGGTATGGCCCTTCTCGACCGTGCGCACCTCCCTCTGCTCTTCTCCCACACCGTCTGCGCAATGTATGCCCATCCCTGAAGCCGCGCTCCAACACCGTTTCCTTCTGCAACCTCTCCAGCATCTCTCCTGCTCTCCCACAGTGCTCTGTACATACCCTATTAGACCACTGATCATTCTTTTTAATGATTTGTTTTCTCCCTCTTCCTCCCTACGCTATGAACGGCTGGAAGGTAGGACTGTATCTTCAATGTCTTTACCAAATGAGTAAATGAAATCAATGAATGAATGAGTCTGTAAAAGCAAAGCAGTAAATATAAATGCACGTCAACCATGCCCATATAAACGATGAACAAAGGCTGCAAAGTGAGTATTTTAAAGTTCATTTTTTTTCTTTTCCAGCAAAGTGGCTTGAGCCACTTTTTAAATTACTGCCAGAAATTCAGTGAATAATTTATATTCAAGTTACCAAAAGTTAACTATACTTTAAATCACTATAAAATGAAACAGAAGTCAGAAAGAAAGCCATTTCCCCCTTCTTAAGTAAAATAAGTTCAGTACTGTTCTTCATTCTATGCCAGTTCTAGAAACAGCAACTCTCCCCCATAAAACACAGCCCAGCTGTGTGGCTACTTACTGGAGTTGAGGAGGACCATGGCCTTGACACAGAGATACTCTTTGTGTTGGAGTTTTAACTCACGGAACCTTGAAGTTGTTGCCAAGAGCATGTCGAAGATTTCCAGAATTCCTTCTACGCATTTCCCCTCATCCCTACAAAAGTTCATTTGGAAATTTAAGAAACATGCAGCACTAGGCAACCATCAAAAGTAATAAGGAGTATTTTCTTATTAATCTCAAATTTCATCTTGTACATCCTTTAACAAAATGGTAATGAAAGCACCTCCAAGTGACATGAAATTATTAGAATTATCTTCATATAAAGAGGACAGGGAACTTTCCCTAAATGCCAAAAGCAAACATTTGAATAAATACTATTTAGGCAAAAATGTGCATTGGAAATACACTTCCCTTCTACCTGTTTACCAAATGTTTTCTTTAACGGAATACCATTTCTACTGATTATCTTCGATCTAAACCATTTCAGCCAACCAGCCAGAGTTATGACACATATTGCTAACACGAGACATTCCATGTTCCCATCAGAAGACTCTGAAGTGCTAATGAGGAAGACTGAATGTTTACCAAAGCAAATGCCCTAAGAAGAAACAGTCCTTCACATCTAGGGCTTAACTCACTCCCCAGTGGTCATTTAGAAACTGGTGAGGCAACTAAGAGACATTTAACGTAACTTGAAAAAAAGCTAGTCTGATACACAAAGAAATCACAATTAGAGAAGACAGATTAGAATGAGGAAAGGAAGGTAGAAAGGGAGACATGAACATTTTTGACTTGCCAAAGATTATTTTTAAGCAAGTTTTAGACAAACTTTGAACCATATAATCAAAATTCTTTTGAACACTCACAGAAATTAATTTTTATGCATACTTTTGAAGGAAATTACTTGAACTGTATTTAGAAAATACCAGCTTCAATTCACTCCAGCCAGACACACATTATTCTGCCTCACTGCTCCCCCAAAAAACTTCTATTGTCATCAGTCGTAGTCCTTGGAAGCCCTTGACAAGCAGTTAGATGATTTTGCCATGAAATTCATTTGTGTCTCAACACCTGCAGCGCAGGATGAAGGAGAGCCTGGCAGCAGTGGGCGTCTGCGAGTTTCATCTTTAGTCTCCCCCGCAGTCTCTGAAGGGGACCTGAGATCTTTAGAGAACTGGCTGCTCCCCTCCTTCCTTCTCCCAACCCCAAGCCAGGACATTTCTAGTGATGGTGGCGGCTGGGGAAAGGGTCTCTGTGGAACTCAGAGGACACCAGTGGGAACCACGATGCTGGTGCAGCCTTTCCCACCGGGTTCTCTGTGAGGGCGGCAGCTTGCCAGGACCCTGCGTCCCATAGCATTCAACACCCCCCTCCCAGGCTCACCTACACAAAGCTACCAGCAAGAAAACTGTGAGTTCCAAACAAACATGGTAACTTCTGCAACCACCTGAGACTCTGAAAATTGCACAGGTTAAGTGATAAAACACCGATGCCCCCTAAAAGTCACTCACAGAGAAAGGCTACCTTGGAGAATCAGAGCCCTGGGCAAGGGGTGCCGAAACCCGCAGGAAACCGCCAACCTTCCTCAAGTCCTATCCTTCGCACCTCCTCTGCTCCGGGCTGTCCCAGGCAGCCTGTTGCAAGTGCCCAGCAAGGACAACACATGCTGTGCGCATAGCAGATGCACAAGAAATACCTGTGCACCAAATGCCCCTCATGCTGCATAATCAAATCACTGTGCTTGGGGACAATTAATTACTGAAAATTGTCATTGTTGGGCTTGAGGACATCTGACACCGAGAAAAGCTGGTTCTAAAATATCTTGGGGTTGGGGGGGGCACCTGGCTGACTCAATCCGTAGAGTATGCGACTCTTGATCTCAGGGCTGTAAGTCTGAGCCCCACAGTGGGTACAGAGATTACTTAAAAATAAAATCTTAAAATAAATAAAATAAAGTCTCTCTGGGGACAAAAATCAAAAGCCCACCAAGTCCTGCATTGACTGTTTAATAGTTTGGCTCTTTACTTTTCTGTGAGACTCAGTCAGAGGTGGGGTCACAAACATGCAGGTTCACATGTGCACGCACACACCCTGCTCCCCAGATAGTATAAGAGGATTCATCTGAAATCAACCCTATCTTGCAGAGGTTGCCACTTGTACCTAAAAACACATCCCTGCGTATTGAAATTAGTATCATTTCCTCATTGAAATGCATGCCATTTTAAATGTAAATTCGTATTTCAAAAATGTAGGGAGAGTTTATATTCTAGGGCATCCTAAGCCCTGAGAAATGCTATAACTCGCAACAATCAGAACATGTGTACCTCATGGAAAAGTGAATCTCTAAACTAATTCTAAAGAACGAAGTCTGATGGCTTTTACCAGCAGGTGTGATAGCCAACCATTTCATTCAAGGGTTGGCATGGTTAGAATATTTTTACTCACTTCAAAGGCTGGAGAAACCAAATATTTTTTTTAGGAAATAAATGAAAAATATAGGAAATAAGGTACAATACCTCATAAATGACACCCTAATAAAGTTCTGCCTGAAAAGAGTTATACAGAGGAAGGACTTTTAAATAACACATTAATGAGATCTATAACACTTATTTCATAACTATGGAATGAAACTGAATTAGGAGTAAGAAATTAGGATAAGATTAAAAGATTTTAATTAAAGAGAGAGGACATATGATTTGAATGTTAAAATACCGAAACAATCTATAATCAAATGAACCCACTCCAAGAAGCTTACTTTTGCACAGCATTTGTCCATAAACTACGGCTAAGCAAAAATAAAAATAGTAAGTACATGTGGAATGTCTTATTATGTGATAACCACTCCTTTATAAAAGGAAAAGCTTCTGTTTGATACCAAGGACAAAATGTTGAATGAGTGGACACTGCTTTGGGTGCGCTATTTTGTACCTACATACATATCCACTAGCTGCACACACGTGGGCGTAGGTAGACCACATTTCACTTCCGGTGGGAGAGGGGGACAGCAGGGTGTGGGGGCTCCAGGCTTAACATGCGGAGAGGACAAATATTAAACTGATGTGAAAATTACCTACATACAAAAAGGGAAATGAAAATTTTAAAGTCAAAATTCTTTGGGTATCTTGAAATTCAATGCACAAATAACTAACGTGAAAGCAAACTCAGTACATTTACAATATGATTCCAAGGAATTCCATAAACGTCCACAATGGGGTCCACGCCCAGATCCAAACTCCCTCTGACTTTTTAATATGTAACATTAGACAGTTTCCTCTTGACACCAAGGACACAACATGTCTTAGCATATATGATTTTTTTAAGCGAGCAGAAGCCCAGATTCTGTGGTAGATCTCCACATGAATTTGTAACTCCAGTGATTACTGAGAGAACCACCTTGTTTAGAAATAAGCTGAGGTAACCGGGTTTTCCTCTCGTCCTGAGTAGGTTCAAGTTTTCTCGCCACAGAAGCCTCAACAAGAATGAGGAACAACAGCAATTATTGTCTCAGGCTGTACAAGTGAGCTAGTTTGGTTGTACTCACAGCTTGTATGGTCACACCACCACTGGAAGGAACACTGATAGGACAATCTGCCAAAAGACAGCGATTTTCAAGTACTGTGCAAGTTATTTATTCGTGTTGCAGAAAAATCTCATAATACTTCTTTATGATGTGTCATCTCTGACTTTTTGAATAAAGAACACTTAGAGCATTTTTGAATAGGCAACCCCTCCAGAAACACGGGTTTACATAAAACAATACTCATCTGGTTCATACATGCATGAAGGAACTGAACTATCTTAGACTTGAAATTCTAGACATCACAAAGTTTATGTGTTGGCAATACTAGAGATTGCGACAAAAAATAACCATGATAGGCACTATCAAAAATGCCAGCTCCATGTGAAGGCATTTACAATTCCAGAGACTCCTCTCCTATACTCAGATATACTAGATTTGTATGCCATACAACACGATACTGTCAAATATTTATAAAAAGCAATGTGAGGGGAGCCTGGGTGGCTCAGTTAAGGATCCAACTCTTGATTTGGGCTCAGGTCGTGATCTCAGAATCATGGGATCAGGCCTCACGTCAGGCTCCACACTCAGCATGGAGTCTCCTTATCCCTCTCCCTCTGCTCCTCCCCCTGCTCTCTCTCTCAAATAAATAAATAAAATCTTTAAAAAGTACTGTGAGTCTATTAAAATAATTTGTCAGAAAAATTACTTGTTTTTTCTTCTATTACTTAACCAAAAGGTAGGCCTAAAATTTGTCCAGGATGTGTCTCCATTTACAGTAACTTACACTTACAGGAATTAAAGAACCCAAACAAAGAGGAGAGTTAATTCTACTGAAAACCAGTCACCGAACATAAACATTAAATGTGACATCAATTTAGAAATCAAGACAAAAAGTAAAATAACTTAATCCCAGTGTCTGCAAACATAATGACTAATCAAGGGATGAAACTTCTTCCTAGCACTAACTTCTAGGAGAATTATATGTGTATATTTGTGTGGGTGTGTGGGTGTGGCTTCATTTGAACACCAAGTGGAACACCATGTCCTGTTATACAGGTAACTACTGTTATATTTAAGAACATGGACTTCACAGCCAGCCCTAACGTCCAGCTCCAGCATTTACTACTCTGTAACTGCCGGCAAATTACCTAACCCTCTCCCCATTTCCATATCTGAAGAATAGGGATAATAATGGCACTTACTCATAAAGAGCTGTTAAGAAAATGAAATGAGTTAACACAGCAAGTGTGTAAGATGGTGCCTAGCATATACAAGCCAATAGCTTGGCTATTTTGATTGCTACTGAAGGGTCTGGACTTCCAGAACCCTCTACCATGGTTCAACACCTGGGCTTGCTCCTGCCACAGCCCAAGCCCCAGCTCTTGCCAAAGGCTCTGTTCTCCACCAAAACACCTCCGTTACTTAGAACAGTGCTCTTTGTCAATGGTGTCATCCAGGACAACAGGCAGAATGGGTGCTAAAATCTTGGGGGTATCACTTTTTATCTGTGTAATATGTGCACAGGGGTCTTCTGATGATCCAAGGAAGTAATACCAAGGGTTGGGCGCTCTTCATTCATATAATGGCATCCTTCTACTCTGTGCACAGAGTGCAATGTGACTGAACATTCTACTTTAGAACGGTTTCAAAATAAGGAATGTGGAAATCAATTTCCATCGAGATTTTCAACCTGCTCAAATATATAACAAGAAAGTGTTCTATTTTTGGTACTAAAATTTTGAGTGTTGTATATTCTAGCTCTTCCTCCATGAAGAGTTCACCTGAATCAATTAAAAATGGGTTCCTTTTCTGTGCCATCTTTAAAAGGAAACAAAATGTAATCGAGTGATGGCATTGGTACTATCCTTCCCCAATTTCCATTACCTTTCATTTGGTTTTAATAACCATTCTTTCCACTGCTATTGTCAACAATGCTATAGAGTATATGCAATTAGAGTCAAAGCACATTAAAAGAAACTTTGCAGATTTGTAAGAATTCTATCACCTGTCTAGACAGAGATAGACACGGTCCCTATAAGTGGAAACCAAACAGCAGGGCAATTTAAAATTATAAACTGAAAATGGAATTTTTAATGCAGAAAAATCTAAGTTGACTTGTACAGTTAGTAGCCACATATTCTGCAAGATATGGGCCCTGCTATGGCCTGGCCGGTAAATGCAGCCCCACCACAGGTCAGAATGAGTCACAGGACACTGAATCCTAGGACCCATGCTCTCCTTCTCCGGTTCTTGACCTGGGGTAAGAGTTCATGACATTATCATCCTCTTAATTGCCCTTTTAGGTGTGAGATTTTAATTGTGGCACCCAGGACTCAAACAGGTCAGAGAAGAAATACGATGCATTTTTTTCTCACCTGTCCAGAACGAGGTCTGGAGCAAAGATGAGCTTGCCCGGGTGATCAATGGAACGCCACATCAGCCCCACCATCAGCACCTCCATCCAGCAGCTCTCCAAGAGGCGCACTTGGTCGTAGAGACTGAGCTCCACAAAGCCTAGGGAAAGCAAGAGGCTGTGAGACGTATCCACTCTGCTCCTCAACTCCCTGTTTCTGTGAAAACAGAAGAGCAAGTTTTAACAAGCTATGAAAACACAAGCAATATAGGGAAACACTCAATATTTTAAAGATGTGGTTAAATGCTGACCTAAGGAAGGAAATTTTGAACTCAGAGTATGTAACTCACAATGTCCAGCCTTGGATGCCTTCTAGAGATGAATATATTCCTTTTAAGGTTTATAAATGACTATTAACTTGGGCTTACAGTTCCCCAGACAAATGCTAGGGAAGAACAGAAAGCTAGAACAGATTATTTTTAGTCATATTTTAAAAATTCCTCTGCACTGCTGAGAAAGATAATAGGCGGCTGCCAGCCAGAGGCTGCCTGTCTGGCCCGGTTCACAAGAGGGGCTGGGAGGGGTGGAGGGATGGGACGGGGGGCTGGGGAGTATGGGACATGCAGAGAGAACAGCACCAGCCCCCTGCAGAAAGTCAAGGCTTCAAATGAAAGATATCTCTGATTGCTTAAAATTTCAGTGTTAGAATCATTCTTCTGAGCAGGAGCACTGTCTCTAGGCTAGTCTATCCTGAAAAGCAAATGTAAGAATCGAAGCAGGTCCCAATAGCCTGATAGCCTAACAGCATGGATTGGTCCAAAAATCGGAAAGAAACAGGCAATCTCTAGGGAGGTGAGCACTTTAAAAGCAAAGCAGAGATCACTGGCACTTCCTCCACAAACCACGATAAAAAGAGAAGGCAGTGTAATATAAAAACTAACCAAACACATGGCCCAGGAGTGCAGTGGACTCTGGTTACGATCCCGGCTCAGCCCCATCCTAGCTACTCAGTCTCCTTTTAAGTCGATTATCTTCCAGAAAAAATGGGAGTAACAAGGCCTACTCTCTGAGAAAGCCCTGCAGGCAGCCTCTCTCAGCGTCCTCATTTTACAGATGAGGAGACCACAGCACAGGAAGCACATGAATGTGAGCAATATAATGCCGACATGCACAAAGGAGAACTGAATGGAGGGAGTCACGAAGGGAAAGATGGCTCAGTCCTTCTCCAAAGTCACACCCTGTTCTAACACTGTACGTTCCAATCTCCCTTGCAGTTACAGACAATAAGCCTGCCCACAGAAGATTAGGCTTCTTATATTTGCAGCTATCCAACAAGGTCAAGGCTAGGTGATATTTTACCTTTTTTTTTTTTTTAATTTTGAAAAATGACTACCTGCCGAGAGGAAAGAAAATCACACCTTTAGACGATGCCTAAGTTTTCTGAAAATCTGTTTAAAACACCAGGCTTAAAGAAGGATTAATGCAGCTGAAGAATTCAGTTTTGTTATGGCACAAAGAAGCTGCATGGCCTTCAGCGATCATTAATTTCACCACCACTCTCCACATGGCGTCCTGAACACCAGTGTTTGGTGTACATGTAGCACAACAGCTAGAGGAAGATGCATCAGTATTGTCTCCTATGAAAAGAGCAGAGGAAATAACATGATTCTGGCTAAGGTGAAGATCTAGACTATCAAAACAAAACTAGAAACCAGAAGATCCGCAGGAAGCTCAGAAGGAATGGGCCTAAGCCAATGAATGACCCAAGAGATACTATTACACCAGGCCTGGGGTCCCATAGCTCTTCACCCCCAACTCCTCCTCACCCAGCTTCTCAGCAGCTTCCAGGCTTTATTTATACTTCGTCTAAAGCGGTTGCAGCCTCCAGCCCATGGGAACTGTCCCTAGTGGTTTAGAACCTGGAGAGAGACCTCATTTCTTAGATGACCGTAAACATGCACATGGAGAAACCCTTTCAGGGGGATGGGCTGCTTGCCATTCTGCGTTAGAATTCTAGATTCACTGTCACAGAAACACCGATTCAAATGGTAACAAGGTGGTAATTTTAGCACAATGCAGTATTTCAGGTATATATTACAAACTGGCCTGACCCTAGAATTTCTTGCCCAAATGGTCACTTTGGCCCACTTCCAGAGTCTGGGTGGGTTTTTTCTTGGGTCTACTCTCTCAGACCACATCTCGGCATGAGAGGTGTCCAGCAGGCTAGTGTGCATAGAAGATGTGGCCACGGAGGACAGGGTGTGGACAAGGCCCTGTGGGATGGTTCTGGGGTGGGAAAAGAAGAGAGGGAGCCATGGAAGCAGTCTCACTATATACCATTCTTCTTGCACTACCATGTCCGGTAGAGAACTCAGAGGAGTCCAAGAACTCTAAATTGGAGCCAGACCTTCCAAGACATGCTGAAGGCATACATGTCAAGATAGTAAGAAAGAACATATTTCATTTAAAGATTATAAATCAAGCTGTCAAATTGTTACACACCCAGACATCATTTGTGGACCTCCATTTTGTACTCTTGCCCTGTAAATGTTAGGGGCAGGCCTTTCTACCATAAATGAAAAGTTAAGATGCAGAAAGCCTTACCTGGAATTTTCTTGGCCCAGCCTATCATGTGCACCAGCTCCTTGTCGGCCAGCTTGGTCAGGGACATCATCATGGAGGCCTCGGTGAAGGGCGTGCTGGGGCGGCTCACGAGCACGTGGGGCGGCTCCGCCTCCAGTAGCGTGAGCACCAGCTGCTCCGGACTCAGGGCGCTCAGCAGTAGCTCCTTCACTCGGGTCACGTGTCCACCATTTTTCTTGGCTTTGCTCAGGCAGTGCAGCTGCTCATCCGAACTTTTCTGCCTTCGCATAACACGGTACCCACACCTTTCTCTCCGGGAGCCTAAACCAGAGAGATAACACAGTACTTCCCCGTGGCTTCCCCAACCCAGCGTTCAAGTTCCCTGAGTCTCCAGGGCAAGGGTGAGGTAATGACCTGAGTCTATCCTCACAATGTGTCTGCCAACAGAAGCCTAACTTATTTCCTGGAACCTGTGGGGCAAGTACCAAAGATTATTACATTTGCGTCTACTTTAACAAAATAAAAAATATGACTTTTTAGGGACAGTAGCCCAAATGAACTTAAGGACTCCATTTCAGGATCACCTATGGATACTAAATCTATTTTCTTTTAAAGAGTGCTGACATACCTCGGTTTCCAAACCACAGAATTAGGAATTTTCTTCAGACAAAACACGGGGAAAAGTTAGGAACCGAACATTGATATTTACAAATAGTTATCAAATAATATACTCTTAAAATACATTCTTAAAATATTTATGTGCATGTGTGTTTACACATACACATATGTATTCTTTTTACATATTGTACAAATAAATACATTTCAAGTAAATTTTTTAAAAATCTGAAAAATATAGAAGAGTACAAATTTTGGCATAAATTCTTTCAGTTTTAATGCTTTTTACTTTTCCATATTTCATATGTGAAATTTGGATCAGAGTATATATACACTATTTTTAACTTTTTTCTTATTATTAAAAATGTGTCATCATACAATTTAAAAATCTATGCATTCTGTTTTATGAAGATAGCATCACTTTATCTAGTGTCCCCTGTCAATGGAAATCTAGGTTAGTCCTAATTTCTTTGCTAGTATTCATAGTACAGTGAAAATGCATCTTTGTACACACATCTAATTCATTCCCTAAAATAAATTCAAGAAGTCAAGTTGCTGAACCAAGGCATATACACACTTAAAATTTTGATACATATTAATAGGTTACCCTCTAAAACTATTTTAAAATTTATAATACAAACAATACTTTAAGGGGCTTATTTTCTCATAACACCATTGGGAAATAAAAGTCATTTCTAATCTCTGCTAATCTGACAAGTGACTAAACAATCTCATTTTACTTTGTATTCTTTTAATTAGTAGCAAGGTTGACTAATATAATTGCCATATTTTGTATTTCTTTTACTTGTATATTGCCTGTTTATTTCTTTTGCCCTTTGCCTGCCTAATAAACTATAAGGTTTATCTAGTAACTATAGATAACTTTTATTATGTGCCATATTTGTCTTATTATATATCTTTTAACTTTATTCATGGTATCTATTGTCCTAAGAAGGTTTAGTACACAAACTTATCTTTTGTTTCACATCAAGATTATACAAATATTTTCTTGTATCTTTTTTTTTTAAGATTTTATTTATTTATTTGAGAGAGAATGAGAGACAGAGAGCACAAGAGGGAAGAGGGTCAGAGGGAGAAGCAGACCCCCCCCCTTGAGCAGGGAGCCTGATGTGGAACTCGATCCCGGGACTCCAGGATCATGACCTGAGCCGAAGGCAGTCGCTTAACCAACTGAGCCACCCAGGTGCCCTTTTCTTATATCTTCTTTAAGCACTTTTGTGGTTCAAATCTATTTGGAATTTTATGTGTGTTTGTATCATGTCATATTAATATTTCATGTTATGTTCTTCAAATGGATGTATCATTTTCCCAGTAGCATTTATTGCACAAGCTTTTCCCACTGATTTTTATACAATGCCTTGTCATTTAATAAATATATATAAAAGTATCTTCTTCTGGGGGCACCTGGGTGGCTCAGTCAGTTAAGTGTCCAACTCTTGATCTTAGCTCAGGTCTTGATCTCAGGGTGGTGAGTTCAAGTTCTGTGCTGAAAAAGTATCTTCTTCTGGATTTTATCCTGTTTCATATATACATACATATATATATATGCGTGTATGTGTATATATATAAATAATATATATATTTTTTTTACACTCCTGTGCTGGTATCAATATGTTTTAGTTCCTGTAGGTTTATGGGTCAGAAACGCAATGGGATAATGTCTTTAAGATGGTGTGGGGAGGGGCGCCTGGGTGGTTCAGTTGGTTAAGCGACTGCCTTCGGCTCAGGTCATGATCCCAGAATCCTGGGATCGAGCCCCGCATCAGGCTCCCTGCTCAGCAGAAAGCCTGCTTCTCCCTTTCCCTCTGCCTGCCCCTCTGCCTACCTGTGCTCTCTGCCTCTCTGTCAAATAAATAAAAAATATCTTAAAAAAAAAAAAAAAGATGGTGTGGGGAGGGAGAAACCTTTAATTTAGAATTATATTCCCAGCTAAACTATCATTCAAGAGTGAGGATAAATTAAAGTTAAGCAAAGATTAAAAAGATGTATCACTCACAGCCCTTTTGAAATAACTACTGTGTTATCTGGAATGGAGAAAAATGAACCCAAGAGAAGCAATGAAATTCAAGATGCAATAGGCAAGAAAATAAATTGGTAAACATGAGAGGAAACCTAATAAACACAGAATGAATAAAATAATAATTAATTTTTGGAGGTACAGAAATAAAGTAGAACCAAATACTGGATAATAACAAGATGAGAGGGGAATAATTTTGGCTGGAACTTTCTAAGATTCTTTATTTGGAAAGAGAAATATCTATTAGAGTGGCATGAATTCTCAAATTAATCAAGAATGTGTGCTAAAATAGAACTGTCACTAAAAGAATTGAAACAGAATGTATGACTTCCAAACTAGCAGAAGAGGTAAAATAAAACAAGAAAATGGGATCAATTCCAAAAAGGAAAAAAGAAAATATATGATGAAATTGTTAAAATCCTAAAATAAGATGACAGAAATGAATTCAGATATCAGTGATCACAATAAACATAAAGACTAGATTTATCAATTAAGAGCAACTCTGAGATCACATTTTTTTAGCTAGACATTGACTAGTTGTAAGGGATTCATCTAACACATAGAAAACTGAAAATAAAGGGATAGAAAAAGATTAACAGGCAAAAATTAACCAAATAAATCAGTTATGCTACCAATATCAGACAATATAAACTTTAAAAGGCATAAATCATTAAGACCTCATCAGATTATAAAAGGAAGATAATTCTAAACCCATAAACTCAAAACAACAAAAGAAGAAAACACAACCTACAAACATAACAGCAAAAAGTGACTAAAAGAAAAAGATAAATTGACAAATACATTATTATAATGCATATTTTTTAAAAGATTTTATTTATTTATTTGACAGAGAGAGACATAGCGAGAGAGGGAACACAAGCAGGGGGAGTGGGAGAGGGAGAAGCAGGCTTCCTGCTGAGCAGGGAGCCTGATGCAGGGCTCGATCCCAGGACCCTGGGATCATGACCTGAGCCAAAGGCAGATGCTTAACACCTGAGCCACCCAGGTGCTGCTATAATGCATATTTCAATATATCTTTCTCAGCAACTGACAGAGCAAACAACTGGGGGAAAAGGCAGAATACAGAACATTGGAATTGTACAATTCACAAGCTTGAGCTATAAAAACTCAGGGAATTTGCAAAAATTATCACATACTAGTTTATGAATAAAATTTTAACAAAAATTGATATCATATAGATCATATTCTTTGATCACAAAAAATAACAAAAATATATAACTTCCAAACCCTTATAAAGTTTAGCACAAAAATACTTCTAAAAATCCCTTGGTTAAAGACAAAAATACAAAATGAAAATTAAGAAAGACATAAGTCAGGATGTCATTAGCATGGGTAAAACTTTTACATGCATCCCCCAAAAAAAACCTCAAAGTTATATATGGAAAATGCCTACTTTCTATAGTCCCACCATTATGTTTGTTCACTAAATTCAGTTGTCCACATTTTAAAAAAGAAATATTAGTTAGGAAGTCTGATTACATTTAAATTACTTGCTCCCAAGAAAATTTATCTGAATTTCTTCCCATCCTTGTCTTATCAAAGTAGAAGGAAGGGCTCTATCTATCTAGAGATTATTGAATCAAACTGTTTACTAAAAGAACTAAAAGCCTAAAATACAATAACCTTTATTAGTAATCAGATAGAGAGCTATAGATATTATTTAAGATCAGTTATACCCCCAAGGTCAAATGGAATAAAATGTTTGGTTTAAGAAAGCACCTTTCTGATCACACATCTCCTTTTTGTAGAGTATACGAGGAAAAAGAGTTTCCAAAACATGTTTACATACAAAGAGAAAGGTTTTGAATCCATGCAAACTTGTTTGACCAACTTTCACTTACAAAGCCCTATATATTGGGCCCTGAGTCCTAGGGATTCTAAGATCAATAACATAAAGCCCTTGGCAGGGAACTCACTGTTTTCTACCAAGGACATTTCTAGTGTCATGGCTTTCCCACTGCAATCTCTACAGTCCACCGGGTGTGCCTCTGAGCAAGGCTGATGAGGAACTCTACCAAACAGGAGTGCTCCATATTAGAAAGTGGTAAACAGCCCCTGAGAAAAGAGGATGATGATAATGGTGATGACAATGACAAAAACAATGGTCATAATGGTAAATGATAACTGGAGAAGCTTCTACATGTCAAACACTGTGTATTGTATTTAGATTATTTCATTCTGAAAACTGCCCTAGAGGACAGGTGCTATTATCATCTCCATGATACAGGCTCAAGAGCGCTCAAATAACCTGTCCAGGGGTAGCAAAGCTAGAAAATAGTGAAGGCAGCATATAAACTCAAGCAGTTGTCTGAATCCACAGCTGGTGCTTTTACTACTTTATACCACCTCCCTATCAAGTCCCTTTCATGTGTATATATGGCAGATGAATCAAGAGATGGCATCTGAAAGATGTGGATTTATTCTTCCAACACAGAAAAACAGACCAAACATGTGGCTATTCTGATTGTTTTCCTGGCTATTTATGTTTCAGCATATCCTTATAATGAAGACTTACCCTCAAGTTAGTCTGGGTGGGTATCTTCCCACCATTTAAACCACCATATTAATATTTCCATAGAAAGACAAGATTGGTGCAGAAGAAAAAGGTGATAACAGAAGAGACATAATTTCTAAAGAGGGGAGTGAAATGGTGTAGGAGGATCCAGGAGGCAGATAGGTTCCTAATCTTCCAAGACTGGAGAGAAGGAAGAAGATGGATGGAGGGTTTATTGAGAGGGCAGACAAGGAGAGTGCTGGGAAAGGAGGGAGGCATAATTAAGAAAATTCACTCCTGGGGCACCTGGGTGGCTCAGTCGTTAAGTGTCTGCCTTCAGCTCAGGTCATGATCCCAGGGTCCTGGGATCGAGCCCCACTTTGGGCTCCCTGCTCTGCAGGAAGCCTGCTTCTCCCTCTCCCACTTCCCCTGCTTGTGTTCCCTCTCTTGCTGTCTCTCTCTCTCTGTCAAATAAATAAATAAATAAAAATCTTAAAAAAGAAAGAAAGAAAGAAAATTCACTCCTAACGGTCTTTCTCTTGATCAGTAAAGGGCTAAATACCCAAATGTTTGCATATCAACCCATCTCATTCCTTTTGCAATCTCCAAAGATAATAAAATATTTTTTTCTTAGACAGCCCTACCCAATTTCTTTTTGGCCAAATTCAATGACCCTTTCTCTTGTTCTCTTTTCCATGAAATATTTTTTTCCAGTTTTATTGAGAAATAATTGCCATATATCACTGTGTAAGTTTAAGGTGTAGAGCATAATGGTTTGGTTTATGTATACCGTGAAGTGATTACTACAGTAAGTTCAGTTAGCATCCATCATCTCACACAGATAAATAAAGAGAGGAAGGAAGGAAGGAAGGGAAGGAAGAAAAGGAAGGAAGGAAGGAAGGAAGGAAAGAAAGAAAGAGAGAGAGAGAAAGAGAAAGAAAGAAAGAAAAGAAGAAAGAAAGAAAGAAAGCAAAAGAAAGACAGAAAGCAAAAGAAAGAAAGAAAGAAAGGGAAGGAAGGAAGGAAGGAAGAAAAAGAGAAAGAAAGAGAAAGAAAGAAAGGAAGAAAGAAAAAAGAAAGAAAGAAAAAAGAAAGAAAGAAAGAAAGAAAGAAAGAAAGAAAGAAAGAAAGAAAAAAATTTTTTCTTTCAGAACTCTTAGGATTTACTCTTAATAGCTTTCATACATACACAGCAGTGTTAATTACAGTCATCATGCTGTACGTTCCATTGCTAGTACTTACTTATCTCATAACTGGAAGTTTGTACCCTTGACCACTTTTCCCCAATTCCCTCTCCCCCCACACCCTGCCTCTGGTAACCACAAATCTGATATCTTTTTCTAGGAGTTTGGGTTTTTGTTTTTTTTTTTTAGATTCCAAATGTAAGTGAGATCATATAGTATGTGTCTTTCTCTGACTTACTTCACTTAGCATAATACCCTCAGGGTCCATCCATGTTGTCATAGACGAAAGGATTTCTTGTGTGTTTTTTTTAATGGCTGGATAACGTTCCAATTTTACACACACACACACACACACACACACACCAACTTCTTTATCCATTCACCTGTCAATGGACACTTAGGTTGTTCCCATGCCTTGGCTACTATAAATAATGCTGCTATGAACATGGGGGCGCAGATATCTTTCTGAGTGAGTGTCACGAAAGATTGTTTTTAACTACATCTCTATACTCTGCCTGGACAAGACTGTATTGCATTAAAACTCCTCATAATTTATATGAGCTTTTCAAAGAGGGAGAGAGAAAGGAAGGAAAACTAAAATGTAGTGCCAAACACTGTGCTAGGTTTTTACGTGTTTTTTTCACATGCATTCCTCACAAAACCCCATGAAACAGATACCTTCTTTTCAGAGATAAGAAAACCAAGGGTCAGGGGCGCCTGGGTGGCTCAGTCAGTTAAGCATCTGACTCTTGATTTTGGCTCAAGTCAAGATCTTAGGGTCGTGGGACGCCTGGGGGGCTCAGTCGTTAAGCGTCTGCCTTCGGCTCAGGTCAGGGTCCCAGGGTCCTGGGATCCAGCCCCGCATCGGGTTCCCTGCTCAGCGGGAAGCCTGCCTCTCCCTCTCCCACTCCCCCTGCTTGTGTTCCCTCTCTCGCTGTCTCTGTGTGTCAACAAACAAACGAACAAACAAAAAAAAACTTAACAAAAATAAAGAAAGAAAACCGAGGGCCAGGAAGGTTAAGTTTGAGCATAGTCACGGTTCGCAGGAAGTAATGAGACAAAAAAACGAGCGTCAGTCTTTGGGAGTCCAGTCCTCTTGTTCTTCCCACCACACACACCGCCCCCTGCAGGCGGGTTATGCAGGTGCTCCTGCCCTGGTCCCAACAATAACAGCGTTCTTATCCTAAGACTAAATCGTAAATCACTTTTTAAAAAATACACTCACCTTAAAATATTAACTTAAAATATGAAACACTGATTTGCAATCTTTTGTCAAAGGGCCAAGGCTTTCTCTTTCAGTACCTCCACCAATTAAATCACAAGTGACTTTTCTACATAGGCCACGTCCGTGATACACTGTCTCTGAATTTTCAATTTCAGCTTCCTTAAAACAAAGCAAGAGCTTAGGCACTCATAAAGCAATCCAAATTCAGAATTTTTCTAGGTTTATGACCCCTCCCCCCTCATCTCCCTCATATCTGATTCCATAGCTACCAGTCCTTTACAGTTAATGCAAGCACTACACCCAACATGGGGCTTAACTCACAACCCCAAGATGAAGAGTCGACTGAGCCAGCCAGGTGCCCCTCCTGTACAGTTTTATCCAAAGCTTTCACAGAAATGATTGTCTTTCCCTACTCATATTTCATATGCTTGCATAAATTCTAATTAAATTATATAATTTGACAGTTACAATGAGTAGAGGTTTTGGAAGAAGCCCACTGGTTACTGATAAGTGTATAACTGAAGTGGGGGGGGAGCAGAAATGCTCAAATGTTTTAGAGAGTTACCAGTACACACTGGGAGGTCATGGGCATTGGCAGGGTATTTTACAAAGAAAACAGAAAACATCAGTGATTCTAGAGGACTTCTGTTATACTATGATATAGCTGGATGAGATGTCTTATCTATTATATACATTTTTTACAAAGGACAGAGAGGGGCACCTGGGTGGCTCAGTGGTTCAGTGTCTGCCTTCGGCTCAGGTCATGATTCCAGGGTCCTGGGATCGAGCCCCGCTCAGCGGGAGGCCTGCTTCTCCCTCTCCCACCCCCCCTGCTTGTGTTCCCTCTCTCACTGTGTCTCTGTCAAATAAATAAATAAAATATTTAAAAAAGAGAGAGAGAATGTTCAAAAGGCAGAGCTCCTAAGAGACTGTCCGAGAGAAAAGAGACTCTTGTTTTAAATTTTTCAAATAGTTACAAAGAGATAAATTACAACTAACCACAGGCAAAATATTGACTATAGCAGAGTAACGGGAAAAGTACATGCAGAGCTGATGTGAGTGCGCACAAACCGGCAACTGTGTACAGACGAATGAGTCAAAAGTTAGCCAGGTGGGGAGAGCAGGATGTAGGCATTCTTGTCAGCTGTTATTCTAATGTGCCCATTTTTCTTTGTTTTTCATGGGTGTATGCACCTATGTGTGGATACACACACATATGTATAATATGAAGACATACCATTGTAACACAGAATCTATGTTCTATGTGCTTTCCATAGTTCCATCATGTTTCTGACTCTACAGATCTTCTCTAGAAAGCTAATGGAGGATGGATAGGCATGAGTCTTTCCGATAGCTATCCAAGTAACCCACCAGATAGTCTACTTTCTTGCCACAGCTTTCACTGTGAACATTTACCAGAACTTTATGCTTAGACTTCTCAAGGCCTCAGGCAGATGGTCATCCAACCCAGTTGCGTACTTCAGTGGCTAGAGTTCTCAAATTCACGCAGCAGCCTATTGTGTTGTCAGACCACTTGAATCGTAGAAAGATCTTCCCTATATTGGGCCAAGATATGCCTCCCGTAACCTGTTCACCTCAGCTCTGTCCTCCGCAGCTACAGGGAATAAGTCAATGCCCCCTCCAATGGAACAGAATACACATACTTGAGGATAATGACCAAGTCCTAAATCTCCTCGCACATAGGCTACCTGTCCACAGTCCCTCCGCCTGTCCTGACAGAGCTGTCAGCATGGCCCACACATGATGAAAGCGGAAGCGAAAACTCACCACACTTCACCATCCCCACTTCATAGCACTTCCGAAGTCGGCAGGCCTGGCAGCTTTTGCGCCGATTCTTATCTATCGTACACTGATTTGTAGCTGGGCAAATGTAATCATTATGTCCTAGAGCAGAGGGGAAAAAAAAAAGGCAGGCTATTATTACAATATTTTGATTAAATATCTTCCCGGTCAACAACACTGATAATGCTACTCAGCTGAGAGGTAGGCAACATCTTCTTAATGACAGGTACGGGTACAAAGGTCAAAGTTCGGCCTCCTCAGTGCTTTGTTGGTGAGTCAAGAAAACCTAGGAATATTTCCATATCTTACTCTTTGACTAATAGGCTATTCTCCACATGTTCTTCGAATTCTCAAGACATACATTAGAAACATTCTCCTTTGGACATGGAAAGTGAGACAGTCGCCTGAAATTGGTGCTGCAAATCACAGAATCTCCTCAAGAATAGGACTTGTGCATCAGGTCACCAAATTCAACTGCTTATATTCTTTCATGTACATCCCTCTTTGGAACTTGACATGATATTTTTACAGGAATTCATAGTCAAATAAGAGAATGAAACTAATCAATAAGAGGACCAAGAAATGAGCAACCTGAAGAACCAAAAGAACTGCCACTTGAGGCTGGTGGTGATTATTGTTCTCAATTACCCCACTGCCTCCCTCAGCCCTATGTCCTCGAAGTGCACTCGAGTGGGCAGAGTGTGCTTGCCCACCGACTGATGTTGAGGTTGGCCATGAAACTTGCTTTAGCTAGTGCTATGTTAGTAGATGGGATATTCCAACAGTCTGGCTTGGCCTCTTGAGCTCCCAAGAGGGAAAAAAAAAAATGCCTCAGGTAGTCGCTGGCCCAAGGAGAATGTGGAAACACATGGCGCAGACCAGAACTCAACCCAGAGCTCAGAGCCGAGCCTTGAGAAGTAGAGCCACCCTCCCCGACCACCGGACCAAAAAACATGGTTCCACGATTGGACCAAAATCAAGTTTTATAATTCTCTCCCATTTTAGGTAGATTCCAGTAACACTTGTTCAACCAAACACAAATTCAGTTGTTTGTGACTTTGCCACCATTCCCTGAGCTGGCCTGGGGTAGCAGCAAAGGTACAAACTGCACAGTTCTGGAAATAGGAGGACAGCTTTCCCCAGAAATGCAAAAACCATTCTCAAGTGACCCTCATACCAGCCATGTACAGGAAACCTGGCATGCCAACATTTCTGACTACCTACTGATTTCCAGAACCTTTATCATTTCATGTAATCCTATAACTTCCCTATAAAGAGCTAGGATTCCCATTTTTTTTCAAAGAAAACATGTTAGCTCAGTTCAATAATCTCCTTAAGGTCATGGTTTTAGTTTTCCATGCTGCATAACAAATATCTACAAACTTATAAGCTTAAAACCAAACAAATTTATTATCTCATTTCCATGAGTCAAGAATCCAGGCACAGGGATGCCTGGGTGGCTCAGTCAGTTAAGCATCTGCCTTCGGCTCAGGTCACGATCCCTGGGCCCTGGGATCAAGTCCCGCATCGGGCTCCTTGCTCAGCAGAGAGTCTGCTTCTCCCTCTTCCTCTACAGCTCCCCCTGCTTGTGCTCTCTCTGACAAATAAATAAAATCTTATATTAAAAAAAGAATCTAGGCACAGCTTACTCTACTCAGGGTTTCAAAAGGCTGCAATCAAGGTGTTGGCTGGGCTGTGGTTTCATCTGAAGTTCAGGGTCTTCTTCCAACCTCATACAAGAGGTTTGCAGAATCAGCTCCTTGCAGCTGTCGGACCAAGGTTCCCATTTTCTTGCTGGCCATCAGCCAGGTACTGCTATCTACTCGTAGAGAAACCAGTTCCCCACCCAAAAGCAGTTCACAGCATGATGCTTGCTTTCTTCCAGGCCAGGAGGGGCGTTTCTCTGATTTCTAGTCTGTCTTCACTCCACTCTGATGGAGTCTTACATAAGTATAGCATAATCACAAGACTCTCCCAATACCACTTGCCATATGAGATAACCCAACCACTGAAGCAACCCTCATATTTACAGGTTCCACACACACTCAAGAGAAGGGGGTAAAATATGAGGAATTCTTAATCTCAGGAAACAAACTGAGGGTTGCTAGAGTGGTGGGGGGTGGGAGGCATGGGCTGCCTGGGTGATAGACATTGGGGAGGGTATGTGCTATGGTGAGCGCTGTGAATTGTGTAAGACTGTTGAACACAGACCTGTGCCTCTGAAACAAATAATACATTATATGTTAAAAAAAGAAGATAGCAGGAGGGGAAGAATGAATGGGGGGGAATCGGAAGGGGAGACGAACCATGAGAGACTATGGACTCTGAAAAACAAACTGAGGGTTCTAGAGAGGAGGGGAGTGGGGAGATGGGTTAGCCTGATGATGGGTATTAAGGAGGGCACGTTCTGCGTGGAGCACTGGGTGTTATGCACAAACAATGAATCATGGAACACTACATCAAAAGCTAATGATGTAATGTATGGTAATTAACATAATAATAAAAATAAATAAATAAAAATTTTAAAAAGAGTAGGGGGTAATATAAGGTATAACTTTTTTTTAAAAGAATAGATGATTATCTTGTTACTGCTTTTATTCTCACTTATAATAGTCAAAAATAAATATTTTAGAAGCCAAGATATATTTCCAATCAGAAACCTTCAATTGTCCTCTAGAACATAATGCTTTATGGCTAGAAGGTAAATGTAACCCCACAGAACTTTCCGTCGCAGTAGCAATCTTTTAAGGACCTTCTAAAAATTCAAAGGACAATACATGAATGTCATCCTTTTTGGTTTTATAAAGAGGTTTATAACAGTAAGGGACAAGAGGTTCATTTTTTTTTTCTGAGTTTATTTTAAAAGGTCATTTTACTTAAAAAAAATCAGAAAGCACAATAATATGAACACACTAAATAAAAAATAGCCTAGAAAATGTCTTATGCAAGAAGGTCAGGGTAATTGAATTCACTTCTGACAAAAAAAGAAAAAAAGTCCTCCTCAAACTACCTCACATATTAAAATGGTTTTCTTGGAGTACCAAGGTGGCTCAATCAGTTAAGCATCTGACTCTTGATTTCAGTTCAGGTCATGATCTCAGGTTTGTGAGACTGAGCCCCATGTCGGGCTCTGTACTCAGTGCGGAGTCTGCTTGGGGATTCTCTCTCTCCCTCTTTCTCTGCCCCCTCCCCCTAAAAAAAATAAATAAAATGGTTTTCTTGTTCCATGCAACAGTTGAGAAGCACACTATTCCATACTAATAGAACTCAGAAATGTTCAAAGCAAAATTAAAAGCAAAATATGCAGCTAATTCTTTAAGATATAAAGCTTTACAGGAAAATGTGCCTTTTATAATCTAAGACATAACAGATTATCTCTGTACTCTCTACAAATTGAGTGAGTCTGTCTGAACACCTGTTGTCATTTATATCCAACCACATGGTGGGGAGAGATAGCTCTGGACTTGGGATCAGAAGATCTGAGTTTCAGCTCAGTTCAGCCTTCCAGTCTTGTCACTTCAAAAATAGAGCAAGGTTTATCACCCGCACCCTCCCTGGCATGCTTCTCCCTCAACAGCAGTCAATGACCTTGCGTTTTGTTCCCTCAGGACATCCTTCATGACTTCAAGGCCAAATAAGTCACAAGTAAAGGAATATGTGCCTCCAAGGTAAGAATCTTCTATGTAGGGATGCCTGGGTGGCTCAGTTGGTTAAGCATCTGACTTCGGCTCGGGTCATGATCCCAGGACCCTGGGATAGAGTCCTGCATCGGACTCCCTGCTCAGTGGGGAGCCTGCTTCTCCCTCTGCCTGCCGCTCCCCCTGTTTGTGCTCTGTCAAATAAATAAATCTTTAAAAAAACAAAAAACGAAAAAAAGAATCTTCTACCTAACCTACCAACTGTCAGAGCTTCCCATTTAAAGCTCAGCCTCTAAAGCCGTAAAAAGCAAAGCGTAAAGATCCGTAAGTAGCACTCAAATAGATTTTAACTTTCAAAGGACAATGATAAAAGGTTATTATGATTACCAGTATGAAAGTAAATAGTAGTACTGTTATATATGGATATAAAATAAATAGCCCAAAATAATGAAATTTACAGAAATACCCCTGAGAAATGTACCAGGTATATATAATAATTTTTTTAAAGATTTTATTTATTTTACAGAGAGAGACAGAGAGAGAGAGGGAACACAAGCAGGGGGGAGTGGGAGAGGGAGAAGCAGGCTTCCCGCGGAGCAGGGAGCCCGATGTGGGGCTCGATCCCAGGACCCTGGGATCATGACCCGAGCGGAAGGCAGATGCTTAACGACTGGGCCAGCCAGGCGCCCCAGATATATATATTTTTAAAAAACTAACAAAGCTGTATGAGATAGGAAATGCCTAAATAACTGGAGACATAACGTGTTCTTGATGTGAAGACTATTACAAAGATTCCTTCCAAAATAATTCTTAGGGGGGCGCCTGGGTGGCTCAGTCGGTTAAGCGGCTACCTTCGGTTCAGGTCATGATCCCAGAGTCCTGGGATCGGCCCCGCATCGGGCTCCCTGCTCAGCGGGGAGCCTGCTTCTCCCTCTCCCACTCCCCCTGCTTGTGTTCCTGCTCTCGCTCTCCCTCTCTCTGTCAAATAAATAAATAAAATCTTAAAAACAAAAACAAAAACAAAATAATTCTTAGGCTTAACAAAATCTCTACTTTTTTTAACATTGATAGGAGGCCACTTAATAAAAGTACTCTAATGTTCCTATGAATAAATAAACCAAAGAAAATAGCCAGGATACTTTTAAAATAGGAGGTATTTATATTGGTGTGTATTAAAATGCATTACAAAATTTAGTAAAAGTAAAAAATAAAACTGTACTAGTTAAAATATAATGTTGTACTTATAAGAATGAAGAAGTAGCCTCTCTCTTTTTCGCCGCCATCCTGCTCTGCGTGGCTGACTGCTTCTCGCCATGTCTTCTCACAAGACTTTCAGAATCAAGCGATTCCTGGCCAAGAAACAAAAGCAGAATCGTCCCATTCCCCAGTGGATTCGGATGAAAACCGGTAATAAGATCAGGTACAACTCCAAAAGGAGGCACTGGAGAAGAACCAAGCTGGGTCTGTAAGGCATCACACGTCATGAGATGAGACACCTAATTAGCATACATATTTAATTAAGCTGTGTGAAGATCATGTGTTCTATCATTCTGTAAACATCCTTCCTACCTGGCCATAGACTTGTCTTATCATGGAAATGATTTTTCGCTCTGACTATGCCTCTGCACCAGTAGGTTGGTTCAGTAATAAATGTGAGACCTCTCGGCTCTACTACTATTGTGTTTCTGATTTGCGAAGTACTGAATTCCCCACCTGTCAGATTATGCACAGCACTGTCAGAACTTCCTGCAGTGATAAAAATGTCCCTTGACAACCAAGTATGTAAAGTGTGGCTAGGGGGTGCCTGGGTGGCTCAGTGCCTTAGGACCAGGTCATGATCTTAGGGTCCTGGGATCGGGCTCCCCACTGAGCAGGGTATCTGCTTGCCCCTCCCCTGGCTCCAGCTCTCTGTTCTCAAATAAATAAAATTTAAAAAAAAAAAAAAAAAGAATGAAGAACTAGGTGAACAGAACAGAACAATATATATAAGAATTTAATATATATCATAGAAAAAAGTTAATGAACACATGAAAAGATGCTCAAAAAGATCAGTAATCAGGGAAACTCAAATTAAAACCACAATGAGACACAATTATATACCCAATAGAATATTTAAAATTAAAAAGGCTGACAATATCAAGGATTTTTACAAGGATGCAGAGCAACTGGAAGTCTCATATGTTATTGTTGAGAATACAACATGGTTCAACTACTTTGGAAACAGTTTGCTGGTTTCTTAAAAAATTAAACATATGCTTATCCTACAACCAGCAATTTTACTCCTAGGTATTTCCCCAAGAGAAACAAAAATATAGGTCTACGGAGAGAGATATGCATGAATGTTCACAGAAGTTTTATTCAAAATAGCACAAAGCTGGAAACACTCCAAATGAATAAACTATGGTATGTCTATATATTGGAATAATACCCAGTAACAAAACGGAATGAACCACTGGTACATACAACAACATAGATAAATCTTAAAAGCATCATAAGTAAAAGAAGCGACACACAGATGGTTACATACTTTGATTCAATTCTATGATATTCTAGCAAAAGGCAAAACTATAGGGAAAGAAAATAGATCAACGGCTACCAGGCCTTGGGAGGTTGGGGGGAAACTGGCTGCAATGAGCCTGCAGGAACTTTTTGGGCTGATGCTAACAGTCCAGATCTTAATTATGGTGGTAAATGGCTACATGCATTATCAAAATTCATAAAACTATACAATTAAAATAGAGGAATTTTACTATATGTAAATTATAGCTCAAATTCAACTAAAAAAATAAGCTCCCCTATTTTAAAAAAAGTTAATGAAAATGAATAGATTTAATAAAACAATGTGGAGAAAATTGACTAAGAAAAACATTTAATTTTTTCCTTTTTAGTTTTATTGAAGTATAATTAACATACAATGTTATATTAGCTTCAGGTGTATAACTTTTTTTTTTTTTTTAACCAGAAGATGGGTTTATTTGGGAATAAAAGAGAATTACAATCCAGGACAAACAAGCTGTGGTAAAACCATAGGCAAGTCTGGGTAACAAAAGCTCAGGTGTATAACATGTTGATTGAACAATTGTATACATTACTCAGTGCACACCATGTAAGTGTATTCCTCATCTGTCACCTTATGACGTTTTTACGATATTATTGATTACATTCCATATGCTGTACTTTTTATCTCTATGACTTATTTTATAATTGGACGTTTGTACCTCTTAATCCCCTTTTTTCACCCATCCCCCACTACACCCCCCTCTGGTAACCACCAGTTTGTTCTCTGTATTTGAAAGTCTGTTGGGGGGGGGAGGGGTTGTTTCTTTGCTCATTTGCTTTATTTTTAGATTCTATATGTAAGTGAAATCACATGGTATTGGGATGCCTGGGTGGCTCAGTTGGTTAAGCATTTGCCTTCAGCTCAGGTCATGATCCCAGGGTCTTGGGATCGAGTCCCGCATCAGGGTCCTTGCTCAGCAGGGAACCTGCTTCTCCCTATGCCTCCTGCTCTCCCTGCTGGTGCTCACACACTCTCTCTTGCTCTCTGACAAATAAATAAAAATCTTAAAAAAAAAAAAAGAAATCACATGGTATTTGTCTTTCTATGTCTTAGTTCACTTAGGATTATACCTTCTAAGTCCATCCATGTTGCTGCAAATGGCAAGATCTCATCCTTTTTATGGCTGAGTAATATTCCATTGTATGTGTAACTTCTTTATCCATTCATCTATTGATGGACACCCAGATTGTTACCATATCTTGGCTATTGTAAATAATGCTGCAATAAACACAGGAGTGCACATCTCTTTTTGAATGAGTGTTTTGTTCTCTCTGGATAAATATCCAGGAGTGGAATTATTAGATCATATGACAATCCTATTTTTAATGTTTCGAGGAACCTCCATACTGTTTTCCACAGCGGCTGCACCAATTTACATTCCCACCAATAGTACATGAGAGTTCCCTTTCTCCACAACCTCACCAACACTTGTTATTTCTTGTGGGTTTTATTTTAGCCATTCTGACTGGTGTGAGGTGATATCTCACAGTGGTTTTGATTTGCATTTCCCTGATGATTAGTGATATTGAGCATCTTTTTACGTGTCTGTTGACCATCTGTATGCCTTCTTTGGAAAAATGTCTATTCAGGTCCTCTGCCCATTTTCTAATTGAATTACTATTAATTTTTGGTGTTGAGTTGTAGAAGTTCTTTATAGATTTTGGATAATAACCCCTTAATGGATATATCATTGAAAATACCTTCTCCCATTCAGCAGATTGACTTTTTGTTTTGTTGATGGTTTCCTTCACTGGGCAAAAGCTTAGTATTTGGGTGTAGTCCCAACGGTTTATTTTTGCTTTTGTTTCCCTTGCCTCAGGAGACATACCTAGAAAAATGTTGCTAAGGCTGTTGTCAGAGATATTACTGCCTATACTTTCTTCTAGGAGTTTTATGTATCACATTTTAGGTCTTAAATCCATTTTTACTTTATCTTTGTATATGGTATAAGAAAATGGTCTAGTTTCATCCTTTTGCATGTAGCTGCCCAGTTTTCCCAGCACCATTTATTGAGGAGGCTATTTTTCCCCATTGCACATTCTTGCCTCTTCTGTTGATGATTCATTGACCATATAATCATGGTTTATTTCTGGGCTCTCTACTCTGTTCCATCAGTCTATGCATCTATTTTTGTGCCAGTACCATACTGTTTTGATTACTATAGGTAGGTAGTATATCTTGAAATCTGGAATTATGATACCTCCAGTTTTAGTCTTTCTCAAGATTGCTTTCGTTACTCAGGGTCTTTCATACCAATTTCAGTATTATTTGTTCTAGCTCTGTGAAAGATGCTGTTGGTATTTTGATAGGGAATCCACTGAATCCATGGATTACTTTGGGTAGTATGGACACTATCAATATTTGTTCTTTCAATCCATGAGCATGGGATATCTTTCCATTTGCTTATGTCATCTTCAGTTTCTTTCATCAGTGTATTATAGTTTTCAGAGTACAGGTCTTTCACCTCCTTGGTTAAGTTTATTCCTTGGTATTTTATTATTTTTGGTGCAATTGTAAATGGGATGGTTTTCTTCATTTCTTTCTGCTACTTCATTATTAGTGTATAGAAATGCAACAGATTTCCATACATTAATTTTGTATCCTGAAACTTTAATTCACTTTTCAGTTCTACTGGTTTTTGGTGGAATCTTTATGGTTTTCTACATATAATATGTCATCCACAAATAGTGAAAAGTTTTACTTTTTCCTTACAAAATTTGGATGCCTTTTATTTGTTGTCTTGTGTGATTGCTGTGGCTAGAACTTCCAGCACTATGTTGAATAAAAGTGGTGAGAGTGGACATCCTTGTCTTGTTCCTGATCTTCAAGGAAAAGCTCTCAGTTTTTCACCACTGAGTACGATGTTAGCTTTGGGTTTTTCATATATGGTTTTTATTATGTTGAGATATCCTCTGTCTAAACCTCCTTTGTTGAGAGTTTTTATTATGAATAATGATAATATGATAAATACATTTCATTCTTACTTCATTCAATATGCAGAAAGAATTGGGTGGCCATTTTCAGTTACTGCAACATATTTTATATCAGAGGATGCCAAAAATATGAAGAGTCCAAAGAAACAATCATTTACATAGTAAGCAATTGTAAAAGCACTCACTCTTTCCCTTCTGCACACTTAGAATGTGACCTTTCTTTCCCCTTTCCCAATAGTTTCTTGGCTCATGCATTAGGAAGGAATGACATGCGGAAAGCAGAGGAAACTCCCTTGTCATTGTAATCAGCCATAGTCTAAGAGTTCAAAGATATTTTAGGAAGAGATTTTTTTCCCCAACAGCAGATAAAAAGGATCCTTTTCAAAGGATATAGTTAGTTGTATTGGGTCAAGATTTCCTTAAGGAATAAAATTCTGGAATCTCAACAAGATAGAGAATTGTCATGTCAAGAGTTCAGTTCTAAATTTTAGAAATCTGAATTTTTCTTGCTATATAATAGCAAGGAAGTAGGCCTGGCCTTATAATTATCATAAGAAAAATATTAAAGCACTAAATATGTTAAATACAGAATGAAAAGTTTTACATATAAATTACAAATAAGCAAATAATACAACTTATGTTTTGATAATATTTGATGACATAGGCCTCCTTTATCTGTGATTTTTTTTTCAATAAAATTAAGTTTGGAAATGACAGAGGGCCCTGATTCACCCAACTATGAAGATTTTAGAGAATGTGGGTTTAAATATTAGAAGAAAAATACAAAGGAAAAGATGTTGATATCTCAATACAGAAGAGTTAAAAGAAAAACTAGAATATCTTTAAATTTGCATGATGTTTATAAATGACTGAATATTTTCACATAGCCAACTTCATTTTTTTATTTTTATTTTTTTAAAGATTTTATTTATTTACCTATTTATTGAGAGAGAGTGTGTGGGAGTTGGAGGAGGGGCACAGGGAGAGGCAGAAAGAGAATCTCAAGCAGACTCCCCACTGAGCATGGAGCCTGACACAGGGCTCAAACCCATGACCCTGAGATCATGACCTGAGCCAAAATCAAGAGTCTGACACTAAGCCAACTGAACCACCCAGGTGCCCCCATTTCATCTTTAGAACAATTCTGTATCTCCATTTCACTGAAGAGGAAACAGGCTAGGAAGTAAAGTCATAGAGCTACTAAGTGGAAGATCCAGGAAAAATAGGTGGTCCTCCATACAGGGTGAATTTCAGGGGATCTGCAGGAAGGTAACTCTTAACTACTAACTTTCTACCCTTCACCACCCTCTAGATTCTATCAGGAGCCATCCTACCATCATGACTCTTATGCATGCCAAATATTAAACATAAGTCAAAGGAAGAAACAATCTTTGTAATTCCTAACGAGCACATTTTTCCCAAGCTTTATCTTCACAAGGGTTGTAACTAGGGACTTCTGAGGAAGATGGCAGAATAGGAAGATCTTAAGCTCACCTCATCCCATGGATACAACTAGATAACACCCCATTAGTGTAAATAACCCAGAAAATGACCCAAAGACTTGCAGAACAGACTCTCCACAGATAAATGTAGAGAAGAGGCCACACTGAAGAGGGTAGGAAGGGTGAAAAGGTAGTTGGGAGCTGCCTATGCAGACAGACCTATGGGACCGTCCACGAGAGGGAGGGACCTGCAGGCTTGGAGAGGGAAGAGGAATAGACTATCACACCAAGTACCCCAAGTATGGGGAACTCACACAGGTAAGATGAATTCCCATAACATTTGGCTTTGAAAACCAGAGGGGGATAATTTTATGAGTTCTTATAATGAACAGGGCCGAACAGGTGGAACTTTAAAAATCAGCAGGCTTGGCTCTGAGAGAGCTAGGAAGGCAAGAAGAAACAGTCTCTGCCCTTAAAGAGAGTACAACAAACAGCCCCATGGAGATAACAGCATAGAAGCAGCAGTTTGAAAAATGCCTGGGGTATATGGGAGGGAAATTTGTTCACTAATCTCAGAGTATGTGCTGGAGGGACAGGAATCATTGGCAGACTTCTCCAGGAACAAAGGAGCTGGTGTGTGCCCTTTCCCTGCCTCGCACCCCCCAGGTCTGTTTAGCTCGCTGATCTAATTCAACTCAAGCCCAAGGCGGCCCCAGATTTGCCTATTAACAATGCAGGGACAAAATCCTGCCCACAACAGACAAAGAGAGCCATTGCAGACAAATGGCCTAAGGCAAAAGCAGCTCAGCCACCATAGTAGGGTGCATACAACACATATAAGGTGACACCCCTGAAGCGCCAGGTCTGGTGAACAGGGGACACTGCACTGCAGGGCACTAGAGAACCTCTTCTTCATAAGGCCACTACTTACAAAATCAGGAGACAGAGCTTACTTTCCTAACACATAGAAACAGACACAGAGGGTGCCTGGGTGGCTCAATTGGTTAAGTGACTGCCTTTGGCTCACATGATCCTGGAGTCCTGGGATTGAGTCCCACATCGGGCTCCTGGCTCAGTGGGGAGCCTGCTTCTCCCTCTGACCCTCTCCCCTCTCATGCTGTTTCTCTCTCTCTCTCTCTCAAATAAATAAATAAAATCTTTAAAAAAGAAAGAAAGAAACAGACACAGAGCTAGACAAAATGAGGAGTCAGAGGAACATGTTCCAAATGAAAGAACAGAACAAAAGCATAGCAAGAGACCTAAATGAAACAGATAAGAAATTCTCTATCAGGCATGTCACTTATTTATTTTTAAAGATTTTATTTATTTACCTGAGAGTGAGTGAGAGAGAGAGAGAGAGAGAGAGAGCATAAGAGGGTCAGAGGGCAAAGCAGTCTCCCCGCTAAGCAGAGAGCCCGATGCAGGGCTCGATCCCAGGACTGCAGGATCATGATCTAGACCGAAGGCAGATGCTTAATGCACTGAGCCACCCAAGTGCCCCACCTGATAGAGAATTTAAAGCAACAGTCATAAAGATACTCACTGGATTGGAGAAAAGAGTGGAGGACCTCAGTGAAACTCCTAACAAAGAAATATAAAACATAAAAAAGAATGAATCAGAGATGAACAACTCAGTAACTAAAGGTAAAAATGCACTAGATGGAATAAATAGTACACTAGAAGAAACAGAAGAACAGATCAGCAACCTGGAGGACAGAGTAATGGAGAGCAATCAAGCTGAACAGGAGAGAGGGGGAAAAAAAAAAATGATAACAGACTTAGGGAACTAAGTAACACCATCAAGCATAACATTTGCATTATAGGGGCCCCAGAAGGAGAAGAGAGGGAAAATGGGGCAGAAAATGTGTTTGAAGAGATAATAGCTGAAAATTTCCTGAATGTGGGGAAGGAAATAGAAATGCAGATCCAGGAGGCACAGAGAGCCCTCAACAAAATCAACCCAAGCAGGTCCACACCAAGACACATAATAATTAAAATGGCAAAAAGTAATGATAAAGAATTTTAAAAGCAGCAATAGAAAGGAGTTACATACAAGGGAACCCCCATAAGGCTGTCAACTGATCTTACAGCAGAAACTTTGCAGGCCAGAAGAGAGTGGCATAATAAACTCCAAGAGCTGAAAGAAAAATACCTACAGCCAAGAATACTCTATCCAGCAAGGCTATCATTCAGAATAGAAAGATAAAGAGTTTCCCACACAAACAAAAGTTACAGGAATTTATGACCACTAAACCAGCCCTACAAGAAATGTTAAAGGGGACCCTCTGAGTGGTAAAAGCATAAGCAGGAATAAGAAAGGTAGTAAGCATGAAAGTAAAATTAAATGTATCTATAAAAATCAGTCAAGGGATTCATAAAATAAAAGGATGTAAAGTATGACACCATATATTTAAAGTACAGCAGTGGAGAGGAGTAGGGGAGAGAAGTAAAGAATGGGTTCAAATTTAAGAGACCATCAACTTAACGTAAATTACTATATGCATAAGATGTTATATACAAACCTAATGGTAACCACAAATCAAAAACCAGTAAAGAGATATACAAGAGTTGTAACTAGGTGTCTTTTCCCAAGAAGATGGTGATGGGTGATGGTGGAAAGAGATCCATTCAAGTTCTGGGGCTCTGGGGTAGAGATCCACAATTAAAGATAAGGTGCTTCACACTTGAAACAATCCATTCCACCATCCACCCCCTCCCCAAGCACACATGATCCTCTGAACTGCTCATCAAGTACTTTGTGTACCAAACAGGCCAATGGTGAAACTTCTGCCAGGTCATCTGCAAAATTATTTGAAAGCAAAAGTGTAAAGTTAAAGAAGCAGCTAACAATACTCTTGTACCTTGAATGCTTCTTTTAAAAAAGGCCTTACATCCTTCACAAGACCAGACTCCATAGTGATATCCAGATGCATAATCGCTGCAGACCGCACAGAAGTGAGCATCCCTCTTTGAACTTGGACTAGTAACAGGGCTGGCACAACTGCTCCCACTAACTTTCCTTTTCAGTGTCTCTCTGGGGGCAAAGAAAACATTCATTGTAAGACAGCATTAAGAGAAAAGATGGACTTTCTAGAAAAAAAAATAGCATGAACACTGCATAATTTACCTCTTTGCCCTCCAGGGCTCATGATAAATATATTCCAGGAAATCTGATCAAGCACAACCTTTGTTGCTGATATCAGATCTATGAAGAGTCACACTATTGGGAATGACTGATGTTTGAAAGTGGTTCTGCAAGTCTATGCCCATCCATGCAGCACTGATGAGCACTAGTAACTACAGATGGCCAGCTGTAGCCATCAGGTTGCACATCTCTGAGTGTAATAAGTGACCAGAGTAAGTCTTACCTGCAGGTCTGAACCATGAGCAAGGTGTACAGTAGTCTTCCTTGGTTGCTAGAATTCGACACTGTATGGATGGGCCTAAATTTACCTAACCATTTTCAAGTATCAGTCATTCCCAAGTGTTGCTAAATAGCCCTTCAGAGTTCCCATTTAAATGGGGAACAAAATCTTTCATTCTGCAATGTAAGATGAAGGTCTAGAATGAAAATAACTTTAATAGGAGTTACAAATGGACTTTAAGTTATATTGAAGTGAATACGATACTCTGGTTTAGAGAGATAGAGAAAGAGCAGGGAAGAGTAGGGAAGGGTAGAGAAGGGCAGGGAAGGGCAGAGAGAAGAAAAAGAGAAAGGAGAAGAGAGGGGAAGAAAGTGGACACATGCCTGTCCTTAGAGAAGGTTTTGATGGAAGCAGCTACTCAGTGCTGGAGAGAGGGACAACAGCTCCCATAGAGGAAGGGACAGCCCATGAAGACAGCATTGGCAGACACAAAAGCACATGCGGTTAGTTCCTAATTTTGCTAGGCCATGTTTTTTTTGGAAAGGAAATGTTAGAGGTATGGTTTTAAATGAAGATAATGATACTATGGGTTAATTTACCCTAATATTAGCAGAACTCTGATTAGAGCTCATGCTCAGAAACAAAAGGTCTTTCCTTGAAGGCTGAGTGAAAAACAGTACTGTAAAAAAGTTATATACAATATTTATATTCTTTTACCAACAAAGTTTTTAAAAAAGAAAAATAAAATTACTGTGTAATATGGCTTTCTCAAAGAGTTACGACAGCATTTGAAAGCAACAAATTTCAATATCCAATACACAATGACTTAATACTTTGGCGGTTCTAGAAATTTATCTCCTCATCTTTCTCCCTACACAACCTCTTCCCTCCATAGCTATAATTATCATTAAACACATTACAAATTAAATGGAAATAACCATCACGTTACCTTGCTTTTGAAGAGTACAAATACTCTTTTGAGCTTCAAGAAATTTCAACTAAAGTCTACAATTAAGTTTCCCATCAATCTTTAACAAATGTATTTTAGTTCACTGCTAAAAAGCTTATACCAATTACTGTCTGTCTTTTCAGGCTTTATATGTCCAGTGTATTTCATGTAAGTATTAATACTGCCACAGTTGCTTTTATCCTGGACACAGTGTGTCATGAATGCTAAATTGTGATTTCACTACAAGAAGGATCTAACCTGAAAGTAAAAATTTCTTTTTCAAACCCACATCACTTCATCAAGAGAAAAGTGATTTAATTTCAATATTTAATGTCTAAAAACAACAGTCATGATAGTGAATTCTCCCCACAACCCAGACCTAAAAGCTTACTTTTTAACGAGGATTAAAATATCAGAATAGATATTCTAGAATTCAGAATATCATATGTGTTAGGTGCTCTAAGTAATCTATGTGATGAATAAAGACCGCGAATAATGCATATCTTTCTTCTCACTAAATCATAGTGATTTGAATAACACCTCTGAAGTAGAATTCAGAATGAAGACTGAATTTACCTGTTTACAGGTAAGGTGGGTTCTAGTGATCTTGCTTCACACCAAGGACTCTTTTGAGGTTCTGCATACAGAAGTGACGACTGGCAATGGATCGCTAAGGGAGAGAGGTGTCCAGGAGTTGGCCACAACACATTTGGGCTTGTGTTCTGTCGACCGGGTCCACCTTCTGAGTTATTGGCACTGCTGGGAATACTGTAATTCATCACAGCAGGGTTATAGAACGTCATGGCGGAATATTCATGGTGGCTCTCTACATAGGAGGAAGGTATATATATGGGGCCGTGCTCCACGGGTAGGACAGATTGACTGCAGTTGTAGGAAGCCGGAGAGCTAAGGCTAGATGGTGAGTTTTTGATATCCATGTCTTGAACAGGTAACAGCTGAGGAAACTCTTTGTGAGAAGAGGCACAAAGGGACATTATAATGTTCTCAAAGACTCATGGGCAGGTATGATGGCTGTAGAGAAAAACAAAAGACATTCCTAAGTTAGAGCTACAGGCCTAACTATTCAAAATGTCCAAACATATTTATTACTTACACACACACACAGCTTAGAAACACATCCTGACTCAAAAATATTAACCTCAGGGAGTGTGAATGGGAGGCATGGAACTCTCATTTGCTACTTTATTCACTTCTTTATTGCTTTTGTTGTTAGCTACAAGAATTGTTTTTTTAACCACAAGGATTTAGTATACTTTTAGAAATTAAAAAATGCAGGATGATCTTAAAATGCCAAGGCTTTTTTTCTTCCGGAACTAGATAAGTTTAAAGTTCTTATGGAAAAGTAAACAAGAATAACCAAAGAAACCTTGAAAGAGTAGGTCAGTGAGCAGGGACAGCATTAACAGATATTCAAATACACGAGGAGTCACCAGTAATAAAACACAAGGCCAACGTGTCACTTAACAATTTATTGCTTCTCGCACCCTTCAATATATAGCCTATTTGGTAAACGCTGGCTTGGCTCTACCTAGTTAAAGTGAGCACAATGCTAAGCGTTCTCGGTAGGGGGCGCTGCAGGGACACCAAAGGAGAAAGAGGCCACTGTAATTTCTGGCGCCCGCAGAGGTCCGCAGTGTGTGGGGTGAGAACAGCCAGGGAGTCTGGCCCCGCCACGGGTCCAGAATGGGGTCCGTCTGCAACCTTGCAGCGTCGGTGCGGGGATAACCTTTCCACGGCCACCTGTCCGAACTGTGGCCCGACGAGTCACAAAGAAGTCGTTCCTTGTACTCCTCACCTCGCGCTACCTGCACACTGTGAAGGCCTTCTGTCCCCCACCTCCCCTCACCCCGCAGGCACCTGGACTCCCAGGGCACAACCATGCCACCAGTTGCTGATCGCCTGGTCCGCCGCTGCACCCCAGAGGCAGTCCTGTTGCCTGCCACCCTAGAGCAGTTCTGGCCTGGCTAAACCAGCAAAATCTCTGCTAGTTAGTGGCCCATCCACCTTTCCCAGGGAGGTCTGAACCCCTTCCAAATTTGTCCTTCCTTGGATGCTCTCCCCCTCAGCCCTAGTTTACTTATATATTATACTTAATCTCTTATCATAGTTTTTTTTTTTTTTTAAGATTTTATTTGAGGGAGAGAGAGAGAGGGAGAAAGCATGAGCAGGGGGAGGAGGAGAAGCAGGCTCCCCACTGAGCAGGGAGCCGGCTGCAGGACTTGAGCTGAAGGCAGATGCTTAACCAACTGAGCCACCCAGGCGCCCCCATGGTTATTCTTTATATTAAAACTCCCCTGTTGAACTGACTGTGTAGTTTCCATCTCCTGATTGGACCCAGACTGCTACATAACAGAAAATCCCAAAATAGAAAATTCAAGAACTCAGAAGTTTTTTGAAATTTGGTGTATGATAAAGGTGATATCTCAAATCACGGAGAAAACACTGGACAGTAGAATGGCCACTGGAAAAAGAACCTATGCCAGAATAAACTCCAAAGGGTTCAGAGATCCAAATGTTAAAAGAGAAATGGAAGGAGGAAGGAGAGGGAGGGAAAAGGGGGAGGAGGTTGAGGGAGAGAGCGGGCTTTGCACAAATCCTAGAAGCAAACTCAGATAAACTTCTTTATAACATGGGTGTGGGAAAAACCTTCCTAACTATAGCTTAAAATCCACATGCAATAAATTCAGAACAGAAAAGGAAATCTTTGCACATCATAAAAACACCATAAGCAAAGTCAAAAAAGACTAATGACAAATTGGGGGGAAAAAACACTCCCAACTTCTACGAGAAGCAAGGGCTAATTGTCCTAGTATTTAGAACTCTTAAAATGAAAAAAAGATAAAAAATTATTTAGATAGGGACACCTGGGTGGCTCAGTCGGTTAGGTGTCTGCCTTTGGCTCAGGTCATGATCCCAGGGTCCTGGGACTGAGTCCCACATCGGGCTCCTTGCTCAGCGGGGAGTCTGCATCTCCCTCTGCCTGCTGCTCCCTGCCTCCCCACCGGCTTGTGCTCTCTCTTTCTCCCTGACAAATGAATAAAATAAAATCTTTTAAAAAATTCTTTTAATTCTTTAAATAGGCAAAAGACATAGAACACAGAAAAAGGAAGGCAAATGGCTCTTAAAACACAAAGATGATCAACCTCATTCACAAAAATTAAAACTACACCAAGATACCATTTTCTCACATTTGGCAAAAATTCAAATGTTTGACAAGAGACTTCCTTTGTGAGGCTGTGGAAAAACAGACTTTCTCTGATGTTGGTGGGAATACAAAATGGCACAATGCATATCTGGCATTATATAGAGATTTTATATGTGTTACCTTTGGACTATGAGTCCATAGTGAGAAAGAAAGGAAAGAAGGAAGGAAGAGAAAAAAGAAAAGAAAAGAAGAGAGGAAAGAAAAAAGAATCATTGGCTCCCATTGCAAGTGATTGTTACATCAGTTCCTCACTCTGAAAATTAGTAATTAAGGGAAAAGAATTAAGTCTGTATCCTGCCTTTTTGAGAGATTCTGTAGTTTATGCCATGGTTGAGGGCAAACTTCTTTACAAAAGAATGCCATCCAATAAATAGTTCAGGAAAAAAATACTTGGATGGATAAACTGGATAGTTAGAACAAATAAAAATGTTAACAATTACTGAATCTAGATGTGGACATAACAGACATTCATTATACCAGTCTTTCAACTCTTCTGCAAGTTTAACATTTTTCATAAGAAGCTTTGTAGGGGCGCCTGGGTGGCTCAGTTGGTTAAGCGACTGCCTTCGGCTCAGGTCATGATCCTGGAGTCCCGGGATCGAGTCCCACATCGGGCTCCCTGCTCAGCGGGGGGTCTGTTTCTCCCTCTGACCCTCTTCCCTCTCATGCTCTCTGTCTCTCATTCTCTCTCTCTCAAATAAATAAATAAAATCTTTAAAAAAAAAAGAAGCTTTGTAGGAAAGACACAAAATACAAGAAATTATAAATGTAAACCTTCAAAAAAAAAGAATAACTGGATAATATAATCTGGAAAACGGAAGAATGCCCATTAATGACTAGACTGGTTGAGAAAGATCATTACCTTGAGAAGTTCTCCATCTTTGATATTTTCACCTACTTCTACATGTAGGCAACTTGGCTCTCTAAATGCTCCTGATTACTTTCTCCTGACATTTTCATTTGAATGCTCATTTCAATTTGTCCTCAAAACAATATACCTACGGTGATTTTAAAATATGTCCACAAATTTTTCAACATTCCTCCCTTCAAAAGGTGGAGTCTAACCTCCCCTTGCATATGTGCTAGATTTATGACTTATTTTTAATGAATAAATTATGGCAGAAGGGATGGTATATGGCTTCCATGACTAGGTCATAAAAGTCACTGCAGTCTTCCTGGCTTGCTCCCTTGGGTCACTCACTCCAGGGGAAATTAGCTGCCACATTGTGAGGACTCAAGCAGCCTTATGGAGGCCTCCTGCCAATAGCCAGCAAAGAACTAGAGCCTCCAGCCAACAGCTCTGTGAGATATTTTGGAAACGGATCCTCCACCCCAGTCAAGCCTTCAGATGACTGCAGCCCTGGACATCTTAACTGCAACCTCATGAGAGGAGCTAAGCTGGAACCTTCCAGCTAAGCTACTCCTGGATTCCTGACCCTCAGAAAATGTGTGTGAGATATTGTTTGTTATTTAAGCTGCTCAGTTCTATGATTTGCTACACAGCAGTAGATAATACAAATCCAAGGTAAAATTAATCATTTTCCTCCTCAAAACCAATCCTAATTTCCTATTTGTTAATGACAAAGTGCAATACACTTAGCTTTGACTTCTCTGCTGCATCCAATTACCTTAAATCACCAGAGTACACTTTTTTTTTTCTCCATAGTGCGTTTTCCCCGTGGTCTGTCTTTTGCCACCATCTGAGCAAGCTCTCATTACTTCTTATCTGTGCATCTGTAATAGGCCCCTTACCACTCCTTGTCTCTGGTGAGCTCCTTCTCTGGGTCTATAGAGCTGCCAGACTAACATTTTTTTTTTAAGATTTACTTATTTGAGAGAGAGAGAGGCGCACGTGGCATGCACGTGAGGTGGGGGTGGGGAGGTGCAGAGGGAGAGAGAAGCCCAAGTAGATGCCACACTGAGCATGGAGTCTGATGCAGAGCCCAACACAGGGCTTGAGCCCATGATCCTGAGATCACGACCTGAGCTGAAACCAAGAGACAGAAGCTTTAACAACTGCACCACCCCAGGTGCCCCCAGACTAACATTCCTTTTTTTTTTTTTTTTTAAGATTTTATTTATTTATTTGACAGAGAGAGATAGCAAGAGCAGGAACACAAGCAGGGGGAGTGGGAGAGGGAAAAGCAAGCTTCCCACTGAGCAGGGAGCCTGATGCAGGGCTCGATCCCAGGACCCTGGGATCATGACCTAAGCCGAAGGCAGACACTTAACGACCGAGCCACTCAGGCGCCCCCAGACTAACATTCTTAAAACCCAGCTCTGATCACCCCTCTAGGTCCCACCAGCCTATGTAATAAGTCACACTCTTCTAACATCCAAGGCATTCCACTCTGCTGCCCCAACCCATCATCCCACTCTAATCTGCTATTTTCCTACAGAAGACCTGCCATGTCCATAAGGAATATACAAAGTGCATCGTGAAGTGGTTGGTGTTTTATGCCTTAGCATCCCTATAATTACTTACAAACTTAATCCTCCTTACTAGAATAGAATTCCATTGAGTCATTCTTGTAAAAGGATAGAAGGATGATTAGATTTTAAGCTCCTAGAAGGCACACACTATTTTTATTCATCTTCTACTACAACTCAATAATTATTTGTTATAATGAAAGAATGAGGAAATGTGTTTATAAGATTTCACCCAATCAAGGGTGTTAGTCAAAGATGGGAGCATCTTCAGCAGGTATGGTACTATGTGGAGACAGGAGATCTAAAGGAGTCCCAAGACATGCACTCTGCCTTCAGAGAGCTACTGTGCCAGGTAAAGGAGGCAGGACACACCAGGTAAAATGCTAAGGAACTAATACAGACATCCTACCACTTATAGTCAACACTGATTGACCATGAAGGACAGGAGTGGGAATGGTAGCTGGAGAAGAACACAGCATCAAAAAAGTTTTTATATATCATTCATATATATACATGTATAATATGTAGATGCATTATATGTATTATATACACATACATGTATAACATGTATATATATTATATATAATGTATTATATATACATATTGTGTATTATATATAATACATGTATATATAATACATATATATACATACATGTATTATATATACATATAATGCATCTACATTATACATTTCATATATATCAATATGAATTTATTAATCATGACAGAATTTCACATTTCCATTACTCAGATTCCTAATCAACATATACAATCCCTGATTCTTAATAGAAAATATGCAGGATAAAGCATATATAATGCTATTGTCAAAACTAGCATTTTCCAAACTTTTTTTTAAGTTGTGGTAAATTACACATCAAGCTTACAATGTTAACCATTTCTAAATGTACAGTTCAGTAGTGTTAAATATATTCATACCATTGTGCCACTCACCTCCAGAACTCTTTCCATCTTGCAAAACTAAGACTCCCCACCTGTTAAACAACAGCTCCCCGACCCACCCCCTCCCCCAGCCCTTGGCAACCCACCATTCTACTTTCTGTCTCTTATGGATTTGACTAAGTACCGCAGAGAAGCGGAATCATGCAGCATCTGTCCTTCTGTGTTCGGCTTATTTCACTTAGCACAATGTCCTCAACGTTCATCCACATTGTCTCATGTGTCAGAATTTCCTTCCTTTTTAAGGCTGAATGATATTCCATTGTTTTTATGCACCACATTTTGTTAATCAAGAAAGGGTTTTAAACAGAAATGCTTGAAAACATTTACAGATCCGTGAAATGACCTAGGTTGGAGCAAGTGGTTGAATATAGAAGAAACACAGGTGTTGGTAACTAGGTCACTGGTAACCTTGAAATGGCAACTCCAGGCCCGTCAGTACTGTGAGGAGGCATCTATCCCTCACTCTGTCCTGAAAACACCTCTCCTATTTCAATCCACCTACACATAGGCTTGCTCATTGTGCTTATGTTTTTGATATTGTACTTTAGTGACTGTATTTTCGTGCATTATTTTTGCTATATGATCTGAGCATATCTTATGTGGCCAGATATTTAATCGAAAGACATTTCAAGCACTTTAACAATACAACTGAAACTATATGGAGACAGGAGATCTAAAGGAGTCCCAAGACATGCACTCTGCCTTCAGAGAGCTGCTGTGCCAGGTAAAGGAGGCAGGACACACCAGGTAAAATGCTAAGGAACTAATACAGACATCCTACCACTTATAGTCAACACTGATTGACCATGAAGGACAGGAGTGGGAATGGTAGCTGGAGAAGAACACAGCATCAAAAAAGAGTACACAGCATAACAATTGAGAGGAAAATACTCAAGGTAACATGCTTAATAAATTGTATTTATGTATAGTAAAATATAACCTGGAGGTAATACACTTTGTATTTCTTGATCTTAAAAAAAAAAAGTATAAAAAACAAGATGGCCTACCCAATTTAATAAATAAAAGTATATCCAAAAGTTAGTGTGATCACTGTGATGAGTATACACATTATATTCAGGAAAGCAGTGAATTTAAGAGTAACAATTTGAACAAGACTTCAGGTTAATACCCAAAAATAAATTAAGTTGAATGGTTTAAACAAAACAAAACAAAAAATCTCTGAACATTTTGGTCCGTCAAGTTTTTACTGAATTTCATGTTGTCTCAACTTTACATTGCCCCAAAGAAATATATGTAGCATTTTAACATAAGTAATTCAGCAAAGCCAACACACCAACTGATCAGAAAACCACTGCTATCTTTTACTTTCAGTAGGCATCTTAAAAACAGAAAGCTTCTACTGATATAAAGTGATGAATAGCAACATGGAAATTCATGAACTTGAAATAACATTTCCTATTATCCAGGTAGAAAGTGAACACACAATTTAAAATGAATATGACATCTCTCTCAGGAGCACAGAATCAATTCCATTACTCATTTTCACCTACAACTGAAATGTTCATTCTCAGCCCAGAAATGCTGAAATGACCTGTCAGACACACACCACCAAATGGCAAATGCCAGGATTTGTCCAGGCAATCAATCAGGTGCCACGGTGACTTTGCTTAGGAAAATGGATTGCACATATATACTCCAATCAATTTCTCTAGAATTCGCACATCCCTAGCACAATAATAATTCATGAGAGAGAACTGGTGGCTGGACAATGATTAAAAGCTTGTGTTGCCCTTTGGTTGGAGATCTTTCAGATGTATCCAGATTCAAGTGACAACCATTTGTCAGTGGAACCTTGGATTATCAGTAACTTGGTAGCCAACGCAAACGGTTTTTCTTCTGAAGCAAAGACACAACAAGGGGTGAGGAACTTAAATCATGGCAGGAGAACCCAGAGACAAGCAAACAAGAAGCATAAGTCTTCTCCGGAGGTCTAAGAAATTGAATAAACAACCTGTGGTGGTTATGTGAGTAGTCTGAGCTAAACCAGAGAGATAAAATGGTTGAAGGAAGAATCCCCCAAAATCAAATTTCTTCAACATTGTAGGGCAGGATTTTCCCAACACATTCCCTTGAACAAGCAAGCACTGACTCAGTGAGCACAATACCTGGTGTCAAAGGAAAAATAGTTTCTAAACAGCTTAATTGCTGGGCCTGGCAGGCAGGGAACTTCATCTGGCCAACAAAAGAACATGTACCGAGACATCCTGATTCTAAGAATTAAACATTTCTTTGCATGTCAATTTTCTTTAACTAGTCATCATAGTCCAAGATAGTTGGCCCATACCCTTCGTGATGAACAGCCCTCGTCTTCTGTCCAAAGACTTCTTTGGCCCACTCCTCCAGCACACACACAGCACCGTTGGTGAGCCCTTGCAGTCACGTCTGTGTTCAGCAGGAAAGCTTTCTGTACACATGGGATTATACATCATGTTCTAACATACTAGGAACACATTATGGAACTTAAACAGAAAAAAAGATTTTAAAATCCCAAATATTGACAGCGATTCCTTGGGAGAAGAAAAAGTTGGGCTCTAGAAATGGTAGGAAGACATTCCAGGAAGAGTGGAAGGATTTTATCAAAGTACTGATCAAATCTAGTTAAACAAGACAAAGGCAGTCACCACCAGGCCTGGTATTACATATACTATCCGTCCAGTGGACAGAACAGTACACAGGGTCCTCGTCCTGGCTCTGCTTGAAAGCCAGGGGATCTCACACAAATCACATCAACTCCCTGAGCTTCCATGGCTTCTTCAGTAGAAATGGGGACCTAATACGGGCTGCATGTTTTCACAGCACCCAGAGGATAAAGTGAAATGATGTACATGAAAGCATCCTGTGAGGTATTATTATACATCCAGAAAGATGAAGTCCATCCATTAGCATGCCACTGGATACGTCTGTTGTGTTGGGCAGAACTTCTAGACAAGTAAAATGCCCTGATGACCACTCTGAAGATTGTTGCCTCGTTGTACTTTCTTAACTTCTGCTTAACAATTCAGGACACCGGTCCAAATAGCTGGGCTGCTGGTATGGAGCCCAATACGCCCCATTGTCCTTGTGCTGTGTTCTCTAGTCTGTCCATCACACTTCCCCAAGCATTCAGTTCCAACACCCCTCATTTGTGTGCCCCACAGAAGTCATAAATGCACACTTACGCTGCAGAACACTACAAGGAATTTCATGGAAAAGTTAAAAAATCTTTAAGTGTCAAACACCCTTGTGTCAGTGGCTGTCTACCAATCATCGGCCTTAAATTTTCTACAGCACAACACAGCTCTTGATCAACTTAATATTCGTTAGAAAGAAAAAACACTCCAAAATCACCACAGAACTGACCATTGATAATTGATTCACATGCAACTCTTAAGAACAGGTACAGGTATCTTCCAAAATGAGAAAAACCTAATTCCCCTCATAGTCCACTGGACCTTATCGAGCTGGACAGGAAATAGAACTTTGCAGCTTGACGGGGAAGAGGCCAGAGCCTCAGCCACAGGGTCATCAACACTAAGGCACAGTAGAGAGAGAGCGCCCGCCCATCAGTCTGCCCTCTTCAGCAAGTCTCCGCCCCTTCCCAATTCCAACCGCTCTTAGGAAATGGAACAATTTTCAAATATCCATTTGGGCCAGGGTGGGGAGAGTTATGCGTGAAGAGGTTCAAGAGGACATGACCAATGCATAAGTTAAACGGAGGAAGGGACTCATCTCCTCTTCCAGTCCTGGGTTTGACATTTGAACACAAACATTTAACCACAAAATGTCGCAGTCCTGCTTTGAGGAAACAGTCCGATAATCTGCTTTCCAGTGACCCTCACTCCCCTTCCCTCTGTCAAGTACACGCATACACAGATTCTCAGCTAAAAGCCCTTAATTACGAAGAGCTGTAACAGCTCCAGCCAGGACTGCCAACCACCCAGTTTGCTGGGGCTTCCCCAGCAGGCCACGCTGCCTCTCCTAGTTCCTGCCACGGGAGTTCTCGGAAAGGTAAGCTACATATATAAAATACAAGCTCTTGTTTTCATAGCACAAAGGAGAAAGGAAAAGGTATCATCTGACAGATCTTTACTAGGAGTGCTTAACAATAACAGGCTCCTAACTGTCCACTGAATTGAATAATGTATTAAACAGTAAAGAGTATTAGCTTACAAAAGATTTTGCATCTATGTCCTGTAAGAAAATCTAGATTTCAAAGCATGAACACAGAAATGAAAAAACTCTGACATCAACACATAAACTGGGCACAGACCTCAACTCCTAACAAGGAAAGTATTTTAACTTACGTCACATCACTCTATATTAGATTTTCAAATGTCTCCAGATTGTCATCTTTTAAAATATTTTATTTATTTGACAGAGAGATAGAGAGCACAAGTAGGCAGAGCTGCAGGCAGAGGGAGAGGGAGAGGGAGAAGCAGACGCCCCGCTGAGCAGGGAGCCCGACATGGGGCTCGATCCCCTGAGCCTAAGACAGACGCTTAACCGACCGAGCCACCCAAGCACGCCGAGAGTGTCATTTTCAATCACTCTTTTGGCTTCTCACTATTTAATAATATGTAATTTCAGGTAACTTTCTTAATCTCAAGTACAATAAAAGTATAATAAATTATAAATAATTTAAATGCCCAGATTATAAAAATACAATACATTCTATTATTACATAAATAACCAATGTTTTTTAAATAATCCTGTATTCAGTTTGGGATAACTAATGATGCACACCATAACCAAAGGCTTATCCCACAGTGGAATCTAAATGTGCTAAGAATGAAATCTATTAGCTCAATGGGAACTTAACACTTAGTCCCATTTGCAAAATACCTTCTCTTTGCCTCAATTTATTCCAAAGTATATAGGATTAAAACAAAAATACCACAACCTGACTCATCCCAACAAAAAAGGGGGGGGGGCGGGATAGGGGAGGACTGAGATTCTCTTTTTCGAAAAGCAAAGGAAGATAATTATTTCTAGGTAAAAACACACTGAAGAGCAGAATGGTAAAATCCGTGAACAGCTCAGTGATTTCCAGGGGTTGGGGATGGGTGGAGAGGGTTGACTACAGAAGCACAAAGGGGACTTTTGGGAGTGAGGGCACGGTTCTAGGTCTTGAGTGCATTACATAAATGTTGCAACTGTCAGAATTCATAGAGGGTACCCCTAAAGAGGCTAGGTTTTACTGTACATAAATTATACGCCAGGAGCCTACCTTTCTAAAAAGGCTATTATGTCTAAATCCATGTGCTAGGCTCTGAATTATGATGTCTAACACTCAAGTATACAGTTCTCAAGTGTTCTAGATATAATTACTAAAAAACTTACCAGTAAATGATTCAAGTTCAGCCTTCAGTATTTTATATATTACATATAAGTATTATGTAAAATGGCTCAAAACATGAACTAAAATTATCACAAGATGTATTTTGCATCATTACCTGAATATATATTTATAGAAAACTGCATTGTTTTACCCTTAAGAATGGATATATCAGTATCTATTAAATGTTAATTATGCTTTTAAGGGTTGAATTTCCTACTAAATTTTACCTCTTCCCTATCATTAATAAAGAGGAATATAAAAGTTCATTAGATTCATTTGAGTCCCTCAGAACCACTATGATATGTATTCCAAATGAGTATTTTTAATTGATTTCAGAGACTTTCAAGTCTTGTTACAGGAGACTGGCTGCTTTTGAAATAAGAATGTTTCAGTAATGCCACTGGAAAAAAAAAATCTTGGATGTAAAATGGATCCTAAGATTATCCTTTAACACCTATTGATGAACAGACCCTTACATTTCCCCTCTTCTTGAATATATGCAGAAATAGATTTTTCTGCAGAAAAAATAAAAGGCAAAGAATAAGTGTCATAGTCACAGCACGTGTCCTTTTTACAATACTCACAGCACAAACCTTTCTTTTCACATGTTCACTTAAGTAACAAACATCTTTCCCCACAAAGGACAATAGCCACTGTGAGTGAGTTCAGAAACTTAAAAATAAAGATTCCCAATGGAATGCCCATGTAAACACTAAAAATCTAACAAAATAAAAAAAAATCTAACAAAATAAGGCAAAATCTTTCCTCCAAAGTGTTGCGTGCTACACCAAAGGACAAAGTTGCTTTTTTAAAATTGAGTCAACCTGGTTTTCCAAAAAAAAAAACCCCACTCAAATCCAAAGTTTTGTTTTTTACAAAAATAATATCCGCTTCACTTAATTTTATGCTTCCAATTTGAATGAGGCACAAATGGTAAGGCAAAGGGGTAGGAAAGCAGCCCCTGGGTTCCTCTTCTGCAAATAAAATCTTCTGCATTTTAATCTTGCTCAGTTCGCCCAGGACAGAAGCAAATCTGTTTTTGATATCACTGAGGAATGCCAGTTAATACATGTAAAACACTAGTCACCTGCTTGATCCACGGACACCCTCCCAGGCCCGCAAAACTCAAGCATAAAGTCCTTGTGCAACTTTCCCACTGTCATCATTTCACCCTCTGTCGGGAAAGCCATAGAAAAACATCCAGAGTTTTTTCTTTCAAAAGGACACGTATCAGTCCGGAGTTTACAGGCACAAACTAATTAAATAAATTAACCTGTCAGCGTCTGGAATGAAAATACTTAAGAGCATGAAATTTCGGCTTCCTATAGTTTTCAAGACAAGTGGTTTAGGGCGGAGGCGGGCGAAGGGGGCAGGGGTCTTTTATTGTTCTCAACATTACTGGTTTCCCACTCTAGGATTTCAAACAGAAAAGCAGACAAATCACACCTTGAGCCGAGGGGCACTTACCTTACAGGTGAACCCCGGCCTGTTGGTCTCTAAAAGGCGGACCCGTGCTTTTCCCGAAGTAGTTGCTCCGGGCCCCTGGCTCGCGGCCCCCAGCTGCGGAGAGTGAGCCCACCTCGCGCAGCCCACACCTCGGTGGCCAGCCTTCACCCACAGGGCGGGCTGCCTCTCGCAGCCCGGGGTGGTCCCTCTCCCGCCGCCGCCTCTCCACCCACTGCAAGTTTCCACACCGGTTCTCGCAGCCTCGGCGCTCCAGGCTGCCTAGCTGCAGGGGCGCGAACTGGGTTTCAACAGGTCCATCAGCCAGACACACTGCAAAGATCGCAAACGACTTAACGAGGTGCCTCTCCTTCCTTTTAAAGACCCGGGGGGGTGGGCCGACTCCAAGAGCCCACGTGACCACCGAGCCTGCTGCACGGAAACCTCGGGAGGACGCGGACTCCCCTGCCTCGCCATCCACACTCACCTGGGCGAAGGGAGAAGCCTCGGGGAAAGGGCGCTTCACAGACACCCTCAGGGGGAGCAAAGCACACAGGGCGCCCTTCCAGCCGTCTTGAATTGAGGAGGTCTGGGGCGGGGCCTGAGAATGTGCATTTCAAACCAGGTTCAGGGCGAAGCTGAAACTGATGCTGCCCGGCTGGGGACCACACTCTGAGATCACGTCCCTAGACTCTGACCCACGTGGGTCTGACAGGGGCTGGATGCTTCGGTGTCATTGAAATACAGAAATCTGACTCTTAGAATCTAGTGGTGAAACTAGAGAGGTTTTGGATTTTCCCAATCCCGGGTAGCGAGCGCGGGTTCGTGCCCCTGGAGGGAGGGCCGTGGCAGGAGATGGTGGGTTCGGGTTCTCCGCGGCCGGCTCGGAAGGCCTTTCGCGTTAGAGCAAAGATCCCAGGAACCTCCTCAAACTCACTTACCGCAAAGAAGCTCCTGGGGGGCGGAAATCGGTCCCCGCGGCGGCTGCGCCCCTCTTCCCTCAGCAGCGCCCCCCCGTGGAGCTCCGCTCAGGCGAGCGTCCCCTGGTGGCAGCCCCAGTTCCCCAGGTCTGCGGAGTCCCCAGGTTCTCCTCACCCACCCTGCAGCAGCCCACAGTGTGAGGACTAGGGACCTTAGGATAGTCATTGAGATACACCCGACTTTGGGGCAGCCACTGGTGGCGAAAATCGAAAGGCAAGTTACAGATGTCCCATAGGCCATTCTGGGACCCCAGTGCCACATTTGTGTCTAATTAATCATCACACTATCCGTACACACGGCATAAGGGACATGGTTCTTGATCCGGTTGTGACTCCAGGTCTCTGATAAAAGAGGACCAAAGGGCACTTGGAGGGAAACTTATAATGCCAGCCTCAAGCGTTGGGCTTTAGCCAAAAATGGCCTGGACCGACTCTAGTGTGCTCTGGGTTTATAAGCGTGAGGTCCACAAGGAGTGAAGGCAGGCTCCAAACATGGAGAGCCACCCACTTTATAAACGGTGGTTAGGAAAAATCTCTACTCTGCCACCACCTTCCATTTTCATTCAAGCAAGGGCTCCTGGATTCTCTCAAGTTGTAATTCTCCCTGATCCTTGAGGTGGAGAAGTTAGTTTGAACAGGAGGGTGTGGAACTGACCAGATTCATCTGTGTAGGACTCTAGAAGACAAGATGCTTCTCTCTGCCAATCTCAGCTTTCCTTGTCCCCTCTCCTGGGTGTCCCTGCGTGTACCCAGTACCCATAGGCACCTTCCTCCTTTGACTGAAGAAAATTTTAAGTAATGGTTTTAAAAAATTAGTTCCATGGGCGCCTGGGTGGCTCAGTTGGTTAAGCGACTGCCTTCGGCTCAGGTCATGATCCTGGAGTCCCGGGATCGAGTCCCACATCGGGCTCCCAGCTCAGCAGGGAGTCTGCATCTCCCTCTGACCCTCTTCCCTCTCATGCTGTCTCTCATTCTCTCGCTCTCAAATAAATAAATAAAATCTTAAAAAAAATAAAAAATAAAAAATTAGTTCCATTTGGAAGTACTTACTTGTTAACAAGATACATCTGGAAAGGAAATTATTGCGAAGGAACTTCAGTCTTGAGCCACTAGGCAAAGATAATGTGAGGGTGAAGAAAGCTGACACCTATCAAGTGTCAACATTGTGCCAGAGAGGGTGCTAAGTGGCTTGCACCGCATCTCATTTAATCTACGTGGGAGCTTTGTGACCTAGGTACTATTGACCCCCTTCTCAGAGGAGGAAACTGAGGCTCGCACAGCTACCTAAAGCCACGCATGGGGAGGGGCCATGGCAGCAAAGCTTTCGTTGACAGCTACCACTGGTCAGGTATTTAGCCATGCCCTACTTTGCCGCAGGTTATCTCATTTTCAATACAATAGGCCTAGGAGGGAAATTCTGTTACTAAGTATCCCCATTTTACAGTTGAGAAAATGGCCAGTCTGTGGCTGAGAAAGACTAGAGCCCAGGTGAGAGCCCAGGACCCTGTTCTCTTCCATTCCATGACGGCAGTCAGTTGGACATGAAGATGGCTTGAATGTCAGGACACTAGATGTCCCGCAGACAGGCCCCGCCTCAAAGCCTCCCGCCACCTGAGAGATAAGCGTCTGCTCACCCCAGAGCTAGAGCTCTGTGTTTGCTGTGACGCTTCCTTCAGAAGGCAGTCCACTCATGGGAACGGCATGTTCTCTTTTTAAAGACCCTCAAACACCCACAGAAGTGGTTTGTTACACAAGGAAACCTCATTGCCAGAAATACTAAGCAAAGAGAATGAATGGGAGTGAGTGCATTTCCTTCTGACTCATCCTGGGGACTGAGAAAAATAATGGTACCTCAGGGATGGAAGCCTTGCGGGGTTTAATGCAATGAGTAGGGAGAGTAATATTCCCAAACTAAGAAGGGATTCTTGAGACAGTTAATACCGATGACTACACTGAAAAGCACCCTGAAATCTAGGGTTAAGGACCATGCCTCTGGGACACCTGGGTGGCTCAGTCGGTCAAGTGTCTGCCTTCAGCTCAGGTCGTGATCCCAGGGTCCTGGGATCGAGTCATACATCGGGCTCCCTGCTCCGCGGGGAGTCTGCTTCTCCCTCGGCCTCTGTCCCTCCCCCTGCTTGTGCTCTCTCGTTCTCTCTCTGTGTCAAAATAAATAAATAAAAAGTCTTAAAAAAAAAAAAAGGACCATGCCTCTGTTAGAAGATCCCCATCTCATTTTCTCGCTCATGACCTCCCTAAGGAAGCACCTACATAGTATGACGTTGAAAGGCCTCCCTCTTCCCAAAATATTTAATAACAGGGACTAAAGTCCTCACCATGCAGTCATCCTTAGGGGTTAAAGCATTGGATTGTTAACATCCGATCATGTTATATATGATGGGTAATATTAATTTACTGGCATTTATGATTACACTAATGAGATGAGCTTACGAGCTGAGCTAAATGTCACCTGGGAAAGAAAGCAAAGGAGGTTGGCATAGAACAGGTACATTTTTGCTGTAGGAGAAAAGAAAGCCTCTCCATCCGGGTGCACCTTCCTTATCTTTTCATCCTGCCCCTTTTCTCTCTGGTGAAGTCTTACCCAGCCCAAAGCCGAGAGCTTAAGGGAAGAGTGAGCCTTCCAAGAGGAATATGCACACTGCCTCCCCCACAGCACTCAACCCCGTCCACACTGCCTGCGCTGTGACTGTACAGCGCGCATCTTGTATCTCTGGCTTCCCCCACTGTAGCATCATACCCACAGCACCCACCTCATTCAACCCAGATGTTCAACAAACACCTGCTGAAGGCTTCAACTTGGAAAGGTCAGAGGGAAAGGGGAGAGATGTTCAATGGTAAAGATCCCATTAAGAGGCAAAACAAACAAAAGCTTGTTGAAGGCAAGAAAGCAAAAGCTGATGTGGAGGGGAGGATTCCTACAAATTGTGGCATGCTGCAGGATGATGACTTTGGATTGTCGCTCTTTCCCCTCTGAGCCTGAGGCCCACTGGGAGGATGTTAAGTCCTGGGATGTTCTCACCCGCTCCAGAGGATAATAGGATCAGGCTCTTTCTTCGTGACGTGTGAGAATAAATTGGTCTATTTTAAGAGGATTTGGGAGATGTAACCTTAAACTTAAGGAATTACTAAGAGAGAAGGGAAAGCCTTGTTGCACCTGCAGCGGCACCTTTATTTGGAGGTGATGAATTAGAAAGGTGGGATTACTAACGCGGTAGGTCAGGTTATTTCAGCTGCTCACGAATCAGGGTTTATAAAATAAAATTTGATATTTGAAAATTGGATTTGGGTAGATAGAGCTTTTTAGGATCATGTCTTCTGTGGAAATAAAAATGAACATAACATTTATGTACCTTTCCAGCCCAGGTACTACGGGAGGCAGGCTTGCCCAAGGTTGGCTCATTTTTGTTTTATTTAATCCTCAGAACTTCCCTTTGGCTGTCCCTGCTGTACAGATAGGGAAACAGAGCCTCAGACAAATGACGTTTCTTTTGCAAGGTCACCCATGTGCATGTGGCCAAGTTTTCTGCCTACCTGTGAATCCCTTGCTTTCTCCTCTGTTATAACTGTGATTTTGTTCTTACTTGTTGTGGAAACTGAGGCATATTTGTCCTGTAGAGCCTGGATATTGCTGAATGAAATCTTGTCAAGTTCTTGTCTAGGCATGACCTCTGTGTGCATATTTAAATAACTATATTCTTTACTGACATGAGTTTGACTGGAGCCCTTGGTAAGGCTGCCAAGGACATAAGCAGCAAGGTAGCCCTAACCTGGTATCTAAGTGCCCAGACCACAGGACAGGGTTACTCTGACCTGCAGTTGAAATGAACCACTTGGGCAGCCAGCATGTATAGCCAACTCCTTATAACTCACCCTCATCTGTCTCCGTCTTGGTCTTTGACATTTGCAAACAAACAGGTAAAATAAGTTTTTGTTGTATCTACTGCTCCTTGAAGGTGTTTAAATTCCACACAAATCTCCTGCATAAATTTGTTTCTAATTTCTATCCATTTGAAATCAAACAACATGAAGAATATATGTTCCTATCCTGAGCCCCAGCTGTGATTGAAGCAATTCTCTCTTGAGCTAGCAAAGAAACTTGCCCCTGGAGGTCACTGGCAGGAATGTGAACACCCCGTTGAGAAAGAAAATGTTAAAGAACTGTTAGAAATGGATGCAAATTGTAATACGCAATTTCACAAATGACTCCAATGCAATTCTGGAAGTGCAGCTTCTCTACCTCTTCTGGCACAGAATAAAATAATATTAATAACAGGTCAGACAGCGTAATCGTCCCAGATAGGAGGTCAAAAAAAAAAAAAGGGTATATAGACAGAAATGGCTCAAGAGGCCATAGATTCTAATAAGACCGTCTGCTTCCACAGAGTTTAGAATTCAAAAAAATTGAAGTTTTTTTTCTACTTCTCATAAATGTATTTGACATTTTCAAATTCTTTGTTCATATCATGGAAAGTTACTAGAAATGTCTCTTATTGTCAAATAATACTCTATTGATGCACATCGCATTAATGGCTTTTGTAAAAATGTAGACCCCATCCTTTGTGTACAGAGAGTGTTCACATATGTCATTGCTTGATCTGCTGAGTTCAACCAGAGAGAGGAATGGTCTTCTCCATGATTCAGTCTCCCCTTTTCCTGGGAATTACAGCCAGGAAATAAACTTCTCCAAGCAGTTTATATATCTTCTGAGGGGTCGCCAATGTTGTCCAGTGTACTAGGATCCCTGTGGTCTCCCCTTTTTTCTCTTCATTTAACATCTCTACATTTTTTTTCCTGTCTTTCCAGGCAGATTGCTCACTAATCTGTTCTTACTGGTTCTGCCCACGTTCAAGCCAGATGCTTCCTTGGCCTGCTCCCATCCACCAGCCACAACTTACTAAGAGACCTGCTCTCCTAGGGTGACATTGGCTTTTACAATTAACACAGCACACACATGGCCATGTCACGCCAACTCTATGACAGTAATTTTATACCCACTTTGCACGTAAGGAAACTTCAGTGAATTCGCTAGATTTACACTTATAGGAACCCTAGTCATCTGACTTGTTTCGTAGAACCCTATCTGCCTCCTTGAGGGAAATTCATTTCCTGCGTCCCTAGCCTGGGCAGGCTGCTAAGGCTACTAGCCTCGGGCTTGTGTCACCTGACCCCACCCCTTCCCCCCGGCCCTTCCCACTTTATCTCAGTACGAAACACCATTCAAGGGAGAAAATCATTGACAAGTTGTTTTTTTTTGTTTGTTTTTTTTTTTTTTGAGAGAGTGCATGTGCGAGTTGGGGGGAGGGCAGGGGGAGAAGGAGAGAGAGAATCTTAAGCAGGCTCCACATTCAATGCGAGCCCGACTCAGGGCTCAGTCTCATGACCCTGAAATCATGACCTGAGCCGAAATCAAGAGTCAGACACTTAACTGACTGAGCTACCCAGGCCCCCTCATTGACAACTTCTTTAGTTATTTTTACTTTAAAGTTATTCTGATGCTCAATATTAATTTATTCTTTCATAAAACACTCTTCTTTGGGACTGCTTCTTGCCCTCCTGCATTTATCTCTTTGTGAGAATGCCCTCTTAATGCTGAAAAACAGTAAAGCCCAAAGTGCTTACCTAAGACACAGGAGAACATGAAGGTATTTGTTCTAGATGAGGAGGAGATAACATTCATTCAGCAACTGCTTGTAAACACTTCATCTGCTCTATTTCATGGAATCCTCAAAACAATCTCACAAGGGAGGCACTATTTATGTTCCCACCTAGCAAATGAGAAGACTGAGGCTCAGAAAGTTTAATTTGCCCAGTATCACCCAGCAAGAAGAGCAAAGGGTTCCCACCAGATCTGTTTCACGGCAACACCCAGTCTGATCTCCTGAAGGCTTTATATTCTAGTGGAGGGGAGGAGACCAATGCCCAAGAAACACCCTGCAGTGCCTGTTACAAATGATCAGAGGCAAATGAATGGGGGACAAGGGGAGGTTTGTGGACATTCAGAGGATTCCCCGCATGTTTGGGTTCCTCTTTGAGAGAAATGAACCCCAGAGCTTGTTTCCTGAGCTGACTGAATTTCAGACACGGAAGGTGCTGATCTCCCAGGGGGGCTCCTCTGAATTCTGCAGGTGCCCAGGCCCAGAATTGTGTCCTCCCCACGGCATCCCTCATTCTTCCACTCTGGCTACTGGAAGCTGCTTGGGGCACAGGACGGAGAACACACAGGCACCAGAGCAGGATGGGAGCCCAGGCACTTAGCAGATGTACGCCCTTGAACCCTTTTCTGGCCTCTTCGATCTTCAGTAAAGTAAGAAGAACACAAGAATGCACTGCATGAGATGGTGGTGAGGATGAGCTGTAACCTGCCTGACACCTGGCACATTCTCAATACAGGATGGCCTTAAAAACTCCAGCAGTCCTTGGAACAAAGGGCTTCATGGGTATGGGGAAGACTTGGCCAAGGAGGAGGCAAGAGCAGGTGTGGGGGTTAGAGAGGTTTGGGCTCCCAGGGTGGGGGAGGTAGTACAGAATTAAATGTCCTGTCAGGAGCCAGTCACAGACTTCTGCATACATCTCTTCAGGCAGGCCCACTTGTGAAGTAAGTTGAAGAAGACCCACTGACATATAACCCAATGTAAGGCTGCTTTAAAGCAGAGTTTTTCCACATTCCTGGATCATGAGTCGCCTGAGTCACTTGTTTAAAATATGGATTCCCAGGCCCCTCTTCCCCAGCAGGCTCGGAACCAGGAGCTCTGGGACAGGTCCTGGAAATGCACACTTTCCACAACTCACTGGGTGGATTTTATGATCAGGGAAGTTGGGAAAACATTGCTTTAAAAATGTTCAAACTAGGGGCGCCTGGGTGGCTCAGATGGTTAAGCGTCTGCCTTTGGCTCAGGTCATGATCCCAGGGTCCTGGGATCAAGCCCCACATCGGGCTCCTGGCTCAGTGAGGAGCCTGCTTCTCCCTCTCCCTCTGCCTCTCTCCCTGCTATGCTCTGTCTGTCTGTCTCTCTCTCTCTCTCTCAAATGAATAAATAAAATCTTTTAAAAAATAAAAATAATAAAAACAATAAAATGTTCAAGCTGCTTAGATGTCCACTATATAATGGGATCTGTGTAATGGGTGATTTATCATCCCCATTTTCCAGGAAAGGTAACTAAGACCCAACAAAAGCTCAGCAGTGTGTCAAAACCTGTTCACACTGGCTCAGGAGAGCTAAATACTCAGGAGAGTTAAATACTCAAGGAATTTGCAATTCAATTGTTAAACCAATCACAGCTTGAAATCTGTCCTGGTAAGCCTGGATTTCTCTTGGCCAGAAAGGAGCCTAGCTAAGGGTGCTGCTGTTTCCTTCAGAGCACAGGACGTTGATTGATGTGAACTCTTCTCAGCTATTCTCGGGGTTTTGGTTCATCGCTCACTCTGAATACTGTATTGTCTTTTTCTTTAGGGAATCCGTAAGTACTACACACAGAACAGGACTTCTTTTTTTAAAGAACTGGTTTACTAACACAACACCTAGCAAAAGTGATTAGTCTTGTTGTTGTTAGTAACTGAGCGAAGTTCACCTGTGTCTTTACTACTGGTCCAGGTGCTTGGGTCCAGACATTTTCTCCTCCTGCAATTAACATCCTTTATCATCCCTAGCACCTCCCATCCTAGACAGATTTATTAAGGGCTCAAATTCTACAAAGGACCACCTGCTATGGAGTTGGTTCAGATTTTCCAGTTAGAGGCTTTGAGCATTGGCTTTACACAACAAGGTCATGTCTCCCTCTAATGGATGGTAAAGAATAAGACAAGTAAGATTTCTATTTGTTGTTGAATCAGAAGGCTGTGTATAATTTATCTCTACTTGTGTGATATATGTAACACGTGTTGAAACAATATATAGTAACTTATTCAGCTAACTTCCAAGAGCAGCACAAAAATGTCCTTTTGTTTTTATTCACTCAATATTTCATTCATTATTTATCATTTATTTAACTATGTGTCAGATGTTGAGGTATAAAGCTATGAATGACACCATGCAAAGGCAAAGAATGAGAAAACTCATTGAAAGATTGCCAAGATATATAAAGGGAAAAAATCATAGTATAGGATGGTATGAATAATGTCATTTGTTTAGAGGCATCTGGGTGACTCGGTGGATTAAGCATTCAACTCTTGACTTCAGCTCAGGTCATGATCTCAGGGTCCTGGGATCAAGCCCCATGCCATGCTCCATGCTCAGCGAGGAGTCTGCTCGAGCATTCTCTCTCTCTCTCTGCTTCTCCCCCTGAACACTCTCTCTCTCTAAAATAAAATCTTAAAAAATATATATATATATAAAATATATCATTTGTTCGAAAGGAAGGAGAAAGAATACACACACACCTACTCACATAAAATATCTCCAGAAATATACACAAAAAAACTATTAACACCAATTGGTTTCCTCCTAGAAGGAAAAGAAGAATATCTGGAAAATAGAGGTAAAAGAGAGTTTTCGTTGTAGTCCTTTCATCTATTTTTAGTTGCGAACCACGTGAAGGTATTTCCTAATCAAAAATAAACATTGGAAATTAGCAAAGCAGAAATGAAGGAGGCAGGTCCTGTGTTAGTTACTTGGGAGGATATTCACATACACACACAATAACCGTGCATAGAAGCATGCAGTGTGCTAGCAAGCGCAGGAAGAGGCGTTTAGCTCTGATTGGATGGGGAGAGGACGTGGAAGCAGAACAGTTCATTAGAGGCCAAGTCAAGGAGGACCTTCTCTGCCAAGCTAAAGAGCTCTCGCCTTATTCTGCAGGCAACAAGCCATTCAAAGACTTTAACGTGAAAGTAACAAGTAGATTCACATTTTAAAGGATCATCCCAGGGGTGCCTGGGTTGGCTCAGTTAAGCTTCCATCTCTTGGTTTTGGCTCAGGTCGTGATCTTACAAGTCTTGGGATCAAGCTCAGCCGGGAGTTGGCTTGAGGAGTCTCTCCCTCTGCCCCTCCCCCCACTTGCACGTGCCCTCTCGCTTGCTCTCTAAAATAAATAAATAAATCTTTTTTAATAATAATAATAAAATAAAGGATCATCCCAGTGGCAATGTGGGGGCAAGATTGCAGGAAGTCTAGACTAGACAAAGGTAGAGCCAGACCCCCTTTTAGTAACTTTCCTGCTTCAAAGACCTGTTTTCCAGGGTCAGAATGCCTCAGCGTAAGAACAGAAATAGACTTGGCTGAGTCTAGGTTAAAGACAATTTATGGGATCTATTCAGATTACTTGTTCTTGGTCTGCAGAGGAGAGTAAATTATCCAATAACTGTAATTTACTTACAGCATGCTAGGCACACTAGCAAGGACTTACTGAATGACACCTCACTAGTCCCTGCAATAATCCTATAAACTAGGTCCAAGCATGCAGCTAAATTTTACAGATGAGAAGACTGAGACTCATGTAGGTTAATAGCCTGCTCAAGGTCAAATAGCTCAAACATATCAGATGGATTTGAGTCCATCTGTCTCATTCCACAACTCACGTTTTCAAGTATCAGCGTACACAGGGTCCCCTCTGAGCTGTTCAACCAAATCCTCACTCTCTCTCACTGCCAGACCTGACTTCTAAAATATTCCCCTTCCGAACCCTGTTGCACTGTTGGTGGGAATGCAAACTGGTGCAGCCACTCTGGAGAACAGTATGGAGGTTCTTCAAAAAGTTACAAATAGAATTACCCTACAATCCTGCAATTGCACGACTATGTATTTACTCAAAGGATACAAAAAGACAGATTTGAAGGGGTACATGCACCCCGATAATATTTATAGCAGGATTATCAACAATAGCCAAACTATGGAAAGAGCCCAAATGTCCATTGACAGATGAATGGATCAAGAAGATGTGGTGTAGGGGCGCCTGGATGGCTCAGTTGGTTAAGTGGCTGCCTTCGGCTCAGGTCATGATCCTGGAGTCCCGGGATCGAGTCCCGCATTGGGCTCCCTGCTCAGCGGGGAGACTGCTTCTCCCTCCCCCTGCTCTTCTGCTCTCACTTGCTTTCTCCCTCTCAAATAAATAAATAGAATCTTAAAAAGAAGAAGAAGAAAAAGGAGGAGGAGGAAGAAAAGAAGAAGTCGTAGTTGTCGTCGTAGTAGTATATCTACAGTGGAATATTACCCAGCCATAAAAAGAACGAGATCTTGCCATTTGCAACAACATGGATGGACCTAGAGTGTGTTATGCTGAGTGAGATAAGTCAGCCAGGGAAAGACAAATACCATATGATTTCATTCATATGCAGAATTTAAGAAGCAAAACAGATGAACATTGGGGAAGGGAAAGGAAAATAAAATAAGACGAAAACAGAGAGGGAGGCAAAGCATAAGAGACTCAATGATAGGGAACAATTGAGGGCTCATGGAGGGAGGTGGGGGGAATGGGCTAGATGGGTGATGAGTACTGAGGAGGGCACTCCTGATGAGCACTAGGTGTTGTATGTAAGTGACGAATCACTGAATTCTAGTCTTGCAACCAATATTGCACTGAATGCTAACTAATTAGAATTTAAATAAAAATTAAAAATAAATGAAAGAAAGAAGAAAGAAAGAAAGAAAGAAAGAAAGAAAGAAAGAAAGAAAGAAAGAAAGAAAGAAAGAAAAGAAATGTTCCCCTTCCTTCCAGCAGCCCTAGGCAAAATGGCAGAAAGAGCAGTTAGACTTTCTCCTTCTCATTGCCTCTCCCAACTGCATCCTGCATCCCCTCATCTCCTTCCCACTTCCTCTCATCTCCATTTAATCTCACCCCATCTCCTTCCCACCTCCCCTCATCTCTCCACTCCCCTCATCTCCTTCCCACTTCCCCTGATCTCTATCTCAGCTTCCCTGTGCTTTGTGGTTCTTCTGCCCGGCTGCACTGGAGATGCAGGTCTTCTCTGCTCCTTTCCCAAAATCAAATCTCCTGAAATACAGGGCACTAAGACAGAGAAGGATTGAGATCTTAAAGTTCTAAGGGTGGCATTTCAGGCATCCTCCAGCACTGAGGACTGAGTGGGGCTAGGAAGGCAACCAGTCTTTTCACAGGTTGTTGAGTAAAGTATGGTCTTCACGGATGCCTCTTCTGTCACATGAGGGGCTCCTCACCCATTTTGATTCTCTACTGGAAAGGGAAAGTGTGTAAACTGATCTCCAGGAGATTCTTTTCACCCTGTGCCCAGTTTTCCACAAGAGAGATGAAAGGAAGGAGAAGAAATTAGCCAGGGAGGGCTCATACTCAGGTGACTTTCCACAGCAAACTACCAGAGCAAGACCTGAGAGAGTCCCTCCTTCAGGCCCTAACATTTTGGGGGCCTCGGGGAAGGGTACAAATAAAGGCTTACATGTTATACATTTAAATTTTGAAACAATAAATAAGCTAACAAATTGTGAAACAAAATGTATTTATTGTACAAATATATTTTGCAAATATACCTTTGAAATGACTCAAATGGAAAAGTGTATATAAAGCTATGGTTTGCTAGGACTGGAAGTTGGCAAAATACCAAAGATGACTGAATTTAATCATTATCATGCATGTCTGGCTTTTGTTGATAAGACAACACTGTTTGGATGAATTATAACATTTGAATGAGTACTAACATGAAAACATACATAATTCACAATTACATCCTGAAAGTTACTGTTTTAGTCCATTTAGACTGCTGTAACAAAATACCACAGACTGGGGTGGGCTTATAAATAACAGAAATTTATTCTCACCGTTCTGGAAGCTGGGAATCCAAGACCAAGGTGCCAGCATGGTTAGGTTCCGGTGAACGCCTTCTTCTGGATCGCAAACTGCCTACTTCCTGCGTGGAATACAGGAGGGATCTCGCTGAGGTCTTTATTATAAGGGCACTAACCCCATGAGGCTCCACCCTCATGACCTAATCCCAAAGACCCCCAAAAGCCCCACCTCCTAATACCATCACCTTGGGCATTAGGTTTCAAATATGAATTTTGAGGACACACAAATAATGAGACCATAACAGTTATATCTCTTGCCTTTGTTTCAGAAATTCACCAATTATTTTTTGTAATTGAACTTTTATATAATTTATGTTCCATTAACTAAAGAATAAAAAATAAAGTGTAATTGTTTTTCAAATTGTAATTCCAAAGTAACAAAGTTTGAATATATATTTACCCCCAAAGAATAATTTATAGTATTAAAATGGAAAAATTACAAATTACATGGGGCACCTGGGTGGTTCAGTCAGTTAAGCATCTGCCTTCAGCTCAGGTCATGATCTCAGGGTCCTGGGATTGAGCCCCGCATCGGGCTCCCTGCTCAGCAGGGAGCCTGCTTCTCCCTCTCCCTCAGCCTGCCGCTCTGCCTACTTGTGCTCTCTCTCTGTCAAATAAATAAATAAAATCTTAAAAAAAAAAAAGCATGCATGTTATATCTAGATCTACCTGTATACAAATTTAAGAGTTACTATGAAGGGTTTAATAGTGCACAATATACCTCAGCTCTTAGGTACAGCTGTTACAAATACTGTGCTAATTCCTGAATAGCTCTGGAACCATGAAATAGAACATGAAGAGAACCAAGAAAATGGGACTACAGGAAAATGATACTTAATTAAGCAAGAAACTACTGCATTTTGGCTCTCTGAGGAGAATTAGCTAGACTAACTAGTCTTTTCTTCTTACCCAAGTGCTTCTGTTTAACTTGGTCCTGCCTTCAAAGTAATGTTCATCCCTGCCACCAGCAACAACGCAAAACTTCATGGCATTCCGACACAGATTTTATTTCAAGGACGTGAGGTATAGAAAAAGACAATTAAAGGACATTCTATTCCTAGTTTGTTTAGAATTTCTACCAGGATGGACACTGGATTTTGTCAAATGCTTTTTTGTGTCAACTGTGATCTGAATGTTTGTGCTCCCCCCTTCATAATTCATATGTTGAAATCTTAACGCCCACGGGGCACCTGGGTGGCTCAGTCGTCTGCCTTCGTCTCAGGTTGTGACCCCAGGGTCCTTGGATTGAGCCCAGAGTCAGGCTCCCAGCTCAGCAGGGAGTCTGCTTCTCCTTCTCTGTGTGCCCCTCCCCCTGCATATGTTGCTTGTTCGCTCACTCTCCCTCTCTCTCAAATAAATAAAATCTTAAAAAAACAAAAAAAGAAATCATAAACCCCCAAAATTATGGTATTAGTAGGTGGGGCTGGTGCGAGGTGGTCAGTCATGAGGGGGGAATCCTCATGAATGGGATCAGTGCCCTTATGAAAGAGGCTGTAGAGATATTCCTGGCCCCCTCTACCGCAGGAGGACACAGAGAGAAGGTACAGCTATGAATCAGGAAGTTGGTTCGCACCAGACAACACACTAAATCTACCGGCATTTGAGCTTGGACTTCTGAGCTCCAGAACTGTGAGAAATAAATTTCCGTTGTTTATAAGCCACCCAGCCTGTAGTATTTTGTTACAGTAGAAAGAAAGGACTAAAACAGCATCTCCTGAGATCATCATTTGGTTCTTACCTCTTATTTGTTAATATGGTGAATATTTTTTTAATCTTTATTTAAATTTTTGTTAACATACAGTACAATATTGGTTTCAGGAGTTTATTGATTGTTTTTATAAGTGAACTCTTACATTCCTAGGATAAAACCCAGTTGGTCATAATGTATTATCCTTTTTATATACTGTTAAATTTTTTTTTTAAGATTTATTTATTTGAGAGAGAGAGTGGGGGCAGGAGGGGCAGAGGGGGAGGGAGAGAGAAACCCAAGCAGACTCCGCACTGAGCAGGGAGCCCCACATGGGACTCAATCTCACAACCCTGAGATTCCAACCTGAGCCGAAACTCTGAGTTGGATGCTCAACCCACTGTACCACCCAAGTGCTCCTACATACCATTAGATTTGATTTGCTAAATTTGGCAACTGATCTGTGGTTTTCTTTTCTTGGAATATCTTTGTTTTGATAACAAGGTAATGCTCTCATCCTAGAATGAGTTGCTGTTTGTTTTCTATTTGCCCCATGAATTCTTTGGGAGTTTTTTCCTTTTCTTCTATGTTCTTTGGGATTTTTAATTTTATGTCATAAACTCCATACTATGTTTTGTTTGTTTAAAAGGCCAGTTATCTTTTGAAGAAATTTATATTTAAAAATCATGGATATGTACCCATATAGTTAGCATTTCTGGTGTAGATATGGTTTCCAGCATAGATATAGATTTCCATCTGGTATAATTTTCCTTCTGCCTGAAAAACAAATTTCAAAAAAATGAGGGACGCCTGGCTGGCTCAGTTGATAGAGCATGTGACTCTTGATCTCAGGCTTCTGAATTCAAGCCCCATGTTGTGTAGGCTGTAGAGATTACTTAAAAATAAAATCTTTTAAAAAAATTACCATTTAAAAGAAAAAAGACCAAAGAAATGAACTATTTAGCCACAAAAAAGATATGGAAGAAACTTAAATGTGTATTTCTAAGTGAAAGAAACCAGTCTGTAAAGTCTACATACTATGTGCTTACAACCACACAACATTCTGGAAAAGGGAAAACTATGGAGACGGTATAAAGATCAGTGGTTGTCAGGGGTTCAGGGAGAGGAGAGGGAGCACCGAGCATTTTTAGGGCAGTGAAACCATTCTGTGTAATATTGTAATCGGGGATACATGAATGTGCATTTGTCAAGATCCATAGAACAGTACAACATGAAGGGTAAACCCTAACTATGGACATTAGTAAAAAATGTGTCAATATAGGTTTATAATAATGAATATACCACACTGACACAAAATGTTAGTAATAGGAGAAACTGTGGGGCTGGGGAGGAGATATAAGGTAACTCTACTTCCTGTGCAATTTTCCTATAAACTTAAAACTACTCTGAAAATTAAAGTCTATTTTTAAAAACTATTTGTATTTTTTTATAGTGCAGATCTGCTAGGGATTAATTCTTTTAACTTTTGTATGTCTGGAACATATTTGTTTTACCTTTGTTTTTGAAAGATATTTGTACTTTGTAATATTTGTAATTTTTACGTTGACAATATTTTGTTGTTACTTTAAGGATGCTGTACAACTATCTTCTCAATTTTGTATTTTGATGAGAAATCTGCTGTCATTCTTATCTTTATTTCTCCAGGCATAACATTTTTTTTTCTAGCTTCTCCTTTCTCTCCATCACTGTGTATCAACTAGGGTTCAAGCAGAGAATCAGAACCAAAAAGAGATTTGTTGCAAGGAATTGGCTTATGTGATCATGGGGGCTGGCTAGGCAAGCCTGAAATCCACAAGACAGGTAGTCAGGAAGAGCACTGGAACTCTCAGACATAGGAAGAATTTCATCTTCTGGGAATAAGCTACATCTGACCTCTACCTGGGGAAGACAATGGGGGCTGTGGACCACTTCTGTCTCTGACCAGTTTATTTCATTTACTTCCAGCTCCTTTCTGGGATTTCAGATCCTTCTGGCCTTTTGGTACTATTGCTAGAATCTGCAAGTCTACCTCCATTCCCAGTATATTTTGTGGAGATAGAGATGGAAACGGGCAACATTAAGAAACGTACATGGATGTTCAGCTATTTCTGGTATATCATGGTCCAGTATTTGTTTCAGAACCTTGAACAGAAATTTGAATGGATCTAGGGTGCTTGACATTGCCATCCTGAAAGACACTGATGAGAGAGTTAATCAGGTTATTTCATGGAATTCATGGGCTGAGAGAGTCTATTTCTCTCTTAGAAAGAATTCTGAATGGAAATCTTGGCTAGATTGTCCCTGGGGCCTATACTTTACTACCATAAAGCCTGCCATGGGCTTAGTTTCATCTAAAACCAGAATATTATGTTAAATTATGGACCTCTTCCGTACCCCTCCCGCCCCCACCAACCTGTAACTCCCTTTGCTATATTTTGAGGAGAAAATTCAGTTTAGATGCCTCCCTCTACATGATTCTCCCCTCTCACTTTTTTTTTAAAGATTTTATTTTTTTAATGTTCGTGGGGCTCGAACCTACAACCCCAAGATCAAGAGTTGCACGCTCCACTGACTGAGCCAGCCAGGCACCTCGTTCTCACTTTCTATCCTTAGAAAGCTCACCCGCAACAACAGCACGATTCCGCAGAATCCCAGTTCTCCAACCTGATGGCCCATGCATTGTGGAAGCACTTAGGGATGCAGCCCGAGCAGGCTGGCTCGGTGCCTGGGCTCCTTAACCATCACCCTCTGTGACTCCATCTCTATCACCTCTCCCTCTCACCATTTGGAAGCAACAGCAATTGCACCCTTAGAAGCCTGCTTTTGATAGTCTTTCAGCATTCACTTTTTTCCCCCTGAGTAGAAAGTCCTAATAATTTTCCAAAGCTACAAAGCAATTTTGACTTTATCTTTTTTTTTATCATCCTTAATGACTAGTACATAATACCTAATAAAAGGGAATCAGACAAGTTAGGAGTGTAAGTTTTATTAAAAAGAGACTTCTGTTCAATCCCTTTCTACCTCTTACTAGTATTTCATATTGCACAAGTGGTTTAAAATTCCTGAGCTTCAGTTTCCTTACTTGTAAAAAAAATGGTGGCAATAATAACCTAGGCATTTTGTGAGAATTAAATGAGATAATATACCTAAAGCATTTGGCACAGTGCCTCATATACAGTAGATATTCAGTAAATGGTAGCTATTATTGTCAAATTCTTTTTTCTTTCACCACAATGAATAAAAGTAGAATAATCTGGCATTTCTAAACTCCCTACAGAATGCAAAGATTAGCTAATACTCATCACTGCTTAAAAGTATGTTATCTAAGTGGAAGATGTTACACAAGCCAAGGGTGCTGTGATATAATACTATTTCAACAGGACCTTTTCAGTTAAAAGTAATAAAAAGTCTTGACTCAAGGGGCCTACACAGAAGGACACATAACATCAACAAGTCTGGGTGTAGGGCAGCTCCAAATTTCATTCCAAATTCAGAAGACTCAATATTGTCATTAAGTCTGTCCTTTCCATCTTCTGCTCTGCTGTCCATGGTGTGACCCACTTCCTTCTAGAGTCTAGACAGCTAGAGTAGTACCAGGGTCACATTCAGCCACATTGTGCAGAAGAAAAGAGGATTACCTCCGTCCTGGGTCTTTTTTGAAAGCAAGGAAAACCTTCCCAGAAGTTCCTCCAGCATATTTCTCATGTCTCCTTGGCCAAACTGGTTGATAGTCACACCTCTAGGCCAATCACTGGCTAAGAGAAAGGGCCTTATCTAGCTTGTACTTACCAGGATTTATCTCTTCTCTAAGCACAGGACTGCAAAGAAAGAGCAGAACCCAAACAAACATGGAGCTCTAGCAGAAAAAAAAAAAAAAAAAAAAAAGGGAGAAATGGCTGTAGGTAAGAAACCAATTGTACCTGTAACACTTAGGATACCAGTTCCTTGAGATCTACTTAGGGTTGTTTCGAATTCCTGTATTTGAATGTACTATAATAAGGGGTGGAGAAACCTCGGTAGGTTTGTGTCTAGCCAAGACCTGTTATGGGGGACACCTGGCTGGCTCAGTTGGAAAACCATGTGACTCGATTTGGGGTTATAAGTTTGAACCACACGTTGGGTATAGAGATTACTAAAAAATAATTTTTTTTAAAAAAGTTTATGTTTATTTGAGAGAGAGAGAGTGTGTGTGTACATGTGCACTCGAGCAGCAGGAGGTGCAGAAGTAGAGGGAGAGAGAAAGAATCTCAAGCAGACTCTGCACTGAGCACACGGATTCCACAGCGGGTACTCAACCCCAGGACCCTAAGATCACGACCTGAGTGGAAATCAAGAGTTGGAGCCTTAACCAACTGAGCCACCCAGGTGCCCCTAAAAAAATAAACTTTAAAAACAAAAAGCACTGTTACAGAAAACCCACTGTAACCCTAAAACAACAAAAAACATCGGGAAGGTGTTCCAAGATGAAAATTAGCACCATGTGTATTGCAATAGTATATAATGTACAATGATTTCATATATAATTATAAACATGTTTTCTAAAGGGAAGATTATATATGAGTGTAGTTTGCCTTTTTCAAGAGATCCTGGGGAACTTTTACATACAGGCCTTCCATTTGCTTTAGTGGCTAAACCAAAGCAGTATTACATCTTTCCACCTTGCCTTTACCCTTAAAAGTTCTTATTAGATGCAACAAAAATGGCATATTGATTTCAAAATCTCATTTACAGTGCCTTCAAAATACTTAACAATTCAATCTGTCTGACCTACTCCTACATCCATGTTCCTGGTCATTCTGTCAATTACCTAATACACACTTCCCTGCAAAATGAAGCCATTTTTTTTTATTAGATTTTTGTTCACAGTTCTCCAAAATCATTTCAACTTGCAGCTGTGCTTAGGAGATTGGAGGATACTAAAATTACAGAGAAAAGATATTGACTTAGGGATTGATTTTTAAATAATCGTGAAGCTCTACCGGCTTAAAGGGTGTTGAGGGATATGAAAGAAAATCAGATGAAAATGCGTTAAGAGGAGACCTTAACATTACTTTATAAAACTCTAACTTAAATTGATATTTGGGCCTCTTGACATTTCAAAACTTAACGTGTGATTCCCAGTAAAATCCCAGAATGATTTTGCTTCACATTTTAAAAGCCTACCTTTCTTCCCTAGCTTTCCACCCTCTGCTCACCATGGCATGATGATCCAGTCAATGATTAACATGGGCAACGTCAAGAGGTCTCACATCTGTGCTGGGAAACACATACCAATCCTTGGTGCAGGGCAATGCATTGTTTACGCTATAAAGCTATGTGAACAATGGAGGGAAATTTGTTAACAACATTAGAACATGGAATTTTTCTTAGGTGGAATAGCCATACATTTTCCATGGAAAAAGTGTGTGCATGTGTGTGATGGGGACACTCCCTCTGCCTAAATTGAAAGGATTTTAAAATGTAAACTCACAATCTCAGACCATTTATTTCCGATTACTGGGCCGATCAATTTAACTAGGAGAAATGGATTTGACATTCTTGTCAGTAAGAGTTGAAGGCATAATTTAATCATTAAAGTTATTCGAATGTACATTTATACTCCCTACTGGCAATGTTTCTCTTCTACTTATTCATTTGTCCGTGAAATCAAATACAGGTTTTAAACATCTATAATTATCCCAAAACACATCGGGCTGTAAACTGCCTTTGAAGAATTAAACTACTGTATTTTATTTGTCAAATAAACTTTTATGTACAAATATCTACTCGCAAATGAAATTAGAGTAAATCTGTGGCTATAATAGAAGTAGTCTGCTCTAAGTCGAAACTTAAAATATTTACGTATATTCAGAGGTTGTATTCACCAAGCACCTCAGGCCACTGTAACTAAGATTTACCAAACTGGCAACAATGATCTTACAGTAAAAGGAACATTTTATCTTGTCAAAAAAAAAAAAATGATTTGGCCACAATACCTTAGCAAGACATCAGCCACACACTTACATCAAAAACTGAAGATGGGTACTTGCACTCTGGCAACATAGAGTAGCTATACTTTTCCCTATTCCTCCTGCTACTTCAGTACAACTAAAAACACTGGACACTATATATAAAACAAATATAAGACGACTCTGAAAGGTGGAGAGAAGAAAGCAGACCAGCCAGGGACCTGAGCAACAATATGGTGGTTGGTTGCCTGGGTTTTCTTTGATGCCCCCAAATATCCCAGACTTGGAACAGAAATGCAACATCTAAAAAAATATTAAGGGATTATTATTGTCTCAGTTCATTTGAGTTGCTATTACAAAATACCACAGACTGGGTACCAACATAAATTTATTTCTTACAGTTGTAGAGGCTGGGAAATCCTGGCTGGATCCTCACATGGTGGAAGGGGGCAATGGATCCTTCTACAGCCTCTTTTATCAGGGTACTAACCTCATTCATGAGGCAGAGGGAGAGGGAGAAGCAGACTCCCCACTTAGCAGGGAGCCTGACATGGGGCTTGATCCCAGGACCCCAGGATCATGAACTGAGCCGAAGGCAGATGCTTTACCAACTGAGCCACCCAGGTGCCCCTGTGCTCATCATTCTTATCAACACAGTGCTGAAGGATTTAGCCAGTGCAATAAGGCAAGAAAAGGAAATAAAATGAATATAGATTGGCAAGGAAGACATAAAAGTTAGTGCCCCCAAAATTTCCAAAAAGTGGAAATGTGCATATTTAAGATGGCTTTTAAAATGAGGATTCATTCATTCAGCAACAAACAAATTCACCACAATACAGGTTTGATCATTCATTCATTCATTCCACAAATTTATTTCAATATTTTAAACATATTTATTGAATGTCTGCTAAATTTCAAACATCATTCTAGCTGTAAGGATTCAGCAGTGAACAAAATAGATAAAATCTCTGTCCTTATAGAATTTCTATTTAGCAGAGGGTAAGGATGGAACAGAAAATATATGAAATCAATAAATGACACAATATACATTTGACAGAGATAAGTACTATGGAGAAAAATAAAACAGGGAAGGGGAGAATGAGTACAGGGAGAGTGAGGGAGGTGCTGCAATTTCAAAGAGAGTGGTCAGAAAAGGCCTCACCAAGAAAGTGACATTTGAGCAAATACTTGAAAGAGCTGATGACAGTGAGCCATGCAGGTGTCTGGAAGGAGGGAGGGGGATGCAGGTGTCCCCCAGAGGAAGGGGGAACGGCAAATGCAAAGGCCTGAGGTGGAAGTGTGAGTGGTGTCTTTGAGGAAATGTATGACCAGACTGAGAGAGAGAGAGAAAGCAATTGGAGATGAGGTCCCAGGAAATAGGAACCCTAGTATGTACTGAGGCCACTCTGAGGCCACTGTAAGGGCTTCAGGTAAAATTTCCACAGGACTGAGAACAATCTAGATAGAAGGAAAGGCAAGAACAAAGATGGAGAAGCAGGGGTGAGGGAGAACTTTCAAGGAACACAAGAACTCTTTCCAGGATCATAGATTATCTAGAGGAATAAGGGAGATAAATAAGGTTGGGAAACATAATCAGAAAGGCCTGGATATACCACTGAAGCATTGGAACTTAATTTGTGAGGCAATGGGGAGCCATTAGAAGCATGAGTGAAAACACTGAAGCTGTATTTTAGAACAATTAGAATGTTAGAAAAATAGAGTCTGGCAGCTAGTAAATGCAGAACAAATACTATAATTTGAAACATTTAAACATTTATTTTTAAAAAGATTTTATTTATTTATTTGAGAGAGAGAGAATGAGCAAAACAAAAGCAGACCCCCCCCTGAGCAGGGAGCCTGATGTGGAACTCGATCCCAGGACCCTGAGATCATGACCTGAGCCAAAGGTGGATGCTTAACCAACTGAGCCACCCAGGCACCCCAACAAATACTACAATTTTAAAAAATCAGTATTTTGCCTCTTCTCATGAAATAATGAATTCAGGTAAGGATCATCAATGAATGAGGAAGCCATGAAGTGGAAAGTTGATGGGAAACTGAATAAGCTCATAGTAAGTTAACAGTGGTTATAAAACATCACGTAAATAACAGCCTAGTAGTGTGAAAGTGTACATGACAAAAGTCAGGAGGTAGAATAGGGGAAGGGAACGAAAGGACAAGTCAAGGACAACAAGACCCTCATTTCACTACCCCAAAGATCAAGAGATATCAGAGATAGTTGAGAGAAGAAGAAAAAGTGTCAGTATATTAATTTAAGTCACAACAATAGCTAATGGAGGAACTAAGAATAATATAACTTTATTGGAAAGATGGGGGAAAGGAGATGAAGGACTAGTGTGAGTTACCTAGATCTTCTGCCATAGCTGGAAGTCAAGGGATAATTTCTAAAGTTGATTTCAAAAAGGGAAAAGTTCTTTCTTGTGGTAGATGGCCAGTATATAGAGGTAATGATGGAGTTAGGAAATCCCTATTTCACAACCATCATAATAAAATTTGATTCAGGCAAGAATCATCTATGGATGCATGGGGTATGGGCCAAGTTTGATAAGAAACAGAGTATTTACCCAGCATCAAAGTTTCTCTTCATAATATACTTTTTTAAATGCTTTTATTTATTTATTTTAAGTAATCTCTATCCCCAACATGGAGCTCGAACTCATAACCCAAGATCAAGAGTCGCATGCTCTTCTGACTGAGCCCCCCAGGCACCCCAACAATATACTCATTAATTGCAAAAGGAAAAACAATAACTATACACTGGAGGAATATAAGAACACCTTAAGCAAGTGATCAAAGTAAGGGGCAAACAGGGGCACCTGGTTGGTTCAGTTGCTCAGTCAGAAGAGCATGTGACTCTTGATCTTGAGGTTGTTAAGTTCAAGCCCCATGTTGTGTGTGGAGTCTACAATCAATTAATCAATCAATAAGGCAAACAGATATCATGTGCCCCTGGATATGATAACCTGGGAAGGACAAAACATCATTCATGTTGTATTCCACTCAAAAAATTTATAACCTGAGGGGCGCCTGGGTGGCTCAGTCGTTAAGCGTCTGCCTTCAGCTCAGGTCACGCTCCCAGGGTCCTGGGATGGAGTCCCGCATCGGGCTCCCTGCTCAGTGGGAAGCCTGCTTTTCCCTCTCTCACTCCCCCTGCTTGTGTTCCCTCTCTCGCTGTCTCTCTCTGTCAAATAAATAAATAAAATCTAAAAAAACCCCAAAAAACAAAAAAGCTAAAGGCTGAGAAATTATTATAGATGGAAACTAAATGGAATTCGTGATGCTGGACTGGATATGAGAAACAAAATAATGCTATAGAAAACATTACTGGGACAACTTACAAAATTGTAATATAGAATATGGAGTCAATATAAAACTTATTGAATCGTTTCTAGTCCTGACAAGATGAAATAAGCACATGCTGCCTTATTCCTCCTGTTAATTATGAAACAAACAAATATACCTGGACAAAATCCATAAAGCAACTGACAGAAGACCAAAAGCTGAACTAAAGACAATCTGGCTAGCGACCTTAGGCATTGAGTTCCCTGGGATTTTGTTTGACTCCAGTATATCCAGGCCTGGGCACAGGAGAGGTCCCCAATCCAAAAACACCAGTGGGCACAACCAAAAGGCTCCAAGAAAAAAGCTTGCTTTCTCTAGCCACTGGACCAGGCAAGAAAGCTTCCCAGAACAGAACATCCTGACCAAACCTACCCTGCTCAAGGCAAACATCTCAAAAAGTCTACTCTTCTCTCACTCCCCTTTTGCTTCCACTTTCTCCCACTCTTGCCAGACCCTGTTGGATTCCCTAGCACTTCATTAAAACCTGGGCTCCATTGCATCCCTAGATTAAGTACTGTTCTACTTCTGGGTCAACCAAGATGAATTTGGGGAGGATCTTTTGGCAAAAACTCCATCGTGTAAAGGGTCTGGGCCCTCTTTTCTGTTACCTTTATCCCATAGGGCGATCAAAGGTCTCTTTGTCTAGACTAAGCAAATGCCCTCAGAGCAAAGTAGCTTAAAAATGGCTTTCCCCTAGAATGCCTGCTCAGATTTTCCCTTCATTTTGAATCTATTCCTTACTCCTCTGTCAACTCTTAGATAATATAGTAAAAGTTTCTTCTTCAAAGTATCAATCTTTTGTTATTTAGGTCTTTTATTATTTAGATTTTTCAACAAAAGAGTTTGTGGTAGGGTGCCTGGGTGCCTTAGTCAGTTAGGTGTCTTGACTCTTGATCTCAACTCAGGTCTTGGTCTCAAGGTCCTGAGTTCAAGCCCCACATTGAGCCCTGCGTTGAGCCCCACATGTTGGTCCTGAGATCAGGAGTTGAACGCTTAGCCGACTGAGCCATCCAGGCACCCCTGAACTAAATATCTGTGCTTGGTTCTCCCAGAAAAGGAAGGCCTAGGCAACTAATCTGCAGTTCCCTGTTCAACATAAGTTACCTGACTTGGCTCTGAACCATTACTTTGCTCCATATAAGGAAAGTAACCTTGCAATAACCAATCTGCTTTTACCTTGTATGACTTCCCTGAGCTTGCTTCCTTGTGCCTATTAAGTCTTTCATTTTGTACAACTCCTTGGTGAACTTTTCTGCTAGATTGGATACTGCCCAATTCATGAATTGGTGAATAAAAACCTACTAGATCAGTAAATTATGGAATTTTTTCTTTTAACAGGAGGGAGAGGTTTTACAATGTGAGATAGTGAGAAAAAAATGGAAGGTGTTAATGTGAATTATGAATATTGGATTTCTTTGTTGCTTGATTGGAATTACTTCCAACTACTTTTGATTCCTAATTATTTCTTTATAACACACAATTTGGATCAGGCAGAGCTTTACATACAGATTACACAAACCAGCTAGTAAAGTTAATTGAAGGTATTTGAAAAACATTTCCACTACTTCCTTGACAATATCGCTCCCTGCCCCTCCAACCCCAGGCTTCTATAAAACCTACTCTTCTTATGGAATTCTTACCAACTGACCAATCTCCAACTCTTATTCACTCAATTAAGATTTAGGAACTTTGTTCACATTCCTCTTTGATGTGGGAAGGACATTATTAGGGTTTGAAGCTGACGGCCAAGAAAGAATTCTTGAGACGTCTTTGGTGCAAAAAGGTGATTTTATTAAAGCCCCGGGACAGGACCCGTGGGCAGAAAGAGCGGCTGCACTGGGGTTGTGTGGGGTGGCTGATTATAGACTATGGGGTTAGGGGAGGTAAGGAAAAGGGAGGTTTCAAGAGAACTTTCATATGCTAAGGAGGACCTACAAGATACTGGAGGTCTTGCCATTGTCAAGTTAAGGTTGTTTTTCCCCTCTAGCAAGGTATTAACATTAAGATACTTAGGAGATTTCTGGAAGAACGTCACACCACTGTCCCACCCAGGAGTGGGGGGGGCGGGCTGGGGGAGGCTGTAGGGTGTCAGCTTTTGCTTTGTCTTCAGCCAGCCTTCTGCTCCCTCATCACTCTTCTAAATCAAATTCATGCCATAATCCTAGATTTCAACAGCCACAGTAGATGGCCCATCCAACATTTTAGCTTTGTGATTAGTATGCCTTTTTAATTCCAGTGATCTTCACCTAAATTCATGTGTTGTTGAAGCCAGTTCATTCCAGCTCCTGAGAACTGATTTGTTCCTATCTCTTTCTAGTTCCCCACTCAATAACATGTTGGTAACTTGGAATCAGCAGAGGTGACAGTATTTACACAACAAAAGTCAACAAATGCTGCAAATCAGGAACTTTATCTATTTTTGAGGACCAGTTTCCCAGCAATGACTGTCTCTATCCCACTTCAACCTCTCACACACAGATCCAGAAACAACCCAGGGTTTGGTCATCAGCAGGCATTGCTCCACACCAGAAATAGAAAACTCCAATAATTCATTCTCTAAACACCACCTCAACTCTCAGCTCTCACAGCCCTATTACCCTCTACCTTCTCTTCAGTATCACACAGAACTTCAGGCCCTACTTGCATATTTTTTCCATAACTCACAAAGGTAGAAAGGATTCCAGTGGACCATGCTGTACTGTATCCTGTGATCCTCTATTAAGAGGAGGACCAACAAACTACTCAACAATTATCAATTAGTTCCTGGAGTAACACAAGGTAATAAAAATCCTATTCAAAAGTCAATCAAAACATGTTCTTACCTTCATCATGAAATGTTCATGGTAACTTCTTTTTTCTTTTTTAATTAAATAAGCTGCATGCCTAGTGTGGGGCTTGAACTCAAAACCCGGAGATCAATAGTCACATTCTCTACTGACAGCTGGCCAAGTACCCCTCTTCTCTCTTAAAAAGAAGAAGAAGAAGAAGAAGAAGGAGAAGGAGAAGAAGAAGAAGGAGAGAAGAAGGAGAAGAAGGAGAAAAGAAAAAAAAAACCACAAAACCCGGTTTTTGTTTGTTTGTTTATCAAAAAGGTAAGTCAAACAACCAGGCAACATCATGCAGGATGTTTTGAGTCAACATTTCTGGTAGGACATTATATCCAACCACATGCCCTTATAATCTAAAAATATGCGTGGTTGCAGGGATAAATAAAGGAAGGTTGGTGTATTGGTTTCCTATCACTGCTGTAACAAATTACCACAAACTCAGTGGCTTAAAACAATATACATTTATTATCTTACAGCTATGTACATTAGAAGTCCTATACAAGTCTACCAAACTAAAGTCAAGGTGTCAACAGAGACGCATTCCTTCCCGAGGTTCTAGGGGAGACTTTATTTCCTTGCCTTTTCCAGCTTCTACAGGCTGCAATGGTATCTTCTTCTCTTTTTACACTCATATAGAGGGCGAATCTGTTCACATCTGCCAAGAGATCTAGAAAGGTTTCTTTTCACTCTGCCTTTTCTCTTTCAGATGTACCCTGTATCAACAGACTAAAAGAATTCAAATAACTTTCAAATGTCATTTAAAATAATAAAAAGAAATACATCATACATAAAGAGAGGGAGAGAGACAGACTGACAATGGATTTCTAATGAAAATAGTTGTTTGGTCATACAAATATTCCCATGAGGAATCTTTTCAGAAACGATCCTTTCAAGAGAACATTTGGGTAGAAGTGTCTGCTTAAATACTAGGATAATATTGTGATGGTCAGGACATTGCACATGGACTAAAGTACTTCTACCACAACAATTCCCAAAGGGGATTCATTAATTGGATTTGAGGAAGGAGAACGGAACTGAAAATAACTATACTGCAATAAAAAAAATGACATATGTAAAAACTTGCTTTGTCATCATATATATAAATAGCTTAGATATACAGCTAATTATGTTCCCGTGTTGTTTTGAATACCAAAGGGAATGGTAGGGAATGGTAATATCTCCTTATTCTAAAGCTAGTTTACAGTTTAGTCCTATTTCCATGTTTTCTCTCTTAGAAGCACAGCCAACAGGATTGATGAACTTGGAAGTCAAATCAAAATAAATAACCCAACTGAAGCACAGACAGAAAAAAATAATTTTTTTTTAAAGATTTTATTTATTCGAGAGAGAGAGAATGAGAGATAGAGAGCATGAGAGGGGGGAGGGTCAGAGGGAGAAGCAGACTCCCCGCTGAGCAGGGAGCCCGACGCGGGACTCGATCCCAGGACTCCAGGATCATGACCTGAGCCGAAGGCAGTCGCTTAACCAACTGAGCCACCCAGGTGCCCAGAAAAAAATAATTTTTAAAAAACTTGCATTCAAGACATGTGGCACACTCAAAAGATCTAACATATCTGTAACTAGAGTGTCAGAATAAAAAAAGAGAAACAACAGGATTGAAGAAATGATGACTAAAAAATTGTCAAACCTGATGACAGACATCAACCCACAGATTCAATCAACTCTGAAAATCTTGGGCATTATAAAGATAAGTAAAACCATACCAAGGCACATTATAGTCAAATTGCTTACAGTTAAAGACAGAGAAAAACTTAAAAGCAACCACGGGGCGGGGGAGACACATTACCTTCAAAGATGCAACAACAAGGGGAGCCTGTGTGGCTCAGTCAGTTAAGCCACCAACTCTTTTTTTTTTTTTTTAAATGTTTTATTTATTTATTCATGAAAGTCAGAGAGAGAGAGAGAGAGAGAGAGAGGCAGAGGGAGAAGCAGGCTCCCCGCCTAGCAGGGAGCCTGATGTGGGACTCGATCCCAGGACCCTGGGATCATGACCTGAGCCGAAGGCAGATGCTTAACCATCTGAGCCACCCAGGCTCCCAAGCCACCAACTCTTGATTTTGGCTCAGGTTGTGGGATAGAGAGTTGAATCAGGCTTCACACTCAGCACGGCATCTGCTTGAGATTCTCTCCTTCTGCCCCTGCCCCTTCCCTGACTCACACACACACTCTCTCTCTCTCTCTCTCAAAATAAATAAATAAAATCTTCTAAAAAAAAGATGCAACAACAAGACTGAGAACTGACTTTTTTTTTTTTTCCAATTTATATATTTTAGATAGAGAGAGACAGAGAGAGCATGGGGGGGAGAGGCAGAGGGGGAACAGAATCTCAAGCAGACTCCATGTGGAGTGTAGAGGCTGACTAGGGGCTGGACATGGGGCTGGACTTGGGGTTTGATGTGGGGCTTGATCCCAGGATCCTGAGATCACAACCTGAGCTGAAACCAAGAATCAGATGCTTAACTGCTCCACCCAGGCACCCCCTGAGGACTGACTTTTAACATAAATTAAAGCAGTCAGAAAATAACAGAATAACAGATTTAACGTACTGTGGGAAAACCTATTATCCTAGGGTTCTACACTCAGTGAAAATACCATTTGGGGCACCTGGGTGGCACAGTTGTTTAAGTGTCCAACTCTCGGTTTTGTCTCGGGTCCTGATCTCAGGGTTGTGAGATTGAGCTCCATGTTGGGCTCTGTGCTCAGCATGGAGTCTGCTTAAGACTCTCTCTCCTTCTGCCCCTACCTCCTGCTCTCTCTCTCTCAAATAAATAAACTAATTAAAAAAAAAGAAAATACCATTCAAAAATTAAGATTAAATAAGGAAGTTTTCAGGGAAAAAAAAAACTGAAGTGATCCACTGCTATAAGAACTGTGCTATAAGAAATACTAAATGAAATTCTTCAGGTTGATGGAAAATTAGCCCATTCAGAAACATACAATGGTAGGAAGGAATAAAGAGCACCAGAATCAGTAAATGTGTAGAGAAACAGAAATAAGTACTGGCAGTTAATAATGACAATAATAACAACATCTTGTGGGGTTTATTAAATTTGTAAAACTACATGATAATAATAGTATTGTGGGTGTAGGGTAGGTTAAAGTGAAAAAATAAACTTCTTAAAAGGAGCAGAAATTGTAAAAGTATTAATTTAAAGTAAGTTATCATAAGTCAAGTATATCTCTAGGTCTAGGGTAATCACTAAATTAACAAAAGTATATTATTAAAATACAAAAAGAAAAATACAATAATAAAATAAAAATACTCAATTCAAAGTAAGTGATAAAGGAAAAATTAAGAAACTATATTAGTGTTCTCCAGAGAAACAGAATGAATAGGATGTGTGTATATATGTAGGAAAAGATATTATTTTAAAAAATTGGTTCTATGCAATTATAGAGCCCGGCAAACCAGCAGGCTGGAGACCCATGGAAAAGCCAATGTTACAATTCAAGTCTCAAGGCATCTGCTAGCAGAATTTGTTTCACACAGGGGAGGTCAGTTTTTGTTCTGAATAGGGCTTCAGCTGAGTGAATGAGGCCCACCCACATTATGGAGAGCAATCTGCTTCACCCAAAGTCCACCACTTTAAATGTTAATTTCATCCCAAAACACCCTCACAGAAACATCTAAAATAATATCTGACCAAGTATCTGGGCATTGTGGCTCAACCAAGTTGGCCCATAAAATTAACCATCATAGGAACAAAGAACAGATAGGGAAAATAGACAATAAACAGCAATATGGTAGACTTAGGTCCAACTTTATCAGAATTTAAACATCAATAGCCTAAACATTCGAATTTAAAAGCAAAGATTATAAGATCAAATTTAAAAACACAAAGCTCAACTATATGCTATTTATAATAGATATGCTTTAAATATAATACAGAATGGTTGAATAAAAAAGGGGGGAAATTGCCATGCAAACACCAACTGAAAGAAATGTGGCTTAGCTATGTTATTAACAGACAGTAGACCATGAGATAAGAAGTATTACATGAAATAAAGGATTAGATTTCATAATGATAAAAAGGGGCAATTCAACAGAAAAATAAAAATCTTAAATTTGTGTGCCAGTTGTTTCACAATTAAAAAGTGTTGACAGAATATATAGAAAAACCCATAATCATAAGTGCAGATTTTAACACACTTTTCTCAGTAACTTACAGGACAAGCAGGAAGTCCTAAGCCTAAAAATCTCAGCCAACCTAGCCCTTACTGCAAGGAGGGGACAGCTGAAGGAGCTGGAAACCTGACATGGGCTAAGAAGAATCCTTTTTACAGAGTCTTCTCCAGAGTCCACCCCACAGGACCTGCTTCCAGTCCTTCTCTCCCTCTTCCAACACTGGCGTTGCTACATAGCCACTAATTTCTGGCAAATAGGGTATGGGTGGGAGTGTTATTTGGCAGCTTCCAGGACTCTTCCTTAAGAGATAGGACTAAGAGGGCGCCTGGGTGGCTCAGTTGGTTAAGCGACTGCCTTCGGCTCAGGTCATGATCCTGGAGTCCCGGGATCGAGTCCCACATCGGGCTCCCTGCTCAGCGGGGAGTCTGCTTCTCCCTCTGACCCTCCCTCCTCTCATGCTCTCTCTCTCTCTCTCATTCTCTCTCTCAAATAAATAAATAAAATCTTTAAAAAAAAAGAGAGATAGGACTAAGATACGTACTTTGTCTCTTCTTTGTCCTTAATTCTGCTGCCTTGGGTCCATCTTGGATCATGAAGTCCTAATAGAAAAGCAGCCAAATTCTCTGTCACCATTGAGAGCTGTAACTGGCCCTTGACAAGCCTACTCACGACTTTAATGTAGCAGGAAAATAAAGCTGTCTTTTTAATTTTAGCCACTTTAATAAGTGTGTAATGAATCTCATTGTGGTTTTGATTTGCATTTCCCTAATGGCTAATGATATTGAGCAATTTTTCATGTGTTTATTTGCTGTTCGTGTAACTTCTTAGGTGAGATGTCAATTCAGATCTTTTGTCCACTTTTTAATTGGGTTGTTCATTTCCATGCTATTAAGTTCTGAGAATTCTTCACAAGTTCTATATACCGGTCCTTTACCGGATGTGATTTATGAATATTTTTTCTCAATCTGTGGCTTGTCTTTTCAGGCTCTCAACATTGTCTTTCAAAGAAAAGATGGGGGCCCCTGGATGGCTCAGTCAGTTAAGCATCTGCCTTCGGCTCAGGTCATGATCCCAGGGTCCTGGGATTGAGCCCCATATTGGCCTCCCTGCTCAGCGGGAAGCTTGCTTCTCCCTCTACCCCTCCCCCCTGCTTGTGATCTCTCTCTCGCTCTCTCAAATAAATCTTTTTAAAAATGTTTTTAACTTTATAAAGTTCAATTTATCAAATTTTTTCTCTTAAGGGTCACGCTTTTGGTATCATATCTAAGGAGTCTTTAACTCAAGGTCAAAAAATTTTTCTCCTATATTTTCCTCTAGAAGTTTTATAGTTTTAGCTCTTAGATTTAGGTTTATAATTCATTTTTGAGCTAATTTTTGCATAGGGTACAAGATACAGATCAAAGTGCACTCTTTTAGGCAGATGGATCGAATTGTTCCAGGATCATTTGTTGAAAAGACTATTTTTTCTCCACTGAATTGCCCTTCTACCTTTACAAAACAAACAAACAAAAACAAAAACAAAATAAAAAAAACAGATATTCATGTGTGTCTGGATCTTTCAGGACTTTCTATTCCATTCCATTGATCTTTTTATTTATTTCTATGCCAATATCCACTGTGTTAGTTACCATACCTTTATTTTTTTATGAACCATAAAATTTTATTAAGATATTGAAAACATTCTTTTTACTTAGTAAACGATTTTTACATTATATCAATAGGCATTTATAAAGATGTCCATGACTTTTATATAGCATTCAACACATAGTGAAACTAGCAAATCTAATATTCAACCACATAATTTCTTCCTTTACATGATACATACAATGAATACAATGTCAGTTAAAATATCTGCCTGAGCATATGTTTCTCTTAATTCCCTTTGTGCCTCCTGGAGATGGGGCAAAATGAGCTGGACAGACTTGGAACTTTGTTCAATGCATAGTTACTGTAGCTTTAAATAAATCTTGAAATCGTGTACTGTTAATTCTTCATCTTTGCTACTCTTTCTCAGAGATGTTTTGACTAGTCTAGGTCCTTTGCATTTGTATATAAATTTTACAGCTTGTTATGTATAGAGATTATGTTAGTACTCTTTTCCCAAATTTTATAAAAATAAAACGAAAGTTATTTGGTATCTTGTAGTAAAAATGGGAAAACAGTAGTGTAACTCAATTTTCTCCTGCGATTTTGGGTTAGTATGTGATTCTTACTCCTAATTTTTACACGTTCATAGGAATTATCAAAACTTCATATTAGAAGAATATATTATGGCTTGATCTACATAGAAAGTTAAAATCCACAAATTTTTACCATGTCAGGTACAAGAGAAAACCCCAAATCCAATGTAAATCCTCCAAAATGAATGTTTGCACTGAGTGGCAGAATGTTTGTACATCAAAGAAGCTAAAGAAGGGGCGGGGGGGGGAGGGGAGAAGCAGCAGCAGCAGCAACTGTCACTAGGTGAACACGTCATAAAAGTCCAAAAAGAAGAGCATGGGGACTTCAAAAATGATCCAAAGAGACTTGCAGCTCTTTACTTTCTTGATTAGTAAGACAAAACCACAATGTGGATTTCATCAAGCACCAGAAAAGCATTAAGAATATGATCCCACCAAAAGCAGAATCCAGCAAATGTGAAAATCGTATTTTGGGTAATTCTGTGAAATTCTTAAAATAGGTCAAATATTTTTCTTCTATAATACTTACCCCTTCAGGGAAGAAGCATAAATAAGAATCCCATTGTCTATTCCTAAGGCAGATATTATTACCTCAAAAATTCCAGGGAAATGCTTTTACAGAAGTGAAAGAATGTCCCAATTACATATTGGTCATAACAGAATCAATAGGAGAAAGCTCAAAGGTCATCTAGAAGTTTTCAAACCAGCCTTCATATTAGAATCGCAAAGAGAACTTTAAAAAATACACATGACTGGGCCCTACCCTGAGTTGTGATTTCTCTTAACTGATCTAGGGGTGGGGATTAGCATATATATTTTAGAAGCTGGCCAGGTAATTCTAATGTGAAGACAAAGTTGAGAAGGACTGTCCAACTATTTTCTTTTATATATGATAAAACTAAGGCAAAGAAAATTGATTTTCTCAGGAATGAAGCTAATGATTATTAGCAAGAGAAAACAAGAGAATGTAACATTTACAAAGAATTGGTTATTTATTGCTGCTTATGATATTACCCCCAAAACATAACGACTTAGAACAACAAACATGTATTACCTAACAGGATTTTGAGAATGCTTTACCTGAGTGATCCTGTTCAGTATCTCCTGTGACATTGCTGTCAAGCTGTCACCTGGAGATACAATCATCTGAAGGCTTAACTGGGGCTGAACAAAACTGCAGAAGACCTAACATTCCTCACTGGCTATTAGGAACAGGCCTGTTTCTTGCCACATAGGACTTTCCAAAGCACTGCTTGCTATGTCCTCATGAAAGGGCAGCTGGTTTACCCAAATGAATGATCCAAGAGAGGGAGAAAGGAGGAAGTCATGATGTCTTCATGATCTGTTGACATCCCTCCACTTCTGCCATATTCTGCTCATTAAAAGCTAGTCACTAAATCCAGCCCACACTCAAGAGCAGGGAAATTTGCCACCACCCTTTGAAGGAAACGGTAGGAAAGAATTTGTGGTCGGGGGCGCCTGGGTGGCTCAGTAAGTTGAGCATCCAACTCTTGGTTTCAGCTCAGGTCATGATCTCATGGGTTGTGGGACTGGCCCACATGGGCTCCCCACTCAGTGGGGAGTCTGCTTCAAGACTAACTTAGCTTAACTGTAGCTTAAACAATAAACATTTATTTCTAGCAGTTCCGGAGGCTAGGAAGTCCATCATCAAGGTGGCAGTTGATTCAGTTCCTGGTGAACACCTGCTTCATGGCTTGCAGTGTCCTCACATGGCAGAAAGAAGAGAGCTCAGGTCTCTCTTCCTCTTCTTAAGAACACTAATCCCATCATAGGGGTCCCACCCTTGAGACCCCATTGAAACCTAATTACCTCCCAACAGTTCCACTTCCAAATACATTGAAGGTTAGGGTTTCAATATTTGAATTTGGGGGTGGGCAAATTTCACATCTATGCGCTAATATCTTTATTTTTTTTTAAAGATTTCATTTATTTTTTGACATAGAGAGACAGCTAGAGAGAGAACACAAGTAGGGGGAGTGGGAGAGGGAGAAGCAGGCTTCCCACTGAGCAGGGAGCCCGATGTGGGGCTCAGTCCTAGGACCCTGGGATCATGACCTGAGCCCAAGGCAGATGCTTAATGACTGAGCCACCCAGATGCACCTCTTTCCTTTAAAACTATATCCATTTTGATGAAAATTTGTTTTTTTCCCAATCGTCAATAATGCTGTGATAAACACCTTTATATATAAAAAGAAAACATATCTTTGTGTACATGTATAAACATTTCTGTAGGATAAGCTCCTACAAGTGAAATTACTTGGCAAATTTTATTTTTTTAAAAGATTTTATTTATTTGAGAGAGAGAGAATGAGAGATAGAGAGCACGAAAGGGAAGAGGGTCAGAGGGAGAAGCAGACTCCCCGCTGAGCAGGGAGCCGGATGCGGGACTCGATTCCAGGACTCCAGGATCATGACCTGAGCTGAAAGCAGTTGCGCAACCAACTGAGCCACCCAGGCGCCCCTTGGCAAATTTTAGATAACATCAGACCACCCTTCAGAAAGGTTGCAAAAATGTCCACCTCCTCAGAAAGGAGGAAACACTGTTTCTGTAGTAACTGCCAGTATAAACATTTGTATCAAAAGACTATGTACAATTGACCATTGAAGGGGGTCAGGGGCAAAACTCCCTGCACAGTTGAAAATCCCCGTATAACTTTTTTATAACTTCTGACTCCCCAAAACCTTGACTGCTAATAGCCTACTTTGACCAGAAGCCTTACTGATAACATAAACAGTTGATTAAACATGTTCTGTATATGTATTATATACTGTATTCTTACAATAAAGTAAGCTAAAGAAAATATTATTAAGGAAATCACAAGGAAGAAAAAATACATTTACAGTGCTATACTGTATTTATTTTTTTAAAAAATCCATGTATGGGCATCCCTCTCGGGTCCCCTCCTTCTTTGGGAGCTTTATACTATCACTCAATAAACTTTGCTGCCCACCAAATAATAATAATAATAATAATAATAATAATAATAATAAATAATCCACATACACCCAAGCAGTTCAAACCCATGTTATTTAGCTGTATTTCTATTCTCTTACAGATGGGCCATTCTCAATCTTCATTTTACCTAATCAGTCTAACTTTTCACATTGTCGATTACCTCTTCTTCCACAAAGCACTTTCTTCCCTTTTGTTCCAAGGCTATATGCTCTCCTGCTTTTCCTCATAACACACTGGACTCCCCCTTGTCAATCTTTCCTCCTGGTTCCTTCTCATGGAACCAGGGAATGGTCAAATCACTTGCAATCTCACGGATTTAAATACCATATCTCCAACTGGATGTCTAAGAGGCATCTAAAAACATCTAAAGTTGAGTTCATAATCTCAACCCAAAAACCTGGTCCTTCCACATGTTACCTTATTTCAACTCAGTAAATTGCAACTCCATCTTTCCAGTTGCTCAAACCAAATCCTTTCTCTCTTAGGTCCCAACTTCCTCTTCTTTCAGATTTCTGCTTAAAACAGATCCTGCCTCCCACCACCATTCCCTATACTTTTAGTTTGCCTTTTTAAAAAATGCCATGTCTCAATATCTAAAATTAGTGTTTCTTTAATTGATCATCATGTCCTCTACCAGATTAATTGAGGGTAGGAATTTAGCTGGTTTGCTACAGTATCTCTAGCATCTAGAGCAGTTTTATGTTGTTGTTGGCACACTGATCACTCTAATTCTTTGCTCAATAAATGAATGAGTTGTACAGGTCATACATAAATATAATTGAAAATCAGGCTGATGAAGTGGCAAAGGCAATAAATTTAGAGATAAAGCATGTAGGACAGAGGTTTAGCCTAGGCACAGCCATGATGCTTTAGGCAATTTATCCTTCAAAATCAATTTCCTCATCTGTAAAATAGGGTTTATCCCATATTTCTCAGAAAATGAGACCGTTGATACAGTATCTCTTTGGATTGCAATACACAAGTTTCACCACCTGCAACATCTAGGAAAAAAATATGCTTCAGTTCTTCTCTTAATTTCATCTACTCATGTATAACAATTTGAGTGTACATCTTCAGAGTCTCTTATGTTACACTGTATCTTTAAATGTCCACTCGTGCAAACTTTGAGAATAGTAAAGGCAATTACCAGGGGAAAAAAATCGCCAAAGACTCTCTAATTCCATTATGGTGATGGTTGTACAACTATGTAAATATGCTAACAATCATTAATTGTACACTTAAAACAGGTGAACTTTATGCTATGTAAACTACATCCCAATAAAACCGTTAATAAAAAACCCCAAATAATGAATCAAGTTCAATAAGTAAGCTCTGCTATCAATCAGATCATCTTAAGAAATGGTTTATGAAGGAACACCAATATTTGATCGAGTCCAAAGTGACCTGAACAACCTATCGTCAGAACGGTAATGGGATAAACTAAGCTGAGTGCAGTAAGAACGAAGCCAGGTTCCTCCAGGAAAGAAAGCATCATACTCCGAAGCCTGCAGTGTCAATCCTCACAGGCATCGCACCTGCCTCCCTCCTCCTGCCCTGCTCCCCAAGCAAAAGCCCCATCTCACTATGCAGAGTGGACGCCTGCAGGAGGGAGTGTCCGCCGTCGCTGGTCCCTTAGCGTCTAGTTTACGTAAGACCCGCGTCCTCTCCAATCCCAGATCTGCGCGGGGAGCTGACAAAATCTAGGCTTGCTGGGCGGACGACCCTCCCCGCACTGAGCGACCCCGAGATCACCCGGGCACTTGGAGCCGCGCGGCGCCCCAGCTCAGAGGGGCCTACAACAGCGCGCCGGCTCCGACCCTGGCCGAGCAGGCGTCACCCGAGATTTTAAAACGGCTACTGGCGCCACCTGGGCCCTCCAACTCGGGGCTGTGGGCGCCACCCAGAGCATGCCCGCGCGGAATTCCCGCCAGAACTCTCCCGGGTAAGCCCAGCGCGCTGACAGCCAAGCGCGAAGGCCGCCAGCGTCCGGGCGAGTCCAGGAGCCGCGCCCCGCTCCCGCGCGCGCGCAACTGTCCTCCCGCGACACCGCCCCTCTGCTGGGCTGGACTCGCGAGGCCCGACCTCCCCCTCGGCGGGTGCCCCGCCCCGCACGGAGGCGCGATCTGAAACGGGTCTTCCACCAGCCAATGACTTCTGCCAGCGAGTCACCTCCAAGGTCCCCCGTGTCTTTTTCGCCCCCTTCCTCCTTCAGCGACGCCCGTCAACCGCTCCAATTGCGAGCCTCTTCCGTCCCCGCCCCGCAGAGCCGCCGGAGTGCAGCCAGTTGGACGGGGCGCAGGCGCAGTAGCGCGGACTCGCTGACGGGTCGCGGAGTTCAAGGCTGGGCTGTGGCGCGCAGCCGGGGATCTCACCTGCAGTTTGGCGGCATCCATTGAAGAATCTCGAATGGAATACTGGCCAGGCACTTGGCCTTCGTATAAGCAGCCGCTCTAGTCGCTGCGGTGTGTTGGGCCGCAGGCGGGACTTCAGAGTAGGTTGTACACGTCCTAATGGTTCTTTTGCAGAAGAGGACACTCCAGATAGGCTAGGAGGGAGGAAATTGTCTCAGCCTTTCACGCCCGAAAATGGCACCGTGCATTTGAGGAAACGGTCCCCGGGCAGTGCCTGGCTGTGCCTGCTGGCTCCTGTCCTGGGGCAACAAGCTCCATTAATCTGACCTGAAAAATGTTTCTGCTAGGGCAGTTGGAGCTGCCTGAAACCCGAGTCACAAGTCAGAAGTGCAGGCTACATTTCCTAATTTTGAGGTTTATTTTAAAATTTGAGGGCGCCTGGGTGGCTCAGTTGGTTAAGTGACTGCCTTCGGCTCAGGTCATGATCCTGGAGTCCTGGGATCGAGTCCCGCATCGGGCTCCCTGCTCGGCGAGGAGTCTGCTTCTCCCTCTAACCCTCCTCCCCTCTCATGTACTCTCTCTCTCTCTCCCATTCTCACTCTCTCAAAATAAATAATCTTTAAAAAAAATAAAATTTGAGGCTAGTTAACAACAGATGTGCAACGAGAACTAAGTTCTCCTTACAGGCTACTGGTTACTCCATGCCACGTAAATTTACCATTTCTCTTCAAACTCAGGCTGTCCTCTATTTGCCATATCCCCAGTGTTAGACCTGGAGTCACTTTCTAGTTTGGCCCCTAAGAAAATTCCTCATTCCAGTTGACCTCTCCCTGTCCCACAAGTGAAGGAGATCTGATTGCTTAACTAGTGGATCTGGTTGCCATTAGTTAACTCTACTTTTGGTCATTTGGACAGTTTCCAATTTGGGGCAATTATGAACAACAATGCCATGAATAATTTTAGAAGTATCTTTTTGTAGAATATATATACACATTTCTCTTTCTTATAGTTTATTTTATTTTAAAGATTTATGTTAGAGCATGAGCCGGGGGGAGGGGGGTAGAGACAGAGGGAGAGAAGCAGACTCTTACTGAGAGCAGAGCCCAACACGGGGTTCAATCCCATGACCCTGAGATCATGACCTGAGCTGAAATCAAGAGTCAGAGGCTTAACAGACTGAGCCACCCAGTCGCCTCATATATACACATTTCTATTAGGTAGGAATATATGTGTATTCAGTTTGGGTACATGTGAGCTATGGTCAGCAGAATAATGGCTCCCCAAAAAGGTCTATGTCCTGATCCGGATCCTGTATTTTAGGCTACATGGCAAAAGGGAATTAAGGTTGCTAATCAGCTGACTTTAAAATAATTATTCTGGACTGTTCATTTTAGAAATAGTCTATTAACTATAAATATAAATATTCCAATTAAGAACACAAGTTCTAATTAATATCCTGCTTAAAATACAGTTAATAATAAATATAATTAGATATATGTTCTAAGTAATAATCTAGACTAGACCATAAATAAATGTATAGAACAAGATAATGACAAAAAAATGCCAAATATTAAAGGAGAGAATTTTTCAAGTGAAAAATTCCCAATGCATTTTATTCATAATGTAGCCAATTCAAGATGCTGGAGGAAATGTCTATATCTTCTGTGTTCTTGTTGGCAGCAATGAAGACAGAGCTTTTTTATTTATTATCCTGTCCAGTCTCACAGTCAGATGCAATCTTCGATTTGTTAGATGCTTCATAATCTTGTATAATAAGCCTTAGATGATTGATGATTTCCTTGTCAGCTGTTCTCATGTTAAATCCCAACATCTTCATAATAGTTTCTCGAAAATCAGAAAGCTACAAAGAACCACCAAAAACATAAGATATATCATTAGTTTTGGTCACCTACTTATTGTGTACAATGAAAATGGTATCAGAAATGTAGTCTTATTAAACATTTCTTTATGAACTGTAACATTCTACATTCAAATTATATTTTTAAGGTAGAAATATGGTCTCTTCTCTTATAAGAACTCTTTATTTAAAAATATACTTTTCATTTTAAGATTTTATTTTTACACTTTATAGACTAAACCTAATTTTACTGCTGCCTGTTTTTCATCCCTAAGGAAATTCCTTTTTGGACTTTGGATTTGCTGTATGGTAATAGTAGTCCCCTAAACATCTCTCCACTCCTCCTCCCAAAACCATAGTGACCTTCTAAGGAAAGCAGTTATAACCACTCACAAATTATATCTAAAGCATAACTAGAGAATATCACAGAATTCAGTTTGCATATAAGTGGGGAAATAAATATCCTAAACCAGCAGAGGCAGCTCCTGAGCCCACACTGGAGGATGCAGCTGGTTTCCAGTGGTGTCCCAGAAATAGGACAATACATAAATGGGGAAATACTGAGAAGTCTACAACCTGGTGGGTCAGAAAACTGGCAAGTGGAAAGGAAGAGAAAAGGGCTTAGAAGCACATGAGACCAAAAATGGCAGCCTTTTTTTTTTTTTAAGATTTTATTTATTTTTAGAGGGAGAGCTCGTGCCCATAAGCGAGCTGGGGGAGGAGCAGAGAGGGAGGGAGAGGGAGAGAGAATCTGAAGCAGACTCCAAGCCCAGCACAGAGCCCAACGCGGGGCTCCATCCCATGACCACGAGATCATGACCTGAGCTGAAACCAAGTGTCCGATGCTTAACCAACTGAGCCACCCAGGCACTCCCAAAAATAGCAGTTCTGAAGGACAAGGTTTCTGAGGAGAGAGGGAGATACTTGGAAGGGTGAGATGTTCCTTGGAGGTTTGGAGATAAAGGAAAAGAAAAAAGCAAACAGTGGAAAATAAGGTACTTCTATAAACAAGAGCACTGCAGAACCCGGTATCATATAACCTCCCACCGCAACAGAAAAGGCTTGATATAAGACTTTAGAAACTGCACTCACTGCCAACACAAGAGGGTAGTATTGAGTTAAGAAACCAAGTAAGTAAACCCTGCCCTGTAACTACCCTAAAGTAGAAACACCTGAAATTGAAAGGGCAGGGCAATTAAAAGGACTTTTATTTTTATAGATTTTATTCATTTAATTGAGAGAGAGAGAGAGGAAGGAGCAGGAGGAAGGAGAGGGACAAGCAGACTCCCCACTGAACAGGGAGCCCACCCAGGGCTCATTCCCAGGACTTGATCCCAGGACTTTGGGATCATGACTGGAGCTGAAGGCAGACATCCAACCAACCGAGCCACCTAGGCACCCCAATTAAAAGGATTTTAAAGTGAATAGATAAATGGCAAGTAATATCCCTCCAAATTTCTTTAAGAAGAAAAGAGCATCATCCAAACAAGTCAGGAGATGAAAATACCCCCCCCCCAAAAAAAAACTGCCACAGAGCAAAAGAAACATGTTTGACACAATACCTGATATGGATTACATTTTAGGGGCGCCTGGGTGGCTCAGTTGGTTAAATGTCTGACTCTTGATTTCTGGCTCAGGTCATGGGTCGTGGAATTGAGCCCCTCCATGGACTCTGTGCTCAGCATGGAGTCTGCTTGTCCCTCTCCCTCTGCTCCTACCCCACTCGCATGTGTGCATTCTCTCTCTCACTCACAACTAACTAACTAAATAAAATCTTTTAAAATTGTTTTCAAACAAGGATTTGCAGACATGGGGGGCAGGAACACCTCTATTTTGAATCAGAAATGTAGTAATTCAGAATACAAATGGACCAAAAAATGACATCCAATATGCCTTATAGATAAGGAAGATGTGGTGGTTGAACTCAGGCAAGAATAAGACAAAGTCATCTCAGAAGCAAAGAGTCAACTACAGAGTACCCAAAGGAGAAGAGATCTGACTGGAAATATAGTAAGGATATTGGGAAGAATAAAAACAAGAATATAAATATGCAGAAGTTTAAAAAGAGAAAACAAAAATAATATCATGATTTTATGTTTCAAGAATATTTTAAGGTAATTGATTAAAGTTACATATATCTTAAGCTACCAATAATAGAGATGTGGCATATAATTCCACAGTAGCCCCAAATTATCAGTTAGCCTTTTAAAAATTCTCTTAAGGGGCACCTGGATGGCACAGTCCTTTAAAGCGTCTGACTCTTGGTTTCAGCTCAGGTCGTGATCTCAGGATTGTGAGGTCGAGCCCCGAATCGGGCTCCAAGCTCAGTGCAGAGTCTGCTTGAGGTTCTCTCTCCCTCTCCCTCTGCCTCTGTCCTTCCCCTCGTCTCTTTCTTTCTAAAATAAATAAATAAATCTTTTTAAAAAAATTCTCTTACAACACCTGCTTTATAAATGTAGTGAAAATCTAGGCAAATTTAGAAGCACTACCCTCTTTTCCTAGAAACTGACTCAGCCCCAGACACATGGCTTCCCCTGAACTTCCATTCTCGGACATCTTTTTCCTCTTGTCATTGGTTAATCAGAGGATGTGTATGCAAACCTAAGTGAAGATAATCATATATGCCGCCCCTTGCTACTGTGGATTCACCAGGTATAGGCATTTGACCTAAGCTGAGCTTTCTTAGACCCTTTCCTGGCATTCTCTCTCCTGTTACAGACTCTCTAAACATAAAGCAAGCTCACACACACAGATGGTTAGAAAAGCTTTAGAAGTCTCCAGGCGCTGATCCTGTGGCCCAAGTGCAGCTCTTTCCCCCTCAGAGGTCTGGTTGTTTAACTCACCTTTGATTCCATAAGCCAACAAACTCCTTTTTGTCTGGCTTAGATAAGAGTCTAAGTTGAGATGGGTGTTGATCACTTTAACTCAAAGATTGTTGATATAATAATGAACAAAACAAACCTCATGTTTTTGTCCTGGAACTTTATCGAGTGTGCCCTTTGCTGTGCAGAACTCAGCAGGAGTGCCAGTGTCTAACAGCTGATGGACCTTCTCTTTGTCCCCTCTTGCCTCTTCCTTGGCAGAATCCAATGTAGTTTTCAAGTTGTCTGTTTTCATAACTGCCTTCCCTTTCATTGCTTCAACTCGTGTTAAAGATTGCCTAAGCTTTTCAATTGTTTTGTTCTGTGAGGGTATAAGGTTGGGGGAAAGGGAGATGACTAATTAGATCTCTTCTAAATAAAAGACAAGATGCATGATATAACCCATGCTTCTTTTCCTTCTTCTTCTTTTTTTTTTTTTTTTTGGAAGATCTGATATATGGAAAAGAAAGAAAATTCCACAATTTATGAATTAAGAGGACATTTCTCAACCATCATACTCATCATAACAGTCACTGAGCACTTTTATAAACTAGGCACTTAGGATTTAAAGAGTTTTAATGAATATTCATGTCTCAAAAGTGTTAACAGCCTCTGTTAACCAAATTCAGAAATAGAGAAAATAACTGGCTTTGAAGCAAGATAACTATTTCTGATAAAATGGCAAAAAAAATTGATCCATTAGTATTTAGTGTACCTTTGGTTTAAGGCATAAAACATATGTTTGAAATACTATAAGTGAAGCTTGATATGGAGAAATCCAAAGAGGAGCCTCCAAAAATGAATAAAACTTTTAACTATTACCCCAATAAGAAAGACCAAAGTAAGATGAAAAGAACAAGGACTCTAGAATCCTAGCATTTAGAATACCAGTTACCTTTGAGAAGTAGGAAAGAGAATAGGCTGTGGTGTGGTTGATATTACTCTGGTTTTTTAGATAAGTGGTAGATGTCCATGCATCTAATTTTATTATCCGATATGCTTTAATATTATATATACTCATGTGTGCATATAAAACAATTTTAATGTTAATTTTTTAAAAAATTCAATAAGAAACATGCAGCTAAAATAATAACAGACCAAAGCTGAAGAGAATTTTTGAAAGCCTCACTTCCTTTACTTACCTTAAGGACATTTACTCTTGTAAGTTGAATTTTCATACTTTTATTTGACAATTTCAAATCACTGAGCTGTTTCTGAAGTTTCTGAATTTTCTCCTCTAGTCTCTGAGTTGTAGCAATCTGTAAATTTTGCTGAATATTCAATAACGTTTGTTCCTCGTTGTCTTTCTCTAGCTGTCTGGACATCTTGCCATGCTCGTCTGTCCACGAATTCTTAGTCCCAGAGTTTTCCTTTGCAGAAATCAGCAGTGTTGAAATAAAGAAGTTGTACTTTAAGGTGGTGTTCCACACTAGCATACCAGATCTACTCTAGGCTAATAAACTGCAGACAGTAATACTTGTATACGTAAAATATTTTTTCACCATAGATACGCATTATTAAGGGTGCCTGGGTGTTTCAGTCGGTTAAACATCTGCCTTCAGCTCAGATCATGATCTCAGGGTCCCAGGATGGAGCCCCGCATCAGGCTCCCTGCTCTGCGGGAAGCCTGCTTTTCCCTCTCCCTTTGCCACTCCCCCTGCTTGTGCTCTCTCTCATTCACTCTGTCTCTCTCAAATAAATAAATAAAATCTTTTTTTAAAAAAGATATGCATTATTAAAATAATCTGGAAAATAAAATATGACAATAAAATTGATGGCTCAGTGCTAACAATTTTATAAATAACAGATGGCAACATAGATTATATCAACTTTTCTAGCAATGTATTATAAGGAAAGAAATATTTAAACATTCATACACAAAGATATTCTTTACATTGTTTATAACATGAAAAAATAGAAACAATGCAAATGTCAAAAAAAGAATAATTAGGGATGCCTGGGTGGTTCAGTCATTAAGTGTCTGCCTTCAGCTTGGGTCATGATCCCAGGGTCCTGGAATTGAGTCCCGCATCAGGCTCCTTGCTCAGTGAGGAGCCTGCTTCTCCCTCTCCCTTTGCTGCTCCCCCTGCTTGTGCTCTCTCTCTCTCTGACAAGTAAATAAATAAAAATCTTTTAAAAAAAAAGAATAATTAAATAAAATACATATTATTGATTAAACATTCCCTAAAAGTCAAGTTTCAAAAATACTGGCTAAGAGAAAATACTAGTGATACAGCTAAAATGAAGGAAGCAGGATTAAGAAAAACTATGCCTATATGTTAACACTGGTTATCTTACAGTGGTAGGATTATTGGTGATTTTAATTATATTCTTTCTAGTAAGCTGTACTTTATGAAGTTATTACCAGCAAAAAAAAAGGGTATGCAAATCTAATAAAAATACCATATATTTTCATCATATATAAATCAAAAGCTAGTAAAATTTATATTAAAAAAGAACCACTGGTTCTTTGGAAAATAAAATAGATGCCCCGAACAAGCCTGGTTAAAGAGGGGCGCCTGGGTGGCTCAGTTGGTTAAGCGTCTGCCTTTGGCTCAGGTCATGATCTCAGGGTCTGGGGACTGACCCCAGCATAAGGCTCCCTGCTCAGCGGGGAGTCTGCTCTCTCTCCCTCTGATGCTACCCTCCCGCCCATGTGCATTCTCTCTCTCAAATAAATAAATATCTTTAAAAAAAAAGGAAAGAGAGAAAGTAAAAATACATAACATTAGGAAGGAGAAATATACAGAATGCATAGACAGAAAGTATGAAAATAATTCTAAAAGGATATTTTATAACTCAGTGGCAATAAGTTGAAAATAGAATAGAAATACATTATTTTCTAGAAAGCGATAATATGGAATCATGTCTGGAAAACTAAAAAAAAACCTAGTAAAGAAAACTATTGAATTTAATAAGTGAATTCAGTAGGATGGTAGGTAATTAATAAAAATATAAACATATCAAATGTGGGGCGCCTGGGTGGCTCAGTCAGTTAAGCCTCAGACTCTTGATTTTAGCTCAGGTCATTATTTCAGGGCCCTGCATTGGGCTCTGCAGTCATTGGGGAGTCTGCTTGAGATTTTCTTTCTCCCTCCCCTTCTGTCCCTCCCCCCAATGTGTGCGTGTGTGCAAGATAAATAAATCTTTAAAAAAACCAACAAAACATACCAAATGCATTTATTTATATTAGTAATAGCCATTTCAAATAGAAATGGGAAAAATATGCTATTAACAATGGACAGAAAATCTATAAAAGACCTAGGAATAAATTTTACAAGACTTACATGAAGGACTTATAAGACTTATATGAAGAAAAGTATAAAATCCTATTATAGTATATAAAATAAAATCTGCTAAAGGGAAAGATGACATGTACCAAATTATCAAAAATTACCAATCACTAATATTATAAATATTAAACAACAGATATCTGAAATAGCAGGAAAAAAGTATGTTAATAGTCTTATTTTAAATACATATTGTGAAATATTGATATTCAAAAAGAATATTTTTAATTTGTCGAGAATTATATTACAAAGCTGAGTAAATTGTAAACTGTATGTACAAATTGCCACTTTGACAGGTATACAGTTTACATTGAATAATTATACTCACGTAGTATTATCATTAACCTACTTTATTTCTGTCCTCTGTTGTTCCTTTAAATGTATTCTGTTGGGAGGCCCCTGGGTGGCTCAGTCACTTAAGTGTCTGCTTTCGGCTCAGGCCATGATCCCAGGGTCCTGGGATGGAGTCCCATATTGGGCTCCTCAGCAGGGAGTCTGCTTCTCCCTCTGCTCTCCCCCCTCCCTGCCCTGGCCCTGCTCTTTCATTTGCTCTCTTTCAAATAGATAAGTAAAATATTTTTTTAAAATGTATTCTGTTAGACTAATTCTTCATCTGCCACTAAATGAAATTTAGGACAAGGCCTTATTTTCTCTGATGACTTTCAGTTTTGTGTAAAAATTTTAACTTTACCTTTACTCACAGTGGTAGGTACTCAGGAGAGACGACATTAACTGATCAAGAAATTATAAAATAAAACAACCAAGTAGAAATATTAGATATGACAAATGAAGAGTTGAAATGAACAACGTAATAGATGAGATGAAAAGATGGATAAAATCTCGATTTAGGATCAAATTGAGTGAGTTGAAAGATCAGATTGAAAACTCTCCAAGGGGCGCCTGGGTGGCTCAGTCGTTAAGCGTCTGCCTTCCGCTCAGGTCATGGTCCCAGGGTCCTGGGATCGAGCCCCGCATTGGGCTCCCTGCTCCACAGGGAAGCCTGCTTCTCCCTGTCTTACTCCCCCTGCTTGTGTTCCCTCTCTAGCTGTGTCGCTATCAAATAAATAAATAAAATCTTAAAAAAAAAGAAAACTCTTCAGACAGGCAGGATAAAAGGATATTAGGATATAAACTATTAAAAAAAAAAAAAGCTGGGGCACCTGCCTGGCTCAGTCAGCAGAGCATGTGACTCTTGATCTTGGGGTTGTAGGTTTGAGCCCCATGTTGGGTGTAGAGATTACTTAAAAAAAATCTTTAAAAAAATTTGAAAATTAAAATAAAATGAAAATTTAAAAAAGCCAGGTGTATTAGGGTTCTCCCGAGAGACAATACCAGTCAAAGGTGTGTGTGTGTGTGTGTGTGTGTGTGTGTGTGTGTGTGTATAGTTGACCCTTGAACAAGACAGGTTAGAATTGTGTGGGTCCACTTCTACACAGATTTTTTTTTCAATAAATATATTGGGAAAACTTGTAAAGATTTGCAAGAATTTGAAAAAAACCCATAGATGAACCACATAGCCTAGAGATATCAGAAAAATTTTTAAAAAGTTAGGTATGTCATAAATACATAAAATATATATAGAAACTAGTCTATTTTATCATTTGCTATCATAAAATATCACAAAGCTATTATAAAAAGTTAAAATTTATCCAAAATTACACAAATACCACAGATCATACGTGATACCATTCCCATTCAAGAGAAATATAAACAAACATGTAAATGCAATGTTAAATCAATAACTGCATAACATTAACTGCACTACATGGTGTACTACCATACTAATTTTGTAGCTATCTCCTGTTGCTATCGCAGTGAGTTCAAGTGTTGGGAGTATCTGTGATACTGATCATGTGTGAGCAGTTGGTCTCTCCAAGAAATTCCATATTGTGGTAAAAACTGATTTCTTGCAGTTCTTGCACATTTTTTCATCATGTCTAATGTAATACTATAAACCTTACGTAATACCATGGGACTCTACAAAGTATCAAATATGTTGGTCAAGTTTAGTGGTTATCTAAAAATAATTAGAACCAAGTAAAAGAAAACAGTATATTCAAAAAATGCAAAAATTAAAAATTTATGTATTTATTTATTTTTAAAAATTTTATTTATTTGAGAGAGAGAGAGAGCATGAGAGGGGGGAGGGTAGAGGGAGAAGCAGGCTCCCCACTGAACAAGGAGCCCAATGTGGGACTCGATCCCGGGACTCCAGGATCATAACCTGAGCCGAAGGCAGTCGTTTAACCAACTGAGCCACCCAGGCACCCCCAAAAATTAAAAATTTAGAGAACACCAACACAATTGGGGACTGAGGTCAACAACCAAAGGGACATGATATTCCTATAAATATTAAGTAAAAGAGGGTATGGTTCTTAAAGAACACCAACATAAGAATAAAACTAGAACATATAACTTTAAAACCAGGAAAAAAAATTATCTCTTAATAGAAACCAGGAAAATAGACCCCCCAACAAAAGGAAAGTAAAATATATGGAAATTATGAAATAAGTTGGGATAATCACATGCTAATATAATAATTGCAATAAAGATAAATATGTTAAATTCACCAATTGGATACTCTCCAATCTGATTTTTAAAAAATATAACCATATACTCTCTTTAATCACAAAGATGGAGAAAGGCAAAAAATAAAAGGATAAAAAGATATATCAGGTACACATGAACAAAAAGAACATTGTATAATTAGTAACCATAATTTCTGAAAATGGAGAATTTAAGGCAATATTTTATAAAGCACAAAAAGGAGAATGTATATAGTGTTTAAAAGAACAAGAGAGCAAATATCATCATAAGTGCACCTGCTCCTATAAAGCATAAGATGACAGAACTGCAAAGATACATGGATGAACAAAAAATTATTCTTTGAGAATTAGGATACCTTTTCCAGAATCAAGGATACAAAAATCATCAGAGATACTCACAATTTGAACCATACAAATAATATGCTTGAGCATTAGCTATATATGGAACTTTATACCCAACAGAGAACACATTCTTATAAGCACACATGGAACAGTTACCAAAATCAACGAAGTATTAAGCCATGTAAGAAGTCTCAGTAAATTCTCAAGGATCATATACTGCCAGCGTGTTGTAATAAAATACAAAATTTTTAAAATCCCATACATCTGGAAACTTAAAAACATATTACTATATTTAAAATGAAAAATAAGGAAAATATTGGTCAAATGTTGTTCAAGGTCAACCACTAAACTTGACCAATATTTTGTCAATATTTGTGAAACAAAGCTAAAGTACCTCTTGACAGAAAAATTTATCATTTAAATTATGATTTGAATAAGTACATTTATCAGGATATGTGAAAGGTTAAACATAAACAAGTTGCTCTTATTCTTTCTCTTCTTATTCTTCCTTTCCTTTCTTTTTCTCTCTGGACAACTCAGTCCTAAAGCCATTAAGTGGGCAGAACAAGGTAGGCTCCAGAATGATGAGAGAAATGCTGTGACCCAAGCAGGATGACAAAAGTGGGCACAGAGGAGGGCTGCCCTGCAGAGGGACTCAGAGTCTGACTGGAGGGAGAGGAGAGCCCACGTGGAGAGGTGACCTGCCATGGAGTGTAAGGGCCTAGGCAGGGTGAGGAAGACATGCACACAGTTTTGGAAATTAACAAGTATAGACTGGAACCCAAATAGGAAAATGAGTAAAGGAAATAAACAGGCAAGGACTAAAAAGCCTAAAGACAAAATCATAAAGGAAATGCCCCAACTCATTAATACTTAGAGAAATGCAAATTAAATTAGCAATCACTTCATACCCAGTGGAATGGGAAAAATTAGGAAGCTGGTTAATGCCAAGAAATTACAAAAACGTGGAGATTCAAGATCCCTCATGTATCTCTGGTGGGACTATTGTTCTGTGAGAGCTGACTGACTGACTGGCAGTACTTAATCAAATTAAGTGTACATATACTCAATGAGCCACCAATTCCAATCTTGAGCAAACACTCCTAAGAAATTTTCCCACAGGTCTATAGGGGAACTTTTACAAGGATGCTGGTAGCAGTGTTTGTGGTGGCAGAAGGACAGAGGTAACCAGGGTATTATTCATCACTGAGGAGTGGACAGGCAGAGCATGGCAGATATGCACTCTGGAGAACTCCATGCAATAGACAGAAGCAATGAACTAGATGAACACATAGCAACCCTAAATGGATCTTAAAAATATAATGCTAAGGGGCGCCTGGGTGGCTCAGTCATTAAGTGTCTGCCTTCAGCTCAGTTCTGGATCCCAGGATCCTGGGATCGAGCCCCACATCAGGCTCCCTGCTCGGCGGGAAGCCTGCTTCTCCCTCTCCCACTCCCCCTGCTTGTGTTCCCTCTCTCACTGTGTCTCTCTCTGTCAAATAAATAAAATCTTTAAAAAAAAATACAGCGCTAAGTAATAGAATGAGGTTTTGCCATAGTACCATTTATGAAAATTAAAATATGTGCATAAAATTATATTTAAGAGAACATATACAATTGACCCTTGAACAACATGGGTTTGAATTGTGTGAGTCCACTTATACGCAGATTTTTTTGAGACATATGGTACAGTACTGTCGATGTATTTTATGATCTTTCTTAACATTTTCTTTTCTCTAGCTTACTTTATTGTAAGAATACAGTATATACAAATATGGAATACAAACTATGTGTTAATTGACTGTGTTATCAGTAAGGCTTCTGGTCAACAGTAGGCTATTAGTAGTTAAGTTTTGGGGGAGTCAAAAATTATACATGGGGATTTTTGACTGCATGGGGAGGGTGTCAGTGACCCTAAACCCCACATTGTTCAAGGGTCAACTGTATAAACAAAAAGATATACATTAAACTCATTAGATTGACCTCCTTTGTTTTTGTTTTAAGTAGGCTCCACACTGTGAGGGGCTTGAACTCTCGACCCTGAGATCAAGACTTGAGCTGAAATCAAAAGTTGGATGCTTAACCGACTGAGCCACCTAGGCACCCCGGATTGATTTCCTTTGGAAGAGGGAATGGGAAAATGGACTTAAATGGAATAAATAATAATAAATAAGAGAAAGCCCTTCCATGGCCCAAGATAATGTGTTATGAACCATAGAGTTTGATTAACTCAATCTTCTGTATTTGAGGTCCAAATTGTGAGGAGTAGAGAGGCAAAGGAATCCAAGAAACCAACATTTAAAAAAAGGGGGGGGTGCTCAAACTTACTAGTTAGTAATCAAGTAAACGTTAAAACTGTACTATTTTAACCCAACTCTCTCTCTCTGTCTCTAAAAGAATGACATCTCCAATGCTGGCTAGGCTATGAAGAAGAAAGAGGTACTCCTATATTTCTATTTGGAAAGTGAATTCCTTCTGCCTTTTGGAACTAATATTTTGGCAGTAGCTATTAAAATTTAAAATACTCATAAACTGTGATCCTACAATTTCACATTTAGAACTCAATCCCACAGGGGGAGAAAGCACCAATGTAGAAAGATAAATATATAAGTCTATTTATTGCTCCATTATTTGGAGTGGTATAAAAGGTGGAAATATTTTGATAGTCCATCGATTGGGAACTGATCAAATAAATAAGTTATATATACTCTGTGGACCACCATGCAGCTATTAAAGGAATGAGTTAAATCTGTATCTTTTAACCTAAGAAAAAACCATGAGGTACTTAACTTTTTACTATGTTAAGAAGAGTATTTGACTAGCATAGTCCCAGTTTTATAAAAATACCACCACCTGTATATATGTACTTGTATATTTCCATAAGCATGGCAATAGTTGTAGAAGATATATACACTACTGGTTACTGAAGTGAGATGAGCAGAAAGAAAGTTGGGGAAAATTATTCTTTCTTCAAACCTTTTAACCTGATTTCAAGAGTTGTAGAAAGCATGTGTTACTTGAATATCCTTAAAATTTAATATAGTGTTTTAAAATGTTTACAGGGAAATGAATAATCATTGATTACATATTCAGGAACAGAGGTAGGAGCTGGATTTATACTTAGACTCTGTGGAGAACATAGTTAATATCACTTCACTAAGCACTGGAAGTTTTCTAAACTCAGTGCTCCATGCATAAATGATGAATGAGTGTAATGAAAGACTAAATGAGTGAGTGGTGAGTGAATGAGTGAGATAACGCTTTGAGCCACAGCAATTACAGAAATAGTGTAACATTGGTATGATGTGACAAGCAATTTTATTAAGAGATAATGAAATAGAATTTTTTAAAAATCTCCTGAAAACAAATTATATTGTACCCTTCCTGTTTCCACCCCATTCTTAGAATTGACACTTTCATGTCTTCCTTACAGATGCAGAGAAGTGAAGAGTAGAGAAGGTACTGGTCTAATAGTAATTACCGAGGAATAGCATCACTGGCCCCTTCCTGATACTCCTCAGATCTATTGACACAGTGCCTGATGTGCTACCTGTACAGTTATTCCTTTGAGCTCCTTTCCTTCTAATCCGCTTTTTAAAGTACATTAAGAAATACACTATGCCCTCCAATGAATAGGGAATATGTGTGTATTAGAGAAATGAGAGATATGGAACGAGGAGAGGCTTTTTGATAAAAGCAGGTTTAAAGGTTTGTAGCAAATTTTCTTTTTCCAATATAAAGTATAAATAGTATTAACAGCTTTAAACATTAGATAATATAATAAAATATGATCATTTTCATTGTCAAAGAAATGCCTTATGCAGGAAATTCTTACTTTATTCCTGTCCAAGTCTAAACTCTCTTGAAAGAAGTCATTTACAGCAGTTTTTCCTTCCAGACGTTTCAAGGCTCTTTTTTGTTCCCTACACCTGTCTTGCATCTGGGACGGTTCTCTAGCGGCTTCTTCAGAGTGACGCGGCAGCTGCTCTAGGCGCTGAGTGAGCGTCAGAATTTCCTGCTGTAGGCCTTCAGTCCTCTGTGGGGAGGAAGGATAGCTCAACCTCCTGAGGGCCCATGATCTCCACTTCATTTCAAAGCTATGTGCAAGTTCTACTGATACTGACACGGTAGTAACGCTATATTACTACCTGGTGAGCTGGAAAGACTTAAGATTTGACACGTATCAGCCGGTTTTAGAGGAAAAAATGAAAAGGTTTGATACACAAAATGAGACATTTTAGTTAGTACTGAGAAATAAAGTTGTATAATGAATTTTAAGCAAAAAGTGAAAGAAAAAATTGGAACTCTACAATAAACAGACTGCAGCAGATTTTACGAACACTTGAACCTAAGCAATACCTATCTTCGTTTGAATTTTAAGGTGAGGAAGCATGAAATTTTACTCAACTGATTTGGATATGACAAGGAGATATAGCCACAGAAACCTGCTGATTCAATCTTTTCATAGAGTCGGCCAATAAATTCAAACAAAGAACTGATCTGACAGTGTATTTACTGCACAGGCTGACCTGACCAGGATTTAGGCATGATGGACACATTATCTTCACCATACCACTATTTCTAAGCCAGGATTCACTGAGCTTACACTGAACTGTACTAAGCATTTATCATGTGTTAATCCATTTAATCCTTACCACTCTGATAGGAGCTATGCCCTTCCAGCCCCCACCCCCACCCCATCCCACCAAATTTTACCAATGAAACTGAGGCCCAGAGAGGATAAGTAATCTACCCAAGAGCACACAGCTGGTAATGGCTGAGCTGGGATTCATACCTGGCTCTCTGCTCTTAACAAACACATTACACTACCTCTGCTATAATAATGGACACCCTCTTCCCTTTTACATTGTAATAGTAAAAATAAAATCAAAGTTAAAATGCAGAGCCACAGAATTTCCTAAATCGGCTAATATCAAAATTGACGTTAAAAGAAACAAGTTTGAAAGAATGACTTGTCGTCAATACACCTACAAACTTCCAAGATCTCTCTTTTGCACCAATTTCCTGAATCCTCTCTTTCACAGCTTGCTCGGTGGCTGGTATGGGGACAACACTGTTGCTCAGAAGAGTAGCCAACTGACTGAGGAATTTCTGATAGTGGGATCGTGCAGTTTTGGTTTCCCAGCCGAATGAATGTGGCGGTCTGTCCAATTCATATTTTTGTTTTTCCTTATGGATTGAATCTTCTTGACACTTATTCCAAATATTCCGCCCATCTTTTGGTCCTTCAGAGTGAAAAATGTCTCTTTCAAAGTTCTTGGTCAGGATAGCTTCACCTTTATCCTAAATATGCCAACACACATGTTAAACTTCCCATTCGGAGTTTAATATGGAGACATTTACTTCCTTTTTTGAAATATAAATATAGTCATAATACAAAACTTTAGGAGCAAGGTCCTCAAAAGAAATAAAGAGTTATGGAGTCATAAGAGAGACAAGGGCATACTCAACAGAGCAAACTAGAACATCAAGAGGTATTAAAGTGATCATATGGAGAAACTGGTTTGGGAACATAGGAAATTTAGCTTGGAGAAGCACCTAACCAAAGAGCCTCAGTTTATGAAGTTACACTCTTTACAGAAAATTTTGAGCTAATAAGTGTAGAAAGAATGACAGAAATTTTAAAATCAGCATTTTGCATCTAATAAAATAACTGTTTCAGGCAAGGATCACCAATGAATGTTAAGACAATGAAGTGAAAAGTTGGGGGGGACATGGATATTTCCATAAAGACTTCATTAGGGTTATAGAACGTGACTTACTAGTAACAGTTTTGATGATGTAAAAGTATAAATGAAAGAAGTCCCATTCTTTCCCCCAACCTTTCCCTTGTGCTCCTGTAATCATCCTGCTTCCATTGTAAATAGCCTGAGGGCGGGCCGGGAGGCTGATGCTTGTACTTCTTTCCCAATCTCCCACAGGAACATTTTACCTTTATAAATTCTAGCCTTCTTTCCACCTTCTTGACACCTTCAACTCTAGAAGCTGAGTAAATAGGTTCCATTTCTGGGCTTTTTGTCATGTGAAACTGAGAAATAGAAAGAGGGCTAGAATTGTTGAAGTAATGATGGGGTTACATCACTAAAAGGCTAGAAGAGACAGAATAAAAGGGCAATGGGAGAAAAGGTCAGAGTTGCATGCACGCTGGTTTGAGAGAGTTTTTCAAGAATGTGACAGATTAGTGAGAGAAGTGGAAAAAAATGGTAAGTGTTATTGTGAATTACTTAAGAGGGGCAATTAAAAATTGGAATTACTTTAAATTACTTTGAAGGTAGTTGCTGAATTTGTTTAAATGGAAACCCTCTGGGGCGCCTGGGTGGTTCAGTCGTTAAGCATCTGCCTTCAGCTCAGGTCATGATCCCTGCATCAGGCTCCCTGCTCCGGGAGCTTGCTTCTCCCTCTCCCATTCCCCCTGCTCGTGTTCCCTCACTAGCTGTCTCTCTCTCTCTCTCTGTCAAATAAATAAATAAGATCTTTTAAAAAAATAAAAATTAAAAAAATAAATGGAAACCTTCACATTAATTGGATTATAATGGACCTTGTCTTACATTCGGATTACATAATAAACTGTTACAGTCTAAGGATTTCAAAATAAACTTTCACCACTTCCTTGACAACAGAGTGGCTCCCATCCTCCTCCAACATTCTTCTGTAAAACCTCTACTCATCCTGTGAATTGCTATCTACTAGGGACCAGGCTCCTCTCTTCCTTCTAAACCCAACTGATGCCATAAATCTAGATTTCAAGGTCCAATATAGATGATCCACCAATTTAGCTTTGTTGATTCCTGTGCCTTGGTTTCAATGACTCTCACTTACACCTCTCTTCAACCCTTACAGTCAGAGCCCAAAACCCAGTTGTTGTCAGCAGCAGGAAGTAACCCATACCAGAAATGTAAAATTCCAACACTTCATTCTCTAACCACCACCTCCCCAGTTCTCTCTCAGCTTGGTTCCCTGCAGAATCAGAGACCTTAGATCTGCCTTGTGCCTTCTCTCTGTCCTTCAGAAAGGCTTTCAGTCAACCACACTGCACTGCTTCCTCTGATCCTCCATAAGAAGGAGACCAACTACTCAACACTTGCCAATCATCTCTTGGAGTAACGCAAGGTAATAAAATTCCTGTTTCTTTAAAAGTCACTCAAAATTTATTCTCACCTTCTTCATGAAACTATCCAAGGGATCTTCTTGTCCTTTCATATTCATATAAGGGGTGAATCCATCAGTACCTGCTAACTTTTTCTCCAAAAGGCCTGCTTTTCGTTCTGCCTTTTCTCTTTCAAACAGATGTACTCTGTATAAGATATCAGTAGGTAACAACATCATGAAACCAACTCAGTTTTCAAACTTCAATTAAAAATAATTAAAAGACATAATCCCCACTTAAAATGTATTAAATATGTGTACCAAGTAGAAATGTACTTTCTATGAAAAGAGCTGTGCAGTTACCCATCTATTTCTAGGGAAAGACTAGAAATGACAGAGAAACGGAGAGAAAAACAATCCAGTGCTAAGTCCTCTGGTAGTTCCCCTGGGGAAGGTCAATTTTTAAACCATCCTTTTCAAGGGGAAACTTGAGCATGAATATTTGACTGCCACTATTGATAACACTGTAATGATTAGGAGGTTCCACAGGGATACAAGTACTCCTATTTTAATAACACCTGAAGGGCTCTTCCACTGGGATTTGATAAGAGGAAAGGGAATTAGAATAATGAAGCAGCAATAAAGAATAGCTTATGTAAAACCTTGTTTTATTACCAAATATACAAATAGCTAATTATTTGCTTTTTGGAGTTTTTTGTTGTTTTGTTTTTGTTTTTTTAAAGATTTTATTTATTTATTTGACAGAGAGAAACACAGTGAGAGACGGAACACAAGCAGGGGGAGTGGGAGGGGGAGAGCAGGCTTCCTTCAGAGCAGGGAGTCGGATGCAGGGCTCGATCCCAGGACCCTGGGATCATGACCTGAGCCAAAGGCAGACGCTTAACAACTGAGCCACCCAGGCACCCCTGGTTTTTGTTTTGATTACTAATGGCTAGGTTTGATAATATTTTCTATCCTGTACCCATAGTTAGGTTAAAGTTTCAATCTATCTTCTATGTTTTTTTTTCCTCATCTAAGAATTATAGCTTACAGAATTAGTGAATTTGGATCAGTTCAAAAGAAATTATTTGTATTATCCAAACAGAAAATTTTACCTTAAAAGGTTATATTAGAGACATGCAGAACACACTCAAAAGTTCTAACATACCTATAACTATAACCCTAGAGTGAGAGTAGAGATACAATGGGATAAAAACAATATTTGAAAAAATAATTCCGAAGATTCCAAACCTGATGAAAGACATAATTGATAGATTCCATAAATTCTGTAAATCCTCAGCAGGATAGATACAAAGAAAGCCACACCAAGACACATCATAGTCAAACTGCTACCAATAAAAAGCATACATTATTCCCTTCAAAGTTACAACAATAAGATTGACTAACTTTTCAACAGAAACTATAGAAATTAGAAGAGAATTGGATGACATCTTAGAATGCTATAAGAAAAAAAACACTGGCAACCCAGAATCCTATACTCAGAAAAAAAAAAGCCATTGAAAAAATGAAAATGAAAATAATATAGTTTCAGAAGAAAAAAATGGAAAAACTATCAGAGGAAATGCATTATAAGAAACACCAGAGGGCATTCCAGTCCAAGATGGTGACATGGGAAGACCCTGGGCTCACCTACATCTATTTGTACAGCAATTCGGCCTGAGGGGGAGTTGAGGGCTGACTGAGCAGCTTTTGCACAACAGAGGATGCGGAGACCACATGGAGAGGCAGGAGAGACAGAGATGCCTTGACTGATACCTCTGCAAGCTCTGGGTCACTGGCCCATGCCAGCCCCAGGTGCCCTGGGGCTTGGAGGGATAGCTGGAGTTTGGAAAAGCAACTGGAATGTGGAGGAACTAGCCCTGGAACCCTGCCCAGGGTAAGGGAGCTACTGGAACTCTCTCTGGGTCAGAGAGGCTGGTAGGTGGCACAGTTTGTGTTCCCTCTCCACCTTGGTGATGAAGATGGGAGCAGGGTTCCAGATGCTGTGGTTGACCTGCTGCCTCAGTGAGCACTGGGAGCCTGGCCCACACCCACCTCAGATGCCCTGGGGCATGGAGGAACAACCAAGGTTTCAAAGAGCAGCTAGGGTGTAAAGGAGCTAGATCTAGAAACTTGCTGGGCAGTGAGGGAACCGGTGGAGCTCTCTCTGGGTAGAGGGGCTGGGGAGCACCAGGGTTTACATTCTTCTTTTACCTTAATGGTGTGGATAGGGAAGGGTCCAGGCACCATGGCCAGCGTGTCACATCAGCAAACCCCATGCCCCTGGCCCACATCAGCCCCAGATATCCTGGGGCACAGAAAAGCCACAGTTTAAAAGAGGAACAAAATAGAAAAGAGCCAGTCCTAGAACTCTGAAAAACAGCAGGGGGAGCTGCTAGAACTGTCCATTTTGAAGGGGCTGGTGAGCACCACAGTTACATTCCCCATCCACCTGATAGTGTGGTTGAGGACCACACTAGTGAACAAGGTCCAGGCACCATAGCCAACCTACCACCTCAGTGAGCCCCAGGCCCCTCGCCCACACCAACCCCAGCTTTCACACAATGGCAGCCCTAGTGTGGCACACGCTGGACACCTCCGGTTCAGCAATCACTAGAGTTCCAGCTTAATGGCTGGATCATGGAGAGGCAGGAGAGACAGAGATGCCTTGACTGATACCTCTGCAAGCTCTGGGTCACTGGTCCATGCCAGCCCCAGGTGCCCTGGGGCTTGGAGGGATAGCTGGAGGGATAGCTGTAGTTTGTATCACCAAGGTGATACAAGCACAAAGCACCTGGAAAATTCCAGGGCCACACCAATTCAGCTCCAGACAGCTTACTAGGGTACCCCCAGTGCAGAGTACTCTGGGACCTCCTAGCTAATGCCTGCTTTGGCTTAGCTGCCTTGCCACAGTACCCCCTGCAAAGAACACCCTGGGAACTCCCAACCCATGCTCGCCTCAGGTCCAGCTGCCTTGCCAGAACATCTTCTGCATGGGGCACTCTGGGACCCCAAGTCCACACCCCACCTCAGCTCCAGCCACCCCACCACGGAGCCTCCTGTACAGAGCATCCTGGGACAACCTGGTCCATGCCAACCTCCATTCTAATCAACCCAACAGGGCACCCTCTGCACTGAAAACCCCAGGACATCCCAGCTTTCACCCACTTCTGCTTCAGCTGTCCTCCCAGGGTAGCCCTGTGCAGCACCCCAGAATCCCCTGGCCCATGCCCTGCCTTGGCTCTAGCTGCCCTGCCAGAGCATCCTCTGCACAGAGATATCCAAGATGTCTGGTTTGTACCCACTTCAGTTTCAGCTATCCTGCCAGGGGGCCTCTGCACAGAGAACCCAGGGATCACCCCAGCCTCTACCCACTTAAGGTTTAGCTGTCCTGCCAGGGCAATCTGCATGAAGAGCCCCAGGACCCACTGGTTTGCACTTGCTTCAACTTCAGCTGTCCTGCTGTTGCACTGTCTGCACAGAGTCCTGGGACCACCCAGGTCCACACTCACTTGAGCTCCAGCCATCCCAGCATGGTAGCCACAGCACAGAGGGCACTGGGAACCCCAGCCCATGTGAGACAGAGCTCCAGCCAGCCAGCTAAAGTCACCAGGCACACATAGTATACAGGAGATGACATTACACAAGACCATTCCTTCAAGTTTGTTTATTTATTTATTTATTTATTTATTTATTTATTTATTTATTTATTTTTTAAGATTTTACTTATTTATTTGAGAAAAAGAGAATGAGAGATAGAGAGCATGAGAGGGAAGAGGGTCAGAGGGAGAAGCAGACCCCCGCTGAGCAGGGAGCCCGACGTGGGTCTCGATCCCGAGACTCCAGGATCATGACCCGAGCCGAAGGCAGTCGCTTAACCAACTGAGCCACTCAGGCGCCCAAGACCATTCCTTCAAGTTTAGAAGAGGTAGTTGTCCTGCTTAATTCATAGAAACAGACAGTCCAGCAAAATGGGGAGACAGAGAGATATCCTCTGAATGAGCAAACAAGACAAAACCCCAGAAAAAGAACTAAATGAAATGGAGATAAGCAATATGCCTGATAGAGAGTTTAAAGTAATGATCATAAAGATGCTCACCAGATTGGAAAGAAGGGTAGACTCAGTGAGAACTTCAACGAAGAGATAGAAAATATAAAAGAGAACCATCAGAATTGAAGAATACAATAACTGAAATGAAAAATACACTAGAGGGAATTAACAGTAGATTAGAGGATGCAGAAGAATGTATCAGCAATCTTGAAGACAAGGTAATGGAAAGAACCCTAGCTGAACAGCAAAAAGAAAAAGAATTTCTTAAAAAAGAGGATAGGTAAGGAATCTCTTGGACAACATCAGGCAAACAAACATTTGCATTATAGGGGTTCCAGAAGGAAAAGCGAGAAAGGAAAAGAAAAGTTATTTGAAGAAATAACAGCTGAGGGGTGCCTGGGTAGCTCATTTGGTTGAGCATCTGCTTTCAGCTCAGGTCATGATCCCAGGGTCCTGGGATCGAGCCCTGCATTGGGCTCCCTGCTCAGTGAGGAGCCTGCTTCTCCCTCTCCCTCTGCAGCAACCCCTGCTTATGCTCGCTCACACACTCCCTGTCAAATAAATAAATAAAATCTTAAAAAAAAAAAAAAAGAATAACAGCTGAAAAATTCCCTAACCTGGGGAAGGAAACAGACATCCAAGTTCAGGAAGCATGGAGAGCTCCAAACAAGATGAACTCAAGGAGGTCCAAATCACCAACACATAATAATTAAATGTCAAAGGTTAATGATAAAGAGAGAATTTTAAAAGCAGGAAGAAAGAAGCAACTAGTTACATACAAGGAAATCCCCATGAGGCTCTCAGCTGATTTTTCAGCAGAAACTTTGCAAGCCAGAAAGGTGTGGCAAAGAGCTAAAAGGAAAAAACCTACAACCCAAAGTAGTCTACCTAGCAACTTTATCATTCAGAATTGAAGGAGAGATAAAGAGTTTCCCAGACAAACAACAGTTAAAGGAGTTCTTCACCACCAAATGAGACTTACAAGAAATGTTAAAGGGACTTCTTTAAGTGAAAAAGAAAAGGCCATAATTAGAAATAACAAAAATATAATAAAAAGATATAAAATATATGACAGCATATATATATAAGACATGGAGGAGAGAGTAAAAAAAAAAGTTCTTTTAGAATATGTTCAAACTTGGGGTGCCTGGGTGGCTCAGTCGTTAAGCATCTGCCTTCAGCTCAGGTCATGATCCTGGGATCCCAGGATTGAGCCCTGCATCAGGCTCCCTGCTCCATGGGAGGCCTGTTTCTCCCTTTCCCACTCCCCCTGCTTGTGTTCCCTCTCACTCTGTCTCTCTCTGTCAAATAAACAAATAAAATCTAAAAAAAAAAAAAAAAAATGTGTTCAAACTTAAATCAACTTACTATAAACTGCTATATATTTAGAGTCCTATATTTGAACCTCAAAGCAACCACAAACCCAAAACCTATGATAGATACACAAAAAATAGAGAGAAAGTATTCAGGCATAACACTACAGAAAGTCATGAGTCACAAGGAAAGGGGATCTGAGGAGAAAATAGAATAACTACAAAAATAACCGGAAAACAATTAACAAAATGAAAATAAATACATACCTATCAATAATTACTTTTTTTTTAAGATTTTATTTATTTGACAGAGAGAGACACAGTGAGAGAGGGAACACAAGCAGGGAGAGTGGGAGGGGGAGAAGCAGGCTTCCCGCAGAGCAGGGAGCCTAATGCAGGGCTCGATCCCAGGAGACCTGAGCCGAAGGCAGACACTTAACAACTGAGCCACCCAGGCACCCTTCGATAATTACTTTAAATGAAAATGTTCTAAATGCTCCAATCAAAAGACAAAGTGTGGCAGAATGGATTAAAAAAAAACCCAAAACAAGAGCCATCTATATACAGCTATAAGAGACTCACTTCAGACCTAAAGACTCATATGGACTGAAAGCGAAAGGATGGAGAAAGATATACCATGCAAATAGAAATGAAAAAAAAAACCCGAAAAGCCAGGATAGCAAAACTTATAACAGACAAAATGGACTTTAAAACAAAGCCTATAACAAGAGACAAAGAAGGGCATTACATAATGACAAACAGGTCAATTAAACAGAAGTATATAACAACTGTAAATATCTATGCAACCAAAATTGGAACATTTAAATACATAAAGTAAATATTAACAGACATAAAGGGAGAAACTCATAGTAATATAGTAATATTAGGGGACTTTAACACCCCAGTAACATCAGTGGATAGATCATCCAGGCAGAAAATCAGTAAGGAAACAGTGTATTGAATGATATATTAGATCAGATGGACTTGACAGATATATAGAGAACAGTCCATCCAAAACAATGGAATACACATTCTTTTTCAGGTTCCCATGGAACATTCTCAAGGATAGATCACATGCTTTGAAACAAGTCTCAATAAATTTAAGAAGACTGAAACCATATTATGCATCTTTTCTGACCACAATAGTGTGAAACGTTCCATGCTCATGGATTGGAAGAGCAAATATTGTTAAAATGTCTAAGCTACCTAGAGCAATCTATACATTCAATGGAATCCCTATCAAAATACCATCAACTTTTTTCACAGAGTTGAAACAAATAATCCTAAAATTTTATGGAACCAGAAAAGACCGTAAGTAGCCAGAGGAATGTTGAAAAAGAAAACCAAAGCTGGTGGCATCACAATTCCAGACTTCAAGCTCTATTACAAAGTTGTAATCATCAAGACAGTATGGTACTGACACAAAAACAGACACATAGATCAATGAAACAGAATAGAGAACCCAGAAATGGCCCTTCAACTCTGTGGTTAACTAATCTTCAACAAAGCAGGGAAGAATATCCAATGGAAAAAAGACAGTCTCTTCAACAAATGGTGTGGGGAAAACTGGACAGCCACATGCAGAAGAATGAAACTGGGCTATTTCCTTACACCATCCACAAAAATAGACTCAAAATGGATGACAGACATAAATGTGAGACAGGAGTCCATCAAAATCCTAGAGAACACAGGCAGCAACCTTGGTGACCTCAGCTGCAGCAACTTCTTGCGAGACACTTCTCCAAAGGCAAGGGAAACAAAGGCAAAAATGAACTAGTGGGACTTCATCAAGATAAAAAGCTTTTGCACAGGAAAAGCAAACAGTCAACAAAACCAAAAGACAACTGACAGAATGGGAGAAGATATTTGCAGATGACATATCAGATAAAGGGCTAGTTTCTAAAATCTGTAAAGAATGTATCAAACCCAACACCCAAAGAACAAATAATCCAATCAAGACATGGGCAGAAGACATAAACATTTCTCCAAAGAAGACATCCAAATGGCCAACAGACACACGAAAAAATGCTCAACATCACTCAGCATCAGGGAAATACAAATCAAAACCACAATGAGATACTACCTCACACCAGTCAGAATGGCTAAAATGAACAAGTCAAGAAACGACAGGTGTTGCCGGGGATGTGGAGAAGGGGAAACCCCCTTACACAGTTGGTGGGAATGCAAGCTGGTGCAGCCACTCTGGAAAACAGTATGGAGGTTCCTCAAAAAGGTGAAAATAGAGCTACCCTACAACCCAGCAATTGGACTACTAGGTATTTACTCCAAAGACACAAATGTAGTGATCCAAAGGGGCACCTGCACCCCAATGTTTATATCAGCAATGTCTACAATAGCCAAACTATGGAAAGAGCTCAGATGTCCATCAGCCGATGAATGGATAAAAAAGATGTGGTATATATACAATGGAGTACTACTCAGCCATCAAAAAATGGAATCTTGCCATTTTTAATGACGTGGATGGCACTAGAGAGGGCACTATGTGAAGCGAAATAAGTCAATCAAAGAAAGACAATTATCACATGATCTCACTTGTGGAATTTAAGACACAAAACAAAGGATCATAGGGGAAGAGAGGAAAAAATAACACAAGATGAAATCAGAGAGGGAGATAAACCATTAGAGACTCTTAATCATAGGAAACAAACTGAGGGTTGCTGGAGGGGAGGGGGGTGGAGGGATGGGGTAACTGGGTGATGGACATCAAGGAGGGCACATGATGTGATGAGCACTGGGTGTTATATAAGACTGATAAATCATTGACCTCTACCTCTGAAACTAATAATATATTATATGTTAATTAATTGAATTTAAATTAAAAATTAAAACATTAATAATAAATTTAAACAAATTTTAAAAATGAAATAAAATTAGGTAAAGGATTTTAATAAATATTTCTACTAAGAAGATATACAAATGGCCAATAAGCACATGAAAAAATGCTCAACTCTTTAATCTTATGGAAATACAAATTAAAATCACAATGAGATGTGACTTCATATCCACTAGAATGGCTATCATAAAGAAGATGAACAGTAACAAGTGTTAGTAAGGATGTAGAGCAATTGGAATCTTCATACATTGCTGGTGGGAATGTAAAATGGTGCAGCTGCCTTGGAAAATAGTCTGGAAGTTCTCAAAAGTAAACATAGAGTTACTTTATGGCCCAGCAATTCTACTTCCAAGGCATATACTTAAGAGAAATGAAGCATACAGTCATATAAAAGCTCATACAAGAATGATCACAGCAGCATTATTCATAAAACCCCTCCAAAAAAGGGAAACAACCCAATGTCCATGAACTGATGAATGGATAAGAAAACTGTGGTATATTCATACGACAGAGTATTATTCAGCCATAAAAAGGAGTGGAGTATACGGATTCATGGTTCAACATGGATTAATCTTAAAAATATGTGCTAAGTGAAATAAGTGAGACACAGAAGCCATCTATTGTATGATTGCATTCATGTGAAATGTCCAGAAAAGGCAAGTCCAGAGATAAAGAATGTAGATTAGTGGTTGTCAGGGACTAGAGAGAATGGTATGGGGAGTAATTGGTAATAGACATGGGGATTCTTTGGTGGGTGATGAAGTGTTCCGGAATTGAATAGTCAATGATTGCACAACCTTGTGAATATACTAAAAACTACTGGATTTTCTTTTTAAAATTATTTTATTAACATATAATGTATTATTTGTTTCAGGGGTACAGGTCTGTGATTCATCAGTCTTACACAATTCACAGCACTCACCATAGCACATGCCTCCCCAATGAATTGTGTACTTTTTTTTTCAAAGATTTTATTTATTTATTTTGACAGAGAGAGAGACACAGCGAGAGAGAGAACACAAGCAGGGGGAGTGGGAGAGGGAGAAGCAGGCTTCCCGCGGAGCAGGGAGCCTGATGTGGGGCTCGATCCCAGGACCCTGGGATCATGACCTGAGCCAAAGGCAGATGCTTAACGACTGAGCCACCCAGGCGCCCCTGAATTGTATACTTTAAAGAGGTGAATTTTTTCTTTTCTTTTTTAATGAAGTACAAGTGATTAAAAGGGTGAATTTTAATGGTATGTGAATTATATCTCAATAAAAATGTCTTTTTAAACATAGTAATTTTGAGTCAGGTATTATAGGAAATCCTACTAAGTTTAAATTCTGTGATCAATCAGGAATGTGAAGTTTATATACTGTTTTCAAGCTATGACAAATGACATGTTTGAAAACAAACTAGAAAATTTCCTACCTTAGACGGTTTTCTAGTTCTATAATTCTTTCAGTTAGATCCCAGTTGCCTCTTTCAAGATTCTGAATATTGGTGTTTTTCAAAGATTTAATTCTGGTTAGAGAAGCAATAAGTTCCTCTAGATCCTTGATATCATCTTTCAGGGACATTATCTGGAAAGACTGTTGCACATTATTTTCTTTGTAACTTTCTAGCTCATTCTTCATTTCTTGCAAGGAAGTTTCTTTTATGAGAAGCTTGTTTTGAAGATTCCTTAGCTAATGAGAAAGGGAAAATCATAATTTTGGTTTTAGAAAATTCATGACTTTAAATCACTATGGGTATTTAAGTTATACATTATTTTTTTAAAAGACTTATTCATTTATTTGAGAGACAGTGAGCGAGCAGCGGTTGGGGCAAAGGGAGAAAGAGGGAGAGAATCCTTAAGCGGACTCCTGAGTGAAGAGCCCCACTTGGGGCTCGATCCCAGGTCCCCAAGAGATCATGACCTGAGCCAAGATCAAGAGTCAGTCACTCAATTGACTAAGCCACCCAGGTGCCCTAATTATACATTATGATACAATAAAATGAAGACCCTCAAATCTCCTAACAGTATATTCCAATGTTACATATATTTTAAAAATTATTTCAAGGGGTGCCTGGCTGGCTCAGGTGGAAGAGCTTGCACTCTTGATCTCAGAGTTGTGAGTTTGAACCCCATGTTGACTGCAGAGATTACTTAAATAAATACATAAACTTAAAAAAAATAAAATAAAAACTGAAGCAGTATAATTTTAAAAATCCATCAAAATGACACATAGGGTTTGGAATAAGTTATTTTATTCTCATCAACATTAAAGTTGTTTAAATCTTGTTATGAATTGTATAATTCCTAGCAGAAAAGAAATACTTAATGCTTTGGCCATAGATGCTTGCTTTATGCTGGTTGTGAAGGGCAATGTGTTCAGAGGCCTCTTTCACAAAGAGATGCCTATGTTTATACCACTTGTTTCCTGGCCTTGTCTGTGCTGATCAGAGAAATGGGTGAATAGGAGAGTGAGAAGAAAGAATGAGGCTTAAATTGACTATATTTTGGGGCACCTGGGTAATCTAGATGATTAAGCGTCTGTCTTCAGCTCAGGTCATGATCTCAGAGTCCTGGGATGGAGCTCTGCATTGGGCTCCCTACTCAGCGGGGAGCCTGCTTCTCCCTCTCCTTCTCTTGCTCCCCCTGCTTATGTTCTCTCGCTCTCACTGTCAAGTAAATAAATAAAATCTTTTAAAAATTAATTAATTAATTAATTGACTATATTTTTAAGGCAAATAAAGGAAAGAAAAGATCATAAAGTTATGAAGAGTGATGGCCTGTGAGAGGGGAAGCAACATAAGAGAGCCACAAGCTGCTACCTGAAAAAGACCAGGGACGCCTAGGTGGTCAGTCGGTTAAGTGTCTGCCTTTGGCTCAGGTCATGATCCCAGGGTCCTGGGATAGAGCCCAGCGTCAGGCTCTCTCCTTGGTGGGAAGCCTGCTTCTCCCTCTCCCTCTGCCATTTCCCCTACCCCCGCACCTACCCCCCCCCCCCCCACACCCTGCCGCTTATGCTCTCTGGCTCTTTCTATCTCTCTATCAAATAAACAAAATCTTTAAAAAAAAAAGTCTCTGCTCTTCTATCTGATAAGGGAAGAAAGCTCACTAGATAAAGAAAACTGAGGTACTGCTAACATTCAGGGGTCAATTAACTTTTAATGTAACCTAATTTGTTCAAATTTCTTAATAGACTGATAAACTTGTAAAAGAGGAGGAAAGGGGGCAAGTTTGATTTGACATTATAAAAAATCATTAGCTGTATAACCAGAAAAGGGTCAGGAATATTTAGTTATTGACAAAAAAAAAAAAAAAGACCTCAATGTGAGACACGAATCCATCAAAATCTTAGAGGAGAACATAGGCAGTAACCTCTTGGACATCGACCACAGCAACTTCTTTCAAAACATGTCTCCAAAGGCAAGGGAAACAAAAGCGAAAATGAACTTTTGGAACTTCATCAAGATAAAAAGCTTCTGCGTAGCAAAGAAACAGTCAACAAAACAAAGAGGCAACCCACAGAATGGGAGAAGATATTTGCAAATGACACTACAGATAAAGGGCTGATATCCATGATCTGTAAAGAACTTCTCAAACTCAACACCCAAAAAAGAAATAATCAAGTCAAAAAATGGGCAGAATCAGAAGGGGAGATGAACCATGAGAGACTATGGACTCCAGGAAACAAACAGGGTTTTAGAGGGGAAGGGGCTGGGGGGATGGGTTAGGCCAGTGATGGGTATTAAGGAGGGCACGTATTGCACGGAGCACTGGGTGTTATACACAAACAATGAATCATGGAACACTACATCAAAAACTAATGATGTACTGTATGGTGACTAACATAACATAATAATAAAAAAAAAGAAAAAAATTGCATTAATGACAAATGCTATAATTCCTAATAGTACAGCAGTGGGAAGACAAGGCATTTTAAACTAAATTTTTAGTCCAGTGTGTGTATAAAATGTGTTCTAGTTCTAAGAAATTCTGTGAAATTAAAACAGTGTTCTCAAAACATACTGTTATGTATTTTTTTATTATATCACCACTAAAAACACACACTTCAGTGAGGCCATGGAGTTTATAGAGAAAGAAAGTATGGAAGAAGAGAAAGACCTCAAAATTTGGAGGAACAAGACAAACTGTGGCCATAGGCAAGTCAGTTAAATTTTCTTACCCACCTCACATTGTGCTTGTAAGGAATAAAAATAACATATATCAAAGACCTAACGTGGTGTCTGTCACATACAAAAATATAATAGACTAAATTGAAAACATACAGCTAAATTGCAGGTACACACTAAATTGAAGTCTGTGCTCCCTTAGAACTTGAAATTATGTCATACAAAAGGCACTCCACAAACTTCCCTAATTAGCTGCAGAAATGACTGAGATATTTGAAATGGAGAAGAGGTGGTAGAGGGCACAAACAAGATCCTGAAGATTAAGTGAAAGATTCGAGCTCAAGCTAAAGCTCATTTCTCTTCTTCATTGCCCAGCCACACTGACAGTAAGAATCCTCTGTGCTCATTCTTCATCCACTATAATTCCATTTTTATAACATTCCATTTCTCATCCCTTATTCTCCACCACGGAAACTCTTCTCTCAAAAGTCACCAGTGGTCCCTTATCAGATTCAATAATTTCTTTCCAGTTGTCACCAGATTCCACATGTCACTGAAGCATTTGACACCATTGACCATGCTCTTTTCTGGATATGGTCATTGGCACTTGGTATCCATTTCCACCCCTATGATGTCTTCTTATTCTGCAGAACTAGAAATAAAACTTTGTTTCCAGAGTCCTTGTGGGGCCCGGGGTTCTCCAGGCCAGTGGTTCTCAAACTTCAGCAATGCATGAGAATCACCTAGAGGGCTCATTAAAAAACAGATTGCTAGGCCTACATCCAGAGTTCCTAGTTTGGCATGGGGTCTGAGAATTTGTATTTCTACCAAGTTCCCAGGTGACGTTCATGTTGCTGGTCTGGGGAACTACACTTTGAGAGCCATGCTAGGTGTACACTGAGCTGCACGAAAGAGATGTACTCCCACAAAATTTAGAATAGAGAGGAGGCCGTTTTCCCACCACTAATTCTGCTGGTAAGCAAGATCAAGGAGGGAGCCAGAGAAAAACATTGCATTACTTAGCTAACAGCTTCATGGGGGTTGAGAAGGAGCTCTGTGCACTAAAGGCTCAGTGGAGGGTGTCTGGCTCTGTTAGACACCTTAACCTGAGTGGGTTAAGGCATCTGACTTCCTCTAGGGTTGTGGCTGGGGTCATGATCTCAGGGTCCTTGGGGCTGGACTGCTTCACGCTCCCAGCTCAGTGGGGAGTCTGCTTCCATTCTGCCCCTCTCCTGTTCATCTTCTCTGTCTCTCTCTCGCAAATGAATAAATAAAATCTTTTAAAAAATAAAAATAAATAAATAAAATAAAGGCTCAGCGGCAGTTGCAGCAACTTCCTGACCTCAGGATCTCATCCACAGTGTGTGTCCTTGAACTCATTCATCCAGTTCTGGCCTCAGCTCCCACACCCAGAACTTCCAATCACTCTGTATACATAATTCTCTTTTTAATTCTCTATTAAATTTAATTTAATTAAATTTAGAGAATTTAATTCTCTATTAAATCATTTTCAGTTTGAAATACTTAAGGTGGTTTCTGCTTTTTGCAGTGAATCCATGACTGATTCTTGGCATTCATGAAACTCCTTTTTCTCTTCCTCCCTGATTACTTCTTTCCAGTTTTCTTTGGTGGTTCTTTTTCTCTTGCATGGAAGCATTCCTTGTGCTGATATTAAGGAACTGTGCTAAACTGGATGTAACAAATTCTATATGGGGGGGGAGGGTTTCTTTAAATGACCACAGAAGATATAAATGAATGCATGGGTTTTTAAAATTCATCTTATATTTTATAAAGCTTCCCAGGGTGAAGAAGAGTCTGGAATTGAATGAACACTTCATGGCCAGCCCCACAGTCTCTAGGTTGCACTGACTTCATCATTTAGACTGCTTTTTAATTTCATTTTTGGCACAGACCCATCTTCTTTTTAAAATACTATTCCATTTCCCCCAAAATATGCATTATTAAAAGCTGCTCTATAGTCTTGACCCTTAAGCAATTCTCAAAGGATACTACAGCCTTCCTACCATAGAGGAACATGGCTTATAATATGAAGTTGGGTTTTTAGGACATTCTGACAAAATTCTGAATAGGAATCAGTTTTGCAGTCTGAAGTAGTGAGGAAAGGAATTCTTAAAAAAAAATTACAGTATCATTAAACTAAAATTTCTTAGAATAAAATACAACCACTAATGAAATAATAAATTTAACAAATTCTCCCTAGAGAAAAGGAGTGATTAGTTAAGAAAATTATTCACCATCACTGGTTGATAATGAAATGGTTTGGTTTAAATTTTTCTAACTTGTGCTAAATAAACTCTAGGGTCAGATTCTCCCCCCTTCTTACTTTTCATACAAGTAAAACTTTTTACTCCTATGTTAGCTATTACAAAGGAGCTATTCTTTTGTAGCTTTTTTTTTTTTTTAACTAGGCCCCACACCCAATATTGGGCTTGAACTCATGACCCTGAGGTTAAGAGCTGCATACTCTTACTGACTAAGCCAGCCCTGGGCCCCTGTAGCCTTTTTTGAGCACATCCACTCCTTTCTCCAGGTGTTCATTTGTCAGTTTCTACTTTTTAACCAAAATATGATTTGCTTCATCCCTATGTCTATGTATTGCAGATCAGAGCCTGTTTTAAGACCGATTTATTTAATTATAAATGTATTTACTTAAAATAATGGGCTAAGTATTCTATGAAAAATCCATTTAGAAAAGATAATAAGATTAAATGTTTTAAAAATGGAAAGTTCAAAATTCATTTATATTTTTGTAAAAACATGTTAATTAGATCAGAGTCATTTTTGATTAACCCTTTTTTAAATCCTCCCCTCTAGTTACTAGGTCTGTTCATTTTACCTCTAATATGTCTCTCATATCTAACCCTCTCTTCCCATGCCTGCTGCTTTGCTGCCTTGTCTTGTTTTAGGGCCCCATTGTTCATCTCATGCACTGTTACAGGACCTCCCACTTGGTCTTCCTGCTTCCCATCTAGCACCTCTCTAAGCCATTCTTCATTTGACCAACAAGCCTCCAGTATCTTCTATGTTCCAGGCATGTGCCAGGAGAAAATTAAGAACTCTCAAAAATTTCCCAGCTCATTAGGGAGACCAATTATAAAACAAATAATTAGAATATACTTTAACGGGTATAATAATAGTGGTATGAGCAGAATGTTCTAAGGACACAAGCAAAGGATATCTATTCTATCCTTAGTTGTCACTTCAGATCATATAATATCACTCTTCTTTTAAAGGTCATGATAACTCTATGTTTAGCTTTTTGAGTATAAAATATTTTTGAAATGACAACATTTTAGAATGAAGGAAAGATTAGTGGTTACCAAGGGTTGAGGGTAGGAAGGAAGTGGGTGTGGATATAAAATGGCAACAGGAAAGATCTTTGTGGTGTTCAAACTGTTCAGTATCTTGACTGATTATTTAGAACTTTATACATATAAACACGCAGATGAATACCAGTAAAACAGGGGAAATCTGAATAAGATTGGTGGACTGGTAGACCATGTTGCATTTATGTCAATATTCAGGTTGTTACATTATATTATATTTTACAAAATTGACTACGGGATAAACTCAGCAAAGTGTATAAAGGATCTCTCTCTATTATTTCTTAAAACTGCATGTGCTTCTTCAATTATCTTAATAAAAATTGCAAGTAAAATTAATAATAATTGGTTTTGATATATTTTTCTTTAGCAACAAAATTGACATTGCCAATTTTCCATTCACCCCCTTCAAGGCTGCATCTACCAGGTTTCTACTATTTGCCTTATTACTACACTAAGGAAAGAAAAAACATCTTATCTGCATAAACACAGTCATATTGCTCTCACAAATAAAAAATTTCCATGAAAAATCCAACTAAAAATACTGGCAAAACACTTTACATTTATTTTAAGTTTAACACGCCAGGCCTTATTACACATATTATCAGTAACATTTTTTACAAGTTGTTTAACTCCTATTTAAACAACTTATCCAGCACTATGCCAACTGTTCAACTGTCGTGCCTAGACAACACAATCACCAACTGAACACTTTAATATTTATCACGTCCATATCTGACTTTTCTTAAATATAGCCCCTCTTGTACCTGTTTCTCCATTATTGGGCAGAAACACATGATAATTATTTTTGTATGTCTCACAAAGAAATAAAGTTGATTATGACAAAAAAGTTTAAATTCATGCAGTAAATAGAAAAACTGCCTTATCAAGACAATTGTGTTCCTGTGGGATTAAATTATAGGTTATTGGAAAAGAGAAAGATGACTCATGCTAAGGTATTCTGTTGAAATCTCTAGACTCTTTTATTAATATACATACCATCTAAAATGAAGTCAAAATGAGACCTTGTAGAGCCTTTCATACACCTGCTTTGATAAATAGATTAAAAATATTTATAGTTACCAAATGATTTATGTACATGTAGAGATTTGCTTTTAAAAAGTACTTTGAGGGTGCATGGGTGGCTCAGTCAGTTAAGCATCTGCCTTTGGCTCAGGTCATGATCTCTGGGTCCTGGGATCAGGCCTGACATCGGGCTCCCTGCTGAGCAGGGAGTCTGCTCCTCCCTCTCCTTCGGCCTCTCCCCCCTGCTCATGCTCTCTCTCTCTCAAATAAAATATTCAAAATAAATAAATAAATAAAAAGCACTTAGAAATTCTTTTTTTTAAATAAAGATTTTATTTATTTATTTGACAGAGACAGACACAGCGAGAGAGGGAACACAAGCAGGGGGAATGGGAGAGGGAGAAGCAGGCTTCCCGCCGAGCAGGGAGCCCGATGCGGGGCTCGATCCCAGGACCCTGGGATCATGACCTGAGCTGAAGGCAGATGCTTAACGATTGAGCCACCCAGGCGCCCCAAGTACTTAGAAATTCTTAAAAATAATTTACATATTTTCTTTTGACAAGGTTTAAAACTTGTGATCTTTTTTGACGATTTGGTTTAAAAGGTTTCTTTATGAATTAAGCATAGACATAAACCTTAATCTAATCCAGATCTGAATGATCAAAAATCTCAAATTTAGTAAATATTAATAGGAAGTTATATTGTGGACAAGAAGAGTGATGCTACCCATACTAAAACTGCTACAGTTTTCAGGTATTGGCATTACATTTTTCTGGGAAAAAAAAAAAGACAAATTAAGAAATCTTTTCAGTGTTATAAAATGGATTGTATTTATATAAACTCCATTTAAATTTAAGTTCATTCACCTCTATGCTAAAGGAGGGAAAATATTAGAATAAATAAAATTGAAAGAAATATGTTTTTATCTACGTATCTACAGATATAGATACATATTTTCTATTTTGAGAGAGAAGGTGCATGCAAGTCGGGGAGAGGGGCAAAGGGAGAGGGAAAGAGAGAATCTTAAGTTGGCTCCACGCTGACTGTGGAGCCTGACTTGAGGCTCCATCTCATGACCCTGAGATCATGACCTGAGCCAAAATCAAAAGTCAGATACTTAAACAACTGAGCCAGCCAGGTATCCCTCTTTATCTATATATTTAAAGAAAGCCTGGAGTCAGACTATTGAGAGATGAGACAGCAGAAAAGAGGCCCCAAGGAATAAGGAATAAGGGCTTAGTTTTGTCTTCCCAAAATTCATATGTTGAAGTACTAACCCTCAGTGACTCAGAATGTAACTATATTTGAGGACAAGGACTTTAATTATTTATTTATTTGTCAGAGAGAGAGAGAGAGAGAGAGAGAGAGAGCACAAGCAGGAGGAACGGCAGGCAGAGGGAGAAGCAGGCTCCCCACTGAGCACAGAGCCAGAGATCATGACCTGAGCAGAAATCAAGAGTCAGCTGCTTAACTGACTGAGCCACCCAGGTGCCCTGAGGACAGGGCCTTTAAAAAGGTAATTAAGTTAAAATGAAATCTTTAGGGTGAGCCATTAGCCTATGTGACTGATGTTCTTATAAGAAGAAGAAATTTGGACACAGTTACAGAGGGAAGACTGTGTAATGACACGGAGAAGAGATGGCTATCTATAAACCAAGAAAAGAGGTCTCAGAAGCAACCAACCTTCTCACCACACACACACACAGTCATTACGTGAGGTGATGAAAACATTAATTAACCTTATTGTGATCATTATTTAGCAAAATATATGTATATCAAAACATCACATTGTCATCTCAAACTTACATAATGCTGTATGGCAATTATATGGCAATAAATCTAGGAGGAAGAGGAAGAGAAGTGGCAGGCAGAGGGAGAGGGAGAAGCAGGCTCCCCGCTGAGCAAGGAGCCTGATGCGGGGCTCCATCCCAGGACCCTGGGATCATGACCTGAGCCGAAGGCAGACGCTTAACCAACTGAGCCATCCAGGAGCCCTGTTTCATCAAGTGTTATATAAGACTAGTGGATATTTTACATCTGATGCTATGTTTTAAATAGGAACACAACCTTTCCATTAAAAAATGCTTAAAACATATAATTGATTATTTTTACATAAATTTTGAGCATGGCAGTTCCTAAACACTATTTTAACACTATAGCATTTAGCAATCAACTCAAAAGCACTTAACTACGTATGATCTTCAAAAGGATTTATCTGGCAAAAGACAGATTTGGGTCTAAATTAGTGCTCTTCAGTGATAAGACAGTTCAATATTGAGAGAAAAGCAAAACTGAGTTAAGATAATACTTTGAGTCCCTTATCAGAATGTTTCTCTCCCTACTTTTACAGAGGATATAATTTCCCTTGGCATTTTATTTTCAGATAATCCATATACCTCCGCCAAAAGGTTCTTGTTTTTCACCAACAAACCAGTAAGGTCAGGACGGACTGGGTCAGCTGCCCTTTTGTTGTACATCATTGGGTTCTTGGTGGGAACCACAAAAGGTAGATCAAAACAAGCCTACAAAGAGAAATTACAAATTAATTAACTAAACATGTACCCTATTGATCAAAACCAACAATGTTCTAACCCACAGAAGCTCAAATAAGTAGCTTGAAACAGAATACAACTTTAAAATATTTATTTGGAGGTGCTATGGTAACCAATGCAATGGGTCTCAGGAAAATAACATGTTGACCTAAAAGACCACTTTATGTTTTTTAAAAAATTGCTACCTGATAATATATAACACCTTAAATAAAGTACATCTAAATAAATATAATTTCTAAGAGTATAGGAATCAAGAAAACACATATAAGACATCTGGGGAAATTTTAACTCACATCCAATAAAACCTTTATAGAAACGTGAAATATTAGAAGGCCACTGATGAAAGATATGCCACTATTTGTTTTATTTTTGGTTACAAATCACTTCCTATGCATTACATTATTATACAAATTAATTTTTTAAAATCTGATTTCAGTAAATCAACAACAATTTTGTGTTTCTTCCACACCTATATCGAGGGTAAAGATTAGGGCGTATTTACCTGTAATACAATATCTCCTCCTATTGTCAAAAGGGTGTGCAAAGTGTAATTGTAATTTGTATAACTTTTGTTAAGAACAAAGTTTATGGGTGCCTGGGTGGTTCAGTCCTTAAGCGTCTGCCTTCGGCTCAGGTCATGATCCCAGAGTCCTAGGATTGAGACCCCCATCGGGCTCCCTGCTCTGCAGGAAGCCTGCTTCTCCCTCTCCCACTCCCCCTGATTGTGTTCCCTCTCTCACTGTGTACTCTCTGTCAAATAAATAAATAAAATCTTAAAAAAAAGGAACAAATTTTATATGATTCAAATAAAACCAAGAAAAATGCATTAACATAAATCTCTAAAAAGTGTATAAATGTATCACATGGTACTTAAAGTACTAAAGGAACAAAATGTATTTTTCTAAAGTTATCAGGTTTTAGAATTTTATGCTTACTAAGATACTAGGAAATAGAACTGCACAAGAGGATACAAAATAACTATGTTTAACTATTTAAAGAAATAAAAGAGGGGTGCCTGGCTGGCTCAGTAGGTGGAGAGTGCAACTCCTGATCTTGACATTGTGAGTTCAAGCCTCAGGTTGGGTGTAGAGATTACTTAAAAGTAAAATCTTTGGGGTTCCTGGGTAGCTCATTCAGTTAAGCACCCACTCTTGATTTCTGCTCAGGTCATGATCTCAGAGTCATGAGATTGGGCCCTGTGGGCTCTGCGCTGAGTGTGGAACCTACATAAGATTCCTTATCTCCCTCTCCTTCTGCCCCTCATTCCTTCTGCTTGCACACACTCTTTCTCTCTCTAAAAAAAATAATAATAATATTAATATGAAATAAAAATAAGTTTTTAAAGATCTTTAATAAAAAATAAAAGAGAATTTTGAAAATATAAATAAGTCACAAGACCACAAAAAATAAACATGTTGGAAAAAACAACTAAATAAGATTTCTAGAAATGAAAAGTATAATAATTTTAATTCAAAAATTGAATGGAGGGGTGCCTGGGTGGCTCAGTGGTTAAGCGACTGCCTTCAGCTCAGGTCATGATCCCGGAGTTTCGGAATCAAGTCCCACATCAGGCTCCCTGCTCAGCAGGGAGTCTGCTTCTCCCTCTGACCTTCTCCCCTTTCATACTCCCTTCACTCTCTCTCTAATAAATAAATAAATAAATATTTTAAAAAATTGAATGGACACATTAAAAAGCAGATTAGACCTACCTGAAGAACGAGTGAATTTATATGAAGGAATTATCAAGAGGACAGCATATGGGAAAAAATAAGTGGTAAATGTAAAAGAGAGTTCAATGACACAGAGAACAACATGAGGTGGTCTATCATATGTCTATTTGGAATCCAAGAATTTTATAACTTAGAGAATGGGAAGAGGAAATATTTAAAGACATAATGTCTAAGAATTTTACAGAATTGTTGAAAGATATCAATAAAGTGGTCAAGCAAATCCCAAGAAGAGTAAATAAAAAGAATTCCTTACCTAAACACTCATAATGAAATTGCAGAATGTCAAAGAATTATCTAAAAAGCAAATGATAGAAAGGACAGATAATTACAAAGAAATGGATGTTGGACTGGGGAGTGACTTCTCAAGAACACAGAAGCTAGAAAACAGCAAAAGGATAGCTGTAATGCACTAAGAAAAATATATCATCTTTCACTGATTCTGAGACACAAGTTTTCACATCTCTGCAACTGGGATGCATCTTTTTTTTTTTTTTCAGATTTATTTATTATTTGAAAAAGAGAGAGGGAGAGGGGAGAGGAGCAGAGGGAGAGAGAGAATCCCAAGCAGACTCCCTGCTAAGCATGGAGCCCAACACAGGGCTCAGTCTCATGACCCTGAGATCATGACCTGAGCCAAAATCACAAGTCAGATGCTTAACCATGTGAGCCACCCAGGTGGCCCTAACTGGGGTGCATCTTAAAGTTGGTATCATTTCATATTGTGGATAAGTTAGTTGGCAAAATTTTTAAATTTTGTAATAGTGCATAAAATAGTAGTGTTTCTTCAAATCAAGGATATATTATAACCGGCAGTTAGAATTTTATACTGAATGAAATTGTTTTAATATGGGGTAGCACAAAGACATTTTGGCAAACCAAAACTGAATTTACTAATATGCCCTCATTTAAGAAATTCTAAAGGATAGATTTCACATAAAAAATTAAGTCATAAAGTCTGAAATACCAGCAAGAATAGTGGACAAAAGGGGTGCCTGGGTGGCTCAGTCGTTAAGCATCTGCTTCAGCTCAGGTCATGATTCCAGGGTCCTGGGATCGAGCCCTACATCGGGTTCCTTGCTCAGTGGGAAGCCTGCTTCTCCCTCTCCCACTCCCTCTGCTTGTGTGTCTCTTGCTGTGTCTCTCTCTGTCAAATAAATAAAATCTTAAAAAAAAAAGAATAGTGGACAAAAATAATAGTAAATATGTGGGTATATTTAAATAAGCATTAATTTAAAAAATTTGATTTATGGGGTTGAAAATAAAGAATAGAACCAATACAGGACAAAAAAAATGCATATACATTGAGAGGAGAGAAATAGTCTAAAGCACTATAAAATGTTCAGATTTTTCAGAAGTAACATAAAAATTCCAATTAACTGTTAATTATACATGTTAAAATAGCTAATCTAAGTAGTAAAACAGGGGTCATATAGCATATAACTTCTAAACTAGTAGAAAAGGAAAAAATGGAATGAAAAAAATCAATACAAACAACCAAACAAAAATATCAGTTTTTGACATGATAAGAGGAAGGAAAAGGAACAGAAAAATAATGGGACAATAGAATATGCATAATGTAATGATAGAGATATCTCCAACTAGTAAGTAATATCAATAAATGTAAATGGACTAAACTTTCCAGTTAAAAGCAAAGATTATCAACATTATTTGAAAAAGCAAAAAACTGAAAACTCACATGTCAAATAAGAGTTTAATAGATAAATAACTTGTGGTATATTCATACAGTAAAATAATACACAATGATGAAAGTTATTAATAACTAGATACAGCAACACAAATCTCACAAAGCAAAAGAAGTAACAAAAGAATAAAAGCAGTATTATTCTATTCAAACAAACTTTCAAAATGTATAAAAATAATTTTAATTAGGCATACATATATGGGTGATTAAACTAGGAAAAAAAACAAGGAATGATTAACACAAAATTCAAAATATCCACTATTCTGGAGCATGTGGGTGGCTCAGTGAGTTAAGTGTCCAACTCTTGATCTCTGCTCAGGTTTTGATCTCATGGTCGTGAGTTCAAGCCCCGCATTGGGCTCCAGGCCCAGCATGGAGCCTACTTAAAAAAAATTTTTAATTAAAACAAAAATAAAATAACTACTATTTTGAATTTTAGGTGGCAGCAAAGGGATTCAGTTAAGAAGGGGCACACAGGAAGTGTCTCAGTTACTGGCAGTGCTCTATGGAACTAGGAAGCAGGTTCACAGGTATTTTTCTTATTATCTAATCTGTGTGTATACTTTTTTTTTAAAGATTTTATTTATTTATTTGACAGAGAGAGAGAGAGACAGTGAGAGAGGGAACACAAGCAGGGGGAGTGGGAGAGGGAGAAGCAGGCTCCCCGCTGAGCAGGGAGCCTGATGTGGGGCTTGACCTGAGCCGAAGGCAGACGCTTAATGACTGAGCCACCCAGGGACCCCGTGTGTATACATTTTAAAATTTTCTAAGTATGACATATTTTAAAAAATAAATTCATACACAAAAATAGATACTTTTGAAAGATGCATATATATTCAAAGACATATATCAAACATTAGACTGAGAGGAGATAGAAATGGAGATGGGGAAAAAAAAGGAAGAGGAAGCTTGCACAGAAAGATGATAATGTACAATGAACTAACATGACTAACTTGACAGCATATCTGAGATCTAACACAAGAGTACATTGATTAAAATGTGCTAGGTGTCTTATTTAGTACATTGCAGTATCACTACATTTTTTAAATAATTGTATTTAATATTTTTTATTCCCTCTTAATACTTCAGTGCATATTTAGCTTTCAGCATTATGTAAGAAAGGTATGTACAGAAAATATTCATTTTTTTGCAATATCATTAAGATTTAAAACACCAATAATAAAAATAAAAATAATAACTATGATATCCAATAGGCTTTTAATTTATAAAAATAAGAAATAGTCACCCTGTAATTTAATTTTTGTAGACAGCTCTTTCAAATACAGCCTGAAAATTTTTTTATTTCATATTTAGAAGACATGGACGAGGAGGCATGCTGTATAAGAATACTCACTGCAAGCTGTTTATATAAGAAAAAATAAAATGTATAACAATTGTGATATATTAATTTGTAATGAAATTCTATGCAGCAGTTAATGTGCACATACTAAACTTATGTGAATCAAAAAGAACTTTCAAAAACATAAGATTGAATGCAAATAGCATAGCAGAAAGTTATGTCTAGAATATCATTTATGTAATTTTTTAAATGCCCAAAACAGAAGTATCCACATATATGTAAGAATATAGTTATATACTTAGTTCAGTATAGTTATCTCTGAAAAGGAAAAAAAAATGGTCCAAGATGGTCAAATAACACTTCATAGAGCCTTGTAATAGCAGCTGCCTTAACACCTCCTTCTCTCACCACCTCAGACCCTCGGTGCACTCACCCCCCTTCAGTCTACTAACCAAGATGCCTAATGCTCAACAGCAGGGACTCCCGGGCCTGCCCCAGTGCTAGGAATGGCAAAGATTCTTACTGGTTAATGTCTGATCCTACTTGTGAAAATTTTTAAATCATCCATCCCAAAAATTGGGGATGGGATCAAAAGTTACAAAACAGTCTTCAACTGTTATCCATGAAGTTTTCTCTCTCTCCTTTTTCAAGATTTTATTTTTAAGTAATTTCTACACCCAACATGGGGCTGGAATTCATGACCCTGAGATCAAGAGCCGCATGCTCTACCAATTGAGCCAGACAGGTGCTCTGGAAGTTTTATCTCTTTTAAAAAATGAAGCAAATTTGGGGGGAAATTTCAAATTTAAATCTGTGCGGTGGGTATGTGTGAATATATACATATATACACGTAACATTTATCTATTCATCCGTCGACTTACTTACTTTTACTGTAAAACATTTCCTCTCCTAGCAAAGAAACTAGGCTTGTCATCCTCATTTAAAGCCAATAGAGGGAGGAGGAAATAAACTATTCTAACCCCCATCTTCACCCCAAGCTCAGGCTTCACCCCCTAGATGCTTTACTGTAAAGACTGGGTGGATCTTTCTCGTGGTCTTAAAAATATTAATGGAAGGGACATCAACTGATCCAAGAGGATATTTAATTTTCAGGAAGATTCTCATAGGGTCTAGCCCTAATAAAACAAGGCTGTGAACCAAGGGGGTAATTTGGTGCACTAGAAGGTAATGGGACTCAGACTACATAGTTCTGGCCCCGCATCACTGTGGCCTCTCTCATGTTATTTCCTAATTTAGAAAATTATGGGGTTGGATCAAATTATCTTAGAGGCCCTTTAGAGTCTACTTTTATATTGTTTTGGGATTGTTGGGCCTCAGTGAAATGTCAGAACCACCAAAAAGGCAAAATATAAATAAAATCCACTTTGAGGTTCCATTAGATTTAGATTCTTCACTGCTCCTTATTCTATTTTTTTTAGAGATTTATTTATTTATTTATTTATTTATTTATTTATTTATTTACTTGAGAGAGAGAGAGAAAGGGAGAGAGCATGCATAGTGTGAGAGGGGGATAGGGAGAGAGGGAGAGGAAGAGAATCCTCAAGCAGACTCCCCGCTGCGCACGGAGCCCAAGGCAGGGCTCGATCTCATGTCCCTGAGATCATGACATGAGCCAAAACCGAGTCAGCTGCTTAATTGACTGAGTCACCCAGGCACCCCTGCTCCTTATTCTAGAGTCAAGCCAGAATCAAAAGAAATGAAAGATCATTTAACCTCATGTCTTGGGTCATTCACTAGCAAGGACATGAAAGGGTGCTAGCACAGGCCAATGGGCAAATTGAACCAGACTTTCCTTTCTTCTAGCTCTCAGTTGTGCAGTTGTTGTTTTACCTCTACCTTCTAAGAATGGGGCAAAAAATAAATGCCAGTGTACAACTCACCACTGGGCTACTTTTCTGAGATGTGTGAACTGATAGATGCTTGACTTTTGATGACTTAGCCTCATGGAGCCCTTTGCTTTGGCGAGTAGCAAGCCTTCCTGGATCTGAGTGGTTTAAAAACTGGAGAGGGCCTGACATGCTGGAGATAAAAGAAGCATGAAACAGATCTAGTAATGGTGATCCAAGGTGCTTCCAAGGAGAGTCTGCATAGAGCAGTCAGGAATTGATGCTGAGGTATGCCCAGCAATAATGGCAATGTCTTCAGGAAGGTTCCACTTCAGATCCTCACAGTTTAGCCAGACTTCAGAAGGTGCTGCCTGCTGAACCTGTTGCTTGGAGACAAGGCAGATCTAGTTTCTAAAGATAGTATCAAACCACTCTTTAAATTGTAACTGGTTGAAACAGCCTGCTAATGTACATATATGCACTCATATCATACTTAAATGCTACTTATTAATCATATTTATGCATACCTTACTTGCAAATATCCTTCATTTTCAATTTCTCTAACTATCAGGAACCCTAACTATATCCCTTGAGATTCAGCCAAAAGATAAAAAATCTAACATGAGTTAATAATGTAGCATCTGATAATTTACCACAAAGATACAAATGTAGGGATCCGAAGGGGTACGTGCACCCCAATGTTTATAGCAGCAATGTCCACAATAGCCAAACTGTGGAAAGAGCCAAGATGTCCATCGACAGATGAATGGATAAAGAAGATGTGGTATATATAGACAATGGAATATTATGCAGCCATCAAAAGGAATGAGATCTTGCCATTTGCAACGACATGGATGGAACTGGAGGGTGTTATGCTGAGTGAAACAAGTCAATCAGAGAAAGACATGTATCATATGACCTCACTGATATGAGGAATTCTTAATCTCAGAAAACAAACTGAGGGCTGCTGGAGTGGTGGGGGGTGGGAGGGATTGGGTGGCTGGGTGATAGACATTGGGGAGGGTATGTGCTATGGTGAGCGCTGTGAATTGTACAAGACCGTTGAATCACAGATCTGTACTTCTGAAACAAATAATGCAATATATGTTAAGAAAAAAAAGAAGAAGATAGCGGGGGGGGAGAATGAAGGGGAGTAAGTCGGAGGGGGAGACGAACCATTAGAGACGTTGGACTCTGAAAAACAAACTGAGGGTTCTAGAGGGGAGGGGGGTGGGGGGATGGGTTAGCCTGGTGATGGGTATTAAAGAGGGCACATTCTGCGTGGAGCACTGGGTGTTATGCACAAACAATGAATCATGGACCACTACATCAAAAACAAATAATGTAATATATGGTGATGAACATAACAATAAAAAATTAAAAAAAATAATGTAGCATCTGATAGCTCATAGTAGTCTTTCTGCCCCAGAGGAATGTAAAATGTAACTTTATATTATAATTTTTATAAATTCAGTTTCCCAAGAACTTCAGTACTGCTTTAAATCCATATTTCCTACCCAGTTCAATTTCATATATTATCTTTCTTTTCTAAAGTTAAAGAAAAAGAGGAAAGCCATCTTCCATGTGTTTATTGGGTAATAAAAACAAAAACAAAAAAAATGGAGATTTCTTTTTTAAGATCAGGGGATGTATGGGGGAGGGGGAGGAGAAAGCAGATTTAGAAACTGTGGGCTAGGGGGGCTGCATGTAAGTAGGGTATGTGTTTCCTTTGCTGGTCGGTATCTTCCAGAAAATTGAACTTTCCCAGAATACAGGAATTTTCATTGAGAAAAAAAAAATCAAGACGGTGTGATTTGAATAACATGGAACAAAAAGCATGAAGGCCTGATTTTATTCACTAACCCTGAAATCCATTTTGAAATTCCTGTATTATTTCATTTTACTGATATTAAAGGCAATTATTAAAGAACAAATATCTCTGGGGTGCCTGGCTGGCCAGTCAGTAGCATGTGACTCTTGATCTCGGGGTTGTGGGTTTGAGCCCCACATTGGGTGTAGAGATTACTTAAAAATAAAATCTTTAGGGGCACCTGCATGGCTCAGTCTTTAAGTATCTGCCTTTGGCTCAGGTCATGATCCCAGGGTCCTGGGATCCAGCCCGGCATCGGGCTCCCTGCTCCCCGGGGAAGCCTGCTTCTCCCTCTCCCACTCCCCCTGCTTGTGTTCCCTCTCTTGCTGTGTTTCTCTCTGTCAAATAAATAAATAAAATCTTTAAAAAATTAAAATCTTTAAAAATAAATAAATAGAATGCAAATATCTCTAGTGAAACTTTATTTTATTTTTTTTAAAGATTTTATTTATTCATTTGAGACACAGAGATAGAGAGAGCACATGAGGAGGGAGAAGCAGGCTCCCCACTGAGCCAGGAGCCCAATGTGGGGCTCGATCCCAGGACCCTGGGATCATGACCTGAGCCAAAGGCAGACGCTTAACCGTCTGAGCCACTCAGGCGCCCCTCTAATGAGACTTTAGTCTTTTTCTCAATTTTCATTATTTAATACCTAAAAATCATTACTGCATTAATTCCTTTTCTAAGAACCAAAGAAGAGAATCAAAAAACAACTTAAGTTTTGGTGAATGAAAAAGGACAATAAACTGCTCTTCAGTCCTGGAATGAGAATGATAATGGAGACAAAGGACTTCTTAAGAATTCTAATCTTTGCTTTTATTTCCTTACCATTTTACGAATTTTATGCTCTATTAAAAACAAAGTTACTTAATGAGTTTCTCCCATATTGCCTAAAAAACAGGCTACTATGTGGGCCAAACTATACCTCTAGAAGCACAAACATATAAATCCTTCAACATCAGCTCAAACACCACCTCATTCCCTGATTCCAGCAAGGTGAGGGTAATCTCCCTCTTTAACTCTTGTAGTGTATGATCTATATTTCAACTGTTATCTCATTCAATATTGTATTATGTAAAAATCTTATCTTTCCTACTACATTAAAGGTACCTAAGAGCAGGATCTATTTCTTTTTTTTTTTAATTTTTTTAAATTAACATATAATGTATTATTTGTTTCAGGGGTACAGGTCTGTGATTCATCAGTCTTACACAATTCACAGCGCCCACCATAGCACACACCCTCCCCAATGTCCGTCACCCAGCCACTCCATCCCCCCCACCCAAGCAGGATCTATTTCTGGTTTATTTCTATCATCCCATAATGAGCACAAAAAATACATATTAAACAACTAAAGAACCCAACAGGAAAAGAAATTCCTTAATACGAAGTTAACTTATATGGATAATAGTACTGTTTTCCCAAATTAACCTTGTATAATAAAAATGTATTAGGAGACTAAAGTAAATAAAATACAGCAATATGAAATAATTGTTCTGTGGTGGTAGGTTTATACATGACTATTCCATTTTTCTATGTGCTCATAAGATTTATCAATACCTCAAATTAGAAAGATATAGTATGCTATACTTCACTATGCTTCAGAAAGTAAAAACCATGAATTTTTACCATATCAGGCACGAGAGAAAATTCCAAATCAAAGTTCACTTCCCAGAAGAAACCTGAATTGTCCAATCTGAGTGGCTGCCTTGCACAATTTGCCAGTAGAATGTTTGCGTATCAAAGACGCTGTTTCTAGGTAAACGCATCACAGAGGTCCAAGGAAGGGAAAAGTCCTCCTTGGAGTGATGCAGTAAGGTCTATGGTTATTTCCCTAATTAATGAAGTGAAAACATAAAAGTGGTTTTCATCCACATTAGTAAACTGAAGAACTCTTAAAGTGATCCCACTGAAAGTAAACCTTCTAGTAAATCTTTCCTTTGTGAAATTCTTGAAATAGTTTAAATTTTTGTCTCCAATACCTACACCTCTTCAAGGGAGAAGTACTTTGAGAGGAGAAAGGATTGAGTCAATCTGCTATTCCTAAAGCAAAAGATGATTTGTCTGGAACACTGATATTCTAATTCTTGGGAAATAACTTTTACTCTAGACAAATTGTGTCCCTATTATGTATTCTTGATACCAGATCCTTATGATTATACTTCAAATATCATCTAATCTAGTGGTTCTCAACTCTGCCTGAACATTAGAATCTCAAAGAAAACTTAAATAAATATTGATACCCTGGTCCCACCACAAGTTCTGACTTGAAATTGGTCTACATTGGAGGCTACGCATAATCTTTTCTCTTTAAAGCTACACAAGTAATTTTAATGTGACTGTAGGGTTGAGAATGACTGTTTCACTGTCTTCATTTATAACTGATAAGAATGAGGCAGCGAGAAGTGACATTCATTGGAATGAGAGTATTAGTTAATAACTAAACTAGGAAAATAAATACTCTTTTTTTCCCCTAAAAAGATTCTAAAAATTACATCCCCGAGCAGCAGGAATATAAGTATGAACACGACAGGAAATGTATTACAAAGCTTACATTCTGGTGGAAAAAGTGAACAAGGATATAAAAAAAAATCATTTTAAAAAGTAATAGGTGTTGTGAATAAAATAGGCTAATATGACAGTTATAAGGTAGATAAGTGGGCAGTTTTGATAATGTAGTCAAAGAAGGCCTGTTTTACATGTATTAACAAAAATTAACTCATATTATACATTTTATTGGATAGCCTGCTTTCATCACTTAACAATGTGTGAAAGCTGTCCTATACATCTATACACATTTATTACCTATCTATTGCTCCTTTAACAACTATATCCATCCTGAGGGAGATTTTTTTACTATTGAAATCAACCCTGTGAGGAACACTTTGATACATATATCTTTGTGTTTATGTGTAAATATTACTCTAGGATAAATTCCTAAAAGTGGAATTACATGGTCAAAGAAAGCATATATTTGGGGTGCCTGGGTGGCTCAGTTGGTTAAGTGTCTGACTCTTGATCTCAGCTTAGGTCTTGATCTCAGGGTCGTGAGTTCAATCCCCACACTGGGCTCCATGCTGGGCATGGAGCCTACTTTAAAAAAGGAAAAAGAAAAAAGAATACATTTATCTTTCTGATAGATATTATCAAATTACCCTCAAAAAGTTTATAAAAAATGGAGCTTCTGCAAAAAGGATATACTTTTTTTTTCAAGCAAGCACCAATAAGATCATTTGAATAAAAATATTTTGCCTTTCTATTCTCTGTGAAATGATCACTTCTCAATCTTTACCTGATTTGACCAATCTGCAATATATTTGAATTACCCCTCTCCCATAGAACACTTTCTTGACCTGTCTTTTAAAGCTGTCTGCCTTTGTGGTTTTCCTCATAACACACTGGACTCTGCTTTTCAATCTGCCCTCCTGGTTCCTCCTCATTTCCTTGAAAAAAAAACACTGAAGTGCCCTAGGGAATCAGTCCCTGGCTCTCTCTCTACCTACACCCATTCCCTTCATGGGCTCTTACCTAATCTCATGGACTTAAATATCTATTTCCATTTGGATATCTAAGAGGCATCTAAAAACATCTAAAACTGAATTAAAACTCAAAACCTGCTCCTGCCAAAGTGTTATCTTATTTCAACTCAGTAAATGACAACTCCACTTTTGCAGTTGCTCAAGCCAAATCCTTTCTTTCATTCTTACACCCCAACTTCCTCTTTTCATTCATTCACTTGAGCATTTCTGTTCAAGTCAGATTCCCCAGAGAAGCCTTTCTTACCACATTTCTAAAACAGTACTCTCCTGCCTCTTCCCACCATTACCCATCCTCTTAGCTTGCCTATTTTTAAAAAATGACATGTCTCAATGTCTAAAATTATATATTTCTTTATCATTGTTTTGCTTACCAGAATATTAGCTGGGGGCAGGAACTTTGTTGGTTCGCTATAGTCTCTCTAGCACCTTGAGCAGTATTTTTTGTTGTTAGCACAGTAGCCACTCAGTAACTATTTGCTCAAGGAATGAATGAATTACGCAAGTCATACAAAGATATTATTATTATTGAAAACCAGGCTGTTGGGGCACCTGGATGGCTCAGTCGTTGAATGTCTGCCTTCGGCTCAGGTCATGATCCCAGGGTGCTGGGATGGAGCCCTGCATCCAGCTCCCTGCTCAGCAGGAAGCCTGCTTCTCCCTGTCCCACTTCCCCTGCTTGTGTTCCCTTTCTCACTCACTCTCTCAAATAAATAAAAATAAAATAAAATAAATAAAATAAATAAAATAAAATAAAATAAAATAAAATAAAATAAAATAAAATAAAATAAAATAATAAAAAAGAAAACCAGGCTTTTGAGCTGGCAAAGGCAATATATTTAGAGATGAAGGAAGGTTTGGGGCCTATTCCAGGCACAGCTATACAGCTTGGGCAAGTTGTCCTTCAGTCTATTTCTCCATCTGTAAATTGGAATTTTGCCATCTTCCTCACCAAACAAGACAGCTGAAATAGTCAATATCTATTTGGTACTATAAGCTGCAGAAGTTTCACTACCTACAATTTACCAGGAACATTTGATTCAATTTTCCTCTTAATTTTATCTGTTCTGGTCAAACACAATATAATGGCATGTGTTCAGAGGTCCTCATATAAAGTTATTATATTACATCACTATATTAAGTATTATTAATTTGTGCTTTTTTTCTAATTTTTTTAAAATTTAAATTCAATTAATTAACATATAATGTATTATTGGTTTCAGAGGTAGAGGTCAATAATTCGTCATCTTATATAATACCCAGTGCTCATTACATCACGTGCCCACCTTAATGTCCATCACCCAGTTACCCCATCCCTCCATCCCCCTCCCCTCCAGCAACCCTCAGTTTGTTTCCTGATTAAGAGTCTCTAATGGTTTGTCTCACCTCTCTGATTTCATCTTGTTTTATTTTTTCCTCCCTTCCCCTAAGATTCTTTGTTTTGTGTCTTAAATTCCACATGAGTGAGATATGATAATTGTCTTTCTCTGATTGACTTATTTTGCTCAGCATAATATACTCTGGTTCCATCCATGTCAATGAAAATGGCAAGAGTTCATTTTTTGATGGCTGAGTAGTATTCCATTGTATATATACACCACATCTTCTTTATTCATTCATCAGTCAATGGACATCTGGGGTCTTTCCATAGTTTGGCTATTGTGGACATTGCTGCTATAAACATTGGGGTGCAAGTGCCCCTTCGGACAATTACATTTGTATCTTTGGGGTAAATACCCAGTAGTCCAATTGCTGGGTCATAGGGTAGCTCTATTTTTTTTTAACTTTATTTATTTATTTGACAGAGAGACAGAGAGCACAAGTAGGCAGAACAGCAGGCAGAGGGAGGAGAAGCAGACACCCCGCCGAGCAGGGAGCCTCATGTGGGGTTCAATCCTAGGACCCTGGGATCATGACCTGAGTCGAAGGCAGCTGCTTAACTGACTGAGGCACCCAGGCGCCCCTAGGGTAGCTCTATTTTCACCTTTTTGAGGAACCTCCATACTGTTTTCCAGAGTGGCTGCACCAGCTTGCATTGGTAAGAGGGTTTCTCTTTCTCCGCATCCTTGTCAACATTTGTTGTTTCCTGACTTGTTCATTTTAGCCATTCTGACTGGTGTGAGGTGGTATCTCATTGTGGTTTTGATTTGTATTTCCCTGATGCTGAGCGATGTTGAGCATTTTTTCATGTGTGTTTGGCCATTTGGATGTCTTCTTTGGAGAAAGGTCTGTTCATGTCTTCTGCCCATTTCTTGATTGGATTATTTATTCTTTGGGTGTTGGGTTTGATACATTCTTTACAGATTTTAGAAACTAGCCCTTTATCTGATGTCATCTGCAAATATCTTCTCCCATTCTGTCAGTTGTCTTTTGGTTTTGTTGACTGTTTCCTTTGCTGTGCAGAAGCTTTTATCCTGAAGAAGTCCCAATAGTTCATTTTTGCCTTTGTTTCCCTTGCCTTTGGAGAAGTGTCTAGCAAGAAGTTGCTGCAGCCAAGGTCATAGATGTTGCTGCCTGTGTTCTCCTCAAAGATTTTGATGGACTCCTGTCTCACATTTATGTTTTTCATCCATTTTGAGTCTATTTTTGTGTATGGTATAAGGAAATGGCCCAGTTTCTTTTCTTTTTTAAAGATTTTATTTATTTGACACAGAGAGACACAGCGAGAGAGGGAACACAAGCAGGGGGAGAGGGAGAGGGAGAAGCAGGCTTCTCGCGGAGCAAGGAGCCTGATGAGGGTCTTGAATCCAGGACCCTGGGATCATGACCTGAGCCAAAGGCAGACGCTTAACGACTGAGCCACCCAGGAGCCCCAGGAAAGGGCCCAGTTTCATTCTTCTGCATGTGGCTGTCCAATTTTCCCCACACCATTTGTTGAAGAGACTGTCTTTTTTCCATTGGATATTCTTTCCTGTTTTATTGAAGATTAGTTGACTAAATTGTTTTTCTAATATGTCCACTTGTGCAAATTACCAGAAAAAAATTCATCAAAAATTCTTTAATTCTACTATGGTACAATGTGGTTGTACAAGTATGTAAATATACTAAAAATCATTCAGTTGTACACTTAAATTAGGCGAATTTTATGGCATATAAATTATACCTCAATGAAACTGTTAAAAAAGCAAAAAAGAGATTCTCTAATTCTATACATGAGGCTACTGTAAAATATCCTCAGAATTTAGAAATTAGGCAAAAGCACCTACCAAAAGTCCCCCCGCCCTCCCCCCACCAAAGAATAAAGTGCAAAAGATGAACTCTGCCATTAGTGAAACATGCTACACTAAAACATGGTTTATAAAAGAAACTCAGATGTTTGGTCAAATCCAAAGTGACCTGAATAAAATCGCTATCTCAAAGAGATATCTGCACGCTCATGATCATTACAGCATTATTTACAGTAACCAATATATGGAAACAACCTGTACCCGTGGAAGGAAGAATGGATAGAGAGAATGTGATACACAATCCTACCCACCCACCCCCAAGATTTTCAACTATAAAAAAGGAAATCCTGCCTTTTAGGATAACATGGACCTTGAGGGCGCACACGAAGTGGAGAAAGATAAATACTGTAAGATATCTATATGTGAAATCTGAAAAAGCCCACTTCATATAAATAGAATAGAATGGTGATTGCCATTGGGGGTAGGGATGTTGGTTAAAGGGTATAAACTTTTAGGTATAAGATAAGTTCTGGGGATCTAATGTTCAGCATGGTGACTATAACTATAACTAACAATAGTTAGAGTAGATCTTAAATGTTATCGCCACACACAAAGCTATTGTAATTATGTGAGAGAATGGGGATATTAACTAACCTTATTGTAATTATTTCATAATAATGTGTACCAAATCATCACATTGTATATCTTAAACTTACATACCTTATGTTAATTCTCTCTCAATAATATCGGGGAAGAAAATAAACAAAGTGCCCTGTACAACATAACTTCAGAGCTATACTGGGATGACTGTAGCCTGAACACAGTAAGAACGCAGCTTGTTTTCTGGAGCAGAGCGGACAAACGCCCCACTTCAGTATGCAGAGTGGACGCCTGCGGGGGCGGGGGGGGGGGGAAGTGTCTGCTTGGCTGGTGGCTCGGGGTTAGTTTACATAAGGCCCGCGTCCTCTCCAACCCCAGATCTGCGCGGGCAGCTGACAAAATCTAGGCTTGCTGTGCTGACGACCCTCCCCGCACTGACCGACCCCGAGATCACCCGGGCACTTGGAGCCGCACGGCGCCCAAAGGGGCCTACAACAGCGCGCCGGCTCCGACGCTGGCCGAGCAAGCGTCACCCGAGATTTTAAAACGGTGACTGGCGCCACCCGGACCCTCCGACTCAGAATAGGGGTGGGGGCCCACAGCAGTCTGACAGCACGGGGGGTTAGAACGCCAGGAGGGAAGCCGCCTCAGGCCCTGCGGGTTTCACCTCTGTGGGCCAGCCCTGAGCCCAACCACGTACTGCGCGCGGGAGCCTGCCCGGAACTCTCCCTGGAAAGCCGCGCCCCCAGCCCCCGGGGCGACATCTTTCCCAACGCCCAGGCGATCACAGGAGACGTGTTTCCCTCCCGCGCGCGCGCGCGAAACAGTTCTCCCGCGAGATCGCCCCTTGGGCTCCGCCCGCTGCTCCGCCCACGAAGGGCTGGGATCGAAACCCGACCCGTCTTCAGCGAGTTCCCCGCCCTACACGAAGGCGTTATCTGAAACGGCTTCTTCCACCAGCCAATCATTTCTGCCAGCCACTCATCACCGAGTTCGTCCATCTTTCCGAGGCAACCGACGTCCAAATGCCCGCTCTTCGCTACATTAAGGACTTCCGTCCCCTGGACTGCGCACGCGCATCGGGGGGGGGGCGCAGGCGCAGAAGCAAGATCTCGGGGCGGGGGGGGTAGTCCCTAAACACGTGGGTTGGGCAGTCCCGTGCGCCGTTGGAGCTAGTGGATACTGAGTTTTGGTGGTGTCCGTCGTGGGCAGCGAAGTAATAAAGGCCATGGCACCGGCGGAAATCCTGAACGGGAAGGTGGTCTCCGCGTAAGCACCTGTCGTTGTTTTTAGGGCATGTTGGGCTGCAGGCGAGGGTTCTGAACATAGTGTGCGGGTCCCTACGTTCCCATTTTTTTGCTGGAGGGATACATGTAGCGCAAGAGTAAGGCCAGCCGCGTGGGGAGGGAGGACATAGTATTGAACCCGTCACACCTGAAGATCGGTCCCCTGCAGTCAAAGAATGGGGCTTTGGGCACAGTCCGAGTTTCTAGAAGGGCTGCCTGGTGCCTGGGCCCGCTGGCTATTGTGTTTTGGACCAGTACTCTTAACCGGCCCGACTGTGCTCCCCAAATGCAGCTACTGACGGCTTTCTGCCAGAAGAGTGTGGTTGGGACTGTCTGAAGCGCCGTAGTCAGAACTCACTAAGGCAATTTACCCCCTCAACCTATAATTCAGAGGTGAGGAGACAGATTAACGAGGTGAAAAAGCTTGACAAGGTCATAAGGCTGATTAGTGATGGAGGGATTCCTTGCATCCATGGCTTTTCCCACTACACTTGAGTCATCATTTGCTGAGTGGAACCTAATAAATTTCCTTTTCTTTCAATTTCATGCCTAAAAATCTTGTCTCCCTCCAGGCCTTAGAGTTACTTTCAAGTTTGGCTCTTGAGTCCTGCGACTGTTCCCTATTGCATTTGACCTCTGTTTGTTCTACCTCTACGGGAAATCAAAATGCTTAACTAGTGGACATGATTGCAAAACTTACACCCAGGAAGTACACCCTGCTGCTTTTTGTCTGGGAGGTGACTAGTGGAGAAATACCAGAGTAGAAGAGGGAAGGATATATTTTGTGTGACTCTCCTGGAGGTTGATCTTGGGACCGTTGACCTCACCAGTTATTTAGTAATTGCTGTAGTTGGCAATAGTAATTGTCCTGTGAACTTGCCAACTCTGTGATTAAAGGTTTTTGAGTGTGTTAGGGAGTTGTTGGTGAAACCCACCTGGGGCAAAATGATTTTTCCTGGAAGGTAAAGATGGTGGACAAAGAAGATGAAATGTACAGTAAATGGTAGTGAATCTTTCACGTTGGTAAAGAGGAACTCCAGACATTTAGACTAGAAATCACAATCCTTATATCTGAGGGCTTTTCAGCTTGTGCTGTGCTAAACTGCTTTGTTTCTGCTTGACTTTGCTTTTTGTTTGCTTATAGTCAAACCTACTCCCTTTACCAGTGGCTTTTTCTGATAAAGTCTTCCTTTTAGGGGCGCCTGGGTGGCTCAGTCGTTAAGCGTCTGCCTTCGGCTCAGGTCATGGTCCCAAGGTCCTGGGATTGAGCCCCACATCGGGCTCCCTGCTCGGCGGGAAGCCGGCTTCTCCCTCTCCGCCTGCTTATGTTCCCTCTCTGTCTCTCTCTCTGTCAAATAAATAGATAAAATCTTTAAAAAAATAAAATAATAAAAAAAATAAAAGACTAAAAAAATAAAAAGACTGTTTGAAGAGTTAATTTAGACTTGCTTTCTTGCAGGCCACTGAGAATAGGTGCTCGAGGGATATGATTTTGTTGAGTGAGAGCAAGTTAAATATGTTGGTTTGCTCCATAAAGGCAAATATATGCATTGTCTTGTTTATGTCTGTATCCCAAACACCTAGAAACTTTTCACTCCTTAGTAGTTGTGTGGCTTTAAGCAATTTAGTTAACCTGTGTATACCAAAACTTCCTCAGATGTAAAATAAAAATAATATCTAGGCCATTGAGTTGTTAGGAGAATTGAATGAATTTTTAGCTGAAGAGCATTTAGAATTGTTCCTGGCACATAATAAGTGTTCAATACATGTTCGCTGTGTTAATGATTAGAAATGAGTTAATGGATACATGGATGATTGATTCATTATCTTTTTGACAGTCATAGCTGCCTTGAGGTCAATTTCAGTGGTTCTCAACATGAACTCACATTAAAGTGTCATTAAAGTCACTCAGGAAGCTTTTTGTTTTTATTTTTTTTAATTTAAATATGAAGACATAAGTGAGTGTGCCTATCACAAGTATACAACTCAATAAATTTTTTGCAACTGTACTTACCTGAGTAACCCAGATCAAGAAGTGACATTGGCACCCCAGAAGCCCTCCTTCCTATACCCTCCAGTCACCACCTCCCACAAAGGTAATCATTTATCCTGACTTCTAATACTATAGATTAATGGTGTCTGTCTTTGAACTTTATATAAATAGCATTGTACAGTATAAAGACTTCTGTGTCTGGCTTCTTTCAATTAGCATTGTGTTTCTGAGATTATTTCATATCACATGTAGTTTAGTTCATTTATTCTTACTGCTGTATTGTATTCTACTATATGAATTTGCCACTATTTATTCATCCGTAGACATTTAGTTTCTAGTTTTTGGTGGTATGAGTTGTAACTGCTATGAGCATTCTTTTTCTTTCTTGTTTTTTTGTTAAGATTTTATTTATATGAGAGAGAATGTGAGCAGGGGGAAAGGCAGAGGGAGAGGGAGAAGCAGACTGCCCTCTGAGCTGGGAGCCCATCATGGGACTTGATCCCAGGACCCCAAAATCATGACCCGAACTAAAGTCAGATGCTTAATCGACTAAGCCACCCAGGCGTCCCATGAGCATTCTTTTACATGTCTTGGTGGGACATATACACATTTCTGTTGGTTACATATCTAAGAGTAGAACTGTAGAGTAGTAGGACAAAAATGTATGATCGGTTTTAGTAGAAATTGCCAGTCTTTCCAAGATAGTTTTGCCAATTTAGTCTCATAGGGTACTTGTGAAAAATATCAATGCTTGGGTGCCCACACCAGACTGTTTTAATTGGAATTGCTAGCAATAAGCCACTGGATTCAGATATTCTCTAAATCTTTTAAAAACTCATTTCTGTGATTCTAATGCATCCTGAAAGTTGAGAACCACTTATTTAAAACCTTAGATATAAATCTAGTTCTCATCATTGAAGTATGGTAGTGACTTGGTTATAAGGATTGAAAGCATTTTCTGGGAAAGTCTGTTCCAGGTATAGAAGGGCACCAGCCTACTCAGAGTTGATTTGGCTTCCCTTTTACAGTGCCCTGTGGTAAGGTGATCAGTTAGTTCCTACTAACACAATTTTAGACTAAGTTCTCTTTGTACTTACAGAAGATCTTTCATGTGTTAATAAAATGGCTCAGAGACTGCCATACCTTGGCACCTTGACTTTCATGGAGAGCTTGACTCCAGGAGCTGGTACTAGTCACAGTTCCTCAGAGAGAGGGAGCATTGGAACAGGGGACAGCCTTCTTGGCTCATGGGGTCATGCAGTACCCCCCGCAACTTGTGCTGAGGCTGCAACAGGCTTCGACTCTTGGGCTATGGCTCTGGGGGAACCTGAACAAGAAGGTACTTCTTACAGCTTTGAGTAGGTTGGACTCCATGTGCAGGCTCTGGGCAGTGTGTCCCCACCTGTCCTCTTTCACTAGGTCAGGGACACTCTTGATGGGAAAGGTAAATGAACTCCTTACATGGCAACCAGGGATCCTGGAGTCCAGGGAAGGGGTCCCCTATTCTCCAAGGGTGCAGGTCAGCTTTCTTGGTTGCCCGCAACTATTGGTTCTCCCTAGGAATCACTTTGCAAGCCTTCAAGGCCCTTGGGCAGTCTCTTCCCTGATACAGTGTTTGAACTGTAAAATTTCTTACTTGGAGAAAGAGTGGTACAGGTCATGAGTTCCACAGTCAGAATTTCTCCAAAACCCAGTCCACTCAGTCCATCCCGTCCTGCTGCTCAAAGTGATGTGATTTGGCCAAAGGTCATTAGGCTGGTTAATGGCAGAGGTTCAGCTGGGACAAAGTCGTCTTCTCCCAGTACATGGTGTTTTTTACTCTGTCAGGCACTTACTACTTTGCTAAAAGGAATTTCGTAAACTAACCTTTTTCTTTACAGCAGTCTTCCTTTCACTGCCATGCTTCCCACTCTGCTGAGAAAGACCATCCTTGAGTTTGGTCTACTTCTATTATTCTTCCTTTGTACCTTCCTCGGAGCTAGGACTAGACAGAGTTCATCATTCCAGATTCCATCTCTGCCTGTTCTACCCTGTGGGAAATCTAGTTGCCCAATTATCTCCCTTTGGAAGGAATACCCCCATTTCTCCCTTAAGGGGAATTCCAAGACTCTATCCTGAGTTTGACAATTGGGAGAGATCTGAGGTTTAGAGGCAAGTGTGTGTCATTTTGGGGTATTTATTCACTTTTTCAACAAATATCTGGGTGTCTTTATGAAAGCACTCTTCAGAGCCTAGAGACTATGGCAAAATAGCCCAAAACCCTACTTCTGGAGTTTGCATCCTCTTAGGTAGACAGAGACAATAAAATAGGTACAAAAATGTGAAATGGTGAAAAGTGCCAAAGGGAAAACCAGAGTAAGGAAGAGGAACAGAGATTTATGAAGCATGGGGGGATTATAATTTTAAATATGGGAATTAAGCTCATACTTATGGGAAAGGTGACTTTAGGGCAAATATTTGAAGGTGATGGCTCCGGGGGCCTACCAGTGTTATGGGGAAGGGAGTTCCTGACCAAAAACACAGCCTGTCCATGACCTCACTGGTTATTAAATGACTGCCTTGGGGTCAATCGTGATGGCCCCAGAGAAGCCGACTGAGCAGAGTTGCTGAGAGAAGTACATTGTCATTGGTGGTGAGAGCCCACCCTGGCTTAACAGAGGTGTCCTTCTAAGAGATTATTCATAGGAGTGAATAATAAGATTCTTCAGTCAGTTGGGAGTCTGCCTTTGGCTCAGGTCATGATCCCAGAGTCCTGGGATCGAGTCCCGCATCCGGCTCCCTGCTCCGAGGGGAGTCTGCTTCTCCCTCTCCTTCTGCCGTTCCCCCTACTTGTGCTTGTGCTCACGCTCACTCTCTCTCTCTGTGAAATAAATAAATAAAATATTTTTTTAAAAAGATTATTCAAAAGAGTGGAAATTAGATGGAAGAACCACCCTGGTCTGGTTTTCAGGCTAGAAATTACAGTTCTTCACTATGTGTTCTTTTCAGAGTGGGTCCTACTGAATCTTGTGTGATTTGTTTGCCCTTCCCTTCTCTTTGTTTGCTATACTGGAGTCCTCCATTGGTGGCATTTTTCTTGGTCAAGTCTTCTTTCTGGAAAGACTGGTTGTGAAGAGACAGGGGTTTGCTGCTTGTCAGGTCAGTGAGAGAAGTTGCTCTTAGTTTTTGTAGGTTGAGCAGAGCAGGTTGGATAAGTCTGTAAGCTCCCTGCGGGCGGTATCCCCAGAGCTAGATACAACACTGCCCTCTCTGGGGATCCCTGGGTGACTTAGTTTACCTCTTAGTGCCTTAGTTTCCTCATCTGTATGTTGGAGGAGTAATGGCCCCTAATTCATAAGGTTGTTGAAATTAAATGAGTCATTACTTGTAAAGCATTTAGAGCATTCCATGGCACATAGTAAGTTTTAATGAATTGGTCCTTAGGAAGTACATGTTGAATAAACAAGTCGTGTTTGTATTTATTAAAGCTGTATTTTTGGCAACTGGCTTACAACCTTGAACCTTAAAATTAGAATTTATCCTACTGGTCAAAGATAAAAATGGAACCATGCATGGCTATACATTTAGCTCCAGGGCCAGAACTCTTTCTGGAAACAGAATTTGCTCATCACAGGGAAGGGCTACTAAATGTTGATAAGCTTTTTATTTTGTCCTGTAGATAAAATACCTGTAGACCCTTCTGTGCTTAAAAAAAATTTGCCTGTAATGAGATCCAAAGTGCAGGCCTTTCACAAGTTATCTGGAACCTTGAATGCCCAAGTTGGCTTGAGTCTGGGAGCCTTGTAGGGGAGGAGGTGGGACCTTGTGCGAGGTTGTAAATAGCCAGGCCCTGGAGTATAGTTACCCCTGGCAGAGTCTGGAGCTGGCAGCTGACTTCTTTGACCATAGCACCAGCAAAGGTCCTGACACAGGACGTGGCCAGGAATAAGTGTCCTCATCCATCAGGAAGGTTGGCGTCAGGCAGCTTGGGATTTGGACAGTGGGGCTTTGAGTAGGGGTGTGTGTCGGCCCCTATGTATCTCTATTTGCATGAAGAATCCTCGGGAATGGGGCGCCTGGGTGGCTCAGTCATTAAGCATCTGCCTTCGGCTCAGGTCATGATCCCAGGGTCCTGGGATCGAGCCCTGTGTCCGGCTCCCTGCTCTGCGGGAAGCCTGCTTCTCCCTCTCCCTCTCCCACTCCCCCTGCTTGTGTTCCCTCTCTCACTGTGTCTCTCTTTGTCAAATAAATAAATAAAATCTTTATTAAAAAAAAATTCTCTGGAAGAAGGATTATCAGGCTGGCCTAACACGGAGGAGGGTCCCTGGAGCAGAGGGTTAAAGGCTCCCTCCCCTTTCATTGACCCTGGTAGGGGCTGGGCAGGGTAGAGGTGAAGGCCTTCTTGGCCAGGGCAAGTCAGTCAGCCTCACTTTCCTGTTCCATACTAGGGGTGGCGATAGCCATGTTTATATCCCGGGGTTGTGAAGAGGATTAAAGAGTGTGTAATGTCAGGCTCTCGGAACATGCCTGTGTGCTACTGCAGTCGTGACCGATTCTCTGACATCAGATCCACAGTGCAGAAAGCCCCAAGCACCCCTGCGCCGTGCAGTTAGCTTCCCCTGCTACTTTCCCGTAAGGCGTCTCCTGGCACCCTATAAATCCATGAGTTTGAAGGAGTGGCTAACCAGGCCACAGGCAGGATCCCTCAGCCACCCGGGCCACCTCGCCCTCCATTTTGCAGTTTCTGAAACTTCAGCCAGAAGGACTAACATGACCAGGGCTTAGAAGTCTGGGGCAGGGACTCTATAGTGCATTCTTTTGCCTTGCCAAGGGCTTGTCCCTTGCTTGCTAAAAGGAATTGCAAGCTTGTATCCACTGGATTTGTCTCTTCCTGTTAGGAGATGAATGGACTAATTAATCTGTTTGGAAGGTTTCCAAACTGCTTCTCTTCAGAAAGTCATTTTCAAGATTGGAGACAAGTCAAACCTTCTTGCTTCGTTAGCTAAGCTTATTTTCTTTGCCCCCTTGCTTTTGATGAAAAGCTCTTCCCCTGGAGCCTGGGTAGGAGAAGTACAGCTTTGAGTTGTTGGTGCTTGAGGAGTATGAGGAAATAAGGGAGTGTTTCTATAAAAGGTTTTGCCAGAGCCTGTAAGAAATTTATCTTCACTGACTTAACATGATAAACGATCTTTCATTTTGATACCCAAGTATTAGTCCCTGTTTATTTAGTAAGCAGCCTTTTAGACCTAAGCCCTTTTTACCCAAGGTTTTCCTTTAGCCTTCTCTAAAAGCAGAAAGCTCAGGTGAGGCTTTTCTCAGATAAGAGTTCTTTGCCTGCTCTTCCCCTCCAAGTGGAGGCCCCCAGTCTGCCACCTTCTTTCCACATTCCACTTGGATGATGATCCCGAGGCCTGCTTGGGACTTGGGGCCATCATCAGCTCTGATGGCCAGATCTGTGGTTAATAGTGAGACTGATTCTGGGTGTTTGGCTCTCACTTACAGATCCTCATAGTTGGGGCTATCATCCCGTGATGTCTCATAACGCTTGCTACCAACTAATGCTTACAAAATGGTGGCCTAAAGGCCAAATAGAGTTATATATTTTGTTGGGCTTACAGTTATTTTTAAAAATTGGATTACTTCCCAACACATTTATGTGTGTAATTATACTCCCAAATCTGGATGCCTGGCTTTTTGAAAGGAGATGGAAGCTTAGCAATGCTGTACTCTCTATTCTTAATGTCACCAATTTGTCGGATCAGAGTAGAAGCTGCCCTCTCTCCCATATGAGGGGAGATGGAGGTGGGACTGCATTGTTCAGGAATCCTACCACACCTGGTTGTATTCACCTGAACTCTGACTCTATTCAGCTGAACTCATTCACCTCTGAACTCTCAAAAAGGTGTCTTTGTGACCTTTCTCTAATGCACTTTTTTCTCTCTCTCTCTAATGCACTTTTAATCCACTTTTAGATTCCTACCTTTTATGAAACCTTTCTTGATCAGTTCAACCTAGTTTCCCAGCTCCATTTGTTCCTTCTAGATCAGTGGTTCTCAAATGGGGCCAGTTTTGTCCTTTTCTCCACCCCAGGGCGCATTTGGATGTGTTTGGAGACATTTTTGGTTGTCATATGGGGAGTGGCCGTGTGCTAGTGGCATCAAGAGGCAGAAGCCAGGGATGCTCCTACTAAACATCCTACAATGTAGAGAAGAGCCCCCCCTGCCCCCCAACAAAGCATATCTGGCCCAAATGTCAGTAGTGCTGAGACTGATAAACCCTGATCTAGAAACTTAAGGTAAGTAGTTATTTTATGATTGTGTATGTGGATGACCTGTACACTCACTGGGAATTAGATTCATTAGAAATTTATACCATTTAGCCATATTCATGTCATGAATATCAGGCAATTTACCTTCCTTAGGTCTTTGAGAGTTTGAGAGAATTGGGTGCAAGAATTTTACATTATAAATTTTTATTGGAGCATAAAATAGATTCACATTAAGCTTTCAAATATATATTTGAGGTACCTCTCAAGTTTAGTATATATTTGCATTAATTATAATTCTTATTTTAAATATTCTTCAACATAATGAAGGAAAGTACTGATGTTAGTTGACTGTTCTGTATACTGATACAATGTAGCTGTTACTATTATGTCATGTAGCAGTGAAAACAATCAGTTTTTGAAAGAAGGTAATTTAGTCTTTAAATATGACTTAACTAGGAATTTGAAGTATATGTATTTCTTGGAACACTAGGTGGCCTCATAATCACAATGGATTTTACAAGGAACTACATGGTTTTTTTTAAAAAATCTGAAGTATTTTTTAGCAGTATAAAAGTTGTTATGGACAAATGAAATAAAACAACAAATGAACAACATGAAAATAAAGCAAATAAAACATTTGTGTTGTACCACACTGTTAAAATCTTACAACAATAATCTATTCCTTGGGGGAAGAAGCAAAAGAAATTTGTGTCCTTTAGAAAAGCCCTACATACTGAAGATGAATGTCCTTCCTTTTTCTCTGATCAATTACTAAAGGCTTATTCTGTGTACCTTTGAGAATCATTTGAGAATTACTCTAAGCTTGTGCTACATTTCAGTGTTAACTGAGGCAGCTTTATTTTCATCATGTAGATTTCTTAGTCAATTGGTTAAATACCTTTTACTGCTTCCTTTTTCCACCTACAGCTCTGTTGAAATGTACCTGTTGGGTGATTTTAGCAGTGCTTTTTTTTCTCAGTCATAAAATGTCCAAAATTTGAAAATGAGCCATCATGTTAAATAATGAGTTGTAATTTGTAGTGGACTTTTCCAGGAATAATTGTATAAGATTTTGGGCAAAAGAGATCCGGATGACTATTTAAGGGTATTAGGGTTCTTTGGGGGTAATGTGATTCTATAGGGATGTGCACCTTCAACTTTTATTGATTAGGCTCCTATACAACTGTATGTGACAGAAGTTGACTTGGAGAAAACCAATAGTAATGCACATGACTCTTGTCTGTAGAGATTCGAACACATTTTGACAGGTTGAAATAGAAATGATTTCTACCTTGATTTTCGCCTGTTAGAAAAAAAAAGATAACCCCAAACATTGCATTTTATTGGCCAATAGCAGTGCTTCTCAACCTTGGGTGCCATTAACATTTGGGCTAGATCACCGTTTGCTCTCTTGGGCATTGTACAATATTTAGTTGCGTCTCTGGCCTCTACCCACTAGATGCCAGTAGCCACTTAGTTAAAACTGCATCTGTGTCTGTATCTAATTGGCTATGATTATTTTACTAGTATCAGTCTAACAGGACCAGAGACTGTAATGGTTTACTGCTACTTTGTCTCACCACATTCACTGGCACTCTAGTACGGATTTCTCCTATGCTGAGATTGAGATAGATCTTCCCTTAGGTTTTAGAGAATGTTGATGCAGGATGGTAAGACTCTGGCATCCAGAGGTCTGCTATTCAGGGGTCAAGGGAGTCTTTCCAAGTGCCTATTTCTGCCTCACTTTGCCCCAGAATCTTTACCAGGATAGTGTGACTCATGGACCATGGCTAGAAATCAAGGCATCTGCAACTCAAGGAAGTTTCTATTGATTTAGGAGGTTTCAGTGATTCAGAAATTGTTCTAGCATTTTAACTGTTAGAAATAAGGAACTATAAAAACTGAAGAGTTTTCTACCATTTAACTCATCACAGCTGTCTGACCCTAGAAGAAAGGTCGATGAGGGAAGGAGTGTTAACTTTTCTCTCTGTGTATGTATTTCATAGTTTGTTAGCTTCAGGCATGCTTGACACTTGGCTTTTGTTATTCCACTTTTCATTTGAGTTCTTCAGTTAGTAGCCAGCCCAGAAAACCAAGGCAGGGAAAAATTTTTAAGGGACCATGGAGACCTAATTCAACTGTCATGATTTTTTTTCCTTGCTAGAGCAGAAAACTTTCTGCCTATTACTTTAGTGTTCTGATTCTTGTTGATTGTGGTCTCTGTACATTTTTAAATGTCTCATGCTATTCTGATCATGTCTCATAAAGAGGCCTATATGTTAGCTTTTAAACAAATCTTTCTAGTTAGAAGAATATCCCTGCTAATGCAACTTCAAAAACAGTCCTTCTTAGAAAAAGTTTAAGGGAGTCATTGTAACTGATCTCAACCTATGATCTTTTTTAGAAAAAAAATTTGCATACTTAGACCCATTTAAATTATAGCACAGAAAACCCAGAACATGTTGGGGCATCTGGGTGGCTTAGTTGGTTAAGCATCCGACTCTTGGTTTCGGCTCAAGTCATGATCTCAGGGTTGGGGATTGAGCCCCACACACAGTCAGCTTGAGATTCTCCCTCTCCCCATCCCCTTGCTAGCTCGCTCGGTCTCTCAAATGAATAAATAAATCTTAAAGAAAGAAAATACAGAACATTTTGTTCTTTGCTCTTAACCTACTGGGCTGAAATATTTTCCACCTATACCACCTTGTAGTACTGGGTTCTCATAGCTTGCTACCTGCTCGGTAAAAGTGTTATTTTTAGTTGTCCCGAGACTCACTTTTTCAGGTCTTGGATGGTCATTATTCTAGAAACCTTATAAGATTTGGTAAATAAATTCACAGTATCAGTATGAAATCTGCTCTATGCCTTAAAATATTTGTGGTCGTCAGTCCTTCCAACTCTATTTTACAACTCCCCAAACCTCAGAGTCATCTGTAGCCCTGGCATTTTCTCTGTGCTTCATGTTAATACATCTAGAATCTAACCACTTCTTGCCAGCATCCTATAGATACAGTAGTCCAAGCCACCATCACCTCTGGCCCAGGCCAAGTTTTGAATAACTTCTTGCTTGTGTCCCTGATTCTTACCTTTCTCCCTATAGTCTGTTCCCAATTCAGCAGCCAGGGGTAATCCTTTAGAAATGTTAAGTCCTATCCTGTCAGCAACCAGGAATAATCCTTTAGAAATGCTAAGTCCTATCACATCAGCCCTGTTTCAAGTCCTCTCATGGCTTCCCATCACATACATAATAAAAGACAGGCTACCTGGGTCTACCTGATCTGGTTGCTGCTTCTCCTGGGACCTCATTTACCCACTCAGGGCCTTTGCACTTGCTGTTTTTTCAGCCAGTTGGCTCTTAGAAAGCCACAGGACTGCTCAGAGCCCATTTCTATATCTTTGGGAAGAGGAAAGCCTCTCCTCCCTCAGTTACCAACATTATTGAGAATCTCAGATACAGGTGTCCCCCATGATTCGAAAGTACAACGTTCCTATGAAACCTTTCACAAGCCAAAGTGGCACAGAGCGAAGAAGCAGTTACCATTAATTTATATGGAAAATTTTTTGAGCGTTCCCAGACCCAAAAAATAACCTTGCTTAGGCTTTTCTGATACCTTAGGGCGCATCTTGCTAATAGATGCACAAAATAGTGCCTCTGTAAGGGCTTGCTGCAAAACAAACACTGGATGCTATTTTTGTTTTTTGCCTTTTTTCATAAAAGGGAAAATCCTTTGGATTCCTTTCGGTTAGTGAGAACAGGCACTAATGTAGGTCTTTCTGAAAAGTGAAGTAGAGAAACCTGAACTGCTGGATTTTTACCATGGCTGTATCAAGCTGTTTTTGCTGTTGTTCCTGATTATTGTCTTACATTGTGCCTAGAGATGCTTTTTCCACCCCCAGCAAATTTTTTTTTTAAAGATTTTATTTATTTGAGAGAGAGAGAATGAGAGATGGAGAGCACTAGACGGAAGAGGGTCAGAAGGAGAAGCAGACTCCCTGCTGAGCAGGGAGCCCGATGCAGGACTCGATCCCGGGACTCCAGGATCATGACCTGAGCCAAAGGCAGTCGCTTAACCAACTGAGCCACCCAGGCGCCGACCCCCAGCAAATTTTGCGTGGGTTGGGAGCATTAAAGGAGAACCAGTAGGAACCTGTGTCTAGGCCTTTGCAATTTGAATAACTTCTTGCTTGTGTCCCTGATTCTCACCTTTCCCCCTATAGTCTGTTCCCAGTTCAGCAGCCAGGGGTAGCCCAGCACTCCATCCAGTCAAGCAGGGGAAGCAGCCAAGACTGGAACTGCTGGGGTGTTTCAGTGGCAGGCCAGGGAAGACATGGTGGCTCCAGTATTTCCTATTCTCTTGTGGCAGAGCAGTGCTGTGGCCTCTGTTCAGGTCATATCCCAGTGAAACAAAATCCAACAGTCTATTCATTCTTTTGAACTGTACTATTGTATAGGATAATTGATACAACTGATTTTTAAAAATAAGGTCACTAGCTAGAAATACAGCTTTGAACTCTTAAGTATGACCACTTATATCATTCAACATTCTTACCATTGATGAGGCTAATCCAAATAATCTATTTCTTGTGACACCTGTGCCTATTTATGTCAGTGGATTGTAAAGTGTGCAGAACTGGATCAGGGAGTAACCACATTAGAAAGAGGGAAGAGATGTTTGCTAATGTCTGTAATAGCGGTTAAGATGAAGAAAGGCAAATGACAAAAATGGTCCTTCACCAGAGACAGATCCTGTTCAAGTTCACGACTGTATCATAACTGGGCAAAGTTGGACTATTTTGAATATTTACTTAGGGATGTAATTTAATGTACTTGATGTCCTGTTGCATTGTTGAGAAGTTTCATGTTTCATGAGAGGTGATACTTTTTTTTTTTTAAGATTTTATCATTTATTTGACGGAGAGAGACTGTGAGAGAGGGAACACAAGCAGGGGGAGTGGGAGAGGGAGAAGCAGGCTTCCCGCTGAGCAGGGAGCAGGGCTCGATCGATCCCAGGACCCTGGGATCATGACCTGAGCCGAAGGCAGACGCTTAACGACTGAGCCACCCAGGCGCCCTGAGAGGTTATACTTTTGACCTTGTGTTAAATTCTTTTGTAAGGAAAATTCTTTTGTGAATTAGAATATAATTTATAAATTCATACTGACTTTGGAGTGGGATTCATTGATTATCATTCAGCCTTATGTGGATACCCTGTGATCATCTTACCAGGGAAGGTTGAGTGTGTTTGAGCTCTAGTTCTTTACTGCAGAATTTTTTCATGTAGCATCTGGGGAGAAGAAATGCTGAAAAAGATGAGGATAAGCAGCCTTCCAGAAATGCTGGTTCAAGTTTTCATTTGTTCACTCTGTGATTTTGAATGCCAACAACTAAAATGTTTTTTTTTTTAATTTAAATTCAGTTAATTAACATATAACGTATTAATTTGTTTCAGGGGTACAGGTCTGTGATTCATCAGTCTTATATAACACCCAGAGCTCATTATAGCACATACCCTCCCCAGTGTCCATCACCCAGCCACCCCATCCCCCCACCCCGTCCCCTCCAGCAACCCTCAGTTTGTTTCCTGAGATTTAGAGTCTCTTATGGTTTGTCTCCCTCTCTGGTTTCGTCTTATTTCGTTTTTCCCCTCCCTTCCCCTGTGATCCTGTGTCTTGCTTCTCAAATTCCTCATATCAGTGAGATCATATGATAATTGTCTTTCTCTGAAACCTAGAATGTTTTAAAATAACTGTCCCCATACCTCGTGACCCAGTCAGTGTCATTAGGAGTTAGAAAAGATCCATGTCTACTTGAGTCCTGGAGGGTGGATGGGAAATTCATGGTACATACTATATCAGATAATGCGTATTCAGTGAAGATGTTTTGAATTTAAAAGAGAAATACATGTAATAATCCACATGGCTTATTTGTGCTTGAAACACTCGATGTTAATTCCAGCCTTTTCTTTTCCTCTAGGCAAATAAGGGAGAGACTGAAGAACCAAGTCACTCAGATGAAGGAGCAAGTTCCTGGTTTTACACCAGGCCTGGCAATTGTACAGGTATTGTGATCGTGTTATTTCCACTAATATCTTCCTCTCCAAACCTCTCAGCAGCACTTAAGACAGCAAGCACTTCACATCTCTCCTTTTGTTTTGCTTTGTTTTGTTTTGTTTTGTTTTCCGTGAAACCTCCTTTCAGGTTCTCTCTGCAGGCCACCCCTCTTCAGCTCAACTTGTAGATGTTGGTGTGTCCTGGCCCTCTGCTATTCTCTGTGGGCACCTTTTCCCTAGTCCAGTGTCTCTTGACCTTTGGGTTTTAGGACCGCTTCACACTTTTCAGAATTTAAGATCTTAGAGAGGTCTTATGTTTATATGGATTTACCATTGATATTTACTGTATTAGAAGTTAAAATAAGTTTTTAAATATTTATACATTTTAAAATGCCAGTAGTAAGTTTATTATATGTTAGCATAAGTAACATTCTTATGGGAAAAAAAAAAAAAAAAACTTTTGGGGCATCTAGGTGGCTCAGTCGTTAAGCGTCTGCTTTCAGCCCAGGTCATGATCCCAGGGTCCTGGGATCGAGTCCCACATCCAGTTCCCTGTTGGGCGGGAAGCTTGCTTCTTCCTCTCCCACTCCCTCTGCTTCTGATCCCTCTCTCGCTGTCTCTCTCTGTGAAATAAATAAATAAAATCTTAAAAAAAAATAACTTAAAAAACAAAATGTAGTGAGAAGAGGGACATTATTTTACATTTTTGCAAAAACACTATACTATCTGGCTTAATAGAAGACGGCTGGATTCCCATCTGCTGCCTCCTTGAGCCTTTTGCTACACGCTGGCTTGAGTGAAATATATGAAGAAAATCTGGTCTCCTGTAAATGTATAGTTGTAAAAGGGAAGGCTGTTTTTAGTCCTCTTCCCAGATAAGTGTGGCTGCTTTTCTTTGTTACTACAACAGGACTTCGTAAGTTTTACAGGTTAGTTGCAGTGTGGAATCTGAAAGTGTTATCAGTGAACTTTCCTGCTTGGTTACATCAAAATCCGTTGTATTTTGTTGCAGTTTGAATGGATATTTACCCATCCTTGGTTTGTTTTGTCCTTCATTTCTCATTTGGAAAAAAATGATTCGCTGAATTATGCAGATTTTCCAAATGTTAACGCATTTCATTATGCAATATAAAGAAAATCACAGGTGTTAATATTGCCAACAAACTCATCAGAAAAAGTTTGTAATTATTGAGAAGTTTATCAAGCTCACAGGAGTGGATAAAAAAGTTCTCATTTTCACTTGAAAGCTCAGATTTTGCCTTTAGCAAAATCTGTTAGCTGTTTTCCTTGAAGTAGCAGGCTCACTTTGTCCAATTTTGAGAAAATATTTGCCAAATATTCAAGCGTGAATAATCATTGTCAGTTTTTTCAAGTAAAGATAGTGTTCCATTTAAAAAATGCGGCAGTTCTGCTTGCAAGGCCAAAAAGCACAGGCTTTTCCTGGTGACAGCCACCTCTGTGTGGGACAGAAGTGCTTTACGAATGCTTCCCAGTTCTCAACGCAGGGTATTAAGACGACATGAATGCAAGGGCTCAGGTCTCATAAAATGAAACAGTTTTCCTGCTTCATCAAGAACGCTTTTTTTTTTTTTTAGATTTTATTTATTTATTTGAGAGAGAACAAGAGCGAGCGAGAGAGAGCGAGCACACACAGAGGCAGAGGGAAAGGGAGAAGCAGACTCCCTGCTGAGCAGGGAGTCCCACGTCGGACCCACTGAGCCACCCGGGCGCCCCCATCAAGAGCACTTCTAAGTGAAATTGGCATCTGTTTTTACAGTGTGTGGCGTGACTAGTATCATTTGGTGCCACTGCCTTGATTTGTGCTAAGTCACTGGCAGTCTTACCCACCATTACCTGTGCAGCATTAATACAGATGTCATCCTACAGTGAAAAAGGCAGATGACATCATAGTATCATGATAAAATAGTCTGGCACTCGCAGAGCTTCTGAAAGGGTCTTGCGGTTCCCCCAAGAGTGTGTGAACCGTGGTTTGGGAACCGTTGCCCCAAATCTGGTAATTTAACCTGGCTCTCAGTACCAGCTCTAGGTCAGTAGCTTCTAAACCTGGGTTTCTTCTGAATTCTAGACTCTTGGTTTCTAGGACATCTCTCATTTCCCTTCCTTTTCTAATCTCCTTTGCTTACTGTTCCTCATTTTCCTGATACCTAAAGCATTTGAATGCCGCAGGGCCCAGCCATGAAGCCTCTTTTCCACCTGTTCTTTCCCTAAGTGAGCTCACTCAGTTCTCCCAGCTGCTGGGAGATTTAGGCCCCTCTCCAGGGTTTCTTGCCTGAGCTCCTGATTCATCCCATAGGAGGCATTCAACAAATGTTTGTTGTGTAGACAGACAGACAGATGTACATTTGAAGGGTTGATTTGGATGACAGGAGACTGATAACTTTCATTTGAAATGCCCTTTAGAGATGCCTGCTTCCTCAATTCACATTTCTGTGTGTGTGTGTGTCTCCATGTGTTATCATCTAATCCCTTGCTAAGTTTCTGTACTGTGTTCATCAAGAATTTCAGAGTGAATAGTTCTTAAATATTTCCCCTACTGCTGTTCATTGTCTAAGAGGCCTTAGCTGCGAAGAAAAGCACAGAAGGCCTGTGGTTCTGTCTGGTGTGTTCTCTGCTGTGGTGGGTTTTTTCCTTTTTTTGCAAATTAATGGGAATCAAAGGTATATGTTGTGGGCGTTCACTTGGGACATCTGGGAGACCAGTTATTTCTTGGCTTATTCTTGTAAATCGTTTGTTGTAGAAAGAGTAAATGTGGTAGGCAAGAACTTTATTTCTGTAAACCTTTCAGAAGGTTTCAGAAAGGATCCAAAATAATTCCAATTTTAGCAATATTGCGATTTTTTTTCCTGTTTTTAAGATTGACTTCCAAACTTGTATTTTAAATTTATTGATTGCAAGTGTTTTCGTTACATAAACACTGTTCTGCAGCTTGTCTCCTGTGTCCTTGCCAATAAAACAGTGGTAGAATATTTTAATCTTGCGCTTTAGCACCAGATTCAACATCTTTCCACGATGCAAGGCCTACACATTATGTTGGAATCACATCCCTGCTGCCTCAGACCTCTTGTTTTTTCCCTCCTGGTGACTGACACCACTTCCCACACACTCAGCCAGAAACGCAAGCTCTTTAGGATTTCTGTCCCTCAGTCCCTTAAGACCCCTTAGTGAATATCATGCTATTGATTGTGCCTCTCATAAGCTCTTGGTATGTGTTCCCTCCTTTCAGTTTCTACTGCTCCCACCCTCTCGGGCCACTACAGTCACCTGCTTACAGGTTTTAGGCTTCTGATCTGGACACTTCCAGTCTGTCTTTCTAGCTACAACTGCAGGACTGGTCATAATCCATCCAACCACACCCACGCCATCCTTTGTAGAAGGAATGACAGTATGTACAGGATCTCTCCCTCCCCCTCTGCCCCCTCCCTCTCCCTGCTCACACTCGCTTGCTCTCTTTCTCTCAAAATAAAATAAATAAAATCTTAAAAAACAAAAAGCAGGGATTAGTTAATTGTGGCCCATATCCAAATGCTGCCCAGGTTGGAAAGGGTAAGAATGAAGCAGAAGAATATATGATAGATTATGTGGCCTCCAAAAGCTAAAATATATACAAACAAAATAGTTTGCAGACTCTTGGTGTTAAAAAAAAAGTCTTGAGGCACCTGGGTGGCTCAGTTGGTTAAGCATCCAACTCTTGATTTTGGTTCAGGTCATGACCTTAGGGTCGTGGGATCAAGCCCTGCATTGGGCTCTGCCCTGAATGTGGAGCCTGAGTAAGATTCTTTCTCCCTCTCCCTCCCCACCTCTAAAAAATAAAAGTCCCTAACTTGTTCAGGGATAGGACTTTTTTAGAATAATGTAATTCATCTTTTTCAAGGAAGAAATTAGCATTACTGGTAAAATGTTTCAGTGATTTTCTTGATAAACTGATAGGATTAAGATTTGTTCTCAGAAACCGGTCTTCCACCTACTCATTTGACTGTCAGTCAAGAATCTACTGTTCTCAACTAAACATTCGTTCTGCATCTAGTCTCTAGTCTATCAATGATTGTATAACCATTTTTCCCTACAAAATGTTCATACTGGGGCACCCGGGTGGCTCAGTCAGTTAAGCATCTGCCTTGGGCTCAGGTCATGATCTCTGGGTCCTGGGATTGAGCCCTGTGTCAGATTCTCTGCTCAGCGGGAAGCCTGCTTCTCCCTCTTCCTCTGTGGTCTCTGTCTCCCCCTCTCTCTCTCTCAAATAAATAAATTTTAAAAATTAAAAAAATAAATTAAAAAAATAAAATGTTCATACTGAGAGTCTTTGGATTGGCTTTTAAGAGGTCTTTTCCTTTGCATTAGGATTATAATAAAACTTTGATATATGCTTATAACTAAAACTATTACACTTTCTTTTTAAAACTGGTCACAGTTTTGGAGTTTATGGTTTGTTTGGGTTTTTTTTAAGATTTTAGTTTTAAGTAATCTCTACACCCAATGTGGGGCTCAAATTTATAACCCCGAGATCAAGAGTCACATACTCCACCAGCTGAGCCAGCCAGGCTCCCCTGGTTTTGGAGTTTTAGAAAAATTCTTTCGGAAACATGCAGACAGAAAACAGTTACCTATAAAAGAACCACAACAAAAGACTTGAGACTTCTCTTCTGTCACACTAGATGCCGAAGATAGCATCTCTGAAGGAAAATGTTATGACTCCAGATTCAGCCAAGTGAATCCTGTCAAGGGCAAAAACAGCAGAAAAATATTTTCAGATACACGTAGACTCAGAAAAGTGCCCACATACCTTTTCTGGGAAAGTGACTTAAAGTTGCATTTCAGCTACCTGGGGGGATGTAGGAAAATAAACTATAGAACAGAGAAGTTGTGGTTTAAAAAGGACTGGCCATGAGCAGTCGAACCATTTAATCTCAGAGTTAAGTTTAAATAATTCAGTGTAGTTATAAATACTAATGAAAATGTGAAGAACAATACTGTTGTATTTGGAACCACCTCCTTTCCTACTCAGATCTAAGAATCCCAGAGTGTCTCAAACGTGATAACTGAATCCAGGAGGGCTGGGTGGTAGTGACAAGGAGCACATAGAGGAAATGACTGAGGAACAAATATGAGAGGCTCCGAAATTCTAGCAGTTCCCCACAGGAAGAAGCTAATGCAGAGAGGTGCAGGTAACCCATAAAAAATCAAATTCCCCTCAAAGGATTCCTCTGATTCTTGAAATTCAGAGGAGCACAAGCAAAACTGAGAACTATCTATAAAGAACAGCTGAAGCTTAAGCATAAGGCCAGGTTCTGGAACCCTGAGGAGAGCTTCCAGTGACAGCAGCAACGTGACTGACAGGGACTGGAAATACTCTGTTCCTAAGGCCAACTTCTTTCTCTGTGGTTGTCCTGTTTAAAGGAGTGCGGCGTCTGTTGTCTGTGGTATCAGCAGGCCTGCCGTTTTTTCCCTCTGCAGTTCTACGAGCAACCAAACTTACATCGATCACGGGAACTTGGAAAATATCTGTAAAATAACATTTTACAGATAGATGATTACAAGTGAAAAATTACAAATATATGTACATGATGAAAGACACTGAGGGAACATAGCAAGATGCAGCGTGGTGATTCAGAGGACTTGCTTCTGCACCATGCCTTCCCCTCTCTCTTGAGGGCAGCACATAGCCCTTTGCCTTGCATAGGTGTCTCTTCCGTGTAAGCTAGAATTAGTTTCACCCCAGCTGGTTTCTCCTCTGTGTAGCTGGGCAAGAGAACTTTCCACTGCCCCTGGGGGTGGGAGAGAGGGTGCAGAATATACCCTCTGGGTGTTCTTGGCTTCCATAGCCATGGTGTTTTTCTTGCCTAATGACAGTTCAGCCCTCCGTGCTCTGTTCTGTTATGTCAGCTCAAAGGCAGACAAATTCCACGTTTCAGGTAGGGCTGTGGCACCTTCGCTCAGTTTCCAAGGCAGATGCATATGTCCCCTCCTTTTTTTTCTTGTGGCTTTTTCAGTGGGAATTGGGTGGGCCTTGTTTGGGGAGGGATTGGTAACACCACCTGTGTTCACATCTCCGTTCTGTCCCAGCATTCTCCTGTTCTCCTGTAAAGGTCTCTGCAGCAAGAGTCTCATGATTAAACGTTCCTTTTATCAAAACTAAAATTTTAGAAGCTTTTCTGTACACTTTGCCTTTCCTTGATCATCTGATTTACATGTATTTATTATTCTAGGTTGGCAACAGAGATGATTCTAATCTTTATATAAATGTGAAGCTGAAGGCTGCTGAAGAGGTAAAACCCGGAACAGCTGCGCCGTCACCCCCACTCCCCTCCCCAGCTCTTGTTGATGACCCCTTGTCCTTTGCAACCCTCCCTGTAAAAACTGTCATTGGCCACCACAGACTTGAGTTTCTCAATTTTGCAAGTCAGAAATGTAGGACTTAAGCTGCAGTCTCTGGTTTGCCCTTGAATGTTTTCTAATCAGTGATCCGCAGACTTCCCAAAGAGCAGGGAGAGTGGACATGAAATTGCTTGAGTGCAGTGGTGACAGTGAACAAGGATGAATGTGTCAAAGTGAGAGACTCATTCTTCAGAACATACGAGGCTGAAACGGTGACTAAGACCACCTGATTTGATTTAGTCATCTTGGTTAAAAGAAATGGGCCCATGTCTCATGTGCTCTTGCCACTGACCTGTTTTAAATGATCATTTTTGCAGATTGGGATCAAAGCCACGCACATTAAGTTACCAAGAACTGCCACAGAATCCGAGGTGAGCTGTGATGGATTGATTGTTAAGAGGACAACTAAAGTGCATTCCTCTCTGGCTTTTGGGTTAGTGGAATTTTAGGGATTGGTACATTTACCACAGGAAAGACCTTGAGGCAGTTCTTTCTTCATAGACTCTGCCTCCAGAAAATATTTGCAAACACCCACAGAGTGAATGGTACCATCGTAGGGTATGGCCGCTTCGTACTCAGCGCGTGATTGCAGCATCATGTGCTTCAAATCCCCTGCAGTGTTCATTAAAAACTGATCCTGGGCCTGTAGCTATTTGCCTTTTAAAAAACCAAATATGGAGTTCGGGGAAAAAAAAAACCAAATATGTATTCCATTTCTATGATGTTCAAGAATAGGCTAAACAAATCATCAGTGATTAAAGTCAGAACTGTGGTTTCCCAAGGGTGGAGGGAGTAACCGGGAAGGAACAGGCGAGGAAAAGAACTTTCTGAGGTCATGGAAATGTCCTACATCTGCGCCGTCCAGTGGGGTAGCTCCGAGCCCCATGCGGCCATTTAATTAAAATAGAATGTAATGTAGAATTCAGTTCCTTGGTTGTGCTAGCCACGTTTCAAGTATTCATTCGCCATTACTGCATGGCAAAGTGTGCATGATAGAACATTCCTTTCGTCACAGAAATCTTGACTTGCATGAGTAACATGGGTATTACTATTAAAGTTCTTAGCTCTTTGATGAATTCCTTACCAGACACTGAAGATTACATTTGGTGTTAGAGTTGCTCTCAGGTTCAAGGGGAGGTACATTCTAAGAGGACTACAGTTAAACTCCTGGGGGAAGATAGAGCTACTGAAAAGTGTTTTCTCCATCTTTTTGGTTTCTGTATATTATACACATTGTGTGCGGTGTTACTTTTAGGTCTTAAAGTACGTTACATCATTGAATGAAGACCTCACTGTACATGGTTTCATAGTACAGCTGCCTTTAGATTCAGAGAACCCCATTAACACTGAAGCAGTGGTCAATGCGATCATACCTGAAAAGGATGTGGATGGGTGAGTGTGCCTGGGCTCTCTATGTCACGTTGCATGATTCTGACTATATTTCTGTTTTCGGAACAAACCATATGTGCTTCTAAAGATTACAGTAAAGACATCTAATTACTTTCATTTCCCCCTTCGTTGCTTTCATTGTTTTAGGTTAACTAGCATCAGTGCTGGAAAACTTGCTAGAGGTGACCTAAATGACTGTTTTATCCCTTGTACGCCTAAAGGATGTTTGGAACTCATCAAAGAGACAGGTAAAAACAAGTGAATGAAAACAAAGCATCATTTCTTGGGCCTGGTTTAGACACATGGAGGCAAAGAGGAGGTACCCTGTGGGCCCTAAATAAAGGGATTTGATTGGCACAAGGACCTATCAACTGGGAGCTTTACCTAAATTCTCAATTTTCTCAACAGCTCTTTGAACTAGGTACTATTATTGCTCAACAGCTTGAGAAGACAGTCTCAGAGAGATGCATAACTTGTCCAAGCAGTAGCAGAAGCAAGATTTGAACTCAGGGTTACTTGAGTTTCAAAGAAATTTATTTTTTATGAAAAAGTAACTTATCAAATAATAAAGATTCAGACAAAGGGAAAAGTCCCAACCCCCACAATGGGCCCTGAGTCTCCATAATAGTTTGAGGACTCGACAGATGGCTGGAAACAGATCTCTTGAACAGTTGGCCATGCTACCCCATTACCTAGTCAACATCTTGGTATTTTAATTTCATCATGAACACTTTTTGCAGAGGTTATTTTTTACAAGGAAATGTGTCCTATTTAAAGGAAGTGGATCAGAAGTTTTAAGTGGAAAGTGTTGGCCAGTGTAAATGAAAGTTTTCTGTGATTGGAAGAAAAGGTCAAGTTATAAGCCTTGGGACAGTTATTACCGTTTAGTCCTATAACTAAATTTATATTCTAGCATATTTAGCAAATTGTATTACAACTTGATAGGAACAAATCCCCTGAGCCACAGAAGCTCTAGGCTTCCCACTTAGTAATAGTGAAGCTATTTGCCCTAACACAGCTTCAGGTCCTTTGCTGAATCCTAAAAAGTACAGAGTAAGGTACCTTTTAAACACTTCACACTTGGAGGGCTTGACTTCTAGATGTTCATCATATTAACATTATATAAAAGCTTAGCTTTTTTGAATAAGATGTTATACAAGAAGCACAATTTAAATACAACCTGCCTTGGGGTGCCTTGGGGGCTCAGTCGGTTGAACATCCAGCTCTTGGTTTCTGCTAGGCTCATAATCTCAGGGTCAGCCTGAGATCAAGCCCCGTGTCAGGCTCCATGCTCAGCATGGTCTCCTTGGGATTTTCTCCCTCTCCCTCTGTCCCTACCCCTGCTCTTGGTCTCTCTCTCTCATGTGAATAAATAAACCTTAAAAAAAAAATTAAACACAGCCTGCCTTAAGCAAGAGTTCACTTCAGCAGGACTGGGTAGAGGGTCTCAGGCGGAGTCTTCAGGATCTTATCCCTGCTTGCTTCTGTGTGGTGACTCCTTCAGCTCTCCTTGGTGGTCCAGAGCAGATCTCATTGGTTGGGGTGGAAATGTGGGTGAGCACCCAAACCATCTCTGTTGAGTAGAGTATGTCAGTCCTAGAAAGGACATTGTGATAGCACCAGAAGAAGGGATGCTGAGTAGACAAAAAGAAATCTTACAGCTACGTTTAAAGTTCCCCTTTATCACTGCCCTGTAAATAACCCTATGGCTCAGGCCCTGTGTCAAAAGAGAAATGCAGCTGAGGAACTGCATAAATGAACTTAACAGAGCTAGAAAGACTTACTGAGACTTCTCTAATATCCTTTGCTTTTCTCCAGCCCAGCACAGGCATCCTATTTGTTATAACTACTTTTCCCACATAAGTAAATCTACTGTCTTTGTCCATATGGCCGTTTAGCTGTATGTCAGGGTTTCTTTTTTCTTTGAGTGTAGGTTTTCTTCCCACTCTCCTATGACTCAATGAATGGATCTTGGCTTAGGCAGCTCCCAAAAGCCCCCAGCAAGAAGGACACAGTACAAGTCCCAACTTGTAACTGAAATCCTAGAGTTGAGAGTATTATTGCCAAGGAAGGGATATTTTTAGGAAGATTTCTGGTTGATGCTAAGAACGCGTTTTTGTGCACTTGTTCTGAATTTTCCCATTTCGGTGGCATGTGAAGAGGGCAGCTTCTCCTAATACTCTCACCCACCCTGACTCTTCTTTCAGGGGTGCAGATCGCTGGAAGGCACGCAGTCGTGGTCGGGCGCAGTAAGATAGTTGGTGCCCCCATGCATGACTTGCTTCTGTGGAACCATGCCACAGTGACCACCTGCCATTCCAAGACTGCCAATCTAGGCGAGGAGGTAAGGGGTCCAGAGTGCAGTGGGAGAGGGTGTGTGTGTGTGTGTGTGTGTGTGTGTGTGTGTGTGCGCACACGTGTGTGGTAGGTCTTCTCACATAGTGGGAACAGCTAACATTTAAGTGCCAGACATTGCCATGTACTTTACCTCATTCGATATTTCATTGAACCCCTCTTGCTGTCTCTTGTTTCTTGTCTCATCTTACATGATAAACAAATTTCAGTTACAAAACTTGCCCAAGTCCTGTAGCTCTTGTTCTGATCGTATTCTCTCCGTAGTGGCCTGCCTTGTGGTAGATAGGGACTAGCGGTTCAGAAACTGGGATGGAGCCCAGCAGCCAGATCGAGGATGTGTAACACAGTGGTGGCCTCAGAGGTCGAGGTGCTTCAGAGGGGGCATGTGGACAGCAGTGCCATGACATGTGTCACATCTTGTTCTTGACCCTGCATCAGATTCCTGGGCCCGAGGATTCTCACACGTACCTACCCATGTTGACAGCGCACCTTCTCTTTTAATGCTCCCCAAGCAGTGTTCTGCGGGAAGCGCTAGTCCCCAAGGTCTATAGGAGAGGGGGCAGTCTCCCAACACGATAATCAGAGCTGGGCCTATGGCGCCAAGCGCATGCCCATCCCCGCCCCACATGCTTTCATCACATTCCCCGCTCAGGAAGATGGCTCGTACCGGGAGCGTTTTGGCCTGCGCAGGAGCGAGCACAGCACAGGCAGGGCTGTCAGGGACGGTGTGCGGCCCCACTCAGAATAGCTGATGGCAAGGAGCAGTTTCGTACAAAGCTTACTCTCTTCCACCTCTAGGTTTCTTTCTTTTTTTAATGTTCTACCGTGTCATTTCTGAAGTCAAAACCTTCTTTCCCTAGGTAAATAAAGGTGACATCCTGGTGGTTGCAACTGGTCAGCCGGAAATGGTGAAAGGGGAGTGGATCAAACCTGGGGCAATAGTCATCGACTGCGGGATCAATTATATCCCAGGTGAGCGCTGCTGGAGAACGAAGGTCATTGCCGGAGGTGGGGGAGGCAGAGAACGATGTCTGGATCATTAAGGGAAGCCTACGTGAGAACCCCTTGTCCCCTTTCTGGCGGGAAGAGCTAAGGCTCAGAGCAGGTGTCTTGCCCATGGTGTAGACAGTTAGTAGACGGCATCGTGACCAGCGGGACAGCAGAGCCCGGGATTTTAGCCGGTACTAATTTTAGTACCAGGCCTTTCCCGGAATGACTTTGTCCAAGGAGAGGGTGGGAGAGGCGGATCTCTCGCTGTCCCTTCACGTACAGATCAGCCTTTGTTTTTAACAAAGGATGGCTGGGGGCGCCTGGGTGGCTCAGTTGGTTAAGCGACTGCCTTCGGCTCAGGTCATGATCCTGGGGTCCCGGGATCGAGTCCCGCATCGGGCTCCCTGCTCAGCGGGGAGTCTGCTTCTCCCTCTGACCCTCTCCTCTCATGCTCTCTCTCTCTCTCTCTCTCTCTCTCTCTCAAATAAATAAATAAAATATTTAAAAAAAAAACAAAGGATGGCTGGATTTAAAATATAGTGTTATCTTTACGGACTGCTGTGTAATTCCAGGAGAGGGGCTCCCCTCGCCAAGAATCTTCTAGGTGGGCTTTACAACGAAGACGTTGGACCTGGCCTCTCCTAGGCAGCGGGGAGCAAGCCAGCCCATTATCCTTCCCTCCCAGTCAGTCCCTATATAGGTTTTTAAATATCAGAAAGTTTTTCCTTTCTTCTGTTGCCGGTGTCCCCTGGGAGCACTACCCTCTCAGGTGGATGCACGGCTGTGAGCTGCTTACTGGTCTCCCACTGCCTGCTGACTCCCACTCACAGCCATCTGCATGTTCTTGCTGTGTTCGTGGGTCTTGATGTGGAGCGTCTTCCTCCCACGTTACTTGTCAAACGGCTTAGCCCCACACGAGTTTCAGCCGCCTCTGGGCCTTTGTTCTCACACCACTTGGTGAATCCCTGTCTTGAACGGTTGTAAAGTGGACCCCGTGCCCTTCTCTTCACATGCCTTGTTTGTCCTCTGCAGCATTTACACCTGAGTCCTCAGTGCAATAGGATGTTCCTTCATCGTGAAGTTCTCAAACATAAAATTTCACGGGATGATACAGTGAATACTTGTATACGCACCTCGCAAATTCAAGAAAAGAACAGTCTTTAATTAGATCACCGTTTCTGTGCATCAGGCACCACTGCCGGCCTTGAGCTACATGATCGGATAAGCTCGACTTTGCTCTTCAGTTTTAGCCACTTCCTTCCCACCTTCTCTCTACCCAAAATGCCCATTCTTCTTTCTAAACCTGGTCTGATTTCCCTTCATTAAGGGGGAATCTCCTCTCCCTCCTCCCCCTCCTGGAGAACTGGGTGTCTCTTTCATTGTGCCCTGTGCTGCCCTCCCCCGTGGGGCGTGGTCTCTGCACTGGCCTCTCCGGCTTCCTGCCTTCTAACTGCCGGCACTCAGCACCTGTTGAATTGTCAAAGGACTTAGAGCGAGAAGATTGTTTTTTCTCCCTTCCCGTCTCAGATTTAGAGCATAGACACTAAGCTGCCAGGGACATTAGTCACTGTCAAGCCTTCACCAGTTTTAACCTCCCTCCCACTCTCTCTACCATGCTTTTAAGACAGTAGCTCATAATTGATCACTCATTTTCTTGTAGTGTAATTATCTAATGGGTGATAAAGAAATTGCTCTCCTACAATTCCTCACTTTGAGTACTTGTGATATGACATTCAGGCTCATTCTGTTTAAAACCTTACATCTCCTGTATCATATTTCTGCTTTTGGCCTTTTTTTTTTTTTTTTTTTTTGGACTAGATTTGAGAGATGGAAGAAAAAAGCCTGGGTGGGAATCTTGAATCTTACAAATAGGTATAAAATGTTCACTTAAACATGAAACTCACCATCCTGTTCACATTTATTCTTCACCTAGATGGTAAAATATGAAAAGACCAAATCAATATCTGGTCAGCTGTATTTTTATTGATCTGAGGTATATAGGTAAATAACTTTTGATAAGGCTGGATTTTATTGTCTCTTCCAATTATCTTTATTTATTTTTAAAGATTTTATTTATTTATTTGATAGAGAGCACAAGTAGGCAGAACAGTAGACAGGAGAGGGAGAAGCAGACTCCCCACTGAGCAGGGAGCCTGATGTAGGGCTTGATCCCAGGACCTTGGGATCATGACCTGAGCCGAAGGCAGACACTTAACCAACTGAGCGACCCAGGTGCCCCTCCAATTATCTTTAGTAAGCCAAACAGGAAAAACACTTTCACGTGTTCCTCAGGCCAGTACTTCTGCTCTGCACTTGAATCTTAAAAGTATTTTTTCCCCCAAAAAAAGAGTACATACCTTAATTCATTCTAAATTTGGCAAATGACTTAGGATGTTATCCCTGAAGGGACCATGCAAATGATTTAAATAATCAAAATATTCAGGCTGTGGTCCAGTTATGAAACATGATGCCTTGAAAGCGAACACTTGCAAAAACAGTTTTTGGTTCTTTCAGGGCACCCACTGGTCTGTAACTCAGTGATTGGACTTCATACCTGTAATTCCCAATGAAAGAGGAATTCTAGGGCTGGGGTAGATAACCAAAATGTTTATTGGTTACTGAAGCCATACACTTAGATTGAGAAGTGTCCGCTTTTTCTATTGACCACATCATACTTTCCATGAAACACTGGACACGTACCAGAGGGCACTCAAGTCAACCACGATAGTGTTTGCTGAAGGAGCAAAACTGAGTTCCTCTCGTGCGGCAGTTAGTTGTGCGGTAACTGATATGTCTCCTGTATGTGGAGAAACTAAAATCACTACCATGAATAAAGAGAAGTGCAGCATATTTTAAACTAATGTCTGTGTTAGACTCTTGAGACCTGCACAAAGGAAAAACCCTTAACCATAGCTCCTTGGCATTTTGAAATGACTCCAGGGTTCTGAGAGGAAATGTCCTGCTATAGCTTGCTACTTTATCATCTAGAAACCTGACACTACCCCAAGGAGCTGTATTTACCAGCTCCTTATAGTACACATAGAAAACATCTTCTACATCTAGGATGGGAAGAGAAACCTTTATGTTTAGAGAATGCTTTTTCAATTTCACGAATGTGCACGATCTCTCGCTTCATTCTCCGCAAGCTTGTGAAATAGTATCGGTCCTTCTTGTCATCTTTGGACTTCCGATCAATAAGGAGCCCACAGGGGCTGAGGACTGGCAGTTAGTAGAAGAGCTGATCCTAAAACTTCGGTCTCTCAAGTCTGACTCTTTGGCTACACCCTAAAGTTGGCTCTCTCGGTTGTGGTGATCTGCTCAAAGAGAAGTGGTGAAATGGCTAAGATCCTCCCAGATCCTGCCTTGGGAGCCTTAGAGCTGCAGAGCTGGCCCTGTCCCCCAGCCCCTCCCGCAAGTGCACTGAAGCCAAGTGTAGGATGTACTTTGTGTGAGTGAGCAGTGATGCATCACTGGGTTTTGTTCTCCTGAATAGCTATTCTTTGCTGATAAGATTTGTAGTTGTTCTTGTATCCTTTTAAGGGAAGTGTAATTATATTCTTTGCCTTTTGCATACGTTTAAGTAGCTGCTTGTCTCTGGAATTGGATGTTGGATTGTTCCTCCAGCTCACGCATGGAGCTTACAAAATGCTGACAGTTGCTGTAGAAACGGTATCTGGCAGCTGTGACATAGTTGGAGCTTTGTGCACCCAAAAAATTCCTTTGTAGGCTTTGGCAAATTAACATTTTAAAAGGCACTCATTATATACTGGGTAGTTGGTTTTAAGAATAAAAAACACTTGGTATTTTATTTGCCACTTGAGTGCAAAAGGATTCTCCTGGTTCTGAAAACCCCTTAAGCATCTTGTGAATGTTTGCAGGTAAAATAAGTTCATACCTCGACAATAACAAGCACCTGTCATCTTAACGCTTTGAAGTAAAATAGGTGCTTGAGCCCTGATGGGACTCTGAACTCTACTTAGTTTTTGGCACAAGCTATGATAATTGATCACTTAACTTGGAAATGAACACCAGAATTATGATTCTGAGACCTTGCTTTGACTTTTTCCCCCTTGACCAGATGATACAAAACCAAATGGGAAAAAAGTGGTGGGTGATGTGGCCTATGATGAAGCCAAAGAGAGGGCAGGCTTCATCACTCCTGTTCCTGGTGGTGTGGGGCCCATGACGGTGGCAATGCTAATGCAGGTGCGTGTGAATAAGTTTCTCTACTGGAGGTTAACTGGATTCACCATGGCGATCATTTAGCAATATATACAGATATTGAATCATTGTGTTGTATACCTGAAACTAACGGTATAGGTCAATTAGACCTCCATAAAAAAGCTTCTGTAATAATTGTAAAAAGCTGATGGAATTCAAGTTACTGCTTTTTTCCCCAAGTAGAAACTTACTCAGAAGTAATGATGTGAATCTGTTGGAGAAAAAGAAGGGACGGTTAGAACAGAAATAGAGAATCAGTCATACTAATAGGGGAAGGTAAGGATGGAACAATTTGAATTTACTTTGGAGTTCGAACAATTTGAACAACACAACTTTGCTAGGTGTGCTTGTCTTGCTTGCCCTTTTTAATACACACATCAGCTGCAGGGGGGTGAGGCAGGCAGCCCAGGGCTCCATAGCTGCTTGTAGATCCTTGGTTAGGATTGAAGCATGTTTATAGGTGGATCATAAAACTGTTCATTTTGTGGTTAAACTGGAGTGACCTGGGACTTGGAATTGAGGTGGAGTTAAAATAATCACTTTTTCTAATAGAAGTTCCATTTGTGACATTTCGTTTAGAGCACAGTAGAGAGTGCAAAGCGTTTCTTGGAGAAATTTAAGCCAGGAAAGTGGATGATTCAGTATAACAACCTTGACCTCCAGGTTCCTGTTCCAAGGTAAAAATAAAATTTTGCTGGTTTAAAACTTTGTGTATTATCTGCGTTTAGCTGACGGATACCATGGCAATTACGTGCATGCCCCTCTCCAGAAGCGCCATCGGGGGTCAGGGAGGGTCGTTTCTAGGATGGGGTTAATTAAATTCAGTGAGTTAAAGATTGATACATGTTTTCTGTATTTTTTTTTCTGTATTTCTTTTAAGTGACATTGATATATCACGATCTTGCAAGCCAAAGCCCATTGGCAGCCTGGCTCGGGAAATTGGTCTGCTGTCTGAGGAGGTAGAATTGTATGGTGAGACAAAAGCCAAGGTTCTACTGTCCGCACTGGAACGCCTGAAGCACCAACCTGATGGGAAATACGTGGTGGTGACTGGGTAGGGTGGTTCTTCCTTTGCTAATCGAACCGTCATCCTGATTGCCATTACCGAAGGTTGCATTTGCTCTCACCATATATACGTGAAGGTTCCTTTCATTTGGTTTTAGCTTTCGCACATGTGTTTAGTCTCATTTGATTCTTACAGCATGCCTGTGAGGTAATTCCGAGTAGATTACAACCCTTCGGAGAGGAGAACATTTGTCAAGGTTATCCATCTAGTAGGTGAAAGAGTTGTGTTTTAAAGCTGACTTTTTTTTTTTTAACCCCAAATTCATTAATTCAGTAGATATATTGAGCATTCATTTTTACTGCTTGGCTGAGGTGCATACAAAAGCTAGTTTTTGAGATTAAATTGAGATATTAAAATTATAGCAGTGCTTCTCTCTCTACAAGGTAAAGTGTATTTTCTGCTCACAGTGAGAAGAAGAGCTCAAGCAATCTTTTTAAAAATGTACCATTTTTCGGAAACTTCAGCTAAGGCTCTTGGGAAAGATTTTCAGGTCTTTCGTCTTTGTTACCATTCAGATTGAGTCATTCTCTAGGATGTTAGGGCTGACTTAGTGATTCGCATAAATTTAACTCATGTGAATTTAATGTACCTCTTTGGCTTCACCTTGAAGGATCACTCCAACGCCCCTGGGAGAAGGGAAGAGCACGACCACCATTGGGCTGGTGCAGGCCCTTGGCGCCCACCTTTCTCTGAACGTCTTTGCGTGTGTGCGACAGCCTTCTCAGGGCCCCACCTTTGGAATAAAAGGTATTAATAGGACCAGAATTTGGGTGGCCAGAGGGCACTGCTTCCCTTTCAGTCCTCCCTGGTCCACTTGACCCATGAGTGCCTCTGGGGCCTTCACCTCATTTAGACACCAGGAATGTCCTCTTGGCACCCTCCCCCATCACGATGCTTTCATCAGATCATCCCAGCTCTTACCGTCAGTATTTGACACTGCACAGGGGTTCCCGGGGGGGCGGGTACTATGTAGCTAGGGATGCTTTTACGTGACTAATAGTCAACTGTCACAGTAACAATAGAGGTAATCATAGCTACTGCTCATCATGCTGACTTTCTAGAGACAAAGGCAAACGCTACAGATGTTTTACCCTTTGGGGAATAAGAAAAGCCTATCCTTATTGAGTATATGCTTTGTGCCGTGTTTTGTGCTAAGCAGTTCATGCACTTTATATTATCTTCTGATATGAGATAGTTACTGGTATCACCATTTTGCCAGTAGCAGCAACTGGGACTTCTGAGGTAGCTTAGTCAAAGGCACTTACTAAGAGCCATGTCGATTTCAAGAGCTTTCCCAGGACCACCAGCACAGTGTTTCTGCTGATTGCATGAAGACTCGACATCACTAATCATTCTTCACTTTTAGTTTTTGATAGCTGAGGTACTGCCAATATGCTCTTTTAATTAAAATTATTTTTATTAATTATAAGTTCTTACAGTTAGCTTTCTCATTTGCTTGGTGAGAGTATCACATGTTCTGTTTGTTCTAGTGATTACTGCCCTTCTTCTGCCTGTATTAATATATTTTTTACATGTACTGACTTAGCTCTGCTTTTGAGCTTGTCTTAACAACCCTCTTTCACTTCAGAATGAACCTTTCCCTCGTTCTGCTTATTGAACCCAGCATTCTGCTTTTCCTCTTATGAACTGCTCCATTTTTATTGCGTGGTCTCTGCCTCACAAAAAACCCCACAAAATCTAAACCTCAAACTGACATTTATCTCACTGATAACCTCATAACCAGAACATTTTTGTCTGGTCTTTTGTTAATAATCCAAATGGTTCAGCAAAAACTAGCAGTTAAGCTGCTTTCTAACATATGTCTCCTATTTAGGAAGAATTGCAGTCTCTGTGTTTGTGTTTGGCGTGTATATTTTAAACATTCCTTTTTTAAAATGCCAGAGTAGCGTTTATGAGAGTAGGAAACTGAACAGGGTTGTCTTTATGTAACTGTAGGCTGGGTCTTTTAACAAATGTTAGGGATCATGGGGAACCTGTTTCTAAAGATAATGAGTAGATATGTATGTGTTCACAGTTTTGTCATTTAGACCCAGATTTCAACTGAGACTATTCCGCCTGAACAAGATGAAGTGTTTTAGCCTGGTAAAAGAAAACTAAAAAACACTGGATCAAAGCTGTCCAAATGGTTGAAAGAAGTAAATAGCTAATAAGCATAGCAGTGACAGAAACCAATTTGCTTTGCTTTAATTTAATTTGATTTATGGCGAAAGCACACTGAACATGAGTCCTCACCCTTGACCTGTCCTGTAGGTGGCGCTGCAGGAGGTGGCTATTCACAGGTCATTCCCATGGAAGAGGTAAAGTGTCTGGAATTTGGTTTGAATTGGACCCTTTATTATAGCTTTTCCTTTTCTTTTTTTCTGTTAATATTCTTTTTTTAAATTTTATCTTATTATGTTAATTACCATACATTACATCATTAGTTTTTGATGTAGTGTTCCATGATTCACTGTTTGTGTATAACACCCAGTGCTCCATGGCAGTACATGCCCTCCTTAATACCCATCACCAGGCTAATGCATCCCCCCCCTTCCCCTCTTCCAGAGATTAACCTTTTTCTGTAGAGCTCTTAGTGGACAGATGACTGGTTTCTCATCAGAAGTAACGCTTAAGGGGAAAACATCTTAATATGTAGACTTGTGAGACAGCTTAGTTTTTTGACATGACAAGGACTCCAAGGTCTGGCTTTCGGTGGGAATAATAATTTTAAGTGAGAGATCAAATGAAGCATGAGAGTGGGAAGAACCAAGGCAAAGCGAATTCAGGGTGGTAACTACAGAAATGGGAACACTGTACAGGCATATAGGCATAGGCTTGCTCTCATCTACTTCTCCTCGCTCACAGTTGAAAGGACGTGAGTATGTCCTCAGTAGTCCAAGGTTGCTGCTGGTAGTGTGGCGTTTATGGTTACGGGACGTGTCCCTTAAGCTCCAATTTCTCCTGAGGAGAGAGAGTCTGTAATTTATGTTTTCAAGAACTATTTGTATTGGGTGTTTGTTCGCTAACTGTACTGCTGTCGGTTTTCCGTCAGCTTTAACGTAGGGATTGATTGGGTTGCGATACACTGATGGTTGGAAGGATGCAAAGAAGTCAAAAGCCTGATGTGGCCTCTGCTCTGTTATAGTTTAACCTCCACCTCACTGGTGACATCCATGCCATCACTGCAGCGAATAACCTTGTCGCCGCGGCCATCGATGCCCGGATGTTCCATGAACTGACGCAGACAGACAAGGTAGGCTGCTGAGGCCCCAGGGACACTTTTGAAAGGGTTAAAGCACCCAAATTAATTTTGGCCCCTTGGGTGCTGATGTTGCGGGTAGCGAGGCAGTTCCTCTCATTTAAAAGCCCTTTTCCTCCCTTTCTTTAAGGCTCTCTTCAATCGTTTGGTACCATCAGTAAATGGAGTGAGAAAGTTCTCCAATATCCAAATCCGAAGGTTACAGGTAAGATTTTCCCTTCTTCATTTTTGATATTGTATGAAATTGGGTGATTGCTAAAGAGATAAGGAAATGAAAATCTCCTTAGAATAACCTATTTTGGATCAAGTTACATCCATAACTATGGTCTTAAGGTCATGATACACCTAGCAAAGATGGGTGGTAGAGGTTCTCATTCGTCTATAAATTATAAGTGGTTAGTCCTGGAATAAGGAGAGTGCCAACCACCTGCCCTCAGTTAGGATGAAGACTGATGTGTCCTTTATAGCATGGATAGGAGTCAGGATGCCAGCATCCTGGAGTTTGAATACCTGCTCTTCCTGGCACTGGGATCTTAAGCAAGAGCGGTTACTCCTATATTTTATTTGAATCTCCATTACAAATATATAGTCATCAGACATACACTGTACCATATGACCCAGAAATCCTACTCCTAGGTCCAAGAAAAATATGAACTTGTGTTCATACAAAAACATGAATGTTCTTATTTATCACTATTTTTTTAAAGATTTTATTTAGTTTTGCAAGGTAGAGCATGTGAGTAAGCGCATGAGCAGGAGGAGGGGCCGAGGGAGAAGCAGACTCCCCACTGAGTAGGGAGCCTAATGTGGGGACTCCATCCCACAACCCTAGGATCCTGACCTGAGCCGAAGGCAGACGCTTAACCACCTGAGCCACCCAGATGCCTGAGCAGGCAACTTCTAATCTTACCTTTGATGATGGAACTTTCTGTCAGATGTGGGGAGGTCCTGGACTAAATCTGTCTGATCCTTTAAAAAGCTCTAGGGTGTAAAATCAAGGGACTTGCCCGAGGCCACAGTACCCCATACCAGGTTGGAACTAGAACCTTTCCGGGTCCCCAAGCATCCTCTGTGCTCTCCCAGTCTGGTGCTGTGTGCTCAGTCAGAGTGGGCTGTCAACGGCGGACTCTCAGCCTAGTGACTGAAAGTTTTGCAGACTCTGTAAACAATGTCATGTACTAGGCTGGTGAGACCAGTTTGATGAGCCAGTGAGGGCCAGCTCTGAAAACACATCTGAGATTTTAAAACAAAGTCCTCACAGTATAAAAAAGGAACTGTGGGAAGAACAGGATTTACTGGAGCCCACTCAGATCTACCACACTTTAGAAAAAAAGGAGAATACATTATATAGGCACTTTCCATTTCAGGATGTGACCTGCATACACACTATAAGTAAATAAAATTTCCAAGTTCTTCAGGAAGGAGAGACAAATCTCTGTTGTGCCTTTTGGAACAGTCAGAAGGCAGTGAAAATGCAGTCTATATAAAAAGCATGGGAAGTGATTTACATTGATTTTTAATGATTGATACTTATTTTTGCCTTTCCTCCTATTTCATTTGAATTGGGCTTCTCAGTTGTCTGATTGAAAAAGCTTTGCACTTTGCTTTTTCCTTTCAGTATGTTTGGGTTTGGTAAATTAGGTACAACACTTATGGGTCATTATGCTTATTTAGGGCTAGGTTTAGGGAAGTACCTCTGGTGCTCAGTTATATAGGAATAAACATGTTAATAAAACCTTTGTATATACAGTTTGTGAGGAGGAAATAAAGCTTCATCCTGAGGGATTATGGTTTTCCCTTCTGAATATCACACAGTTTATATTTCCTAGAAGGCACCCCATCTGGAGATAGAGAATATATTTTCTAAATATTTAACATGCTTGGGACACTTGGGTGGCTCATTTGGTTAAGTATCCGAATTTTGGTTTCAGCTCCCGTCGTGATCTCAGGGTTGTGAGATCGAGCCCTGCATCAGGCTCTGTGCTCAGTGCCGAGTCCGCTTGGGTTTCTCTCTGTCCCTTGCCCTCTCCCTCCTCCCCCGCCTCAAATAAATAAAAAAATCTTTTAAAAAGTTTCATGCTTTTATTTGTTTTGTCTTAATTCATATTTTAATTTTCCTGCCTCTTCAGAGACTAGGCATTGAAAAAACCGACCCTACCACACTGACTGATGATGAGATAAACAGATTTGCAAGATTGGACATTGATCCAGAAACCATAACTTGGCAAAGAGGTACCCATGCAGTATAGACACCTGATTTGCTTCCGCTAGGCTGCACACCTCACACTGCCTGTGTGGGTTATTAAAATGTGGGGTCCAGAAGCTTATGTGTTGGTGTTTTCACGGTTAGGGCATGACCAAGATGGTGACTTACGTGTTTTTTTGGCCACCTCCATCAGTCTCTCTCCTTATTAGCTGTAATCAAACCTCCTTTCGTTGGGTTCATTGGACATTTTGCTGGCTTTTTTCAGTGTTGATTGGAGTAAGGGTGGTTTCAAGGAGGTTCATGCCTACACCAGAAATAACATTTTGCAAGTTTCATTTTATGCAAAAAGTTTCGGTGTCATAAAGTAGAGAAATTATGTTTTATCACTTCTTGAATCATGTTGCTCTTTTCTCTCAGAACTCTTGTCTGGTATAAAGTGACTTGCTTTTTCTTGTGACTCTCTAGCTTGCCTACTCATTTTTACCTCATTTTATTAAACTCCTGTAACAAAGTAGGTAGCCTTCAAGGTTTAAACAGTTGGCAGTTTAGCGAGTGAGTTGCCTGGCTTCACTGCCATGTGATGCTTCTCTGGGTACAACTGGCATGGCTTAGAATTTTCTTTGGTACCAGCAGTGCGTCTATCTATCCCACATCACTGCTGAGAAGGAATTTTTGTCCAGTCATGCGGAATGCAGCTAAGGGCAAATTTATTGAGCGTCTCTATGATTTTCATTGGCTCAGTAACTATTGCTAGCTAATGGCGTTTTAAAGATGACTCCCTTAATACCGAAAACCACATTGATATTTCTCTTCCTTTGCTTTAGTAGCTTTAAACAGATGGTATATTTTATGAGGAATAAGCTAAAGATCCATTTTGAAAATTCAGTATCTTGTTCACTTTTCCTTTGCTTTATGTCTAATTTATGCTTTCTAGGAAAGTAGAAGGAGCCAAGGGAAAAAATGGATCATACCTGTTTTTTTTTAAAGGTCTTATTTATTTAATTGACAGACAGCGAGAGAGGGAACACAGCAGGGAGAGTGGGAGAGGGAGAAGCAGGCTTCCCACTGAGCAGGGAGCCTGATATAGGACTTGATCCCAGGACCCTGGGATCATGACCCAAGCCGAAGGCAGATGCTTAACAAATGAGCCACCCAGGAGCCCTGGATCATACCTATTGACTGGCTGTTTTATATAGAGAAATTAAGTACAAAGAACTTGACCTAGTTTTTGAAAATAAGAATAGGCTCCAACAGCATATTACATCCTTCACTTATCAAGTGGGGTGTGTGTGTGTGTGTGTGTGTGTGTGTGTGTGTGTGCGCGCGTGCGCACGTGCACATATGCACACACATGCTCACACTGTGCAAGACACTGCTTTGGGTGTTTAAATTATTGCAGTCTTTATGGAAAATAATTTCCCATGTTATCAAGTTCCTTAAAAATGCCTCTCCCATTTGACCCATTTAGAGTGTGAACTGGTTTATTATTGTTCATTTTGTGTTTTATGATTGTTTGGCATGTCATACAAAAAACAAAATTGGGAATGCACTAAAACGTTAACAGTAATTAGTCCTGAAAGGTGAAATTAAGATTAGTTAGTTGGTTGATATTTGCCATGTTTTCCAAGGGTATACAATTGGATAGATATCTGTCATCAAAATGGAAATTATTTCTTCTAAGTGTGCTGAAGGAAAGAGCAGAGCTGTTACCTAGCATGCTTCAGAAGGCATTTGCCTTGCCCTGCGTTCATGGCTCTTTTGTCTCTCAGGATGGTGTAAGGTCAGTGAGTCATCCCACAGAACAATAACCTCGGCCTTTTAAAAAATTGGCCTGCTCTGTTTTTCTTTTCACGTGCAATGGGCTTTAAAATAGATGCCAGATTTCTCCTTGATGGTTTGAATTCTCTAGACCGAATAAAACCAAGCCACTCCACATTTCTTAAAAATACGCTTCTTTAGGGGCACCTGGCTGGTTCAGGTCAGGAGAACATGCAACTTGTGATCATGGGTCGTGTGTCATGAGTTTGAGCTCCACGTTGCGGGTAGAGATTACTTAAAAATAAAATCTTTTTTTAAAGTAAAATTAAAATAAAAGTAAATAAACATATCCTTCTTTAAAAATAATTCCTGTTCATTTATGGCACGTGAGCATCATTCTTAACTGGCACCCATATTCTAGCTTTGCCATCAGCTTTGAAATCAGATATTAATAGGCATTAAGTTGGACTTGTTTTAAGACTGCTGGTTTAACTTTATGGTCCTTTTGCTAAAAATTGTTCTGTACCTTCTCTTTCTACTACAGTATTGGATACCAATGATCGATTCCTGAGGAAGATCACCATCGGACAGGCTCCAACGGAGAAAGGGCACACACGGACGGTAGCTATGTGTTCCTTTCTAAGTGAATTCTTGCTGTGAAGCAGCTCTTGCTGCTTCTGCCCTCCTCCATCCTCTCCCGTACAAGTGATACTGCCAGGTGCCGCTCTGCCTTCTCCCTTTTAAAATGGAAGCGAGTAGGTGTGTGGCATTGAGCACTCCTGACAGCTTTTGCAATAAATCCCATGTGCCACCTGTGTGTTTCTCCCCCAGCATTTTTTCCTGGAGGTGGTGAGCCCCCGGTGAACATCCTTGCACACAAATGGATCAAAACTGCCTCTTTTGTGTGTGTGGCCGTTCACAATATGTCTTTTGGTTGTAAGAGCTTCTGTGTTGTTTCCTTGTGTGTTAGGGAAACCATCACCACAGGATTACAAGCTTCCTTCAGCAGAGACTGTTGGTCCTGCTAGAACATTTATTTTTAAAAATTGGCGACTCAAGGTCCTGGAATCATCGATTACAAATTTTTGCTATTGGAGAATTATTTTCATTAAGTTCTTTGTATACCGTTGTGCCATTCTGTCCTTTGAGGCTATTTGTGTAAGCCTCGGATGCAAACAAGGATTGCTTTTGCAACTCACGCTTCTGGTTTAATGCAGTGTGGCCTGTCATGTCTTTTCCCGGCCAACAGGCCCAGTTTGATATCTCTGTGGCCAGTGAAATCATGGCTGTGCTGGCTCTCACCAGTTCGCTAGAAGACATGAGAGAGAGACTGAGCAGAATGGTGGTGGCATCCAGCAGGAAAGGGGAGCCCATCAGTACCGAAGATCTGGTGGGTACCCGGGTGCTCAGAGGGTGCTCTGTGGGGACCCAGAGGCTTGGTGATGCCTCTGGGTCTATCGCCTTAGGGTATCCCAGCAGTTACTGATAAATTCTCTGTGATTTTGCTACTTGCAAGAGAATTACAAAATTTCCCAAAAGTGCCTCGTAGCAAGTAACAGGTGATATGCTCCAGTAATAGACCACAGGTTTCAGATGGTTTGAGCAACATCTTCACCCTGTGAGTATTTCTAAAAGTGGGTGTATGACTTCAGTTTGCAGAGAATGTCAAATGTCCCAGTGAGGTCCTTAGCTGATGAGGTTGGAGTCACACCCTGGCCTCTCCCCACAACAGGCCTTCCTCTTACCATGCGGCTTATTGACCACCATCTCCACACTAATAACCACATTGGGAACAATTTATTAGCCGATTTGTCTGATGGCCCTCCTAGGCTAGTTCTCCACTTCAGGATTATTTCCAAACTGTCTGTGTGGTAAAATGAGGTTTAGAATGAAATCATCTTACAAATTAATTTTTTGAAAGCCTGTTTATGTTGACATACACCAAAATGTTTGGCCCATGATTAGCAGTCTGTCAGCTGAATTCAGAAAAGGGATAAAATACTAATTTCCTGTTTTTACAGTCAATATGTGTAAGACAGGAAATAGTTTTAAATTTTTACACCCCAACCAGAAACTTAGAAACTCACCAAAATTGAATATAGGTGGGATCCATAGCCTTTTCTTACTTTGTTAGCAATTTATTCAACTATGGTTGGATGGCTTAAAAGAGGGACCTGATACTTAAGAGTGTGTATTGAACTCCTGGGTACATTTTCAGTTTCAGCTTTGGGAAACACACATGAATTTGGTTTTCAGTCATTTCTGCCCAGACATCAAAGTTACAAATAATTCAGTTCTCTAAGAGCTAGCATTTCAGTGCTATAAACTGGCTTCAGATAGATTCCCTCATCAGTCAACAACAGTGCTTGATTGAGATGCTTGTTGTTTCCATAGTTACATGTTTTTCCACAAATTAGATGTGAATGTCATTTTCATTGTGTGTGTTCTTCCTGCTTAAAATAGGAGACAACTTCATAGTATATCCAGAAAAAAATAAGTAAATGGATGGTCTAGTTCAGGTGAAAGTACCAATTGGTACACAATCACTAAAAAGGGAAGATCTAAGAATGTTGAGTTTTCGTTCAAAAGATTGGGGTTTTTTGCTGCTAGGAAACAAGGTGTCATGCCTTTGTCTTGTAGGGGGTGAGTGGTGCATTGACAGTGCTTATGAAGGATGCAATCAAGCCCAATCTCATGCAGACATTAGAGGTGAGCCGAGCGATTCCTGCCTTCCCAAATCGGTCTTCCGTGTCAGAGCAGAGTGGTTATAAAGCACACTTCTCTTGGGGAGTCAGAGAGTTCTCTACCTGCTCATCTCTTTCCTCTTGTTCTTTCTCACTGTTGTGATTGGGATGTTGCTTAAATATAAAAGAGGTGGCTTTGTATTTTTCTGCTGGGAAGTCTTTGTCTTTTGGAGTCCCAAAGACATGATCCCATTTGTGGTAGCTTTGCCCATGCCATCTTGATTTCCACAGGGCACTCCAGTATTTGTTCATGCCGGACCATTTGCCAACATCGCACATGGGAATTCCTCTATCATTGCAGACCGAATTGCCCTCAAGCTTGTTGGCCCTGAGGGGTTTGTGGGTGAGTATTTTTGCAAAATCTGTGAATAAACTGGTGTTTTTCTTTTAACGTCAAGGGAGTTGGGATGGCCTTTTTACAGTTGCTTTTCTCCTCACTTACAGTGACTGAAGCAGGATTTGGAGCAGACATTGGAATGGAAAAGTTTTTTAACATCAAATGCCGGTATTCTGGTCTCCGCCCTCACGTTGTGGTGCTTGTGGCCACAGTCAGGGCTCTTAAGATGCACGGAGGTGGCCCCACGGTGAGGATCAAGAGTTCGAAGAATCTGATTCTCAGCAGTGTGTTGAAGGCTGAAAGGAAGTTGGGATGACTTGTCCCTCTTTCTTCATTAAGGTGCTCTTATCCTCATGATTAATAGGGTGCCGAGAGCAAGATATGTTTCCACAGCTCTCATGCCAGCCACCTTATCACTCGTGGAAATTGGCTTCATCGCCAGTCTTTCTGAGGGAACCTCTGATAATATCTAAACCAAGGACATGTGCTTGGCTAGACACACAGAAAACTCCTTTATGTTCAGACTGTTCTTTTTAAGTAAGTCCCATTTTCCCTCTAAAGAGTGACACGGGCAGCCAGCCAACCAAATCATTTAGCTGAGACAGAAGTCAGCCCCTTCTTGAAAGGCGCATGCTGGGTGAGACTAGCCCAGCCTGGGAGGGGAGGAAAAGGAGAAAGGTAGATATGACCTGGACTGCCTCCGAATAACAGAGAAACTAGGTCAGGGCTAGTTTATCTTCAACTCCAACCTGAAGTTTGTGTTTTCCTGAATTCCTACTGGTTAGAAATTGCACTTTTTATCCTATTATTGTAATATCTTTTCTTCAGTGCCTGCACATGAAGACATGGTGGTAGTTTTCAGAAATTATTTGAAGAAGTAATAAATTCCTAGCGTTATTAAATTCCAGAAGCCAGTCTTGCAACATGAGAAATAAGACCTCCTTCACTTAAAATCAGTATTTCTTAGTGTAGCGATCAGAGGTTTTCCTAACATAGCAGTTCTCAAGCATTTTAGTCTCAGAACTTTTTTTTTTTTAAGATTTTATTTATTTATTTGAGAGAGAGAGAGACACAACGAGAGAGGGGAGCGGGAGAGGGAGAAGCAGGCTTCCTGCTGAGCAGGGAGCCCGATGCGGGGCTCGATCCCAGGACCCTGGGACCATGACCTGAGCTGAAGGCAGATGCTTAACGATGGAGCCACCCAGGTGTTCCTAGTTTCAGAACTTCTTTACACTCTCAAAATTATTGAGGACCTGCAAGAACTTTTGTCTCGGTGGGTTATATCTATGATATTTACTGTATTAGGAATTGAAGCTGAGTTACATAGCAACAAAAATTATATATATTTCTATATATATTTTAAGATTTTTTGTTTATTTGAGAGAGCGAGAGCGTGGACCGGGACAGAGCAGAGGGAGAGAGACAAGCAGACTCCCCGCTGAGCATAGAGCCGGACACGGGGCTCAATCCCAGGACCCTGAGATAGTGACCCAAGCTGAAGTCAGACAGTCAACTGACTGAGCCACCCAGATGCCCCCAAAATTATATATATATATATTTTTTTTTTTTTATGAAAAGTTGTTAAATTTTCCCAAACAAAATGTAAGCATTGTACATTGTTCAGATCTCTTCAGGATCTGGCCTAGTTGAAGACCATTGGACTCTCACCTTCTGCATGTGATCACATGTCACATGTTCTTTGCAAAAGTCCATTGTACACTCCATGAGAGAATGAGAGTGGAAAGAACCATGATATCTTAGAATTATTGTGGAAATAGTCTTGACCTCATGGACCACATGAAAGGATGAGGTCCCCAGACCGCACTCTGAGAACCACTGCCATAACCCAACCCCAGCACACCTCTCCAGTCTAGCCCAGGAGTGCAGGATGGACTCCTCCTTTTTCCCCAACATGTTTTCCCCTTGCACCATTGCACCTTCTTTCCTCCTGATCTCAGGGTCTGAAAAATAATGCCAGACACTTAACCTGGGCAGCACTGAGAGGAGAGCATCCCACACAGAGCTCTGTCCAGGAGCCAGCCCTGCTCTCTCGCTCCCTCGTGGAGCTGCACGTAAAGCCCAGAATGTGGCAGCTCAGGTCCCTGCTCCCTGCCCTGCCTCTCCGGGGCCCCTTTTGGAGTCGGGGCACTATCGTCCCCGAGGAATGGGAGCACACCAAGCTGAGAAGCTGAAGGCTTTAAGGCACTCTGCACTGCTCACAGTGGAGGCTCTGGAATTGGCACCTTCACCTCAATGCTCGTCTGTGTGGGTGCAGCAGGGGCCAAGCCACCAGGCGCCACCAGAACAGTGAGCTCACTGTTTATGTATTCTGACACCTTAAATATACTCTGATGGAGGGAGAAAATTCTGTGTTGGGTCCCTCTTGTTTGCATTGCTCGTGCTCCCTCATTCAGCTCCATGAAGGCGTGGGCTGGCTCCACAGAGCAGCTCAGGAACCCATCGTCACAGGGTTCATCATAGGACTTGTCACAGACTCCATTGGCGGACATTTCAGGGTGGCGTTTGCAGGGCTGACCGCTGCCATTTTCCCAACACGCACCTTGCCTTCCACCCCCACTGCTGTGTGCTTTGCTCATTGAGGTTCTTGCCCCTGCCTAGAACATATCCCTTTCCCCATCACCTTCACAGATCTGTCCTCACCTCCTTCATTCAGGCCACAGAGGTCTCCCACTCTGCTCAGAGCAGTCATTTTTGTTGTGTGCAGTAGGGTTGGTCAGATACGCTAAATCCTTCAGGCATGAAACCTTATCCTGCTCTGAACCACCCCTCCCCAGCTAGGATGCAGCTTCTCGCCTTTCACACTTGGCAAGGCATCCTTTTAAGCTAAAATTGGATCGTAAGTAGAAAATACCTCTGACTTTGCTTCCTTTCCTTCCAGGTTACTGCTGGACTGCCTCTCCCCAAGGCTTATGTAGAGGAGGTAACTTCAGTCATTTCTATTCACTTGTCCTAGAGGGCACCCCACCCTGAATCACCGTTTCTCAACCCAGTCCGTGTGGACGTGAGTGGGCGTGTGGCTGCTGGGGGCAAGGGCGCCAACAGGCCTGCAGTGTGCTGAAAAATTGCAGTGGATAAAGTTGGGAAGAAGTGCTTCATGGAACAGCCGCTCCACAGAGGCTGCCATGAAGCTGCTGCCCCAGACCAGTGGTTGGTTCTAGTCGGGGGACATTTGGCAGTGTCTAGAGACATTTGTGATTGTTTTGACTTCAGGTAGAGAGAGCTCCTGGCGCTGAGTAAAGGCCAGGGATGCTGCTAAACACCCCACAGCCCACAGGATGGCCCCCATGACAGACTCATTTGGCCCCAAATATCAGGAGTGCTGAGGTTAAGAAACCCTGCCCTAGACTAATTACATTTCCTTCCATTGTCGTCCCTGCATTGGCTGCTTCATTACCAAATGCCATCTGAGTGTGAAGCAAATAGGGACTTTTTTTTTTTTTTTTGAAATGTCTTTCTTCTGTAGATTTAAATCCATGTTAAAGGACCAGTATACAGTCAGGATCCTGTTATTTTGCTAGGTAAGGTTTCCCTGAGCTGATTTGGTTGATAGCAATCAAGGAGGAGCTCAAAGAAGAGCTGGGAGTTTGAATCTTTTCATATTTAGATCATTTCCTCTAAAACATCACTAGAGCGTGTTTGGGGTGGTTATGCGAGAGACAGACCCTCACATGAGATGGTGAGGTCAGCTGCCGCCACTGTTCATTCCATTTTTCAGCCTTTTTGGGGAGACTTTTAAATTGTCAGGCAATATAGCGCACTGTACAAGCCCTAAATGAAGTATTTCAGAAGCAGCTAGAAAAGAATTGTTGGTGCCTTGAGTCTGCCTGTCTTCTGAGTTATGATTTGCCTTTTATGGTCATTTGTCTGATTCACGCGTAGGAGGGGAATTCACAGTTCTGGCCCTCCTGCCACCCCACAGCCTTTCCTGTGTCTAATTAGAGTGACTGCCCCTAACTGGCCCAGCTGGTGTCTTCATTTAAGAAATTCTCCTTTTTAAAAACTGTTCTCAATCAGTCTTACATATTAATTGGGTTTCATGTGACTAGAGGTAAAGAATTAGCAGGGCTCTTTAGAATATCAGTTAAATCCCAATTTTAGTTTTCAACTATTAAAGGGAAAAAGGTGTAAGTTGTGTTTATAATCTCAGTTGTTTTCTACCTTTATCTTATTACCCCCTTTTCCTGCTGCTTTATTGAATCCACAGATCAAGGGCTGTTACTTCTGGGGTTTGCTTATGATCCAGTGTATTTATTTTTATATAAGACTATTATATTTTTATCTTAAAAAGAGTTAATGTATTTTTAAGCTTATAATAGTAACATCCTTTTTGTAAAAAAAAAAAAGTTAGACAGTGTAAGGATATAATACATGATTTGAGTCCCCTGAACAGTTCGGTAGATATTTTTCAACATCTAAAGTATTTCATGAATATATACATGTTTTTTTGTATTTGTCCAAAAATGGAGTTAAGCTGTCCATAGTTTTGCAACATTGGTACACTTCAGTACATCCTTGATAGGTTCCACGTTAATACAGATTATTTCACTTTTCGTAACGCCTGCATGATGCATATTTATTGAGTGTATATGTCATAATTCACTGGCCCCATCCCCCGTTGAGGGAGGTTTGTGTTTGCAGTTTTCCAAGGCTGTGAGCAACGCTGCCATTAACATTTAACATATTTAAAGGTATGTTTCCTTCATCACTTTCCTTTAAATGTCTCAGTATTTGGTTCTTAAACATGGCATTTCTCTTGTTTTCTTTGTCCCCACTGAAGGGTCATGGTTGAGTTCCTTAGAACCTTTGAAAGCACCACTGATCACTGCGTATTTTCCAACAGCACTTTGGTAGCTGTGTCATGCACACCAGGCACTGTGCTAGGCGCGGTCTTCGGGCGGAAGGGTCCGAGCGCCGCTGAGTAGTCAGTTTATACCCTCGTACCATATGAGTACATAAAATCTGCCAAACACAAGGTTGTCAGTATAATTTACTTAAGAGCAGCTAATCCCCTGCAGACAGCAAATATGCCATTAAGATGTGATGTGATGACAGCAGCCATACCAGCCCTCGTGCCTTCAGTTCAGCCGGGAAGCTAGCCTGGCCCCACTGCAGCGCGGCTCCAGCGCAACAGGCTGTTTCAGGGTCAGGGCTCCACAGCGCTCTCTCGCCACCGCGTGAGAAACGCATGCGCAGACCTGCCATGGGCAGGTTCTGACAGTGAGGGACACGTTCCCTTTTAAGAAGAACCTGCTGCTGACCTCGTGGACCCTTCCCTGTTGTTCTGACAGAACCTGGAGCTGGTTGAAAAAGGCTTCAGTAACTTAAGGAAACAAATTGAAAATGCCAGAATGTTTGGAGTCCCAGTGGTAGTGGCCGTGAACGCATTCAAGTAAGTACAAAGAGTAGGAGTCGGGTGGGAGGCGGGGGAGGACTGTGAAAAAGAGCCAGAAACCATCTCCCGGAGCTAACTGTGTAGCACCGCGGTTAGCTTTATTTTGTTCTTCGGTTACTGGTATTGGTTATTAAGCCTCTGCTGTGGCAGCCCCTGACAAGAGCCTCTGGGGCGAGAGGGACCACAGATGCCTCCGCAAACCCGTCACTTCTTCCACTGAGGGCCCAGGGTCAGATGTGGCTCCCACGGGCCCCCTTCTGCACTGGAGGACACACAGACCTGAAGTAAAATGTTCTTTTTTGCTCTCTAGAGGCCTTTTATGCTGACAGGAGGTCATAGCCCTACGGAGTTCCCTTATTTCAGTAGGTCTAGTGGGATGGTATCCTGACAAAGAGTCAAACATGTTGAGCCAGAAATGTTCATGAAAGAGAGAACTTGTGTAGGTTGTTGAGGTTATTGCAGTGCTAGTTTTGGTCTTTTTATAATGGCCAAACCGTAGCAGAATGGGAGACAAAAGTTTTTTAAAAGCTAGTCTTTATTGATTCCTGTGATGTGCCTAGAATGTTCAAGTATTTTGCATGTATTGGTCATCTAAGCCTCATGACATCCCAGGGAAGTAAGTGCTACGGTTATTCCCATTTTACCACGTGGAAACCAAAGCACATAAGGATTAAATAACTGGCCAAGGGTCACCCAGATAGTAAGTTGTGGAGCCAGGAGTCAAACCCAGTCAGTATTACTTGGTTTGTCTCCATTCATCAGTGACTAATTCACTAGAGTTCTCATGGCCAACACAAGACAGTGTCCTCTGCGAACATCCTCATTGCTTTAACACGAATCGCTGCCTTTCCAGGACAGATTCAGAGGCCGAGCTGGACCTTGTCAGCCGCCTTGCCAAAGATCATGGGGCTTTTGATGCAGTGAAATGCACGCACTGGGCAGAAGGGGGCAAGGGCGCCTTAGCCCTGGCTCAGGCCGTCCAGAGAGCAGCTCAGGCACCCAGCAGCTTCCAGCTCCTTTATGACCTCAAGGTGAGTTATTCTCTGTACGGAAAAAAACAAAACAAAACAAAACATGATGAGGTTTCTGTGTGGCTACCTCACTTTAGAACCTGTATTTAGCATCTTCAGCCCTGTGGGTTGGATTCCCACGTAGGTGAGTTACACCACCACAGCCAGGGCTATCAACCCCAGACAGCTGTCTTACCAACACACGTTGCTACTTACAGAGTGGCAGGTCCCCACGAGAACGCTCTGGGAGGTTGGCTTCCGGCCTCACTTTTGAAAAGACTCACAGTACATTCCCTTTGCTGGCAGGAGAAAGGGTTAAATGTAGGACCAGGAGTGTAAATCGCTACAGCCTTGAACCTGAGGTACCAGCCATGTTGTGGCAAATTGGCAAGGGGCTAGCTACACCAAGCTCAGAAGTTTTCTGACCACTTCCCAGTGACAGGGGAAAACCTCATGCTCCTCAGCTCACTTACTGGTTTGGGGTTGCTTCAAGTGCAGAGAAGCTCTCGGGTGCAAAGCCAGAGCACCCCACCAGGGCTTAGCATTCTTTCCATCACTGAGTAACTCTAAGAAGCACTGCTTATTCTGGGCTCTAGTAAAGTGAGTTTGGAGAGAGGTTGTTCTTACCGTAGGGTTGTATTCTGTTTTCAGTTCTCTGCCCATGCATTTCAGGATGTTGTTGGGCATTAAGTAAATATGCCCCCACAACAACTGGAAACTTCATTAGGAACACGGGACAGGTGTGGTATGTAATTGTGCTTATATTTTCCAGGCTGATTCTTGGCTTGGTTTCCAAAAGATAAGCATAGACTTTCAAAATCAGCCATAAAAAGGTAGAAGGAGGAAACCCCAGTATTCTTGAATTAACGTTCTCTTGTTTCTGTTTGCCGTTTGCAGATAAAATACACTGACATTTCGTTAACATTGTCCTATTGACGGTGACATTTTCTTATTGAGCTTTAGTTTTATAGACTGGTTTGAATATCTCTTCAACAAATCATATTTTTAGGAAATGCCATAAACACAAATCTGCTCCCAAATGCAATGAAAGCATTTATAGGTGCGCTCTCTAAGTCCCGCCCATGGTGCCTGAGTTAGGAACCCCAGTCCTGGAAGGCCAGCAGGAGGCCCCAAGGAAGTGGCGTCATGAGGACTTGATCTCTCATTTCTACTTGGAACTCTGCTCCGTTCTGACAAACAGGAGGCTGCCACTGTCTGTCTTGTTTAGCGTCTGTTGGTCTTCAGTCACCGACTTTGGCTTCAGAAGTTCTGAACGTGCCTTGGCATTTCTGAAGCCCGAGAGATAAGACGCACATGAAAGCAATCTCTGTTGCATCTTTATAAAACCATAGCTGAATAGACACTCTATTTTTGTCCATTATCCAAAGCCTCTTCCTAAATTATCACTGTTTAGCTCAGAAGGGATTTTTATCTTTATAGATTGTTGCTCCTTTCAGAAAACAGCATTCTCCCCATATGTCCTCTTGGCCTTACTTGCTGGGGAGCTTAGAGGCAGATATGTTGCCTGGTTTCAGTATTTTGCTCATCCAAGTAGCTTTCCTTCCCATTTCCCTTAGGCAGGCTCTCCTTATGCTGTTTGCTCTGCATCCTAGCGCCCCCTCCGAGCAGCACCATGGGGTGGAGACTCTCACTGGGCGGGACACTCCTCGCCTCTGTGCACTGTTTGCTTTGTAGCCTTCCACCGCACTCCCAGTGCTTGGTGATCACAGAAGTCACTGGGTTGGGTTTTTTTATTATGTAGATGATTTGTTTTTTATACTATTTCTAAGCAACAGCAATCCGCAATTTGTTGTGTTAAAAATAACATCTGCCTCTCCTATACAAACAGGAGGTTATTGGGTGGATATTGGTTGTCTTCTTTCATCAGTAGTATCCCAGGTCTGGTTTCATATCAGTCTGATCTCCACCATTGGAACATTTCTTTGTATTTATGAGGAAATAATTCTTGGGTGGTCAGTAGTATTGATGATGTACCTAAGGACGTCCTAAATACGCACACACACACATACACACACACACACACACACACACACTAACTTTACCTCTATGGGACAATTTCTACTTAGAATATCTGGAGCTTGGTATTTTTTTTTTATTATGTTATATTAATCACCATACATTACATCATTAGTTTTTGATGTAGTGGTCCATGATTCATTTTTTGCGTATAACACCCAGTGCTCCACACAGAACATGCCCTCTTTAAAACCCATCCCCAGGCCAACCCATCCCCCCACCCTCCTCCCCTCTAGAACCCTCAGTTTGTTTTTCAGAGTCCATAGTCTCTCATGGTTCGTCTCCCCCTCCGATTCCCCCCCTTCATTTTCCTCTTCCTACTATCTTTTTTTTTTTTTAACATATAATGTATTAATTGTTTCAGAGGTACAGGTCTGTGATTCAACAGTCTTACACAATTCACAGCGCTCACCATAGCACATACCCTCCCCAGTGTCTATCACCCAGCCACCCCATCCCTCCCACCCCAACCCCACTCCAGCAGCCCTCAGTTTGTTTCCTGAGATTAAGAATTCCTCATGTCAGTGAGGTCATATGATACATGTCTTTCTCTGATTGACTTATTTCGCTCAGCATAATACCCTCCAGGTCCATCCATGTCGTTGCAAATGGCAAGATCTCATTCCTTTTGATGGCTGCATAATATCCCATTGTATATATATACACCACATCTTCTTTATCCATTCATCTGTCAATGGACATCTTGGCTCTTTCCATAGTTTGGCTATTGTGGACATTGCTGATATAAACATCGGGGTGCACATACCCCTTCATATCACTACATTTGTATCTTTGGGGTAAATACCCAGTAGTGCAATTGCTGTGTCATATGGTAGCTCTATTTTCAACTGTTTGAGGAACTTCCATACTGTTTTCCAGAGTGGTTGCACCAGCTTGCATTCCCACCAACAGTGTAGGAGGGCCCCCCTTTCTCTGCATCCCCGCCAACATCTGCCGTTTCCTGACTTGTTAATTTTAGCCATTCTGACGGGTGTGAGGTGGTATCTCATTGAGGTTTTGATTTGGATTTCCCTGATGCCGAGCGATGTTGAGCACTTTTTCATGTGTCTGTTGGCCATTTGGATGTCTTCTTTGGAAAAATGTCTGTTCATGTCTTCTGCCCATTTCTTGATTGGAACATTTGTTCTTTGGGTGTTGAGTTTGATAAGTTCTTTATAGATTTTGGATACTAGCCCTTTATCTGATATGTCATTTGCAAATATCTTCTCCCATTCTGTCGGTTGTCTTTTGGTTTTGTGGACTGTTTCTTTTGCTGTGCAAAAGCTTTTTATCTTGATGAAGTCCCAATAGTTCATTTTTGCCCTTGCTTCCCTTGCCTCTGGCGATGTTTCTAGGAAGAAGTTGCTGCGGCTGGGGTCGAAGAGGTTGCTGCCTGTGTTCTCCTTTAGAATTTTGATGGACTCCTTTCTCACATTTAGATCTTTCAACCATTTTGAGTCTATTTTTGTGTGTGGTGTAAGGAAACGGTCCAGTTTCATTCTTCTGCATGTGGCTGTCCAGTTTTCCCAACACCATTTGTTGAAGAGACTCTTTTTTCCATTTGACATTCTTTCCTGCTTTGTCAAAGATTAGTTGACCATAGAGTTGAGGGTCCATTTCTGGGCTCTTTATTCTGTTCCATTGATCTGTGTGTCTGTCTTTGTGCCAGTACCATACTGTCTTTTTTTTTTTAATTTTCTTTATTTTTGAGAGAGAGAGAATGAGAGGGGAGAGGGTCAGAGGGAGAAGCAGACTCCCCGCTGAGCAGGGAGACTGACGCAGGACTCGATCCCGGGACTCCAGGATCATGACCCGAGCCGAAGGCAGTCGCTCAACCGACTGAGCCACCCAGGTGCCCAGTACCATACGTCTTGATGATGACAGCTTTGTGATGGAGCTTGAAGTCTGGAATTGTGATGCCACCAGCTTTGGTTTTCTTTTTCAACATTCCTCTGGCTATTCGGGGTCTTCTCTGGTTCCATACAAATTTTAGGATTATTTGTTCCATTTCTTTAAAAAAATTTGATGGTCTTTTGATAGGGATTGCATTAAATATGTAGACTGCTCTAGGTAGCATTGACATCTTCACAATATTTGTTCTTCAAATCCATGAGCATGGAACGTTTTTCCATTTGTTTGTGTCTTCCTCAATTTTTTCTGAGTACAGATTCTTTGCCTCTTTGGTTAGATTTATTCCTAGGTATCTTACGGTTTTGGGTGCAATTGTAAATGGGATCAACTCCTTAATTTCTCTTTCTTCTGTCTTGTTGGTGTATAGGAATGCCATTGATTTCTGTGCATTGATTTTATATCGTGCCACTTTACTGAATTCCTGTATGAGTTCTAACAGTTTTGGGGTGGAGTCTTTTGGGTTTTCCACATAAAGTATCATATCATCTGCAAAGAGTGAGAGTTTGACTTCTTCTTTGCCGATTCAGATGCTTTTTATTTCTTTTTGTTGTCTGATTACTGTGGCTAGGACTTCTAATACTATGTTGAATAGCAGTGGTGATAGTGGACATCCCTGCTGTGTTCCTGACCTTAGGGGGAAAGCTTTCAGTTTTTCCCCGTTGAGAATGATATTCACTCTGGGTTTGTCATAGATGGCTTTTATGATATTGAGGTATGTACCCTCTATCCCTATACTCTGAAGAGTTTTAATCAAGAAGGGATGATGTATTTTGTCAAATGCTTTTTCTGCATCTATTGAGAGGATCATATGGTTCTTGTTCTTCTTTTATTAATGTATTGTATCACATTGATTGATTTGCGGATGTTGAACCAACCTTGCAGCCCAGGAATAAATCCCACTTGGTCGTGGTGAATAGTCCTTTTAATGTACTGTTGGATCCTACTGGCTAGTATTTTGGTGAGAATTTTTGCATCCATGTTCATCAGGGTTATTGGTCTGTAATTCTCCTTTTTGATGGGGTCTTTGGTTTTGGGATCGAGGTAATGGTGGCCTCATAAAATGAGTTTGGAAGTTTTCCTTCCATTTCTATTTTTTGGAACAGTTTCAGAAGAATAGGTATTAATTCTTCTTTAAATGTTTGGTAGAATTCCCCTGGGAAGCCATCTCGCCCTGGGCTCTTGTTTGTTGGGAGATTTTTGATGACTGCTTCCATTTCCTTGGTGGTTATAGGTCTGTTCAGGTTTTCTATTACTTTCTGGTTCAGTTTTGGTAGTTGATACATCTCTGGGAATGCATCCGTTTCTTCCAGATTATCTAATTTGCTGGCATGTAGTTGCTCATAATATGTTCTTATAATTGTTTGTGTTTCTTTGGTGTTGGTTGTGATCGCTCCTCTTTCATTCATGATTTTATTTATTTGGGTCGTTTCTCTTTTCTTTTTGATAAGTCTCGCCGGGGGTTTATCCATCTTATTAATTCTTTCAAAGAATCAGCTCCTAATTTCGTTGATCTGTTCTGTTCTTTTGGTTTCTATTTCATTGATTTCTGCTCTGATCTTTATTATATTTCTTTTCTCCTGCTGGGTTTAGGTTTTATTTGCTGTTCTTTCTCCAGCTCCTTTAGGTGTAGGGTTAGGTTGTGTATTTGAGACCTTTTTTGTTTCTTGAGAAAGGCTTGTATTGCTATATACTTTCCTCCTAGAACTGCCTTTGCTTCATCTCAAAGATTTTGAACAGTTGTGTTTTCATTTTCATTGGTTTCCATGAATTTTTTTAATTCTTCTTTAATTTCCTGGTTGACCCATTCATTCTTTAGTAGAATGCTCTTTAGCCTCCATGTATTTGAGTTCTTTCCGACTTTCCTCTTGTGATTGAGTTCTAGTTTCAATGCATTGTGGTCTGAAAATATGCAGGGAATGATCCCAGTCTTTTGGTACCAGTTGAGACCTGATTTGTGACCTAGGATGTTATCTATTCTGGAGAATGTTCCATGGGCACTAGAGAAGAATGTGTATTCCATTGCTTTGGGATGGAATGTTCTGAATATATCTGTGAAGTCCATTTGGTCCAACTTGTCATTTAAAGTCTTTATTTCCTTGCTGATCTTTTGCTTAGATGATCTGTCCATTTCAGTGAGGAGGGTGTTAAAGTCCCCTACTCTTGTTGTATTGTTGTCAGTGTATTTCTTTGCTTTTGTTATTAATTGGTTTATATAATTGGCTGCTCCCATGTTCGGGGCATAGATATTTATAATTGTTAGATCTTCTTGTTGGAGAGACCCTTTAAGTAGGATATAGTGTCCTTCCTCATCTCTTACTATAGTCTTTGTTTTAAAATCTAATTTGTCTGATATAAGGATTGCCACCCCAGCTTTCTTTTGGTGTCCATTAGCATGGTAAATGGTTTTCCACCCCCTCACTTTCAATCTGGGGGTGTCTTTGGGTCTAAAATGAGTCTCTTGCAGACAGCATATTGATGGGTCTTGTTTTTTTATCCAGTCTGATACCCTGTGTCTTTTGATTGGGGCATTTGGCCCATTTACATTCAGGGTAACCTTTGAAAGATATGAATTTAGTGCCATTGTATTTCTTGTAAGGTGACTGTTACTGTATAGTGTCTGTGTTCCTTTCTGGTTACTTTTAGGCTCTCTCTTTGCTTAGAGGACCCCTGTCAATATTTCTTGTAGGGCTGGTTTCATGTTTGCAAATTCCTTTAGTTTTTGTTTGTCCTGGAAGTGTTTTATCTCTCCTTCTATTTTCAATGACAGCCTAGCTGGATATAGTATTTTTGGTTGCATATTTTTCTCATTTAGTGCTCTGAAGATATCATGCCAGTCCTTTCTGGCCTGCCAGGTCTCTGTGGATAGGTCTGTTGCCAATCTAATGTTTCTACCATTGTCGGTTACAGATCTCTTGTCCCGAGCTGCTTTCAGGATTTTCTCTTTGTCTCTGAGACTCGTAAGTTTTACTATTAGATGTCGGGGTGTTGACCTATTATTATTGATTTTGAGAGGGGTTCCCTGTGCCTCCTGGATTTTGATGCCTGTTTCCTTCCCCAAATTAGGGAAGTTCACTGCTATAATTTGTTCCAATATGCCTTCTGCCCCTCTCTCTCTTTCTTCTTCTTCTGGGATCCCAATTATTCTAATATTGTTTCGTCTTACGGTATCACTTATCTCTCGAATTCTGCCCTCGTGATCCAGTAGTTATTTATCTTTCTTTTTCTCAGCTTCTTTATTTTCCATCATTTGGTCTTCTATATCACTAATTCTCTCTTCTGCCTCATTTATCCTAGCAGTTAGAGCCTCCATTTTTTATTGCACCTCCTTAATAGCCTTTTGGATTTCGACTTGGTTAGATTTTAGTTCTTTTATTTCTCCTGAAAGGGTTTGGTTTCTCTAATATCTTCCATGCTTTTTTCAAGCCCAGCTAGTATCTTTATAATCATCATTCTGAACTCTAGTTCCGAGATCTTACTAATGTCCGTATTGATTAGGTCCCTGGCAGTTGGTACTGCCTCTTGTTCCTTTTTTGAGGTGATTTTTTTCGTCTTGTCATTTTGTCCAGAGGAGACTAGGTGAATGAGAGAACAAAATGCTAACAGCATAACAATGACCCCCCAAAAATATCCAGTAAACCAATCATTAGAGACCTGAAACTGGGGGAAAAGAAAGAGAAAGAAAGAAAAAAGATTTAAAAAAAAAGAATATGATCAAATATGATCAGGCTGGTGCATAGGTCAGTGCCACACACTAGAGTTTGGGCGTATTTTGGTCTGTTAGAAGAAACTGCCTCCCAAAATTTTAAAGAAAAGCTTATATATGTACAAAAATAAGGGTGAATACAATGAAGGGATAGAATATGACTGTAAAGATGAAAATTATAAAAGATTTTATAAAAGGAGTTGATAAGAAGTTGGTTGAAAAAAGAAAGAAGAGAAATTAAAAAAAAAAGGGGGGGAGAGAATGTGATCATGCAGGAGACTAGAACAAAGCCATACACTAGAGATTTAGGGTATATTTTGGTCTGTTAGAAGAAACTGTATCCCAAAATTTTAAAGAGAGAACAACTTATCTATTTACCAAAAATAAGGTTAACTACAATGAAGGGATAAAATATGACTCTGGGATTGATAAGATGTTGGTTGAAAAAGGGGAAAAGGAAAATAAAAAAAGAAAATTAAAAAAATGACCTTTGAAAGACTAAAGAATCATCGTAAAAAAGCCATGAATTCTATGTGCAGTATGCCCCTAGCGCTGGAGCTCTGCCGTTCTCATTGATCGGTAAACTTGGTCTGTTGCCGTGGTTCCCAAATGTCTTTGCCGGAGGCGGAATTGCCCCGCCCTTGTCGGGTCCGGGGTAAGTAATCTGCTCGGGTTTGCTCTCGGGAGCTTTTGTTCCCTGCAAGCTTTCCGGATAGCTTTGGAGGACGATAGTGAAAATGGCAACCTCCCAATCTCTGCCCTGGAGGAGCCGAGAACTCGGGGCCCCGCTCCTCAGTGCGCCCCCAGAGAAAAGCAGTCAATCACTCCTGTCTCCCCGTTCTCCAGCCGCACTCCGTGTTCACCTGGCCTGTGACCGAGCATTTCTGTCTCTGGCACCCGACGCCATGTGGAGTCTGCAAACCCAGCAGATCCCTGCGTTGCCCTCACAAGCTGCTCCTCCCGGGGGAGGGAGGGGAGTCTCCCCGGATCTGCCACTTGTTGGGTCCCTGCTGGAGGAGCAGTGTCCCGACTGTGCTGCGGATCACGGTTTATGGCAACCCTGAGCTGAGAGTCCAGTCCTCGGCTCCGTCTCTGCAGCCGGCTTCCCCGCTCCGATACCTGGGAGCTCTGCCGCACTCAGGCACCCCCGGTCTTTCTGTGACCCCAAGGGTCCTGAGACCACACTGTCCCAGTGAGGGTTCACCTCCCGCTTATCCATTGGAGCGACGTCCCTCAGCGAAGCAGACTCTAAAAGTTCCAATTTTGTGCTCTGCGGCTCTATCACTTGCCAGAAGTGGCCGACAGAGGCCCCCTCCCCCGCCATCTATCTTCCGAATATCGCCTCGGATTCACTTCTCCGCACGTCCTGCCTTCCAGAAAGTGGTCACTTTTCTGTTCAGAGAGTTGCTGCTATTCTTTTCTTCGATCTTCTGTTGAGTTCCTAGGTGTTCAGAGTGGTTTGATCCCTATCCAACTGAATTCCTGAGACCAGACGGAATTTAGGTCTCTTACTCCTCCGCCATCTTACTCCTCCCCCAATCTGGAGCTTGGTATTAAAAGAAAATGTTTCTAATATAAATATACCTCAAACTATCTGCGTATCTATTTGTGTATGTAGGGATGCCTGGGTGGCTCAGTCGGTTAAGCCTCTGCCTTCGGCTCAGGTCATGATCCCGGGGTCCTGGGATTGAGCCCCTCAGCCTGCTTCTCCTCTCCCTCTGCCTGCTGCTTCCCCTGCTTGTGTGCGCGTGCTCTCTTTCTCTCTCTGACAAATAAAATCTTTAAAAATGCGTGTGTGTGTGTGTGTGTGTGTGTGTGTGTGTGTGTGTGTGTGTAAAAGCATCTTCTCACCCTCTTCGGAACTCTGACCTGTAACGTGGCCCTGTCCCAGTTCAGCATCATGTGCACCCAGTCATGGATACCCCTTCTTTCTGCTGTGTATTAGCTCCCGATTGAGGATAAAATCAGGATCATTGCACAGAAGATCTATGGGGCTGATGACATTGAACTGCTTCCTGAAGCTCAACACAAAGCTGAAGTCTACACAAAACAGGTAGATATTTGGTTGTTCTGTCACTTCTTTACAGAGCAGCCTGGGAGCAGAGCTCCCGAGTTCTCCCAGCCCTGCGGGGTGCCCACTGCCTCGCTTTTCTGGATGTTAGCCCTCTCCCCTCTGAACACTGTGTTTGGATGAGGTGGTCCAGGCCATTATCTGCCCAGGGGTGGTATATGAATGTGTGGAAAAGCCATGAAAAATAGGGAGTGTCTTCCTCAAATATTAAGAGCCTGCTTTCAGTTGTCTTCTCGTGTCTGCTCCAAGCTACCATCTTTAATTGGTTATGTAGATGAAAATACAATACTCACTTTTGGAATATGGTTGTGGGTACTTGCCTCTCTCACCCAACAGAGATTCTTTTTTTTTTTTTTTTTGGATCTCTAATAACTAAGCTCGGGGTCAGTGAGGTCCAGGTGGGTATAAAGGGAATTGGATGTTTTAAATAAATGGAAGAATCGGTATCATCACAGTGCCCAGGTGTGCTTTGTTGCACTGTCAGCCTTTCATTGGTCCTGCTTCTTCCCTTCTCTCCTCAGGGCTTTGGGGACCTGCCCATCTGCATGGCCAAAACACACTTGTCCTTGTCTCATAACCCAGAGCAAAAAGGTGTGCCCACAGGCTTTGTCCTGCCCATCCGTGACATCCGCGCCAGCGTCGGGGCTGGTTTTCTGTACCCCTTGGTAGGGACGGTAAGTGAGTGCTACAGGCGGAAAGCGGGCTGGTTTATCAGGGCTTCGCATCTGAGATCGGCCACCAAAGCCGCCGGGCAAACCCTAGCAGAGCAGAGCTTGCTGAGCAGCAAGCTGGCGTCAGGCCCGTAAGGACTAGTCCTCCGGCTGTGGACCATCCGGGTGTCGGTTCAAGGATGAAGCCATGACTGCTTGTCACAAATAACAGTTCTGCTTCCCAGGGGCAGTATGACCTTGACTGAATCTGGGACAGGCCTCATCGATCATCTGCGATAGTGCTAACATATAATCACAACTGACATTCACTGGACGCCTTTCACAGATGAACTCAGTCCTGCCAAGCATCCTTTGAAGTAGAGACAGAGGCTCTCCCTGTCCCGGGTCTTCTTGACAGGCCTGGAGCTTAGGCCTGAAACTCACTGGGAATTCATTGTTTCTGAATAAAGAAAATGCCCTTAAAATGCAAATGAATCCTGTAGATGTGAAAAGTGAGGTCGCCTATTTCCACTTCAAGACGCATTCATTATCAGATGCTTCTTTATCTTAGGAATCGTATGCATATGGAAAGAGGAGCTGACCGTCCCAGGTTAACAGCTTCCCTGTGCCTGGCTTACCCCCTTTGACACCCCCTTTGATCTGCCAGGTGTCCTACACCTGCAGCTTGTCCTTACCTGCAGTACAAGACTGACCTGTCAAACAGCCAATTCACCATGAAAATGAATCCAATAGATCTCCTAATGGAGCTACGTCCCTCTTTCGGGATTGTAAGAAAGTGGTAGGAAGTGGTATTATAGAGTCAAAAATATGTAACGTGAAAGCCACATACAGTTTTCACTGCTGGTTCTGGCCTTGGGCAAGTTATTAACGGTGTGTGCCCTGCTCCCCTCAGCTCTCAGCATGGGGCAATATCATCATGGAACAACAGTGGCCAGACAAGTGCCAGTGTTTCCAGGGGTTGGGGGGGTGGGAATCCTCTTTGGGAAAGAGTAAAAATACTGAAAATCTGAATCACTGTTTTGGGAACCATCTTTAGAGTTTTCTACACCATGCACATCTGTGTCTGTATCAGTGGGCACACGCTCAGTATCTTTAACGTCATCTTCAGGCTTCTCTGCTAAGTCTCAGGAACAGTCCCTTCCTTTTCCCCCTTGTTCCCACAGCCAGCAGTTGCTTACAGAGTTCACGAATAGAGACTAATATCAGATCCCTGTAGAATGTTCTGGTTATACTTAAGTTGTAGAAGTTGAGCTTAAATTCTCCTGTCTGGATCTGATTGGGAACTTGTATGTATTAGTTTTACAAGACATTGTTAAGGTGAAAGTGTACTGAGCTTTTACTTACAAGCCTTATGGATCTGCAGCTAAGTAGATATTTGTCAAAGCCCAGTCTTGAGAAAAGAAGTTAAGTACAAATGTAATCTATGGCATTACAAGCTCAGTTTTAGAAGGCCAAACTGGACCAGTCAGAATAGTGGTTATAAAGCTATCTAGACTTTGTACAGAAATGTCTTGTCCCAAGTTAAAGGACGCTAATTTCTAATGTCTTCCTGAAGCAAAATAATACAGGCATTGATGCAAGACTCATTAAAACAAAATTAAAAAGCAAACAAGCCCTGTACCTCCTTTTGGTCTTGTGAGAGGGGAGGAGGTGACTCCTCAGCCTCCCAGCCCCTCTCCTAGACCATGAAGGTGGAAGGACCTCCTCCTGCTTCTTGTTACAACTGTCAGTGTGGAAGACGGCCGTGAAGCCTGGCATTTGGCGTGCTGAAGGACACGAGGGTTTCTCTTTGGGTCATAACAGGATCAATGACTTGGTTTTCAGTGTGTAACAAGAAGAGTACCAATTTATTTACAATTGTGAAATAATATTCTGTTTTTGTGCCTCAAGCTTTTTATCTGAAGGGAAGGTGGAAACAAAGATCACTTTTATTTTTCATGCTATTTCACATCTCCTAGATGAGCACGATGCCTGGACTGCCCACACGGCCCTGTTTCTATGATATTGATTTGGACCCTGAAACTGAACAGGTGAATGGGTTGTTCTAAAACAGGTGAGTTGTTACTGGTAAGAGTTTTGCTTTTTTCCTTTGAGGTACATTTATGAACTATGGGATTCCAGCAAAAGCTCTGAAAATGCAAAATCGAATGCTTTCAAAACTTTTCTTTCCAAACATCATTGAGGGGAGAGTTGGCAGTAACCAATGAAGGAAATATTCCAGTTTTGGAAGAAGAGCATGGCTTGTCACGGAGCAGTGTAGGGGAGAAAGCTGCCGTCTAGTGAACTCTGGAGGGACTGCCACGGAGGCTGGGCTAAGGGTCTGTGTACTTTGAGTAGATAGCAGGCAGGAGTTGAGTAAATGTCCCTTAAAGTAGAAAAGAAAAGGAAGCAGGACCAGTCCAGGAATACTTGGGATCTTAAGGGAAAGGTCCCCAAGTACTCATCACAATGAACAAGCCTTCCCTAGACACATCCAGTTGAAATTTCAAAAACATTAAAAATGTAATCCTAAAAAGTCATCTCCAGAAAAGAAAAAAATGGCTTGTCTATGAGGAAATGGGAATTAGAGTGAACATCTGTCTTCTTGTCAGAGTAAGGGGCTTTTTGACAATGGAGGAACCTCGGGCTGACTTTGCACCTGCACTTAACACCCACCAGATCTATCCAGAGGCTTTCAGACATGTGCAGGTTTGCCGCCCCACCTCCCTTCCTAGGAAGGTATTTAGAAGTGTCCTCCGGCAAGATGGGGAATCAACCAAGAAAAAGGAAGATATGGTTTTCAGGAAACTGAATCCTGATCTGGGCAGTCATGAAGGAGAATCCTGACAGCTGCAAGGGACCTAGAGTTACAAGTCTAGGAGGGAGGAATTGAGAACCGCTAGAAAAGACAAGGGTATCAAAGGGCAGTAATGCAAAACTGAAGCTCTCACATTGTTTACCAAAGTAAAGGTCCAGGTGGAAGCAAACTAGTCCTCTTCTGAGCAACCATAGGATGGCTGCTTACAGGGAAGAGACTGTGTGCTTGCTGCCCGGGAACACCGTTCTTCCTTTAGGAGGGCTTCTGTGACGCTGGGAGTGTCCTTCTGGCTCAGGCCTGGCCTGGCCTCGGACAGTCTTCACATAGCCAGGATGCAAGTGCCGCGTGTTGTTTTCAGGCCTGCAGGCCAGCCCGACAGAGGTGGTCATGGAAAGGTTGGAAACAGCGGCTTTGGCAGCGCCAGAGGGGAGTGCTGTGGCGGGGCAGGGGAGAGGCGAGGTTTCAGCTCTTCGAGGAACATTTACTTTTCTTTTCTTTTTCCTTCTCCTTCTAGATTGCCCCTCTTCAAGAAGCTGCTCCAAATACTTGGCCGGCGTCCATTCAGGCTGACTGAAGTGTGGGGAAGTCGAGAGAAGTCAGCCCCTGCCTTGAAGATCTTAGGCAGTCAAGGGCAGGCGTTTCCCCAGTAGCTTTCCTTTGGTCTTAATTCCCACCATCGTGTATAAATTAACATAAATCATGCACAAGTCTGCTTACTTTACTGAAGTTGCACAGAATAAAAGGAAATGATTTTGCGATCTGGATGTTTAAATATAAATTCTAGCATTCACAGACGGTGCTGCAGTATCTCTGCCATCCTGTGAGAGCCCATTTTGCTGGCAGAGCCCAGGGCCGGAGACGCAAGTTCCAAGACCTACTTTATGACACTGTCATGTTTAAAGGGGTAAATGGCGCATGCTTGCAGATTTCTGGGAGGACACATCATCAGGAAACCTTCTGATAGGGTTGAGGGGGAAGTAGGGTACAGAGAATGTGCCTTTTTATCATACACCTTTCTATATTATTCCTTTTTTTTTTTTCAACCTGGGAAAGGATTGCTCATACAGGTTTTGCCCTGAACTTCCTTGGAATGTCCATTTCTGTCACATCCTTAGCACCATTCATTTTTTTTTTTTTTTAAAGATTTTATTTATTTATTCATGAGAGACAGAGAGAGGGAGAGAGAGAGAGAAGCAGAGGGAGAAGCAGGCTCCCAAGGAGCAGGGAGCCCGATGCGGGACTCGATCCCAGGACCCCGGGATCACGACCCGAGCCGAAGGCAGACGCTTAACCATCTGAGCCACCCAGGCGCCCAGCACCATTCATTTTTAAGTTCTCAGGAAAGATGGTCATAAAGCACTGACTATAGGCAAACCCTATCTGGTCTGTTGGTTTAGCAAATATTTATTGAGCTGTGCTTGGGCTCCACCCCTCCCTCTGGAATGTTTTTCTCCCCCTGAAATGTTTTCGCTTTACTCCTTGTTCTGTAGCTTCTGTCTCGGTTCCCCCTTGTCTTTGTGCACTGGATCCTTCTAGAAGATGTTGCGTCCCCACTGATGCCAGTGTAAAGACTGCTGGCATTGGCAGAGCAGTATTTTCCCTGGTGTCCTTGGTTTTATTATCTTTAATTCCCTAGGTTCACATCAGTGTTGTAGCACAGTTCTGCCATCCAGAGAAGTGGTGGCAGTGCTTTGGGGGCATATTGCCAAGGAGTCATGCACGCAGAGCCCCAGCTTCACCATGCTTTGTATGGCGCCTGGCACATTGTACACAATGATGTCGTCAGTTCCTGTTCCAAAGCATCATGCGGGTCCAGTCTGCTCAGAGTTCACTGTTTTTGATGATTTTTTTTTAAATGTCCTTTAAGACCTCATCTGGAATGGGACTTGCTGGGAATTCATTTTGTAGATAAGGGAAGAAAGCAGTCTATTTTCAGACATAATGACTTAAAGATCATCTTAAAGGATTGAGGCTTCCTCATATCCCCAAAAGCCATGTGGGTTTACATCCTTAAGATTGATAGGAATATTGGGGCGCCTGGGTGGCTCAGTCGTTGAGCGTCTGCCTTCGGTTCAGGTCCTGGGGTCCTGGGATCGAGCCCCGCATTGGGCTCCTTGCTGAGTGGGAAGCCTGCTTCTCCCTCTCCCACTCCCCCTGCTTGTGTTCCCTCTCTCGCTATGTCTCTCTCTGTCAAATAAAATCTTTAAGAAAAAAAAAAGATTGATAAGAATAGTGAACACAATTGGCGGGAGAGGGTGAGTGGCGTTTTATAAGCCAAAGATGATAAAGCCCTAATAAGGAATGCAAATTGTTTTTACCAGATATTGCTTGGAATGAATGGACTATCACTAGTGCAAGAATTTTCCTAAGTAGGAGTAAAATATGTCTTCAGTAAAAATTCAAATGGTACAAGTTCCTTTTTCCACCTGGCAGTATATCTTGAAGATCTTACTACATCAGCAGTTTGAGATTCACCTTGTTTGTTAGGGCTGTGTAGTATTTAAACAGTCCTCTGTCGATGCACACTTACCATTGTTTCATGGGTTTTGCTATTACAAATGAGAGAGCATGGAATATTCTCTTATGTATCAGTGCAATTTGTGTAGAAGCATCTGTTGGATAAATTGTTAGCAGTGGAGTTGCTCAAAAGTGACCTTTAGCTTCAAAATGAGAGCTGGCCTTTGGCTAGAAACGTGTAGAGATAAATTATAGAAGAACGAATTTGTAAATTAGGTTTATATCTCCATTTTACAGAAAGGCAAACTTCAAAATTGCACTGCTGTTGCCTACCAGATGAACCTGTTAAAGTCCTCTGACTAAAGCCTCTCTCTTTACTAGCATTTGGTCTATCAGAGCTGTTCCTAGAAGCCAGCCCCTGCCAGGCAGCACAGAAATGGACTTCCTGTTTGTGACAGGCAGAAAACTGTGCCCATTTCACTTCCTTCCAGAAGGAAAGGATGATAAAAGGTGGCAGAAGCAGAGGGAAGAGATGAGGTTAAGAACGCTGCTGAGCAATTATTGATAGCATGGGTTTTATGGAATTGATTCTTCAGTGTGTGATTAAGAAGTGTGATAAAGAGGGGTGCCTGGCTGGCTGAGTTGGCGGAGCATGACTCTTGGTCTCAAGGTCAGGAGTTCGAGCCCCACGTTGGGGGTAGAGATTACTTTAAAAAAATAAAACTGGTAGAGACAGCATGAAGGATTAAAAAAAATTGGCAGGTCAGTTGAAGACGTGAATTCAAGACCTACAGAAGCATTAGTGCTTGGGGTACATATTAGTATGTATTGCCAGACAAGGTCGAGTGGCTTTACCTTCGGGCTAGGAGCCCTTCCAGATCACTGTTCTTAACCCTTCTCTGGGTCACTAATGCTTTCCCATCCCATATTTGTTTTTTTGGGGTTTTTTTAAGGATTTTATTTATTTGAGAGCATGAGAGGGGAGAGGGTCAGAGGGAGAAGAAGACTCCCCACTGAGCAGGGAGCCCGATGCGGGACTTGATCCCGGGACTCCAGGATCATGACCTGAGCCGAAGGCAGTCACCTAACCAACTGAGCCACCCAGGTGCCCTCCCATCCCATATTTGCAGTGTTATTGATAAAACAGATTGGACCCTTTATTCTGCACTTCAGAGACTGTTGCCATGCACCAAAGACGTATGTATACTCCTAATCCAGAAGAGGCAGCGTTTGTGCGCCATCAAGCAAAGCGGGTTACAACAGAAATACTGTTTGTGTTCACTGGTATAACCCTGATGGTGCCTAGAAACAGATCAAAATGCCAGAAAACAAGCCACAGGTTCATGTAATGGCGCACCAGGGAAGGGGATGGAAGGCTTATTCCCATAAGGTTTCTAAAATGTAAGAATTATTCCTAAGGAGTTATAAATCATTTTTGGCAGCTATAGGCCCAGGCCATGGGTAGATGGGGACCAGGATGGAGAAATGCTATGATCAGTTGAGATCAGATAAATATGAGTTCAGATAAATACGCAAGCTATTCTATTGGCACACTATGTCTGGTGATATTAACAAGATAAGCCGTAGGTAGAATAATTTCTCATCAGATTGGAGAAATATATTTATAGCCTGCTTCTCATTATATAAGCAAAAGCTACTAATGGAGTAGCAGACGGTGATATGGGTAATAGCTTACTGTCACTTAAGTGAGTTCAGGGATGACAGGTTTCTTTCACGCATGAAGTACTGGATACATTTCTTAAAACTCAGATGTGGCATCAGATTCTAGTCATATCCTAAAGAAAAATCACAGTGCAGTATTTCATTTATAGTACTATATTCTTTGAGAGTGTGTGAGTGTGTGTGTGTGTGTGTGTGTGTGTGTGTGTGTGTGTGTGTGTGGAGGTTGGGGATGAGTTTTTTGAAATACATCTTTAAAAAAATCTTCCCTTCAAATACCAAATCAGTTTACCTCTTACCGCCCTTCAGTTCCCTTTCATTAGTACCCCCCCTTTTTTTAAGAAAAGTGGAATAAGATCTACAAGTCATTTAGGGGGCCTTTATTGTTTTAACCTATTCCTTGTCTCACTTCCAACTCCTTCCTAATAAGACAGCTGTTGTACCCTGTCTTCATCTGGATAAGCTCATCTTATTTTTTTTCTTAAAGATTTTATTTATTTGACAGAGACACAGAGAGAGAGGGAACACAAGCAGGGGGAGTAGGAGAGGGAGAAGCAGGCTTCCCGCAGAGCAAGGAGCCAGACCCGATGCGGGGCTTGATCCCAGGACCCTGGGATGATGACCTGAGCAGAAGGCAGACGCTTAACGACTGAGCCACCCAGGCACCCCAAGCTCATCTTATTTTTCCTTGAAATTGTTGCAAACACCTAGATCTAGTAGATTTGGGAAAACTTGGATCTCAGCGAGTAATAGCGTCTCAATTAGTAATGAGTGGCATGGATTTCTTTTGGCTTGTTTAAAGTTCAAAAGTGTCAGTAAGCAGGGTTAGCAACCCATCTGGGGATATAAATACATTTTCACAGCTGGTGTTTGCCGACCGCACAAAGATAGACTGAATTCTTAATCACAACTAAGGCAAATGCTTAGGGATTTTCCTGTTTTACAGCTCTTGTCTCTAATTTTACCTGTAAATTTAAGACCCTGACAACTTAGATTCAGCTTTGCTATTGTGTCCTAATCGTTCTTTCTTAAATCTCAGTGAGAGCTACATAATCTTACAAAGGTAAAATATATTCCTTTTTTTTTTTAAGATTTATTTATTTTGAGAGAGTGAGAATGAGAGAGAGAGTACATGAGAGCAAGGAGGGTTAGAGGGAGAAGCAGGCTCCTCGCTGAGCAGGAAGCCCGATGCAGGACTCGATCCCAGGACCCCAGGATCATGACCTGAGCCAAAGGCGGTTGCTTAACCAACTGAGCCACCCAGGCGCCCCGGTAAAATATATTCCTGGAAAAACATCCAAAAGCAGATAACTGAGATTTACTTCCCTGAAGATCATGATCCTATCAAAGAAAGGAGGTAAGTACAACTGCTTTTCAGTAATTCTTTACTCCACTTTAATAGGGTCTTCATCTAGATGGTACACCTGGGAGGGCCCAGGAGGAGCCAACCATGGGATGGGACCCAACCCTCGGGAGGACCTCACAGCTGGAACTCCCAGCAATGCCTCGGTAGGTAATGTTAAATCCGTAGCATGTCACGTAAGCTCTCACAGGAATACCTTTCATTGGTTAATGAAACCAGTACGTTATGTGTGCAAATAAAATAAATGCTTGCGGTGCTTTTCACTATGGCTAGCAACTTGTTTAGATAAAGACCCAGAAAATGTATGAAAATATGCAACCTAGCTATCCAGTCAGGCTGGAGGGTAGATGTGCCCTTTGCTCTGCTTGGGACTGGAATTGTGAGGGAAGCCAGCTCCCGTTCCCCACCCCCGTTTAACCGAGAGGTACAAGATTAAGCAGACATTGGAAATACGTAAGGTGTAAAGGACGGGGCTGGGTTCCTGTGCCCTTCTGACCTTCGCATGCATATCGGATCACCTCTACCTGCCGCCTAGACTAGGGAGACAAGGGTCTGCGGTCTTGGGCCTCATTTAGCAATGAACCATAATAACACCATTACACCCAAAGTCACTCCTAGGAAAGGTTTTTTGTTTTTTTTTTCTGTTTCAATTCATATATGTAATTTTTTCCCCAAACAAGCTTTCACTCTGCACAGGTTTTAACCCTACTTTTTAAATGTAATATCTGCCGTGTCTTTAAATACTCGGCGTGTGTGTGGGGGGGTGCTTAAATGGAAGTCCCCTCATTTAAAACCAATTGTTGCTACTTTGCGTCTCAGAAAATGCGGGGCTCACTCCCGCGTCCCCACCCCATCTGCCCACTCTCCCTTCGGGTGGTCCGCTGCCCGTGGCTGCGCGTGCTCGCGCCGCGGGGACTCGCGCGGGGGCCGGGGGGCGGCCAGGGGGGCCAGGTGCGCTCCCACGCCGCGGGGCCAGCCGCTCGCAGGCGGAGCCCCCGCGCCCGCGCCCCCGCCGCCCGCCCCGAGCCCTGGCCCCGCCCCGCGCCCGCCGCGCATTGGAGCCGCGGACTGTCGCTCGCCGCCCTCTGGGGAGGGGCGCCGCGGGCTGCGGTCCCACGGCAGAGGGCTGCTGGCTGCTGGTGCGAGCCGGGCTTCCCGGCTGCCTGGGCGCCCCGCCCCGCGAGCGGCCCCCCGACCTCGGCAGCAGGGTGGCCGGGAACCCCGGCGCCGTCGGTAAGTGAAGGAGGGCGAGGGGGTGGCGGGGACCTGGGTCGGGGCCAGTGTCAGGTCCGCTGGCCGCCTGCGCGACGGGGTGGGCGGAAGGTCCCCGCTGGACGCCCGCAGTCCCGGCCCCCGAGGAGGCCGGGGTAAGAACCGGGAGAGGTCGTTTGCCCGCCGGAGCCTCCAGCCAGCGCGACCCTCGTCAGCCGTGTCCGCCCACCCTCAGCTCATCCTGGCCGCATGGGTTGCGGGTACCGCCCTTCCGTCCTTACCCTTATTTGAGGGAAATGTGATTTGGGGTTTCTGGCCATTATAATTGTGCCGATAGCCTGAAGCTGGGCTCTCTGTTCCACGCCCCCGGCACTTCCCTTTTTGAGTACCTGTCCTGCGCTCCGGCTCCTGCCGCTGGGCGCATCCAGTCGGAACGAGCCGCCTTCCTCCGGGTGGCGGGTTGAGGGTCCGCACCCGGCCCTGGGAGAGAGTTACAGCTTTCCCCGCCGAAGGGCTTGCTCTTGGCCTCCGGCTTCTCTGCTCAAGGGGAAAAGTGGCGTTAGACTTGCGATTCTGTCAGGAAATGACAACGGGGACTTGAAGATTACCGCAGCGATAAAAGAACCCTGCAGGTTAAGGAGAATCGTTTGCACACTAACATTCTGCAAAGTCGAACGTCTACAGATTGTACTTTCCCCATTTCAGTTAGGCTTTTATTTGGGTATTTGTTTGATTTCTACCGTAATATACATTCAAATGAGCTTCACAGGCAGTTGTCTTTGGGCAATCCAGGTTAACTTCAAATCGTACCATCTTAAACATGATCTAATTTCAATACTTCTGTTGTACATTCTCTGGTTGGTAAAAACTCTCAGGTGCTGAGATGTCCAAGACATGAGAAGACTTAGAGCTGTAGTCAGCTGTGGCTCTAGGGCTTATGGAAGCTTTGCGTGAGGAGGGACGCTGCACAATATTCATATTTTAGTTCCATCGCTGTTCTAGGATGACTTTGTCTTTCTGTCAGGGACATAGAGTATGTAACTCCCAACCTAAGGGAATATTTACTTAGATCATAAACTGATTTCCTGAGTTCCAGTTCCTTTTGTGGTTTAGACTCAAGAGCTACGCAAATAAACCATCAGTGCTGAAAGATTTACACAAAAACAGTACAAGGAAAGAGTCCCCTTGCTTATTTTAGGACATCCACCAACAAAAACTAATACAGCTTTTGTTAGATCATCACCTCACATCTGTGTTCATTGGTGCTGTCATACTATTCTGTGGATTAATTTTATGTTTATATAAAACTAATCAGTTTGCCAATTGCATAGCTTATCAATTATATTTGGCTTTCAAATTAGTTCCAGAACCAAGAAAACAAAATATAAAGAATTTCAAAAGGTTGGGGTTCCTGGGTGGCTCAGTCGTTGGGTGTCTGCCTTTGGCTTGGGTCATGATCCCAGGGTCCTGGGATCCAGCCCCACATCTGGCTCCCTGCTCAGCGGGAAGCCTGCTTCTCCCTCTCCCACTTCCCCTACTTGTGTTCCCTCTCAGTGTCTCTGTCTGTCAAATAAATACAGTCTTTAAAAAAAAATTTAAAAAGCTTGATTTTAAAATAGCAAGAATTCAGTCTAGTCTTGGTTCAATTATGAGTTGATGGGCTGACTTATGGTTAAATAAAACAGTTAAAAATTTTTTGACTAGTGAATCTAGAGCAGATTAGTATCTCCAAACAATTCATCTTTCGGATAGAACTCTAATGCCCACCTTCCGAGCATGGGCTTCAGAAACAGGCAGTCTGGTTGAATCTGATCTGTTACCTACTAGCTGTGTAATCTCGGTCAGATTGTTCAACTTTCTATGCCTCAGTTTCTTCCTCTGTAGATAGTGGTACCACCACCTACCCATTTTGTAATGTGGGGAAGATTAGAGATGTATGTAAAAGGGCTTAGCATATCCTCCTAATGCACAGAGTTGCTCAATAAATGTCAGCTATTATTATCATTCACTCTTACTGACCTTTGACTATGTGCTCATGATGGAAAACATTTGAACAGTAGATACTTAGGGGAAAAAATGTCAAAATTATAGAACTAAATTTAAGAGGGGAGAATGACAGTGATGTTAAATTTCCCAAGAGTGTGTATGAAAAGTAGCACCTCTCCGATGGAACATACATTTTTAGAACAGAAACCTTATGGTATAATGGAAAGAACATTGGAGAGTCAGAGTCTTCAGTTCTAACTCTGGCTATGACCTTATCTAACTGTATGGCTTTTGGCACTCCAACTACCCACTCTGGAGCTCATTTTCTTCATCTAGCTGGACTTGAATGATCTCTAAAATCCTTTGCAGCTGCAGAATTCTTTATTGCTTGTAATAAAATTATCCTAGCTTTCTTACCACTTTGCCCTTCATTGTTTTGTTATTGTCATCTGTTAACTTGGATTTGAGTCATAAACATCCATAAAGATAGCACAACGGAAGAATTGATATCAGATTTGCAAATATTCCAAGTTGAAGTTTTAACAAAAAGAACAGAGCAGAATAGACTCACATTGTAAACTTTTTGGTATTTTTTATTCTCCAGTCATTTCAGAAGATTATTAGATGGGAAACATGCCTGGTAGAATCATATACATTCAACTGAAATCTTTCTATAGGAAACAGTAGGCTGATGGTGAAATAAAATACCACTCTTTTTTCTCTTATCAGGTTGATCCTTAAATAAAACATTCTATCCAGTAAAGGGCTTTCATGAAGAAATTAAAGAGAGAAATTACAAGTAAGAGAGAAACCAAGAATTGTACACCGTAGAAACCACCTAAAACAACTGTATGGAGTAAGACAAAAGGAGTGAATACATCTGGAAGAAATTTTACTTAGTATATTTTTGCCCACCTTTTTGTCATAAAGACTGCTAAGGAAGAGAGAATATAATTTTCTAGAGAAAGAACGAGTGTGATATAAAAATGGAAACCATGGTTTCCGAAATTCAAGTTGAAAGCAAGGATGAGAAGAGACCCACAGAAGTTAGTCCTCAAGATGAGAGGCAGGAGGAAAGAGCATCAATGCTTTGCTTCAAGAGAAGAAAGAAAGTAAGCAAAGCAGTGAAGCCCAAAGCTAGCTCTGAGGCTGCTGGCACAGCAAGAAAGTGTCCCCCAGAAGCAGGAGCTTCCGAGCAGCCACGGCCCCCAGGGGGGGCCTGGGCCTCAATCAAACGTCTTGTAACACGCAGGAAAAGGTCAGAATCTTCAAAGCAGCAAAAGCCCTTTGAGGCCAAAGTGCAACCTGAAATCAGTGCTGAGGATGCTGATCTTCCTAAGAAAAAGGCAAAATCCGGGCTTAAGATTCCCTTCATAAAATTCTCAAAAGGAGAGAAACGAAGTAATCATTCCAAAATTATAGAAGACTCAGACTGCAGCCTCAGAGTCCAGGGAGAGGCTGAACATTTGGATACAAAAGCTCCAGCCCAATCAGATGACCAGGCAATAAAGACCAAGTTGCCCCAGGATATAAGTAAAGATGTCTCACGGAAAGGGGGTGACGAGGTCTGTGAACCAAATGTGAGCAACAGCACAACTACAGCTGGAGAAAAAATGGTTTCAGTAGAACTTGGGTTAGATACGGGGCATTCTGCCATTCACCCAGGAGCACTAATCCTTGAAAGAGATACCGAAACGACGGAGGAAAAACAAAGTGTCCGACCCCAGCAAGCAAGCCCACTTGAAACTTCAGAAACAGAACATCAGCCACCAGTGGTTTCTGATGTTCCTCCCTCACCTGCAATCCCAGATCAGCAAATTGTGGAAGAAGCCAGAAGCAATATCCTAGAAAGTGGACCAAACCGGGGAGAGCATGAAAGTAGAGAGATTATAGCTGAAGAGAGTGAGCAGAAAGACACTAAATTGAGCCAGGAATCAGAGCTGAGAGAAAATGAGGTCACTGCAGAGAAACCCAAACCAGAAGAAAGCAAAAGAATGGAGCCAATTGCTATTATTATTACAGACACTGAAATCAGTGAATTTGATGTTAAGAAATCTAAAAATGTCCCTAAGCAATTCTTAATTTCAATTGAAAATGAGCAAGTAGGGGTTTTTGCTAATGATAGTGGTTTTGAGGGTAGAACTTCAGAACAATACGAAACACTCTTAATAGAAACAGCTTCTTCTCTTGTCAAGAATGCTATCCAATTGTCTATAGAACAGCTGGTTAATGAAATGGCCTCTGATGATAATAAAATGAACAATCTTCTACAGTGACTTAATTTCCAGATCATGGAAAGGAAAAAAAAAAAGCTTCATGTTAAATTATGTTGCATATTTGTGGCATTTCTTATTCAGTTACAAATGAGAGGTTTATCATCCGTGGAATTTACAGGTACAGTTCCAGCCCAGAAGTGCTAAAGAATTTAGTTTATAAAACTCTCCTACCATTGAAATGCAGTCACTTCTGGATTTTGGAGGAAGTTAGTGCAGATCACAATGCAAGTGACATACAGGGAATTGCTAAAATGACATGTGGAAGTTGGGGTGCTTGGGGGGAGGCTGTATTTATTGAGCACTTATGGTATGCCAGAAACTCTTTAATATTCTCTGATGTCACAAAGCCTGGTTTCCTTTTGATAGTTCAATCCTGTGTATAGGTTAACACCACATTCGATTTTCACAAAAAAATTTTTTACAGTGCACTTTTATGTTTAAAATGGTGAATAAGGTGAGCTGTTTTTGTGAATGTGTGATTTACAGTTGTTACACTCATAGGCAGTAGTCTTACCTCAAAAAAATATTGCCTTTTCCTAATTTCAGCAGAATGTGCATATTTGAATTAAACCTGAGTGTTTTTCTCGTCTTGCTTAAATACCATACAGAAGCCATTCACAATTTCTTTCAAATAGCAAATAATTACCAAGTGCAAGGGTGTGGAAATAGGCAGTGCATTTTCCCTGTCCATCTTTTTTCTGCCTCAAACAGACCTGTCTAAACCCATTTCTGCATGGGGTCATCTGCTGAAAAGTGAGAAACAAAACCCAAAAAACTAAACAACAGCAACAACAAAAACAAGAAGAGTGAAATACTGTTTTCCATCGGGGAGAAGGCAAACTGCCCAAGTAACAAATGATCACAGATAACGTAGGATTCATCTTGCAGGATTGTGCCTCTAGAGACCACATTCATCCACCTCTCTCCAAAGAGGGAATTCACAGCCAGCTTGGCAGTAAAAGTCCCAGGAAATCATAATAACTTAGTGAACATATTATTCACTTTTGATCAAGAATGAGCCAAGTTCATGGTTGAATAGAAAGTGAAAAGTTATTGCTAAAGTACATTGTATTTTAAATGTCAGTATTCTCTCATTGTGCCTGTGTGTCAAGAGACACTAGTAACAAACGTTTTACATGGATTTTGAAAATTAACTTTTTCATCAGTATGTTCAATCCAGCTAATCCCTTACCAAAAAAAAAAAAAAAGAACTTAATGTAATGAGAAGGGCTTATTTGCATTTTATCTGGTTATTTAAATCATCGATCTCATCAATGATTGCCATATTTTTTGAAAAAGTAATTCCATTTCAATCTTTCCTTGTGTGAAATGGCCATAATACTACAACACACTTCCCTACCTCACAGGTAAAGTTCCAAATTGTATGTCCCCACTGACTAAATGGAGGGACAGCGTTACTCTGACAGTAGATGAAGTAAGTATAAAGAGCTTTCCACTCGAGTTGCAAAGTATTTGTTAAAGAGGATTTGTACATTCTTGGAGAAAAGAGTGTACTTTAGATGAGTGTAAATGATCTGGTGACTTCTTGCATTATTTATGGCTTACGTAGAGAAAGTGTGTGCTAATTTGTCCTATAGACCCTTCTTTGTTTCTTTCTGTGAGTACATCTTGAGACCTCTGGCAGAAAAACCTAATCTGACTTTGGAACTGAACGAAATAATGGATATTATTAGCAAGATTCTTTGCTGAAGTGCAAAATTATTCCCCCAGACTTTCTTACCTTCATGCCTGTAATCTTGAGAAACCCACAAAAATCCTTCAATTTAGCAACACAAAAGTGGATTTTCAAAACATATGACCCAAGAAATGAATTTCTTTTAGTTGTACAATTTTTAAACATTAAAAAAAGACTGCTAAGTCATTCTCCCTAAAAATACTCTTTTTAATTCACTATATGTGGTGCTAATGGACTTGGATGGCTACCAGCAAATATCATATCATATTTAGAAGTAAACAATTTTTAAAAATCTGATCAAAGTTGGTGCATTTTACAGTGTTTTAAGGAATCCTGTCTTCATTTATTTCAAGAATAGCTCAAGCCAATATACTTGCATTAAGTTTTTTAGTAATCTCTAATGAATGAACACAAAGTATAACACTTACAAGTGATTGAAAATATTTTGGAAGGCTTAGGCATATTTGGGAGTTTTAAAAACAGATATGAGGTAAATGCGTGTAACTAATTATTTTTGTTAAGAAAATAACACTTTCTCTAGTCCTGGGTTTCTACTTTTTTTTTTTTCCTACTATGGTTTGATATATATTTTTGGTTAGAATGTATTATAATTGATTGTTTTTGTGATAAGATGTGTACTCCACCTGCATTCATTCTTAGGTGGTTCCTCCTTAATCTTTTCTATTGAGAATATCTGGTGAATTAAATAAATAGGGTTCCAGTCTGAAAAATGAATCCAGAAATTAATTGGTCTCAATCTGAGTATACCTGCCACATGGCCAAATCCTATTAAAATGAATTCTAAGATGATCCAAATTGTTTTGTTATAGAAATAAGCAGGGATCATATAACTTGGAAGTCCCTTATAAAATATATTTCATTTTAATAGTATTTATTTTAAGCAATTGGACCTTATATGCAAGACATTAAATGTATATAAATAGGTCCCTATTCAGTTCATACCTACATTAGACATGATTAAAATGATCATTTAAAAGACAATTTAATAATAGCACATTAATTTACATTTACATTTGCTGTGATAAATGCTGCTTTTAATGAACACTTTATTAATTAGCTGGGATTCAGTTTCCCTTTGAACTCAGAATTTTACAAGGTGGGTTGGTTTATTGGATACTTGTTAATTTTTTCAGCATATTATCTTCTCCCTTTTAAGAGTCAAGTATTATTCACTTTGCTTTACAACCCAGTGAATATGAAAACCCTCTTCTATTTTATGTAGCACTATTCACTTAACATTTTCTCAAAGTACTTTATAGGATATAAAAATAGTGCTGGGTAACATTTAAGTAAAGATAGCAGAAAACAAAAGAACTTTCAAACAGAAATTATGTTCCCTGACACCACCTCCACCTGGAAGAATAATAAGCATGTGGCACAAATGGGATTCTTCAGAAAAGCTGTCTGCATAATTTTCTTTCAAGGTAATGCATTTGACAGCACAAAGTTTGTGATGATCTTAATTGGTCTACTACTTAGTGGAATCTAAGAAACTCTCTGATTTATTTCTGAGAGATAATCTTATTTCACCAGTGTCTATGAAAAGCCATACTGCTAATGATCAAGTTAGAGATGTGGGTCATGGGAGGGCACCAGCGAAATCTGGCTTCTGCATGCAGAAGTTAACTCTGGAGAGTTAACTTCATCAATGTGCTCTGCTGATTGGGGGTTGGACAGACTTTACAATGACAAGTTGCCTTATTTTTTATAGTTAAAGAGTTAATTTGCAGGGGGTTGGGGGGGTAGAGCAGAATTTTTAAAATAATTGTTAGGCTTTAGAATCCCATTGTTTGGAAAGGTCCTTTTAATGTTAACTTTATTCAGATATGTAAAGTCTTCTAATTTCATCTGATACTCAGTACATCAGGGGTTGACTTTTCTGCCTGCCATTTCTATGTTTTTTAAAAGTCCTTGCTTATGGTTTCAGGTTCTTTAGGTTCAAATTCCTGTGATGTTTTACTGTGTAACATAAAGTTTCTTATTATACAGAATTCAAAATTTCAGACAATAGTACATTTTGTGGTACATTTTTGAAAAAAAGTTCTTGTAATCCTTATTTAGTTACAAAAATTAAACAGAAGGAAGCTACATAAAATTTAGATGTCCTGATTAAATTCAGTTTGGTTCAACATGTGTTGGATATAACATATGCCCAACACTGTAAAGGAGACAGGCTCCCAGCCCTCCAAGAGCTCAAGCTAGGGAACAGCAACCAGAGGAACTGGGACAGGGATTAAGGCAACGAGCCACAGGCAAGGAACATCGTGAGTGCCCTAGACGGGAGAATAAAGAGCACGTGGTTCATTTGTCCAGTGGTGGGGGGGGGTGGTCATCTAAATACAGGGACAGTTTGAAAGCATTCCATTTCTAAATATTTAAACAGTTATATTCATTATGATTTGTGAACAAGTGCAGAAAAAAAGCCTGCATAATGTTACATATTTATAGTAGTTCTTTATCTGTAAAAATGTTAAGTGGATGAGCTATTATGAAAGTAAAAATTCCATATTGTAATTTCTCATTAAAATCAGTACTATAGGACTGTGGATCAGATGCTAATATTTAAGAAATACTCTGTAGAAAAAGGTTTCAACCTGAATTGATATATGTATGACTCTTAATATAGAATAAATGTTATAGTGGCTCATGTTTATTTTATTTACGTCTTAGTATATTATGTTTATTTCCTAAAAGTATAAAGATCACACTGATGGAACTGTTGAGTTAGCACTACCAAGAGTTGTGCTCTGCTGATTGGGGGTTGGACAGACTTTACAATGACAAGCCTAAAAGAGCCCACCTCCAGCAGAGAGAAACACAAACACCTCGAACTTGAACTCAATTCCAGTCAACTATCCATTCATCTAAATGGCATATCTGACTTTGATGCCATCTATAAATCTGACGAAATTGTACTTGTTTTCATCATCTCTTGCTATATTCATTAGTTGCCATTTCTACATTATATTAACCTATGAATTGTTAGTAATCTTCATGACTTTCCAAATAAGCAATCTTGGTATGAAAATGCTTAAATTATTCAGATGTTGCCTGCTAAAGCTGGGTGTTTCAAAAGCTTTGTTTATGAAGACACTGATTTTTTTCCCCTAACATTAACAACCCTGTTTTTCCTAAAGCACAGAGCAATGGTAATAATTAGACTCTATGAAAGAATGTACTTTCCAAATCTCGGGACCAATTTAAAGTTGATAGTGTCTGGGGTGCTTGTCTAGCTCAGTCCGTAGAGCGTGCGGCTTTTGATCTCAGGGTTGTGAGTTTGTGCCCCACGTTGGGTGTGGAGATGACTTAAAAAAGAAAATAAACTGGATAGTATCCTAAAACTTTTTCCAAAGCAAACTGTTTTACTAATGTACAAACCCTGTACATAAGCTTACTTAATATTTCACATCTTGCAGAGTTTTAAAATTCTTATTAAATCACATCTTTCTAATAGATAACACTACCTTTTGCAAAACCTGCCCTCACAGACAATTCTGCTAATCCTTTAGACCCACCAGTACTGCTGAAGTCTGGAGTCCCTGACCCGCTTGTGAGTGCCTTTGTTTTTTCTCCAAAAGCTTAAGAACACCAGGGGTTGAGTTTCTGAGCTTAGGAAAGAGTGAGCGCCAACAGTCCCCAACTTAAAATGTTCAACTAATGATTTTTTGATTTTATGATCATGTGAAAGCAATATGCACTCAGTAGAAACTGTACTTGGAATTTGGGGTTTTGAGCTTTCCCACACTACCACTGTGCGGCACGCTTCTCTGTCCTGTGCTGAAGCAGCGGCAGCTGCCACAGCTCACACAACCGCGGGTCACCAGGGGGCAAGAACCGATGTACTTACAACTGCTCTGGATGCATACAACCACTCTGTTCTTCACTTTCAGTATGGTAGTCAATAAACTACCTGGAATATTCAATACCTTATTGTAAAATAGGCTTTGTGTTAGATGACTTTGCCCAGAATAGGCTAAGGTAAGTTTTCTGAGCTATATTTAAAGTAGATAGGCTAAGCTATGATGTTCGGTGGATTAAGTGTCTTCAATGCATTTTCAACTTACGATATTTTCAATATGCAATGGGTTTATTAGGACATAACTCCATCATAAATGGAGGGAGATTATGTGTGTTTGTACATGAAACATGGCAGAGAACAGTACACATCTGCAGAAAATCCTCAGCGAAGCTGGTCCCAGGTGCCATGAACAATTAAGGAAAACCTAGGTAGGGGGAGGATGGTGTGGTGGCCCCCAGCATAGAAAACTCCCAAACTAAGTATTGTCTCTGTCAATTCCAACTCATCCTAACAGCAGTGGTAGCCGTGTTCAGTTTCTGCACATTAGCAAGACAAGATGCACTTTCCTATGACTCGTTTTGTGGCTAAACTCAAATAGGACTTTCAGCCTTGATTTTTATTACAGTGCAGTTATGGGGTAGAGATTCAGCCTTTCACAGCTATCCTGTGGCCATAAAACCCAGACCTTCCACTTCTGCACTCCTGGAGATGGGGAGCCCAGAGTGACACAAAAGCAGATGCAATTATTTGTATACTTGTCCTCGAAGCTTTTATTCCCAAATCCTTACTGTGACATGTGTACCTTCGGGGCACAGGAAGGTCTAGTCAGTATGGCTACAAGTGAGGTCTCTGGACCGTATCTGTGATTAGTCACAACTAATGCAGCTACAGGCATGCAGGCTCACATCAATCACACATGCTTATACATAAATTACAATGCAGAGGTTCCATGTAGAGCAGCTGTTTGTGACATAAAAACTTGAATATTGCCTCTCTTTAAAGACATCATCCAAAACCGGAGTACTTCCATCCTCCTGATTGGAACTAGTTAGAGGGGCTGCTGGGTGGCTCAGATGGTTAGGTGTCTGCCTTCGGCTCAGGTCATGATCCCAGGGTCCTGGAACCGAGCCCTGCGTGGGACTCCCTGCTCAGCAGAAAGTCTGCTTCTCCCTCTGCCCCTGCTCGTGCTCCCTCTCTCAAATAAATAAAATCTTAAAAAAAAAAAAACTAGTTAGAACTGTCCTTGTACTCTGGGTAAGGCTGAGATGTACAGAATGCCAAAACAATTGGTCACCATTCAAGTGAAAAAAGTCAAGCTAACTTTCTGATATTTTATCCAGGTGTGCCACAAACAACCTTATCAGCAACTTCACTGATTTCAGAGTGAATTTACTTAGATATATCTTTTCAGTTTTATGGGTTTCTTCTGTACCCTTAATGTCTGGCTGATGTGTGTTTTCTGACCTGTGGAGGTTTAATAGTGAATGATAATCATTATGGTTCATTAAACTCTAAGACTTTTTTATATCTAGGTGATCTTAACCTTTTTTAAAAATTAAGGTATAATTTATATATGGTAAAATCCACCCTTTCTTGTGCACAGTTCTACAGATTTTGACAAACACATATAGTTGTGTCACCTAGGGAGTTTTTTTCTTATTCTGATTTCATTATTCTCTATACCATATGTGTATTTTAATTTCCTGATTGCATCAGTGAAAACTGCTACTTGTGCAGAAATTTAAAATAAGGGCTTCTTAAACTCAACATTTAAACCAGGAAGAAAAAACAAGGCTGCCATGCACAACTGTGCAAACTGGACAGCCCAACTGCCGAAGTCTTCATGTGGGGAGTGGCGCCCCCTAGTGTTGATTGTGCATAATCTGCATGGCCGTCTGTGGTGGCTCTGAATAAGCCACCAGTTTGAGAGATACGCAAAACTGTGGTGGTGTTAACAGTGAAACAGGAGATGTTTAAAATAAAAAAAGGATGCTTCCATTTATATGCCTTTCCTCCCACACTTTAAAAGATTGTGATGGAAAGAGAAGACAGGAACCACTGAGCTTTTAGCACCAGACTTTGCACATATGTGAAAGAAGGGCAGTTGCAAAATGAGAACTGGTCTGGTAAAAACAAAAAACAAAAAAACTTGGAGACTCTGCTGAAATCTCTAGTCTGCATTTTTTAATGTTTATCTTTTAAAAAGATGTATTTATTTGAGAGAGAGACACATGCGTGCACACAGGGTGGGGGTGGGGCAAAGGGAGAGGGAGACAGAATCTCAAGCAGACTCCCCACTAAATGGGGAGCCCAACATGGAGCTTGAGCTCGATCTCAGGACCCTGAGATCATGACCTGAGCCGAAACCAAGAGCTGGACAATTAACCAACTGAGTCACCCAGGCGTCCCTCTGTTCTGCATTTTAAAACATTTTCTCCCACCTTTGCAAATGTTATATCCTTCTTCTAAAGAACCACTATAGGTTCTTTAGATATTCCTCCCTACAAGGCACTTAGAACAAATGCCAGTTACCAAAAAAAAAGCCCTTTTTTATTTTTATTTTTTAAAAATATTTTATTTGACAGAGAGACACAGAAAGAGAGGGAACGCAAGCAGGGGGAGTGGGAGAGGGAGAAGCAGGCTTCCTGCCGAGCAGGGAGCCCAATGTGGGGCTCAATCCCAGGACCCCGGGATCATGACCCGAGCCAAAGCAGACGCTTAACGACTGAGCCACCCAGGCGCCCCCCAAAACCCCTTTTTTAATTAGTAGATATTTCCCTACATATGGTTTGAACTAAGTCCCATACGGCTCCCACTACAGAAAAATGTGGCAAAACTAAATTCACAAGACCTCATTCTGCCAGGGTCTATTTGGTCCACACAAATCTAACATGGACCGTCCAGAAATTCAAACCAGACAAGAGTAACAACTACAGCTGATGAGGGCCTCCTTCTCAGGCTTCCTTCCCACACAAGCCTCTCTCCCAGTCCCCAGGAGAGCAAGGACCAATTCAGTTGTGCAGACTTTTCCCAGAGTACTACTATTCCTTCAGATTTCTGGCATGAAAGGACACCATAGTTTTCTAATAGTTTAAGGGAAGATAGTTTATTTCTGTTATTTTGATACAGTATCACCAAGTTGTTTCAATGAGAAAAGTTTCAACATTGTATGAACAATGGATGATAATTTATGTAGGAGGAGATGGGCTTATTCTCCACATTGGCTACTCAGCTATAAAATGAATTTAAGGCAGCATTTAGTGATTAGGTACAAAGTTCTAGGGCATTAATAGCAAGCAGCGGGGTGCCTGGGTGGCTCAGTCGGTTAAGCAGCTGCCTTTGGCTCAGGTCATGATCCCAGGGTCCTGGGATGGAGCCCCTGCTCAGCGGGGAGTCTGCTTCTCCTTCTCCCTCTGCGCCCCCGCCCCTGCTCTTGGGCATGCTCTCTTTCTCTCTCTCTCAAACAAAATTAAAAAAAAAAAAAAAAAGAGGGATGTCAAAACATAGAGGTACCCAACACACTATGGAATTCTAGGAAAAATTTTGTCATGACTAAATAAAACAAGATCCAGGAGTAGCTAAGTACTAAATAAACAGTGAATTAAACAGTGATGCCAAATTTGAGCATATGTAAAATAGATTTTTAAAAGATACATTGGTGCCACCTTTTGGCCAGATGAAAAATTTACACGAATTATAACCTATGATCACATTTTAATTTCACAAAAAGATCTTGTTAGAGACACAGTTGTTAAATTCAAACAGTATGTGAATAGATTTAAAACTTCCTTGCTGCTTAATACAGTTGATTTTTAATCCTATTTTTTATTTTTTAAGAGCTGGAATAGAAGATAATACAAATAGAGTTTAATTCTGAACTAACCCATCTCATACTCTGTATGTACTCCTTTAGCTCTTGACAACCATCACAAAACTTATTTTAAGCTTTTGGACCAGGATTAGTCAACTTTAGCACTACTGATGTTTTGGGCTGGATAATTCTTTATTGTGGGCGGGGGGGGGGGGAACTATCTCCTGCACTGTGAGATGTTTAGCAGCGTCCCTAACCTCTACCCACTAGATGCCAGTAGCAACATCCCCCCCCAACCCACCCAGTTGTGCCAACTGAAAACATCTGTGTTACAAAATGTCCCTATGGCGAGAAGGACCACCCTGTGTATGGTTAAATGTCACCTGGCCACGGGTGCTCAGATATTTGGATAAACATTCTGGGTGTGGCTGTGAAGGTGTTTTTGGATGAGATAAACATTTGTTTGAATCAGTAGACTGAATAAAGCAGATTGCCCTCCCTAAAGTGAGTGGCCCTCATCCAATCTGTGGAAGGCCTGAATAGAACAAAAAGGCTGACTCTCTGAGAGCAAAGGGAACTTTTCCTGCCCTTGTGAGTCTTGAGCCTACTGGCTTTTGGACTGGAATTACACCATCAGCTCTCTTGGGTCTCCAGCTTGCCAGCTGTAGATCTTGGGACATCTCAGCCTCCATATTTGTGAGCCAATTCCCTAAAATCAATCCACCTCTCTCTCTGCACATACACACTGTTGGTTGTTTCTCTGGAGAACACTGACTAATACATGCTGGTTGAGAACCACTGTTGTTGATTACATTACAAGAGAAAATACAGTAAATAGGGAAGAAGAAAGAAAAGCAGGTAACTACTGGGCAGTGGCTAGATGTTATCTTTCTTTCCAGAGATGGTAGTTGGAAGGCACCTGAGTAGGACGCCAATTTTCTATTCACACAGATTACAGTTGATAAGAACGGGGCTCAGTGATGCATTTTTGCCTCACACGTCCAAGATGTTACCTGGCACAGAGATGGACTGACCCCAGTGCTAGGAGGACAACATTGGGCAGACCCTGCTGTTAAATGAGAACACAGTCTATAAGCTGGACTAAAAAAAGGTTTTGTTTCTAATCAAGTCACATTAATTTATTTGTCATGTAAAATACATGAAATCCACTGTTTTCATTCCAAATAGACGATACCAAACTTTCTAAAATAATGTTTCTGAAGCAAACTCAAAGTCCATAAGGTGGAAGAGCTCAGCCATACAATGCACTGTTTACCAGCCTCTGGATTCGCCATGTGTTACTCGTCCGTGGAAGATTTCTTCACTGGGCCTTTTTTATTGCACACATTTTTGAAATCCAAGTTTCTCTGAAACGAGTTTAAGTTGATATCTGATCTAGTCTGACTAAATGACTTTATTTGGCACAAAATAGAAGAGTTGATGGCAGTTCACGTCAAGTGCGTTGGAGCAGTATCTACTAAGTAATCAAATGTAGCATGGATGCACAGTGAAGCGCGACAGATTCTTCCAGGTCTCGAAGACGAAAATCGCAGTCTGTGATTCCTTTGTGTTTAAGACATCCAGACTGGGGACTGTATGATCCTACCAGTTTTCACAGAGTCCAACCGTACAAACATGGCATATACAGCAGAGAACAATCAGTTCTAGATTTCACTTGTAGAAATTTAAAAATTATAATAAAATACCACAGAGCTACATTTAGTTTAAAACATACAAAGACACAAATTACATTATAAAAACTCTTTGTGTGGCTTATTTTACCTCAATTACTACTAAAAAATTACACTTACCAAGGATCTGGGTTACAAAGTAAGAATTTGCCTGTGCAGGTAAACATCAATGGAATTGTACCACTTTCCAGACTCTCTTTTTCCATGATTAAATGTATTTCCTTCCGTTTAAAGTGAGGCCTTTCCTGGGGCACCTGGGTGCCTCAGTCGTGTAAGCAACTGCCTTCAGCTCAGTTCATGATTCCAGGGTCCTGGGATCGAGCCCCACATCGGGCTCCCTGCTCAGCGGGGAGTCTGCTTCTCCCTCTGACCCTCTTCCCTCTTGTGCTCTCTCTCATTCTCTCTCTCAAAATAAAATCTTTAAAAAAAAAAAGCTTTATTAAAGAAATTTTGGTTTTCTTATAAGGGAGACTGCACTTTTATGAGTTCCAGAGTTGTGACAATATGCTAATAGAGACAAATACTAAAACAAGTCCGTTTTTCTCCAGAAAACAACTATATGTAGGATCTGGAAAGAAGGGAAAATTCTAAGCCGATCCAAGAAGAAAATGTCTGTTTAGTATTTGCCTAATACATTGATTAAGGTGCATGTAGCATTTCCTGTTTGAAGAGCTTGGTAATCATTATGCAAACTGTATTATATGGTTAAGATTATAGCTCCATTTAGGGTGCCTGGGTGACTCAGTTGGTTAAGCAACTGCCTTCGGCTCAGGTCATGATCCTGGAGTCCCGGGATCGAGTCCTGCATCAGGCTCCCTGCTCGGCGAGGGGCCTGCTTCTCCCTCTAACCCTCCCTGCTCTCATGCACTCTCTCTCTCTCTCATTCTCACTCTCTCAAAATAAATAAATCTTTAAAAAAAAGATTATAGCTCCATTTTGCAGATGACATGGTCAAAACTAAAGGGTTTAGCTGGAACCTATTTTATCCAAAATAGATTTTCTTAGTAAGGAATCACGTCTTAAAAAAACACACTCAGGGCACAGCATTCATTAATCATGTAACAGTTATTTTATTTTATTTTTAAGATTTTATTTACTTGACAGAGAGAGACACAGCGAGAGCAGGAACACAAGCAGGGGGAGTGGGAGAGGGAGAAGCAGGCTTCCCAAGGAGCAGGGAGCCCGATGTGGGGCTCGATCCCAGGACCCTGGGATCATGACCTGAGCTGAAGGCAGATGCTTAACGACTGAGCCACCCAGGCACCCCAACAGTTATTTTATTTTATTTTTTAAAGATTTTATTTATTTGAGAGGGAGAGAATGAGAGAGAGAGAGAGAGAGAGCATGAGAGGGGGGAGGGTCAGAGGGAGAAACAGACTCCCCGCTGAGCAGGGAGCCCGATGCGGGACTCGATCCAGGGACTCCAGGATCATGACCTGAGCCGAAGGCAGTCGCTTAACCAACTGAGCCACCTAGGCACCCCCCTCCCATAGTTATTTTAAAAATATGTCTGTTGAATGAATGAAAAAAAATTAAAGTGGGGTCAGTCCCCACACCACTATTCACCGGCTCTCTGGAACCCACCTCTTGGGACTTTTTTTTCTATAAAATGGAGTTAACATTTTTCCACTTCCTAAAACAGAGAATACTATGAAGACTAAGGAAAGGGGCGCCTGGGTGGCTCAGTTGGTTAAGCGTCTGCCTTTGGCTCAGGTCATGATCCCAGGGTGCTGGGATTGAGCTCCACATCGGGCTCCCTGCTCAGTGTGGAGTCTGCTAGTCCCTCACCCACAGACCCTCCCTCCACTCGTGCTCCCTCTCCCTCTCAAAGAAATAAAATCTTTTTTTAAAAATTTTTCCAAGATTTTATTTATTTGACAGAGAGAGACAGCCAGAGAGAGAACACAAGCAGGTGGAGCGGGAGAGGGAGAAGCAGGCATCCTGCAGAGCCCGATGTGGGGCTCGATCCCAGGACCCTGGGATCATGACCTGAGCTGAAGGCAGATGCTTAACCATCTGAGCCACCCAGGCGCCCCTCAAAGAAATAAAATCTTAAAAAAAAAAAAAAGACTAAAGAAAGAACATTTGCTTTGAACTTCTAATATCAAAAGGAACTATATGAATGAGAATAAAAATACAGTTAACCATTACATTCTTAACACCCAAACAAATAGAGATATATTTCAGCTTTAAATTAATGTTGTCTGCCATGGCTAATCAGTCACAGCAAACTCTTAACAATTTCTTCAGACTCTGCCCTGCACTGCTGCCCTACCCCTCAACTCATATGCACCCTCAATCCACCCTTTAGCTACACATTTCTTGTGTCAAGGACTAACAACTGGGCAGGAAGGAAAGAACAGAGAAGAAAGAAATAAAAAAACTGTTATCCTAATGAGAAAAATAAACTTTTACTTGAAGAAGGCTAGGGAATATATCCTGAATAGCCTAAAATATGAAATCAATGTTAATATTTGTGTTCATCCTATGAGATGAAATCTTTGAGGGTAAATTTGAATAACTGCTTGAATGACTTAAGACTAGATGAAGTTCTGACCCCAAAGAGCAACACATTTGTTTTTAACCACTCCCAATATAATTGATCCTATATCAATAGCTAGTTAGATTTCATTCTCAACACATTTCAATCTTGACCCCAGGAAGCTTTAGTCATTTGTCTGAGATGGAAACTCAACTGCCTTAGACAATGCCCAGTGGTTTCTTCATTCAGCCTTCAAGAAAAACTGATTTCAAATTCACCTACCTCACTGTTTACCCACAGAAAACCTTTTGTGCCCTCAGAATGAGCTAGATTAGTCTTTGAGCTCCCTTCTGACTGAACCCTGACACTGTCAGGAGATGTCCTCAGAAGGATGCCATCATAAAGGAGCTCAGAGTTTCTGTATACACTTAATTTCTAAGCCTCACAAACCAGATCTACTAACATGTCTGTGAGGCTTTGGACGGGGCAGCATACAAAAAAGATGGGGCTGTTTCAAAGCCTCCCTCTTTTGTCATTCTGGACGAAATTTAAACATTTCAGAAACAATTTAGGTCTATCCTTTGTGGTGAAGTTTGACCAGCTATCCCCCAGCTACAGAAAGAAGGAGAATCTATCATTTAGTCCATCAGTTTTAATTTTTCTGATGTTATAGCTTTATAAGTTTCACTGCTATAAAAGGGAGCTAAGTTTATTCACAAAGGGAAAGCTATCATGGATTTTAGACATAGTTTTAGGACACTGACTGTATCTACTCTGGATATGGATCAGAAAAAAAATGAAAACTGTGTCATTGAAGAATTACTTTTTCAAGTGACACTTAGAAAATCCACATCAACTCGGGCAGCCTAGAAAATCCTCTGACACGGAGAGTAGAAAGATAATTTCTATTTTATCATTTTCCTCTTTAAAAACTGATGTAAACCTCTGGTCATAAAAAAAATCTCAAATTGTTCTTATGGTCTTTAAGAAAATGCTCTAGGTGAAGGTAACAACACTGGTGTTGGGTGTTGGTCAGTGTAGCTCTATCTGAGTCTGTCTCTACGTTTATCTGTCTGTATGTATCTTCCTATGTCTCTCCATAGGATTTTGTTTTAATGTCTGAATCTTCTCCCTTTCTCTATTTTCACTAGAATATTTTTTATTAAAAATAAGATATGCTCAATGTCAAAAAATAAAAGCCAAGTAAGGTGCTGCAGAGCTAATAAGTAAAAAGTGGTTTTAAAACTACTTATGATTTATTATAGCTATGTCCTAAAACAAAACTTGTATAGATTATAACATATAGTTATGCAGTAGAATAACTTTAACTTCCTATATGGCAGAAAATATTTTTAAATAGTCTTCATAGGCGCATATTCGTGTGAAAAATTAGCCAAAAGCGATAGCCTAGAATGTTCTTTAAAAAATATTTCATTTACTTCAATTTGGTTTTACTGATTCTACAACTTAGAAATTCTATAAATATTTACTCTAAACTCCATAGTTCCTACATTGATTTCTGATTTCTAAATTGTGATTTATGCATATTCATAGCTCTACTTGAAGGTTACATTTTAATAGCCATATGTATAATATATCTTACAATAAGAAGACCTCATATATACAACCTTAAAACTGTGAATCAATGGTAAAGAAAAAGAGTTAATAGAAGTGGAGGAGGAAAATAATTTATGAATACAAATTCATGTGAATTTTCTTTTTCAGCATGGGTATAAAAATCATGAAGGAGAAACTGCTACTCCACAAGGATAGAGTCTGCATTTTCTTGTGTGAGCTCTGACTCTAAGGCACAAGGTGAATCTAACTGCTCTTGTGACAAGCGAGAACTTTTCAGGGGGACATCAGACCAACTGTCACAATATGGCTGAAATCTCTGGGCTAACGCATTGCCGAACCTTTGGCATCGGTTATATCTGTAAGATTTACCTTTGTGTGTATACATGTGTTCTAGCAATTGGCTCTTTCGGAGAAATTTATGACCACAGATGGAACAGCTGATTTTTCTTTTCCTTGAGAAAGAAAAATTACAGTTTAATTCTACTGGCTCTGTGTCTTTGGAGATTAAAGCCACTTGACTGATTTGCAGAGGCTCTGTGGCACCCTGGTTTGAGTGGTCACGCTGCTGCTCATTCTCCGTGACAATGAAGGAGCTGAGCCTGCGGCATTCAAGGGCCTCACTATTTTCATTAAGTGGATGTACTTCACCAAGGTCATTGCTTTCCAGAATGGAAGCAGGTACACCGAATGGGAGGGATCCAGACACATGGGTATGGAGATGTTGCCGTAGGTTACTACGGGAATCAAAACGTTCCCCACAGTAATGGCACAAGTGTGTTTTGATGCTGCTTTCCGTGAAAGTGGGGCCTGTCGCCTCGGATGAGGGTGAGGGGTGGCTCTGGGCAGACTCTGGGTCACATGTCTCCTGCTTGATGGACACTGGGGGCTCCTGGCGCCCCTCCAAGGCCTGGGCAGCAGGACGGGTCCTCTGCTGCTCTGTGGTGCCGTCATCCAGCCCGATGGCCAGAGAGAGCTGCAGCTGGCGGTGGTCACCCTGGACAGCAGCTCTGTTGCCATTGTTACTGGCAGGAGCTTCCTGGACCTCCAGCCCGGGCTTGACAGCTGTTTTTTGCGTCGTTGAGATCTGAATGCCATACAAATTTGAAGACTGCACAGTCTCTGGTGAGAACGCTTGATTCATTTCAGTCGCAATGTGAGAAAGGTAGTCGGCGTGAAGAAATCGAATCCCTTCCTCCAAACGACTGTGATCCACAATCTGTTTTGGCCCTTTCCCCGTGTACATAATGTGCAACAAATAGCTGAATATGTCAGGCTGGATGTCAGTTGGTTGTATTTTGATGCATTCACTGTTAAAAACAAACAAACAAAAAAACAGGCCCACACAAGATAAAATGACCAGTTGGCCTTTTGGTTAGCACTATACAGTCTTAGGCTAATGCAATTTTTTTCCTAAAAAGTTCAGACTTAGCCATCTGCCTTGATGAAATATATCAACAGAAAATTAAACATTCACAGTACACCAGCTTTATGGCCCAGCAACAAGTCTTCATGTATTCAACCTACCGCCTAAAGTTGGGAAACACACACAGATATTCTGATTAGGTGAACAATTAGTGACTCCTAAGTCGTAGGCACTATACTAGGTGCCAGGGATGAAAAACATGATGAATAAAACAGATACCTTCCTCTTAAGGAACTTAACAGTCTTTTGAATACACAACCAAAAGAACTGAAAACATGGACCCAACAGACACCTGTATGCCAATGTTCATCACAGCATTACTCACATTAGCCAAAAGGTGGAAACAACCCAAGTGTCCATCAACAGATGAATGGATAAGCGAAATGTGGCATATACATACAATGGCATATTATTCAGCCAAAGAAAGGAATGAAGTTCTGAATGATGTGACAACATGGGTGAACCTGGAAAACGTTTGGGAAGTGAAATAAGCCAGACTCAAAAGGACAAATTTTGTATGGTGCCACTTATAATAGGCAAATTCATGGAGACAGAAAGATTAGAGTTAACCAGGAGCTTGGGGTCGGGTCGGGGAGATGAGGAGTTATTGCTTAATGGGTACAGAGTTGATGTTTAGGGTGATGCAAAGTTTTGGAAATGGTAAGTGGTGATGGTTGCACAACATTGTGAGTGTACCTAATGCCAGTGAATTGTATGATTAAAATGGTCAAAATGGCCAATTTTATGTTGTATATATTTTACCAAAATAAAAAATATTTAAAATTTTAAAAGGATCTATTAAAATTGGTAATATTTAGAATTTAAATTACACTAATCTTATTTTGGCTTCCAAACTATAGTAATATATCTACTCTTCAAATCACAAATGAATATAGGTATAACTTTGAAAAACTTTAAAAATAACCCCAAGCTCAATTTTTAAATATGAATCTACGATTCAGATAATAGAAATAACAGCATAACAAGAAATCAGCAAACACCCTGCAAAATTAGGATAAAGAGAACGTGAGGGAAGTGTTGGATGTCAGGGAACAATGCCACCAATGGACTTACCTTCCCTGAAGCAAAAATTCCTGTCTGCTTCAGAATGCACAGGGTATCAGATGCTGGCAATCCATTTCTTTAGTCCCCTTATCTCAGGATTCCCTCCTGGGTTTCAATCTTAGCTCTCACCCACCCACTTCCAGGGTCTGTGGCAGGGGTTTTTTATATCAGCACAGAGCTGTTAACTGAGGATTTTTAGTTGCTCAACAGAGACACCACGTAGCAGGCCTGACACCTTTGTATCTCTTGGATTTAGTTTAGCATGGTGCCTGGCACACAAAAGGTGCTTTGGGAGCTGAACCAACTCACAGCTCTTAGACGAGACTGATGTGAAGGCACTGTTCCTAATCTAGTTTCTACATTGACACCACCCATGACATATCCCCCACTCCAACCTCCTCCCCACTTTGTGCCCTGCATTCCAACCATTCTGGTCTACTCTGTTTCCTGAATGTACTAGCCCGTTTCCTATCTGCCTATGTTTTCATGCAATTTTTCCCTCTGCCTGCAATGTACCTTCTTGCATTCCTTTACAATATCCAAAAAACTCCTCCTGATCCTTCAAGATCCAGGGCTTCTGTAAAGCCTATTCCAACCTCCTCAAAATAGGGCTGCTGACACTCCACTCTGCCTTGTACAACACTTCTATTATAGACGTATCACATTAGTTATTGATAACAGTAGCTGACAGGGCAAAGCTCTGTTCTAAGCATTTTAATATTATTAATCCATCTAACCTTCTCAACACCATGGGGTGAGTATACATACTATGCCAGTGTTTTACAGAGAAGGAAACTGAGGCACAGACAGATCAATTACACCACAATTTTTTTCTTTACATGTGTTCTCTATTAAACTATGAACTAACTCCTTGAGGACAGGGAGCATTACTAGCCTGTTACTGGGGTCTAGTACAGTGCTTACATGTAAGTACCCAACAAATATTTAAATGAGTGAACAGGTAAATGAATATGTGTGATTGAGGCTAGACTACTAAGTATTTCATGCAAGGTCATTTAAAAAAACAGAGAGAAGTCTATCTCCTTCAACCTAGGATGGATTAAAGCTATTCTTTAAGAGCTCAGAATCTGAATACGACTTTCCTGCCCACTCCCTACATACCCATCATGTTGGGATAATCCACATTCAAAAAATCAAAACACTTGAGAAAAAGTATTTGAAACAAATGTCTTCTGAACTGTAATATGGAATATAAGGTGTGTAGAATTACGACATTATACTCTTGCTGTGAGAGTGTTATAGAATAGATATCAGCAACTCGGTGAGTCAGAACATAGATCGTTAAAAGCACAGACCCGCATCTGAGGATAATTTAATAGCTATATAATCCCGGGTGGGCCAGTTACTTGACTCAGTCTCAGTTTCCTTTTCTCTAAAATAGTATGGATGATAGAATGTACATTAGATAAATACTTAGTGCTTGGGTATGGGCTAAGCCTTCAGTAAATTTAGCTATTATTGTTTTCGTTTTTACCTTCCACCATGGATCCTACACACTGAGATGAATTACTGGATGTGTTAAAAAAAATATATGTGTGTATGTATATATATATATATATATATTTCTTAAGGTGACCCCATAACAAAGAATCCCGCAAATGATGTTATAATAAGGTTTAGCTATATCACAAACATTAAAAACTCTTCTGATTTACAAAAGCACATCCTTACCTTGTTTGGTGAATAAATATCATCTTGAAATAGTTAGAAAAAGCAGCAAGCACTGCTCTGTGGGCTTTGAAGTAAACATCTCCAATGGCAACTGTGCAATCACACAGAAAACCAAATTCCCGCTGCATGTTCAGCTGCTGCAGAAGGACAAGGCTATGGCTAGCTGTGTCCATTGTGGCTCTGAGAAAAAGGACAATTTTTTTTTTTTTTTACAAAATTAGCTACAGTTCACACAAACCTACAGAGTACAAGGAGGCCTAAATTTAAATGAGATTACTTAATAGTTTTTAATACTGTTAATTTCACCCCAAACTTAGCTAACATTAAATCCCCTCACTAAAACTGCAAAATATGGTCTTTTTTCATCTAAGAAGGTAGCTTGGTATGAGTAACACAGAAGCAAAAGGAAGGCCTTTTTTTATCTATGTGGCTGTGCTTCTAGTCATACTGCCCCTTCCTCAGAGCTGCAGGAGTTAAGTTATGTGAAAAGCACCTTGTAATGGAAACTGCTATTCAAGTGTTAGCTGTAACTGTCCATATCGCTGTCCTGGCCGGGCTAGAGCTGTCAGTGCTCTGTAGGGATCCCTGTGAGCTCAGGGGACACTGGCCCTCTAACTATCATACAGTATGTTTGGGGAAACATGATCAGTCACAGTATGTGCAGGAGCCCTTAAAATAGATATCAAGCCACATCCCCTGATTTACATGGGGCCCGGGAACCCAATGGAAAGAGCCTAACCCCTGATATTAACTGGTTTCAGACACATACAACCATGGAGGCTCCTGAAGGAACAATACAGAATGGGACCACTGGTCTTGGGAAAAGTCACGCATGAGGAAAAACGTGCATAAGAATCGTGGCAGGAAGTCTAGTGTGAGCAGCAAGGGGTTCAAGAGTGCCAGAGTTCCAGGCAGACTGGAGGCTCTGCTTCACCCCGACTGTGTAGACAGACCCAGTGCCTTAAGGAGAAGGCAGCTGTGGTATAAAGGGCATCACTGGCCAGCTGGGAGAACCTACTTTAAAAGATCAGTTTCTGAAGAAGAGAATGAAGTTTCCTCACTAGCCAGAGGCCAAAGTCTAAGGAGGTCAGTGATGAGAGTGTGGAGTTAGCTGTCTGGAGACTGGCCACAGCTTGGGCAGCAGACAGCTGAGTGATCAATAATATAATAAAACTGGCTAACATTTACAGTGCTTCCTGTGTGTCAGGCACCTTTCACTCATTTAGTTCTCAATACGACTATACAAGAAAGGGAATATTCAATGCATCTACAGATGAAGAAACTGAATCAGTACCAAGAGTTAATTTACTCAAGTCACACTGCTAATAAGTGGCAGAGCAGGGGATTTAAACCTGGACACTGGGCTCCAGAATCCAAATGTCTTCCCTTTCCACCTCCCAGAGAGAACATGACCCACAAACTGGAGATGCCTAGGGAATGGTCAGGTTATACATCAAGATACCTCGGGAAGCCTCAAGAATGTTTGGAAAGGGGAACTAGGGAAAAACCCAGATTTCCTGCTGCTTAATTTGCTTACACAAATCTGATACAGAAACAAATACTTATTAATGGATAAAATCTAGGCTATAACTGGTAAACAAAAAGGTAATTATTACTGATACAAAGTTAAATCTATTTTTATTAAAATTACATATTTAATGCACTGATATGAAATAATCTCTAAGATATATTAAGTAAAAAAAAGTAAAGCATAAAATTGTAAAGGGAAGACTACTATTTATGCAAAAGGGGGTAGTTATTTTAAAGGTGGGGGAGAAATTTATACAGAAATATATTCTTGTTTATGTACACATCTCTGGAAAGATTCAAAGAAATGAATGAAATGTTTGCTTCTGGGAGGGAAACAAGGGAGCAGAGTGGGGGAATTGTACTGTTTAAAGTTGTTTTTTTTTTTTTTTTATTCATGAGAGACACAGAGAGAGAGAGAGCAAGAGAGAGGCAGAGGGAGAAGCAGGCTCCCAAGGAGCAGGGAGCCCGATGCGGGACCCGATCCCAGGACTCCGGGACCATGACCCGAGCCGAAGGCAGACGCCCAACCATCTGAGCCACCCAGGCGCCCAGAATTGTACTGTTTAAACTTAAATTCTTTTTTTTTCCTTGAGAGAGAGAACAAGCTCAAGTGAGCTGGGGGTGGGGGGCAGAGGGAGATCTTAAGCAGACTCTGTGCTGAGCGTGGAGCCTGATGTGGAGCTCCATCTCAGGACCCTGAGATCATGACCTGAGTAGAAATTGAGTCAGACACTTAACCAACTGAGCCACCCAGGCACCCTGAACTTAAATCTTATTGAAGTTAACATCATAAGTACATTCCAACATGTATTCCTTTTCCCCTCATTTTTAAAAATCATGAAGGGGGCGCCTGGGTGGCTCAGTCGTTGAGTATCTACCTTCAGCTCAGGTCATGATCCCAGGGTCCTGGGATCAAGCCCCGCAAAGGGCTCTCTGCTCGGCAGGAAGCCTGCTTCTCCCTCTCCTGCTCATCCTGCTTGTGTTCCCTCTCTTGCTGTGCCTCTCTGTGTCAAATAAGTAAAGTAAATATTTAAAAAAATTATGAAGTATTTCAGATAGACAAATAGGTACAGAGATCAATGTGACAAACATGCAGCCAGCCAGCCACCCCTGAGCACATAAGGTAAACATTACAAATGTGGTAGAGAACCCCTACCCTCTCTCCCTCATTTTAACTACCCATTACCTTGCCTCCAAAGGTAATCATCATCCAGACTTTGGTGTTTTTGACTGGTAACATCATCATGTTCCTACTGTATCTGTATGTATCCCTTCAGAAGGTATGGTATTATTTTGCATATTTTAAAATTTTATATAAATAATATTGTATTTTAAGAATCCTGCAACTTGCTGCTTTTAATTCTATTCATATATTACTTTTAAAAATTATACTTACTCAAACATTAAGTTTCTCCCAAACCTCCCCCAATTAAAAAATAAATAAAAACAAAACTCTTACTCCTTACCATCTCATTTTAAAAGCCTTTAAGCAGTAATGAAATGAGGGAACAAAATAACAGAACCTACAGAGACCTGAGCGTAAACCAAACTCCAAATTGTGAGTATTGTTCCAAAAAGCCATTTAACTAAAAGTCACTATTTATTGTATTTGCTGCATTACCTGGATTCTAAAACACCACCAATTTATTATAGAGAGATTTAAAAACCAAAATAAAACTGTATGCTGGAGATTTCACCATGTGAAAAACATGTGCCTTAGATTCAATGAAATGGTTCAAACTGAAGTAGTTTAAACTAGCTTGACAAATTGTTAAAAAAAAACCAAAAACCTCAGATCATAAACATTTTCACCAGATCTATCTATATACATATATATACACACACACACATATATATAGTGCATTAGTGTAATGAACTACTGAACCACATGGAAATGAGAAAGGGCACACTAAAAAGCCACATATACAAAAATCTTGTGGTTAATGGTCTATGAGTAACAGTTTAATTCTTCGCTTACTGAACATTTTTTGAAGAGAAACTTAATAAAGAAAAAATTATTTGAAGGCATGCATTATACAAGGCCTAGGGACGGAAGAAAAATACTTACATGCTGCAACCAAGAAGACTGCAGGCTAACATGCACCCCAATGTTTACAGCAGCAATGTCCACAATTGCCAAAACATGGAAAGAGCCCAGATGTCCACCAACAGATAAATGGATAAGAAGATATGGTATATATACAATGGAATACTACTCAGCTATTGAAAAGAATGGAATCTTGCCATTTGCAATGATGTGGCTAGAGCTAGAGGGTATTATACTAAGTGAAATAAGTCAATCAGAGAAAGACAAATACCGTATGATCTCACTCATATGTGGAATTTAAGAAACAAAACAGATGGACATAGGGGAAGGGAAGGAAAAATAAAATAAGAGGAAAATGGAGAGGGAGGCAAACCATAAGAAATTCTTAACTATGGGGAACAAACTGAGGGTTGCTGGAGGAGGGGACGGGTAAAAGGGTGATGGGCATTAAGGAGGGCACTTGAAGTAATGAGCACTGGGTGTTATATGCAACTGATGACGCATTGAATTCTGCCTCTGACACTAATAATATAGTATATGTTAATTAAATTGAATTTAAATAAAAAATTTAAAAAAGAAGATTGCAGGCTAATAGGGGAGACAAAACATAAAACATGGTAATTATGATATAAAGTAAAAGTGGCAAATGTCATAAGAGCATTTCAGAGAACATGCTATGAAGGGGAGATCAACATCAGGCAACCCAATGAAAAATAAGCCATTTGAACTGGATTTAGATGAACAGGCAGAAGGTGAACATAGCATTCCAGGCAGGAAAAAATAGAATGAATAAAATTACAGGGAGGAGTGTGAATATATAGGTAACTGAAGAACTCAGTTTGGCATAGAAAAACCAAAAGTAAGTGGGTAATAAGAGATGTGGTCAGCTCACACAGTACCGAATGTAAAACTGAAAGGTACTCCACTTGTGTTTGAAATGAATGGTGTTAAGATGTTTTTGCAGGACCCCTCCTGCAAAACAGCATAGTAGTTAAAGCTTGGACTCTGGAATTAGCTTGGATTAAAATTCCAATTCTGTCATTTAGCTGTGTGATCTCGAGAAGATGCTTAACTCTCTGGTCCTCGGTTTTACTTGTAAAATATGGATAATTACAGTATCTACCTCACAGGTTGATAGATTTAATAAGATAATGCACATAAGCACATAGAAATAGTGAGGCCCACAATAAGTGTTCAGTAAATACCAATTACCATCATGATCATCACCATCAGGCCTTTGAGTCAAGATTGCTCTAGTAGCAACACATAAAAAAGATTAGCAAGGGAAAGGTATGGAGAAATAAAGACCAGCAAGAAGTCCACGGCAATATCCAAGTAATGGCAGTGGGAATGAAGGAATACAAGAGATACACCAGACATAGAACTGACACAACTTGGCAGCCAGACTGGATGTGGTCAGCCACGGGGAAGATAAAGTCAAAGGCAAGTTTCAGAATTCCAGCTTGGATAACTGGAAAAATTCATTCACCCCTTCAGGTCATATTTTCAGAGTAACTGTCATGTGTTAGGTATCAATATAAAGACAGGGTCCCAGAATGCCAGAGAAGAGGCATAGAAACTGGCTTCATAAAAGAGAAGTTTCATTTTGGACACAGTGAGTTCAAGGTGTTCACTCCAGAACATCTGAGTAGAAATGTTCAGTGATCAATGGAGACATTATGTAGGATTGGGACTAGACAGGGAGAGGAGGTCCTCTGTAATTACACAGCTGAAGCCACCAGGAGTGGGTGGGACTATTGAGTAAAATAAGAGGGGAAAAAAAGCTAAGGATGAATCCCCAAACAACACAAGAAAGATACAACAAGAAGAGGAGTAATAAGGAAACGTATCAACATTGAGTGGGGATTGGGGGGTGGTGAAGGAAAGGCAAGAACCTGGGTGGGGAGTCTCCACCAATGGTGGAAAGTACTGCAGAGAAACATGGGGATGAGGCCTATTACAAATACTCCAAGTGTGACTAAGAGATTTCTAGTGACCTCTGACGATAGTCTGCGAAAGCAGCAAGAGCAAAATCTCTCACTGCAAGGGAATGTTAGATAGCAAAGGCCATAAAGGGTAGGTACAGATAGGACATTGATGATGGGCAGCTTCAGCTCAGAGAAGACTTTCAGGCTGAAGAGGGGTGGAGTCTCCAGAAGCCAGAAGGAACACAAGCAAAAGTCTAAGGGTAGCAGTCAGCCATGGAGAAGAGAGGGATTTCTTTCTGACAGTGGCAAGGAGATGGCTGAGGTGAGGAGAGAATCTCAAAGTACTCTGTAGATGGCTTCCATTCACACACTATGAAGGCAGTCCATATGCAGAGGGAAGAGCTGAGTTTAGATCTTGAAGGAAACCAAGAATAGCGCCTGGGTGGCTCAGTCCGTTAAGCATCTGCGTTTGGCTCGGGTCATGATCCCAGAGTCCTGGGATCGAGCCCCGCATCGAGCCCCGCATCGAGCCCCGCATCGAGCCCCGCAACGAGCCCCGCATCGGGCTCCCTGCTCGGCGGGAGGCCTGCCTTTCCCTTTCCCACTGCTTGTGTTCCCTCTCTCGCTGTGTCTTTCTCTGTCAAATAAATAAATAAAATCTTAAAAAAAAAAAAAGAAACCTAGAGTAACAATCCCTGAGGCTAATATATAGTGATGAAGTTTATATAGAACTTTCACATAAAATAATTTTTCTGTTTCAGGGGTGCCTGAGTGGCTCAGTCAGTTGAGTGTCTGGCTCTTGGTTTCCGCTCGGATTGTGATCTCAGGGTCATGGGATCAAGCCCCATGTCGGGCTCCACACTCCATGTGGCGTCTGCTTGGGATTCTCTCTCTAAAATAGATAAATGAAATCTTAAAAAAAATAAAATAAAAACATAAAAAGATTTAAAAAATTTGTTCCAGATGAAATACTTTCTATTAAGCTACAAGTTCATGGACTGTCATTTTTGTTAAACTCAGTCACTGAATTTTTAATTTCAGATATTATATTTCCAGGTCTAAAATTTTCATCTCATTCCTTTTTAGTTTCTATTTCTCTGCTGAGATTTCCTATTTGTTGACACATTACCACTTTATTCTGCTTTACATTCTTGAGCATAATTATAATAGCCGCTTTAAGTCTTCTCTGCCAAACCCAAACTCTGGGTCATTTTGGAGTGAATCTCCATTAATTAGGGTGATAGTTTCCTGTTTCATTTTGGACAATATCCTAGACATTGTGATTACTGTGGTAAAGGCTCTAGATTCTGTAATATTCTTCCAAAAGTACTGATGTTTTTGTTTTGTTGTTACAATTAACTTGGCTGGACTTAAAACTCCAAAATCTGCCTCCCTTTTGGTTGTTTTTTAGTTGTTGGTGTGCTGTATGGAGGCTCGACATATGTGTAAGTTTAGGGGGTTGGCAAGAGATTCAAGCTGAATTATACACAATATTTGGGGTTTCCCAGAATCCTTTCTAGGATTTTCCTTTTCTTTCCAGCTATGTGGTCACTCTGAACTCTGTCCTCTTTTCTTCAAGCAAGTGAGATTACGGGTTATTAACCTAAGTTTGGCCAGCTCTTCCTGTCACCAATTGGAGCCTTCTCTCAGGATAAAAGCCATAAAAATGGAAACTCATCCACTGCTGTTCCCTTCTTCCAAGTGTAGACTTTATTCCAGTTTCTGCCTGATTTTTGTCACTTTTAAATGCCATCTGATAGTTTCTAAAGCTTTTTTTCAAGTTACAGAGTTGACCCTTGAACCACATCAGTTTGAACTGCATGGGCCCACTTACACACAGATTTTTTTGGATAAACACACTACAGTACCGTACATGTATTTTCTCTTCCTTATGATTTCCTTTTTTTTTTTTTTTTAAGTAAGCTCTAGGCCCAACATGGGGCTTGAACTCACAACCCAGAGATCAAGAGTCGCACACTCTACAGAGCCAGCCAGGTGCCCCGTACGATTTTCTTAATAACATTTTCTTTTCTTTTCTCTAGCTGATTGTAAGAATACAGTATATAATACATGTAACATACAAAATATGTTAATTGACTGTTTTTGCTATCGAAAAGGGGGAGGCTGGGGGCGGTGTCAAGTTAAATGCAGATATTTGACCGTGCAGGGAGGTTGATGCCCCTAATTCCCACGCTGTTCAAGGGTCAAATGTAGTTTCCTAGTTCAGACTTGTCCCAATAGAACTATTCAGCCATTATTACCCTTTATCAGTTCTAAAAAGTTCTGGCCTCAAGATCCACTTACACTTTTAAGAGGAGCATTAGGGATTACAAAGAGCTGTTGCTTATGTGTGTTGTATTTATCAAGATTTACCATATAAAAAATTAAAAGTGAGACATTTAAAATTTTTAATTCATTTAAAAATAACAATAAACCCATTATATATTAACATAAATTTTTTTTTCTAAAAAATAACTACATATATTTTGTAAGTGGGAAGGGTAGCATTGTTTTATATTTTACAGTATTAATACCTGACTTTATAAAAAATACAGCTGGGTTCTTTGCTTCTGTGTTCAATCTGTTGCCACAAGTTGTTTTGATTCAAGTATATTAAGAGATTTTGCCCTTGCAAAAGCAAGATCCTTGTAGATCCTGAAAAGGTTTCAGGAACCTCTGGGGGGTCCTTGAACCATACCATGAGAATCTCTGCCCCGTGCTATCTTTTTTTAATCCTATGAGGTAATAGAGCAGGTACAATACTAGTTCCATTTTATGGTTGAGGACCCAGAGGCTCAGAGAAGGTGGGAGAGGTACCCAAGTCAGATGGACTAGCCATTAAATGGTGCTGGTAGTACTTCAAGTCTGACTTTTAACTCATCCCCTTTCTTCAAAACCCCCATCTAAAACTTTTAACATACATACTATGGCAGATTTTTCAAATATATTGAATTGAATAAAGGGAAAATTTTTCCAAGTTTATAAAATGAAACGAATTCAGAAAGGCTTAAAAGAAAAAAACACCACAACTTAGATACATAATAGGTTCACTCAAACTTCTTTGTATAATAGACCTTTGACATTTTAAGGCAACACAACCAGAGTTTATCTGTCAATAGAGCCAATCCAACACACTTATTAAAAACATTTTCTAATACAAACTACTTTGTAAATTTATTAGCTGGGTTTTTCATATAGCCTTTGCTCATCCTTTCTTTGACCATCAATATTAAATTATCTAGTATGTGGACTAGCTAAAACTTCCTATGCATACAGAAAGATCTTAGAAGTTTTATTTAAGAATTTTCGGTGGAGGGGCACCTGGGTGGCTCAGTTGGTTAAGCATCTGCCTCCGGCTCAGGTCATGATCCTGGGATCCTGAGATGGAGCCCCACCTCTGGTTCCCTGCTCAGCGGGGAGCCTGCTTCTCCCTCTCCCTCCTGCTCGTGCTCTCTCTCTCTTGCTCTAATAAATAAATAAAATCTTAAAAAAGGAAAGAAAAGAATTTTGGGTGGAAATTTTAAGATGTGAGAGAAGTTGCAAAAAAATAATTTATCATTTTATTACATTTACAAATACGAGAGCCTAAATGAAAGAGTGCTTTATCTTAAGATGCTGTATCTATTATCAAAGTGGTATTTATACTGTAATAATAGAATTGGTATTGATATTTAAGAGAGACTACAAAACCTTGTTTACTAACTAAATTGTAGTAACTCTGGATTAGCTCAAACTAAGTAAGCCAGAACAGCTTTATACCAGTATCCATTTTTAATTCAAAGTTAACGTGAAATTTAACATCTTTTGATTTTTACTTATTTAAAAAAATCTTTTGTGTTAGTTAGACTGGACCCTCAGATCTATGGAGCCAGACGATATCCTGGAATATACAGCTTTTCATTTTCTCAGGCTGTAGAATCTTTAATAAAAACAGGACGAAAGGAGTAGGGCATCTGTCCCTGTAGAAAATAAACAGTCTTAGATATTTTCTCTGTGGTTCCTACCACTGTGACTTTATTACTAAATTCTCCTTAAGACAAGGAGACGGAAAAGTTGGCAGAGGAATATGTACAGCTTTTCTGAGGTACTTATGGCTATACATACAAAGGTAAAAGCAGAAATATTCAAAGTGCCACGTGATAACAGACTTTATACAATGATTTTAACCTTTTAGTGGTGCTTTCACATGATGATTATGGAGGTATAACACTTTATAACCTAGAGAAAGAATGTTTGCGGAGATCATTTTATCATGGAATAGTAGCTCTTATCACTGACTGTACTGTAAAACTTTCAATGCAGAGTTGTACTGACGCCTGCGTCCTGCTCTAGACCAAGCCAAACAGAATTGCTGAGCGTGAGTCTCAGATCCTTTTTTAAAAAGCTCTTCAGGCGGTTCTAATATGATGCTCAGTCAAGAACCACTGTGTTAGAAGGGAGCCAAGGAAACCGAAGAGGATATTTCAACTGTAAAATTACAGAGAAAAAGAAGCAATTTTACAAGAAGTGCTCAAATTGTGGGAATTATACCAATTACATTAAATGAACAAAAATCAACTATCGTAATTCTAATTGTAACTTTAAACAAAAAAATTAACCAGATTCTAAGAAACAAAAGTGCTCTCAAACTAGTAAATTGGACACTGGGGGCAGAGGAGGAACATACTATCTTCAGACTTCTAAAAAAGTATTTAGGAAAAAGAAGTATTTACTCTCATACACCATTATGCCTATTTTCATAACATCTGAAGATAATATGGAAATCGCAAATCTGAAAATATTGAGATAAAATGTGCAGCAATTCTAGGCATCTGCTTACGAAAATCACTGAACATATTAGAGAAGAGGGTAAGAAGTAGACGTGGTAGATGACACAGGAAGAGCAGTTATGCTCTAGAAACCTTTAACGGAACAGGGAAACGTTAGTTTGGGGCCTGCCTGTTGCCAGACACAGCCAGCCTACTATATCTCTAACCATCTAACCAACATGTGGGATGCCTGATAAAGCCACAGCACCAGGCAAACAAGAGTGCTAACACGGTAAGTGCAAATTGCTAGTGAACCTTAAAAAAATCAGAACCCTGTGAAGGAAAATAAACAATTCTTCTTAGTCTGCTTAAAAAAAAAATGACCGCATTTCTGAAAGAAAAAAATAAGGTACTCAAAGGACAGTAGGAAGCTGGATAACGACAATGCTAGTATAGACCTAGAATACAGTACAAACAAGAATAATTATAATTTCTGGATATAGGTGAACCAATACTTCCTTTGCCACAGAATGCTCCACAAACACGTTATCCAGATGGGTTAATGAAGTCCTTTGCTTAAAGTGCCTAGAGTTTTTCACAAGGAACAAAATGTCATTGTATGATTGATATGTACAGGGAAGAAATGATTTAGAAAAATTTCAAAAATAACTAACAATAATATAAACACTTTTTCTTCAGTTAAGATTAAAAAAAAGAAAAAAAAGAAAAAAAATTCCCGCAAGCAAAGGGAAAGAAGATGTGTGAATAAATTCAATTACTAATCCTGAAACTAATGTTTATTTCAAATACTTTCCTCTTCCTCTACTCTCCCTAAGCAAGTTCAAGCAGCAGTATCTTTCCTATCCTAGAGAGAATAATTCTGTTCTAGTTAAAATAGCTACTGTTATAATGAGTAAATACTACACGCAAGGCCTTGTGCTAAGTGCTCTATGTACATTCGTTTAGTCCTCACCTTGACTATGTGCTATTTTTATTTCTATTTTACAGATGAGGAAAAACGTGGGCTTAGAACACACAGCTAGCAGACAGTATAAAGTGGGGATCAAAAGCTACGTCTGACTCCATAACCTGGGCTGTTACTATAAATTGGAGTAGTATTTTTCTTAGCATTCTTCTCTGGAAAGATTGAAGTTCACATGCAATTGGAATAAATAAGCAGAAAGGGGGCACAGGAAGTGGTGTACAAATACTTTATAATTTATCAAGATAAGAGCACCTGCACTTCTTTTTTAAGACAAGGAAAAAACCCTGCGATAATATAAAACCCCCAACTCTGTTCTGGCCCTATTATTACAAAAAAGGACAAGTTTTTCTTTAACAAGATGGTCAAGCACCACCTACGGGCCACAGTAAATAAATCACTTTGGTTCAGTGGTGGGGAGGGCATTATGCAACACTTCCCAGCACTGCCCTGCCAGGATATTTTACAGCCAAGACTCCTGGGCCCCTCCTCCCCAGCTAGACAGCCTGGCTCCTGTGCATTCCCCTCAGGAGATAGGGTGGAAGTACAGAGCTCCATTTTCTAAAGCAAAGAGGGCAGCTGAAAGTCCTGCTCAGCCTCTCTGGGCAACCACAGGCGCCAATAAATCAGCCACAGGCGATTCTCTCATCCCTTTCCTGGCTTGAAGTGGTAGCAAGACACAATGTAAAAGATCACTGACTGGACTTGGGAGATAAGTGATCTAGCCTTGAATTCCACGGCAAGTGACAGCATCACAGAAGCCAGGTAAATCTCTGACTGTTGTTTAACATAGAAACAGTACTACTTCCTTTTTTGTCAAGTACTCAAAATTCATCTATGAAAGTGGCTAGCTAGCCACTGCAGGTGCTCAATAAACAGCCAACAGCCCCCGCAGAATCCATCTCCACTAGCTCCAAATAAGACATTAAGGGAAGGGTTGGGCAAAAAGGTATATATAAGCAAGTCATCTTAGGCCCCTCCCTGCTTTGTTGCTGACCATCCCTTTGATGTTCCACTCTTTCCTGATAACCTTCCAGCCATCAGAAGGAATCTGTTCCAAGTACTCTCCCAGGATCCTGCTCCCTATTAAGGAACTGATTTCTGATACTGGATAGTTTACCTTAATCAAAACACATCTAGGTTCCTAAAGAGAACTTTGATGCCTTAATCTAAGGAAGCAACCAGTGCTGCAAATGTTGGTTATTCTTACCGAGTAGAGCTGAATTTTGGAGGAGTCAGGCTTTGAGCCCCAAAATACATCCTAGCGCAATCTAGTCCACCTAAAGATAATGCCAACCCCATTCCTTAAAATACCTGAGCCATCACACAACGGCCAAGCCTTGTTTCTCAATAATCCGAATCAAGCCAAGTATAATCACCTCTGGCAGACTGTCTCTACAGTGAGTGGGTTAGACTGGCACTGCGCTCCTGGTGTGCTGGAGACCCCAATAACCAAGGCCTGGAGCCCTGGAGTCCAGTTACTCAAAAAGTGTAGGGCTTCGATCAAGCTACACCTTCCTTAGGCCGGGTGTTTTCATCTGTAAAACAGAGGGATGAACTAGATTTCCTGTAAGGCCCCTTTCAGCTTTAAAATCTGTCATCCTAAAGTGTACTTTACACACTTGACAAAATCCTGTGAGAATCAACAGTTTTGCCAAAAAACTCGAGTCTCAAGAGAATGAATGCCAAATGTAATTTCCTGGGGGGAAATGGGCGTTACTTTATGAAACATGTTAGCTGCTGTCAAATTCCAAGTACAGCGCTAGGTGCTGCCTAAGTAGCTTGATTTCTCAAAATAACGAGAGATAGGGAAGCAGTTAACGATCGCGCAAACTTTAAAAAGAAAAACTGGATTTACTCAGAATGAGATTAATATAATCCGAAAAAAGGAAGAAATGAATTATGGAGGGGGAGGAACTTCCTGCCCTAGAAACGGGGTAATCACAAACGGGGGTGGGGAAGGGAGAGGACAGTGGCTGCAGCGTCTCTCAGTTTGCACCAGGAGACCCGCCCACTTGCGAGAAGGGTTCGCGCTGCCGCCCGGGGAACGCCGCGGACCCGTCGGGGGTTCCCGCGCGGGGTCAGGCCCCGGCAGCCGCCTTCTGCGGGCAGCGAAAGGCGGCTCTGGGCATCCTCGGCCCAGTGCTCACTCGCGGGTGCCATTTTCCTCCTGTGCCCTGATTGACATGTCAAACGGACCAAAACACCCCTTTCCCCATCTACTTGCATCTGTCCCGCGACCAGCGCAGCTGCAGGCCGCCGCCCCGGGCGGCTCGCGGCGGGAGGGACTGAGCCCGGGGCAGCCCACAGGGGCCGGGCCGCGTCGCTTACCCAGACGCCGCCGCGGCGGCCAGCCGGCTCCTCCGTGCGGGAGGGGCGGCTCCCGCGCCGCGCACGTCACGCGGCGGCGCCGGTCACGCACCCTGCGGTCCGCTCTCGCGCGGCTTCCCGCGCCGGCCGCCCCGCGATGGGCCCACGTGACCGCGCGCCTGGTAGCCGGGGAACGAGGGGCGCGGGGGCTGAAGTGTGCGTGCGTGCGTGCGTACGTGCGCGCCCGCCCGCCTACTCAAGTGGCCAGGCGGGGTTCGGCCCGCGCTCGGGGTACCTCCGCCACGGTCCTCAGTCGTGACTCTGTAGGCGGAAGCGTGGAGACGAGCCTGAGCGTCACAGGCTCCCCACACACAACCGCGTGACCCGGGGACTTTCCCCAGGGGGTGCAAAAGCACAGCACTGCCTCGCTTTGGGGGTGGGGGTGGGGAAGGATGCGCCCGCGTGTTCGCGGGGAGAGGGGTGGGGGCGCGGGGCCAAGGAGGCCGAGCCGCTGGAGCCTGGGAGGGGAGGCGGGCTGGGTGGGGTGGGGCATGGCGGGGGAAGTGACTCAAGGCCAGAGGCGGACAGGCCCATGGCAGGCAGAGTGGGGGGAGCGCGGGGAATGGGCGACCCCGGACCGACTGGCGGCGCACGGGACAGGGCGAGGGTGCCGGCGACCCCAGAACGCGAGGGACGAACCGAGAGGGAAGGCCTAGCTGCTGAGCCCTCCGGGGCAGGGGTCTGACATCTGGACGGAGGGCGAAAACAGCATCCTGCCCTTGGGGAGTCGGGAGGAGCCCAGTCCCATCCAGCTGTGCAAACAGGAGGAGGAGGAGGAGGTCCCAAGCCTACCCTTGGGAGAGGGGCGAGAGGGGTGGTAAAGCCGCCGCCGCGACGGCCCCCGCGGTGCGGGTTGCGCCAGCCTCCCCGGAGCCCGACGCAGAAACTTGTTGCAAACAAACAGGCGACCGCGGGTGCCCCTAGCAGCCAGCGGCGGAGTGGGTGGGCGGGCGAGAGGGAGGGGAAGGCTGGCGGACGCCGCAGCGAACTGGTGGGCAGACCCGGAGTCGCCGCGTAAGCGGGGCCGGCTCAGTGCGGTGCGGCAGGCGCGGCTGTGCGGCAGCGGAAGTCCTTTGTTGCAGCACAGTCCCTGGCAGAGCCAGAGCCTCTCCGCGCAGCCCAGCCCGAACGCCGCGCGCCGCCGCCACTGCAGCTCGCGGCCCCTTCGCCTCCGCCCGCCTTTCCCGTGGCTGATTTGCCTTAAACTCCCTAAAACCTCCGCAGCCCCGGTTCCTGCTGCGGCCGGTGAGTATCTGCCAGTTGTGGGGCTATTTGCGCAACTTTGGCCCGGGCGGGAGGACGCGGGCCGCGGGCCTGGCGGAGTGCGGGGCCGGAGCGGTGCCGACCCGTGCGGGGATCCAGAGCGCGGAGGACGCGCCGCGAGGACCCGGCGACGGGCGGCTGCCGGGCCGCCTGCTCGATCCCGCCGTTCGCGGGCGCGCCTGGTCCGGGACGTGCGGCCTCCCTGGGTCGGAGGCGAAGCCCCCGCGGAGACTAGTTCCCAAATTAGTTACCTTCTTTTACCTTTCTTTCTCAGTCTTTATTTTTGGGGGGGGGGGAGGGGTGGGGAGGTGTAGACGGGAGGCGGGAGGACTCGGTTGATTGACGTGCCTAGAGCCCGCTTCTCTCAACTTACAGCTGCGGCTCCTCGGCGGGTGGGAGGGGAAGTGTCCCGGAGCCCGAGGCCGCAGACTTGGGCGCGCTCCGAGGGAGGAGGCGTAAGAGCCGTGCAAATTCTTGCCACGCTCTTTTTCACCCCCCTCTTGCCGGCACACACGCTTTTTGTTCAGTAAAAAGTAGTGAGTTTCGGGTTTGGGAATTTTCGGTGGAAAAGATGTTTCCTGGGAAGAACGTGCTTTCTAGTCCAGTGGTGGGCGCTTGCTAGAAGTTCTGTTAGTGTTCGGCAAATGTGTTGGGTGTAGATCGGGAGTCGTTACCACTAAAATATGTAGGCTTGGGTCTGAGCTCAGCCACCCTCCCAGTCCTAGGTAAACTAAGCAACGAACGCGTCTGTATGATCTGAAAGGTTGACATGACCTTTTCCAAATTGGGAGCGTCGGGGAGATGTCCATGAAAGTCCTTGATGTTTTCTGGGGACAGTAGGGCATTTGTATGTGTGTAATAATAACGACTCCAGTCGAGCTTAAACGTGGTAGGTACGCGCAGATTCTCCATTGGCCTGAGTGTATTTCCATACGGTATGTTTCACTGTCTCAAGGCAGGAAAACTTACAGGAACGATTTTCTCAAACCCAAGGAGTGGTTCCAGGCTTTTTGAGGCGACTTAGAATCAGTTTCATGATTTGAAGTTCAAGGCACTTTGGAGCAGAAATGGTGAAGGATGCAGTTCTCGTGTTAACCTCAAAGCAATCACTATCTTCTCCTTTGAAACGAAGAAATTCGATTTTATGAAATTTTGTCAGTGCAAATGGATATGATGGGGAGAATTGGGACAAAAAGATGAAGCTTGAATGATGGCTGGCCATCACAACCTCAAAATTTTTGATTCACTTGCTGGCTATCTAATAAAGTCTCAATAATAACTGAATGGCTTTGGGAGCTAGATGGGGGCTTCCTCATCCTAGAGAAAATTGAAAGGTAGTGGACCTGAAACTATTTTCAAAGATCAATAAAGACAGTCTGTAGTAGAGTCTTTAATTAACATCTTATATTCATTTTAAGAGATTTCTCCATTACAACCAAATTTTCAGTGTAGAATAACTCAGGTTGAGTGGCCTTTCCTGAAGCCTTTCTATTCTTCCCATTCTAATGGGATGCCCTACTTTGGGGGAGTAGTGGGGGAGCCCTGGTGCATCATTGTCAGAGAAAAAAGAAACCATATTTAACCAGGACCTTAGCAGGGCATGAGCACAGTCTCAGCCTCTTTGACCTTGTGTTTTGATTTCACATTAACAGTGCTAAATTTTTGTACTGTTTCTTTATTCTCTTTTGCCAGGCTCTGGAGAAGATTAGTTCATAGAACTTTTTAAGAGTGTCTCTGTGTTCCTTGTAGCACCATTTCCTACCCTAATGTGCAGGAGAAAAGTGCCTGCTTTCAGGCCTCTCCTCCTCCAGGCAGGAAAGTGCTAAGCCTTTGCTATTAATCTCTGGCCCAAAGGGGAGACAACCGTTTGGGATATAAAGGCAGAAAAGTTTCCGTAGATTTTTATTTTTAAGCTGTAATCTGTTGTCTTCCAAAAAAAATTGAGTTGTATTTGAAAAACATCTGCTTGAGAGGTCACTTTGGTCTCTATAGGATGTTTTCTCCTGATATTTTTTTTCTTGTGCTAGTATATTTTACCCTGAAATATTGACATTGTTATTCTTATATGCTTTTATGTGAACCAATTAAAAGTGAGTCATATATATTCTATTTTTTCCTCAAAATGGAAATACTTATAAAATCCATGCTTTGTAAAAATTCAACCTATACTAGAGTACATAAAATACAAAAATGAAAACCATTCTGATTGCCACTTCCCAGAGATAATAACTGTTAGTAGTACCTTGTTTAAAACAAGAAGAGGCAACATTTGATCATAACTGTGCTGTTGTGTATGCCTCACCCTGCCTAAGGATGGTCTGTGATGATTCATGGCCTTATGTTCTCTATTCCCTATTCAGGTTGGTGAGAATTGACTAGGTGGAGAAAAGGAATGTTTTGCATTGGACTGGTTTAAAATTCTATGATCAAGTAACAGACGTGAGTGTTTAAATATAACAGGATTGCTATTTTAAGTTTGTCCTTATGAAGTATTTACCTCGGTGGGCTAGTTCTCACACTTTTTCGGGCTAATGATGATGTCCAGCCTCTGATGGGTTGATTTATACTGGTCAAACTCATTAAAAAAAACCAGAAGCTTCATATTTGTAGAGAGTTGCATAATTTCATAGTTGGGAGGCAAGGAGTGGCTATATTTGCCATGAAGATATCCCTGTGCTGATATCCCTGTGCTGATACTGGTGTGAAGGCTTCCCCTTGATCAGTATCTAGAGGTAGCATGCCAAACGTCAAGGAAAGAAAATTCGAATGAAGAAGGGGATTAATGACTGTGCAGTTTTTAGATGTGGCATGGGAGGAGACGGCACATATTTCAGATAGATTTCCAACTATACTTACACTGTGGCTTGTATGGTAACTACAAGAGATCTTAGTCGAAGTACAGAATCATTTATTACTTAGCCTGGCAAGTAAGAAGAATGAGTGTGAAGTGGTTGATGATGTTCTGAAAACAACGCCCCAAAATAGTACATAGAAGTTTAATCACAGCATTATTTGATGTTCGGGACATGGGTTTTTTGTTTTTTTTTACACTACTCTTGCTTTGAGTTTAAAATCATTTTCCAAATAATATTGGAAAATTAAAGAATTAAATCACCAACCAGATTTTTCTTTTGTTATCTGTGTGAGATACACATAATCCTTTTTTCAAGATAACTAAAGAGTTCCATCTCCACTTTACATCTTTTAGTATTAGGGAAGGGCTTGTTCTGATAGGCCGTGGGAGTCAGCAGATGGAAGAGGAGATGGGGTGGGGGCAGGGCATTCTGCCTGCAATATGGGGCTCTGTGAGAGTGGGTGACTGGGAGGCTCAGGACGTTCCAAAGCGGCACTTCAGTTAATAGTCATTGCCAGGAAGAGTGTTGTCTGGCTTATAAAAGCTGAAACTCGGGGTTCTGAATCAAGACTCCAGAGTTCGAGTCCCATCTTCTACTTACAAAATGAGCACTTCAGTGATCAGCCACTAAACTTACTCACAAAATGGGGATAATGAAAATACCTGTCTCAGCGTTGTTGTGAGAATCAGTTGTTTAATGTATGGGAAATTGCTTTGTAAATTTTTGACCACTATGTAAAAGTTGCCATGATTGAAATAATGCAAAAAATGGAGTGCCTGGCAGGCTCATTCGGTGGAGCATGTGACTCTTGATCTCAGGGTCGTGACTTCGAGCCCCCTGGTAGGTTGTAGAGATTACAAGGAAGGAAGAATTGATAAGCAAAATAAAACACCTATTTCAACATTTATTCTTTCAAAATTGATCAAATATCAACTAAATGCCAAGCAGTTGTTAAAGGCTCTGGGGGATACAGTGATGACTAAGACAATGCCTTGATCTCAAGGAGCTTCCAGCAAAGCAAGGGAGCCACATAATTATAATCCCTGCCAAGAGTGTGGTGATAGACAACATTCAGTTTGGATGATAACATTTTTTTGTCATCATATAGTTGTAGGTAGGGTCTGTTTTGGAAGCACAGAAGAGGGGCATCTGCATTATCCTGGGATCAGGAAAAAAAAAAAATTCCCAAAGAGAGTGAGCTGGACATCGAAAAGGTTCTAAGCAAAGGGAATAGCATAGCATATATGAAAGCATGAAGGCTTTTGCTGTGGTAGGTCCTGGGTGTGAAGGGGAATCGTAAATCTTAAATAGATTTAAGGCTTAAAAATGGAGTTAAGCTTCTTAGAATGAACACACTTTTTTATGATACTTTATTGGTTTCAGTTTGTTGACTTTTAATTAGATAAGAGTGAAATTTTCAGGGTTTTGGTTGGAATTAAATAAGAAAAAGGTGGCTATAATTGGAAAAATTGGAGACAATACAAATTAAAAAGATGTATATATCTGCTGAGGGAAGGAGCCTGCGTAGCACTTCCCATTGTCCTAGAGCTGCCTCACCAGCTGCTCCTTCAGGAGCATTGACTGAATACTTACTGTATTGCACAGAAACAAGCTAACAGCCTTGCCTTCTGGTTGCTCATAATCTAGTGGGGAGACCTATGGACAGACACATAGATAACTGTGGTAGCCAATTTTTATTTAGCATTTACTCCTTGACAGCCACTGCCTTGTGATAACTCTAAACACTAGGAAGGATTATCATACCCATTCTCAGTTGAGAGAACTGAGGCACAAATTGCTTATGTAACCTGCTCAAGGTCACACACCTACTAAGTGGCAAAGCCAGAATTTGAACCGAGGCAATCTGGTTAGTCTGCCCTTTAACACCTACCTTATGTTACTGTTCTGATGATTAAAGTATAGCGTAAAAGTGCAAAATGATGATAAAGATGATATGATAAAGAGATGATAAAGAGTAATATCAAAACCTAAAATAGTGGGAGAGGGAGGTATTACAGAAGGTTTTCTGGAGGAGGTGATAAACTGATTCTTAGATATGTGGGAGGTTCAGGCAGAAGAGCCAATCGGGAATGAATAAAAATAGAGGTAAGAAATACATTAAGTATTTCTTGGGGTGGGGCAGAGTGGAGAGGGCAAGCAGTTTTATGCTACTTGAACATGAAGTTTGAAGCAAGAAGTAGCCAAACACAAGACTAGATGGGTGGACACTGTTGGCTTTGTATGCTTTGCTAAGGAGTTTGTACTTTAGCCTGAGGATACGTGAAGAGAACCATAGAGGGGTTTAAGCAGAATGATATGGTCTGATTTTTGTTCTTTATTAACTGTTTGAGGGTGAAGGATAGATTTGAGGAATCAGGAGGAGGAATTTGAGGAATAAGGAGCCTGTTGTAATAATGCAGGAGTGATGTTGAGGCCTCAGGAGGGCAGGGAAGGCAGGCATGGAATAGTGGGGCAGTTTTGAGAAATACTAGAAAATTGGTGAGACTTAATAGTTAACTATTAAGGGAGGGAGAAGTCCCAGGTGACTCCCAAGTAGCCTGGGTGATTGGTGCATGGCAGTGCCAGCAGAGACAGAGAACAAAGGGGGAGGAGCAGATTTAGGTGGGTCCCGAAGTCACAGAGGCACTTTGGAATAGATATAAGTTCCACAAAATGAACCCTGAGAATACCAAGAATACCGATGCCACGTGCAAAAAAAAAGTGACTTCCTGGTAAAGCTGCTTTTTGCTGAGAGAAGCCTACTGTTCACATGGTGCCCTCTAGTGGTCAGAAGATGCCATGTTGCCTCTTTAAGATGAACAGATCAAAATGTAGAGACTGCCTGGATTAAATACTTTTCTACTTTTTTTTTTCTTTAAGATTTATTTATTTATTTGAGAGCACGTGAGAGCACGAGTGGGGGAAGGGGCAGAGGGAGAGAATTCTGAAGTGGAATCATGAGCCTGGAGCCTGATGCAGGGCCCAATCCCAGGAGGACCTTGAGATCATGAGCTGAGTAAAACCGAGAGTCCGATGCTTAACCAATTGAGCCACCCAGGTGCTCCTTGCTTCTTCTTCTGGAGGGAGAGAGAAATATTCCAGAAGCCACAATGTTCACTTTGCTTTCTATGTGGATAAATTTATTTCCTAGACCTAACTGCTTACCTATAGTAACAACTCACTTATTCAGAAGTTATTTGGTTGGCAACCTCAGCTATCCAGTCCCCTGGTCAGAAACAAGACTAAAGCAAATCGTTGCCTATCAGCAATTAAAACAGATGAAACAAAGTGCAGGAATTAAAATCTTATCTCACAGGGCGCCTGGGTGGCTCAGTTGGTTACGCGACTGCCTTCGGCTCAGGTCATGATCCTGGAGTCCTGGGATCGAGTCCCACATCGGGCTCCCTGCTCAGCAGGGAGTCTGCTTCTCCCTCTGACCCTCTTCCCTCTCGTGCTATCTCTCATTCTCTCTCTCTCAAATAAATAAAATCTTTTAAAAAAATAAAATCTTATCTTACAGAATACTTCCCTAGGTCCTCTCAGAAAAATTATGTAAATTCAGCTTCAGTGAGTTTTTGTCTAATTTCATAAGCCATAACAGATTGAAATGGTGGGCAGCGGGGGATCAGCACCCTTTTTAGAAGTGATAGCTGTTGGCTTGACAAGCAAGGAGGCAGAAAAATACTAACCAGCCAACAAACCACAAACTCCCAAAGCACAACAGTCTCAGGCCATTTTGTGTAGGTGCAAACAACCCTTGCCAATTTGAATAGCTCCTGTATTTCAGTAAAACACGATGCAGAGGAGAAAGCAGACAACCAGTTGGTTCTGTACTCAGGGACCAGGATTGAAGAGCCAAGGGCCTTTAGTCAGCCACTAAAACTGGAAGTGACCTTGAGCATGTCTCTGAACCTCTTAGGGCCTCTGTTTTCTCATCTATAAAGCATCGGGTTGAACTTGATCACTTTATAAAATTCTATAAACTGTGTTCGCAATGATGACATTAATACTTAAGGAAAATTGTATTATGCTTGACTAAAAAGGCAAGAAATTGTTGTCTCTGATATGAGAACTCTGTGAGGATTATGATTATCCTTATATTACAGATGAGAAACACGGGTTTAAAGAGGTAAAGATGTTTCCTCATAGCTAAATAAGTGGTAAAGTTGGTATCCAAATCTGTTGGTGCCTGCTTCCTGAGCTCTTTTTAATACTTCATTTGAACAAGCATGCGTTGAGTGCCAACTATGTGGGCAGTGTGTGCTAGGTACAAGGGACACAAAGGCCATTAAGTCTCATCCTTACCCTTGACCTTTGGAGGTCAATGAGGTAGGCATTGCTGTATGATACCTCTGTTAGTACAAATGATAAAAGTCATGCTATAGCACTGTTAGGACTGATATAAAGCTACATTAGGGTTTTAAAAGATTTTAGGGTGTGAGCAGAGAACTGACTCACCATTTATAGCATTGTTTCTATGGGAATATGTGTTTCAAGTTCCAAATAACTAACTTAAAAATAAAGTTTTGGAACATAACCCAATTATAATTTCAGAACTTCCTGTGCTAAGTACTGAATTTACAGTCTAATAACCAGCCAGAATGCCTGTTTTAAAAAGTGAAAAAATGTTAACCTTGATTGTGTCTGTCATTTAAGTGTCTTGAAGTAAAACTTTTTATCTTTAGGAGCATCTACAAAACTGGTTCTTCCTGGAAATTTCAAGGAGAAAACCTAAGGAACTTAATTAAGTTTAGACATTGGACCGTATACTCTGGAAAATCATATTCTAGGAAATAATTTCGCCAGAGTGACCTTATTTTTATAGGTGACAAAATCACTGAGGCCATGATCTCAGGCTCAAGAGTCCTATTGCTTGTGTTCTAATCCCACCAAGTCCTCTGTGGCCTTACAGAAGTTATATAACGTTGCGTACAAGTACACATTATATATACACACACACATACATATATGCATGTATATGCACCCCCCCACACACACACCTGCTTAGACTAGAGTCTGACCATTGATAGTAAGGCTTAACAAATATTGGCTATTCCCATTATTGGTGTATTACAGTTGTCATTTACCTTTATAACCTCCATCTGCCAGTTCAGTAAAGCATATCTGCTTTCCCTCCCATTACATTTTCATGCTTTTGCTTATGCTGCTGTGTACCCCTCTCCCATTTCTTTACCTCCATGCTTATGCAGATACCTGAAATGCCTTTCCCCTTGCCTTCTATTTTTCTCTATGCTACTTATTCATTAAGGTTTCACTCAAGTCCTACATCCTTCCTAAAGCCTACTGTTCTAGTACAATCATGCTTTTTTTCCCCTCTAACTCTTGCTGAACTTTATTCAGTATAATTTAATACTTAATTATTCTCAAATTGTTTCTTGGTTCAAAATTTAATCCCTCATATGTAATTAGCCCTGTGTTTACCATCCTTCTCCACCCTCTACTTCAATGCTTTATGCAGTGTTAGGAATGTGGTAGGTGTTCGACACATTCTGATACTCTGATTTATTAACATAAGAGAATCCTTTCATTTCACTTCGGGCCTTTTTTTTTTTATGTTAGTCACCATACAGTACATCATTAGTTTTTTTTTTTTTTTAAGATTTTTATTTATTAGAGAGAGAGAGAACACAAGAGAGGGGAGGGTCAGAGGGAGAAGCAGACTCCCTGCTGAGCAGGGAGTCCATGTGGGACTCCAGGATCATGACCTGAGCCGAAGGCAGTCGCTTAACCAACTGAGCCACCCAGGCGTCCCCATCATTAGTTTTTGATGTAGTGTTCCATGATTCATTGTTTGCATATAACACCCAGTGCTCCATGCAACACGTGCCCTCCTTAATACCCATCATCTCGGGCCCTTAAAAAGGATAGTCTATAACCCTCAAATTAAATCTATATACATATATCCAATCATATAAGACACAGAAATAGGTATGAGAAAATGAATGTATATATCTAAATGATCTTTGAGATCCAGAGGTAATTGTTAGTAGTTCAGAGATTGGGGCACTGAATCAAGAGTCTAATGCTAGGCTCTGCTGCAGATTCTCACTGAGGCTATGCAAATTGTCCCCAGGGGAGCCTCCTTGGTCTTTGGCACACATTAAAAGGAGATTATTTGCTTTACAGAAGGAGTCACTCCAAAATTGTATCTCTAAGTTATTTCTTCATTCAGTTCATATGCTCATTTATAGGCCCTTCAATTATCATTTGACTAAGGCAGAGACAAAAGAAACTTTCAGCAAAGCTGTTTTTTCCAATTTAAGAGATTTATGGTGATGAAGGAAACGTATTTCTGATACTCTGTCAGTGAGAAATTTACTGAAATAGCTTACATGGTGTAACTTAGGGAACACGTCTATTGAGTAAGACTGGATGCACCTATACAGATAAAACAGCATTGTAGGTAGAGTTCAGATGTAGGTAGGTGCTTATGCAAGAGCATCCGGCCAGTAAACCCTATATTAAGGACTCCTGCCCAGTCTTTGCTAAGTGTTCTTTGCAGAAGGGCACATTTACATAGTCCCAGGTGGTTAGTACCCACCTGGGTGGTCAGGAGTCTGTCCTGTAATCCTACTACCTACTTTACCACAGTTAACTATCCCCTTGATACACTGTTAAACAGTCTTAGATCTTTGCCCTTCTATGAAATAAGAATGTTGGAGCAGATTAGATCTCTCTGAACTAAAAAATCTGTGGGTATCTAAATTAATATGCTGAATGCGCTTGGCGGCTGTTTTTGAATGAGATGAAACTTTCAAACTAAAAATTTAAAAAATCAGTGTAAAATGTTTTGCATCACCTAACTCCTTTCTCTTCTGGGAGAACTGCCTGCATACAGATATCCTTCTGGCCTTAGAACCCTTGGCTTCGGATCATTGGAAGTCCTACTCTCCCGCAGTCCTTGACTTCTAGCTGTAATAAACTTGTTTCACCAATGATACAGCTAGTAACACAAAAGCAATCACAGATTTCAGTTACAAAGACAGGAACAGCTAAACCCTCATGCGCTGTTGGTGGGGATGCAACCTGGTGCAGCCACTGGGGGAAACAGCATGGAGGGTCCTCAAAAAGTTAAAAATAGAACTACCCTACGACCCCTCAATTGCACTTCTGGGTGTTTACTCAAAGAATGCAAAAACACTAGTTTTTTTTTTTTAAGATTTTTATTTGAGAGAGAGTGTGCACGAGCGGGGGTAGGGTCAGAGGGAGAAGCAGACTCCCTGCTGAGCAGGGAGCCCGACGCGGAACTCGATCCCGGGACTCCAGGATCATGACCTGAGCTGAAGGCAGTCGCGTAACCAACTGAGCCACCCAGGCACCCCAAAAACACTAATTCAAAGGGAAATATGCACCTCTGCGATTAGAGCAGCATTACATACAATAGCCAAGATACGGAAGCAGCCCAAGTGTCCATCAATTGATAAACGGATAAAGAGGATGTGGTATATATACACAAGGGAATATTATTCAACCCTAAAAAAGAATGAAATCTTGCCATTTGCAATAACATGGATGGAGCTAGAGAGTATGATGCTAATTGAAATAAATCCGAGAAAGACAAATACCAGATGATTTTATTCATATGTGGAATTTAAGATACAAAACAAATGAGCAAAGGAGAAAAAAAGAGAGAGGCAAACCAAGAGACAGACTCTCAACTCTAGAGAACAAACCGATGGTTCCCAGAGGGGAGGTGGGGGTTGAGGGTGGGTGAAGTAGGGGATGGGGATTGAGGAGCGCACTTGTGATGAGCCCCAGGCGTTGTATGGAGGTGTTGAATCACGCCCGAAACTAGTATAACACTTGTATATTAACTTTACTGGAATTAAAATAAGAACAGCTAAAATAAAAGCAATCCTTTTATTTAAAACGTTTGCAAGCTTTACTATAAGATAAAGTTAGGGTTTTTTTGGTAGGATTATTAAGAATATCCAAAAATTGAAAGGAGAAAACTGCCTTTGGAATTTGAGTGAAATTGTTTTTAATTAAGTGAATGAATTTTTTAAATTTTAATGCAAAAATTATTCCCAAGAGATAAGCTAAAAGTCTCACAGGAATTTAGACCCCTTACCCCTGGTTCCTTGCCCTTCTTTTCTTTCTTTCTTTTTCTGTTTTTTTGGGGTTTGTTTTGTGTTGTGTTGTCAGTAGGCCTTCTCCAGGCTTTTCTGAGGGAGGTGTAACAAGAACAGAGTTGTTGGTACTACTATGTGTAGGACTGCTATGAGAAGTTACTCTGCCTTTTAAAGTCCTTTTTACTGGAACATGGAGGTTTGCATAATGAGGTCAGCCTAGAAGCTGTAGTGTTCGCATGGATTTTGTTCAGCGTCAAGCTCTGAGGGGAAGGTAGGGATATAGAGAGACATCTGAAGACAGTGGGACTCACACCCACGCCTTTCTGACCCAGAGCCCTTCTTCGTTCTTTCCACCAGAGCATGAAGCCTTCTTCCGCAGAGGAGGTACTTCACTGAATACATGTTGAATGAAGTCACTGAGGTAGAAAAAGTCAGGATTCTCCTCAGCGATGGGTCCTCGAGATCACAGAATACTGGTGCTAATGTCAATTCCTGGTACTTTATATATAGTGTCTGGCACCCAGAGCACTCCGTGCATATTTGTTGCATTAACAGATGTGCGTTAAAATGCCGTTGGTGCTCTTGTTTTTGTGTTTTGCTTATGTTAACACAGAATTTATTTTTACCGACTTAATTGAATTGTGGCCACAGCTGTAGCGGTACCTGTCATATTGGGGTTGTGTGTCGTTGCACCAGGTCTGGTGGCTGGCCATAAAACTGCTTTCCATTAGATTAGAAGAGTTCTTGGAACTCTTAAGCTCTTTATGTCATTATTTTAAGCACAGGAGATTTAAAACCTGAAAGTCTTTACAGATTAACTGCTGGCTTTCTTCTACTGGACTCATGTTTAGAAGGAAATTTTAAGGTTATCTAGCCAAACTTAGCTCCTGATGCTTGAATAAGCAACTGCCAGTCTTACTTCCATTAATTATCACATGTCAAGAACTATACATTTTACACATTGCTTCTATGAATCCACATGTTTGATATGTTATTATTATCCCCACTTTGACAGTTCAGGAAACTTGGGGTCAGTGAAGATAAATAAGGTGGCAAAGCCAGATTGGAACTCGGGTCTCTCGGATCCAAAGCCTGTGTTCTTTTCCTTGTATTATACTGTCCTCGGTGACATTTCATTCCTCTTCCATGCAGGGCATCCATTGTCCTCCAAAAGAGTTTGTTTCATTTTTTAACAACTCTTTATTACTAAAAATTTTTTTTGAGATAACATCTATCCTTCTGCCTCTTTCTCTTTATTACTTATTAAAGTTCTCTCTGAATCCCACAAAATGACTATAGACCTAGAACTCTCATCTTATATAAAATGGGCTTGGGGTCAGCATTTGTGTGTGTGTGTTTTCATTTTTTTTTTCCACCCTTTGAGTATGGTTTTGTTGTTGTTTGGATTTGTTTTATATACTTTTTAAAGCCCATTGGACAGTGAAGTTTAGGTAGTGGATTTACCTTGGTAAAGGTGGATTTACCTTGGTTCACTTACAGCTCCCTTATTACCAGGCATTTCAAATTATAAATAACATATTAATGAGTATCTTTGTACATACATTGCTTTTTGTATTAGGTACATACTGAGCATGCTTCCTCATTGGGTACAGACATCTGATTTACAGAAGGTTGAAAAGGTTGAAAGATTGTACCTATTTGACATGCTTGACCTGGCTTACAAAAATAGTACAATGGTTGCAATTTTAAGAAGGCAGTAGGTCTCATTATAGGCCACCTTCCTTTCTAGAGGCACATCCCTGGCTGTGCAACTCTCGTCATTAGGCAGGAAGAACAGGAAGAACAGGAAGAAGGAGGTAGGATAGGTCTTCAGGTAGTGGGGAAAAGGGATATGTAATCCACATGTGATCTGTGATGAACAGATAAAAAGCAAGTGGAAATAAGCTGTAGATACCTCTTAACTACCACTGCAGGGGTTCAAGGGTTTGGAGACTGAAGAGTGAACATTTGATTTCTCTGAACAGCTTGTTAAATGTTCTTTTTATGCTCAGATTGTGTAGGAATTTGTTTTAGGTAGAAGATAGATTCTGAAGTTTTATGTATACAGATTAAAAATTGAGGCTAAGGGGTGCCTGGGTGGCTCAGTTGTTAAGCGTCTGCCTTCGGCTCAGGTCTGGTCCCAGGGTCCTGGGATCTAGCCCCACATCAGGCTCCCTGCTCAGTGGGAAGCCTGCTTCTCCCTCTCCCACTCCCCCTGCTTGTGTTCCCTCTCTCGCTGTGTCTCTCTCTGTCAAATAAATAAAATCTTTAAAAAAGTTAAAAATAAAATAAAATAAATTGAGGCTAAAATTGGATCTTATTTTAGTTTTATAATATTACGGATAGGGCTTCTAATGCTTTTAATGTTTTCCTCTCCCTCTTTACCCAAAGTCAACTCACTACATTAATAATATTTATAGTGTCTACCATATGTTCAGTGAAGAAAACTAGTTGCAGAAAGGTATATATAGAATGATACCATTTAGGGGGTGCCTGGATGGCTCAGTTGGTTAAGCATCTGCCTTCAGCTCAGGTCATGATCCCAGAGTCCTGTGATCAAGCCCCAGGTCGGGTCGGGCTCCCTGCTCTGCGGGGAGCCTCCTTCTCCCTCTGCCTGTAGCTCCCCCCTGCTTGTGCTCTCTCTCTGTTAAATAAATGAATAAAATCTTAAAAAAAAAAAAAAAGGATGATACCATTTAGGTTAAAAAAAAACACACAGCAAGAGCAAAAACTATGTACTTGGGCACATAACAGGTACTCAATATCTGTTGACTCTGTATGGATACATATAAACAGATCTGAAGATACACAATCCAGGGTGTTTGGAGACGTTACCTCTGGGAAGAGGTATGTGACCTAAGGTGTGTTTTTATTCTATTTACTTATATATTTGAATTTTTTGCACGTTACTTTGTATACTTTTTTTAACAATTAAAAAATGAAGAAAAATTTACCATTTAAGGATAGACACCTCCTTCCCTAATGGATCCACTGCCTTGTTATACCCTAAAGTGCATGCCCAGCAATATAAGACATATTCTGACTCTATAGAATGACTGCTTCTCTAATAATCAAGAAAAAAGGCATTGATCAAACCTATTTGCTTGTGGCCATTTCCATATAATCTAATAAGCATTTTAAATAGAATTTTTTCTATGGAAATTTTCAAACGTACAAAAATAGAATTATACCTATTCTCCCAGCCTCAGTAGTTATCAACATATGGCCAATCTTCTATCATCTATAGCCCCCACACCCACCTCACTGGATTATTTTCTAGTGTATTTTAATCTTTTTTTTTTTAAGATTTTATTTTTTATTCATGAGAGAGAGAGAGAGAGAGGCAGAGGGAGAAGCAGGTTCCCAAGGAGCAGGGAGCCTGATGCGGGACTCGATCCCAGGACCTTGGGATCATGACCTGAGCTGAAGGCAGACGCTTAACCATCTGAGCCACCCAGGCGCCCTAATCTTTTTTTTTTAAAGATTTTATTTATTTATTTGACAGAGACACAGTGAGAGGGGGAACACAAGCAGGGGGAGTGGGAGAGGGTGAAGCAGGCTTCCAGCTGAGCAGGGAGCCCAATGTGGGGCTCGATCCCAGGACCCTGGGGATCATGACCTGAGCCGAAGGCAGATACTCAATGACTGAGCCACCCAGGCGCCCCTCTAGTGTATTTTAGATTCTATCATTTCATCTATAAATATGTCAGTATGTATATATAAAAGATAGGGACTCTTTTAACAACCAAAATACACTCATCACACTTAAAAAATGAGCAATAGTTCCTTAGTATCAATTTTGTGAGAAGTTTTTAATACTCTGCAATTTAGTTATGTACTTTAAGTTGCTATTTTACTTACTTTCACTGTTTGTATCCTTCAGGTACTTTTAAACTTTTTCCTTTCACATTTAGCATACATTTTCCCCCATAGAGGTGTGATGAAACCAAAATGATGGTTTTTACTTTGGATACCTTAGCTTGTGTTTTCTTAAAATCAAACTGAGAAGCTTGAGTAAATGGCTGGGTTATCTTCATCTTCACATCTGAAAAATGATTCAGGTGTATATTACTGAGTTTTGCTACATTAGAATGGAGAGCTACTTATACCTTTATTGTGATGGCAAAATCACGCCCATCCCAATGTATGATCAAAGTGATTCTTCTTTTCAAGTGCTTTTCTAAAGATATCTTGTCTGACTTTAATGCTTTTGTTTCACATAGGTCTCTAAATAATAGAAGATGGCAAAGCCCAGCCACAGCAGCTACGTCCTCCAGCAGCTGAACAACCAAAGGGAGTGGGGTTTTCTCTGTGACTGTTGCATTGCCATCGACGACATTTACTTTCAAGCGCACAAAGCGGTTCTGGCTGCCTGTAGCTCCTACTTTAGAATGTTTTTCATGAACCATCAGCACAGCACCGCACAACTGAATCTCAGCAACATGAAAATCAGTGCCGAGTGTTTTGATCTCATTTTGCAGTTTATGTACTTAGGAAAGATTATGACTGCACCCTCCAGTTTTGAGCAGTTTAAGGTGGCGATGAACTACCTGCAGCTGTACAACGTTCCTGACTGCTTAGAAGACATTCAGGATGCAGACTGTTCTAGTTCAAAGTGTTCATCTTCTGCCTCCAGCAAACAGAACAGCAAAATGATATTTGGAGTAAGAATGTATGAAGACACAGTGGCTAGAAATGGCAGTGAAGCCAACAAGTGGTGTGCAGAGCCAAGTTCAACAGTAAATACACCACACAATAGAGAGCCTGATGAAGAGTCTTTACAGTTAGGCAATTTTCCTGAACCACTATTTGATGTATGTAAAAAAAGTTCTGTGTCCAAATTATCAGCTCCAAAAGAACGCGTGTCACGGCGCTTTGGACGGAGTTTTACCTGTGATAGTTGTGGATTTGGCTTTAGCTGTGAAAAATTGTTAGATGAGCATGTACTAACCTGTACTAACAGACATTCGTACCAAAACACAAGATCCTATCACAGAATAGTGGATATTAGAGATGGAAAAGATGGTACTATCAAAGCCGAATTTGGTGAAAAGGAATCTTCCAAAGCATTTTCCACACAGACAGACAAATACAGAGGAGACACCAGCCAAACTGCTGATGATTCGACTTCAACCACCGGAAGCCGAAAAAGTAGCACAGTGGAGTCTGAACTAGCCAACGAGGAAAAAAGCAGAGCTGCTGAGAGGAAAAGAATCATTATCAAGATGGAGCCAGAAGATGTTCCCACAGATGAACTGAAAGACTTTAACATTATTAAAGTGACTGATAAAGACTGTAATGAGTCCACTGACAACGACGAATTAGAAGATGAACCTGAAGAGCCATTTTACAGATACTATGTTGAAGAAGATATCAGTATTAAGAAAAGTGGTAGGAAAACTCTAAAACCTCGGATGTCGATAAATGCTGATGAAAGGGGTGGTTTAGAAAATATAAGGCCCCCTAACAACAGCAGTCCAGTACAGGAGGATCCCGAAAATGCATCCTGTGAGCTCTGCGGACTCACAATAACAGAAGAGGACCTGTCATCTCATTACTTAGCCAAACACATCGAAAATATCTGTGCATGTGGGAAATGTGGACAGATCCTCGTTAAGGGGAGGCAGCTTCAGGAACATGCTCAAAGATGTGGGGAACCCCAGGATCTGACAATGAACGGGTTAGGAAATACGGAGGAGAAGATGGACATGGAAGAGAATCCTGACGAGCAGTCAGAAATAAGAGATATGTTTGTGGAAATGTTGGATGATTTTAGGGACAATCATTTCCCGATAAACAGTATCCAAAAAAAGCAGTTATTCAAACATTCTGCCTGTCCTTTTCGATGTCCTAATTGTGGCCAGCGTTTTGAAACTGAAAATCTAGTGGTTGAACATATGTCTAGCTGCCTAGACCAGGACGTGTTTAAGAGTGCCATCATGGAAGAAAATGAAAGAGATCACAGACGAAAGCATTTTTGTAATCTCTGTGGCAAAGGATTTTATCAGCGGTGTCACTTAAGAGAACACTATACTGTTCATACTAAGGAAAAACAGTTTGTTTGTCAGACATGTGGAAAGCAGTTTTTAAGAGAACGTCAGTTGCGACTGCACAATGATATGCACAAAGGCATGGCCAGGTATGTCTGTTCCATTTGTGATCAAGGAAACTTCAGAAAACATGACCATGTACGGCATATGATTTCTCATTTATCTGCTGGTGAGACTATATGCCAGGTCTGCTTTCAGATATTCCCAAATAATGAACAGTTGGAACAGCACATGGATGTTCATCTGTATACATGTGGAATATGTGGAGCAAAGTTTAATTTGAGGAAAGATATGAGATCACATTATAATGCCAAGCATTTGAAAAGAACATAAGTGATTTTCTACTGTACTAATGTTTAGTTGATAGCAGACAAAACACCAAAGCAAAGGATATGAGCTATTTAGAAATTGATCTTATAAGATGAATTGTTGGGAAAAAAATTTCAAGGCCCTTTTACCTTTAATATTTTTGTTTAGGATCTTAAGTATCTACATTTTAGGTGTTATTAAATGTTTATCATTTTTGTTATTTCTTAATAGAATTCTTTGATTTTAGTTTGTTTTAGCTATGATTAAAATTACTTTTCAATGTAGACTACAAGTGGTTGTTACCTCTTCAATGACTATTAAACTTTAGTTTTTTTTTATCATAAGGTGATGACTTTACTATTTCTATGTGGGTTTTTTTTTAAGGTTATCCTGTGAAATTTTAAATCCAACGTCATTGGCCATTCATGTTTATTTAAAAAACTTTTTTTAAGTAATTAGTTCTTTGAAACTATCTCATCAACTTTTAGCTTTTTTTTTTGTAAGTTTAACAGAGATTTAGCCACTGTTTATTCCCCCTTCTTATCAATGAAATTCATATTCTTAAATTGACATGCTTATTAGGCAGGTTAGGTGCATTGACTCTAAACTTGAAGGTTGACATGGGCTCAAACTTGGCCTAAAAACATTGATGGACCTAAGGAAATTCCTATAAATGAATATTTCCTATAATTGATAAAATATTATCATTTAATAATCACATTTAAAACTTATATTAAGTGTAAAACCCAATGACTTTACCCCAGTTGAGAAATTAGTGGGGACAAGTCATTTTGTTTTATGATAGGAAATTTAACTATGATAGTTAATTAAAAAGACATATCTTGTATTCACTTAAAGTAATTTAAGATATTCTGATTTCTACAGTGTGTTAGTTTATCAATTATTTTTGTTTATAAATAGACTTTAATAGCTCTCTAGGAATATGACATCTAAAGGAAAATGATTTTTCACCTTTAAAATTACATACTTTTGGAACTTTGAGATTTGAGAAAGCTGCCATGTATATTGATAAATCAAATAAAATAAAGAAATCAATTACAAATCTGGTTGTTCTATAAAAGTAGAGTGTGGAAAAAAATGTCTTGTGTTTTATACTAAGATTTGGAGAAAATGTGTTGTGGCAAATTGCAGTTTTATCACCATGCTCTTACTATTTTTTTTTTTTCTGTAAAGGACTACAAGATTTGAGCACTATAATATAATCACAGAGCATATAAGTGGAAATAGTTTATCACTTTTTAGTTAAAGTAGTATTGTTAGGTGTTGCTGACACAGGGTCTATATGAATTACATGTGAATTAAAACACTGGCAAAACTGACCCCACCAATAAACACATCTATTGAGTAGAATGCCTTTTAATGTGAATTACTTGCATTGTAATACCCTTCTCATAATGAAAGGGATTTTAAATAACATCTGTATTTAAAGTATAATTTTGTAATTATGAACAGTAACTTCACATTGCTCTTTTTGTTTACATTGGATTTTTAAGATATGCAAGTCATATTTTTCTATACAATTTGCATAAAAGAATACATTGCCAAGAGAATTGAGAGACATACTGACTAACACAGATCTAGTTGTAAGAGAAGTAATAGAGCACAGTGTGAGCTCAGAGATTTGTGGGGATACACTGTGGTGTTAAGTAAGAATAGGAACAGTACAGGAGGCATATGGTATGAGAACAAAATAATGGGAAATGGAGATGGGTGAAATACACTAAAAGATAAACGAGAAGTAAGGAGTTTTTTAAAAAAGCCACATAGCAGGGGCGCCTGGGTGGCTCAGTCATTAAGGGTCTACCTTAGGCTCAGGTCATGATCCCAGGGTCCTGGGATCGAGCCCCACGTTGGGCTCCCTGCTCGGCAGGAAGCCTGTTTCTCCCTCTCCCACTCCCCTTGCTTGTGTTCCCTCTCTCGCTGTGTCTGTCAAATAAATTAAAAATCTTTAAAAAAAAAAAAAAGCCACATAGCAGGAAAAGTGATTCATCTTAGCCTTGGACACAGTAGTTTATCAAGGAATTCAATCTGAAATGCAACCTTAAATGAAATATGGTGTATACATTACTGATAGGAACCTGCTAAAAGTTCTGTAACAAACCCAGAGACCATCAGAGGCTTGTCTAAAGAGAGAAGATAAACTCATTCCAAATTTCTAAACTATTTATATAGTATCTTAGGTAGACATAATTTTTAGGGGGATCACTTTTTTCCATAACCCTCATGAAAATCTATTGCAGTGTCTTCCCACCATTAAAGAATAGGGTTTTTTCTAAATACTACCATGCTGTAAAAAGGATTATATATTCCATTAGGAAAAGGGGGGAGGGATAATTTAGTGTTTTGACAGTACTAACAGCCAACAATTAGCAAGCAAATATATAAACATTGAACATGATCTAACAAACTGAGATGTTTATGGTTTCACAAAGCACCACCTCACCATGCTGTCTCCTCCCAGTTTCATATTACACAGGACACCTTGTGTCATGTTTTGGAACTAGCTATAGGGCAGCACAGGCTTCAGAAGTAAGTGTCTTGTACAGATTTTCCTTAAGAAGGCAGAGAGTACATTTAAAGGCTTCTTGCCTCTTAAGGGGAATGAAAAATGTCTGACACCTCTCCAACCCAGTTTCCTCCGACTTTCTTCCTCTGCTGGGGTTACAGAGCTGTACCTCCTTGCTATTGCTTCTTGCCCTCAATGCTGGGAAGGCAATGAATCAACATTGTGGAAGCTGCCTTCTCAATTTATGAAATTAGCCTCCAAATCCAAAAAATGAAAGGAAAATCTAGACAGATAGATGAGGAAGCTTATGTCTTACAGAATCTTGCTTAAAGGGCCTGTTGGTTCTCCAGCAAGAAATCCTGGAGAGATGGAGTCAGAGCCTTAACAAGCTTGTCACTAGTTACAGTGCAACTCAGAGGTTATAATTCTTTAGTAACAGGACTAAAAATCTCAGATTAATAAAGCACAACAGGGCAGCAGTGGAGTAGGACTCAGAAATTTGTCTTAATCTCTCCCATATTTTTAAAGTAAAAATATTCAGAGAAATGACTCATGCATAAAATGATACACAGCTAATATTTAATGTATGAAGTTTGAATATGGACAAAACTTAGAAGAAAGTACGTTAAGTATCTCAGGGGCTAGTTATAAAACTAAAAGAAAATAAGGAGAGACTTGGCTAGGGCAGTCAGAGCATCAGTTAAAAGGAAAAACAATAGACTGACATGAAAAATCATATTTAAGTACCGTAGTTGAGAACAAAAAAAAAAAAAATGTAAAAGTTGAATAAAAAACATTTGGAATTGTCTAGGTGAGAGTAGAGATTTAAGTAATTTGATAGGTTAAAATAATATTGATACATTAAAATAATTACAGCTATAAAATGCCTAATAAAACAATTTCTGTGAACATGCCAAGGATGTGCCTAAATACTTGAGATGATATACCAACTTTTATATTCTAAAAAACGGGGAAGAGAGATTGGTGGTGGTTGGCAGCTTTCTCCCTGGTTAAACGATACTTGTTCCTCTACACCCCTAGTTAAGGAACTTACATATTTAATAGATCCCTGGAAAATCCCCCCCCAAAGAACCAACTTAACAGTTAAACAAAACTTGCCATCGTTAACAAAAAGGTAAACTAGTATCAATCATAAGAAAAAACCTGAATGTGTATGTACACATTGAAAATAAAGGAATTTGGTGTATTTCTTAATTTTTAATGGGTTTTATGAGTTAAAATTCTTTTTTTTTCTGCCATTAATCTACTTGATCAGTTCCTCATCTTTCCTCACCAGCCCCACCTCCTCTGTAACAAATGCTTCTAGAATGGTGATAAATGCCAGTGTTGTACAGGCACCCTAACCTTAACAACGCCTAAGATTCCAGGGTGCCAAAAAGCTCGTGAGGACATATCCTTGGGAAAGGTCCCCCCCATCTCCTTGATACTTGAGGTGTAGTGCACAGGGTGACAGAGTGCATGCCAGTGAACTGAAGCAAGTAGGGTTCTTTTGGGTGTTAAGAGCCTGAAGCTGCTGCCCAGATTTGGACGCCTGTGATCTGTCCATCCTAGAGCTCTCACTGAGTAAGCCTGGCATCCATTTAGGTAGTGTTCTTTAGGCTCTGCTAAGTGCTTTACAATACACAATGTTAATTAAATCTCACAGCTGTATGAGGTAAGTATTATTCTAATTTTCCAGATGGGGCACTGAGGTTCAGAGAGACTGGAGTATTTTTCCTAAGATCACAGAAATTAAACACTAGAGCTGGAGTTTGAACCTACACCTCTTTGATTTCCGCATGCCTGTACTTAAGCACTAAGCCACATACCTCACCTCCCAAGAGGTACAAAGAAGGGCCTTTTCAGCCTAGGAACACATGTGATCAAGCTCCTATGAAACTCTGTGCTCCATGTTCATCATCTGTGGTCTGCTGTGCCTGGTAAGGTAGTGGGTACCTAATGAACATGTTGGATAATGTGAAAATATATCAGTTGGAAACAAAACTTTCTATTTGAATGGGTCACTCAGAATGATGTTTTAGAAATACTAAATATTGACATGGTTTAATTTTCCTTTATTTAAACTAAAACCTTTAGTGGTATTATCAGCCATTTTGGAGGGCCCATTGTTAAGTGCTCAAAAAAAATTAATTTGAATTCAACTTCTATATTTCTACCTCTGTGACTTTTTTCTCTTTTGTTTTCCCTATTCCTGACCTTTATGTTTTAATCTCCAACCAATCACCATTTTATTGGTTATGAAACTGATGAGTTCAATAATTCAAATCATTTGAAAATATTCCCAAGAAAAACCAGGACCCCAGAATAACCAGTTTCCTCTTTTTGTCTTAATAGATGATGTGGATAAGAAAATTTTCATTTCTTTGGGTAAAAAAAACAAAACAAAATCCCTAACTGCCATATTGTGATTGATTAAAGTTTATAGTCTAAGCTTGTCTAAAAACAAAGGTTATTATTCTAGCTATTTATAATTCAATTACCAAAAATATTTAGTGTTAACTTATAAAGACAGTCTTACTCATAAAAGAAATGAAAGATAATTACAGGAAACAACTGTTTATGCACCCTAACCTAGCAGCAAACTTTAAGAACATGAACATTTAATGCTTTAAGTGAAACAATCCCCCTCCCAATCTAATCTGATTTTAACTTTATGCATCTATTGCCTGATTTCTAAAACCTATGCAATAGGTTTTACTACTGCTATATTAAATTTACTACTTTAATGGTCTTTCTACCATCTGCCAAATGTTATTTTTTAAGTGAAAAGAGAAAAATAAGGTAATGAAGACTCCATAGATGATGTCTATATAATCACTTAGGTGGCCCACTTTCATTGCCTCTATCAAACTCAAGGACATATTACTTGGTAACATGGGTAGAGTCTCCTACTAAAACCAGATGAAATTTAGCTACTTATAAATTTATCTGCTGACAAAAGGCAAAGATGCAAGGATTTAAAATGCAAGGACTTTTGTGTCTGTATTAGTAAATATGAATATTAACTAAATGACAATAATAGCTTGTGAACTCATGCTAATTTTGAACTAATTTAATACCACTTACATGTTTATATTCATATGCTTAGTTGACTTTAGCGTTAAGAAGCTTAAGTCCTATTTATTTCCTTTTACTTAGGAGAACCAAATCATTGAGGTCCATTGGTAGTGACAGAATTGTTCATCCTTCCTATCAAAATGTACCACAGATCACTGGGGGGCAGAAGCCATTATAATTTCTCATTATCTTACTCATTTGCAGAAAAGATAGTGTGAAGATTACAATCCAGTACTTGGCTCTGAATTGAATGTATCAATATACAAATCACCATTTCAATAAGAAGGCACAGGAAACTCTAGGGCCAGGGGGATGACAAATATGTAAAAGACATTTCATTTCAGAATTAGGAATATTAACAATTTTATGTGAGAAAATTTGCATAACCCTCTGTACTTACCTATCTGAGAAAGGAATACAGTCAGGTAGACAGCCTACGAAGCCCCCAATTAAGCTTTATTTTGAAAGTTACTATGTTGTTTTTATTATACTTAAACCAATTGCTGGGCGCCTGGGTGGCTCAGATGGTTAAGCGTCTGCCTTCAGCTCGGGTCGTGGTCCCGGGGTCCTGGGATCGGGTCCTGCATCGGGCTCCCTGCTCCTTGGGAGCCTGCTTCTCCCTCTGCCTCTCTCTCTCTCTGTCTCTCTCTCTCTCTGTCTCTCATGAATAAATGAATAAAATCTTTAAAAAAAAAAAAAAAAACCAATTGCTTATACCAGTCAGAATCAGCCGAGCTCATTTTTAGATGACAGAAATATAATTCTGTCCAGATTATGAAAGTCATCTTTTCTTTCAAACACTTGTGCATTCCCTGATGTGGGATAAAATATTTTAAAAGACAATCACTTTGTTAAAAAAAAAAAAAAAACTAGGGCAAAGCATTGTTGCAAAAAATATAATTCTACCCAGAATCACTGGGGCAGTTTAGGAGAGTTATGAACTTAGGAACTGGAAGGAAAACTCCCCGGTGTGTGTATGTATATACTTTATTTTCATTTGCAGAGTGTACAACATTTAATATTTGAAGAAAACAATGTTAGCTTGATGGGTGGAGGCACTCAGTAAAAAGAACATGAACTTTTAAATTTGTTGGATCTATCTTTCAACCAGAGATTTACCATTAACAAGTTGAAGTACATTGCGGGGCACCTGGCTGATTCAGTTGGTAGAGCATGTGGTGCTCATTGATCTTGGGCTCGTGAGTTCGAGCCCCACCTTGGGTGTAGAGATTATTTAAATAAGTAAACCTAAAAAAAAGTTAAAGTACATTGTATGTAAAATTATTTGATTTGAAGGAAGACACTTCCTAACTGCTTCCTTCCTCCCTACTTTCCTCTACCTGGCTGACCTCCCATCTTTTCATATGGCATGTGTCCTACCCATTCTAGCTTGAATCATGCAAGAAAAAAAGTGGCCTTAAAGCTCAAGAATTATATTAGTAATAAGAACACCTTATATTTGAAGGGTATGATGAGTTACATTAAGGAAGAAATTAAATAAATTTAAGTCCCAGGAACTATGCTTTCGTTCCCATTCTTTGTTGTAGTAATGCTGTGCTGGCCTGGTGCCAAAAGCCATGAATATTCTGACCTAAGAATTATGTTGTATCTTGTAAAGCAGTCAACTTGTAATATTATTTTTCTTGAGAGTTTTGTCTTTTTCTGTGTGGCAGTGGTGAAATAGGGCCTTCTAAACCTCTGGAGAAGTGAGATCTGAATTTGGAGAGGACATGGGGAAGAATCAATCTTCAACAGATAATCTTTAAGTCCAGACCCAGGAATATCAGATCTGAAGTGACACCATCTTTTCTGTCTTCCTGACAAACCTCATCAATCCCAAAAGTTCCAGTTTCAAGGATCCAAGAAAACTCAGTAAAGATCACTTTGGAATCACTTGGCTGTGACAAAATTGATTCATGATGACTCTCCTAGTATTTTTGGAAAATCTGCTCAAGAAAAGTAACTAAAATATTCATATGACATCAGTGGTTAAAGCTACACTAAGGTGAAACTTTATATGCTAATTATCTTCCATGGTCCCTTCTAAAATAAAAGGGCTTACTAGGCTACTATAAATATATTATAAAGAGATAATAACATATCTGTGTAACACATATAATCCTAAACTTAAAATAATCTGAATCACAGTTTATATATTATGAAATGTAGTTAGACAATTAAAAAAATTATACCCCAAAATCTGTAGTTTAGAGTATAAATAAAAAGATGTGGGTACAGAGGAAAAAAAAAGTGAGACCAATATTTTAACAAGATAATGTAGTTATTACTCATTGTAATGTAACATTTGCCCTTCCTCTTTTTCACTGTATATATCAGTCACAAACTTGATTATTAATATTAATGAAGTTCCCTTTTAAGACTGTTAACTTGAGGGGGAAAAACAGAAGTGGTTATTACTTCAATAGTGGTAGATTTTCATAAATCACAGACAACAAAAAGAATATATCTTAAGACACATTATTTTCTTCTGAACTTAGCAATACAATCTAATAACAAAGAATGAGTTTCTGTTAAATATTTATTCTTGGTGTTAATGTATAATACCATTATTTCTCAGCTTTCAAATTTCAAGATAAAATTCAACCAAGTATTGAGTGAAACAATGATTTCTGTGTTTTTAAAAACCTTTCACTAGGAAATGAAATGTTTGATGAGATTTTAACCTGGCTTCAAATACTTTGGTTTATAAATATATGCTCATAAACACATTTCTTAACCATATGCCTCTTTATAGCCATATTATTTCCTTATTGTGAATATACTTGTAGTTTTACTTTTGGTTAACCTATCTATCCAATTCATTATTATTATTATTATTTTGTTCTTATGCAGTATCATGATGTTATATATTTTCAGAAATGCTTATTTTGTTTTTATATCTATTTCTTCAAATGTTTTAATAAAGAGTTACACAAAGAAATCTAACTTAGAGTATACATAATAGTATATGTAGACGTAAAGTCATTTAAAATCTCTAGCTCTAAAGTGGGATGATAACTTAAATATTCATTCTACTAATCAGACTAACAAAAAATTAGATAAAGTTAGTTAGAATGTGATAGTGGGTATAGGGGCCTGAAGGGAGAAGAGAAATGCACTAAAGACTTCAAATTCATATGAATTCAACTGCTTCAAGAGAAATGAGTTTAGAAAAGTGTTAGATTATAAAAAACAAAAACAAAATAAAAAACTATAGCTAATCTCTTGGGAACCATATAAAACGGCAGACTTCTAACAAGTAGGAAACAGACAAGATAAAAGATTACTGATAATTAAAGGTACCAGATCAATATAGCAGAGATTCAACAAATAATTTTTGACTGACTGGTAGAAGTAGATTCAGAAAAGAATATGAATTGAATTTTGACTGTACTAAACTACAAATGTAATGAATTACAATAATTATATGTGATATAAATGCATTCTATGTGATTATTTTCTGTATATCAGTATAAAATGGAGTTACTGAGTTATATGGGAAATTTGTTACATTTTTTCAATCCATTGCTTTTACCTAATAAAATTTCCTCCTCTATGTTCAGAAGTCAAACTGTCTGTATATTACTTTTATTTATACTGTATTTTTTTCAACCTGGCTCTTTTATAAAATTACTTGTCTGGAAAGTTAATATCAACTCCTTCCATTCTCTAATACAAAAACAATAAAATATCTGATACAGCTAATTTTGGTGTTCCTGAGCAGCTTAAGAAGTATACAAAACAGGGGTACCTGGGTGGCTCAGTTAGTTAAGCGTTCCACTCTTGATGTCAGCTCAGGTTTTGATTTCAGGGTTTTGAGTTCAATCCCCATGTTGGGCTCCACACTGTGGTATGGAGTCTACTTAAAAATAAGAAAAAAAAATTTTTTTTTATGTGCACAAAACAAATTAACTAAAATTCCTATTGCTAAATCCTGGTTTCTTCTATATAGAATGATTGAAAAAGTACTATCTCATGGCAAACATAGATGGCAACAAATTAATTAGGTTTCCTCATAATATAAAAAGAAACAATTATAAAAAATCCACTGACATAGTATTTCTTTCAGAGGGTTTTCAGAATAACAATTTACTCAGAGAAATAACTTCCTTCTCAATATAATTCATTTTGTTTATTTTCAGGTTAAGAGTTTAATAAGTTGCCCCCCTCCAAAGTGATCAGCAAAGAGTATTCTCTTCATTTCAGTCCAGTCCCCAAAGATGATTGAGATAATTGCACAGAATTTAGTAAGTATTAACAATTACAACAATATTGGGTCAGACTATTCCACAAGAATCTATCCTCGAAGTTAATGCTGTACAGAACTGAAGTAGGCACCAGTAGTGTTATTTTCAAAGATTCACTTCTCTTCTGGAAAAGCCTCTTTTTTAGGTTCAGGTCTTAGCCTTCCATACCAGGAAGTGTCCTACTGCAAGGCCACTGCGTATCTACAGTTTCACTGTAACTCTTAAAGACTGAGTTTTTCAAGACTAAAAGAAACAATGGTGAAATTTTTCCTATAGTGACAGGTGACTGGAGAAATATTTTGGAACAAATATAAGATGGCAGTATTTATAGAGATCTTAAATAACTACTTCAAATCCAGTTTGCTCATAGGTCCTCAAATTATAGGCTGCTACTTACTCTACTTCTCTTCAGGCTGACATTACTTCCTCAAAACAATCCACAACATTTTCTCTTGTCGTTGTTTTGTTTTTAATCTACAACCTTTATAAAGAATGTGTCCAGGTAGGAATTGAGAGGATTCCAGAAAATCCATAAATTTTTTCCCTGGTAATTCTGGAAAAACTTAGTCTCTTTAGGGTAGGCCTGACTACCCAGGCACGTAGTTTTAGACTTCATTTTACTCATCTTTGTATCTCTAGTACAAGTATTTTCAGATGTATTTGTTTCCACTTTTTGTCTCTGAAGTATTATTTAATACAGAAATATAAGAGATAGGCAGAGAATTTTCCTTTTATACAGGAAAAAAATGAAATTATTAGTTCCAGTTTTTTGGTTAAATAATGTGCCTCAGGCCACTTTTAATAAACACTGAGCTTATTAATCACTACTGTGTTCCAGGTACTTTTCTGGGTGCTGGGAATTAGAGGGTTTGACCTATGTTAAAGCTCTTGTTTCTTCCAGACTGTGTGGAACTTCAGTCTTTGGATTTTAAAAATATTTTGAAACACCCTACTATTTATAATCTGCCAAAGCGATTTCCCTTGTTGAAAGTCAGTAGTAATTTCTATGTAAATAGTAGATTAGCAAACTTTGTTTCAATTGTATGTTAATAGTCAAGCTTTAAAAATCATTAGTACAAGAAAATTTAGAAAAATTACTGATAATCCTACCATCTAGAGATAATCAATTTTGATCCAGTTTTTGGATCCACTTTAAAATATGGAAGATTATCCTACATATAAAATAAGATACAAAAGTCTTATATCTTATTTTCCCACTTAATTATACCAGGAACTTTTCCTATATCATTAAAAATTCATGTACACAATGTTATGGCTACATAATAATTCATCATAGGAATGTATTATACTTTGTTATCATTTTCTTATTGCCAGATATTTAAGCCATTCCCTTTTATTATTGTTGTTATTATAAATAATATACCTGTATGTTCTATTATTTCCTTAGGATGAATCCCACAAAGAGTAAGGCTAAGTGGAGGGTATGATCATATTTAAGGTAAAGAAAAAATATCATCACATTGCCCTCCAGAAAGACTGGACTAATTTATATTCCCACCAGTAGCATTTACCTATTTTGCTACACCATTGCTGGCATTGATGAATATTATTTGATCATAAATTCGTTAATTTGATCATTTTTAATGGGCTATGTTTTAAATGAATTACGAGCCACAATCATCAAAAAGAACAAATTTTAAAAAAAATTAATATAAATAAGAAACAATATAAAAATTCCAAGAATGGTCAGTATATGACAGTGTTGTAGGGCTGCAGATGTTTATTTCATATAAAATCAAAATGCAAACACTGTCTTTTTGGGAAAAACTAAGATGCCATTTAAAGTATAAAACATATAGGGGCACCTGGCTGGTTCAGTAGGTAGAGCATGTGACTCTTGATCTCATGATCCTGAGTTCAAGCCCCATGTTGGGGGAAGAATTTACTTTTAAAAAAAGTATGAAACATCAATTTACTAGGTAAAAAGAGCAGATATATATGTAATGAAATATATATAATGAAAATGCAGATAAAATTGCTATTGTGACTTCAGAAAGCAGTGTTAAAGATGAATGTGGTGGTTAGACTGCAAGATTTATTTGTAATAACTATGCATTTAGTACATAGTTATTATACAAACCTCTCCCTTCTGAAGCTGTAATTTTAAGGTTTGTAAGAACTAGCATGTTTGCTTTTATGCAATCTTGCTTTGCTTGAAGTAATGTATGAGGGATGTCTGAATACAGGAGATCTGATGGGTTTGTTTCTCACTGTTTTTCTGCTTTCACGGTTGTAGCTGAGACCCTGTCTCTAAATTACACTGTATCATCAGTTCTACAAAGAATTTGTATTGCTCTCCAGCCTGCTAATCCCTTTTCGCTTTTTAACTATATAAAAAGCAAAAATTTCCAAGAATAAAATCAAGAGATCTGTACTCACAATTTAAGACAACTTTAATAGGAACTTCTTGGTTTTATCTTTGTTTCCCTCATATTTTCTTTAAAAGGTTTCCTAGTCCAAAATTTTTTAACTTTTTTTTTTTTTTTGAGGCTCCTGAGTCGCTCAGATGGTTAAGTGTCTGCCTTCGGCTCTGGTCATGATCCCAGGTTCCTGGGATGGAGCCCCAGCATCGGGCTCCCTGCTCTGGGCAGGAGCCTGCTTCTCCCTCTCCCTTTACTGCTCCCCCTGCTTGTGCTCTCTTGTGCTCTCTGTCAAATAAATAAATAAAATCTTAAAAAAAAAGATTTTATTTATTTATTTGAGAGAGAGGGAGAGCATGAATGGGGGGAGGGGCGGAGGGAAAGGGAGAGGGAGAAGCAGGTTTCCCAGTGAGCCGGGAGCCAGGACCCAGGATCATGACCTGAGTGGAAGGCAGACACTTTAACGACTGAGCCACTCAGGTGCCCCATCTTTAGCTTCTTTCATAGAAGAAGAGATGGGAATCGTGGTTAAAGCCAATACTAATTAACCAATGAGATTAACAAATTAATAGCAAATGTGTTTTTAAAAATTAGAAATGACAGACACAACTAGATAAAAGAAACTTATTCATTGATTTTACAGGATTCTTTCAACATTACTTCTTGGACACAGATAGCTTTGTGTGTTTTTTAGACAAAAACTTTTCTCCAGCACTGTCTCACACAAGTCTGATATGGGCCATACATTATTAATTAGCCTCCTTCAAAAGATGGTTCTCCCCTTCCACAGCCTCAGGAAAAAATCATGACACCTAAAGCTCTTAGTCGTGTCCTGTCCACCTGAAGAGACTGTTTTTTTTGCTTGTGTCCCTCTCCTCGTAGTGACACTAATCTTCTGTACAGAACTTGCATTTGCCTCAGCACACACTGTTCTTATCCTTGCTCATGCTACAGTCCATAGAAAGAATGCCTTTCCTCCCCTCTTCCCTGGAAATTTCAGCGCCTGGCTCACGTGTGCCCTCGCTCCCAGGAAGCCTTCACCAACACACTCCCCTGTCTGGATGTTCCCCTTCTTTGTGTTCCCACAGCACTTCTCTCAAATTACCTTTATCTTTTTATTAGAGTCTTAACCTCATAAAAACTGACCATTTGTCTTTTTACGCTCACATAATAGGTACCTGTTAAAAAGCTCGTTGAGTGAATGTCTCCAGCTTTCCCCCATAATGTGAAGTATTATCGCTGTTTTTGTCACAGCAATTTTGTTGTTGTCTTCCTGCAGGAGTCCAAATATAGGGCTTTGCTTCTACCTCCTCTCAGCTGGTACCAGATAGTACTTCCAGACCTATTCTCATCGTCTTCTTAAACATACTAGAATGAGTTACGCTCCTTTTCATCTACCTACTCTGAGGGTTTATGTCTTGAACGTAACTTCAGCATAGTTAACAATCTCTTCACTTGAGCTTGGTCATAAAACATGACTCGGTCATAAACACGAACGCGTGAGCGCATGCTGGGGATGAGAGAATCGTGCGGGGCGTGAGCCTGGGTTATTTCACGGTGCTTCAACGAGCAGGTTTTGATTAATTTCTAGATTTTCCAGTAAAGAACTCAAAGCGGGGAATAAAGCACTTGAAACGATAAATAAGGAAAGCAGTGGAGAGAACAGGGAGACGAAATCGGGAAGCTTAAAATGGCATGACAAGCAGGGAAAATGGAGAGCGAGGTGGAGAAAGTTTAAACTCTGGGACGACGACTCGCAGTCACTTCCCGGTCTCCAATTTTGCAGGCAGTCCGCGCGGCGCAGAAACACCGCCGGCCTCCCTGGGCACTCCCCCGGGCTCCTATGGTCCCCGCCCCGCCAGGCGGTTTTTATCAAGCGCTCACACCCACGGAGACGCCGCAAAGCACGCAAAGTAAAATCCCAGGAGGCCGACCTCCCGTCCCAGGAACTTCAAAGTCATTTCTTTTTTGTCCCCCCCCCCCGGGGGCCGCCCTCACGCCCAGGCCACGCCAACTCCCAGTCCCTTCCGTTTGAAGGGTGCGGACAGAAGAAAAAAAGCTGGCTCTGGCCCTATTTCCTCGGCGCAGCCAACTCTGAAGTAACCGGCCCGCCCCTGCGTGCTAGGTTAGTTGGGACACTCGGCTTTGAACTGCATTTAAGGTCTTAGGAACTGAGCGAACCCCTCAGGTGGTTCCCTTCTCCGAGCTCCCCTTCCGCGTCTCCTCCCTGCACCACGCCCCAGCCTTCCCTTCCCCACCCACTTGGGAGTCCGCGCTGCTCATTGGTTGCGTGTCCTGCCAATCCAGGGGACGTTGCCGAATCCCGCCTTATGAAAAGCAAAGATCCAGCTAAAGCGTTTACACCTGGCGGGAGGAGCGCGAGCCTAACGCCCTTGAGCTGCTAGCTGAGCGCGAGGCTGGGCTGTCGGAGGCAGCCGGGAAGACTTGGGGGGACCCTCATTTGCATAACGGCCGCCCCTCGCGTCTGAGCACTGGCCGGGGTTCCGCCCGTCACCCAACTAGAAATCTGTTGGGCTACGGGCGGGTCACTCCGACCCAGGCAAGCCTGTGGCGGGCGGTCCCGGGAGCGGATTGGCTCCGGGAGTTTCCAGAAGGCGGCAGGGAGGCGGCTATAAGAGCCGGGAGCCGAGTAGGGGGAGCGGGAGATCCTGTTTGCGCTCGCGGTGTCTGGTGCGAGGCAACCGTTAGTTGACGCCGCAGATTTTGGTCCTAGGTGTTACCGCCTAACGTCGCTTGCCTTATCTTTAAGTCAGGATGTCTGCCCGCGGCCCGGCTATCGGCATCGACCTGGGCACCACCTACTCGTGTGTGGGGGTCTTCCAACATGGCAAGGTGGAGATCATCGCCAACGACCAGGGCAACCGCACCACCCCCAGCTACGTGGCTTTCACCGACACCGAGCGCCTCATCGGCGACGCCGCCAAGAACCAAGTGGCCATGAACCCCACCAACACCATCTTCGATGCCAAGAGGCTGATCGGACGAAAATTCGAGGACGCCACAGTGCAGTCCGACATGAAACACTGGCCGTTCCGGGTGGTGAGCGAGGGAGGGAAGCCCAAGGTGCAGGTGGAGTACAAGGGAGAGATCAAGACCTTCTTCCCAGAGGAGATCTCTTCCATGGTCCTCACTAAGATGAAGGAGATCGCCGAAGCCTACCTGGGGGGCAAGGTGCAGAGCGCGGTCATCACTGTCCCGGCCTATTTCAATGACTCGCAGCGCCAGGCCACCAAGGACGCGGGCACCATCACGGGCCTCAACGTGCTGCGCATCATCAACGAGCCCACCGCGGCGGCCATTGCCTACGGCCTGGACAAGAAGGGCTGCGCCGGCGGCGAGAAGAATGTGCTCATCTTTGACCTGGGCGGCGGCACCTTCGACGTGTCCATCCTGACCATCGAGGACGGCATCTTCGAGGTGAAGTCCACGGCCGGAGACACCCACCTGGGCGGCGAGGACTTCGACAACCGCATGGTGAGCCACTTGGCGGAGGAGTTCAAGCGCAAGCACAAGAAGGACATTGGGCCCAACAAGCGCGCAGTGCGGCGACTGCGCACCGCCTGCGAGCGAGCCAAGCGCACCTTGAGCTCGTCTACGCAGGCGAGCATCGAGATCGACTCGCTGTACGAGGGCGTAGACTTCTACACGTCCATCACCCGCGCCCGCTTCGAGGAGCTTAACGCTGACCTGTTCCGCGGAACCCTGGAGCCGGTGGAGAAGGCGCTGCGTGACGCCAAGCTGGACAAGGGCCAGATCCAGGAGATCGTGCTGGTGGGCGGCTCCACCCGCATCCCCAAGATCCAGAAGCTGTTGCAGGATTTCTTCAACGGCAAGGAGCTGAACAAGAGCATCAACCCCGACGAGGCGGTGGCCTACGGAGCCGCGGTGCAGGCGGCCATCCTCATCGGAGACAAGTCAGAGAACGTGCAGGACCTGCTGCTGCTCGACGTGACACCGTTGTCTCTGGGCATTGAGACGGCTGGCGGCGTCATGACCCCACTCATCAAGAGGAATACCACGATCCCTACCAAGCAGACGCAGACCTTCACCACCTACTCAGACAACCAGAGCAGCGTGCTCGTGCAGGTGTACGAGGGCGAACGGGCCATGACCAAGGACAATAACCTGCTGGGCAAGTTCGACCTGACCGGGATTCCCCCGGCGCCCCGCGGAGTCCCCCAGATCGAGGTCACCTTCGACATCGACGCCAATGGCATCCTCAACGTCACCGCCGCCGACAAGAGCACCGGTAAAGAAAACAAAATCACCATTACCAACGACAAGGGTCGTCTGAGCAAGGACGACATTGACCGGATGGTGCAGGAGGCAGAGCGGTACAAGTCGGAAGATGAGGCCAATCGCGACCGGGTCGCCGCCAAAAACGCGGTGGAGTCCTATACCTACAACATAAAGCAGACGGTGGAAGACGAGAAACTGAGGGGCAAGATTAGCGAGCAGGACAAAAACAAGATCCTCGACAAGTGTCAGGAGGTGATCAACTGGCTCGACCGAAACCAAATGGCAGAGAAAGATGAGTATGAACACAAGCAGAAAGAGCTCGAAAGAGTGTGCAACCCCATCATCAGCAAACTTTACCAAGGCGGCCCTGGCGGCGGCGGCGGCGGTTCTGGAGCCTCCGGGGGACCGACCATCGAGGAAGTGGACTAAGCTTGCACTCGAGTCAGCGTAAACCTCTTTTCCTTTCTCTCTCTCTCTCTCTCTTTCTTTCTCTCTCTCTCTCTCTCTCTCATTTTCTTTTGTTTGTGTTTCTTTGAAATGCCTTTGTGCCAAGTATGAGATCTGTTGTTGAAAGTCTTTCCCTGGGTGTATGCATAGGAAAGGAAGGGTGCAACAACTTAGTTCAATTATAAAAGGTTAGTTCTAAAGTTTGATTTTTAAAACCATTATTTGAGGTTTCTCTTTAATGCGTTTTGGGTGTTTGCTGACTTGACTATTTTTGAGTAGCTTAGTTTGTGCATGGAGGTTTGTTTGAGATGGGAAACCTGAAGTTTGCACACAAGTTCTGTGGAAGCCTGGTGACAATAAAATATATAGAAGCTTGAATTGTTTATTTTTATGTACTACTTTAAGACTAAAATGAACATTGCAGTAATGTTAAGGACAGGCACTTTTTTTGCAAACATGCATAAGTACAGATTTAAAGTAAAGCTGAAATTGATCTCAAAATCACAGTCTTAGAGTTTTCAGTTTTCTCTTCTCACAGTTTTACCCATGTTGGTCTTTAAGATATTAGTACCTAACTCAGTCTTGTCTAATTCTCAGATGAGATTCCTGCTTTGAATTGCCAACAACTTTTCAAGGGAGAAGATCTGGGTAAACTTTCCCGCTCCTTTTAATAAACCAGACAGGTCTGCCAGACTACCCAAACTCCTAAGGCTTGGTGTAAGTGTTCAAGTGAAAATCCACCTGAATATTCCAGCAAGATACAAGCTATATTCTGGGGTTAAGTATAAAATGATTCTTTCTCTAAACTGGGGCGGCAGTTGTCCTCTGATAATAGCCTGACACAGTATGAAACAAATTGCTTTTGGGGGCATGCGGGTGCCTGAAATAAGAGCCAGCAGGGCAAACTTTAAAGCCACTTAATATTAAGAGTCCAATTTAGTCAAACTTGTTTTAACTTTAATTTTCTAGTGAAACATCTTCTGAGCGTATACAAATTCCATAAGGATAGGTTTCCAACAGTTAACAATTACTTGGGAGATGGAGATAATTTTTTTTCTGATTTGAGAATCATGCTTTTGCAATACTTGCCTTAAATCACTAGAATAGATTTTCTTTTTTTCTTTTTCTTTTTTTAATATTTGTTTTAAAATTGATTTATTTAAGGGGGGAGGGGCAAATGGAGAGGCGAGGCAAACCCAAGAAGACTGTGCTAAGCAGAGCCCGATGTGGGATTCGATCTCATCACCCTGAGATCAGACATGAACTGAAACCAAGGGTCAGCCGCTTAACCAACTGCACCAGACAGGTGCACCAGTTTCCTTTTCTAAAAGACAAAACTGCAAGATAGTCCTGTATTTTGTAATCTACAACTTGTCCATTTTCCTATGTATCTGATTTGAAATTGTTACAGATAAGAATATTGCAACCCTTTAGGATCAACTGTCCTGGGCTTAAGCTTTAAAATCCACACCCTTAGGAGAAGGGGGTTCATATTTGTATTTTTTAGTGGAATGACGTCTCTAGTTTGTTCTGATTTATTCTCTTTAAGGGGAACTTAGGAGAAATTGAATAAAGCTGATTGGAAAATGCAGTTAGCCTGTTTTTACCACACATAGACATTTCACTATCTCTATTCAATGTAGATTTGCTTCATGTTGTTCATAAGATAACTGCATTATAGATGCTATATTTTTAGTAGTGGACCCTTCTGTATCATGCAGAGAGATTAATTTTTGAAATAATCTAAAAACTAGAGAACAAATTAAAAATATTGAGCTTTGTGGGCGCCTAGGTGGCTCAGATGGTTAAGCGTCTGCGTTCGGCTCAGGTCGTGATCCTAGGGTCCTAGGATCGAGTCCCGCATCGGGCTTCCTGCTCAGCAGGGAGCCTGCTTCTCCCTCTGCCTCTCTCTCTCTCTCTCTGTCTCTCATGAATAAATAAATAAAATCTTTAAAAAAAAATATTGAGCTTTGTAATGACCCTCTCACGCAAGAGCTGACTCTTAAGTTTTTTATTTTTTAAGCAGAGTCATTTGGGTGGGTGGGAGTGAGATAAAAAGGCAATTTTGAAATTGTTTCAAAACTTAAAATTTTAAGGTAACTGTTTTTTACACTCTGAAAAGTTGATGATAACTCAGTTTTTTCGGTGTTAGTGCCACTTTGGTGGAAAGTTTTCAGCAAGGAGGCATTAAGGGTGTTTAACTACAGATAGCATCACATAAATACTTGACAAACTACCTTAGTATTAACAGAATCTGGTGAATACTAGCTTTAGAGTGATGTTTAACATGAATTTTTACCATGAGTGCTCATTCTAGTAACCTTTTATCAGTCCTTTAAAGCGTTTATCCCTTGCTCAAACTTCAAAATGTAATGGAATCTTTTTGCAAGTGCAATTTGGTATTAGTATGATTCATTTTAGACCTTTGTTTAGAAGAGATTAGTTTCTAAAGTTATCAGAAAAATGACCAGTGGTAGTCTCTTTGACTATCCTATGGCCTGGCCTCTGGTAACTTGCTATAACACGAATATCAATTTATGTAGATATTTCATTTTCTATTATTCTGAAAAGTAATTTGTAAAACTCCTAGCCTTCTTGAGTGTTTTTAATTTAATTTTGTCTTCTCAAATTTATCTAGATCTGAATATTGTGAAGATAAAGCCACCAAAGTAGCCTTTCAGTGTTTCCAGGGGTCAGTTGAAACTGGTAATCGGATAACTCCTGGGAACTCCTTAGCCGATGTTAGATCAGACATAGTCAAATGACAATGGAAAAAGTACTTGATATTAGGATGAGGGTAAATTACAGTTTAAGGAATAATTAGCATCACTTGAACTTGAAAGTAGTGTTACACTAGGGACTAGTGGTCTGGACTAAAGCTAATGCAATACATATAGAACACTAAGGAATTAAAAAGAACACTTCTCAGAATGGGCACTTAAATTCTTACCTGGATGTCTAATATAGTTGTCCCTGTTTTGAGGCAGTAAATCCTAAACACCTGTCAAAATAAGACCTAACAAGTTTTTCACAGTATTTGAGATGCATGAAATTTCAAAACAAACTTACTCTAAATTTTTTATGGTATTAGTTTGATGTGTATAGTGGTAATTCATTAACATTTGTTCATGAGATATTAATGTTTTCACATCTTTAAACTTAGCATGCATAATAGGTTATTTAATGTATCACCTGTACAATACGTCAAGGAGGCTTAACGAGAATTTCTTTATCCTATGCACTGAATGTAGTTCATAAAAGTTGTGCTGTGAGGCATGTTCCCCTTGCTTTTGAACACTGGAATTGAAGTTTTAAAGAATCTCAAATCCATACATCACAAGACAATTGCTAAGGCAATATATATGTTTAGGTTAAGGAATAACAGGCATATTTAATTGCTTCTGCATAATGTCTAAATAGAAATGAGTTTTGAAGGATTATCCTTAAGCATTATAATTAGATACAGAAAAATTGATACATTCCTTAAAGAAAAATTATAGATCTTTAGAGATAGCTCTTGGAATACTTTAGGGTACATGCAGTCCTGAAATTTAATAGGGTGATACTTAGTGTTGAAATGTCTTTCCCTTTGAACAAATCAAGAAGCCATAGGGTCTTTCCTCTTTCAGTATAGATTAGATGTAGAGTAGATAAATGGAGTTGATAATTCAAATACTGGCATTGCCATTTTCTTACACATTAGTTATTAAAGGTAGAATTATAATACTTTGAAAATCTCTCTGTTACAACTTTTTCATAGTATAAGCATACATTATATTCAGTTAATGTCTTGGGCCTAAAATCTGAGACCAGCAACTTAGTTTTATGTTAATATGCTCTTAGTTATAATATGACCTTAAGAAGTTTCTCTTACTTAGACAAAAAAAAAAAATCTTTCTCTCACAGGACACTTGAAGTTGTTAAATATATAGTACCTGTATCCCTACTTTATAACATCATTAATTGTTTTTTTAAGGGAAAATTATATTTCCATTTTACATTATGAGATTTTTTTTTTTAAAGATTTTATTTATTCATGAAAGAGAGAGGCAGAGGGAGAAGCAGGCTCCCAAGGAGCAGGGAGCCCGACGCGGGACTCGATCCCAGGACCCTGGGACCATGACCTGAGCCGAAGGCAGACGCTCAACCATCTGAGCCACCCAGGCGCCCAGATTATGAGATTCTGATATCATTAAAAAAATCTAACTGGTAAAAAAAAGTCTAACCTAAGAAATGAATAGGTCACCTTTTTTAAAAGATTATTTTTTACTTATTTATTTACTTGACAGAGGGAGAGGGCACAAGCAGGGGGAGTGGCAGGTAGAGGGAGAGGGAGAAGCAGGCTCCCTGCTCGAGCTGGATGTGGACTCGATCCCAGGACCCTGGAATCACGACCCGAGCCGGAGGCGGATGCCGAACTGACTGAGCCACCCAGGCACCCCAATAGTATTGGTCACTTTTTAAATAAATAATGATTTAGAGCCGTAAAAACAATCTTTTATTCCCTTTTTGGTTAGGGTCTGGTAATACAGAAGAATAAGATGGCCCCTCAGAGTTATCAAAGTTTTCCTATAAATACCATGTCCCTCTAGCACAGGTGAAATAACTTGTCATGTAACTTTTATGTAGATCACTGTGTTCAGGTCTCACCTCTTATTTTTTACCTTAGTTTTGTACATTAGACAGCCTGAAGTTAAACTATGGTGAAGTATAAAAGATCTTTGGTTTTCTATTAGCATTTCTTCACTCACTGGGATAAACTGAAGAAGTTGACTGAAGTGTGTTCTTCCTGACATTGGTGGTGAGGTGAACGGATTCTATTTGGAGTCGTTGGTCTTTCTCAGGCCTTTGTGGAGTGTTAGCTCATAATTTCTCCCTGTCCGCCCCACCCCAAGTTGTATACATTGTTAGGTAAAAAACTCTTGGTGACTGAAATATTCTTAACTCCTATTTCAAGTGAGTAATCTCATGTAATAAGCCAGTCCTGAGGCCACAGCCTCAAAGCCCCACTGCCAGTGTATAGGTGGGTTTCCATGTTATCTTATCTGAACAGCAGTGGACTGAGTGGAACATGAATCCAGCTGATTAGTTTTATACTAATTATGTGTCACCCAGTAGTGAGACTGGGGGGCTGGGGGTGGGGGCTGGGGCAGTAAGGGGAAGCAGTGAGATGCCAATTGTCATATGTTTAAAATTGATGGGAATATAGTTACTATTTACTGAGCATCTCTTAACCTAATTAAACTGTGGGGATAAAACAGAATATATTAGGCATTCTCAATTGTAACCTAGCATTGCTGACATCAGTGTTGGCAGGAAAAATAACAAAAGTCAGTTGCAAGAAGGAATTCGAAGACAGGATTTGAAAAGTGAAAAGCATAAATGTAAAAATATAATTGAATACTCACTGACACAAGCAAGTTTCTTTGCTTTAAGCAACACTAATTTTGAGTAGGGTGGTGCTTTACACACATTACTCCTTTAAAAACCTCATAACCCCTGACTTTGGTATCTTCAAGGAGGATCAGAGTTGTCTTGCCCTGGGTAGCACATCTAGATATGCAGCAGAAACAAGTTACAAAAACCTTATTTCCACGCATCCTCCCCTAAACCTCCACCAACACCCCCCCCATCGACCTAATCCCGCCCTGGATTTGAAATTAATTTAGTGCTATTAAATTTTGGGACAAAGGGATCTTCCCTATGGAATTGAATCTTGTTACTCCAATTAAGAACAAAAAAGTTAAGTGGTTTACTTCACGGTTGGAAGGCCATGAAGAATTGACTTGTACAGAACTAACCCCTGGGCAGCTTTACTCTGCGTACGCCTATAAGCCACCAGAGGTAGCCAGAAAGTGGACGGAGACCCGCGGGAACGGGAACCGGGCCGAGGCGTGCCCGCCGGGGCTGCGCAGCCCGGCCGTTCGCCAGCCCGCGGGCGCAGTCCCCGCCCCCCGCCCGACCCCTCAGCTGCAGCCCTCGGGCCGCGGTTGGCCGCGCCGGTGGGCAGCTGACTGGGTGACCATGTTTGGCGGGCTGGGAGAGGACAGGCATCCGGTGCCGTTGTTTTATTCCCGGAGAAGGCGGTGGGACGGGCAGGCCACTTCCCTGCCGGAGGTAAGTGCAGCCTTGGTCGCCCCGACCCCCGAGGCCGGAGCAGGCCTGCCCTGCCGCCGCCTCCCCGGCCCCGCGGCTCCCGGGGCGGCTCCCCCTGCAGCGGCCCTGCCCTCAACCCTGGGCGAGCGGCTCTTCGACAGACGTGGCCCTGTTTGCCTACAAAACCAAGACTAGAGAGGTGTACTCGGCCAAAGGTCAGAATTGAATTCTGGCTTCCTACCCAGATATTTAGATGTTTATGAAAGTTCCACCCCAGCACCTCTAATTTGGTTGGTTGCAAAATAAATAGCCCTCCTGTGCAGAAAGCCGTAGTGCTCCGGGCGCGATCCCCGGTTAGGAAAGGCTAGTGGCTTGGTAGCTACCACTACTGAAAAGGTAAGCTTGTCCTTTGCCTCCTTCCCCGTGAAGGGCGGGGTCGGTGTTAGAGCACGCTCCCCTGTTTTGAATGTCTTATCTCCTCTCCGCTGAGGCTCCGCTGGGCGTCAGTTTTTTTTTTTTTTTTTAAGATTTTATTTATTTATTTGAGAGAGAGAGAGAGAATGAGAGATAGAAAGCATGAGAGGGAAGAGGGTCAGAGGGAGAAGCAGACTCCCCGCTGAGCAGGGAGCCCGATGTGGGACTCGATCCTGGGACTCCAGGATCACGACCTGAGTTGAAGGCAGTCGCTTAACCAACTGAGCCACCCAGGCGCCCCTTGGGCATCAGTTTTTTGTGGTCTGAGTCCCAGCTCATAAATTGCTCTGATGAGCCTCGGGACAGTAGTGCAGACTAAGTGAAATGTCCTCCCTTCCCTTCCTTTTCTTCCTCCCCGCTCTTCATCCCTCTCTTCCTTCTTTTCTACTGAAACTACACCTGAACACAAAAAGGATAAAATCCTGGCTTCAATCAAAACAAAACAAAACCCCACAACACAACATATGAAGATTCTACATCTTTACTGAATAAAGAGCAACAAGTGGGAATTGTTAAAAGTTCATTGTGACATGTGTATTGTAAATTGAATTTTTAATATTTGCTGCAATCATTTCATTTTACAGCAGTTGGGATTGCGATTGGGGATGTGGTACTGGAAAGATGAAACCAGAACTCTTGAATTCAGAAGGTAAATTTTATTAAAACTTTATTTTAGCTTTTATAAAAATTATATGTGCTTGGGGTAAAAAAAAAAAATCAAGCAATACACAAGAGTATAATGAGCAAAATAAATATCTGCTGAAATCCCACCATCTAGAGAAAACCATTTTGGTGAGCAGCCTTCCAGATACCACTTTCTGATAACATTTATCAGCTGCTTCCTATGTAGCACTGTGCTAATCAGTTTGCCAACTCTTTGAAAAAGCTGCATGTTCATCCACTTAGAGATGAAGAAACTAAACTCAAAGGGTTAAGCAATTTAAAGAAAACTAAGTGACTTAGCCAAATAACACAGCTCACAGGTGACTAAGATGATTGAAATCTAGGTCTGTTGGCTCAGAGTCTATATTTTTTTTTTAAAGACTTTATTTATTTGAGAGAGAGCATGGAGCAGTGGGAAGGGGCAGAAGGAGAGGGAGAAGCAGACTCTGTGCTGAGCAGGGAGCCCGATGCGGGGCTTGATCCCAGGACCCTGACCCTGGGATCATGACATGAGCCGAAGGCAAATGCTTAAAGGGCTGAGCCACCCAGGTGCCCCCAGAGTCCATATTCTTAACTACTTTATAAAATTGCCTCTTTGAGTTACAGAAATACAATTTTACATTAATGAGACCATATTATACTTGCTGCATAATAGACAGTTCTCCAAGGTAAAATTATTAAATTAGGAAAAACCGATTTTAATCTCCATTGAGAAAATACTGACTCTATTAAAAGTGCATAACTTGGGGCACCTGGGTGGCCCAGTCGGTTGAGAGGGGTCGGTGTTAGAGCATGTTTCCCTGTTTTGAGGCTCAGGTCATGATCCCAGGGTCCTGGGATCGAGCCCCCCATCGGGCGCCCTCTCCTCCCCGCTTGTGCTGTCTGTTGCTATCTCTGTCTCTCTCAAATAAATAAATAAAATCTTTAAAAAATTAATAAAAAGTGCATAACTAAACAAATAGTACTAGCCACTATCTGCTGTGTACCTATTATATGCCAGACGTTTGCATGTTTTCTGATTCTTAAACAGCCATGAAAAGTGAGAATTAATACCTCCATTTTATTTTTTTAATATCTTTTTTTTTATTCATTTGAGACACAGAGATACAGAGAGAGAGAGAGAGAGAGAGCATTAGCAGGGGAGAGGCAGAGGGAGAGGGAGAAGCAGGCTCCCCGCTGAGCAGGGAGCCCGATGTGGGACTCCATCCCAGGACCCTGGGATCATGACCTGAGCTGAAGGCAGACGCTTAACCATCTGAGCCACCCAGGTGCCCCGAATACCTCCATTTTATAGATGAAGAAACAAGGCTCAGGGAGATTAAGCATCTGACCCAAAGTCATGCAGCCAGTAAGTAGCAAAACTGACATTTTGAACCAGGGTTTGTCTGATGCCACAGCCCTTCCCACATACACACTGTCTCCCTCCTTTAGACCGTAAGCCCCTCAGTGGCAGGAGCTGTCTTACTCGTCTTTGTGTCCCTAGGAGCTGTCTACAGAACTGCACAGAGTACACCCTCACCAGGTGTTTATTGAATATTTCAGTAAACCAACTAGTTTCAAGTAGAGGAAGGCCAGAGGCAGGGGACCAGTTAAAAAGCTAGTTGTGGGGGGCGCCTGGGTGGCTCAGTTGGTTAAGCGGCTGCCTTTGGCTCGGGTCATGGTCCCAGGGTCCTGGGATCGAGCCCCGCATCAAGCCCCGCATCGGGCTCCCTGCTCGGTGGGGAGCCTGCTTCTCCCTCTCCCTCTGCCTGCCTCTCTGCCTACTTGTTCTCTCTCTGTATCTCTCTGCCAAATAAATAAATAAAATCTTAAAAAAAAAAAAAGCTAGTTGTGGGAGGTTTATAGATGGCTGTACAGGTACAAAACCATGAGTCGGCTTGAAGTCTTGTATCAGGAGGAATAGAGAAGGGTGCAGGACTACGAAATACTTCAGAGTTGGAACTGACAGGATTTTGGGTAGAATTGATAAGATGTGAAGGGAGAGGGAGAAGAGGGGCTCCTGCTGATTCCCAGTGTCTGGCTTGGGTGATTGTGTAGCTGGAACTGCCCTTCACCTCTATACAGAATAACAGACAAAATTGGTGATGTGCTTGAGGTTACTGTGACGTATTCACAATGGTCTCTTAGGCTGTTGGATAAATGGGCCTGGAGATCGGGAAAGGCTAAGCGATGTATTTTATAGTTACAGTATAAATATAATGATATTTAATGTCAAACAGTTTAAAGGCTAAGCATTGTTTTAGAGTCAAAATCAAAAGTTTATATTTCAGGGCGCCTGGGTGGCTCAGATGGTTAAGCGATGACAATCCTTCGGCTCAGGTCATGATCCCAGGGTCCTGAGATCGAGTCCCGCATTGGGCTCTCTGCTCCTTGGGAGCCTGCTTCTCCCTCTGCCTCTCTCTCTCTCTGTCTCTCATGAATAAATAAATAAAAATCTTTAAAAATAAGTTTATATTTCATAGAATATTTGTTTCAATATTTCTGGGGTGTTTGTCATTTCCAAAGTGGTGATTGATTTCAGTTTTTTGTTTGTAGATGTGTCACAGAAAATTCTGTTGTGTAGCTCCCAAAATACCACACTCAGTGAGTGTGAGATTGACAGTGAGAAAGAAAGAGCTTTGGGATTAGACAGCCAAGATAAACACAGGAGTCAAAGTACAAGTTAAATACATGTTAAAATACCAGAAAATGTGGACATAAATTTTAAGTGCCAACATTTTCATTTCTTAATCTTCATGTATATTTAAAGGCCATTTCAATCCTCTCTCTCTCTCTCTCTCCTTCTGAGAGAGAGAGAAAGAAAGCAGGCATGCATGGGGGTGGACGGAGAGGGAGAGAATCTTAAGCAGGCTCCATGTCCAGCACAGAGCCGAGCAGGGCTCAATCTCACAATGCTGAGATCATGACCTGAGCTGAAATTAAGAGTTGGATGGTTAACCGACTGAGACACCCAGGTGCCTCTCAATCCTCTCTTCCTATGATGAAAGTTGGACCATACTTTTTACTTACCTTTGTAAATGAAATTAATTTGCAGTATTTTTCAAACTAATTTTCAGTGCTAATTTAATGGTAACCCACCGAAGTCTCACTGTTTCCTATATACGCCTACTAATAAATTCACAGATTATCAATTTCACAGACTTTCTTACTCATAAAATATTCATATCCATAAACTAGTTTCTTTTGGTTTATTACCAAATTATTCTTTAAAAAATGGCTTGATTGATTTCCACTAATTTTGGAGAATATATGTGTGATGGTATGATTTAAAAGGTAGATTATATGACATAATGTTGAAAGGCCAGATACAAAAATGTAAATCTATAATTCCATTTATATAAAAGTTTAAAATAACAGGCAAAAAAAGAACTGTGATGATAGAGGTCAGAATAGTGGTTACCTTTGGGACATTATCAACTGACAGGAGGTGGGGGAAGGTGTAAGAGAACCTTCCGAGGTCCTGGCAATGGACTATATATTGATCTGGGTGGTGGTTACATGGATATGTACATAGTAAAAAATTCATCAAGCTGTCCACTTAAGATTTATGTACTTTACTACATGTTAAATTATACCACAATTTTTTTTTTAAGATTTTATTTATTTGGCAGAGAGAGAGACAGTGAGAGAGGGAACAAGCAGTGGGTGTGGGAGAGGGAGAAGCAGGCTTCCCGCTGAGCAGGGAACCCAATGCGGGGCTCGGTCCCAGGACCCCGGGATCATGACCCGAGCCGACGCCTAACAACTGAACCACCCAGGCGCCCCTATACCACAGTTTTAAAAAGCAAAAAACACACAAAGTCCAGACTGTGGAGTACACAAAATGGGAGCAGTTAGGAGAGAGAGGGAAAAGAATGCCATGAGGAGTAGACGGGTGACAGCCGTTTTGTGGTGGAGCTGCTCTATGTTTCAGCAACTCAGCATGGCAAATCTCAGAGTATCAGGATTCCCTTGGGACTCCAGCTGCTAAGGACAATCCTAAGGAAGAGGAAAGCAGACCTTTGTATGTTTTAGGCCAGAGTTAGTGTTTGGATTTGATGGAAGTGCAGGTACTGATTCCCTTTTAGAGTCTAAGCATATCCCATCACAATTAAATTAAATTGTGAGAGAACTCATGAGCCGGAACATGCTCTTTTTTTTTTTTTTTCTTTTCTGAAACTGTGTTTCAGAGACTTACCTCACCCCAGTTACTGGTGATGGTACAGGGCAGAGGCAGAGGAGGCTGAGAGGAGCCAGCGGTAGGGGTGGGAGCAGCGGAGGCAGAGGGAAGGCCTGTTCAGTTACTGTACTCAGACCTGGTTCTGTTTAGTATGCTCCATCAACCTTGACTGAGCATGTATTGGATGGGATTGCATCTATGCTCTAGAAAGCCCCTCCCACAGTAGCATGGAGCGGAAGGTTAGAACTAGGGGCGCCTGGGTGGCTCAGGTCATGATCTCAGGGTCCTGGGGGGATGGGGCTTCCTGCTCAGCAGGGAGTCTGCATCTCCCTCTTCCTCTTCCTCTGTGCACAGCTGGCTCTCTCAAATTTTTTTAACAGTCTAAACACTCTAAAATGAAGAGTGGCAGGAGAACAGAGAGTCAAAGACCCACGGTAGAGGCACCGGGAGGTAACTCTGGCCCCGCTGACGGAGGGAGTAGTTGGTGAGACTGGCTGTGAGATGAGGGCAGGAAGCACGAATGTCCCAGTCACTGTGTGGGCAATGATATTGCTCCTTGAGAGAAGGAGGGAGGGAGGGCCAGTAAGTTTGTGGAGGGGGTGAAGGGTAACAAGTTACTTTTGTAGATGTGCAGAATTTGAGGTAGCTGCCCGTGAGACTCCCAGGTCAGTAGGCAGGAGTTTGGCCCCCCTGAGAGAGGCCTGAGCAGAATTAGAGCATGGAGTGGAAATGACAGAGGCCAGAACCCTAGGAAATAATGTACTTTTAAAAATTGGGGAAAAAAATTTAAAAAGTCATATTATTTTTTTTACTTTAATTTTTTTTTTTTTAAGATTTATCCATTTATTTTGCAAAAGTGAGAATGAGAGAGAGAGTACATGAGGGGGGGAGGGTTAGAGGGAGAAGCAGGCTCCCCGCTGAGCAGGGAGCCCGATGCGGGACGCGATCCCAGGACTCCAGGATCATGACCTGAGCCGAAGGCAGTCGCTTAACCAACTGAGCCACCCAGGCGCCCTACTTTAATTTTTTAAAAGATTTTATTTATCTGTCAGAGAAAGAGTACAAGCAGGAGGGAGTGGCAGGTAGAGCAGGCAGAGGGAGAAGCAGGCTCCCCGCTGAGCAGGGAGCCCGATGCGGGGCTCGATCCCAGGACCCCAAGATCATGACCTGAGCCAAAGGCAGACGCTTAACCAACTGAGCCACCCAGGCACCCCTAAAAGTCATATTATTTAAACAATCAGAAAATACCAGTAAGCAAAAACAAAGAACTTTACAGTCCCACCCAGCGAAGTAAGAGTTAACATATTAACATCTTATTATATAGCCTTCTAAATCTTCTATATGTGTACACAAACACATGCTTTTAACTGACTACATTCTACATATCTTTTTTCTTTTTCTTTTTTTTATGTTCAGTTAGCCACTGTATTATTATCTTTTTTCTTACGGCAAAGTTGTACATAGGTACTGCAAACAAGTACATAACCGTACAGAGTTGAAAGTGAAGATTCCACCATTGTTCTACCCCCAAAGACCAACAGTGCACCAATGTTAAGGGTTACCACCTTATTTTTGTCTTCAACATACTGGTTCCATTTATTTTATATCCAGTGACTGAAAATTCCAATATCTAAAATCCTTGCAGGTCTGATTTTTTGCTAGTTTTTTTCTTATAGCATTATTAAAGTTTTATAAATAATTGTAAACATTTAAAACTTTTTATACTGGAATATTTCCAGCATATACAAAAGTAGAAGGATGATGTAATGAACTCCCAACATTCCCATGGCATAGCATCAACAGTCACCAAATTAAGGTCAACTTCATATCATCCACACCCCATCTCCTCCACCCCTTGATTATTTTAAAGCAAATCCCAGACATCATATCATTTCATCTATAAATATCTCAGTATGTATCTCAAAAAAATAAAGCACTGTCTTAAAAAAAACTTACTATTTGCGCACTTACAGTGTAAATGGTAATCTCTTTATATCATCATATATTCAGTTTGTATTCAGGGGTCTGCTATCGTCCAATGTTTTATAAGTTTCTTCCAATCAGGATCCACATAATTTCCATACATCGTAATTGGTTTAATACGTCTCTTAATCAAGTGTACATGTCTTAAAGTTTTATTTTCACGTGGCTCCCAGGAACAGTGGACAGGCAAAGAAAGAGGAGCTAGTGAAAGAGAAAGGATAGTTAGAAGGGTCAGAGAAAAAGCATTGGGACGCACAGGGCTTTGAAAGCAAGAGGATGGGGCAGGGAGTGTCAGCATGCCAGATGCTAAAGAGGATTTAAGGTGAGGCAAATACTAAAAACAGGCCTCTAAATTTAACAAGTTAGGATTGCTGGCGGGGGGGGGGGGGGGGGGCTAGGTGGGAAACAGTTTCAGGAGGCCAGTAAAGTGGAAATCAGTTAACAGTAGTTTGAAGAGAACATCTGGGATAAATTTCAAGAACCTAGCAAAAATAGAGTACTCTTATCGGTTTATCTATGAAGAAGGAAAAAAAAGAGATAGTAGGCTTTTGGGGATCCAGTGCTAAGGGAAGGGGATTTTTGTTGGTTTTGTTTTCAAGGTAGGAAAATCTCAAGTTTGTTTTGGAGAAAAAAGGAAATGCAACAGAAGAGGAGTACGGAATGGGGTCCAGAGCACAGAAAAGACAGTCGCGCCTTCCCACTGAGTACCGTGGAAGGGAGGTGACACAGACAGGAGGACTGTGGCAGTTTGAAGGGGTGGGGGCAGGTTGCGTATCTATGCTGCCCTTCTTAATAAACCAGACCCTTCCAGGCTCCTGTTAGAAGGGGAATCTCTTGGTAGCAGTGCTATGACCCTAACTCTTTCCCTGAGATTGCTTCTCTCCTTAGGGCCCACTCATTAGTTACCGTCACCACTGCCACCACTGGGCTAGGGCCAGGGCTGAGGAAAACTGCATGCAGCCAAGTACCTTGACCCAGCCCCCAAATAGGGCCATTTTCTGAAACCCAGGGGAGGGGGAGGACAGGGAAGTCTTCCCAGGGGAGGTGATATCTAAGCCAAGACCTGAAGAGGAGTAAGGGGTTGGCAAGGCAAAGGGAGATTTGGTTGGGGAGGAAGAGAGTGCATTCCAGGCAGAAGGCCCAGCATGTGCAAAGGCCCAGTCCTGAGAGGGCCTGGGGCATATTTGAGACTGCAGGCAGTTCAGGAAGCTGGATATAGGGTTCCAGACGGGTGTGAGTAGAAGATTTAAACCAGGGTAAGATCATGAAAGGTCTTGCATGCAATGTTGAGGAATCTGAACCTCACAGGGGAGCCGCTGAAAGGTTTTTTTTTTTTTAATTTTTAAAACTTTTTAATATATTTTTTAAAGATTTACTTTTGAGAGAGTGTGTGTGCGAGCAGGGGGAGGGGAGGAGAGGGAGAGAGAGAATCTTAAGCAGACTCCCTGGGAGCAGGAGATCAGTTAAGAAGTAGTTGCAGGGCGCCTGGGTGGCTCAGATGGTTGAGCATCTGCCTTCAGCTCGGGTCATGATCCCGGGGTCCTGGGATCGAGTCCCGAATTGGGCTCCCTGCTCTTTGGGGAGCCTGCTTCTCCCTCTGCCTCTCTCTCTCTGTCTCTCATGAATAAATAAATAAAAATCTTAAAAAAAAAAAAGCAGTTGCAGACATTCTGTTGACAGATGATGGTGGCTAAAATTAGGAAGGTGGCAATGGGAAGAGAGGGAAGTAGACAAATTTGAGATGTATTTAAGGATTAAGTGGTTAGTGGACTGCAAGGGCCACAGGTGATGGAGAAACCAAGGATGACACCATTTTGCAGCTTGGCCACCTGGTGGGTGGTGGTGCCCGTTTGCTAAGATGGGGGAGTAGTAGGGAGTACAAGTTAAAGGGGAATGAGTTCAGCTCATACTGAGTTTCAGATGTCTGCAGGAGGCCCAAGCGAAGGTGTCCAGTAGGCAGGTGTATCATTTTATAAGTTTGCAGAACTGAACCTTCACTATAAAGTTGTAGGTAATCGATGTTAGTGGACTAGATGAGATTACTCAGAGGAAGTGAGAAGAGGAACGAGATGGAACCCTGAGAAAGGCTCTCATTTAGGGAACATGTCCAGGAAAAGGAAAAGGAGCTTTAAAAGGAGACTAAAGAAAGAACAGCCAGCAGTGGGGAAGAAAATTTGAAGTGTTATGAATCCAGGTAATTTGCTTTTCCAAAGTAACAGCTTGATCTCAGGGGCATTCGGTTTCAACCCGTCAATTTCAAGCCCTGGGAATCCCTCCTGGGGTTTTAGTCTTCTTTCACATGGCGTAGGCCACCTTTTACACCCACTAGCAAATGGGAGTTCACAGACTTCTAGGTATTCTTGAGCTCAGAGAAGATGATCCCTTTCCTCTTTCCAGCCTTTCAGGCCTTCACCTCTTTCCTGAATGAGTGACAATGGAAATCTTACCTTTTAGAGAAGACCTAGCTCCCTATGTCACAGGCAGATCTTGCCTTATATTTGCAGATTATACCCTGAGAGGGATAACTGTATCAGAATATAAGATACCCATAACCTCCACAGAAGAAGTGGACACACACTAATGGGCAGGAAAGGATGGTCATTATTTCTTAATAGGCAGTTAAGGAAGAGACTTTGAAGGGGGGCCTGAAAGTTCAAAGACCTAGGGTTCAAAGCCTATGTCTCTCACTGACTAGGTGGTTATATTTGTCATGATCAGTTCCCTCATCTGTAAAATGGAATAATAATGCTTTGTGAGGCATAAATGAGGGTGTTGCATAATTCAGCAGCATGCATGCCCATTTCTTGTTTGTTAAAGAGGGAATACCTTTCTTCACAGGCCGCCTCTGGGTTGGCCCATGAGGCAGGCTTCCCTCTGACACAGTGTCAGCTGCCCTACCCTTTCTTGTTTCAAGAGGCCCTCCTCACAGCTGGGAGAGAATCAGCAGCCCGCCCGAGTCTTTGCCAAGGTCATTGACTCCCCTGGGGATATACAGCTGAGGAAACTCAACCTCCAGAAGCCCCACACTCCTCTTGTCTTTCCTCGGGGCCTGAGAGAAGACTCTAATGACCACTGAGGAGCTCTAACTTGTGTGGAAGCCAAGAGTGGTCCAGCCCTCTGCATTTTAGGGATGGTTCTAGGGGAAAATATGATTCTTTTCCTCATTTATTTCAGGGCAAAGGGAAATGACATGATTATGTTGTAATACTGGGAATGTAACAAAACGTGGTCTGAGAAAGGCCCAGATTCTAAAGGGGTTGCCAAATGGAGGGGGAAATGGCGGAGACTGCAGGAGGGCACAGAACTAGTTCAGCCTGCAGTTTGGGAGCCAACCAGAGGTACGATTCTAGCTTTCAGTTACTACTAGTGATGCTTTGTAGTGATTTCAAATGCACTGTGAGCATAGTCTGCCTGTAGAGCTATAGCAGGGCACTCACAGGGAGAAATCCTTCTCACCAGACAAGCTAGAAAATGACTTTACTCAAGGGAACAGCCACTCAGAATAGTGGGAAGTAGAGAAGGCATGTCTGAAGGTCAGAGAATAAGGACTAGAAGCTTAGCAGTAAATGTCAGGCTATTGGCTAAGGACAGGCACTTAGTGTCTTATTTTAAGGCTCTCTCATCTCAAATCATCTCAGGCAAATAGGGCAAGACACTTTGAATGATAGGGATAGGACTGAGAAAAGGGTAGGAGACAGCAATTTCATTTGACAGTCACTGAGATTGGGTGTATCTATCTTCTCTTCTAGAGAACAGAAATCCTGGGAGAGCTGGTGCCCTGTGACTTCCTTAGCCCGGGGTAGGAAAGTTAACAGCCAGTGGCTCATAAGTGGCCAAAACAGTGTGATGATCCAAGGAGAAATGTGAAAACAACTTTGTGTTCTTTTTTAGGGTGGTTATATGAAGGAATCTGCACAAGGCATCTAGCAAGGAGAAATGGCTTCAGAGAGCCATTAGAAAATGTCTGGGGGGCCCCTGGGGGGCTTAGTCGGTTAAGCATCTGACTCTTGATCTCAGCTCGGGTCTTGGTCTAAGGGTCGTGAGTTTGAGCCGTGCACTGGGCTCCATGCTGGGCGTAGAGCCTACTTAAAAAAAAAAAAAGTCTGGATGTTTGGGAGATTTGATTATTTTGTTAAAGGCTGTCCAAATGGTCTGTCAATATAACATAATCAACCATATAGTGTTTTCTTTCTATGTGTCTCTATCAACTTTTTCTTAGTGATGCAGGAAATAAATCAATATATTCTTATTATTAAAAAGAAACACCTCAAAACGGAAGTACACAGATTGGAAGATAGACCTCTTCATCACCATTTCACCTCTCTGCCCCATCTGATCCCCAGTCTCTCTTTGGCAGTAGCCCCCATCAACATTTGGTATTCTTCCATTTCTTTATTTTTTCCCCACCCACCCCCTCAGTATTTCAGCATACCCACCCCCTCAGTATTTCAGCATACTCTCCCCACTAAATACCCAATCCTTGGAGGCATCAGAAAGAATGAAAAGCTTAGAAATCATCCACTGACCAACATGGTGCCAATGACCTTAAAAAAAAGTAGAAAAATGCAAAGGATCATTTCCTTGCGGTGACATAATGTACATGCTTTTAGGAGCTAACTTATTCTACAACCCGAATACTGCTAGGAGGTTGGCAAAAACTGGAGGAAGAAAGAACCAAACTGATTAACTTTATTATTCCCATGGGAAAGTATTTCTCTAAAATGATTACTTTGTGGGTAACATTAATCAAAGAAAATTTTCAAAGGAAGTTGTTTCAAAAACTGTTGTGTCAAAAAAAAAACCTGTTAAAATACACAAAACTATTTTGTTGGCAAGGAGATGAAGAGAGTAGACATGATTGATATCCATCTTTAGAAAATGAGTAAAGTCTGGGGGAATGTGCTTCTATTACTACACCTGCATTTAAGCTTGGCAGAGAGACATGAAACTGTGGGCAGAAATTAAGCTTCTGGGTCATGTTATCACTGTGGCATTGTTTCAGACAGAAAAAATGAAAATCATAATCCACGGTGGGCTTCAAAACCAATGTATTTGGTAGACACCCCACTTCTCCCAGAATATGTACTCTCTGTAAGGGCAGGAACCACATTCTGCTGGTCTTCAAAATGTTTTTCTTGGCTTTTCTATTAAGCATTTGCTGATATTCCCAAGAGGTTGTGCGTGGACTCAGACAGACACCATTTTCTTTTCCTGTCAGAGCAATGTGTGACAGAGTATGGCCTCAGTATCTGTGTGTTTGTTGCTTAGTCATGGTCCCTTCTTAGCCCCATTACTGCTTAGTAAATGTTTGTATAACCTTAGAATTCAAGAAGCCCTGAGTTAAAGAAAGGGTCCTGAAACCTTCCATGAGATAGTCAAGAGTCCAGAGCAGCGACAACTAAAATGGCAGCTCAGGAGGCAGGACTGCCTGGTGGGTACGCGCATGGCTCTGCAGTGAGAGATCCCGGACTGCAATCCTGGCTCCGACACGGGCTCAGTGATCTTGGTCATGTTACTTATCTCTTTCTAAGCTTCGGTTTTTCCGTGTGTAAAAATGGCCATACTAGTAATATTTTCCTCATAGAGGCACTGTGATTGAACAAGATTGTGCCTAAAAGCACTTGGTACGTAACAAGTGCTCAGTAAATAAAAACATCTCTCCAGACTTCTCATGAGCTTTCTGTTTCTTGTGAAGCTACTATGACATTTTCAGATGGAAATGTTTTGTGTATGGTGGTGTTCTGGAGACCGCAGATACGTAGAGGCTGAACGTAGAGTCTGAAACGTTCGTCTCTTTCTAGATGGTTGTTCCATATGTAAATAATGTGAATTGAGTACCACGGTGCCTCAGATTCTCCTCAGGTGCCAATCATAACATCTGCAAGTCCTAAGATGCCATGAGCGACTGTCCTGATAGGATCAGTCTTCCCCCCGGGGAAAGGTTAGGGTCCTAATTTTCTCCTTTCTATTACAGTTTTACACCTGCAATAGAACTCAAGGAGAAAGGAAAGAAAGGCAAAGCAATACACTTTGCTGAAACTGACGGCCCCGCTTCAGACAGGTACCTTTGCTTCCCAACTGTGGCAGTGCTGCTGACCGCTCTCAGCAGAATGGCTCAAGTTGTCACAAATTCTTTTTTTTTTAAGATTTTATTTATTTATTTGACAGAGACACAGCAAGAGAAGGAACACAAGCAGGGGGAGTGGGAGAGGGAGAAGCAGGCTCGCCCTGAGCAGGGAGCCCGATGCGGGGCTCGATCCCAGGACCCTGGGATCATGACCTGAGCTAAAGGCAGACGCTTAACGACTGAGCCACCCGGGTGCCCCCACAAATTCTAGAAAATATCATTCCCATTATCTGAGGTTGATATGCAGATACCTTTTTTTTTTTTAAAGATTTTATTTATTTATTTGACAGAGAGAGACACAGCGAGAGAGGGAACACAAGCAGGGGGAGCAGGAGAGGGAGAAGCAGGCTTCCCGCGGAAAAGGGAGCCCGACATGGGGCTCAATCCCAGGACCCTGGGATCATGACCTGAGCTGAAGGCAGACGCTTAACGACTGAGCCACCCACGCGCCCCTATGCAGATACCTTTTAAGGAAAGAACATGCACTGTTTCTCAGTTATGGGGGGTGTTACAATAGTCCTTGCAGATGTATCCCTGTGATAATTTGGCTCATAGCAAATTTTCAACGTTTTATACTTTTTTTAAAAATCTGAAAATGGTAGCTACACCATGAATAGATTATCTAAATAGATGATTAATAGGTGATTTAAATGATCTGTTTTGGATGGAATTGGTATTTACATTTTATATCAGGCTTTTCTCCTACCCCTAGCCTGGTAAATATAATGTTTAATAAAATGCATTCCAGAATTCTCCTCCATTAAACAAAACCCATTTTTGGGTTTTGACACTCACACTCTCCTTACTTTATAGTAAAAGTCTCATGTACCTCAGGATCAATTAAATACAACTGAAACCTTTCAAACCACCACTAGAGACTGTTCTATTCTAAAATAGGTTGACAGATAAAAAGTTTGCTTCAAGAGACGATAAGTCACCTAAAGCCTTAGAGAAACGAGGTCAGCAGGGCAACGTGACACTACATGATGCTAAATGTGAGTAACTGTTTGGTCATCTTCACATATCCTATCTGGAGTGGATCTCTGACACAGCCCTTTGTCCGTCTCTCAATTGTCCATCTTCTCTCCTTTCAGTTGTTGCTTTGTTTTTGCTACAAGATACTGAGATGCAGCGGATCTGTTCTTTTACAACGTTTATGAGGTATGTAATGCTCATGAGACATTTTAGACCTTTTATCCTTAATTTGAAGCAATTTTAACTGATAAATGATGACAAATCTGGTTTTTTGCCAGGGACATGGGACTGGCTTCATGCAGGCCATCCCTTCAGGACTCAGTCCCCAAGGCTGAGACCAAAGACAGGAAGCCAGAAGTCACAGGAACCCAGAACAAAGTCCCAGGGCAAGGAGTATAGAGAGCACGTTGTCAAAGTCCCATAAAGACTACATTATATTTATATAATGGTTAGAGGGTAGACTCACTTACTGAACATCAGTTTTCTCCATGTTTGGAGCCCCCGCAAGTACTAGGTATATGACTCTGGGTAAGCTTCTTGACCTTTCTAAGCCTGTTTCCTCAGATACAAAATCGGAAGTAATTGTGTCTCGGTCTGGCTGCGGGTCGGTGTTCAATGAGAACTGGGTACCCAAGATTGGCAGCCCTCCCACATTCCCTCAGCATTCAGCGAAGGCTGCTTGTGGCAAGCACCTGAAGCTTTATTCCACAGCGGGAGCACACTCAGCCTGACCACAGGGCAAGCTGGGAGCACTGTCAGTGTCCCAGAGGCAGCCTTCAGCCAGAGTTGTGCTAGATGGGAGAGTTGGTACAAAGATATCCCAGCTTCCCTCTGTCAGGATAACTCTGAGAAGTTTTCTGCACTGTCTCCCGGAGCCCCCCACAGGACTGAACTGCATTTGTCCATAGGGATAATGAACTTGTTAACACCCGCTGTGTGGGCTTCCTTCCCCTTTCCTGTCTTGCTTCCCCAACCTGCTACTCATGTTTCCTGTGAGCACTTCCTAAGTAAACTACTTAATCTCACATCTTTGTCTCAGAGTCTTTTTCTGAGAGAACCCAGCCCAGGACAGGTAGTTACTAACATTGTGGGAAAAAAATCAGCAATGCTCATCTTCATCCGGTTGTCAAGGTATAGTTGAAGAAAGAATGTCAGTAAGAATTTGCATTTGCTAGAAAGGAAGCAGCAAAAATCTTGTAAGAATACTTAGAAAGACAAAGGCTTCTAGTTTTAAAAGAAATGAGATGGGATTGTGAATCAATGCAACCTTTTCCTAGAGCAAAACTGTGAAACTTCAATATGCTGTACACCATGCCCTAGCAATTTCACTCCTAGGAAGTTCCTCAGAGACGTGGCCACAAGGATAATTATGGCAGCAATGTTAACAGTATTTTTAAAAGAACTACCTATCCATCAATAGAGGACTAGTTAAATAAAATATGAGATATAGAAAACTTTATACAACTTTTAAAAGGATGAGGAAAATTGATACATGGTATCATGGAAAGAGGTCCGTTCTAAGCAACTAAGTGAAAAAAGCAAGTTGCAAAGACTTGTATATATATGCATTATCTTCTTTGTTACCGAAGAAAATTTTAAGGCATATATTCATGCATATGTATGTGCGTTGGTGGGGGAGGACCTTACATGTAATTGTCTATGCTTTGAAAAATTTAGGAAGGATTCATTCCACTCTTAGCAGTGGCTGTCGCTTGGAAGTAGGATGGTAGCAAAGGAGTGAGAGGACTTTTTACTTTACACATTTGTGTACATTTTTTAAACAATGGAAAATATTATTTGTATAATGAAAACTTCTTAAAAATTAAAACTAATTGATAAGCAAACCTGTAATTTAGTGTGTGACCCCCTAAAAAGTTTGGTTACAAAAATCAGATTTCTTACATCTTCGATAGTATAGTAGGTAGAATTTTAAATGGTAAATTGTGTGATAGGCATGATAATGTATATTTCTACTTATTCTTACGTCATGTGCCCACATATTCTTATGAAAAGTTTTATGCTTGAAATATGTTTATACTATATGTTAACTAATTAGAATTTAAATAAAAATTTGAAGAAAAAATAGGGCGCCTGGGTGGCTCAGTTGGTTAAGCGACTGCCTTCGGCTCAGGTCATGGTCCTGGAGTCCCTGGATCGAGTCCCGTATCGGGCTCCCTGCTCAGCGGGGAGTCTGCTTCTCCCTCTGACCCGCCCCCCTCTCATGCTCTCTCTCTCTCTCTCATTCTCTCTCTCAAATAAATAAATAAATAAAATCTTGAAGAAAAAATAAATATGTTAGCATTCATTTCTTCTATTTTTTTTTTTAATTCTTCCCTTAGGAATAAAAATCTTGACAATTTCCTCATGGCATTGTTGTACTATTTATCTCATTACTTGGAAAAAAATTCACTGGAAAAGAAACCCGAAAGCTATATGGTGTAAGTAGGATTTTGTAGTGCACTTTAAAGTTTTATTATTGCCCGTATGAAAACTAAGGTAGAGATGATGGAAATTTTTAAATTTTTGGAGTATATGAAAACAGACATTTCACATGGGAGGAGTTCATCAGTTTTTAAAGCTCACTGAATAATTCAAATGGTTTTTCTAGCAACAAAATATTCCAGATAATATAGACCAGCACTGCCCAATAGAAATATAATGAGAGCCACATAGGTAACTTAAAATTTTTCAGTAGCTCTATTTAAAAAAATGTAAAAGATAAAGGTGAAATTAATTTTAATAATGTGTTTTATTTAATTCAGTGACTCAAAAATGTCATTGCAACATGTAGTCAATATTAGAAAGTTATTGATGACATACTTCTTTTTTTGGTAGTAAGTCTTTGAAATCTGATATCTATATTACACTTAACAATATACCTCAATTCATACTAACCACTCAATAGCCACATGTGGCTTCATGGCTACCATATTGGACAGTGCAGATATAGATATTGGTTCTATGCTTTTTATGCTTCTGAAATTCTCGCTAGGGCTTTTGTAAGCATCTAATGAAAAAAACGAAGATTTAAAAAAATTAATAGATATGACCAAAATGATATTCCATATCACAGAAGAAAATAAGATTTCTTAGGCTACATAGGAAGAATTTAACTGCTTTAGGCAGAGGTGGCTTAGAGCTGTACAGGGCAAGAATCTGGGAACTCAGAATCCAGAGCAGAACAATGCCTCTCAGGCTTGGTGACCTTTGGCAAGCCATGGAACTTTCCAAGTGCCCAGGCTGCCCTCCCCGGTACTTGTGGAACCAATCCAATGATTCAGCTGTTAGAAATGCTGTTAGAGTCATCAATTTGTTGCTGTGGAATGTTGTTTTTTTTTTAAGATTTTATTTATTTGAGGGAGAGACACAGCAAGAGAGGGAACACAAACAAGCAGGGGGAGTGGGAGAGGGAGAAGCAGGCTTCCCGTTGAGCGGGGAGCCCGATGCAGGACTCGATCCCAGGACTCTGGGATCATGACCTGAGCCAAAGGCAGACGCTTAACGACTGAGCCACCCAGGCGCCCCCTATGGTGTGATTCTAAAATAATAAGACAAAGGTTTCACTTTCAGGATTCCAGTGGTCAGTTAGTGTACTTATTAATAGAAATAAATATAGATTATATTGAGATATCTGGACTTAAATAACTTTAAGAAAAAAATTGATTTCAGTCAAACTAGTGAGATAGAACAGAGATAATAGTAGTATCTACTTTACAGAGTTATCATCCAGATTAGATGAGATCATCAATATTATCTTAATGCAGAGGTTGCCGCTTGGGAGGAAAGCCTACAACTTGTGAGAGGAGAGCTGGAAGGGGTACAGAGGTACACTGTGGTGGTTTTAGATGATTAAAAGCCCTAATTCCGGAAGAAGAAGTCTTATCCCCATTTTACAGATGAAGAAGCTAAGGCTCAGAGAGGTTAAGGAGCTGGCCAGAGAAGACTTGCCTAGTTAGTGGTGGAGCTGAGATGGGTGCCCAGATCCATCTAACTCCCCAGCCTCTCAGCCTCTGTGCAGCATGTTCGCCACCCTGTCCCAGTCAGCTGAGCCCTCTTATACAGTTTATCCATTTGTAATTAGGATTTGTAGCTTCTGTACAAAGGCAAAATTATGCAGTTTTTAAAACAAGTATTTTTCAAGTTATTACATCTTCATAATTATTTTTAATGGTGGCGTAACTTTCCGTCAGGCTAATGTGTGTTGATGGACTGACTGACTTATTAAGTCATTACTAAGCTACTTATAGTGACTATTAAGTCATTTATTAAGCTAATGTGTGTTGATGGACTGACTGACCTATTAAAAGGCAGTATGGTACGTACTGTGGTTAAGAGTGTGGACTTTGGTGCTGGAATAAATCCTATAGGGACTCATATGTTAAGTTAATAAATGTCAAGTCCTTCAACAGTATTTGGCTGTATTACTACAGCCTGCATTACTACTCCTTTTTCCCCTCCATTTTATATATTTTTGGGAGTTGCCAGTTTTCCTGATAAACAAGTAGGTAATAACAATATTATTGACTATCTTCATGCATTAGATTTCCCCCTTAATTTTGGATAATTTTTTTTAAGAAGGATAAATTTCCAGGAGAGATTATTGGACCCAAGTTTATGGTCAGTTGTATGGCACTTGAAATTATTGTCAAGTTTTCCCCAAAGGATTATACGTGTTTTAAATGGCAGGTTCTACACAGACCTACTGAATCAAGATCTTGGAGAGGGGGTGGCATTAGGAATCTGCACTTTTAGCGAGTATCCCAGGCAATTCTTACATATATTTATTTTTTTTTTTTTAAGATTTTATTTCTTTGACAGAGGGAGACACAGCGAAAGAGGGAACACAAGCAGAGGGAGTGGGAGAGGGAGAAGCAGGCTTCCTGCCGAGCAGGGAGCCTGATGCGGGGCTCGATCCCAGGACCCTGGGCAGACACTTAACGACTGAGCCAACAAGGTGCCCCAATTCTTACATATATTTAAACTTAGGAGCCAGTGGCCTAAAAGTTTCAAGGCATTTTTTCCTTGTTTTGTCTTCAACAGCAAAAGAGATGTATTAGCTACTGGCAGCTCTGGCAACGCAGGGGTGAGGAATAAGAGAGGGTGGAGGTTGCTGAAAGAGACAGGGAGGCAGGCATAGTGATGGGGTTTGGGGTGCAGATGGATGCAGATGTTTGGGTTATATGAAATTTGGGCATTTAAAGTTGGAACTCACTTTATCTATTCCAGAAACTTACTTTATTCCAGTGACTCACAAGCCTTCTCACCGCATGTGATAACATTTTGTGCTTTGAAATAGCTCTATGATCCTTAAACCCCTTCCTCCACAGCATATCCTCATGTGGTCACTCTAGTGGTTAACATCAGAAGGGGCAGGAATTGTCCCTGTTGTTTAAAGTGCATTTCATGGGGTTTAAATCTTTCTGAAAGTTAAAAGGCAGATAAAAAGCCAATGACACTTCACTTTTCTTTCTTTTTTTTTTTAAAGACTTTTTTATTTATTTGACAGACAGCGAGAGAGGGAACACAAGCAGGGGGAGTGGGAGAGGGAGAAGCAGGCTTCCCGCCGAGCAGGGATCCCAAAGCGGAACTTGATCCCAGGACCCTGGGATCATGACCTGAGCTGAAGGCAGTTGCTTAACCGACTGAGCCACCCAGGTGCCCTGACACTTCACTTTTCAATAGCAATCACTGGAATGTATTGTTAGCAGTATTGTTTCCTACTATATTGTACTGGAAAAACTCTAAAATTTGGCTCCAGACACGCTGTAACCTGCGAACAGGTTGTCTTTTGGAAAGTTCATTTGCAATTCGATTGGAGCTGGGGCAGTGTTTTCGCAGGGAAGCAAGGTTATTATAATTGATGCCAAAGTTCCCAGAGGAGTGGTCCACACGTGCTTCCTCAGCCAACACAGAACTGGGAGTAGGGAAGCATTGAGAAGGTCGAACATTGGGCCTTCAAATTTAGTAGTAACATCAGGAACCCAGGGGAAGCTGAAGGGAGAGAGTCTCCATAGCTCTTTTAACAAAACAGCAGGGAAATGGGCTGCTAGCTGCCTCAGAAACCAGTGTAGGTCATTTGTCAGTTGAGCTGTCCTATATAAATTAGGACAGCCTATATGTAAAATTAAGGATACATACTACAAAGAATCTATAAAGTGAAAATTCACCATTAACTCAAGATGCTGATTACAATGATAACTATCAAAGGGCTTGGAGGCCCTCCCTTTGCCATAGCTCAAACTGAATAAAAGGTAAGTGAGATGTGTTGATTCACTTGTATTTCTTTCAAAATAGTTTACACTTCTGACTTTTTGCTAATTAGTATTGGCATTTGCCCAAATTAACCCAAGTGATCATTTTCTTTTCAGGGGCCTTGTAGAGAAGAAAGAGATGGAATTGGTTATAAGTAAGTTAGAAGCGGCCCAGAAGTACTTGGCCCAGAAGTACTGCATTCTCGTCCTGGGCTTGGCCATGCCTGATAAGCATCACATGTGCTGCGGAAAGTAAGTGCACACTGCACAGTTTCATGAGATCTTCACTTGTTTATGTATTCGTATCCAGAAAATTTGACTTTTGGTGCCCTTGTGAAAGTTTCCACTTTGGTTGTAGAGGATAGTTGGACTCAGGTGAGACTCTGCCCCAAACACATGTGGTGTCTTGTTTGAGAAAGCCGAGTATGGGAAGGATCCCAGAATCTACACTGCTTAAGTTTAAAAGACTTTCCCCTCAGGATATACTGGCTCAGCGGAATCTCGCTCTCAACCCGGAAGGCTTCCTGCTTCCAGGGCCAGGGCCCCACGGCTGCCTAGGGCAGGAGGCCTGGTGATGGGCCAGTGTCGAAGGGGGCGTTGGGTGTGTCCCTTGCCCTTCTGCTACTCATTGTGCAGCAACAGGAGCTGTGGGGACAAGCTAGTAAGGTGGGGGTGATAAGATGACATTTGTGTGGAGATAATCTTTGCCCTAGAATGATAGTTTATATATTACTGTAATTAAATTTTAAGTGTCTCGTGGAGCACCTGGCTGGCTCAGTCAGTACAGCAAGCACCTCTTGATCTCTGGGTTGTGAGTTCGAGCCCCACATTGGGTGTAGAGATTACTTCAAAATCTTTAAAAAAAATAATGTGTCGTATCACAGGAGGGTTTGGAGGCATTGAGGGAAAGCTCTGATCCTTAAATTGCACTCCCCCCCACAATCTCCTTCTCAGAGTGGTTTTACAACAGGCTCAAGAGCCACACCAAAGCTGTGGCCAGAACCCTTATTTTTAACTTCATAGAAAAAGAACAGAATTCATGATTTCTCTCTGCATTCCCCACATTTTCAAAATACAGATATTTCCATATGCTCTGTTTAGTTATTCTGCTTACAGAATCTCACCTAACACTTTGAATAGCAACTATAGTTCTACTGTGTGATACACCAGTTTGCCTCACCATTCCTTCTGTGCACGCTTATGTGATTTCAGTTTTTCTGCTTTATGCTATTTCTGCGTTAGATATCATTATGGAAATTACTTTTGTCTATTTGAGCTATTTACTTATGGCTTATTACCCAGAATGTATTTACCTAGAAGGCATCAGTAGTTCCCTAGCTCTTGTTACATATTGCCAGATTGTTCTCCAGAGAGGCTAGAACATTTTGTATCACCATCAGCAATACACATACCTAGCTCTATTAGTTAAATATTTTTGATAGCTTAAAGTTGTAAAAAAAAAAAAAAAAAGCTTAAAGCTCTTTCCTTTGACTTTCAATCTTTCATGACTTGGGGGGTCTGTGCTCTTTTTCTTTATAAAATAATTTACTGCCTGTTTATTATATTATTAATTATCAAAATTACTGCCTCATCTAGTTTTAACCATTTATCAACTAGAAAGTGGGTATTTGTATAATTTATGTTTCATATAGCAAGACTTGGCCATTTGTTTTTCTGGTTTGTTGCTTTCCTTTGATGTTCATGTTTTTACACATTATGAAAGTGTTAAAAATCTTTATTTGAACACTTCTACCTTGTTTCTAATGCTATTCAGTAGCCATATAAGTTCATCATCAGCTTCACAGTTTCCTATTCAGTCACTTTAAAATTACTTTTTCTCAGGGGTGCCTAGGTGGCTTAGTCAGTTAAGTGTCCTGACCTTGATTTCGGCTCAGGTTATGATCTCAGGGTCATGAGATCGAGCCCCAAGTCGGGCTCCATGCTGGGCATGGAGCCTGCTTGGGATTCTCTCTCCCTCTCTCTCTGCCCTTGCCCCCCCCCTTAAAAAAATTACTTTTTCTCAACTTAACATTACTCTAATTTCTTCTGTCTTCTAAGTGTCACTTCAAATTGAGAAAGCTAGAATTTGAGGTTTGTATTAGCTTGGGCTGCCATAACAAACTACCACAGACTGAATGCCTTAAACAGCAGAATTTATTTTCTCATAGTTTTGAAGCCTAGAAGTCTAAGATCAGAAGGCCGGCATTGTGAGTTTTGGTGAGGGCCCTCTTCCTGGCTTGCAGACAGCTGCCTTCTCACTGGGTCCCTCCATGATGGAAAGAGAAAGTCCTAGTCTCTCTCTTTCTGTTCTTAAAAGGACACTAATCCCATCGTGGGGGGTCCACCCTCATGACCTCATCTGAACCTAATTACCCCCACCTGCAAATGTTATCATAGTGGTTGTTAAGGCTTCAACATATGAATTTGGGATGGGACTAGGGGGACACAAACATTAGGTCCACAACAAGGTTAAAAAAACCTACTCTAGGGCGCCTGGGTGGCTCAGTCGGTTAAGCATCTGCCTTCAGCTCAGGTCATGATCCTGGGGTCCTGGGACTGCGTCCGGTTTTGAGTTCCCCGCTCAATGGGGAGCCTGCTTCTCCCTCTCCATTTTCCCCTCCCCACTGCTCATGCTCTCTCTTTCACTCTCAAATAAATAAATAAAATCTTTATTAAAAAAAACCCTCAAAAACAAAAAACACAAAACAGAAAAACACCTACTCTTAAAAAATAATTATATTGGCAATATTTAATGTTTAATTTTTTAAAAAGATTTTATTTATTTATTTAACAGAGAGGGACACAGTGAGAGAGGGAACACAAGCAGGGGGAGTGGGAGAGGGAGAAGCAGGCTTCCCATGGATCAGGGAGCCTGATGCGGGGCTCGATCCCAGGACCCTGGGATCATGACCTGAGCCGAAGGCAGACACTTAACGACTGAGCCACCCAGGTGCCCCTAATGTTTAATTTTTAAAGATTTTTATTTTTAAGTAATCTCTACACCCAGTGTGGGGCTCGAACTCACAACTCTGAGACCAAGAGTTGCATGCTCTACTGACTGAGCCAGCCAGGCACCCCTTAATGTTTAATCTTTAAAAGCACAGGTGCAGGGGTGGCTGGCGTGTGGCCCCACTGGTTAAGCTTCGGACTCTTGATTTTGGCTCAGGTCATGATCTCAGGGTTTGTGGGATTTAATGCCTCAGGCTCAGCGGGGAGTCTACTTGAGATTCTCTCCCTCTCCCTCTGTGCCTCCCTTCCACTCATGCGTGCGCACGCTCTCTCTCCCTCTCTCAAATAAATAAATCTTTACAAACATTAAAAATAAAAGCACATGTGCAGTGCGGACTAATTTTGAGATTTAAAAAACCCAAACTATGAGTAATTATAACTAAAGATTTTATTATATCTTTTAGTTCTCTGGATATAGAACATACACTTACATTATTATACTTTTAACAGTACATTTTTATTACGATGTAATTTTTACAAACTTTTAAAGAACTCATTGTGTTTGAAAGATAAGGATTGCCTCAGTACTGGCTCATCTCCAGGAGGTGCTGGTCTTTTTGTCATTATATGCAACATCACCTGCTTTTCTCCTGCCTATTGGATAGCAGTTTGGAAAAGAATCAGTTTAGAGCTCACCACCCACCACTCACATAGCAAATTCCATACGGGTCATAGAGCTGAACAAAGGATATCAAGGAAAATAGATTACAGCATGTTTTTTGCCAATAAACGTTGTTAATTGGCCATGGGCGTTGATTATGTCCTAGAATGGAGTTTATATTGTTCTTTTGGCTATTTTTATCTAGAAGGTGAGGACAGTTTTTTTGCCAGTTAGGAGTGATTACCTGATTTTAATATATCGTTCTTTCACTTCCAATGTGAATAAGTTAATATTCCCATGAGAACATTCTCATGTATTTTCTGACTTTTCTAATATATGCACACTTAATATTGGACTAGGACCACCTTAAGCTATTTGTCTCTGGAGTTAAATTAGAGATTTCAGAAGAACCAGCAATTTGGGGACAGTTAATTTAGTGCTTTCATGTTTCTCGAAAAGTAGGAGGACATGCTTTTCTATTCTAAATACATCTGTAAAATCCTGATATCGCAAAAGCTTTGGCACGATTTTGATGAACGTGTTCAGTAAAAGATCTCCGTGTTTTCCAGGATAGATAAGGAAACCTCTTCATGGCACATGCTATAGAATTAGATCTATTCTTCGGGCCAATTCGGGCTCCACCCCCGCCTCTATCCTAGGATTTCTACCCTCCTCCTTTGCTCTCAGTGCAAGCTGTCGCCTGATGGGTGACCAGAGACCCTGGCATAGGGATGAGCATACAGAGAAAGGGGTCTCTTTGAAACTCAGTTTTATAAATCATCCTTAAGCCCCATTCCCCACCCCCACCCTTCTAGTCACGGTCAATAAGGCCTCTTTCCCCTCCCACAAACGCATTCCTTTGATATTCTGTTCCTTTGTGCAGAGTAGGCCTTGACCTCCATTTAAACCTGATTTCCATCCAAAGCAGCAGGGGGTAAGTGGGAGCAAACTTTTTTTCTCTAGGGCCTCAGGACCCCTTGGGCCTGGCTTTTTTTTTTCCAGAAATGACTAAAAATATGATATACTTTCCTCATTTTGTTTTAGAGCTAAGAGTCTAATGTAGCAAGAAGGAATAAGAAAGCATCATAACAGGGGCACCTGGGTGGCTCAGACAGTTAAGCGTCTGCCTTCAGCTCAGGTCATGATCCCAGGGTCCTGGGATTGAGCCCCATATCGCATTGGGCTCCCTGCTCCGCAGAAGCCTGCTTCTCCCTTTCCCTCTGCCTGCTGCTTCCCCTGCTTGTACTCTCTCTCTCTGTCAAAAATAAATAAAATCTTTAAAAAAAAAAAAAGAAGAAAGCTTCATAATAGGTCACTGAAAATCTCTGGGTTTACCACCAGGCTGGCTTTCCCCCCTTTTCTTTGGAGTTTGCCCTCACAGGTGAAATGTACAGCATTTTTGCTGACTAGCATGGTAGCCACTTGCTACATGTGGCTATTGAGCACTTGGAATGCAGCTGGTCCATATTTAAATGGATGTAAAATATACACTATAGATGTATATAGATGTAAAATATACACTATACAAACAAGTTTAAAAATGAACAAAATATCTCATTAATCATTCTAAAATGTTGGCTACATATTAAAATGATAATATTTCAGGGTTTGGATACAATAAGTATATTATTAAAATTAATTTCACCTGTTTCTTTTTACTGTGGCCACCAGAAATTTTATTCAAAAATTACATTTGTGGCTCACATTATATTTCCATTGGATTTTGCTATTATAAAGTCTATTTGAATTTGGAGTGTTTAAATTTGTTATTGATGCTCAGTGAATCTTTAAATTTATAGTCAGTTTATAATTATGTACTTAATACAAAAATTATAAAGTAAAATTAAAAAGAAGAAAAATGACCCAAAATTCACCAAGAGAGGAATTTGCAGATTTAAACTAGGAGGTTCCCAAACGTGCTCATTCTCTGCCTCCATTTCCTTGACTCATTTCAGGTTCATACGCAGAGCCAAATCAGAATGGTAAGAAGAAACCCACTGCCTTCTGTACTTGATTTCTGTGGGGTAGGCTCCTTCAGTTTGCTTTGGGCTTTAAGAGAGAAAGAAGTCTCCTTTTATGGCAACTTGAGGGGAAGGGGAAGAGGTTCATGGTACCTTCTCTTCTAATGTTTAAAAAGAGACGAGAGGCAACTGGCTGGCTCGGGTGGAAGAGCATGTGACTCTTGATCTTGGGGTCATGAGTTGAAGTCCCATGTTAGGTGTAGAGATTACTTAAATAAAATAGAACTTAAAAAAAAAAAAGAGACACCTGGGTGGCTCAGTCAGTTTAGCATCCGACTCTTGATTTCAGCTCAGGTTATGATCTCAGGGTCATCAGACAGAGCCCCACATGGGGCTCTGCACTGGGCGTGGAACCTGCTTAATATTGTCTCTTTCCCTCTCCCTCTCCCCACCTCTCCTCATGCCCACTTGGGAGTGTGCACATGCACTCTCTCTCTCTAAAAAAAAAAAAAAGAGATAAGAAAAGAAAAGAGGCGGGGCGTCTGGGTGGTCAGTGGGTTGAGTGTCTGCCTTCCCCTCAGGTCGTGGTCTCCGTGTCCCGGGATCCAGCCCCACATGGGCTTCCTGCTCAGCAGGGAGTCTGCTGCTCTCTCTCTCTCTCCTTCTCTCCCTCCCCACCACTCATTCTCTCTCTCTCAAATAAATAAATAAAGTCTTTAAAAAGAGAAAGAAAGAAAAGAGAGGAGAGGAGAAAGTGTGTGTTTCCTGTGCACCCTGTCATTTCAAAACCTCACTAAGATGGTGCTGGTTTGAGTTGTATTAAACCTCTGGTTTGAGTTGTATAACCCTAAGTGCTGGTCTAATCTTCTCCCAGAAGGCAGGCTGACTTGGTATTCCAGATACCGAGTTTGGTTGGTTTTTGCTTCAGCTTGGCAGGTCTGCATGGTGTCTGGTGTCAGCTGGTAGAGGCCATGGAAGAGGGGAAATGCCACATAAGCACTCTGGTCAGGTGGAGGCTGCAGGTGGCACAGAAGGACAACAGAGCCTTGTCCTGAAAGTTTCTGCTGGGCCTGTAATTTAATGTTTTCCATCTGCAAACTAATCTAAAGGAAAAGCTTGTTTCCCTAGCGTTCTGGTTGCAGGGACAGATGTGGAGATCTGACAGGCCCAAGTTTTAGTACAGACTCTGTCCCTAATTACATGTCTTTGAACTTCAGTCTCCTCAGCTGTAAAGTGGGAATAATAATGCTGACTACATCGTAGAGATCTTATGAGGACTAAATATGGTCACGTAAAGGGCTTAGCATACTTGGCACAGGGTCCATACTTAGTAAATATGCACTGTAATGATTGCCTTACTTCCTTGTTGAAGACTTGCACACGAGGAAACCAGTGTATGAATGAAGAGGCTGCAGGAAGGGAGGGATCCACCCCAGTAAAAGCTGAACCAGTGCTTCCGTGTTCCCCCCAAATGGAGGGCTAATTTGGGCCTACACAGATCATGAAGTCCCTGAGGGGTTTGGTTCATCTTCCCCAGACCACTGGAGTTCAGGATGGTTCTTAAAAGCCTGATAACAAGGGCCAATCCTGGGAGTCTGTTATTCAGAGGAAGTCCCAAGCAAAACCAGAAGCACATCCAGGATCAGCCTTGGAGTGCCTGGGTCTAGCCTTGGCCCCCTTGAGTGATCAAGTGATTGCAGGTGCATAGCCCTCTCCATCAGTTCTCAAGTCCTCCGCAGGCCATGGCTGCTCTCCTAAGGCTGGGAATCAGAACTAGAATGGCATGTGTTGGGGAGGGGGGCCAAGTTCAGTAAGTGTGCCCATGCCGGTACAGTATCCTTAACACTGAATTTGTGTTGCAAGGACTCCTGAGCAGATGCCTGCCTTTAAGAGACAAGGCTCAGTGTATATACCACATCTAGAAGGAAGAGCACACTGCTGTCTCCAGTGAACTGCAGATTTTATTTAAAGATTTTTTTTAATCTTTCTAAGATTTTTAAGATGTTTATTCTTTGTCTTTTTCTCCATTGTAGACTTCCCCTTAGTTTCCTATTTCCCTACCTACTAACACCCCATGTTACCTCTTTACCACCTTTCCACTCCCCTTTCTCCGCAACCCTCACATCACCAAAAACATTCATAAGAATACATTTCCTGCTGGCTTGTGTATCCTGAATTTATATTGATTAACTTTTGACCAAACACTCTAGTAGGGGTTTTGATCTGGATAACCTGAGAAGTTGAAGAAAAAGATACCGGGACTCATCAATGCCTTTTGACAGCATTTACGTAGCTAAATAGCCTTGGGGCCGGGGTGCCTGGGTGGCTCAGTCGGTTAAGCGGCTGCCTTCGGCCCAGGTCATGATTCCAGGGTCCTGGGATGGAGCCCCACATCAGGCTCCCTGCCGAGCGGGTAGCCTGCTTCTCCCTCTCCCTCTACCTGCCGCTCCCCCTGCTTGTACTCTCTCTCTCTAATAAAAAATAAAAAATCTTAAAAAAATAAATAAATAGCCTTGGGGCCACAGGTAATGATCCTGCCAAGAGGCCTTTGAAGATAGGGGCTTACCTACATCACTGAAAGATTGAACTTCCCTCTCAACCTGTAGTTGTGATTTGTTATATTGCAGGGAGAAAATATCAGATACACAGAAAGACTGGAAATTCTTTGAGGTGAGTCTTTGGGGCTTTTCTCTTTTGAATGAAACATGAAGTATACCAGTAACCAATAGCCATTTGTTAGGTACTTATTTTTAGTGAATATCTTTTCTTAAAAGGTTGCTAACAAGCTGTATGCCATATCTTAAATTTTTGGTCTCATTTTCCTCCTGCAAATGTGAGTACGTGTGTAATTTTCCACAGCTTTTCAGGAATGTGGAGAAATGGGGTCATCTGGGTTTGTGTCTGATTAGCAGCGTTATATAGACAGGTGGGAGTTTTTACTATCATAGCCGTGGGTCGTGATTCTTGTCTGTTTTCTGTCGTAGTCCTTTTATACTTTCTGTACATATGTAGCTTGGATTGTCTTCCGACGTCAACACTTCACAGAGATTGAGGAAGAAATAGGGAGGCTCTTTCGTACCAATATGTTCAACATTCCTCGGAGGAAGCGTGAGGATGAAGAATCAGGGGGGGGGAAGAAACACATGACTTTTGTACAATTCAGGTATGACCTTTTGACTTTCCAAAGCTCAGGGATATTTCTAGAAAACAGGATGATGTAACCTAAATGTCACCCCTCCCCACCCCAGGAGAATGATGGCAAAACGCCCAGCGATTAAAAAAGCCATCAACATGCGCTCTCCAGTCATGTCTACTCTGCTGCCGTCTCTCAGAGAAAAAGCTCAGAATGTCTTTGAGAAAAAGAATCATCAAGGAGGCATCAGACTCCCAGCCCCGAGGCAAGAGCACATGGACAGTCTGGGCTCTGTGCCCATGCCAACGTAAGTGGCCCAAGGAGAGAGAAAGGAGAGCCTCGGGTCATCTCCTAGGTTGGACCAGGAGGCGCAGGGGCTCAGACACCATGCCTTGTCCAGAAAGTTGAACAAAGATGAAAGCTGCCTTCTTACCCACCCCCCTCCGCTCCACCTGTTTCCTTTCCCAAGCATCTCTTGGTACACCTGGCCAGACTAGAAAACACTGCTAGAAAGTTATGCTAGACTTCAAATAGTTCTAATTTGGAGGAGGGAGTAGCCAACTTTATAAGGCTGAAGTTTCTCCATTAGAAGAACTACCTCTGGGAAATGTGGGAAGGCCAGTTACAAAATCTTACTGTGGGCTGAGTTTTTGGACCCACACGTAAGACCACAATGGGGGTTCATGGAAACAGGGAAAACTTAAAAAGAAAAAAAAATATATAGGTGTGTGTGTGTGTGTGTGCGCGCGCGCAGCTTTGGTGTGTACACACACATACACACACACGCACGCACAGCCAGAACCATACACCTTCTTCTTTGGCCTTACTGCTTCAGCTATACCAGTAATTCTTTTCACAGAGTTGGCATCTTGGGGGAGCCTCGGTGTCTGTTCAACCCCCATACACTTCTCCCCCTTGAACCAGAAGAAAACACGAAACCGGATGGGAGACATTCTTCCCTGATAGAAAGAAATAACATGAAGATCCAGGATACACTGAACTTAGTCATGAGAACACTGTCCTCTCAAACAACATTCCCTAAACAATCGGGTACATTCCATTTCTGTAATTAAGTCTCTGTATTTGAAGTAAACTACTTTGACTTAATCACTTTATATAGGACTAATATTTATTATTATTAAACTTTTTAAATTCAAATTATTTTGTTAAAAGTTCAACAGTAGACAATTAAAGAATCCCAGAAAGCTTTTGAAAAACTCATTTTCCTGTATTTACTAGTTTGCTCTGTTATTTATTTACTTCCTTGGCTTCTCTGTGACTATTCAGAGTAATATATTAGGACATTTAACCAGTGTTCAATGGACTAGTGAAGAAACATCCTGTGTATTTGTTCCTAAGTTCATTTTTACTGTATGAGAGAGTATATTTGGGACTTTTGAAAACTAAATTTTATAAAAAGGGAAATTAAAATGTTTTTAAAATGAAATGTTTTTCTATGGCTATGTTATTATTGGCATTGAGATATAAAGTATATATGATTCATTTAAAAGCCTTTTAACATATATGTTTCATTCATTCTTTCATTTACCCATTCAACGACAAACATGTATTAAGCCTCTGGTCCATCCAAAGCCGTGTGCTGGGTTATGTAGGGAAAAGGGTTCATCAGGACAGAGACCATCATATCCTCAGATGTGGGTAGTAGAGAAGATAAACAAAATACACACCTGCTCACAAGACAATATTGAATGTGTTAGAAGCCATAAAAGAGGTAAAAACCAAGGCCCTAAGAGGACAGAGCAGAAGAGCAATCACTTCTAGGGGGACCAGGAGCATTTGGACTTGAATTTGGCTTTGGGGGGGATCGGTTGGCACTAAAGGGGGACTTCCAGTGAGAGGAAGAACATGTGCAAAGGCCCAGAGATGAAAAAATATGCCCTGTGACTGAGGAAAGGCAAGAGCATGATGCCTGCAAAGGGAGAAGTCGAGGAGCAGGCTGGAAAGGACAGCTGAATGTCCAGCTACGGAGTGAGTTGGATGTTACTTGGCAGGAGGTGATGAATAAGAATCACTAAGGAGGGGTGCCTGGATGGCTCAGTTGGTTAAGCAGCTGTCTACAGTTCAGGTCATGATCCCAGGATCCTGGGGTCAAGTCCCATGCCGGGCTCCCTGCTCTGCAGGGAGTCTGCCTCTCCCTCTGCCTGCCGCTCCCCCTGCTCATGATCTTTCTGTCTCTGTCTCTCTCTCAAATAAGTAAACAAAATCTTAAAAAAAAATACAAAAATAAAACTGCAAAATTTTTATCAAAATCATGTACTATGAGCTAACCTTTGTTGGACTTTTAATTTATGTAGAGAATTTGGTTATAATGTACTCTGTCATAACAAATTTCTATCTAGAATATGTTGATATGGTTTTATTTTTGGTTTTTGTTTTTATTTTTTGATATTTTAAAATAAAGCCCGAGAATTATGAGACTTTTATAACTATCTTTACTAGGGCACTGGGCTTTTCTCTACCTCCTTTCTGAACGGCAAGGCTTTGGGATACTTCATTTACTAATTCCTTCATTTGCTTATTCATTTTTTCATTCTATAATTAGTATATCCCCACTCTGTGCTGGGCACCATGTTTGGTGCTAGGAATTCAGTGTAGAAAAAATACAGCCAGCTCTGACTTGGAACTGACAAGTCTTAGGGAGTAACAGATGGGAAGCAAATACCATGATAATGAACTAATTGCAGTGGTGATGAATGCTACATAAGAGAAGGAGAAAATGCCAAGAATGTGGAACCAGAGACTTGCTGGGGTGTGCAGGATGGGCAGGGGGAAGAGAGTTCACCCCTCAGGAAGTGACATTTAAATCTGAGACTTGAGGGGCGCCCAGCTGGCTCAGTCAGTGGAGCCTGTGACTCTTGATCTCAGGGTTGTGAATTCGAGCCCCACGTTGGTTGTAGTGATTATTTTATTTTTTTTTTTAAGATTTTATTTATTCATGAGAGACAGAGGGAGAAAGAGAGAGGGAGAGAGAGAGAGAGAAGCAGAGGGAGAAGCAGGCTTCCAAAGAGCAGGGAGCCCGATGAGGGACTCGATCCCAGGACCCTGGGATCATGACCTGAGCCGAAGGCAGACGCTTAACCATCTGAGCCACCCAGGTGCCCGGTTGTACTGATTATTTTAAAAAATAAAATCTTAAAAAAAAAAATCTTAAAAAAATAATAAAATCTTAAAAAAAAATAATAACCAACTGAGCCTGCATGGCTCAGTTGGTTAAGCATCCAACTTGATTTCAGCTCATGTCTTGATCTCAGGATTGTGAGTTCAATCTCCACATCCATGCCCAGCATGGAGCCTACTTAAAAAATAAGTAAGTAAATAAATCTGAGACTTGAAGACACATGGGATTAGAGTGGTAGAAAGTGAGGAGGGGAATGCTCCTAACCATATTAATCTATTGCTGTGAAACAAATTACCCCAGAACAGCGGCTTAAAACAGTAACATTTATTATCTCACAGTTTCTGTGGGTCAGGCATTGGTGTGCAGCTTAGCTTGAATCTTCTGACTCCTGGTCTCTCATAAAGGTTTCAACCAATGTGTCAACCAGGGCTGAAGTCATCTGAAGGCTCAACTGGGGTTTGATCTGCTTTCAAAATGACTCAAGTGGTTGTTGGCAGGATTAAATTCCTCATAGACTATTGGACTGAGGCTGCAGCCCCTCAGAAGCTATTGGCCCAAAGCCTCCTTCTGTTCTCTGCTATATGAGCCTGTGCCTCAGTAGCTTACAATAAATCAGTAGGCTTCGTCAGAGTGAACAAGTAAGAAAGGAAGAGAAAGTGTGCAAGACAGAAGTTAGTAATTTACCTACTACTGGAACTGCCATTCCATCAGTTTGCTGTATTCTGTTCTTTAGAAGCAAGTCACAAGGTTCAGCCTACTCTCAATGGGAGGAGACCATACAGGGTCATGAATACCAAGAGGTGAGGGTCACTGCGGGTCTTAAAAGTCAGCCTGCCACACTGGCTATGAAAATCTTGAGGCTGGAAGCAAAGCCTTTTGAAGTTGTTTCGATAAGGCTTTTGTGGGTATAGACAGAAAGGATAGAAGGATGAGATGTGGCAAGAAAATAGGGAGAGCCTATCATGGAAGGTTCTGTAAGTGTATTAAGGATACACTTAAGATCAATGGGGTTGTTACAATGTGATTATGCAGTTTGTGGCTTGCACAAGGGCACCAGTCAAGGGGATGGATGGGGTCTGAAATCCAAATACACATCTTTACTTGGCCCTAGATCTTTCCAGAGAGTCCCTTTAGTAATTTACAAAACAACAAACTTAAATGGGTACCCTTTGATGTTTTTTAAGCAGGTGCATTGTTAAAGCTTACCAAAGGGTTTGTTTGCTTTTTGTTTTTTTAAATATTTGGCAATTAAGTGAATGAAAAAGCAAGCTCCCAACTGAGAGAAAATACCTGCAAAACTCATATCTGATAGAGGACTTGAATGCAAAATATACAAGAACTCTTAAAAATCAACAATAAGAAAAACAACCCAATGAAAAAAATGGGCAAAAATCTTACAGAAGGGGCACCTGGGTGGCTCAGTTGTTAAGCATCTGCCTTTGGCTCAGGTCATGATTCCAATGTCCTGGGATCGAGCTCCATGTGGGGCTCCCTGCTCAGTGGGAAGACTGCTTCTCCCTCTCTCATTCCCCTTGCTTGTGTTTCTTCTCTCGCTGTGTCTCTGTCTGTCAAATAAGTAAATAAATTTTTTTTAATTTTATTCATTTATTTGACTGAGAGATAGCACAAGCAGGCAGAGCAGCAGGCAGAGGGAGAGGGAGAAGCAGGCTCCCCGCTGAGCAAGGAGCCCGATGTGGGGCTCCATCCCAGGACCCTGGGATCATGACCTGAGCTGAAGGCAGACACTTAACCGACTGAGTCACCCAGGCACACCAAGTAAATCAAATCTTAAAGAAACAAACAAACTTGCATAAGACAACTTACCAAAGAAAATATACACACAACAAATAAGCATATGAAGAGATGTTCACAATCATTAGGGAAGGCAAATTTTGAAAGTTATGAGATAACACTACACACCTATTAACATGGCTAAAATCCAAAGAACTGACAATATCAAATGCTGGTGAGGTTGCAGAGCAAAGGAACTCTTATTCACTGCTGGTGGGGCGGGTGGGGAGGGAATAAAAATGATGCAGCCACCTTAGACGATGATTCAGAAATTTCTTTCTCTATGTTTCTTACTTTTAAGTTTCTTAAGATTCATATGAAAATGTAAGAGACCCAGATAAGCAAAACAATCTTGCAAAAGAACAAAGTTGGAAGACTAACACATTCTGATTTCAAAATTTTAACTCAAAAGGGATCATAGACCTAAATGTAAGAGCTAAAACTAGGAAAGTCTTAGAAGAAAATGTTGAAGTAAATCTTGATGGTATTGTGTTAGGCATTGGTTTCTTAAATATGAATGACACCAAAAACATAAGCAAGAAAAGAAAAGATTGATAAATTGGTTTTCATCAAAATTAATAACTTTTGTACTTCAAAGGACACTATCAAGGAAATGAGGGTGATGGTTGTTCAACTCTGTGAATATACTAAAAATAATTAAATTTTACACTTTAATGGTGAATTGTATGGCATATTTTTATCTCAATGAAGCTGCTATAAGTGAAAACAATCCACAGAATGGGAGAAAATATTTGCACATCATCTATGTGATAAAGGTCTGATATTCAGAATATATAATGAATTCTTACAACTCCACAATAAAAAATAAATACTCCAATTTTTATTTTATTTTATTAAGTTTTTATTTTAATCACCTGGTGCTCGTCATGAGACACACACTCCTGAATCCCTATCACCTATTTCACCCATCCCCCACCCTCCCCTCTGGTAACCATCAGTTTGTTCTCTAGAGTTAAGAGTCTGTTTCTTGATTTGTCTCTCTCTCTCTTTTTTTTCCCCTTTACTCATTTGTTTCTTAAACTCCACATGTGAAATCATATGGTATTTATCTTGCTCTGACATTTCACTTAGCATTATACGTCTAGATCCATCCATGTCATTGCAAATGGCAAGAATTCTTTTTTTTTTAAGATTTCATTCTTTTTTATGGCTAAATAATATTCTATTGTATATATATATACCACATCTTTATCCATTCATCAATCTATGGGCATGGGCTGCTTCCATATCTTGGCTCTTGTAAATAATGCTGCTATAAACATGGGGATGCATGTGTCCCTTTGAATTAGTGTTTTTATATTCCTTGAGTAAATACCCGGTAGTGTGATTGCTGGATCTTATGGTAGTTCTATTTTTAACTTTCTGAGGAACCTCTATACTTTTTGAGCCACCCACAGTGGCTGCACTGTTTGCATCCCCACCAACATTATAAGAGGGTTCCTTTTTCTCCACATCCTTGCCAACACCTGTTGTTTCTTGTGTTGATTTTAGCCATTCTGACAGGTGTGAGGTGATAGCTCATTGTAGTTTTGATTTGTATTTCCCTGATGGTAAGTCATGATGAGCATCTTTTCATGTGTCTGTTGGCCATCTGTATGTCTTCATTGGAGAAATTTCTATTCATGTCTTCTGCCTATTTTTAAATTGGATTATCTGTTTTTTGGGTATTAAGTTGTATAACTTCTTTATATATTTTGAATACTAATGCTTTGTTGGATATGTCATTTGCAAATATCTTCTCCCATTCCATAAGTTGCCTTTTTAGTTTTGTTGATTATTTCCTTCACTGTGCAGATTTTTATTTTGATGTAGTCCCAGCAGTTCATTTATGCTTTTGTTTCCCTTGCCTCAGACCTATCTAGAAAAAAGTTGCTATGGCCAATGTCAGAGAAATTACTCCCTATGTTCTCTTCTAAGATTTTTATGGTTTCAGATCTCATATTTAGGTCTTTAATCTATTTTGAACTGATTTTTGTATATGGTGTAAGAAAGTGATCCAGCTTCATTTTTTTGCATATTGCTGTCCAGTTTTCCCAAAACCATTTATTGAAGAGACTGTCTTTTTCTCATTGGATATTGGATATTGGATATTGGATATTTCATTCCTCCTTTGTCAAAGATTAATTGACCATATAATTGTGTGTTTATTTCTGGATTTTCTATTCTGTTCTATTGATCTATGTGTCCATTTTGTGCCAAAGTACCATGCTGTTTTGATCACTACAGCTTTGTAATATAACTGCAAGTCCAGAATTGTGCTGCCTCCAGCTTTTCTTTTCTTTTCCAGGATTATTTTGGCTCTTTGGTGTCTTTTGTGGTTCCATACAAATTTTAGGATTGTTTGTTCTAGCTCTGTGAAAAATGCTGTTGGTATTTTGATAGGGATTGCATTAAATGTGTAGATTGCTTTGGGTAGTATAGACATTTTAACAATACTTGTTCCTCCGATCCATGAGTATGGAATGTCTTTCTATTTCTTGGTCTCTTCAATTTCTTTCATGAATTTTTTTTTTAAGATTTTATTTATTGACAGAGAGTGAGCACAAGCAGGGGGAGCAGCAGGGAGAGGCAGAGGGAGAAGCAGGCTCCTTGAAGAGCATGGAACCTGATGCAGGGCTCCATCCCAGGACCCTGGGATCATGACCTGAGCCAAAGGCAGACACTTAACCAACTGAGCCACCCAGATGCCCCTATGAATGTTTTATAGTTTTCAGAGTACAGGTCATTCACTTCTTTAGTTAGGTTTATTCCTAGGTATCTTATTATTTTTGGTGCTATTGTAAATGGGATTGCTTTCTGAATTTCTCCTTAAGTTGCTCCATTATTGGTGTATAGAAATGCAACAAATTCTTGTAGATTAATTTTGTATCCCGCAACTTTACTGAATTCATTTATCAGTTCTAGCAGTTTTTTGGTGGAGTCTTCTGGGTTTTCTGCATATAGTATCATGTCATCTGCAAATAGTGAAAGTTTTACTTCTCCTTGATGATTTGGATACATTTTACTTCTTTTTGTTGTCTGACTGCTGTGGCTAGGGCTTCCAGTACTGTGTTGAATGAAAGTGGTGAAAGTGGACTTCTTGTCCTGTTCTTGACCTTAGGGAAAAGGCTCTCAGTTTTTCCCCATTGAGGATGATGTTAACTGCGGGTTTTCATACATGGCCTTTATTATGTTGAAGTATGTTCCCTTTAAAACCTACTTTGTTGAAGGTTTTTATCATGAATGGATGTTCTACTTTGTCAAATGCCCTTTCTGCATCTATTGAAATGATGCAGAAAGAATAGAATAAAGAATATTCTTTTTTTTTTAAAGATTTCATTTATTTATCTGACAGAAAGAGACACAGCAAGAGAGGGAACACAAGCAGGGGGAGTGGGAGAGGGAGAAGCAACCTCCCCACCGAGCAGGGAGCCCCATGCGGGGCTTGATTCCAGGACTCTGGGATCATGACCTGAGCCAAAGGCAGACGCTTAATGACTGAGCCACCCAGGCGCCCCAAAAATGTTCTTTATAAATAAAATAAAATAAGAACTTTCTCTATTATTCATGTGATGTATCACATTGATTGATTTTTGAATATTGAATATTGAACCACCTTTGCAACCCAGGAATAACTATCACTTGATTATGGTGAAGACTTTTTAAATGTATTGTTGGATTTGGTTTACTAGAGTTTTGTTGGGGATTTATGTGTCTACATTCATCAGGGATATTGGCCTGAAATTCTTTTTTTTTTTTTTTTTTTGTGGTGTCTTTATCTGATTTTTGGTATCAGGGTAATGCTGGCCTCATGGAATGAATTTGGAAATTTTCCTTCCTTTTCTTTCTTTTTTTCTTTTTTTTTTTTAATAGTTTGAGAAGAATAGGCTTTAATTCTTCTTTAAATGTTTGGTAGAATTTGCCTATGAAGCCATCTGGTCCTGGACGTTTGTGGGAGTTTTCGGTTACTGATTCAGTTTCTTTGCTGGTAATCAGTCCATTCAAATTTTCTATTTCTTCCGGTTTCAGTTTTGGTAGGTTATATGTTTCTAGGGATTTACCCATTTCTTATAGATTGTTCACTTTGTTGGCATATAGTTTTTCATATTATTCTCTTATAATTGTTTATATTTCTGTGGTGTTGGTTGTTATTTCTTATTTGTGATTTTATTTATTTGAATTCTTTCTCCTTTTTTCTTCACAAGTCTAGACGTTTATCAGTTTTATTGATGTTTTCAAAGCACGAGCTCCTGGTTTCATTGATTTGTTTTATTGGTTTTTTTTTTTTTTAGTTTCTATATCCTTTATTTCTGCCCTAATCTTTATTATTTCCTTCCTTCTGCTGGTTTTAAGTTTTGTTTGTTGTTCTTTTTCTAGCTCCTTTAGGTGTAAGGTTAGGTTGTTTATTTGAGCTTTTTCTTGCTTCTTGAGGTAGGCCTATCTGGCTATAAACATCCCTCTTAGAACTGCTTTTGCCACATCCCAAAGGTTTTGAACCATTGTGTTTTCATTTTCATTTCTTTTCATGTAGTTTTTAATTTCTTCTTTTATTTCTTGTTTTACTCATTCATTATTGAGTAGCATGTTATTTAACCTCTATGTATTTGTGGTCTTTCCAGATTTTTTCTTGTGGTTGACTTCTAGTTTCATAGTGATGCATGTCAGAGAAGATGCATGGTATGACAGTCTTTTTGAATTGTTGAGGCTTTTTTTTTTTTAACATTTTATTTATTTATTTGACAAAAAGTACCCATCCTTTACTCCTCTCCTCCCCATGTTTTAGGTATATGATATCATATTTTACATCTTTTTGTTTTGTGAGTTCCTTGACTGGTTTTTTTACAGAAATATTCATTTTTGGGCGCCTGGGTGGCTCAGCTGGTTAAGCGACTGCCTTTGGCTCAGGTCATGATCCTGGAGTCCCGGGATCGAGTCCTGCATCGGGCTCCCTGCTCGGCAGGGAGTCTGCTTCTCCCTCTGACCCTCTTCCCTCTCGTGCTCTCTATCTCTCATTCTCTCTCTCAAATAAATAAATAAATAAAAATCTTAAAAAAATAAAATAAAAAAAAGAAATATTCATTTTTACTGCTTTTGTGTTTCCTACCTTCATACTGTCATATTTGGTCTTTCCTTTCCACTCAGAGTCCTCTTTAATATTTCTTGCAGTGTTGGTTTAGTGGTCATGAACTCCTTTAGTTTTTGTTTGGAAAACTATTTACTGCTCCTCCTATTCTGAGTGATAGCCTTGCTGGACAGAGTACTCTTGGCTGCTGGTTTTTCCCATTCATCACTTTGAATATATCATACCGCCTTTCTGGCTTGGAAAGTTTCTGCTGAAAAATCTGCTCATAGCCTTATGGGGTTTCCTTTGTATTTAACTGTCTTCTATCTTGCTGCTTTTAACATTCTTTCTTTATTGGTATATTTTGTCATTTTAATAACAATATGTCTTGGTGTGGATCTTCTTTTGTTGATTTTCTTGGGAGTTCTCTGTGCTTCTTGGATCCAGATATCTGTTTCCTTTCCCAGATTTGGGAAATTTTCAGCTATTATTTCTTCAGATAAATTCTCTGCCCTCTTTTCTTTCTCTTCTTTTTCTGGGACTCCTGTAAATGAATATTATTACATTTGATGGAGTCACTGGGTTCCCTAAGTCTATTTTTGTTTTGCATAACTCTTTTTTCTATCTTTTGTTCAGCTTGATTACTTTGCATTACTCTGTCTTCTATGTCATTAATTCATTCCTCTGCTTCTTTCAGCCTGCTGTTCATTCTATCAAGCATGTTTGATCAAATATTTAAATGGGCAAAGAATTTGAACAGATATTATTCCAAGGAAGATATAAAATTGGCCATACGCACAGGAAAAAATGCTCAACATCATTAGTCAATACAGAAATGCAAATCAAAATCACAGTGAACTACCACTGCATACCCACTAGGATGGCTATGAACAAAAGACAGACAAGAACAAGGGTTGATGTGGATGCGGAGTAATCAGAACCTTCACAACATTGTTGGTGGGAATGTAAAATGATGTAGCCACTTTGGAAAAAAGTTTGTCAGTTCCTCAAAAAGTTAAGTATAGAATTACCCTATGACCTAGCAATTCCACTTTTAGACATAAACCCAGGAGAACTGAAAACATATGTTTACACAAACACTTGTACACAAATGTTCATAGAAACATTATTCATAATAGATAAAAAATGGCACAACCTGGGGTGCCTGGGTGGCTCAGTCAGTTAAGCATCTGACTTCAGTTCAGGTCATGATCTCAGGGTCCTGGGATCAAGCCCCGCATTGGGGCTTCTGCTGAGCAGGGAGTCTACTTCTCCCTCTCCTGCTTTTCCTGCTTGTGCTTGCTCTCTCTCAAATAAATAAATAAATAAATAAATAAATAAATAAATAAATAAAATCTTTAAAAAAATGGAACAACCCAAATGTCCAACAATTGATGAATGGATTAAAAAAATGTATATCCATACAATGGAATATTATGCAGCCTTAAAAAAAGAATGAAGCAACCAATTCATTGCTACAGTGTGAATAAAGCTTAAAAACATCGTGCTAAATGAAAGAAGTCAGACACAAAAGGCCACATATTCTATGATTCCAATTGTATGAAATGTCCAGAATAGAGAAATCCATAAAGACAAGTTAGATTAGTGGTTGCCAGAGGCTGAGCGGAAGAGGGAATGGGGTGTGACTACTAACAGGTACAGAATTTGGTTTTGGGGTGCTAAAAAATGTGCAGTAGATAGTGCTAATGGTTACACGTTGTGAATATACTATCACTGAATTGTACATTTTAAAAGAGTGGATTTTATAATAAGTGAATTATATTTCAATTAAAAAAAAAAAAGGAAATTCCAAGAAACTGCCACATGATGACTAAATGTAATATAGTATCCTGGAAAGGATCCTGAAATAGAAAAAGGACATTAGGAAGAAATAAAGGAAATCTTTTTTTTTTTTTTAAGATTTTATTTATTTATTTCAGAGAGAGAGAGAATGAGAGATAGAAAGCACGAGAGGGAAGAGGGTCAGAGGGAGAAGCAGACTCCCTGCTGAGCAGAGAGCCCGATGTGGGACTCGATCCCGGGACTCCAGGATCGTGACCTGAGCCGAAGGCAGTCGCTTAACCAACTGAGCCACCCAGGCGCCCAGAAATAAAGGAAATCTTAATAAAGTGTGGATTATAGTTAATAGTAATGTATCAATATTGGTTCATTAATTGTGGCAAATGTACCATACTAATGTAAGATGTTGATAATAGGGGAAGTTGGGTGTAAGGTATACAGGAATTCTCTATATTATCTTTGCAGTTTTTCTTTACCTTTAAAATTGTCCTAAAATAAAAAGTTGATTAAAAAAAATGCTCAGCAGATACTTATGTAGTAATGTAGTAATCTGATATGTGGATGTAGAGACAGACAACATGTAGTCCATTATGCAGGTTGCTCTCTGGGCATAAGGGAAGGATAAGACAAATACAGGTTTAAAAAGGAGAGTAGATGTCAGAAATCAAGAAAAACAAGCAGGGGCGCCTGGGTGGCTCAGTTGGTTAGGTGTCTGCCTTCAGCTCAGGTCACGATCTACGGTGGTAGGATAGAACTAGGTGTCAGGCTCCCAGCTCAGCAGTGGGTCTGCTTCTCCCTCTGCCCCTCCCCCTGCTTGTGCTTGCTCTCACTCTCTCTCAGATAAATAAATAAAAGATCTTAAAAAAAAAAAAAAAGGAAAACAATGCAATGGGGCTTAAGGGAGAGAGCCTATCAGGTTGAGGGAGTGAGAGGTGGGCACGGAGATGGTTCTTGAAGATGGGAGGGGTCTGGATAGGCAGAGATGGAGTGGAACATACCAGGGAATGCTTCTAGGGCATCTCACAGGGTTTAGACCTGGAAACCGGGGGGCCGCAAGGCCTCGTGCAGTTGAGCTGGACCATGGGGTTGGTTTGAGAATAGTGAGGACATCTCCTTTAGACCGGAAAGAAGGGGTCTTATTGCTTAACCTTCTGCTGGTGACTGCAGAGCTCTTTTCTCTTTGGTCTTTGTTTTAAGGCTGCCTGCTCCAGGGTCCTAGAGCATCTGAACTATCACTGTTGAAAGATTCAGCCTGCCTCACTCTGTCATCCTATTTCAGATTGGTCTATGGCATTCTGATTTCCCAGCTAATTTTTATACCAAGAAAGAAAAATAAACTTGACTCCTCCAGGCCCATTTTCATTTACCCCTCCCGCCTCTGAACAAGTTTCAGGTTGCAGAAAGCAAGCGGTTTCAGGGAACTGAGCACACAGCGGGAACTGGCTGCTGTTGTATTTGTAGTTGGTCTCCAGAGCAGTTTGTGCCTGGCAACAGGCTCCTACAGTTGTTCTCTGTCTCTGAGGTTGGGCACATGCTGGTGGCGCTCTCTCTGGGAGTGATGCCTGAGGCAGTCTAGGCGAGCCATGCCCAGGGACTTGGTGTCTGAGACTACTTCCTTTGCACCTTGGCCTCCCTCCTCCTTCTTGTACCGAATGATTTGTTCTTATCTCCTTTACTTCTCCTGCCTCTAACCCAGCTGCCCAAGCAGAGCCTAAGGAGAATGCCCTGGGGTGGAGGGCCTCAGCCCTCACTCTGCAAAGTCAGGCCACACTGAAACCTGACACAGAGTGGCCACCCAAGCCTAGGACCTTTGCAGGGTCACCTCTCCTGCCCTCACTGGCCAGTGTCAGAACATAGGAGCTATTTAGAATCAAAGTTTTAAGTCTATTTGTGGATGCCCCGTATTAACCCATACTTCTTTTTTTTTTTTTTTTAAGATTTTATTTATTTATTTGACAGAGAGACACAGCGAGAGAGGGAACACAAGCAGGGGGCGTGGGAGAGGGAGAAGCAGGCTTCCTGCCGAGCAGGGAGCCTGATGTGGGGCTCGATCCCAGGACCCTGGGACCATGACCTGAGCCGAAGGCAGATGCTTAACGACTGAGCCACCCAGGCGCCCCAACCCATACTTCTTAGAAATACTTTTTTAAAAAATTTAAATTCAATCAGCCAACCTACAGTACATCATTAATTTCAGATGTAGAGTTCAGTAATTCATCAGTTGCATGTAACACCCAGTGCTCATCACATCATGTGCCCTCCCCAATGCCCATCACCCAGTTACTCCATCCACCCACCCACCTCCCCTCCAGCAACCCACAGTTTGTTTACTTTAGTTAAGAGTCTCTCATGGTTTTTCTCCCTCTCTGATTTCTTTCCATTCTGTTTTCCCTCCCTTCCCCTATGATCCTCAGCACTGTTTCTTATATTCCACAGAAACCATATGATAATTGTCTTTCTCTGATTGACTTATTTCGCTCAGCATAATACCTTCCAGTTCCATCCACATCGATGTAAATGGCAAATATTCACCCTTTCTGATGGCTGAGTAATCTCCCATTGTGTGTGTATACCACATCTCTTTTATCCATTCATCTGTCAGTGGACATCTCAGCTCTTTCCATAGTTTGGCTATTGTGGACATTGCTGCTATAAACATTGGGGTGCAGGTGCCCCTTCGTATCATTACATTTGTATCTTTGGGGTAAATACCTAGTAGTGCAATTGCTGGGTCGTAGGGTAGCTCTATTTTTAACTTCCTGAGGAAGCCCCATACTGTTTTCCAGAGTGGCTGCACCAGCTTGCATTCCCACCAACACTGTAAGAGGGTGCCCCTTTCTCCGCATCCTAACCAACATTTGTTGTTTCCTGACTTGTTAATTTTAGCCATTCTGACTAGTGTGAGGTGGTATCTCATTGTGGTTTTGATTTCTATTTCCCTGATGCCGAGTGATGTGGAGAATTTTTTCCTGTGTCTGTTGGCCATTTGTATGTATTCTCTGGAAAAATGTTCATGTCTTCTACCCATTTATTGACTGGAGTATTTGTTTTTTTGGGTGTTGAGGTTGAGTTTGATAAGTTCTTTATAGATTTTGGATACTAGCCCTTTATCTGATATGTCATTTGCAAATATCTTCTCCCATTCCATAGGTTGCCTTTTAGTTTTGTTGACGGTTTTCCTTGCTGTTCAAAAGCCTGGGCTGCAAGAGTGGTTCAACATTCACAAATTAATCAATGTGATACATCGCACTAATAAAATAAAGGACAAGAACCATATGATCCTCTCAATTGATGCAGAAAAAACATTTGACAAAATACAGCATCCTTTCTTGATTAAAACTCTCCACAGTGTAGGGATAGAGGGAACATACCTCAATATCATAAAAGCCATCTATGAAAAGCCCAGAGTGAATATCATTCTCTATGGGGAAAAACTGAGAGCTTTTCCCCAAGGTCAGGAACACAACAGGGATATCCACTCTCAACACTGTTATTTGACATAGTACTGGAAGTCCTAGCCTCAACAATTAGACAACAAAAAGAAGTGAAAGGCATTCAAATTGGCAAAGAAGAAGTCAAAGTCTCACTCTTTTCAGATGACATGATACTTTGTATGGAAAACCCAAAAGACTCCACCCCAAAATTGCTACAACTCATACAGGAATTCAGCAACGTGGCAGGATATAAAATCAATGCACAGAAATTAGTTGCATTTTTATACACTAGCAGTGAGAAAGAAGAAAGAGAAATTAAGGAATTGATCCCATTTACAACTGCACCAAAAACCATAAGATACCTAGGAGTAAACCTAACCAAAGAGGTAAAGGATCTGTACTCTAAAAACTACAGAACACCTATGAAAGAAATTGAGGAAGACACAAAGAAATGGAAAAATATTCCATGCTCATGGATTGGAAGAATAAATATTGTTAAAATGTCTACGCTACCCAGAGCAATCTACACATTCAATGCAATCCCTATCAAAATACCATTGACATTTTTCGCAGAGCTGGAACAAATAATCCTAAAATTTGTATGGAACCAGAAAAGACCCCAAATAGCCAGAGGAATGTTGAAAAAGAAAACCAAAGCTGGTGGCATCACAATGCCCGACTTCAAGCTCTATTACAAAGCTGTCATCATCAAGACAGTATGGTACTGGCGCAAAACCAGACACATAGATCAATGGAACAGCATAGAGAGCCCAGAAATGGACCCACAACTGTATACTCAACTGATCTTCGACAAAGCAGGAAAGAATATCCAGTGGAAAAAAGACAGTCTCTTCAACAAACGATGTTGGGAAAATTGGACAGCTACATGCAGGAGAATGAACCTGGACCATTTTCTTAGACTATACACAAAGATAAACTCAAAATGGATAAAAGACCTAAATGTCAGATGGGAATCCATCAAAATCCTAGAGGAGAACACAGGCAACAACTTCTGTGACCTCAGCGGCAGCAACTTTTTGCTAGACACATCTCCAAAGGCAAGGGAAACAAAAGCAAAAATGAACTATTGGGACTTCATCAAGACAGAAATAGTTTTTTTTTTTAAGATTTTATTTATTTGACAGAGAGAGAGACAGAGGTAGGGAACACAAGCCGGGGGAGCGGGAGAGGGAGAAGCGGGCTTCCCGCTGAGCAGGGAGCCCGATGCGGGGCTCGATCCCAGGACCCTGAGATCATGACCTGAGCCGAAGGCAGACGCTTAATGACTGAACCACCAGGCACCTCAAAATAGAAATACTTTTTAATGACATCGTCCCTCCTCCCCCTAATTTACACAAGTAAACTTTGGTGTAAAAAGCGACCCTTAGAAAACACAAAGAAACACAAAAACCTTAGAAAAGCACAAAGAGTGAAAAATAACTTATCATTGTTAGTGTTTTGTGAATCCCCTTTTAGTCATTTGCGTGCATATACATACAAACAAAAACTGGGTCATGGAGTGAGCTGTAGTCTGCACCCTCCCTCCTTTCTATGTAGTGCATGGTGAACATTCTCCTATGATAGCCAATGCTCCTCTAAAATACGATTGTAATTGCCCTGTAGTATTCTATGGTATGAATATGCCACAGTATCCTTGCCCGATCCCCTACTTTATTTTACACACACATTGTCACTCAAACGGATGGCTGTTTTCTTAGGATAAAGCCCTGCAAATGGTATTGCTGTATCAAAGAGCACACTCATCCTCAAAACCTTATTATGGCCAAATCTTTTCCTGGAAGGCTAGCTCCAAAGCACACTACCTCCAGCTACGTATGAGACTCACTTTCTCACCTGGGCATTATCATTTCTTTGAATCATTGCAAATTCTACGGTAGTGAAAAATAGAATTGTATGTTCCTTCTAATTTATACTTCCAAATAACAGGAGGGATGAATATCTCTTCACATAGGTCATTTGTACTTCTCCTTTTCTGATTTCTCACAGAAATAGTATAATGTATGGACTGTTTTGTTTCCTGGAGTAAATGCATTACCCAACCCAAGGAACTATATTATGACATCACAGATAATAAAAGTGAGAGCACCTTGTCATAAATTCTGGATAAAGGCAAATGGTCTCTGGGTGTTTGCTTTTAATTGATAAAACTCATTTGTCCATATTTTAGCTCACAATCCCAAAACACTTTCCAGATCCCAGTTAAACTTGTTAAAAGACTTTTGAGGTACTTGTTACAGGAGTAACAACTCAGCAACTCCTGACCCACCAACCTCATCTCCAGCTTGGTAGTGATGCGAGAAAAACAATCTGAACTCAAGTACCTGATTGTTAACCTATTCGTATATTTTGCTTATTTTTCTATTAACAGACTCTATATTTATCTTTCTTTTATTGGTTTGTCATTCTTTGAAGAAATTGCAAATGTTCCTCTGAGGAAAACAGGTTACAGAAAAGCTGATTATAACAAGACACCATGTGTCTAAAACACACATATTCTTATAGAAGGTCTAGAATGAAATAACTAAATTATTAACAATTCTGCCTGGGGGTGCCTGGGGGGCTCAGTTGGTTAAGCATCTGCCTTTGGCTCAGGTCATGATCTTGGGGTCCTGGGATTGAGCCCCGCATTGGGCTCCCTGCTCAGTGGGGAGCCTGCTTCTCCCTCTCCCTCTACCCCTCCTCCCCACTCCTGCTCTCTCTCTCTCTCTCTCTCAAAAACAAATAAATACATACATACATACATACATAAATAAAATCTTCTTTAAAAACCCCACAATTCTGCCTGAGAAGTAGGATTTTGAATGATATTTCTTTAAACATTTTTGCTTACATGTACTTTCTATTTTTTTTTTGCAATAGATTGAAAAAAATAGTGTCCCCAATTTCTTGCATCATGGTGACATCTAGCACCCACTCCCATCTGGCAGCACACAGGGACCTCAATGTCTATGACCAAAAGACATGAGTAGGTAATTAGCCACAAAAGGAGAAACACAATGGCCAATATGAAGAGGTATTTATTCTCACAACTAATTAGAACATACAATTCCATTTTCACCTATAGGATTGGCAAAGGTTCCAAGAAATGACCATGTCTAATGTTGGCAAGTGGGTGGAGAAGTAGGCATTCTCATATGCTGACGGGGAAATACACTCTGGCGTGAGATCTGGAAGTCAATTCGGCAGTAACATATCACTTTTTGAACATATGTATGTATCCGTGTATTCATTTACGGCCAATTCAACTATCTGGCTTCGCATGTCAATCTGTGATGGTGTTGTCCATTATTGGTTTAAGACTTACTAAGGGGTGGAACTATATCATTTCATGCAACCCTCTGACCAAATAGATACTTCAAAAGTGCTTTGGAGGGTGATTATGGTGATAAAATAAATAATTTATCATCCTGAATTTATGAGCAGTCATCAGTCGTTGGCTGAAAGCCTACTCAATGCTACGTGCCTTGCTCAGTGCCTTGCTAGAAGAATAAGGTGAGGTTGCTGTTCTCAGAGCTGAACTAGAGTCAGGACAAAGCTCAGTAACAGAATGGGGAAGCATGCATGTAAGCTCAATTGTGAAGTGGAAACTTAAGGGCTCAGCAATCAGCCAACTCATACTCATCCATGCAGAAGTAATGAGTGAGGACCCAGGTAGGAGGAGCTCACATCTCATTTCCACTGCTCACACCACCCTCCTCCTGCATCCATGCTCTGATGAACGCTTACCACTTAGCACAGCTGGTGCATCTGAGTGGGCCTGGTCTCCCTGCAGGCATGAGCTCTTTCAAAGTGCACTCCAGGGCAACCCAGACCGTTGATGAGGGAAAATGTCTCTGTGTAGAAATAGTCCAGGTGATCACTGTAGAAGGAATGACAGAGTTAGAAACTGACCTTCTTATAAAACCTTAATGGAATAGTGGGTCTAGGAATTGATTGCCGGGGGCAGCTAATCAGAAGGGACATCTAGTCATTAAATGCCCCCAGTGGAGGGGCGCCCTGGTGGCTCAATTGGTTGAGCAACTGCCTTCGGCTCAGGTCATGATCCCAGAGTCCTGGGATCGAGTCCTGCATCAGGCTCCCCCTGCTCTGCGGGGAGCCTACTTCTCCCTCTGCCTGCCACTCCCCCTGCTTGTGCATACTCTCTCTCTCTGTCAAATAAATAAATAAATAAATAAATAAATAAATAAATAAATAATCTTTAAAATAAATAAATAAATAGATGCCCCCAATGGAAATATGAAACGCCACCTATGAAATATTCCTGCCAAAAAAAAACCACCCCCAAGATAAAAACCAAAACTCAAAGCAGATCAGGCCTCTAATCTAACATTTGATTTATGGGAAGTCGGAAGAAGAACAGGTTAAATGATACTACAAGAATTCAATCAGAAAAATTCAAAACGGGGGAACTCTTCAGAAAAACTTACCTTATTCTTCAACAAGTAACAAGGGGGAAGATGAGAGGGAAGAGGAACTTTAAGTTAAAAAAGAAACTTAAGGACCACCTGGGTGGCCCAGTCGCTTAAGGGTCTGCCTTCGGCTCAGGGCATGATCCCAGGGTCCCCCTGCTCAGCGGGGAGCCTGCTTCTCCCTCTCCCACTCCCCCTGCTTGTGTTCTCTCTCTCACTATGTCTCTCTCTGTCAAATAAATAAATAAAATCTTTAAAAAAAAGAAAAGCCATATCAGTTAAACACAATACATGGCCCTTGCATGGATCCTGATTTAAACAAACCAGTTATTTTAATATATACATATATTAATATATATTTAATATACTATATTGTATACTATAATAAATATATTAATATATTATAAATATAATTTATATCTTATATAAGTATATTTTTAATATAATATATATGATATAATCAGGGACATTTACTACTAAGGGGGATATTTGATATTAAGAATTATTGGTAAATTTAGCAGGCATAATAACGTTACTGTGGTTTTGTAAGCCCTCCCCCACCTCACCACCCTGCTTTTTAGAGGCACAAACTTCAATATTTACAGAAGGTAAAGGCCAAAAAGGCTGGCGATGGAAAGGGAGATGAGAAAACATGAGTAGGTACCAGTGCTCCTAAACCACCAGATGTGATGGCAGGCTGACTGAGGTCCCGTCCACTTCCCCAGCCTTTCCTTTTGCAACAAGCGCAGACTAAAGCAGGCGGTGAGAAGGTTAAACAGACAAAACATACCCTCAAGAAAAAGAAAACAGTAACAAGATACAGTAAAGCCATCAAGCGCAGACAACTGGAATCCACTTCAGCCTGAGCCAGCAGCCCAGTCAGGCCTCATGTGGATGCGCTGCGGGCTCAGAGCCATTTCCTGCTTCGGGGACTGTGTTCTTTTGTGTGGCTTCTTGGAGCCGCCTGACTGCATAACTATGCTGGTATCTACCCCAACACTGCCACTTAACGGGGATAATTATCTCCTTCTCCATACGCACCCTATTCCCTTCACACACATCCCTTATCATGCCACGATAATCACACACTGATGCAGATGTAAAAGGCACAAATGGAACATTTGCTTGAGGACTCAAGAGTCTTGTGTCATTGCACACAAAGGATAAAGTGAGGAGGAGCCCTGACTGTCATCACAGGACTCACACTGGTACATGTACCCATTAAAGAACAATTGGGTGGATTTTTAGAGCTAACATTTTTTTCTACTAGTTCTCATAGCAAACCAGGAAGAGTGGTAGTTATAGATGCTGGCTTTTCAAGTCAGGACCCTGAGATAGAGAGCTGTTGTTACCAGTCTAGGACTGGTAACTTTATCTTATGAAATCATTCGTTTATTGATTCACAAACCAACACTTACTGTGTATCTGTTGTGTTAGCTTCTGAGAATACTCCCATTACAAGGCAGACATGGTCTGTGCCCTTCCACATGGCTGGAGCTTCTTCTGGCAGAGGGTGGAATGAGAGGGAGTTAGCAGGGACCAGATGGTTTGTGCTTTGTAGGTTGTAGCATGAAGTTTGGATTATGTCTAATTGGATGGGAATCTAATGGAGGATTTTAGGCAAAGGAGTGACATGATCCAATTTATGTTTGAAAAGATTGTTCCAGCTACTGTGTGGAAGATGGGCTGGGGTTGGGGGTGGGAAGATGGAGAAGGGAGGCTGGAGGTCAATTAGAAGTTATAGAGGTGGCCCAGGACAGGGACGGTGGTGAGTCGGACTAGGGATGGTATTCTGGATAAGGTAGAGTTGGCAGGATTTGCTGATGGATTGGCTGTTGGGGATGAGAAAAGAGACAGCAAGGAAACCTCTAAACTTTTTGCCCTGAGCAATTGGATGTTTGGTATTTCCATAGGGGGGAGTGGATGAAGAACAGGTTGAGGGAGAAATGTTCAATTGCTATTTTGGACTGTTAAGTTTGAGATGTCAATCTGTCATCCCTTTGGAGATGAGTTGGCCTTTGGATAGAGAGATCTGGAGCTCTGGGGACAGATCTGGGAGTAAATGGCTCTGGGACTGGTTAAGATGACCTAAGTAGAGTGAAACTAGAGAAGATACAGGATGAGCAGTAGGGCGCTCTACACATAAGAGGGCACGGAGCAGGAGCAAACAAACTGTGGCAAATCCCTCCTGTGCTCCAACAGCTCAACTCGGTTTCAGAACATGCGATGAGCCAGTGCAGTAAGAAGAAAAACATGAGGGGTGCAGGCGGAAAAGTCATGGCAGACGAGAAAAAAAGTCTGCCATGAAGTAGGGAGTGGGCAGCTGCGTAGAAATGCTGCAGAGAGAACCAATAAGACACCCACGGAGAGGTGACTGTCAGATTTGGGAACACTGAGGTCAACTGTGCAGGCTCCACGTGTGGAGCCCCTTGATGAAGGCCAGGTAGAGAAAGGCTGGTGAGAAAGTGGAGACCAAGCCTCTGGCCAATGCATGGTGTGCCCTGACGGGAAAGAAAGAAATGGTGCAGTAGCGAGGGGAAGACGTAGGGTCAAGGCAGGAAGTGCAGTTTTCGTGTTGGGTTGTTTGGGTTTTGGGCTTTAGCAATAAGCGATAACAGAACCGTTCTGTATGCTGACACAGCTGATCTCATAGAGGGAGGAAAACTGACAATTCAGGAGGGAGAGGGATACTTGTAGGAGCTGAGAACTGAGGGACAGGAAGCACAGGGAAGAGGCATCTGTCATCGCAGGAGGGAAAGCAGAAGGTAGGATGTTCTTTCTCCAAGTTCTTCCGAGTCTCCCAGATGCCCAGAAGCCCCTTGTGTGTGCAACACTTGAACGAAGCCCAATCTCTGAATTGTCAATAGAAGAAACCAGAGAGCAAAAATTCTCAGCCCAGAGGAGTGCATAGCTAGTGATGGACTTTCCGACACCACATAGGCGAGACATAGCTGGGCTGTGAAGAGTGTCTTTTTGGTTTCCCTGAAGCCACACTTTTTTGGGTGATCATCTACTCCATTTAGGTACAAGACCAGCCATGAAAGTTGTATCATTTTTTTCCCATAGGATCCCTTAACCAAGTCATGGGTCCTCGAGCATTAAAAGTAACAGCACCTGAGCCCTGAGCCAGCCCCTCCTCTGTAGATTTTATTTTATGCCCTGGGGTTGTATTTTAAGAGTAAGTTTGGGGCACCTGGGTGGTGCAGTCTGTTAAGTGTCTGACTCTTGGTCTCAGCTCAGGTTGTGACCTCAGGGTCATGAGAGGGAGCCCCGTGTGGGGCTCCATGCTCCGTGCAGTGTCTGCTTGAGATTCTCTCTCCCTCTGCCCCTCACACCTTGTGCTCTCTCCCTCTAAAACAAACAAATAAATCTTAAAAAAAAAAAAAAAAGACTAAGTTCATTGCTCTTTTAGAATTTACTCCCAGGGGCACCCAAGTGGCTCAGTCGGTTAAGCGTCTGCCTTTGGCTCAGGTCAGGATTCTGTTGTCCCAGGATCAAGCCCTGCATGGGGGGGGGAGGGGGGCGGTCTCTGCTCTCAGCAGGGAGCTTGCTTCTCCTTCTCCCTCTGCCCCTCCCCTGCTCGTGCTCTCCCTCTCTCTCTCTCTCTCTCTCTCAAATAAATAAAAGAATTGATTCCCAGGGGAAAGACTGTCTCTCCTAAAAATGTACTGTGATTACTTTCATGAGAATACAAGAATATGTGTCCTATCGTGGTTTCTTCTTTTTCTTTTGCTGCAAGAAATCACAGAAATAAATGTAATGCTTAATCATGAGAACTCAGAGTTTTGGTTTCTCAGGTTTATATTTTCTATTTTTACATCTTTGTGTTAGTTGTAACTTTTCTTTTGTTTCTTTTTTAATTTTTTTTTTTTTACTTTGAAATAATGGCAGATTCACATGTAGTTGTAAGAAATTATACAGAGGCATCCTGTGAACTCTTTACCTGGTTTCTCCCGATGGTATCATCTTGCAAAATTATAGTACAGTTTCACAACCAGGATATTGATATTGACCCAGTCAAGATACAGGACGTGCCATTGCTCCAAGAATGCCTCATGTTACCCTTTTATAGCCACATACTTGTCTCTTGTCCCACCCTGTCCTTAACCTCTGATAACCACTATTCTGGTCTCCATTTCTATAATTTTGTCATTTCAAGAATGTTATATACAGGGATGCCTGGGGGGCTCAGTTGGTTGAGTGTCTGCCTTTAGCTCAGGTCATGATCCCAGGGTCCTGGGATCGAATCCCACATCGGGCTCCTTGCTCAGCAGGGAGCCTGCATCTCCCTCTGCCTGCCTCTCTCACTCTCTCTCGGACAAATAAATAAATAAAATCTTTTAAAAAAAAGGATGTTGGGGCGCCTGGGTGGCTCAGTCGTTAAGCATCTGCCTTCGGCTCAGGTCATGATCCCAGGGTCCTGGGATCGAGCCCCACATCGGGCTCCCTGCGCGGCAGGAAGCCTGCTTCTCCCTCTCCCACTCCCCCTGCTTGTGTTCCCTCTTTTGCTGTGTCTCTCTCTGTCAAATAAATAAATAAAATCTTTTTAAAAAAATCTATAAAAAAAAAAAAGAATGTTAGGGCGCCTGGGTGGCTCAGTCAGTTAAGCGGCTGCCTTCGGCTCAGGTCATGGTCCCAGGGTCCTGGGATCGAGTTCCGCATTAGGCTCCCTGCTCAGTGGAGGGCCTGCTTCTCCCTCTCCCTCTGCCTGCCTCTCTGCCTACTTGTACTCTCTATCTCTCTGTCAAATAAATAAATAAAATCTTTTTTTAAAAAGTAAATAAAAATAAAAAAATTTAAAAAAGAATGTTATATACATTATGTAACTTTCTGGCTTTTTTCACTCAACACAATTTTCTGGAAATTCATCCAAGTTGCTGTATTAATAATTTATTCCTTTTTATCGATGAGTAGTATTCTGTGATGTGGGTGTAACAGTTTATTTTTTATTTTTTTAATTTTATTTATTTATTTTAATTTTTTTAAAGATTTTATTTATTTGAGAGAGAGAATGAGAGAGAGAGAGAGAGCATGAGAGTGGGGAGGGTCAGAGGGAGAAGCAGACTCCCCGCTGAGCAGGGAGCCCGATGTGGGACTTGATCCTGGGACGCCAGGATCATAACCTGAGCCGAAGGCAGTCGCTTAACCAACTGAGCCACCCAGGTGCCCGTAAATTTTATTTATTTATTTTAGAACTAGAGATATAGAGAGAGAGCTGGTAGGAACAGAGGGAGAGGGACAAGCAGACTCTGTGCTAAGCACAGAGCCTAACATGGGCTCGATCCCACGACCCTAAGATCGTGACCTGAGCCAAAATCAAGAGTCAGACGATTAACCGACTGAGCCACCCAGGCACTCCACACGGTTTGTTTAATTCATCCTTTGAAGGACATCTGGGTCATTTCCAGTTTGGAGGCTATTACTAATAAAGCTGCTACAAACATTCATGTACAGATTTTTATGTGAACATATGTTTTCATTTCTCTGAGCTTATATCTTTTATAGTGAATTGTAGTAGATCTTTTCTGTGAACGAATAGTATATAATCATCAATAAACAAAGACCATCTACTTTCTTCTTTGTCTCGTGATTGTTATTAGCATGCTATTACCCTTCATCTTCACAGCCTCCCAGTCTCTGAATCCTCCTGTGGCCTGGAAAAAAGCAGATGAAACTTGGAAGAGTTACATAATTTGTTTGTGGGTCAAGTGGAGCCTGAATTCGGGTATATGTTCTCAACTCCTGGCTTTTATATGAAAACCCTGCAATTCTTGGGATGCCTGGATGGCTTAGTTGGTTAAGCAGCTGCCTTTGGCTCAGGTCATGATCCGGGGACCCTGGGATCAAACCCGACATCAGGCTCCCTGCTCAGCAGGGAGTCTGCTTCTCCCTTTCCCTCCCCCTGCCCCCACTCCTGCTCTCTGTCTCTCGCCCCTCTCTCTCTCTCTGCTCACTCTCCCTCTCAAATAAATACATAAATCTTATTTTTTTTTAAAGATTTTATTTATTTATTTGAGAGAGAGAGAGAGAATGAGAGATAGAAAGCACGAGAGGGAAGAGGGTCAGAGGGAGAAGCAGACTCCCTGCTGAGCAGGGAGCCCGATGTGGGACTCGATCCTGGGACTCCAGGATCATGACCTGAGCCGAAGGCAGTCGCTTAACCAACTGAGCCACCCAGGCGCCCTAAATACATAAATCTTAAAAAAAAAAAAAAAGAAAAAAGAAAACCACTGCAATTCTTAAGATATAGTTTATTTTTGCTTTTCTTTCCAGGATCCTGGACTATAGCAACCATGTTGGTTTCAAGTTGCTTGCTTAGGAAAGGCTCAGAGTTGTGGTTGGGCGTTATTTCATGTGTGTAAGCAATCAAAACAAAAGTCCTAACAGAAGTGGAAGTACAGTTGACTTCTACACCTACTTCAATCTGGACATAACATTTGAAATTAAGATAATCACTTCATGAAACCATGGTTTATACAAATCTCTGCTAGAAAGAATACTCAATTCAGAGAAAGAGACAGAATGAATCCACCATGAAACCCAAGCCATACATTTTTGTGGAAGCCACATCTGACAAACATCAATGGAGGAATAGAGGATGGGAAAGTATGTGCACCTGTTTGTTTTCAGGGATCTAAAGTGAGACACATGACCACAATGCTATGAAACTTAAAGTCAACCACAAGAAAAAATTTGGAAAGACCACAAATACATGGTAATTAAAGAACATCCTACTAAAGAATGAATGGGTTAACCAGGAAATTAAAGAAGAAATTAAAAAAAAAACTTGGAAACAAATGAAAATGAAAACATAACTGTTCAAAACCTTTGTGATGCAGCAAAGGTGGTCCTAAGAGGAACGTATATAGCAGTATAGGCCTACCTCAAGAAGCAAGAAAAGTCTTAAGTATACAACCTAACCTTACACCTAAAGGAGAAAGAAAAGGAACAACAAATAAAGCCGAGAGCCAGCAGAAAAAGGGAAATAATAAAGATTAGAGCAGAAATAAATGATATAGAAACAGAGAAAAAAAAAAAAACCCAGTAGAACAGATCAACAAAACTAAGAGCTGGTTCTTTGAAAGAATTAATAAAATTGATAAACCCCTAACCAGACTTATCAAAGAGAGAGAGAGAGAGAAAGGACCCAAATAACTAAAATCACGAATAAGAGAGGAAAGATCATAACCACCACCATGGAAATACAAACAATTATAAGAGAATATTATGAACAGTTATATGCCAACAAACTGGGCAATCTGGAAGAAATGGACAAATTCCTATACAAACTACCAAAACTGAAACAGGAAGAAAGAAAATTTGAACAGACCCATAACCAGCAAAGAAACTGAATCAGTAATTAAAATCTCCCAACAAACAAAAGTCCAGGGCCAGATGGCTTCACAGGCGAATTCTACCAGACATTTAAAGAAGAGTTTATACCTATTCTCAAACTGTTCCAAAAAATAGAAATGGAAGGAAAACTTCCAAACTCATTCTACAAGGCCAGCAGTACCTTGATTCCAAAACCAAAGACCCCACTAAAGGAGAATTACGGGTCAATATCCCTGATGAATATGGATGAAAAAAATTCTCAAGAAGATACTAGCAGGAGAGGAAGAATGAAGGGGAGTAAGTCAGAGGGGGAGACGAACCAGGAGAGATGATGGACTCTGAAAAACAAACTGAGGGTTCTAGAGGGGAGGAGGGTAGGGGGATGGGTTAGCCTGGTGATGGGTATTAAAGAGGGCACATTCTGCATGGAGCACTGGGTGTTATGAACAAACAATGAATCATGGAACACTACACCAAAACAAATGATGTAATATATGGTGATTAACATAACAATAAAAAATTAAAAAAAAAAAGAAGATACTAGCAAATCGAACCCAACAGTACATTAAAAGAATTATTCTCCACAATCAAATGAGATTTATTCCTGGGCTGCAGGGGTGGTTCAGTATTTGCAAATCAATCAGTGTGACACATCACATTAATAAAAGAAAGGATAAGAACCATATGATCCTCTTAATAGATGTATAAAAAGCATTTGAGAAAATACAGCACCCATTCTTGATAAAAAACCCTCAACAAAGTAGGTATAGATGGAACATACCTCAACATCATAAAGGCCATATATGAAAGACTCACAGCTAATATCATCTTCAATGGAGAAAAACTGAGAGCTTTTCCTTTATGGTTAAGAACAAGACAGAAATGTCCACTCTCACCGTTACTATTTAACATAGTATTGGAAGTCTTAGCCTCAGTAATCAGACAACAAAAGGAAATAAGAGGCATCCAAATCAGCAAGGAAGAAGTCAAACTTTCACAACTTGCAGACAACATGATACTCTATGTAGAAAACCCAAAGATCCCACCAAAAAATGGCTTGAACTAATACATGAATTCAGCAAAGTCGCAGGATATAAAATCAGTGTACAGAAATCTGTTGCATTTCTACATACCAATAATGAAGCCCCCACAGGAAAAAAAAATCAAGGAATTGATCCCATTTAAAAAAAACCATAAGATACCTAGGTATAAACCTAACCAAAGAGGTCAAAGATGTGTACTCTGAAAACTATAGAACACTTATGAAAAAAATTAAAGAGGACACAAAGAAATGGAAAAACATTCCGTGCTCACGGATTGGAAGAACAAACATTGTGAAAATGGGTGTACTACCCAAAGCAATCTACACATTTAATGCAATCCCAATCCCTATCAAAATACCACCAGCATTTTTCACAGAGCTAGAACAAACAATCCCAGAATTTGTATGGAACCACAAAAGACACTGATAGCTAAAGTAATCCTGGAAAAGAAAAAGCAAAGCTGGAGGCATCAGGATTCTGGACTTCCTGTTGTATTACAAAGCTGTAGTGATCAGGACAGTATGGTACCGGCACAAAAACATACATAGATCAGTGGAACAGAAGAGAGAACCCAGAAATGGACCCTCAACTCTATGCTCAACTCATCTTTGACAAAGCAGGAAGGAATATCCAACGAAAAAGTCTCTTCAACAAATGGTGTTGGGAAAACTGGACAGCCACATGCAGAAGCATGAAACTGGACCATTTCCTTACACCACACACAAAAATTAATTCAAAATGGGTGAGAGACCTAAATGTGAGACAGGAGTCCATCAGAATCCTAGAGGAGAACACAGGCAGAAACCTCTTTGGCCTCAGCCGCAGCAACTTCTTACTAGACAAAATGAAGTCAACCACAAGAAAAAAGGGAAGGCAAGGAAAACAAACGCAAAAATGGGGGACTATTGGTACATCATCAAGATAAAAACCTTCTGCACAGCAAAGGAAACAACCAACAAAACTAAAAGGCAACCTACGGAACGGGAGAAGATATTTGCAAATGACGTATCTGATAAAGGGTTAGTATGCAAAACCTATAAAGAACTTATCAAACTCAACACCCCAAAAACAAATAATCCAGTCAAGAAATAGGCAGAAGATATGAATGGACATTTTCCAAAGAAGACATGCAGATGGCTAACAGATACATGAAAATATGCTCAACATCACTCATCCTCAGAGAAATACAAATCAAAAGCACAATGATATATCACCTCACACCTGTCAGAATGGCTAAAATTAACAGGAAATAACAGATGTTGGCGGGGATGTGGAGAAAGGAGAACCCCTCCTACACTGTTGGTGGGAATGCAAGCTGGTGCAGCCCCTCTGGAAAACAGTATGGAGGTTCCTCAAAAAGTTAAAGATAGAGCTACCCTACAATCCAGAAATTGCATTGCTAGGTATTTCCTCAAAGGATATAAAAATACAGATTTGAAGGGGTACATGCACCCTGATGCCTATAGCAGTGTTAGCAACAATGGCCATGTGCCCCTTTGAATCTAAATAATCACGAGATGATGTACCAAGTGCAAACCAAAGTTTGCAAGTGGCGGTGGTGACAGCAACAGCCTCCAGTGAGGGGGGTGGCAGCAGTAGGGGGCACATTGGACTGGTTCAGCGGTGTGGCCTTGCCTGTGGACGTGGCTCATTGTCTGCTCTCCCTTCATTCTTGTCTATTTTCCAAGCTTTCCTGATAATTCTACCCAGTACGCTCCCAGGAAATTATCTGTCTGCTTAAATCAACCAGTGTTGATGGATAGGCCACTCATCTTAGATTCTTAGGAAAACTTCCAGAATTGTTTTATGTATGTAAATGCAGGACGAAGCCTTACCTGGTGTAAACATGTTGAAATACTTCCATGTCAGTTGATAAACAAGACATGGCCTCCACCCTCATGACTCCGGACTCCCTGATCCATCCTCTCATACCCTGTCCCCTATAATCATCTTAAGGGGTTACACCAGGCACAGGTACTCTGGTGGCATTCTTTCTGATTGACAGGTGCCACTGGTGAAGTACCTAACTGTATACAGTATACACATATAAGTGGATGTATATAAGTATATATGCATGACAAGCTCATCTCAATGGGAACTTACTGCACATTCTGTGTGGCTAATGTGAGATCCTTCCATATCAGCACGTGTTGTTTTACCTCCCTTTTCAAATGGCTGTTTGGTGTCCCATTGCATGGATTTTTTTTTTAAGATTTTTTTAAATTTATTTGACACAGAGAGACACAGCTAGAGAGGGAACACAAGCAGGGGGAGTGGGAGAGGGAGAAGCAGGCTTCCTGTCGAGCAGGAGCCCGATGAGGAGCTCGATCCCAGGACCCTGGGATCATGACCCGAGGTGAAGGCAGACGCTTAATGACTGAGCCACCCAGGTGCCCCCCATTGCATGGATTTAACCATAAGTTATGTAATCAGTTCGGGAAGGTTTCAGAAGATAGAGATGCCCTGCCCCCATTTCTTAACACCAACCTCAAGATGAAGATTCAGGAACTCTAGGGAGGGGTTGACCCTATGAATTTTCCATACTTTCCAGGTGGTTCTGATTATCAGCCAGGTCTGGGATTCTTTGGCAGAGGCAACGCATCACTTCACCCTACAAATATGAAAACACACAAAAAGCCAGGAAACTTCCTTTTTTTAAAAAAAAGTCTGTCTTCTTCTTTCTAGGACACAAGATACAAAATAAGCAATGTAAAAACCTGTGTTTAAAGACTTCCAATACTTCAGTTCATAGTTGCCCTGGCTTACTACCAGATTGTAAATTTGCTCTGTTTAGCAATAACTAAAAGGAATGCCAGTCTAGAAACAAGATGAGGGGCAGAGCCCTCTCAGTAAGTTCCAGATATCTAGGCCAAGTTTTTGCTTCCAAAGAACATTGCTATCCCTCCTGTATTTAGAATAAATTCAACTTTGTCCTCCAGAAACTGAGCAGTGGCCAAACATCACTATTTCTTCAGATTTGGAAATGAGTTTTGATTGTTTCTTCATAAGTCGGCATAACGCTTGGATAATCAACTGCAATTCTTGGAAAAGATTAAATGTGAACTCAGTTCACCACTCCCAGACTATCTGGAAACCAGAAAAGTATATTTATGGGAAAAGAGGTGTATATAAATACTTTCGTCAGTGATCTACATGATAGAGTTGAGGATAAGTATCTTGCTCTTGTTGGATGATACCAGATTAGGTGGAGTTGCCAACATCCCAACAGCAAGAACTAAACTCAGTATGACCCTTTTAGATTGGCCTTGACAAATTTTTTTTTAAAGATTTTATCCATTTATTTAATTGACGGAGAGAGAGAGAGACAGCGAGAGAGGGAACACAAGCCGGGTGAGGGGCAGAGGGAGAAGCAGGCTTCCAGCTGAGCAGGGAGCCCGATGCGGGGCTCGATCCCAGGACACTGGGATCATGACCTGAGCTGAAGGACTGAGGCACCCAGGCACCCCTTGGCAAATTAAAAAAAAAAAAAAAAAAAAAGATCCACACCACAAATACAAGATGAGAAATGGCTTGTAGCCCTATAGTAAAAAAAAATAAAATGTTAACAAAGTTTTCAAAGTTAACAACTGTGTCACGACTACAGAATTAGTCAGCAAAGAAGGAAACTATTTGGGAAAACAAAAGAACATGATGCTGGAATGTTAGTGAGGAGAAGATAAGCAAAACTCCTGAATACTTTCCCACATATGGTCTTGTGGGATAAGAGAACACTCTTATCCAGTTAGGGCCTTCATAATTTGGGAAGAGTTATCTAAAAGAAATCAAGTGTGCCCTGAAAAATATGAAGACTAACATGGCGGGAATGGGGGAATCTCTGGGAGAAATTTTAAACTAAATGGAATTATTTAAACATATTAGAAAGGAAACTCAGACACAGCTTAAAATCTCTCTTCCAATATTCATGGTGTGATTATAAAGAAAGTGTTAAATATCTTTTTCTCTCCCACAGAGGACACAACTGGAAGTCAAGAGGTAAATATGTAATAATTCAGAGTAAGCTAGATCTGTAAGGATGAGTTTGCTCTAAGTGGATTAGTATACTGGTGTGTATTACCTGGAGTGTACAGAGCGTGGACTCTGGAGCCAGACTGCCCGGGTCCAGATCCCAACTCCACCATTCCCTCCCTGTGAGGCCTTGGGTAGTTTACTTTCCCTCAAGCTGCTTCAGTTTTCTGTATGAGAAATGGGGAAGCCAATAGTGTCTGCCTCATAACGGGGAGGAGAGTATGAGATGATGTATGCAAAGCCCCGAGAAGAGTGTGATTATTGGTTGATGACTAAGGATGGTAAAACTCCTAGAACAGACTCCAGGAGGTGATTCTTGAGTCTATTTCTAGGCATTTAAAAGACTATCTCAAACTAATGATTAAATCTGTAGTGCTAATTCAAGTCAACTCTGTGAAGAACACATGGTGTCTCCACTAAGCATCTCACACAATATTTTAGTCATAATTTCAAAATTGCCTCATTCTATTACATTCTTATAACACAAAATTATAAATCTTGTGTGCCCAGCTGTGTCTGCCTTGCACAAAATATACATATTCAGTCAAGATTGCAAGCCTGGACACATTCATGAGACTATTTGCTCCTTAGCCTTTTGATATTGCAGAGAAATTATCGAATAATCTTCATAACAAATCATGAAATATATTCCTGCCTGAATTTTGTGTCAGTGAGCTGGTTTAATTCAATTTAAATAAATTCCATTTAGTTCAACTAACCATTATTGAGGACCTGTGCTAGGCCCTTTGAAAGACTAATAACACTTGTTCCCTTCCTTTAGAGACTGCATGGTCTACCGAGAAAAGGAAGAAACAAAAATAGTTCATTTTATTTTTTTTAAAGATTTTTAAAATTTATTCATTTGAGACAGAGAGAGAGCACGCACAAGCAGGGGGGAGGGGCAGAGGGAGAAGCAGACTCCCTGCCAAGTGGGGAGCCCGACTCAATCCGAGGACCCCATGATCATGACTTGAGCCGATGGCAGACACTTAACCGACTGAGTCAGCCAGGGGCCCCCCCCAAAGTAATTCATTTTAATATTGTGTGATAGAGGGGCACCCGGGCGGCTCGGTCATTAAGCGTCTGCCTTCAGCTCAGGTCATGATCCCAGGGTCCTGGGATTGAGCCCCACTTCGAGCTCCCTGCTCAGCAGGGAGCCTGCTTCTCTCTCTCCCACTCCCCCTGCTTGTGTTCCCTCTCACGCTGTGTCTGCCTCTGTCAAATAAATAAATAAAATCTTTAAAAAACATATTGTGTGATAGATGGCACATTTCAAGTGCCAACTGCCATGGAAGCATAGAGCCTGACTGATGACTTTGGCCTGGGAATCACCAAAGGCTCACGGAAGCCCAGACACTGAGGTAAACTTTGAAGAAAGTGGGGAGGTAAGAGCATTTCTTGAGGTGATGCTGAGAGGAGATGTAGGAGTGACAGCTTCTGTCAGGTCCCGGGACTGGCACTCAGTATGTGGAGTGAGGTGTGTGGTGGTGCGGGGAAGAGGAGGCCTGCTGAGAGGGCAGGAGCTGTTGACTCTAGGGGCTGACAGCACTGGGTGGCACTTCCTAGCTCTGCTAGAGCCCTAGCCCACCTTGGGGTCCATCCGTGACCAACTGTGGGAATAGACGAGGTGGCCTCTCCCAGTTCCTCTCCTGCCCTCTGTGTTGGGAAGAAACTCTTGTAGGACTCCATCTTCCAAAGGGAAAAAAAAAAAATCCACATTTCATCATTGTGGTCTTAGGGAAGTAATGCATCTCTTTATATATCAGGAAGAGTTGAACAAGCACGGATTTAGAGTCAGGTTCTAGGCTTGGGTTCAAATCCCACCTCTGAGGGCGCCTGTCTGGCTCAGTGAGTAGAGCATGTGACTACTGGTCTCAGGGTTGTGAGTTGGAGCCACGTAGAGATTGGGTATAGAGATTACTTAAAAATAAAATATCTTAAAAAAAAAAATCCCAGCTGTGCCACCTAGCTGCATTACTCTGGGTAAGCTGTTCATTGACACTCAAGATTTTTAGACAAGGGTTTAATATGTTCAGCTCAGAGGACCCTGATAAGGATGAAATGAGGGGTTGCAGCCAATTTAAAGCAGATGCTCCATAGATATCTGAGTGGTTTTTGTTATTGTTACTATTATTATTATTTTGCCTAAGTGACGTTGGCATAGAGCTATGACATTCCCAAATGATCGTGAACATGAAACAGTCTCAGGGGCCGCAAGAACTCAGACAGAGGTCATGGGTTGAAGCTGCATCTGCTCCTTGCAGTAAGATTTGAATAGCACCACTGCAAACTCAGAGTGAGAATCCTGTGTGTGTATGTGTGTTTATCTATCATCTATCTATCTATCTATCTATCTATCTATCTATCTATCTATCTATCTATCTTTTTAAACTATTCTTACACATTTGGACCAAACTGTGTTCTAAAAAGTAAATTGCAGAGCAAGACACCTTATCTGTGATAAATGGAGTAGAAGGAACTCTTTCCTCCAACCCTGTTTCTAAGGATTCTGGTAATATCTGCCCAAATCACAGAAGTATGTTAGAAGGAGGCACTCACTCAATTTCTTTCTATGTTCCAAATTGGCGCAAGTATAGAACACTCTACTAGTAATGTGGGAATATTCAAGAGGCACCCACCCATGTCGTTATGAAGCTTCCCACAATAGGAAAAATAGGGAGGAACAGTATGAAGAGAGAGCAAGGAGGTGAACACAGGTGTCCCTCCAGATCCAGGCCGAGAGTAGGCTAGCGGGCCTCTTTTAATGTTCTTTCAGGCAGCAGGGTTGTTTTCTCACTGATGTTTTCCTAAATAATCAGAAGCCGGTCCTGTTATAAATCAGTCCCTCCTGGGGTTACAAGGAGGGCAGCCTGGGTGCCACTGACCAGGCCAGTCCCCTCCCAGCAGGCTCAGGATCCTAAGGAGACAAAGCTGCATATATGCTCCTGAGCTCCAGCTCGTCTCTGGACATGGCCAATGGCCCCAGCACACTAAACAGGAAGTCTTTATTTTCAGGGCTGGGCAGGGAAAAGGCAGCTGGACAAGGAGTGTTCAGTGCTGTGCTATGGTACAAGGTCAAGGCTTTTTTCAAAGCAAATGACAGATCATCCTTTGTCCATCCATAGCTAAGTGACACCCGAGGCCCCAGGAGGAATAGTTGCTGCTCATCATGAGACGCCAGGCCCTCATCACATGTTTGTGTCAGACTCTAAAATGAGAGGCAATGAGCCGGCCCTGTGGTGCTGCCCCTGATCTCTGGCCAAACGACTCTACTTTCACCCTGTTCTCTTCTTTGGTGTCTGGTTTCACAGATGCCAAATAAAAACCTCATTGATTCAGCATTTGGGATCACTGGAGCTGAACAAACGGGAGTTTTCCTTTGCAACACCCTTAGTGAAGGGTTTGATTAAATGAACAAGGTAAAAAGTAGAGAAAAGGGGGATTTAACCCAATTACAATAATAAATGTATAAAAAGACTTTCAGTAGGGTTGATGTGTTAACCCTTGGTGGCAGATGGGGTTCATATTTTGGCGCATCTCCATTTGGTTGGCACAATGTTATATCTGAGTTTATTTAAGACAGGGCTGTGGTTGGGGCGCCTGGGTGGTGCGGTTGGTTAAGCGTCTGACTCTTGGTTTCAGCTCAGGTCGTGATCTCAGGGTTGTGAGATCGAGCCCCACATTGGGCTCAGTGCTCAGTAGGGAATCTACTTAAGATTCTCTCTCTCCTTTATCCCTCTGCCCCTCCCCCTCCACTGCACCCACATGCTCTCTCTCTCTAAAATAAATAATAATAAATCTTAAGGGATACCTGGGTGGCTCAGTGTGTTGAGTGCGTTGAGTGGCTCCCTTTGGCTCAGGTTATGTTCCCAGGGTCGTGGGATGGAGTGCTGCATCGGGCTCCTTGCTCAGTGGGGAGCCTGCTTCTCACTCTGCCTCTGCCTGCCACTCCCCCTGCTTGTGCATTCTCTCTCTCTCTGACAAATAAATAAATAAAACCTTTTAAAAAATTAAAAAAAAATAAATCTTAAGGAAAAAAAAAACAGTGCTGTAGTTGATTAGCAATGCCTGCTCTGGGCTCATGAAGGGTGATCAGAAGTGGTAGTAAATAGCCCAGGTATTTACTTCCTTGATAGTGTTCAAACCTCTTTTAGAAAAAGAGCTGTCTGAAGAAGACAAACAAATAAAATGAAAGCAAGTAACATTAAATATGTGTTAACATTAAATATGTGTAAATATATGTTCCTGACCTAAGCTAGATACTATATTTTTTCATTTCATTCTCATTGTACTCTGGAAAGTAGTAATGATTTTACAAATGGGGAAGTGGAGGGGCGCCTGGCTGGCTCAGTCAGAAGAGCAATGTGACTCTTGATCTCAGGGTCATGAGTTCAAGCCCCACGTTGGGTAGAGATTACTTAAATAAGTAAAACTTAAAAACAACAAATGGGGAAGTTGAATCTTACAGATATTGAGCTGACAGAGGTCACACAGCCAGTTAGTGGCCGAGCCAGCTTACAATTGAAGGTTTGGTTGACTCCAAGTCCACACTCTTTCAGTTAAAGTAAAAAGGACCTCTAGTTAACAAAACATTAAAAGAATCAATACATTGAAAGGTTTCAGTATGTATGGGAACACTTTCACATTTTTTAAAAAAGACTTTTTGTTTATTTATTTTAGAAAGAGAGAGAAAGCATGGTGGGGAAGGGCAGAGGGAAAATAAAAGAGAGAATCTCAAGCAGACTTCCTACTGAGCGCGGAGTGGCTCTCTCCGTGGCTCAATCCCACAACCGACCATGAGATCATGATCTGAGCCAAAATAAAAAGTTGGCCACTTAACTGACTGAGCTGCCCAGGAACCCTTGTATGGGAACACTTTCAATTTAAAAAGTTTAAGTGGAGGGGGTAACTGGTTGGCTCAGTCGGTAGCATGCAACTTTTGATCTTGGGGTCATGAGTTTAAGTCCCACATTGGGGGTAGAGTTTCCCTAAAACAATAAATTAAATAAATAAATAAAAAGTTTAAGTGGTGGTAAAATGGAATAATAAAAAAAATACCAAATGGGGCGCCTGGGTGGCTCAGTTGGTTAAGCGACTGCCTTCGGCTCAGGTCATGATCCTGGGATCGAGTCCCACCTCGGGCTCCCTGCTCAGCCGGGAGTCTGCTTCTCCCTCTGACCCTCTTCCCTCTCGTGCTCTCTATCTCTCATTCTCTCTCTCAAATAAATAAATAAAATCTTAAAACAAATACCAAATGGATTCAAAGAAGACAGGAAAAGAGAAAAAAGAAGCAAAGAAAAGATGTGATAAACAGAAAACAGCTAGTAACGAGGTAGATTTAAATTCAACATGTGGGTAACTACATTAAATGTAAATAGTCTGAACCACCCCTAAATAAAAAGGAGAGATAATCGAATTGAACTAAAAGGCTAGACCCAGCTATATGCTGCCTGTAAGAAACACACTTGAAATATAAAGACACAAATAAAAGTAGAAAGATGAAGAAGGATATGTCATGCTAATCAAAAGAATGCTGGAATGGACTTTGAAAACAAGGAATATTACCGGCAATAAAGAGGTTCATTACCTAATGATAAAAGAACAATTTTATCAAGAAGATATAACAATTCTAAATATGTATGTACCCAATAACAGAGCTTCAAAATATCTGAGATAAAAACTGCTAGAAATGGAAGAAGAAATGGAGAAATTCATAATTATAGTTGGAGATTTCAACACTCTTAGTAACAAGATGGAGCAAGTAGATAAAGCAGAGGGTAGAACACTAAGGATAGAGAAGACCTGAACAGCACTATTAACCAACTTGACCTAATTGACATTTATAGGACATTCCATCTGACAGTAGATACCCAATCTTTTCAAGTACACACACAAACTGTGCCCCAGTGTAACCTGGACCATAAAAACAAACGTTAGCAAGTTTAAAAGAATTGAAATCAAGTATGTTTTCTAAGCACAATGGAATTAAACCAGAAGCCAATAAAAGAAAGATATCTGGAAAATCCCTTATTATTTAGAAATGAAACAACACACTTTTAAATATCCCATGGGTCAAAGAAGAGATCACAAGGGAAATTAGAAAATATTTTGAATTGAATGAGAGAGTCTAAAGTGCTGACAATTTACCTGGTCTGAATTAGTGTGGTTTGCTTGCAGGTTTTAAGGCAATGTGCCATTGGGACAATTTTATTAAAATAAGGAGCAAGGACACTGGGCTCTCATCAGTCTCTAACATGAAAAGCAGGGGCCCCTGGTGGCTCAGTTGTTAAGTGTCTGCCTTAGGTACAGGTCATGATCCCAGGGTCCTGGGATCCAGCCCTGCGTCGGGCTCCCTGCTCAACAGAAAGCCTGCTTCTTCCTCCCCCGCTCCCCCTGCTTGTGTTCCCTCTCTCGTTGTGTCTCTCTCTGTCATATAAATAAATAAAATCTTTAAAAAAAAAGAAAGAAAAGCAGATGGGTAATGTCTATAGAACGCCTTCCCCTCTTCCCATATTCCTGGCTCTGCCCTGGTTTCAGATCACAAGTGAACACAGCCCCAGTGGAATTTGACTCCAGACACCATACTAATATTGTTTCTTTCTGGGGGAGAATCTCGCCCATGATACAATCACTGTGCAGTGAACTGAGAGGCAGGACTCTCCTCAATAAGCAGGAGTCAGCTGTCCGACTGGCTCTGGGTTTAAACACCTTTAAATAACAGCACCAAGCATGTGTCCTGCCCTGCTGCAACCTTCTGAAGAGAACCAGAGGCCTGTGTGAAGTTCATTCCTTTGTCAGAGGAGCTGATGAACAGGGGCTTAGACACCAAGAAAAACCAACTGAGGGATGGGGATGCATAGATTGCATGTCACTCATGGTGATCATAACATGTATGTGCTGCTTACTCTGTCCCAGGCGTTATCTTACAGAAACCCCGTGAGGCATGCCCATGCTGCAGAGGGGAGACTGAGGCACAGTAAGTTAATAAATTCTTAAGGTCCCACAACCAGCAAGTGGTAGAGCTGGGATTCCATCCAGGCTGTTTGCTCTAGTCGCTGAGTAGCTCTAGAGGCTTCATACAGAAGTACACAGTCTCAGTCCCGACGAGGAGCCCAGAGGGAGCCTTATAATCAAATGGGGAGAAGGATGCGGCGGCATGTCAGTGCTAGTACAGAGGAACCAACAAGGACCCAGCGAGGTCAGATAACTTAGCCATGGTTGTTAGGCCCTTGATGGCAGAGCTCGAGCTAGGACTCAACCCTTCTGATCCCCAGGCCAATGCCCTTCACTCTACACAGTGCTGTCTCCCAGGGTGCCCCACGAGAGTCACTCATGTTTCGTACATTCTGGCATATATACTTTCCAAAGCACCAGTGTGACCCGCTGTAGATGCAGATGTGAATATAATGAACAGAGCAGACGTAGTATTACGGGGCACCGTTCTGAGAGCTGCTTGGTGTCGGGGAGAGGGAAAGGACTGGGAATTACTGGGCTCTGTGGGTCCAGATAATATGAATCAGGTCAGAGAGGCTCAGGTCACAATTTTGAGCTGTGTACCTCTCTGCGCCTCTATTTCCTTGTCCACAAAATTGGGGTAATAATACTGACAACCTCGTGGAGTTAGTTAGGGCTAATGAACACCCAGCACCCAATCCAGTGTCTGGCAAGGCAACTTCGGCACACATTTTCTAAGTGTTGCTTCTTGAGTCTGCTTAGGAATTGCTTGAGTGTACACGCCTGTAACTATGACCTCTGGATGAAAAAAGTTGTTTTTCTCTTCCTTTCTTTACCATCTTGAGAGTGGTGATTTCCACCTGTGTGTCTTCCTCAGGTGCTCACCAGCCTGGGACTTTGAGACATTTGCCTGTCAGGACCTATCCTCACAGTCCAGCTCAGAGCCTCTCTTTTCTTTTAACACACACCACTCAGCTTTTAAGAAGTTCCTCCCTGGATCCAGAGAGGGTGTGTCTAGCAACGCGTTCTTTCCAAAGCCCAAAAATGGGAGAATTCTATAAGAATGCTTTGTGGAATACATATATTTGGCAGAGGGGGAGGAGGGTGGCTGAAAGAAAGAGCCTGTTGTTTTGCTTCCTAGTTTTGTACATTCAGCCTCTTCTGGGAGAGTTAGGGCTCCATTCGAGATTTTTAATTTTAATTTTTTATTTTATTTAAAGATTTTTATTTATTTATTTTGGAGAGAGAGAGAGTGCACATGAGGGGGAGGGGCAGAGGGAGAAGGAGAGAGAATCTTAGGCAGACTCTGCACTGAGTGCGGAGTCCTACACAGGGCTCGATCCCACAACCCTGAGATCGTGACCTGAGCCGAAATCAAAAGTCAGATGCTCAACTGACTGAGCCACCCAGGCACCTCTCCATTTAAGATTTTTAGAGATAGCATCTCTAGGGTCTGCCCTGAGATCGGTAGGGGGTTATTTTCAAGGTTTGGACCCCTTCCTTTGGAAGCATCAAAGCTGCGCATTGGACAGACTGAAATGGTAGAATCTCTTCTCCTTGCCAAAATGCCAGAAATGAGTTCTTGCTAAATGTATCAAGAGTCCTAAATAGGGGCGCCTGGGTGGCTCAGTCGTCGAGTGTCTGCCTTCAGCTCAGATCATGGTCCCAGGGTCCTGGAATGGAGCCCCGCATCGGGCTCCCTGCTCACCGGGAAGCCTGCTTCTCCCTCTCCCACTCCCCCTGCTTGTGTTCCCTTTCTCTCTGTCTCACTCTGTCAAATAAAGAAATAAAATCTTTAAAAAAAAGTCCTAAATCACTTTTTTCTCCACTATGACTCTTTTTAATTTTTTTAAATGAAGATCACTTTTTAAAATTTGACCTTATTTTGAGATGTGGTTTAGCCATCTCAAAGTGGTAAAATTATAGACGATTTTGTTCTTTTTGTTTATTTGTACTTTTCTAATTTTCCTGCCATAAGAAAGAATTACTTAAGTAATTTATCCTAAGGAAATAACCACTTATTCTGACAAAGATGTCAGCATTATTTATGTAGAACACTACAACCTAAATGTTCACCAGTAAGGAACTACTTACTTGAAGTATGATTCACCTATACAATGATACATGATACATCCACTGAGTGACATTTACAAAGAATATTTAATATCATGGGTAACACTCACAATAGAATGTTAAATTTAAAAAATAGTATATGTGATGACACACTCAATCCAATGGCTAAAATTAAAAAGACTGACCATACCAAGTGTTCATGAGTGTGTGGAGGAACTGGGACAATCATACACTACTGTGGGACTATAAGACAGTACCAATATTTTGAAAAACACTTTGACTTTTTAAAATGTATAAATTTAATATATAAATTTAAAATAAAAACCCATAAATTTTGGGACACCTGGGTGGCTCAGTCAGTTAAGTGTCTGCCTTTGGCTCAGGTCATGCATGATCCCAGGGTCCCTGGAATGGAGCCCAGAGTCAGGCTTCCTGCTCAGCGGGGAGTCTGCTTCTCCCTCTCTGTCTGCCCCTCTCCCCACCCTGAAAATGTGCTCTTTCTCCCAAGCGTGTTCCCTCTTTCAAATAAATAAAGTCTTTTTAAAAAAATTTAAACATACACCTACCTTATGATTCAGTAACTTTACTCCTACATATTTATTTACTCAAGAGAAATGAAGACATATGTCCACACGAAGACCTGTACATAGAAGCTCTACTCATGGTAGCTCCAAACTGGAAACAATCCAAATATCTATCAGCAGGTGAATGAGTAAACTGTGGTGTACCCATATGATGGAATACTACTCCATAATCAAGAAGAATGAACTACTTATACCTGTAACAATGTGGACAAACCTCCAAAACACTAGGCTGAGTGAAGGAAGGCAACATAAAAGACCATATAGGTATGATTTCATTTATATGAACAGTAGAAGAACAAATCTAATCCATGGTGACAGCTGATTGGTGGTCTCCTGGAGCTGGGAATTGGAAGGACTGACTGAGAAAGGACACGGAGAACTTTTTGAGATAATGGAAATATTTTTTAAAAGATTTTATTTATTTGACAGAGAGAGAGAGAGAGCACAAGTAGGCAGAACGGCAGGCAGAGGGAGAGGGAGAAGCAGGCTTCCCGCTGAGCAGGGAGCCAACTAGGGGCTCCATCCCAGGACCCTGGGATCATGACCTGAGCCAAAGGTAGAGACTTAACTGACTGAGCCACTGGGCACCCCAGGTAATGGAAATATTTTGTATCTTGATTGTGGTAGTGGTTCTAGAAGTGCGTGAAGAAATATCTTTTGTCAGTATTTACAATATGACTAAATAAAAGATATTATATCTGTGTGTGTGTGTGTGTGTGTGTGTGTGTGTGTATACCAGATATAACACCATAGGATCTTAATTTTAAAAATGAAAAGGGGGGCAGAGAAAGAATACTGGAAGCATATTTATAGAAAGATAGTGGTGGCTAACTCTTTTTTTTTTAAAGAAGAGAGGTTTTTTTAAATGTTTTATTTATTTATTCATGAGAGTCAGAGAGAGAGAGAGAGGCAGAGGCAGAGGGAGAAGCAGGCTCCCCACTGAGCAGGGAGCCCGATGTGGGGCTCGATGCGGGGCTTGATCCTAGGACCCTGGGATCATGACCTGAGCTGAAGGCAGACACTTAACCATCTGAGCCACTCAGGCGCCCCAAGTGTGGCTAACTCTTATTTGTGCAGTTACAAAAGATTAAAAGATTATTTTAATAATTTTCTGGGTTTTTCCTAGATTTTGTCCTATGAACAAATATTAATATAAATGTTAGCAAATACAACCAAAAAATAATTCTTGAAATTATTTAAATTAATTGTTTAATTTTTTTTGCATCTTTAAAGATATTCAATCAATCATCTCTCAGTACAGCGGGGGGAAAAAATTCCAAGACTTTTTGGTGACACATGCCTGTAGAGAACTAAAGAAGAGGCAGCAGGCGTGTTGTTCTTCAGCTCACTAGGTATCTTTACCAAGTCAGTGAGCTGCATGTCAGCCATAGCATGTGAGAAAGTAACTCCTATAATGCTGAGTAACACATCTCAGTAGGGGTGCCTCCTAAAAATTTAGACGGCTTACATGGGGTAAGCAGATTTTGCACAAATGTCCTATGAGATTATTGAGCACTCACTACGGGCAAGACTTTATTCCACAATCTTCACGGAGGTGGAGCGAATGAGACTTCTGGATTGGTCCTTTGGAGACCCTGACTTCAAAGGGGCTCTGTGGATGGTCCTCACCCGAGGGCCTGTGCCACCCAGTCACAGGGGCATAAGGGAACAGATATCCTGGAGTGTTACTCCATGGGGTGCAAACCCTGGGAAGGACTCCTTTTGGAGGGACACTCCCAAAGCTGTCATTGCTGTCATCCCCATTGGCCATTTCCCTCCTTTGGGCCCCTCTCCCCTCCAAAATCGTGGGAACCACAATTTCATCCTCTTGGGTACCTCCCACTCCCATCGCTCCTATATGTGAAGGTACCCAATGAAGACTTTTACCAGATTAGATCATTTCTAGTAGTTAGTTTGGTGGGGTGAAGGGAAAGGAGCCATGTCCCCTAAGAGAGGGTGCTAATGCCAGGGCTGAGGGAGAGTGTGGGGTCCATGATCCTAAACTTCTCAAAGGGTCAGAAGTCCCTAGATGCTTCCATGCAGTTCTTGGGAAAGATGACAAAGTTGGTCTAACTGTTTGCTGGCTCAGGTCAGAGGAGGTGCTTCCTCACCCCCCCTCCTGCCTTCGAGCCTCTTCATCCCGGAGACCCGCGTTCTCCCAGACCAGTTCTGCCACCAGCACGAGCTCCATGCCTTAGCTTCTGTGCACAAAGAACTAGCTGTCCTGGCTGAAACCTGGCCCACCTTGCTCAAACGATCTTCACAGTAGCTCACTCTGTGTTTCTAGACCACGCTCTTTGGCCTTACTCTAACTTCACCACACTGAGAAAAGAGCTGAGAAAACTTGGCATCACGGTGCCTTGTAGACTTGCCACCCACCACAGGAAGTGGATGTGGCCCTGGGAAAGCAGCCTGGCCCTGCCCACAGCACGTAATTACTGGGTCTCATATTTGCATGGTCCCAGCCACTGCCAGGTCTCTTGTACTTGTAGGAGCCAGGACATCATCCCCCATCGTTTCTTCCAAAACAAACCCAACGAGCCTTTATTCTCTGTGCTGATTTCCTTTGATGAGGTTTTCCAGGGCCTGATGGATGACTCTGTTCCCTCACCTTGGCCTCTAATTACTGCCCACACTTGCTTCCATCTGTTGTGGTTTCTGAGCTGGGAATGGAAGTGTACTTGGATGTTTTATCATTGCTTTGGAACACAGGCCTAGAAAAGCACAGTGTTCCCTGTAATTTCCACTCCTTTGGATTTCTAGTCAGCCTCAGTTTTTGCTGAAACAGCACACGAGGCAAAGATTAGACAAGGTACGGGCACCTTCCCAAAGCGCCAGCTACCTCTCTGTCTTATCAAGAGGGAAATCAAATGATAGAGCAAGTTTCCCTCTTGAATCTGCCATCAATCAGCAAGGAGGTACACACCGACACACACCGTCAGGAAGCCAGAGGGCAAAGGAGGTTCCCAGAGGTAGAGGCATGCCCTCTGCCCCCAAGGAGTTCACCATGGAGACTGTGCACTCAAGTGCACTCTGCCCTCCAGGCAGACCCAGGTGGCCAAAATGAGCAGGTCCAATTCTCGACCCAGGAGGAGACACGGTGGCAAGATGTGATTGGATGTGTTGCATATAGAGCAACAGCTCTACACACTCAGAGCCACTGAAGGTCACTGTGGCCTGCACGGTTCCAGGAAGGCGACTTAGAAGAGGCTACTTAAACTCAATCTTAAAAATCAAGGAAGGGTTATTTGAGTGGAGAGGGAGAGAAGAAAATAAAGGTGCTCCACACTGCATAAAAGGGTGAAGCCAGCACCTCCGGACACCTGTGCTGTGACCCCCTCCTTTACTTTGACCTCCTTCCAGACTTTCTCCTTCAACTGGTTTAACAGAATAACAGAGTCCTCTGAGGCCGCAGGCCTACCCCTAAATAAAGAGATGATCTGGACCCTTGAAGATGAAGAAGCCTCTAAATTCCAGCAATCTCCACGTTCACCCAAGTAACCCAGTGCATGCATATATAGTCACTGAAGTAAAACTAGCTAATTACAGAAGCTGCAGGGGTGTGTGGGAGAGGGTGTTAGACTGAGGGGGACACCACTAGGTACCCAGGTCGGTGGAAGGTGAAACAGTGCAGGAGACCGAGAAAGGGCTGTTGAAGAACGCTGAAGGTCAGTGCCAAGACTGTAGCATTGTGTATGGAGGTCAGATGGTCAAACAGCTGTGTTTGTCCCATAGGGCGGAGAGAGGGGCAACTGGAAGGAGAATCAGGGTTGATTTGACCCACCCTCTGGGCTCTGCGTTGAGCCTTCATAACCTAACAAGATCTCCTTTGGGGTAAGAGACTATACCTTCCCTCCCCCTTCCACAGCTACAAGGGATTTCGAGGTCAAAAACCTGTGCACGGAGGGAAAATACCAGGAAGGACATGTGTGGTGAGCTCTGCGACCTTGGGTCCCTGGTCAGTCTCAGAGCCTCTGAAGTATGTCCCTGCGAGTGACCTCTGGTCAGACCTCTGAACCCGGAGCCAGCCGTGGCCTTGGAGCCTGGCTTACCCAGCCTGCACTCCTGACAGCACTCTCTCCTTGATCCCTGTGCTAAGAGCAGCGCAGGCAAGACAGCCGCATCCTGGACCTGCCCAAGCCCTTCAGTACGGGGGAGGTGGGGGGTGGATGGGTGGGAGGGGTGGGCAGCAGCGTCTCGGCAAGTGGGACCAAGAATCCAGAGGGGGACGTCAGGAGGCTTCCGGGCCTGAGATGGGGCTCTGGGGCTGTTGACCAGCCTGGGAGCTGGCCTGATGTTGGTTTGAGTGTGGGAGTAATTTTTTTTATTGATATCCATGTGTGTACTCATCAGGGTTTGGACTCTAAGAGGGCATGACTGTCCTGTCCACCACAAGGTGCCTAGCAAGAGGCATCATAAGGGCACTGCCGGGAGGGGGTTCTCACGAAGGATCTGTCCATGGAAAGAGAACATAAGCGCCCTGAGGGCAGGAGGCTCTGCTGTTCTGTTTACTGCTGTATCCTCCATGCTTGCCTGCCATATAATAGACACTAAACAAATACTTGTTTGTTGAATTCATTAAGTATCTAAAAATCACCAGCTCAAGGCTGGAAGCCTTTTTTTGAAGGCTGTCATCTGGGGAAAGCTGGGGCAGAAATTTTGCAGAGCTTGAATTCAAGATCCATCCGTCCGTTTATTGAACACCTATCGTTATGTCCCGCACAGGGATAGATGTTCGAGGTACAGAACTGAATCAGGTATGATCTCTGTCTTCAGGAGCTCTCAGGAGATCTGAAACAAATTAGTGGGGAAAAAAAATGCTGCTGGGATTAGGTGGAATCGGAGAGGAAGTCGGCAGAAGTGGATTGAAGCATGGGTCCTGGCCTCTGAGAGATTGTTTTAGAAGTTCCTCTCAGCCTAAATTTCCTGCCCTGTAACGGGGTGGTGGTGGGGATAACAATCACTTCTGTTTACTACAGGGGTTGTTGCGAGAATTCAGTGAGCTACAGGGGGACGTGGGGCATGGCATGCGCGGCGTGGCACTCAGGGCACAGGGGCTCCCGAGGAAGAGCCGCGCGTGTCCCGCAGGGAGCAGGTGCTCACAAACGGCTTCTCAGAGGAGGGACCCAAGCAGGGTCTTGGGGGATGTGGGCACGTTGGCCAGGTGGGCTCAGAAGAGGGTGGGTGAGGTGGCATGATGGTAAGGCTGGGACATAGCCTGTCTAGCCCAGCAGATGACCAGGCCCCAGGAAGCCACGGCCGGGGTGCTTAATGCAGGCATTGCCCTGACCTTCGCCCCCCACCCTCAACACACAACACACAGCAACCAGAAGGCTCTGCTCTTTTCCAAGGAATTTCTGTGGTATCATCTATGCATTTAGGGCCTTCTAAGGCATGATCGCCAGGATGTGCTTCAGCTACATCCCCAAGCACACAGAAGATATCCGCACAGTTCAGTTGGGGGTGACCACTTGTGAATTGACAGTCTGCGTGAAGGAGGTACCCCCTAAGGCCGCCCTGATGCCGGGCTCTGTTCTAAGCATTCTACCTCTACTAACTCATTTACCCTTCCCAACAAGCCAGTGAGGCAGGTGCTATTATTTGCCCCATTTTTTTTTTAAAGGCATTACAAATGTTTTATATCCCTAGAACCATTCACAGTTATGGCTCATGAGAAGTTATTAACATCAGACACACCAACGGACAGAGACCACACACACATGGGAAGCAGCCACCACAACAGTGGAGCTTGCCTTTTATACAGAGTTTGTATGTATATATGCACGTGTGTGTGTACGTATGCATGTGTGTGTGCACATACATATACACACATACATATACATATATATTTTATGTACACAGACACAAGGGTATAAAATCCAGTGAAAAGTATTTGCCCCATTTTTTAATTGAGAAAACAGGGGCACAGAGAGGTTAAGTAATTTGCCTGAGACCACACAGCTGGGAACCAGTGGAGGTTGGCTTCAAACCCAGGCAGTCTGGTCCAGAGTTGGAGCGCTTAGCCACCACTCTACGTTACAAACATAAGAAGGGGTAGAGAATCACAATCTTTACTGTTTAAATAGGTGTAAAAACCAGTTGAATTTCTTTGTTAGAGACCTATTTACAGCTAAACATTTTCAGTTCTAGGGTCCTGGAGACTGAAAATCTGAGGACTGGATACTCTTCCCAGAAAAACACATGGTTGCAAAAGTAATTTGGGGGCTGGGGGGGGTGTTGGTCTCCTGAAGCCTATCCAAACACCCTTGACAGGCCTGTGAACGTGGGATTCATGAGTCCAAGATTTCCTATTTGGCCTGGAGATGGGGGCGGGGGGTTGCTGCAGAGACCAAGCAAGAGGCGGACTCAGGCGTCCACACCTGCTTGCCACCCACCCAGCATGGTGCTCCAGAGATGAGAGCATTCATTTCAAACTCTGAATCATCTGGAGCTATTTCTTTACATATTTCTGCAAGAAAAGAAGGCTTTATTTGGAATGATTCGCCAACATATTATAAATCAAGAGACATACAACACAGACTTAAAGGAGCTACAGACTTACAAAGCCTAGGAACTAGAAAAATAAACTATTTCCAGTGTTCCCATAGCAAGGCATGTAAACTCAACTCCGGGGAAAAGAACAAATGAAATCAACTCACTTTTCAAGAGGTTACAAATCTCGCTAATATAATGCACAGCTGTTTTCTTCTTTGAAAACTGAATCAAGGAAATGCATGAACGAGATTAAGAAGTAAAAAAAAATCAGAAAATCCGGCCATGAGAAGCAGCAGCTGTGACTTCTCCCCACCTTGAGTCCCACACCCTAAAGGTAACTAATTTACTGGTTGTTTTTACTGCTTCTCAGAGCTACCCCTTCTCTCTAAAAAACTGTTTGACTTCTGCTGTTCTGCTGTGATAGCAAAGATTTAGATTATGTCCCACCTCTAGGACACCTACCTCCAATTTATTTATAGGTAAAACATGCTTTCCTGCTCTGTTGCCTTGGTTAACATTGTAACTTTGAAAAGTATAGACTTAAAGCTCTTTCTCTTGCTCACTCAACTTTTGACAGTCTGTTTTCCTGCTTTACAGATGAGGAAATGGGAGGCTTAGAAAGATCATCGCTTGCCCAAGGCCACACACAGTTGGTAAGTGGATCTGGTGACAAGCCCCGCTCAGCCCCCAAGCCCGGCTGGGACTGCTGTGGTCCCAGAAATACTGTGCCTGGCACCTTTCATGGAAGTGGGATCACCTGCTATTTTTATACCTGTTACTCTGTAAAGAGAGCTGTCTTCCCAAGGATTCAGCTCTGCTAGCTAGTAAAAATCCAGTGCCGGCCAGTGGAGGAGGGAGTGTTCGCAGAGTGGATTGCAGGGTTCTGTGGCTCAGTCCTGGAGGTCGGGGCCCCTCTGTGCTCCCTTATTCTCTTGCTGCAGGGAAGCAGGATGAGAAGCGGGGTATTTTACCCCTATAGGGATGGTTAGGGAGAAGCCAGCTCAGAGGTTCCCTGTCCAGCACTGTGGATAGTCAATAGTGACAAAAGAGAACAAAGGTATTGAGGTGAGTAGCTACTTGTTTGGTGTCCATCCCAAGTCTGGGAACATGTGGATGGTCTCACTGGGTATCTCCTTCCTCTGTGGAGCTGTGGAAGGCTGGATTTGTTTTCATTGCTCCTTGATGGTTTAAATCCCAAATCAGACCAGAGCACACCTGATGATAGTTGTTCCTCACGCATTTTTTTCGTTCGCCTACTACTTTATCAGAACAAAGGGGCCCATGTCAGCATCTCTGCAAGAGCATGCTGGTAAAAACCTAGCAACTGGCTCTCTTGGGTGGGGGCGGTGGTGCTAATATGTAGCATTTGCCGGTTTCCATGATGTAAATCCTCCCACCACTGTCGAGTTCAAGCTCCCAGCATGACTTCACCGAACAAAGACTTGGCAAGAGATGCCCAGCAGCAGCTCATATAAAGTATTTCCACCACACAGAGGCAATAGATATGAATCACCTCAAAAGCACAGATAACAGTAAACTAGAGTGGCATAATTAGGAAATGATGATTTTTGAGTACAGGTGTATCTTGGAGAGACACTGAAATAAAGTGAGTATCACAAGATAGTCAAATGAATTTTTTGGTTTTCCAGTGCATGTAAAAGTCATGTGTACACTATGCTGTAGTCTATTAAGTGTTCAACAGCACTGTGTGTAAAAAAACAAAAACAAAAACAAGGTACATATCTTCATTTAAAAAAGACTTCATTGCTAAAAAATGCTAATCTCATCTGAGCTTCCAGTGAGTCCTACCGATCACAGGTCACCATAACAAAGATAATAATAACAAAAAAATTTGAAATATTGCAAGAATTACTAAACTGTGACACAGAGGCGTGAAGTAAGCAAATGCTGCTGGAAAACGGTGCTGATAGACTTGTTCGTTGCAGGCTTTGCCACCAACCTGCAACTTGTAAAAAGCAATGTATCAGGGCGCCTGGGTGGCTCAGTTGGTTAAGCGACTGCCTTCGGCTCAGGTCATGGTCCTGGAGTCCCGGGATCGAGTCCTGCATCGGGCTCCCTGCTCGGCAGGGAGTCTGCTTCTCCTTCTGACCCTCTTCCCTCTCCTGCTCTCTATCTCTCATTCTCTCTCTCTCAAATAAATAAATAAAATCTTAAAAAAAACAATGTATCAGCGAAGCTCAAATGAGGCATGCCTATATTTATTACTTCTTGAAAAATATACAATTTAGTTCACTGTAAGTTTTTGTAACTTAATTTTTAATAATGACTATATTTAACAACTGCCTCCTAAAATTCCTGAAAATTCAATAGCCAGCTTGGTGAGTTTGCACCGACAGCTCCACCATGCCCCTGCTCCCGGACAACTTGGGAAGCTGCTAGATGGGCCAAAGCAGGGAGCGAGGAGGCTGGGATCTAGTACAAGACTATACTATCCTATAAGTGACCAGCCCGGAAACCATAAAATACCCAGGAGGCTGGGCTCTGGTGGCACTGAGACAGAGGAACAGGGCAGGCCAAGATGTCTGCCAGATTGGGTGGAGCTGGGCTGCTGTCTTACTCAGTACACTCAGATGTGCAGAAAAGGGCAACGTTCTTTGAGACCATTCTTACCTTCCTCTACGGCCTCTGTTTCCTCTGGGGGGGGGGCAGAGATTTCCATTTGTCTATGAAAGGGAATTCAAGAGACTTCATTTTTTTTTAAGATTTTATTTATTTATTTGACAGAGAGACACAGCGAGAGAGGGAACACAAGCAGGGGGAGTGGGAGAGGGAGAAGCAGGCTTCCCGCAGAGCAGGGAGCCTGATGTGGGGCTCGATCCCAGGACCCTGGGATCCTGACTTGAGCCGAAGGCAGACACTTAACAACTGAGCCACCCAGGCGCCCCTTCATTTTCTTTTAGTTTAGAATAATCTCTCCAAGCTCTCTCAACCCCTGTTTTTTTTTCTTTTTCTAAAGATTTATTTCTTTATTTGAGAGAAAGAGAGAACGAGCAGGAGGGGCAGAAGGAGAGGGAGAGAGAGTTCCAAGCACACTCTGCAGGCTAAGCGCAGAGCCCGACGTAGGGATGGTTCTCATGACCCTGAGATCATGACCTGAGCTGAAACCAAGAGTCAGATGCTCAACCAACTGAGCCACCCAGGTGCCCCCTGTCTCAGCCCCCCTTGAAAACAGATCTAGTCTTTCAAAATTTCTCCCCATGTACCTTGTGCCTTTAGCAAAGATGGTGTATTAATTTGCTAGCACTGCTGTAACAAAGTACCACAGCCTGGGTGGCTGAAACAACAGAAATTGATTGTCTCACAGTTCTGGAGGCTGGAAGTCCAAGGTCAAGGTGCAGATAGAGTTAGTTCTGTCTCCCAATTTCCCATTTTATATAAGGATACGAGTCATGGACTAAGGGCTCATCCTATTCAGTATGACCTCATCTTAACTAAATATATTTGCAGCAATCCAATTTCCAATTAAGACCACATTCTGAGGTACTAGCAGTGTGATACTATGATTTATAGTAAGAAGTATATATTTGGCCTTTGTCCTCTTTCTGGCAAAGAACTCCTAAAACTCTGGGAATTTCCCAAGTGATGAGAGCAATAAAGGTGTCCTCTGTTGTGTTAATGAAGTTAACTTTTGGACCACACCTAAGGATGGGGGCTGTTTGCCTATGGAGCCAACCATGTGATGAGAGGGTTGGAACTTTCAGTCTGCCCATCCCCCACCCCCACCTCTGGTGAAGGGAGAGGGGCTGGAGGTTGAGTCAGTTGCTAATGGCCAATGACTTAATCCATGGCGCCTATGTAACGAAGCCTCCATAAAACCCCAAAAGGATGAGGTTCAGAGAACTTTCAGGCTGGTGAGACTCAAGGACAGTAGCACGCTCAGAAAGGGCACGGAAGCTCTGTGCTCTTTGCTCATACCTCACCCTATGCATGTTTTCCGTAAATAAAGTGTTTCCCTGAGTTCTGTGAGCTGCTCTAGCAAATTAATCGAATCCAAAGAGGGGGTCGCTGGACCCTCCAATCAGAAGCACAGGTGATGACCTGGGCCTGCAATTGGCATTGAAGTATGGGAGGGAGGGCAGTCTTGTAGGACTGGGCCCTGAACCTGTGGAACCTGATGCTACCTCTGGCTAGATAATACCAGAATTGAGTTACATTGTAGGACACCCAGCTGGTGTCAGAGAATTGTTTGGTGTGTGTGAAAAAACCCTCTCCCCACAATGTGTGAAGAAATCTTAATTGTAATTTTGTTCCTGTTTATTTTTAAATTTTCTTTTTGTTTCACTGGAAAGGAAAGATAATGCTCAGTTTTAAATGTTAAAAGTACACAGGTTGCTTTGTTACAATAAAACTAAATGTGTATACACACACACACACACACACACACACACACACAAAGAAATCTTATTAAAGGGTTAGGAATTCAACATATAAATTTGGCAGAGGACACAATTCAACCCATAACAAATGGTATTTGACTGTAGGAGCATCTGAGTGAGAATGGATATGCACGTGCCGTCATGAGGGTGGCGGGTCTGGGAGATCTCCTCCATGTCCTTCTTGGTCTTCACTGTAGAGTGGCTGGTTTGATCTGGTTTTTGAATCTCCAGTGCCTGCCAAATGCTCACTCAGGTAAAGCTGTTCTCACCTGGCTCTCTTGGCTCCTTCATCAATAGTTCTTCTGGTCATTTGGTTCTTACATTTGGTGGTCTCTCATTATCCCTCAACTTTCTATAATCTACTGGTTCCAAGCACTTACTCAAGCCCCTTGGGAGACTGGGACTCTTTTTTTTTTTTTAATTAAAAAAAAATTTTTTTTAAGATTTTATTTATTTATTTATTTGAGAGAGAGAGAGAGCATGGGGGGGGGAGGGTCAGAGGGAGAAGCAGACTCCCCTGCTGAGCAGGGAGCCCGATGTAGGACTCGATCCTGAGACTCCAAGATCATGACCTGAGCTGAAGGCAGTCGCCCAACCAACTGAGCCACCCAGGCGCCCAGAGACTGGGACTCTCGACTGCTGTTGCACTCCCACGGAAGAGTTCAGGGCTCTGTGAGATCCCCCTGCAGCCCACCTATCTCTTCACCATCTTCAGCCCAGGCGGCCCATGCTGGATGTGGACCTTCCCTAAGGTGCCTGAGGAAAGAAGAAATAGTCCCACTGCTCTGGGAGTCTCCTGGACTGACCCAACAGGGTTTCAACCCTAAATGGGGAATGGGACATGCCTCCCCCAACATACATACAATTAGCTTCTCCTCCTCTTCTTTCCCCCACTTTCCCACACTGGAGGTGCGATCTACTTTTGCCCTAGATGAGTGGATATTTAAGTTATCTCTCCCTATGTCTTGTAGCAAAAGTCAACATATAGAACTCTAAGCAATACTTTTTTGGAATATGTACATATTTGATATATATGTATATCAAATATATGCTTAGAATTTTATATATTTAATACTATACTAACATATGATGTGCTTTATAAAACATAACCCCAAATGGGCATTTTTTAAAGGATAAGATAAAAATGAAAATAGAAGTGCTAATGTTTTTTTCCTGTACCCGGTGTGTTGTCTTGGCACACTCCACTTTGGAGGCTGCCATTCACTACTGTTGTCTTACAAGGGATTAAAAAAAAAAAAAAAAGAATTTGGCAGCCAAAGCTGAGCAATGACCTGGTTGTTCTCTCTGGCATCTCCCTTTCCCTGAAGCATGGAAACCTGTTGATTAAATGGGTGGAGAACCACGGAGCACCATGATTTAATCGGAAAGAAAACACACCAGTTTAATATATATTCAAAAGTATCATCCCCATTACATGGGAACCATGCCATGGGCTGGCCCTGATCACCAGGGCCTGAGAGCAAAACAAGCTGCCTCTGTGGGGTACACAACATGCCCTTTGTCATCACTGGAAGGCGGATGGGTTAATACTTGTTGTCCCCTACGTTCTCTGGAGCTACGGGTTAGCGAGGGTGTCCATCAGCATGAGAAGCATGTGAGCACCCAAACCTGTATGTGTATTTGTCATGGGGGTGGGAGTCACCAGGACATGGATGTGGAGCAAGACAAAGAATGCTAAGTTCTATGTGCTGGGAACTTAAAAGGACATAGACTCAGAATCAGGGCTTAGCTGTGATGACCGTGTGTCCCAGAGGCCAACCAGATCTCCCTTTCGAATAGTGTATTGCATTGTGTAGAAGTCGCTAAGAATGAATACCAGTCCTGATCTAGCAAGAGAAGCAGAAAATCCTTCTCACTATGGCATCTAAGAACCCAGGAGGTCAGGGGAATGTTCACAGGTTTCCCTTGTTATCTGAAAGTAGGCTGTTCTTTTGAAAACATTTTGTAAGCAGAAATGGCCTAGAGTGAGGAAGGAATAACCATGAATTTATATGGCAAAAGTTCTGAGTGTTACCAGACCCAAAAAATCACCTCTCCTAAGCTTTTCTGATGCGTTAGGACCTATCTTGCTAACGGATGCACAAATTAAATCTAGATAAAGTCCAGATGCTCACACAGATACAGTTCAAAGCTGTGGTAGATGCTGAGCATGATGGGGCCTCTTGCTGCAGAACAAATGCTGAACGTCATTTTTGCTTTTTGCTTTTTGTTGTAAAAGCAAAAATCGTCTTCAGATTTCTTTCAGTTAGCAAAAACAGGTACTAACGTCAGTGTTTTATAAAAGTGAAGTAGCAGGGGCACCTGGGTGGCTCAGTTGTTAAGCGTCTGCCTTTGGCTCAGGTCATGATCCCAGGGTCCTGGGATCGGGCCCCACATCAGGGCTCCGCGGGAAGCCTGCTTCTCCCAACCCCACTCTCCCTGCTTGTGTTCCCTCTCTTGCTGTGTCTCTCTGTCAAATAAATAAATACAAATCTTAAAAAAAAAAAAAGAAAATAAAAGTGAAGTAGCAGAACACGGATTTTCAAGAGCAGGAGATACCTGTATGAGAATTCTGTCTTTTTCATTTTAATAAAGACGTATGACAAATATTATAGGGATTTCTGGAGGTTTCCAGTGGCTGGTCACCTCCACATGATTTGTGATGTTAGTTTACTCCAGCATAAGTGTGGTCAAGGAGAAAGGGCAGGAAATTCTGGAATCTGGGCTTGCATTCTGGTTTGAATCCTGGCTAGTGCTTGTAAGTTTGGGCAACCTGGGCAAGTGAACTTTGTGAAGTCTCAGTTTCCTGTTGATCAAATGGTCTAATACTAAACAAAATGATGTATAGGAAGTGTCTGTTGCACCACATGGCACACAGCGGGCATTTAACAATCCTGATAAAAGTTAGCTGATAATAGGTAAAAGCTAGACTTATTAAAAGTTTCCCCCCCAAAAAATTTCCTAGCACTTCCTGCCTGCCTCAGACCTGTCCCTCCAACCAAAACTCTGAGGTGTTAAAAGTGGCCCATTTTAAAAAACGAAATTTCTAGAAATGTTTAGTTTTTCTCTTTTTTTAAATACGTATTTTTTTTAATTTTAAGTATAAGCTAACTCCCAACATGGGGCTGGAACTCATGACCCCAAGATCAAGAGTTGCATGCCCTACCAACTGAGCCAGCCAGGCCACCCCAATGTTTAGCTAATTAACTTTTATATTAATACGGTTTGTACATGAAAAACTGTTTTACATTATCATTAGGAAAATCACCAGTTTCTTTTTTTAATTAATTAATTGATTGATTAATTTGTTTGAGAGAGAGAAAGAGACAGAGCATGAGCAGGGGGGAGGAGACAGAGGGAGAGGGAGAAGCCGACTCCAGGCTGAGCTGTGGGGGGCACCGCCCCCACTACCCCCCCACCCCCACCCCCCAACCACCACGTTTACATTTTCAGTAGGAAGCTCCGGAAAACCTGACCATTCTCAAAATCAAAAGAAGTACATTTTCAATACTACGACTCCAGGCTGTGTGACAGAGGGTAGAAGGAAATACTGGAACGAAGGCTGTGGGCGGGAGAGGAGCTACTTCTCACTGGTGAACTTGCAGGAGCTGCCGGCCTGACCGGCAGCACAAACCTGGCAAAACCTCCGTCGGCCCTGAGGCCACCGCCGTTGGTGACTCCTGTGGGCACCAGGGTTTTCCTCAGACCGTCTCCCTCACAGCGGCCCCTCGGGAGTGTGCGTGGTTCTCCCGGGAGATGGATGCGGGGCTGGCTCACCACCGCGGCGGAGCTGGTTGTTCCCGAAGGGGGGCAGCACACTGGTGACGGGATGGTGGGTCGGGCGGGTGAAGGTGAGGATTGGAAATAATTGGAAACAGCCCCACGGGTGTTTCTGGAAAGACCGATCCCCGGGGAGCCTCACAGTGAGGGCCTTGGGCAGCCATGGGCAGCCATGGGCAGCCAAGGACAGCTGGTGACTTGAGAAAGGAAGGCGGGTTCTCTTACTTCTACCGTTTTCACAAAAGCCTACCCTGCTTATTTTTACTACAATGTTTCAGACATAAACTGTAAAAAAAAAAAAAAAAAGCATGACATGGGAAGGTGGAGTGGTCTTTCGGGCGCCCACAAATTTGTCTTCGGGTCCCTTCCCAGGTTCTGAGCGCAGACCCGGGTGGGCTCCGCCGGTGCGGAGAACACTGCCACCTGCTGGGCCTTTTGAGAACGTCAGCGGACCCCGTCCATCAAAGCTCGTCCCCAAACTTTCTCAGTGCCCTGGGTGTCAGCACCGGCTGCACCATCCTGGTCCTTCTGAAGAACAGAACAAAACAAACGCCCCCCCCCCCCCAACACACATGCGCACCGGGAATTCCAGCCACAAGGTGTCCAGGAGAACTACAGTTGACACACTGGAGGAGAAAGGCTACAAGGATTGTTTTCTTGGGCCCTTGGAGGCCACTTTGTCTTCAGCACTACTATCCGCTGTTTCTGGCCTTTGAATTTTAATTCAAGCCACCGATTGAGGCTCAGATGTGATTTCACAGCACAGGGGGAAAACACCTTAGACATTCACCGAAGCAAAACAGAACAAAACATGGAAAAGGTGAGGGAAAAGCGGAGGGGCGGGGGTGGGTGTGGAGCAGGGGCTGTGAGAGCGCTGACAACTTCTCTCGGGGAAACTCTGAGCCAAACATCTGCTAAGGTGCCAGAGCGCGTGTGTGAGAAGAGCAGAGGAGGGGAGACAGAGGGAAGGGGAGAGAAAGTGGGAAGCAAGTTCTGTGGAGCTGGGAAATGACCTCTCGAACCATTCCTTCCACAAATGCTTTCCCGGTGCTAGACGTGGGGTGGAACTGGAAGCAGAGCCCAGATGCCACTCCTCTGGAAGGGCAACTCAGGGCCTGCTCCTTGGAGGCTCAAAGCCTTGCAGGATTGAACCTGAGCCCCAGACCTTGATAGGCTTCATCCAACATCCTCCTGGTGTTTGTGACAATGGGCAGCACCCTGTTCATATTCAAGTTTCTCCTTTGTTCACAGCATTGCAGTCTGTTCAAACATGCAGTGGAAATGGGTATGTGTTTCCAGCTACTGTTTTAGGGGGAGACGTCATGTTTTGGAGCATCCCAGTTTCAGAATCCTTTAACCGAAACATTGTCAGATGTGTCCTCAAGAACGAATGAAATTATGTTCTGTGTAAAATATAAAACAAGAGCATATTTGATCACCACAAAAGCAGTTATCTGTGTCTTATACTCCTTGTGGACAGACTAAAGACCCCCTTCACATCCAACCAATCAGGTCTCAGCCATGCCCAGCTCCAGCCATCAGAGTTCAGTGACTGAATCATGGGCTTAGCCACTGCCATTTTATAAGCAAATCAGGTTAATTGAGAAAGCAAATCATTTGTGTCTGCTAACAGCAATTAAACAAAACATGAGATTACAGCATTATGAGAGTGAAAATATTGAATCAGGTCATTCAAAGATAAAGCAACTTGCTGATGTGTGACTTCAGCCTTGGGTAGTTATAATAAAAATGAGGGGTGGGGGTGGGTCGTATTGTCTGCAAGTTCATTAGGAGGTATGTGGTGTGTGCTTTATTTCTATGCCAGTCTAAAACCATAGAAACAGGGGTGCCTGGGTGGCTCAGTCAGTTGAGTGTCTGCCTTTGGCTCAGGTCATGATCCCAGATCCCTGGGGTTGAGCCCCGCGTCGGCTCCCTGCTGAGTGGGAACCTTGCTTCTCCCTCTCCCTCAGCCTCTCCCCTGTGCTTGTTCTCTCTCTCAAATAAATAAATAAAATCTTAAAAAAAAAAGGACAAAAAACAACCATGGAAACATAAACATTGTTTGGATGACCTTTATGTCCACTATGGCGCAAGATTCCACCATGCTATTTCAAGGTGATATTTTGCATATGCTTTGTGATCACCTTGGGGGCATGTGATTATCCAAAGTAATAGAGTATAACTATTAATGCAGCCTTTTTTCCAACTAGAGCATTCTGAACGATTCCTCAAGTTATATTAGCTAAGCACTGTCTTAAGATGGAGAACTTTAGATAGAGTTCCTTGCACCATAGTGAAGTGACAGGGTAAGTCCATGAATGTTAAAATCTCAATGTAGTGTATGGAAGAACCCTCTGTGTTCCCTAAAACTTCTTTCTTTTTCATCTCAGGCACTCTTTTGCCCTTCGATGTGGCCATATTGACTGAGTTCTGACCAATAAACTGTAAGTGAGAGAGGCCAAAATAGATAAGAAATGGGTCAATATCACTGAAGAGTCAGTATACAAAAGTCAGCTGTATTTCTTTATACTGGCAACAAATAATTTGAAAGTGAAATTTCAAAAAAGCAGTTCCATTATCAATAATACCAAAAAAAAAAAAATCACCTGAGAAGAAATGTAACAAAAGATGTGCAAGACCTGTGTACAGAAAACTACAAAACATTACCAAAAGAAATTAAAGGAGAAAAAAAAGAGTTATATACCATGTTCATGGATTGGAAAAATTTTGTGCAGCTGTTAACACTCCGCAATGTTATCTGTAGGTCCAATTCAATTCCAAGCAAGATCCCCACAGACTTAAATGTGTGCATGTAAAAACAAACAAGCAAATTCTGAAATGTCAAGTGCCACAACAGCAAAGACAATCTTGAGTAAGAACAAAGTTAGAGGATGCAAATTACTGATTTTTAAGCTACCCTAATCAAAACTATGCAGTATCAGTGGAAGGATAGAAAATTGACCAAAATAATAAAATAAAGTCCCCAAATTGACCCCCACATATATAATCACTTGATCTGCAACAAAGGTACATTGCAATACAGCAGAGAACGTATTTCTGCAATACAGCAGAAAAACCATTACTTTTCAGTAAATGGTGCTGATTCAAGGGATATTCAAATGGGAAAAACTTGACTCCTACATCATACCAAACACAAAAGTAAATTACAGCTACATTATGGACCTACATGTGAAAGGTAAAACAAAAAAGATTCTAAAAGATAACAAAGGGAACATAGAAGAATACCTTCAGGACCTTGGGATAGGCAAAGATTTCTTTAACTGGACACAAAAATACTACCCCTAAAAGAAAAGATGGATACTCCATATCTAATTAAAATTTAAAACTTTTATTTATTAAAAAAAACACAAGGGAGCAAAACAGCAAGCCACAATTCATAAAGTAACAAAAAATTCATATCCTGAATAAGAAAAAGATTACCTAAAAGAAAAGTAGGCCAAAGACTTGAATGGAAAATTCTCAAAAAGAAGATTGAAGTGGCCAATGAGCCTTTTCAAAGGTGCTCAAAGGGGCACGTGGGTGGCTCAGTCGTTAAGCGTTAAGCATTAAGCGTCTGCCTTCGGCTCAGGTCATGATCCCAGGGTCCTGGGATCAAGCCCCACATCAGGCTCCCTGCTCTGTGGGAAGCCTGCTTCTCCCTCTCCCACTCCCCCTGCTTGTGTTCCCTCTTTCGCTATGTCTCTCTCTGTCAAATAAATAAATAAAATCTTAAAAAAAATGCTCAAATTACATTAGTCATTAGAAAAATGCACATTTAAAACCACAGTGAGAAAATCAACCAACCAGTCAATCAATCAATCCATGAGGAGATACCACAGCACTCACACCAGAATGGCTAAATGAGAAAGATGACAATACCAAATGTTTGCAGGGATATGGAGCCACTGGGTGTCTCATGCAATGCTGGCAGACATGTACCTTTGCATAACCACTTTGGAAAAGTATTTGGCAACATCCACTGAAGTTTTTCCTATGCATGCTCCCCGACCCAGCATTTCTACCACTAGGTGCATTCCCAACAGAAATGTGTATATATGTGCACCTAAAGATACATTCATAATAGTTTTGTTGATAATAGTCCCAAACTGAAAACAATGCAAATGCCCATCAGCAGTAGAGTGGATAAATTGTGGTGTAATCACGTATTAGAGTATATTACACAGCAACAAAAGAGAATGAACTATTGTTTCAAGGCACAATATGAAGGAATTTCACAGACATGCTATTGTACAGTAGAAGTGGGTGTACCTTGCCTATACTCTCTTTCCTCATCTATCAACTAAATAACAAGGACTCCAAGGACCTCAAAGAGGGTGGAGATGCAAAATAGAGCTTAGGGAGCCCTGAATGATCATGTGAATGCTTAGCTGGCCAGGGTTACCCACTTAGTATTGTGACATGAGTGAAAATAATGTTTTGTGTTAAGTCACTGAGAATTTGGGGTTAATCTGTTTCAGCAGCCAGCATTACTTATCCTCGGTGGTACATAGTGCAATTTGGAATTAAATGGTAACAGGCGATACCACCAGAATGTGCTGGAGAAGCTCATAAGATAGAGAGGTCACCAGGAGCTGGGGTTGTCAGGAATGACCTCTGCCCCTTTACAAATGGAGGGCGGGGATTGGCTAAGTCCAGGGAGAAATCCTTCCAGTAGGGGCAGCGGTTTGGGGGCTGATGCTGACGGAGGGTGGATGGAGAACATCCCGATCCTGCAGGCGGAAGTTGGTTAGAGGCAGCTTTTGCAGGTGCCTTTGTCATCCACTGAAGGATCTTGGAAGAGAAGGGTCAACAGCTATTCTTTCCTTGGTGGATCTGCAGCCCATAGTTGGAAATGACATAGTCCGCCTACACATTCAGGGCAGTTTCAAGTGAGATGTATGTAATGCCTTTTCTCTGACAACACGCTCCATTGTCTTCTGTCTGTTTCACAGTCATCTACTTTTAAGAGAATTTATAGAGCCTGATGAATAGCTTAGCATTTCTTTCTTTGAACTCCCAGATGTTCTGACCAGATTCCAACTTCCGGTCAGTGTTCCCAGCCCTTCACCAGAGCTGTCGGGTAAGGTTCTAATCCTCCCTGGGACATTCCTATTTCCTGCTGAGAAATAAGAAAACAACAATGCTTCCCAAAGGCTAGTAGGCCTCAGCCCTGAGGCCTGGAATCTCCATTTTAGGAAAAGTGTTTCCAAGGGTATAAAGCTCTGAAAGGAAATGGGCCTGTGAGCCTCCTGGGAAAGAATATGAGAACCCACCATAAGGATTTCACTGCATTCCTCAGCATTACGGGGCTGCCTGAAATTCATTTCGATTAAAAAACATATCAAAGTAAAAGTGTGTGTGTGAGTGGGTATGTGAAACAGATCTGAGAAACAGACAAGCAAAAGTAGAGGAAGCGTGGGAGATAAGGACAAAAGTCAAAGGCAAATAGTTTTCTTTCTTTGCAAAAAGACCTCTTCAGTGCGTTTGATTTTTTTTTTATTATGGACATATTCCAACATACACAAAAATAGAGAAATAGTATAATGAACCACTATGTTCCTGTCATCTGACTTCAACAATATCAACATTTTGTCGGTCTTTTTCACGTTTCTGCTCTTCTCCTTTTTTTTTTTTTTTTGCACTTCAGCTGGAATTGGCAAACCGTGACCCCATCAGCCAAATCTGACTTGTCTCCTGTTTTTGAAAATAAAGTTTCATTGGAACACAGCCTGCCTATTCATGCGTGCAATATCTATACCTGTTTCCCCATCACAGCAAGGCTGAGTAGTTATGACTGAGATCATGTGGCCTGGGAAGCCTAAAATATTGCTATCTAAGCTTTTACAGAAAAAATTTGCCAACCCCCACAATAGAGTATTATAGAGCAAATACGAGACATCAGATCATCTATAAATGCTTCAATATGAATATCTAAAAATAAGAGCTTTACTAAAGCCATATTAATAATAGAATTATTGTACCTAAAAAACCTAATAACTCAATTTCGTCTAATACCTGATTTATGTTGAAAATTCCTTCATTATCTTGAAAATGTGTTTTTACAGTTGGCTTTTTCAAATCATTATCTAAATAAGGTTCACACGTTGCACTTGGTTAATATGTCTCTTAAGTATCTCTTAACCCATTTTCATTTCTCCTTTACCACCCCTCATCCCATCTTCTTTTATTATTTTTTTTTTTAAGATTTTTATTTATTTGACAGAGAGAGACACAGCGAGAGAGGGAACACAAGCAGGGGGAGTGGGAGAGGGAGAAGCAGGCTTCCTGCGAGCAGGGAGCCCGACATGGGACTCGATCCCAGGACCCTGGAATCATGACCCGAGCCGAAGGCAGACGCTCAACGACTGAGCCACCCAGGCACCCCTACCCCTCCCATCTTCTTTTAATGACATTTATTTGTTGAAGAAACCAGGTCATTTGTCCTATGGAATCCCCACATCCTGGATGTGGCTGCTTGCATCCTCGTGGTATCAGTGAATAGGATCAGACTGCATTTATTTGTCTGTGTCTGGGCTATGTGAGGTGACACGGGGAACTTCCCATTGCCTTTGTACAGGTGGTATGCAGGGAGATGTGGAATGAGAATTCAGTCTAATCGGATCTGGTTCTACCCCTCTGGGATGTAGAGGAGAGTGTCAATTATAGTTACATTTAGGGCTCTTGTAACATAAGCCAGACCCAAGAAGAAATCAAATGTTCCTTAACTCAATTATGTTGAAGCTTATGTTGCACAAGTGGTAAGAAAAATCATCTTAACACGAGGAACATCAATAGAGTAATAAAAGTAAGAAGCACAATGCTATCTAGAGCAATAGACCATTCATAAAAATTAAAAGTACAAAACAAATTAAAACAACCCTATGTGCTTGACAAGGACCCAGGCCTCTTCTAGGACTCACAGCAAGCCCTAGAGTGGGTGCCTATGGGAAAGAGGCAGGACTGGGAGAGACCACTGATGAGGAAGAGGAGAGAGCAAGAGGAGAAAGTGAGGAATGGGTAGTGTACTGACCCTTGATGGTGGGTTGCCCTGAACTGCAGAGAATGATTAATTCAACTATGCACCAAACAAATAAACCAACCCCAAGGGATTCTTTTCCTCATAGGAGATTGGATGGTATGGTTGCCAAGAAAAGCCAATGCTCATTTTGGAGTGACTTGCCAGTTTTTTGTTTGCTTGTTTGTTTGAAAAGTGGTGAGTGATCTGTCATGCCTCTGGCTGGTAAGGAGACTGAACTGAAGTGGGATCCCCACTGTGGGGCCACCCTGTCCCTCTAGGGTCATAATGGCTTAGCAGATGGCAAGGTCCCAGAAGAGAGCTTCTGCAATGGCAGGGTGAAGCCCTGGACCAGGGGACACAGAAAAGGCAGCTGCCTGTGAAGAGGGGAATTTGGAGTACAGAGAAAGAAGTTTAGAGAAAGGAACCCCACTGGACAACCTCCTTTTGAAGGCCTAGGTCTCTGGTATGGGTTGAATTTTGTCCCTCCCCCCAAAAAAGAGATACATGGAGACCTAACCCCCAGGACCTCCGAATATGACCTTATTTGGAGATAGGGACTTTACAAAGGTAATCAAGTTAATACCCCACCCAATCATTAGTAGAGCCCTGACCCAATATGATTGGTATCCTTATAAAATGGAGAGATTTGAAACATGAACACAAGGCGAACATGAGGTAATATTGGAGTTATGCTGCGAGAGGCCAAGCATCTAGGACAGAGGCCTGGAACAGATCCTTCCCTGGAGCTTTCAAGGGAGCATGGCCCTGTTGACACCCTGATTTTGGACTTCTAGACTCCAGAACTGGGACACAATATATTTCTGTTGTTCTAAGCCCCCCAGTTTGTGGTACTTTTGTTATCACAGGTTTAGGAAATTAATACAGTGACACTTTTCCTTTGTGTTGTTTGAGGGCATGACAGCACTGTATAATTAGAATCTTTGCCCATCCCATGGTTTCTTGCTCTTTGACAAATCACCTGATCCATCTACAAAGGACCGACGCACCTCCTTGGCAGTCTAAGGAAGATGCGCAAGGCAGTTTGTGAGCAGAGAACACTGTCAGGCACTTTGCCAGGACACTGGTGAAATGCTACATCCAATGAGGACGGGTCAGTTTCTAGACAATCATCAAGGGCTATTGGCAGTGGCAAGAAGAACCCATGGGGCTGTCAGCAGAAGAGATTCCTCTGGTCACAAAAAGAGCAATTGTCTGATTACTCACCTCAAAGTTACATGGGATCATGAGGTAGGAAGGAGGGAGGCTGCCATACTTGCATTATGTAAAGGTGTAACACATGGACCCCTGAGTGTCTTGCCGTAAAATTCTCACAGCTGGACTCAAAGCTGGAGAATAGACAGGAGGTTATAAATCTATGCATTTTTTTTAAATTTGGTTATGTGGGAATGACTTTTGGCAAGTACAGGCAGATATCAGGATGGCAGGGAAAGGCAACTCAAAGGGCAACATTCAGGGAAGTTTAGAAGGAATATGATAAAGAGGGTGCAAAAGTCATGACCTCTCACCCTTGAACTAGAGTCTGAGGAAGGAGCACATGGAATGAGTCAAAGAAAGTGGTATAGATGGACCCCACTCTGGAGACAGCAAACTCCTCAGTTAGGGACCATGACCTTGAATGGCTGGGATCACTGGGTCCGATGCTGGAGGTCACACTCGGATGCCTAGGCAGGTCTAGAAACAGAAGGACAGCGGGAAGTTGTTGTTTTAATCTGCCACCATCCCTTCCCCTCCCTCCCTACTGCTTTGAGGGTGAGAGCATGCCTCCTTCCTTTGGAGAGCTCCGGGCAATCCTGGTGGGGCTGTCTAGCACAGTCCCCTGCCTTCCCCTGTCTAGAGCCCAAGAGGTGGGCATGAGACCCAAGCCCAGCCAATCAGAGCCATTCCCTGGGAGTTATGTCTTCTAAAGCAGGAAATTCTTTTCTTCCTTAGTGTTGCCAAACTGGCATGATGTGAGCCTAGAGCTGCCTGCAACCATGTTGAGCCTGACCCAGCAACAAAGGCTGGGGCGCTACAGGGTACTAAAAATCCTGATAACAGGGGTGCCTGGGTGACTTAGTCGTTAAGCATCTGTCTTTGGCTCAGTTCATGATCCCGGGGTCCTGGAATCGAGACTTGCATCAGGCTCCCTGCTCCGCAGGAAGCCCGCTTCTTCCTCTCCCATTCCCCCTGCTTGTGTTCCTGCTCTCGCTGTGTCTCTGTCAAATAAATAAAAAAATCTTTTAAAAAAAATCCTGATAACAACATACAGGTCACTCACTCAGTGGAAGTCTCAACATATGGACACATGTCTGAGACCTAAGGAGAGAGAGGGCTGTGAGTAAAAACAAATTATTTCCATAAACTCTCAATAAAACCATAGCGTAAGGACACTGCATTGGAGAGGAGAGAAGCATCTTTCAGCCACACCATTACAGAGTAGCTCCTCACTTTGGTCCAGTGAATTGCTCAGAAGCAATACTTGGAAGGTAGCAGCAATGCCTGGTGGGAGACTTTGGTGCTTGGCCAGGGGCACTGACCCCTGGTGGCAGCATGGCGCCAGCAGGAAACAGTGTTATCTCAGAACCCATCAGCGATGCCCGCAAGAGACAGGAAAACCGCACCCAGGAGATTCATAAACACACAGGAGACATATGCCTCTTCTCCCAGTTCACAAGCATACTTGTCATTTTCCTAAGGAAGTAGGGGGAATAGTTAATTTACAGAAGATCTCAGGTCCAGGTCTTGCTTCAGCAGAAGAGGTGAGAGAAGTGAGATCCAAGTATTACTCTTGCTGTGTCCTCTTTTGTGTTTATGGGTTGAGGTGGCTGGGAACCTCAGGTAGCTTTGGGTACCTCAGTAAAGATGAGCCACCTCATAGCCAGTGTTTAGCTGCACGGTAATTTACCCCAAAACCTAGAGATTTAAAAATAACAGTGACTGTTTATTATCTGACACAGGTCAGGTATTTTGGAGTGGCTCAGTTGAGTGGTTGTGGCTTGGGAATCTCTTGTGAGGTTGCAGCAAGCTGTTGGCCAGGGCTGTAGGATCCACTTCTAAGAAGGCTCACTCATGTGGCTGGCAGAGTATCTTGGCTGTTGGAGGGGGGCCTTGGTTCTCCCACATGGACTTGACCACAGGACTGCTTGAGGATCCTCACAACATGGCAGGTGATTTCCCTGAGAGCAAGTGATCCATCCAATAGAATGAAGTAGAAGCTGCAGTGTCTTTTAAGATATAGCCTCAGATGTTCCACTCTTTCCTTTCTGCAGTATCCTATTGTTACACAGTTTTTGTCCCTATTCAGTGTGGGAGGGGACCACACAAGGGCATGAATTCCAGCAGGCAAGACTCACTGAGCCTTCTTGGAAGCTGGCTACTACAGCCAGTCTCAGCATGGAACTATATTCAAAAGAAGCACCGGGTTCACATCCAAAAGGCCTGGAGTCTTTACTGAAGTCTCTAGACAAGGCTAGGTAGAAGGAATTACACTGTAGAGTGCCCAGCAGTTCTAAAGTTCCTCATCATGTGTCTGTGTCCCCAAAGTCACACTCATCACAGCAGCTACTCTCCAAAATCTCCCTTCTTCCAACTTACTCAAATCTGTATATCTCTCCTGTCCACCCCCACACCACTTCAATTATGTAAATCAAGCCAACCTCTCTCAATTCTGAGCTCTCCCCTCTACCTTGAAGCTCAGGAACCAAGAAGGCAGTCATAGACACTCTTGAGTGGGGCATAGAAGGTGGAGGAAGAGGGAAGCCTGGGGAGAATGACATGTCAACATTTGAGTCCATATCACATTTATGTCCTAAGTGCCTAGTATAGTGCCTACAACATGGTAGGTGCTCGATAAGTGTTGGTGAATTAATGGATGGTGGCATTTAGCAAATTCTAAATGAAGATGCTGGTATTCAGTGGTAATATTATAGCAACAAGTTTCCATATAGAACACAGAGTGATATGGTATTATCTTGTTTAAAAATGTTCATGATGGGGTGCCTGGCTGACTCAGTTGGTAGAGCATGCAACTCTTGATCTTGGGGTTGTAAGTTTGAGCCCCATGTAGGGTATAGAGATTACTTAAAAATGAAATCTTTAAAACAATGTTCATGATAAGAACATGTGATGTTGCTTTTCCATGTGTGTATTTTCTGTGTTCTCCTCTGAATAACCCTCTTGAAAGCAGGATCTGTGTTTTATTTATCATTATGTCCCCAAAGCCTGGTGATGCCTGGCTTGTGTAAGCAAGAGGTTTGTCAATAATTTATTAAAGTGCCAGACACTTCTCCAAGGCACATATATATATATATATATATATGTTTATATATATATGTATATGTATATACATATATATACATTTATGTGTATATGTATATATACATATATGTTTATATGTGTGTGTGTGTGTGTATATATATATATATATATAAACTCACTTACTTCTTATAGTGACCTAATGAGGTAGGTTATATTACTATCATCCCCATTTTTCAGATGAGAAAATGAGGCACAAGGAGATGAGGCACCTTGCAGGATGGCACAAAACAAGAGCTAGGATTTGGAGCCGGGCAATCTTGTGCTAGAGTCCACGACCACCCTCTCTGCCACATCTGCAGGGTTTGAGGAATTGCACTGAAGTTGCATGAGGAGATCTGTTAGACCTCTTCTAGGGAAAGCCTGTAAATTTATATAAGACACATCTAGAAAAATACTGAGGAAGTCCTGAAACCACCAGTGTGCTTTAAGGTGACTCATGGAGGGAAGGGAGGAAGTTGCAGTGTTTCTGAGGGCATTGTTTTAGTGAAAGATGAAATATGTCCAAAAAAATCAAGAAACACACAAAGGATTTTTTAGGGCAGTGAAAGTATAATATCTGCATGATACTCTAATGATGGATATGTGTCATTACACATTTGTCTAAACCCATAGAGTGGACAGCACCGAGAGTGAGCCCTAAAGTAAACTATGGGCTCTGGGTGACTATGATATGTCAGTGTAGGTTGGTCACTTGTAACAAGTGTGTCACTCTGGCAGGGGATGCTGATAATGCGGGAGGCTCTGCAGGAGTGTGCGCGTGGGGGAGGGGTAACTGGAGATCTCTATACCTCCTCTTAATTTTGCTCTGAACCTAAAGCTGTTCTAAAAGAAAAAGGTGGGTTTTTTTTGGGAGGGGGGGTTTATTTTGTTTTGTTTTGAACCTTTAATGAGAAAAAGAAATCGAGCTCAAGAACACTGTGTTTCGTGTGTCACTGGGTCCAGGTTTGGGGATACACGACGGACCTAGCAAACAGGATTTACATCAACAAAAACATTCCTGGTTACAGACTGAAAAACTAGCGCCTGGCACGATTAAGTCTCGGTTTCCTCATCACTCAGCAGCATGTTGGAGATCCCGTGACTGATGGGGAACAGACGTCCAGACTCTGGGCACTGCAAGGTGCCCTCCAGCACACCCACCTCCAGCAGCACGTGGTGCATCTGCCTCAGGAATTTCTCATCATGCTCATACCCTTCAATCGGCCCTTTGGGCACCTTGACCTGATGCAACTTGGGTATCATATGTGCTATGAAGTCAGGGTTGAACTCCACGGGGTTGATGCGGACCTCGGTGGCCTGGAGGCGCAGAGGGAAGCCATGGGGCCCCCACCCCACCCCACCCCCACACATGCGAGCTCAGCAGGTTGTGCGTGAGCAGCTTCATGTCGCCACAATGCCAAGAAAAAGTTTTAAAAAATTAGTGGCAGAAAAAAACAACAACAACAACAAGCAATAAACACAAGTAAAGCCAAGCAGTTCATGTTAGCATCGAAATGGAAGCCCAGATGGAGCAGGATCCTTAGGGTCTGTCCAGTTTCACCCCCGCCCCCGTCTGCCTGCTGTCACCCAGAGCTCGGTGAATGTTTGGCTGATGTGGGGTCCATCACGAGGTATAGCTCTGGTCATCACAAAGCTCTGGCATGTGGGATTCGTGTCCACTCTCATCTGGATATTAGTGTTTGAGTGAGATTTTTAAAAAATCACCCTGGAAACCAGGAAGCAACACTCTTATTGAGGAACCAGCTAATGGAAAATTTTATAAAATAAGTAACACAGCTTATGCTTCAGCAATGGGATCTGTGGCGTCTCTCCCAGGGTACACGGTTAATGTCCACCTTATTTAGGACCACATCATAGTCATTTTAGCCTTCAGAATTTTGAAACTGCATAATTTTTGGAGAAGTTTAAAAAGAACAAGAACATCATAATTTCCCAAATAAGTGAAGAATTTGCAGAGCTGAAGCAAAGGAAAGCGGGGTCATGGAAATGAGAAGCAGCAGGGAGGGTTCTCGGCTGGCATCCGGACATAGGGCTTTGAATTTCAGTTCTGCTATTTGCACCCTTTGCCTTTTCCCTTGGGGGCACTTAGCTGATCTGCATCTTTCCTCATCTGGGTGTTGAGAGGGTTGCCCTCGATGGTCCTTAAAGGACCCACCCAGGCCTAGGTCTGAATTCAGGAGAAACACGGTGTGGTTCAGGTTCTGGTGCCAATTTCTACCTGGTTCGGGTACACAGTGAAGCCCCTGTGAAGTGCGCTGCTTGGAGAGGCAACTCCGCCAATGTGGGGCAGCCGGGTCATCTGCCAAGGAAACAGCCTTCTGAATGTGGCAGCACATCCCAGGAGGGAAGAAGACACGAGCATATGTCTGAGGGGCAGATCCGCCCTGCCCAAGCACTAACCAGTTCCCCCCCTCCTTTTTCTTAAGATTTGTGTTTATTTATTTGAGACAGAGAGCGCAAGCACTGGGCTGAGCAGGGAGCCCAGTGTGGGACTCAATCCCAGGACCCTGGGATCATGACCTGAGCCCAACCAAGGCAGACGCTTAACTGACCGAGCCACCCAGGTGCTCCAAACCAGTCTTCCCTTTGCCACAGTTCTTGGAACTCTTTCTCCCTCTTTATTATGTGTGGTTTTCTAAACATCTCAAATCCTTTTATGGAACAAAGTAAGGGTATAAACGTATTCATTAAAAAACCCTCAAAAGTGAGTTGCTTCAAACTACCATAGAACTATCCTATGACCCAGCAACGCCATTTCGGGGGATGTATCCCAAAGAACTGAAAGCCGAGACGCAAACAGATAACCTGCACACCCATTTTCATAGTGGTTTTATTCACAGTAGCCAAAAGGTGCAAACAACCCAAATGATGTCCATCAACAGACGAATGGATAAGCAAGGTATATATAATGGAATAGTATTCAGCCACAAAACAAGGATGAAATTTTGATAGATGCTGAAACTTGGATAGATCTTGAAAATACGATGTCAGAAAATAAGCCCGACATGGAAGGGTAAATAGTGTCTGATTCCACACATGTGAGTTACTGAGGAGAGGCCAGTTCACAGAGACAGAAAGTAGAAGAGAGGTTTCTGGGGGCTGATGGGGCAGGAGAAGGAACAGAGTTCCTCTGTTCAGTAGGAACAGAGTTTCTGTTGGAGATGATGAAGACGTTTTGGGTACAGATAGTGATGCTGGCTACCCATGCCTGGGGGTGGATTTAGTGCCACTGAACTGTACATTCATAAGTGGCTGAAAGGATAAATATTGTCTTATGTATATATTAACACCACAACTTATTTTTTTACTTATTTTTTTTAAGTAGGCTCCACACCCAACATGGGGCTCAAACTCATGACCCTGAGGTCAAGAGTGACGTACTCTACTGACTGAGCCAGGCAGTCTCCCCAACAAAAACATTTTTGGGGGGGCACCTGGGTGGCTCATTCGGTTGAGTGTCTGACTCTTGATTTCAGCTCAGGTCATGATTTCGGGGTCCTGGGATTGAGCCCCACTGGGGGCTTGGTGCTCAGCGGGGAGTCTGCTTCTCCCTCTCCCTGTGCTCCTCCCCCCAGCTCGGGCTTGCTCACATGAGATCTCTCTCTCTCTCTCTCAAATCAATCAATCAATTTTCTGCAAAAAAGCAAAGGTTTTTAAAGAGTGAGTTGCTTTTTGTGCTTCTGTTAAAAACTTTATTTTTTGTGTATAAATGGGCTCCCCATAAAGTGAGACAATGAAAAGAGGTAGCTGCTTAATAATGAAATCTGACTGGAAATCATAGTGACCAAAACGTGAGCACTAGCGTTTGTGTGGATTTGGGAAGATGTGAGGACATGGATTTTTAGGAAGAGGCAGAGAAAGAAAGGCAAAGAGAAAGCCGAAGCCCTAGTGCCGGGAGCAACTTTTCACTCAGCAGGTCTTCAGACTCCTCAGGTCATATGACGCCCGGTTTGCTCCTGACTCCGCAGCTGCAGCTAAGTAACACTTTGTCTCTCATCCTTCCCCGCCCCCCCCCCCGAGAAGTTTGGTCAGTATTCTTCCAGAGTTTTTCTGCTCCCGTCATCCATGATAGGTTTTCAGATAGGCACATTTCTTTCCCAGATAACAGACTCTGAAGAGAATTGGGAGTGACTTCGTGTCTCAGCTTGGTACTACTGTGGTTTACGTCACCTCTGTGACTTGATTTCCCCAATACCTAGGTCACACTCACTATTACCTTTGAATAGCAGTGACTCCTTCAATGTGCCCAGGGCATGACAGCAGTGCGTGACAGCTTACAGAACACTCTGGTAGGCTGTGCCCCCCCAAATGTCAGCTCCGTGGGGGCTCTTGTGTCCTCTGCTGAATTCCCAGCCCAGGAACCGTGGTGCTACACGGTCGGCACACAGTCAGGATTGCCCAAATACATGACGAGGGGTGTCTTATGTAGTCCTCGGGGCAATGCTGTGAGGTGCTCTTCCTCCTCATTTCACAGATGAGAAACGTGAGTCTCAGCAAGACGGAGGAATTTCCCCAACGATCTGGGATTATCAGCACAGGTTATTTGGCTACAAGTCTACGGACTAAGAGATACATCAAAATCAGCTTACTTTTTATTTCTTTTCCATTGTTTTGTTTCAGTTCAAGTGGGCTTTTATTTAAGATGTGGAGGTCATAAGTTTTATATCCTTAGGCTTGGTTTATATGGGTTTTAAGCTTACTTTTTAAACACCTAGGCAGTTACATGAAACAAATACCTTGAGCCTTTGTGATGATACTGTTGTGTCCTGTTTTTCCTCTGTCCTTCTGCTCATTTTTTCTTGCCTTGTGTTCTCCTTCCCTGTCCTGAGGCAGCTTCGTGTTTTGAGTCCAGCTCTTTGGTCTTCCAGTTGTTTGAGAATGCCCCTGTGGGGTCTTTCCCTGCTCCCCAAATGGCTGGGGAAGAACTCCTTCCTACCACTCCCGTTCCCTCCCTAGGACGAGTCTGGACAAACATAGCCTGTTCGGTCCTAACACCTTCCAGCGATATTGTTGTTCCCCTTCTAGACCGGGTCTGGCCTCTGCCCAGCTGGCTGCCCCTCAAAATGGGATTTGTGGAGCTGGGCGGTGGGGCGGGCATGGGAATTCTAGGCTCTTACAGTTATTTTCTTAGTATATGACTCCAAGTCCTTGGTTAAAAGTCTCTCTGTGTTTATCAGGAATGGGGCAAATTGATGTCATGTGCCTCCTAATACAATACCCTGAAAAGAACACAGCACCGTTCTTGTGGTATTCCTGCCCCGAATGTATAAACCACGAGGAAGCATCAGACAAACTCAAGTTGGAGGGCGTGACATAGTGTAACCGGCCTGTGCTCTTCAAAAACTGTCAAGGTCATGAAAGATGAGGCATGTCTGAGGAACTGTTCTAGGTTGGAGTAGACTAAAAGACATGACAACTGAATGCAACTGGGATCCCAGTTTGGATGCTGGACCTGTAAGTGGCGTCATTAGGACAACCAGCGAAATCTGACTGGGAGCTGTGGATCACATGGTATTATTGAAGCAGTGTCAATTTCCTGATTGTTATGGTTGTCCAGTGGTCACGGAGGAGCTTGTCTTGTACTTGGGGAGTACACATTCAGGGGTTAAGCGGGGGTCAGGATAACAGCACAGGGGGTCAGAGCGCAGGCTTTGAAATGCAGCACACCTTGACTCGCGTTGCAGGCCAAGTCTGTGTCCTCATCTGTAAAGTGCAGCAAATACTGTACCTACTTGAGAGGATATTTTAAGAATGTGATAAGACCATGTTTGTAAAGAGTTGAACCTGGTGCCGGGCACACGGCAGGCCCTGCATAAACTCTGGTTATCTTTATTGCCCGCATGCTTTTCAAGGGGATGAAGAACTTCTATTGTACTCAACACAGGCTTGCCAGCTTCGTGGCTGGGACCCTCCCTGGCTCCCTTCTGCTGTTCTGCTTTGAGAACATGTCACCGTCATCATGGGCATTGTTGTCTTTGGGACCAGCCACTGTCAGAATGATTTTCTTTGGCCCAGATTCAGATTCCCAAGTTAAGTGTTGCCGTGTGAAGGAAAGCTCAGGCGCGGAACCCTTGCTTCCCAGTCTGGGCTTCCTGTTCTTGTGGCGAGGGGGGCTAGCTTCTATCTCTTCCTGAACAGCCTGGGGCTTGATTGAATTTCCTCTGGGCCTCCAGAGGGCAGGACTCTGGACCCAGAGGTGATCCATCTAAATGCCCTGGTTTTCGGAAGATCAGGAAAGCAGCTAGTCAACTCCTGGTCAGCGGCTTCTTCCTCAAAGCTGGCCTTCGGTTTCCCTGGAATGTGGGCAGGCCCAGACTGGAGGTGCATGTGGGAGGCCAGACCCCTGAGGGTCTGGGTGGGAACTCACTGAGACAGGAAGTAGCATCTTTCCAGGCCAGATATTAGAGGTTGTGGTTTGGGCCTTACTCAGCTTTATCACCTAAAGCACCTGGTCAGGAAGTCACCAGGGGCAGGTGTGTCCCTAGACTAGGTAGGGTGTGCTCAATTTTCATAGGTTTGATAGCAAAGTCCTTATTACCATTTTAATCTTCACTCTTTAGGGACCCTATCTTTTCTTTTTCTTTCTTTCTTTTCTTTTCTTTTCTTTCTTTCTTTCTTTCTTTCTTTCTTTCTTTCTTTCTTTCTTTCTTTCTTTCTTTCTGAGAGAGAGAGAGAGTGGAGAGGGGCAGAGGGAAAGGGAGAGAGAGAATCTTAAGTATGCACCATACTCAGGTGCGGAGCCAGCGTGGGGCTCTATCTCACGACCCTGAGATCATGACCTGAGTGGAAATCAAGAGTTGGACGACTGAGCCACCCAGGCACTCCTAGGGACGCTATCTTTCAAGAATCAAACCATTTAAATAAAAAAATTTTGAACTAAGTCTTGAAGTGAAATTCTTTAATCATTTATTATCTCAAGATTTCTATTGGTTAGTAATTCAGACCAAACACAGTGAGGATGGCTATTCTCTGCCCTGGGATGTCTGGGGCTTCAGATTACAGTTGTTGATGAAGGCTGGGGGCTGGTGTCTCTCACAGGCTCCTTTACTCCTTTACTCACTCACTGGTTACTGAGGCTGGTTACCAGCTATGTGCCTGTTGGCAGGAACATCCACACGTGGCTTCTCCATATTGCCTGGGCTTCCTCACAAATTAGTGGCTTTTTTTCCAAGGCAAGTACCCAAAGGAAGGAGAGAGCAAGGTGAAGGCTGTATTGACTTTTATGACCTAGCATATTAGTGTTCTTAAGAAAAACAGAACCAGTAAGGTATATATATGTATATACCCAAATCTGTAATTCCTAAATGCAAGTTCGAAATCTGCAAAGTGAGCCAGCAGGCTGGAGACTCAAAAGAGCCATTGCTACAGTTCAAGTCTGAAGGCCACTGGCTACAGAATTCCCCCTTTCAGTCTTTTGTTCTATTTGAATCTTCAACTGATTGGGTGAGGCTCACCTACATTATGGAGGGCAATCTCCTTTACTCAAAGTCTACAGTCTTAAAGGTTAATCTCATCCACAAACACTTTCACAAAAACATCAAGAATAATGCTTGACCAGATGTCTGGGCAAGGTGGTTCAGCCAAGTTGACACACAAAATTAACCATCACACCTAGTTTCAGACATCAAATAACATTACTTCTACCACATTCTATTGGTCAAGGCAGTTACAAAGGTCCACCCAAGTGCAAGGGGAAGGAACATTGCATTCCACCCCCTCACCTGCCATGCCCCACCCACCCCGCTCCAAGCTCAGTGGAGGGAGGAATATCAATGTCATGTTGTAAGGAAAGCACGTGGAATGGGGTATATATTGGTGTGGCATCTTTGGAAAATACAAATGTCTCAAACATCTAACTCTAATATAAGGGAAAAGGACACCAACTTAAAATGTTACTTTCAAAAATGTAAATTCTTGGGTGTGGTTGCACTAGAAGTTACAGCAGAGGAGTCAGACGTCCTGCACCCACACACAACACCACTAAAGATGCAGACTCCCCCAGGTGTGTTGTCTGGGAAGCTCAAAAAACACTAGTAGAGTTGCTGTAGGTAGTGTGATTTTCCAAAATGCTGAATACCATAAAATTCAACACAGAAGGAAGTGCAATTTTCCCTCTGTTTCCGTGGTAATTGCATTCCTGGGAGGGGGTCGATAGTTAAACTGGGCTTATAAAAGTAGGTAAAAAATACATCGTGTTCATGTGTAAAATGGAGTTAGGTTTCAAGGCTCAAAGCACTGTAAGTAGATTGTTTTACCTATAGAAATGTCTCTATACCTGTGTACCTACAGAAATGTCCCCTATAGAATGGAACATTCTAACATCGTGTGGTCTATAGGATGATTCCTGCAGAACTCTCCAGCACATTGCAGGAGGACTTCCTGATTTCTCCCTACTAAAAGCCAGTAGTGCCCCTCCCAGCATTGAGATAACCAAAAAAAGCCTCCACAAAATTCTAAAACACCTCCTGGAGAATAGTAGCTCCCTTATTGAGAACTGGTGCTATGAAGGAAGGGAAGAGAGAAATTCCAAAGATTCCTATGGAGACAACAAGGAAAAAGTCTGGGGAGTACAGAAATGAAACAACCAGTGTTAAAACAGAGGATGGAAGGCAAACAGCCCCATGCCACATGTGAGGGGTAGGACCACTGTGTGTGTGTGTGTGTTGCGGGGGGTTGTCCACCCATCCCAGAGAGCCCCAGTGGAGGCCCCACCCTGCTCCTTTAGGGATCCAGCACCAGCCAGGATCAGGGAAGAGTCTTTTCTCATGTGTCCACTGTCATTGGTATCGAGGGCCCCTACGTTTTTAGGGCATTGTCCACACTGAGGGTGAAGCATGGGAACAAGAAGCTGAAGGGCTATCCAGTGTTCTCTTTCAGATCGCTGTACCCCAGTAGTTGGGCCTCTCTTTGTTTAGGGATGAAAGAAAAATCTTAGATCTTACTGGGACTATCTGATAAAAACTAGAAACTTCAAAGAGGCCTCATTTTTTTTTTTTTTTTTTTTTAATGAAGCTTCATTCAGGAACCTTTTTGTCAGACTTAACATATCCTTTAAATTCCTACCCCTGGGCCTTTGCCCCCACCATCTGCCATCTCCCCTGCTGGTAGCCTGTGTGTTGCCTGTCCCACTACCTTCCCCAAGCCTTGGGCTCCCAGCCTAGCCTGAGGGGAATTCTCTTCCTCCCTGCATGACTGTGTATCGTTCAGCTCCAGCACTCCTGGACTCACCTGTGCTGTGTGCATCCCATCTTAGTCTCTTCTCTCTCTCCGCACACTTTCTTAAGCATAGTGACTGATGCAGATGCTTGTGCTTTTTTTTGTATCTTCCCACAGCACTGAGCCCAGGACCTCGGTCAAAGTACAAATATTTTTTTAAGGATTTGTTTATTTATTTGAGAGAGAGAGAGAGAGAGAGAGCACAAGTGGGGAGAGGAGCAGAGGGAGAGGGAGAAGCAGACTCCCCACTGAGCAGGGAGCCTGACGCGGGGACTCGATCCCAGGACCCTGAGATTATGACCTGAGCGGAAGGCAGATGCTCAACAGACTGAGCCACCTGGGTGCCCCCAAAGTACAAATATTTTGGATTAATTCAACAGGAATAAAACTTTGTAAATTATGCCTCTTGAAATATGGCGACTTTAACCTCCCGAGGTCAAATCAAACTTTGACACCACTGGGAGTTCATTGCTGACATTTTCAGGGCTTCCCTTCTTCTTGTAAGAGGCTGAACAATTAACTGCTCCTTTAAAAAGTAGGGCATTGATTTTGTTTAAGTGAATGTTGGGAATAGTTGCCAGGAAGGGGACGCTGCTGAGGGCTGAGTCGGGAAGGCAGAGGGCCGGTGAAGAAGGTGGTCCCTCCTCTTTGGCCTTAAGGAGGCGTGGCCCTGAATCCCTCTTGAGGAGGAGGAAGCCAGTGTGAGAGTTTCTTCAACCTCTTGAAGGGAGACATCAAGAATTATCATCCTGGGGGCGCCTGGGTGGCTCAGTCGGTTTGAGCGACTGTCTTCGGCTCAGGTCATGATCCTGGAGTCCTGGGATCGAGTCCCGCATTGGGCTCCCTGCTCAGCAGGGAGTCTGCTTCTCCCTCTGACCCTCCCCTCTCTCATGTGCTCTCTCTCTCTCTCTCATTCTTTCTCTCAGATAAATAAATAAAATCTTTAAAAAAAAAAAGAATTATCATCCTGAAACTTTGTAACCTGTTCCCTGCTTACATTTCCAAGTCTAAATATCCTTGTAAATCATTTCCGATGCTACCAGAGCACCTATGTGGAGTTTCTCTGCCCCCAGATGGTGAGAACTTTCAGGAACCCGCTGAATTACAAGAACTTCATTTTTGTTTTTTGAGAGGTGGTTTTGTTTTTTGGGTTTGTTTGTGTTTTTTTTTTTTTGGTATCACAGATTTGATGTTTCAAGAGTGTCTGTATTCTTGTCCTGTGACCTTGTTCAATCCTCAGGTGTGCTAAAAAAAAATCTATTTTTTAATTATCTGTTTAATGCCTCCTTCTCTTCCTGGACTGTATGCTCCATGGGGGCAGGTGGCTAGGTCTGTTCACTGTGGGGCTGTTGATTCCTAGCCCAGCAGCATGGCAGGGCTCAGTTAACACATACTGAGTGGGGCAAATGGTCGGGCAGTTCCTCCAACAGTTAAACATACAGTTGCCATATGACCCAGCAATTCCACTCCTAGGTATACACCCAAGAGAATTGAAAACATCTGTCCACACAGACGCTTGTACGTGAATGTTCATAACAACATTCATAACAGCCAAAAAATTGAAACAACCCAAATGTCCATCAACTCAGGCATGGATGAATAAAAGGTGGTGTATCCATCCAAAGGAATGTGTTTCAGCAATTAGAAGGAATGACATACCGATACACTGTTACACACTGCAACGTGGGTATAACACGGAGCCTTGCAAACAGGGTGCTAAGTGAGAGAAACCAGACACAAAAGACTGCATAGAGGATGATTTCACTTTATGAAATGTCCAGAATAGGTAAATCATAAAGACACCAAGTAGATCAGTGGTTGCTAGGGACTGGGGGAGGAGGTAAGGGAGAGTGACTTATGAGGTTTCTTGTCATGACGGAAATGCTCTGGAATTAGAGAGTGATGATGATTGTATAACATAGGAAATATACTAAAAAACATCGACTCGTGAACCTCAAAGTGGTGAATTTTATGTTATGTGAAGTATATCTCAATTTTTAAAAATATTGCCTTAAAAAACATTTATATATATGTTTATTGAGTGAACAGTTCATCCCTGAGAAAGATGCAAACTCAGGGCTCTCTGGTTCACCTCTAGGCCTTTCTGGATTTTCCTGCTATGTGTGAGAAAAGTGGGCTCCAAAAGTTAGGCTGTTGGCACTCTGCGTGAGAAAAGGGTGTGGCTGTGATTCATCTGAGATTGTGTGTTGGCTGCCGGCACTCTTGCTGGATATGGTCCATCACTGACATTTTTATCAACTTCTAGAGAGGAAATTTGGAGAGGGAGGCTTTCACCCTATTTCCTTGAAACTCATTTCGGAGACAAGTCAGATTAACAAAGGATCCTAGATACCGAGGCCAAGCACATCGTCTCAGTCATACAGGGACAGGGACAGGTGGCAAATACTCGAGTTAGAATTTTGATGTATTTTACTGTAGGCTTTGGAAGTTTACATAAGAGGTGAAAAAGTTGGTGCTATCTGGGGCCATGCTTTAGAGCTGTCATGAATCCAGAAAAATGAGCAATGCCTGTAGTTCAGACCCTGGTGGAATGAGTGTAGACAGCGGGACAGACACTCCCTGTGTGAATATACTTAGGGGCCCCCGTCAGTTTGGCTGAACAAGAGGCATTTTTAGGGTTTGTCCTTGCAGCTGTATCTCCTCTGAATGAGAAGGGAGGACCGACCCTTCACCAGGTTCTCCCTTCTTGTCCAGAAAGCACAGAGATCCCAAGAAAAACCAATTTGGAAAAGGGAGAAACCATTTTTTGCAGTGCAGACACGGTTACAACTAGGGCCGCACCAAGTCTTTGCTCTCATCTCCAGGCCCTGGCCAGGGCCTCTTGGGGCTCAAGACTGACCCACAGTTTACATGCATTTTTTTTTTTTGAGTTATTTATTTATTTATTTGACAGAGAGAGAAAGAGAAAATGAGCAGGGGGAGGGGCAGCAGGAGAGGGAGAGAGAGAATCTTTTTTTTTTTTTAAGATTTTATTTATTTATCTGACAGAGAGACAGCGAGAGAGGGAACACGAGCAGGGGGAGAGGCAGAGGGAGAAGCAGGTCCCCTGCCGAGAAGGGAGCCTGATATAGGGACTCGATCTCAGAACCCTAGGATCATGACCTGAGCCGAAGGCAGACGCTTAATGACTGAGCCGCCCAGGCGCCCCGGGAGAGAGAGAGAATCTTAAGCAGACTCCCCACTGAGCCAGGAGCCCAATGCAGAGCTCGATCTCACAACCCCGAGATCATGACCTGAGCCAAAATCAAGAGTCAGATGCTAATCAACTGGGCCGTCCAGGTGTCCCCACATGCATTTTTTAAAACTCCTAGTATAGGGGCCCCTAGCTGACTCAATCAAACATGTGACTCTTAATCTCAGGGTCATGAGTTCAAGCCCCACATTGGGTGTAGAGCTTACTTTAAAAATAAATAAATAAAAAATAAAACTCTAGTATATGAAAAAAATGCACCTATCCCCCCAGAAATATTACTGAGAACTGTGGTATATTTAAAATGTTGACCTTTGACAGATTAATGCTTTTACCACAGAAAATTAAAGTAAAGGTAATGTGCTTTTGCAAGATAATTCCAGGACATGTTTTAAATATATTACACGAAGTGCTCTATAGACAGTGATGGAACACGGGTTTAGAGCTCCACCCTGAATGTCACCTTCTTCCAATCCTGTCATTTGGAGATAATGTCAAAAGCCAGAGTGTGGGACCCTTTGTCAATCGTGAGGCCAGAGCTCCTCTATCCCCTCTGAGTCAGCCCCACAGGCCCCCAGCTGCTGCTGTCCCCTTGGGTTGGAGTGAGGTGGTGCAGGCTCAGAAGCTGTGTTTTGGGCTAAGGCCAGTTCTTATTAAGACCTTTCTCTTCAGTCAATAAGCAATTTGCTCTTTAGATATTAGTAGTCTTTCCGGCCAATCCCATATGCTTGTTTGCTGCTACCTTGCAGTGCCTGGGTGTCTTTGTGGATTTTATTTTTGTTTCATTTTAGTCAAAAGCAGGAGCATATTATACAGGCAAGGGCAATAATTATTCACTGTTCAACTGCAAACAACGCAAGTGGGAAGCAGGGCCCAGGTTGGCCTCCTAGGTCTTGCTTGTTGGGCTGGCTCCTGTAAAGCACATCAGCGAGGCCGTGGCCTGCTCTGGGCCCCCCATGCATCTCTTTTCCTGCAGCCTCAAACCCAGATGTGCTACTCTCCAAGGACTTGGGAGTGGAACTGTGAGCCCAAGGACCCACTAAAGACTCACCATGAGCAATGTGGGGAGGAAGGCTTGGCTTCACAGGAAGCCCTTTAAACATGAGCGAGGGAACACTGGCATTTCAGATCATTACAGAGGTCAAGTTGGAGTTCCCTGAAGGAGTTAGTTGGGTGCTAAATGTCTGTGTGGAGTACTGATTATGAACTGCCTTGCCGTTTCCCAGTTGTGGCAGTCAGGGGACATTCCAGAATCCCCATTATGTACCAAATATTAATATAAGCACTTTTCATGGCATCATCTCATTTCATCTTCACTACAACCCAATGAGATAGGTACTATCTTTTGCGCATTTTACAGATGAGTAAACCAAATATAGAATGCTAATGAGTAGCAGAGCTAGGATTTGAAGACTGGTCAATCTGATTCCAGAAGCCCTCTTCCTGGGATTCTAGAGAACTTTCCTTTTCCAAATCAACTTTCCTTGCCCCAGCATCTTTGTGTGAACAGGAGCCCAACTTTGCATGCCACACGGCAGTGAAAAGAAGGATCCTACAGTGTGGCTGTGAATGCAAACATCAGGGACATGCAAAGCTCTAAACCCCAGCTACTTCTAGAAGAGCTGTGAGCAGTGTGGCAGGATGCGGGTCTCTGCCCTTGTGGAGACCAACCTCCTAAGCAGGTCACTCAAGGCTTCCCTGTAGCCACTTGACAGGGGGTTGAGGTCTGGCAGAGATCTTGGAGCAGGAAGGAAACTTGATGAGTATTCACCCTCTCATTTACAGACAGGGAAACTGAGGTCAGGGACATTAAGTAAAGCACACCCTGTCTGCAGGCACAACCTGGGTCTCCTGGCTTCCATACCAGTTACAAAATGGGCCATTTTCTAAATTAGGAAGCCAAAGCTCTGAGAGGTGATGTAATTGACTGAAGGCAGGGACCCATATTCAACTCCCCTGGAGTCTGCCCCATGCTGAAGTCATAATGGGCTGTATAGGAGGCATTCTTCCAACCCTTGTAGGATGAATGAATCATATGCATCTGTGTTTCCCAAAGACTTGCCTGAGCATAAGAATCATCTGGGGGCCGGTGTTAAAAATGAAATCTCCAGTCTTGACTGCAGGTCCCACCCTTGATAGGGTGTTCTCACTCCTGGTCCAGAAAATCCCCAACCTGTTTATCACCAACCTTTCATAAACTAAAGGGGGTTCTTTTTAGATTTGTTTCTTGCAGGCTGGACCTTCAGGTTGGGATTTTGAACACACTTTTTTAAACACTGCCTTCCGGTCTTTATTCTCAGTAGGGTAGGTTATGTCCTCTAGGGGGCAGAAATGAGCTACTTGGTCTTTCTTTGGGGCTGCGCCTTCAGACTTCCCAAAATTTATTTATTTATTTTTTAAAGATTTTATTTATTTGACAGAGAGAGACACAGCGAGAGAGGGCACACAAGCAGGGAGAGTGGGAGAGGGAGAAGCAGGCTTCCCGCGGAGCAGGGAGCCCGATGAGGGGCTCGATCCCAGGACCCTGGGACCATGACCTGAGCTGAAGGCAGACGCTTAACGACTGAGCCACCCAGGTGCCCCCAAACTTCCCAAAATTTAAAGAGAAAATAAATACCAAAAGATGGTTGACAGAAGGCAGATCTTACACATGCTTTTCTCACTAGGTTGAAAGGTCCTCTAAGAGACAGAACACTGGTAAGAACTTAGGCTCTGAATTCAAACAGACCCAAATTTATGGATCAAATGTACAGTTCACTGTACCATACTGTATTTTGAAAATTGCTGAGAGATCTTAAGTGACTAAGATCTTCAGTGACACACACACAAAAGGTAACTATGTGAGGTAATGAAGGCATTAGCTAACCATATTGTGGTAATCATTTCACAATAGATCTGTGTATCAAGTCATCACATTGTATACCTTCAATGTCCACAGTGTTATTTGTCAGTTATATCCCAATAAAGCTAGGGGGAAAAAAACAAAACAAAAGAAAACAAAAAATAGATGCCGGTTCATATCCACTCAGTCATCTACTGTCGTTGTGATCTCAGCAGGCTATTTAAATTCATCAAGCCTCAGGTTCCTGTTCTATAAAATGGGAATAATACTACTAGCTTGACAGGATTGTTCTGAGCCTTTTTATCACAATTGCTAAAAAGAAAAAAAAAGTTTACTGTTATTATTACCTCAGTTGTTACTGTTGCTCTCTGAATGGCATATGGTTTGGTTGTTAAGTATCCGGAAGGCAGGCTCCACTTTCTTCAATAGTTGGCTGAAGCTCTCTAAAGAGGCATTTGGCCCATTTTTTTCCAGGTTCTGTCCTAGGATGACATTTCACATCCTGGAAACCAATAATATAAACAACACAGAGTCCACGTTGGATGGAAGGAAACGTGTTGACTTCCTTAATAAAATCAAATCCGCTTCCTTCGAGGTTGGCTCTGGCTGCCAGGAGATTCTCCCCATGGGAAGGATGGCGGGATCTCTTGGCTCTGTCTCCCAAGATTCACCTTTCCCTGGAGGTTTCTCCTGCATCTCACTGGTGCCCCTGTGGGTGAGGAAGGTTGCAACCCTTCCCCACCCCTGTGAGAATTTCGCTTCCACCGCCAGCCTTGGAGGAGCTGGGTTCGATTTCACTGAGGGTGTCAGTAAGTTTCTGCACCCTGAGACGTGGCGATTCTCTTCTTGTTAACTTCACCTTGAATAGCTTGAGATTTCAGGATCCTTAGTTCCTAACTGGAAAAAATAATAATGCTCATAGCAGCTACCATCTTCTGAGCCGTTCTTATGTGCCAGGTGCATATGGATTCTCTCATTCCATCTCCATTGCAGCCCAGTTCCAGTGACCCCCCTCATTTTGCAGGTGGAGAAATTGAGGCACTGGGTAACTTGCTCTCAGCCTCAAGGGTAGTCAGTGAAGGAGCTCAGGACTAGAACCCGGCAGTCTAACTACAGAGCTTGTTTCCAAATCATTTAGCTGAGCAGGTAGCTGAATGAACACAGAACCTGCCTTCCTGCCCCTTCTGTCTCCTGGAGTAGTGATTAAAGCCTGAGGTCTTTGATAATACCAGTTTCAGCGAAAGGCTTGACTATAGCCTGGACTCCCCTCTGGCTGCCTCTGAGTTAGGTGATGGTGTCAGGGACATCAGGGAAGAACTGTCCCACAGCACACTCTATTTGGGCACTTACACTTTGCCATACACTTCTGCCCTCCTCCCCCACAGCAAGTGCCCTTCCTGCTCGAGACACAGGAGGATGCTCAAAGGGCATGACCCTTTGCAAAGCTTGTGGCCAACGAAGAGGGGGTGTGTAGCTCCTGTGAGGCAGAGTTAGCTTGCAAATGTCTGGCACAGGCGGGAAGAGAAACACCTTTGAAGTCTTCTCTCTTGAGACAAATTGAGTCCCACCCCTAAGCACCGATGCTGTGCCCTCCCGCCTTGCCTTTCACCTCCTTATTTCTTCACCATGATGCAGGCAACACTCAACAGGGCACGGAGAGACACTGTCCCTGCCCCGGAGACTCAGAATTTGTCACCATCACTCTGGGGTGGGGAGGAAATTGCAGTGTTGAGGTTTCTTGCTTCTTCCTCACTAAGAGAGAAAAACCCAACTATCAACAAACCCCAAACCAATGAACCAAATGGTGCTGGGAGGCTCTTGGGCAGCAGGCTGCGTGTGTCGCTGTGAGGGTCATGAGCTAGCCCAGGCACAGAAAGCAAGGTGACAAAGGACGGAGGCTAAGGAGAGGAGAAAGGCCAAGAAGAGGGATGCTTGAAGGTCAGAGAGGTGAGGCCAGAGTGTATGGATTCCCCAGGTACCCGGGGTGCCGGGCAGGGAGGACCCAGGGGGAGGAGGAGGAGAGGAAACTGTGAGGAGGAATCTAAAGAGGGGGATCTGTGTCCCAAGAGACAAAAACACCAAACCACCTTTAAAAGAATAGCAAACAGGGGCGCCTGGGTGGCTCAGTCGGTTAAGCATCTGCCTTCGGCTCAGGTCATGATCCCAGGGTCCTGGGATCGAGCCCCGCATTGGGCTCCCTGCTCTGCGGGAAGCCTGCTTCTCCCTCTCCCACTCCCCCTGCTTGTGTTCCCTCTCTCGCTGTGTCTCTCTCTGTCAAATAAATAAATAAGATCTTAAAAAAAAAAAAAAAAGAATAGCAAACATTTCAGAGAACAAAGATGTCTAGGATGGTAAATACCTAGACCCATGGACCCTGGGGGGCTGGGGTTTGCCAAAGGGTCCAGTGGTGGGTGGGGAAGCTGCAGCCACAGCTGCTGGTCCGGATTTGTCCGTATAAAGCAATTTGTAGCGAAGGTGAGTGGAAGAAGAGGAGGAAGCAGAGGTAGATACTGTTTAAAAGTTCAGTACAAAAGGCTACATAGTATGTGGTTCCACATATACAACATTCTGGAAAAGGTAAAATTATGAGACAGAAAACAGATCAGGGCGCCTGGGTGGCTCAGATGGTTAAGCGTCTGCCTTCAGCTCAGGTCATGATCCCAGGGTCCTGGGATCAAGTCCTGCATCGGGCTCCCTGCTCCTTGGGAGCCTGCTTCTCCCTCTGCCTCTCTCTCTCTCTCTCTCTCTCTCTCTGTCTCTCATGAATAAATAAATAAAATCTTTAAAAAAAACCAAAACAAAAAACAGATCAGTGTTTGCCAGAGGCTAAGGGTGGGAGGACCTGACTGTGCAGAGGGCTACAAGAGACTTTTTGGGGTGATGGAACTGTTCTGGATGTTAACTGAGGTTATGATTATACAACTGTATACATTTGTCAAAATTTGCTGAATGTACAACTTTACAAATTTGTTTTTTATTTTATTTTTTTTAAGATTTTATTTACTTATTTGACAGAGAGAGACACAGGGAGAGAGGGAACCAAGCAGGGGGAGTGGGAGAGGGAGAAACAGGCTTCCCGCGGAGCAGGGAGCCCGATGTGGGGCTCGATCCCAGGACCCTGGGATCATGACCTGAGCCGAAGGCAGACGCTTAACGACTGAGCCACCCAGGCGCCCCTTCTTTCCATTAATATTATGTGGGAGAATTTAAACTTGCCAACTAAAAGAAAACTAGCCTTTTCTGCTTTATTTTTTAAAAGATTTTATTTATTTACTTGAGAGAGAGAGAGATCAGGCAGCGGGAAGGGAGAGAGAGAATCTCAAGCAGACTGTGCTTGAAGCCCGATGTGAGACTTGATCCCACCGCCCTGAGATCATGATCTGAGTCAAAATCAAGAATCGGACACTCCACCGACTGAGCCACCCAGGCGCCCTAGCCTTTCTAACTCTTCTAACTACTTTAATAAAAGTCTAAAATTGTTTTATTAAAGTAGTTCAGCCCTTTTGGATACATATGCAGTCAATCCTGCTCTCTAGGTGTGTCCCTCCTGCCCCTTCCCCTGCTCCCCTACCCTGTGGATGGATCTGGGGCAATGGCAGAGGGTAAGTCTGGATGCTGGACCTGATGCTATTCTCTGGTCCTCAGTGGCCTCTGCGGGGCTGTCCTTCACCCATCTGCTCTGCTGGCGTCCATGGTGAGGCCCTGGCTGGTGGGGCTGGATGGTTCACTTGACTCATTGGTCCTGTTTCAGCTCTGCTGGTTCTGTCCATACAAACCTACACCTGTTCCATGTCTCTGCATGTTTTCCATTTCCCAAGGGAGGTCCATAGGCTCTCCACTCTCCACGCTCTTCTGCATTCCCTAGCAGCTCTAGAAACTTCTGGGTTTCTCCTGGGCCACACTCAAGCCAAGAGAAATTAGGATGGGGCAGGGTGGGGGAGGATATCTAAAGACTCTCCCAGACTAAACATACCATGCAGTTGTCTCTACTTTGCTGCAGCCACCCCAGATAGACATAGGGACCCATGGCAAGGGTTGCTGCCCCAGGGCTCCATTCAAGGAGCAGGGCATAAGTTGTTTTTGTTTCTGGCATGCTCTCAACCTCTGGGGACATTTTCTACTCCACACTGCCATCAAGGTTGGACATGAATGGGAGAGCATGGACTTTGGGTGTCCCCATCCCCTTCCTCTCTCCCTCCAAATACCAAAAGAGTTTGTACTTGTTCTTTATGTTTTTCAGAGACTTCTTTTTCATCATATCTTCCTCCTTTCCTGCCCTTTGGATTTTATTCTAGATGGTATCCGCCTTTCTCCTTCCCTAGGACATTAAGCCCCATGGTGCAGTGAGAGAATATCTCTCAACGATAATGAAAATGCCTTGGAAAGTATTTGAAAAATGTATCTCCATTGCTGTAGGATCTTAGGAATGAGGCAGCCGTTTCCAAGGGAGTGTTTCTGCTGGCATGTTAAGGAACTGTCTTTAAAATGATACAAGTTTCCCAAAAATGGTGGAATTCTCATCCAGTCAGCTATATAGGATGTTCTTCACCATCTTTGAGACTCCTCCTAGATTACTTGCTTCACACCCTGTGTATCGCTGTATGTTCTTTTCCCTTAACCTGGAAGAAGTCTTGTCTCTGTCCTTTCTCCCATCCCTATCGCTCCTGCCTTAGTTCAGGCCCTGGTATTTCTCACCTGGATTCTTGGAACGTTTTTCTGATGGATCTTTCTACACCCCCCAGACTTGTTACCTACTTTCCTCTACCCATCCTTGCCCCTGGCATGATCTTTCCAAACACATATCAGACTGTGTTGTTCCAGGGCGCCTGGGTGGCTCAGATCGCTACGTGTCTGCCTTTGGCTCAGGTCACCATCTCAGTGTCCCGGGATTGAGTCCTGCATCAGGCTCCCAGCTCAGCGGGGAGTCTGCTTCTCCCTCTCCCTCTGCCTGCTACTCCCCCTGCTTGTGCTCTCTCTCTCTCTCTCTCTCTCTGACAAATAAATAAATAAAATCTTAAAAAAAAAAAAAAGACTGTGTTGTTCCTCCACTTAGGAGCCTGCAGGTGGGTCCCCATGCCTCTATGAGGGGCAGAGGCAAAAAAAAGATTCATCTCCTTTTCTCGTGAACAAAATCTCTACTCCACCCACATCAAACCACTTGTGGTGAACTGGCTGTGCTGTGCTGGTCCCCGCTCCTGTGTCTCTGCACCTTCTGCTCCCTCTGGTGGGAATGTCCCTCCTCCCCTTCTTACCATGCAACAGTCAGCTCAAAGATTTCCTTCTCTTGAATTCCTTACTTGTCCCTCCAAGCAAGACTCTACGGTTTGAGTCATCGTGATACCAACTTGCCTCTGTTAGGACACTTACCACAAAGAACTGCGTCGGAGTGCTAGGCTGTGAGCTCTTTGGGGCCAGTGATGGGCTGTTGTAATCTCCATTTCCCCAGCCTGTAGCACATTGCTTGGTCCAAGCTGGTGGAATGAATGAGTGACAATGAGCATCAACCGTGGAGTGGGAAGAAACCTTGAAGGTCACTGGGTTCAATGTTTGCATTTTCCAGATAAGTCTCAGAGAAGTTAAATCACTAGGTTGACCTCACATAGGTAATTATTACATAACTAAACCTGGTCCAAGGTACCTGGCTGGCTCAGTTGGAAGAGCGTGCCACTTTTGATCTCAGGGTTGTGCATTTGAGCCCTATGTTGGGTGTTAGGATTACTTAAAAATAAAAATTTTTTTTGGGCGCCTGGGTGGCTCAGTTGGTTAAGCGACTGCCTTCGGCTCAGGTCATGATCCTGGAGTCCCGGGATCGAGTCCCACATCGGACTCCCTGCTCAGCGGGAGTCTGCTTCTCCCTCTGACCCTGCTCTCTCTCTCAAGTAAATAAATAAAATCTTTAAAAAATAAAAAAATAAAAATTTTTTTAAGTTTATTTTTCTTAGTAATGTCTATACCCAAGGTGGGGTTTGGACCCATGACCCCAAGATCAAGAGTCACATGCTCCTCCAACTGAGCCAGCCAAGTGCCCCAAAAATAGAATCTTAAACACACACACACACACACACACACACACACACACACACACCCCTAAATGTGATCCTTTGATTCCAGTATAGAGCTCTTTCTACTCCCTACAGGGCCTCTAGACACAGGAGAGGGGAGTGGGGGTGGGGTAAGACTGTGGGCAGGGGTCAGTGAGAAGACACCAAGGCCAAAATAACTCAGAGCCTGGTATAACTTATTCTCAAGCAGGAAGATAGGTCAACTCCACAGAGGGGTTTTGTAAAACTCTCACCTGTGCAGTTGGAGTGATGTACAGGGTCTCAGCGTGAGCAGCCTGCTCCCGATGTTATGATGATAGTGTTGTGAAAGAAATTTAAACAGAAGCCTTGCTTGTTCACTACTGATTTGTTTGAGGCCCAGCCTGATGACACTACCATCATCACAGGGATTTTATTGTTTCATTCCTTTAAAAACAAAAATTGTATTTTATGATTTTAAAAAAGCAGCCACAGGGACACCTGGGTGGCTTAGTCGGTTAAGCATCTGCCTTCGGCTCAGGTCATAATCTTGGGGTCCTGGGATCAAGCCCCACATCAGGCTCCTTGCTCAGCAGGGAGTCCGCTTCTCCCTCTGCCTCTGTGCTTTCTAGCTCTCTCTCAAGCAAATAAATAAAATCTTGAAAAAAGTGTTTTAGGGCACCTGGGTGGCTCAGTTGGTTGGGCGACTGCCTTCGGCTCAGGTCATGATCCTGGAGTCCCGGGATCGAGTCCCGCATCGGGCTCCCTGCTCGACGGGGAGTCTAGTTCTCCTCTGACCCTTTTCCCTCTCGTGCTCTCTAGCTCTCATTCTCTCTCTCTCAAATAAATGGGTAAAATCTTAAAAAAATAAATAAAATTTTAAAAAAATAAAAAAGTTTTTTAAAAAATAAGGACACCTGGGTGGTTCAGTCTGTTAAGCATCTGCCTTTGGCTCAGGTCTTGATCCCGGGGTCCTGGGATCGAGCCCCACATCGGGCTCCTGGCTCAGAGGGAAGCATGCTTCTCCCTTTCCCTCTCCCCCTCCCCCGCTTATGCTCTCTCTCTCTCTCTCTCTCTGACAAATAAATAAATAAAATTTTAAAAAATTAAAAAAAAAAGCAGCCATACATACTAAGCCCTTGCCTTGTTTTTTCCTGGAGACTCAGTGCAGGGTGATAGAAAGAGCTCTGGGGACACAGGCTCTTGGGTCTGTAGCTTACTTACGGCAGGATTTAGGGCAAGTCACTTAACTGCTTTGCACCTCAGCTTTTATGTTTCCACAAATAGAGGCCATCTAGTGCTCCCCATGGTTGTCATGGGCATGAGAAGAAGGCACCAGGGAAGTGACCAGCGGAGTGGAGAAAGCCTGGCCCTGGGGCCAGAGGGTCCGGGTTTGAATTTGGCTACACACCTTGCAAGATGTGTGACCTCAGACATGCGGCTTACCCTCTCGGCAACTCAGTTTCCTCTCTTTGGTACTTAGTATCCATGTGGCACTCAGATGGTGCCCAGTTAGTGAAAACACCCAGCCCTGTGCAGGCACATAATATGTGATCATTCCTTTCTTCTGCCCTCCCGGAGGGAGCTGTGTATGCATCCATCTGATGGGTTCTCAGGACCCTGGCCTGTGCCCTCAGACCACCCTGTGTCAGCCTGTGGTAAATCTGGAGAAACCAAGCCTTCTCTGTAGAGCTAATGACATATAAGCTTTTTTGTTGGTCCCTGGAGTTACCACCGGCTGGCCCACCCCGACCCTGTGGGTAGAGCCTGCTCTCTCCCCACCCTCCGGTGTGCATATCAGGGATGACAAGCACAAGCCCAGTCCAGGGCTGGCACCTGCTCCCAGGTCTAGAACCATGTGGCCTCCTGTCTGGCTTGACTCAGAGCACTTTGTTCAGTTCTGTGGCCTGGGCCCTGGCTCCTGAAACCTCCCTGAGGCTTGCTTGGACCTGTTGTTTCTTGGGTTTATTAGTCTCAGCTCACTTGCTCGCCTCTCAGCTCTGCATGCCAATGCCAGTCGCCTCCTCCATCTGGACACACCCCAGACTCTGAGAGGGAAGGCCAGCCCCAGCCCCCTGCTGCAGCCCTGGGGCTGGTGGAGGGAGGTGGCGGGGGCGGGGGGGGGGGGAGCGGGGGGGGGGCAGGGGCTAGACCCTGAACTGGGAAGAGGAGGAGCCTGAATCCGGCTGCCCACAAGAAGTTGAAAACAAAGACAGTCCAGGTCTGCAGGTCCTGCTTCTGTGTCTCTTGGAAGCTCCTTTGCCTTGTGGTAGTTCAAGGCCCAGGATTCCAGAATTAGAAGAGATGTTAGAACTCCTCGAGGCCCGCTCTTGCCTCATCAGAAGCAAGAGGCTGCATTATGGCATCCCAGACAGGTGGTCTTCCAGGCCCTGCGTGAATGTGCTCTATAATAGAGAGCTCACTACATTTCTACCCTGCCCACGCCATTGTCGAGCCCCTCCGCCTGCAGGAAATGCAGCTTCTGGAACTTTGACCCAGTGCTCCTAGTCTCTTTCCCATGTGATGGTCAGTTTGAGCCAATTATCTTACACACTCCATCCCCCCACCACCCCCTACTTCTCCAGGCTGAACACTCTCGTGGTTCCTCGCATAACATGATTTCTAGACCCTTCCCCATTCTGCCCATGATCACTGGGCTTCCCTCATGTCCACAGAAAAACAGCTGTAACAATAAGAGCAAAGCCGCAAATATTTAGGGACCTATTGTGTGGCAGGCATCTCAGCAGGTGTGTGGGCGGCGGGGGGGGGGGGGGGGGGGATGGTGGGGAAGCATCAGGTATGGCACCTAGTCTCTCTCCTCTGGGAGCTGACCATAGAGGTGAGAGGGAGATAGCTTACCCTCACATTTGCAGGCCAGTGGGGGCCACCTGCCATATACCTAATAGTAAAAGTTTAACAGTCCCGGGATCGAGCCCCACATCTGGCTTCCTGCTCCGTGGGGAGCCTGCTTCTCCCTCTCCCACTGCCTGCCGTTCCTCCTGCGTTCTCTCACTCTCTCTGTCAAATAAAAAAACAATGATGGCAGTGAAGGTTGTACACATCTGTGAATGTACTAAAAACCGCTGAATTCTAGACTTCAAATGGGTGAATTATATAGTATGTGAATTAAATCTTGATAAAGCTGTTTAAAAATTTAAAAGGTTAACAGATAAGTAAATATATTCTATCTTCCTATCATGAAAGTATTCCTTCATAATCACCTGGAAAGCCAGGTTGGAAGTGAGGAGCTCTCAGAGTGCTTGGAATTCGGCACGGGAATCCGGCCACACAGGGAGAGCTGGCTCAGTCCTCCCCACTGCCCCCTCCAGCTCCCCGTGCCAACACTGGCCTGCACCTTGAGAGCTTCAGGCACGCCAGTGGACTCTAGTTCTTGAGTTCCAGATCCACCCACAGGGCCCCCCTACCGGCCACTCTCATGAATAGGGGTGTGCACATTGGTGGTGGGGTCTGCTTTCGGGGAGTTAGACCCAAGGAAGACATCCATCATCACAGGCCCAGGGGGGCTAGTGACCTTCTGACCAGGAAATTCCGGAGCATGGTCCAGAGCAGTGCTCTATGATAGACCATTCTGTGTACTGGAAATGTTCCATATCTGCACTGTCCTATATGGTAGTCACTAACCTCAGGTGGCAATTGAGCCCTTAAATGTGGCTAGTGCACCTGAGGAACTGAATTTTTAACTAAAAATTTTTAGTTAAGTAACACAAGTTTAAATTTCACATGTAGCTAGTGGCTACCATATTAGGTAGCATGGGTCTGGAACGTGGCGGGGTGGGGTTGGCTCTGAATGGAGGCGTCCTGTTGACTCTGTTGACTTCATCCCATGGAGGGGAGGTGGGCGCCTGCAGGGGGATCAGAGCGGAGCTCCCAGGGCTCAGGAAGATACTGGAAAGGGAAATGAGATTTGTTCTCAAAAGGAAACTGCTATATGAGGCTGCATATTCCTGGCCAGTGGAGCTCTCTGGATCTCTGAGGAGAGAGGGTGGGTGACTTGAGGGCACCCCCAGACAAGTCCTCCTGAGATCTTTGCAGGGACCTGTTTCACATAAGAGGCCTGCTCTGGTAGTTCAGGCCTGCTAGTACTGTGGGTCTTGGCAGAGAGAGAAGGCTCTGTTATTTTTTCTGCTGAGGCCATGTGAACGGGGCAGGCCGTGTGCATAGTTTCCATGGCATAATCTGACTATAAAGCCCTGTGTGTCTGTGGGGGAGGGATGAGGAGAGGCCCTCAGCCCAGCCTCAGTCGGGACTGGGCATGGGCCCAGGAGGCACATTCCCTCCCGATTCCTGCAGGGTCCTGAGCCGTGCGTGATGCGGGGAGGGCCGTGCCTGGCTGGCCTGAACCTTTGGAAGCTCATCTGGTTGCTGACTGGGGTGAGGGTGTTGGCTCTTCCCGACGCCTGGATGTGAAGTAGAGAAAGATAATCTCCCAAGAACTGGGCCGGGTTGAGGCTCGGGCAGAACACAGGATGTGGATTCACTGGGAGGGAGGCAAGGAGAGTCTCCTTGTGTGCACTTGGCTACCAGCTCCCACCTGCAAAACGGAAGCTCCCTGCAGGCTGGCTGTGGCCCAGCCCCAAACAGGATAATTTGCCTTGAGCAATTCTAGGCAGGTTCGCTGAGCACCTTTCCCTTCTGGAGAAAGGAGGCCTCTTGTGAGGCCACCCGTTCGCTGCAGAAACCTGGGGCTTCTCAGACAGAAGTCAGGGGAGCAGAGCACGGGACAACAACATTTATTAAACAACTTTTAGGTACCAGGCTTCGTGCTAAGCATTTTGCACTTCTGATTTCACTTGGAACAATATAGATTAATAGGCATCGTGATAGCTAATAATTCTTGAGTGCCTACCGAGGTAACAGACATCCATTTATTTAATCCTCACAACCCCCCTGTCGACCGGGTGAGGGAAACCATTGCCTCATCTGTAATTTAGTTTTGCCCTATGTCACTTAGCCAGGAAATGTGCCAGTTGGGATTTGAACCCAGACTCTCTGACCCCACCACCCCCTGCTCTTAACCATCAATTTTCCCAACAGAGATTCTGAATGTAGGTTTTGTGAGGCTCCAACCTGGGGCCTTCGAAATGGTCCCTCAGCTCTGAATGATCCAGTTTGTCCCAAAGTTCCCTCTGCCCTTCCCTACCCTGGCTCTGTGGGGTTGTGAAGCTTGGAGTCTCGAAGGCGCCCTGTCCTGGGACAGTGGCTGTCCCTTTGCCGGCTCTGGGTTTGTTGTGACGTTCAGGACGGCAGCCCCAGGCCACAGAGGTTGCCGGAGACAATCCTGCCTTTCTGAGGGGCGCATCTCAGGCTGCAGCGCCCGCACACAATGCTCTCTGTCTCCACCGGGGCAGAAAGGCGCATTATTGCGGTCGGGTGACTCGGGCTCTGCTGGGGTGATGTCTGTGGTCTGCACATCCCCCACCCCACACCTCCCCACTCCAGTTGGTTGGCCAGAGGCGGGGCGGGGGGGGGGGGGTGGTGCCCTCGGGGCCTGAGAGTCCCTTCTCCCTCTTGAGGCTCCTGCCTTGCCTGCCACGTCAGACTCGGCCCCTCATGGCGCCAGCCCCTCCGAGAGGCCCTTCCCTGGACGCACATCTCACACTTCCAGGTCTTTGAGTGCTCAAATTTAGATTATTCTGGAAAGCATGTGGCACTGTGCCTGGTACAACAGGCTCTCCCCAAATGTGAATTTTTCTTCTGTTTGGGAGATAATTTTGTCATCAGGAATTTTGACAGAGATACTGAAAAACAAGTGTATTCTTAATAACAGCCCTAGCTGGTGCCAGGCACCGAGCCAAACCCAAATCCTCACGACAGCTCCGGGTGGGCCGTGCTCTCTCCAGGCCCACGTTAAGTGTCAGAAATGAAGGCTCAGAGGACCGGAGTGTCTTGACCAAAACGGCAAAATGAGGAAATGGCACAGCTGGGAGTCAGACTCCGTGCCGACTGAGTTTAGGTACACTCCCTTAGGTACAAACACTCAGTGTTTGGCCGTGGTGTGACTGTGCCAGTCTTAGCTTCCCTGGGCTGCCGTAACAAAGTACCCAAAACTGGGTGGCCTGGAACAACAGACGTGGATTGTCTCTCCCGTTCTGGAGGCTAGAAGTCTGAGATCAAGATGCTGATAAGGTTGGTTCCTTTTGAGGGCTGTGAGGGAGAATCTGTTCCATGCCTCTTGCCTAGCTTCTGGTAGTTTGCCGCCAATCTTTCGTGCTCCTTGGCTTGTAGACGCATCGTCCGGCGTCTGCCAAATCCTCACGTGGTGTCCTCCCTGTGTGCATGTCTGTCTCTGTATCCCAGTCTCCCCTGATTGTTAGCATATCGGTTATGCTGGATGAGAGCACATCCTCATGACCTTATTTTAATTTGATCATCTGCAAGACCTCATTTCCAAATAAAGTCCCCTTCACAGGTACTGGGAGTTAGGATTTCAACATCTTTTGGGGAATCCTAATTCAACCCATAGCAGTGCCCTTCTCTGCTCCGTTCCCTGGTGACCCAGGCTTTTTTAAGACCATTAAAAGGAGGTGATGTTTCCGTCAGCTCCAAGGGCAAGAACATCTCTTGTCAGGACCCCCTTTTCCTTGCTCACGCAGTGTACGCCTATGCACGCGCGCGCGCGCACACACACACACACACACACACACACGTGCGCGCAAAGGTCAGGCTGGAGAGGACAGAGGCCGGACTGACACATTACCTTCTGGAGCCAGTGGTGCCGGTGGCACACGCGGCCGGGGTGAGGCATGGAGGTGCCAGGTGCTCTGTGGGATACAGAGGAAGGAGCCGGCAGAGCACTCAGCCCTCTGAGCCCTGCAGTTTGCACACAGTCACACCAAATCTGTTCTTAAAACATCCCCCTTTCCCCTCCAATCCCTCTGCCCTTCCCAGACTCATCCCCCTTCACCTCCCCTCCCTCGGCCTCAGGCCCTGCCTGCAGTCTGATTAGGGTGGAGGCAAGAGGTTGGGCTGACTCTGCAGCTCCAGCATTTGGTGCAGGAGTGACAATTTATGGGGCGTGGAGGGCGGAGGGAGGCAGCCTGCCTGAGGGGAAGTGGACTCCTCCATCTGTACCTCCAGCTACACCCAAGCGATCCGGGCCCGCTTACTGACTACCCCTGCTGGGTCTCATCCTGTTAGTGGGGCCAGGGAAACAGAATGAGGGTATAGGGATGTTGCTTCCTGGGTCCCTGGCTTGAGGGGTGCAGTGGAGGCCTTTCAGCTCCCAGGCGTGGAGGTGTTCTTGCAGCCCCCTGGCAGGCTGCCGTGGGGCCTTCTCTCGCAGCCTCTCCCCTCAGCTCCACGCAGGCCTGTCCAGCACATGCCCCCTGCCTCTTCCCACTCCCCACAGAGGCCTCCATTCAACTTTCTGTCCTCGCGGCTTCCCACCCACGTCAGTGACTGGTTTCCCCCGTGTCAGGCCTCCTGGGCCTCAGTACAATCACTCAGACACATGTTCACACCCCCCCACACACTTTACAAGTCACATGCTCACACACTCACATGGCTCGCACGCTCACACATGCGCACACATTCACACACGCCCACACACTCACACCCACAATACTCTCTTACACACACACACAGCCTCATACAAGCTCCCAGAACCTCCCTGCTTAGGACTCTGCCATGGCTAAGCAGGGCCTTCCTGGAGTTGGCTCTGTAGGGGGCATATAAATGGGCCCCCTGGGGTCAAGCACCCATTGCTAGGAGAATGAGAACAGACAGGAAGCGGTTGGGCCCTGAGATGGAAGCACAGGGGACGAGAAGCCTGCCCGACTTTCTGGTTAAACTCCAGCTCCACTGTTCTATGTCTGCAGGAACCGAGGTATTTGCTTTATTTCTCCAAGCCTCAATTTTCTTATTTGGAAAATGAGGATTAGGTTATGCATTTCACAGAGTTGTGCTAAAACTAGAAAATGCATTTGAAAGATACAGTCTGGCAGACAAGAGGCATTCATTATTATTTATTCAAAAATTTAATTGCATTTACATTTAAAAATAAGTAGCAGTTACATGATTTAAAATTCAAAAGGCAGAAAAGGGTATACAGTGATGTTTCCCTTCTACCCTGTCCCCAAACCACCTGGCCTCTTTTCCCCCAACCAGTGTTACCAGATTCTTATGTTTCTTTCCAGAAAGATTTTAATGTAATGAGTAACTATGTATGCATATATTACTGTTCTTCCTTTTTTCCACAAATGGTATGTACTCTACACACTGTTCTGTGCCTTACTCTTCTTACTCAACAATATATCTTGGAGGGGGACCTGGGTGTCTCGGTCATTTGACCGTCTGACTCTTGATTTCAGCTCAGGTCATGATCTCAGGGTTGTGGGATCGAGCCCCATGTCTGGCTCTGTGCTCAACAAGGAGTCTGCTTGGATAGTTTCTCCCTCTGTCCCTTCCCCCACTCACTCACTCTGTTTCTCTCTCTCTCTCAAATAAACACATAAATTAATCTTAAAAAAAAAAAAAACAACCATCCAATCTATCCTGGAGAATGTTTAGTGTCAGTACATAAAGGGCTTCTTCTCTGTTTTACGGCTGCCCTGAATTCCACCGTATGGAGGTACCATCGTGTATTTAACCACTTCTCAATGGATGAGACATTTAGGAGGTTTCCAGTCCTGCTATTTCAAACAAAGTTGCAGCAAAAAAATCTTGTATAGACATCATTTCCCACAGGTCTGAGGCTATCCATTAATACTGTAAATACCCTCAAACGGACACCAAAAAGCCGCTTTTCCTGGCACGTGGGTCATTCCGCCTGTTACATAGGCAACTTCTGGGCTACAAGAAGTCTGATGAGCAGCCCTCCATGCGTGCCCTAGAGCAACCCAAAAGACCCTTGCTTTGGCTAAAGAGGCAATCCTTTCCTTTCCATTTTCTGCACTTCTATTGGATTCAATCCACAGGTAGTGAGCTAACACTGCCTGGAGGTGGAAGGACGGTGAAAAAGAAGTGCTATTATCTGCTGAGGAGCAGGGCTTTTGCAAACCAAAGAGCATAGTGCTGGTGCATTCGCCTGTAGCTTCAGCCAGCATGTACCCACTGGACACACCACCTGCTATGCACTGTGCTGGGGATGATGAGACGTGTGCAGACAAGACAGGGCAGGCCCTGCCCTCAGGGAGCCTGCAGTGTGTGGTGGAGACAGATACAAAGCAAATAATTCTCACCCCAGCTGTGAAGGAAAAGTAGGGAGTGGAAAGAGCATTCCTCAGTTTGGGCCAGCCCCAGAATTCTGAGACAGGCAGGGCACCCCTTGACTTCTTTCCGGAAGCCCCTTCAGGTTTTCCCTGGAACCACCCCAGCGCCTCCACCTTCTTCCCTGGTTATCTTTCTATCTGTCCCCTCCTTTCCCTCCCTGGCTCTGGGCAGGTGGAGGCCTTGGCCTGGGTTGGGAGGTGCCTCAGGCTTCTCCACGGCTGCCTGACGTCGGCCTCCCAGGCCTGGCAGAATGGCCTGGGTCACTGGTGAGAGTGGGGGCTATAAAGTGAAGAGAGCTCAGCTGTCACCCACTCCAGTTTCCAGGGAGGGCTGGCTCAGGCTGCAGCAGCTGCTTGGGGCTGTCCTTACCGGGGCCAAAGCAGGCTCGCCTTCCTGACACACAGGAAAAGTGGCTATCTGATAAACTGGATTGCACCGAGGGGTCAGCCATTAATGTGGTAGCCCTCCCAGAAATATTTGCATAGTAGATGACACCAGGTGAGGACTTTGCTTCTTGCAAAGGAGGGAATTGCTAATTATACAGGCCATGCAGCCTGACTGGTGAGAAGATTTTATTTGGGTGGATCACAGGGGACCTTCCCATATTGGCAGCAGTTTACTTCCTTTAGGATGGTATACTCCATAATCTCTGCCCTGATTTCATTGTTGTTTTAACTGGGAGGAATCTGTAAAAATGAAACATTTGCTTAGGTGTGGGAGTCCCTCATCTTCAGAGCCCTCATCTGCACCCAACACCTTCCTAACCAGCTCTTCTCCACGCCTTTTAAAAGGTTCTCTCCATCGTGACACTGGACCCATGCAGTGGGAAGCATAGCCTGGCCACACGGAGAGAACCACACCCACAAAGTCACAATTCTGTAAGCACAGAGGGTTACTGTTCAACTTCTAGTATCAGTCTACTGGGAAAGAGAAAGATGCTATGAGATGCCATCAACTATAACGATATAAATGTAGAAATACAGCTGGTAGAAGTCGGGGGTGGAGGGGACATCTCCGTGGGAAGAGAGATAAGGAGCTCCTTTAATTGAGCAAGGGGAGTGTTGAACATGGATGGACCCAATCAGAAACCCAATGAGCTTTAAGCGCATTGTTTACAGTTACAAAGATAACCGATAGAAGAACCGACAATTGTAATGACTAAACCCAGGAGGATTGGGGAAGGAGGTGGGGGTTGGGTTAGGAGCTAAATCCTCTTGTTTCTCAGGCAGGAGTCACAGCTGAAGTTGATAGATAAAAGTTTTGCAGGAAAGGGGCAGCTGGGTGGCTCAGATGGTTAAGCGTCTGCCTTTGGCTCAGGTCACGATCCCAGGGTCCTAGGATCGAGTCCCGCATCGGGCTCCCCGCTAGGCGGGGAGCCTGCCTCTTTCTCTCTCTCTCTCTGACTCTCAAAAATAAATGAATAAAACATTAAAAAAAAAAAAAGTTTTGCAGCAAACTGCTTAGTGTTAGGTTGATGACCATCTAAAAGCAGAAAAGTCTAAAACTGACTGTCTCAGGAAAGGAGGGCCGGAGTGGGGCAGGGATATGTTGCTTTTCTCTACAATCCCTATTAGGTCACGTTTCGATTATGGGCAGGCTTTACTTTCACAAAACTTAACAAGAAAAGCCTTCTCAATTTTCCATATTTTCCCTAACGGGCATGTAGGACAACGATAATGTGTGGTAAGACAATACATGAAAAGCTTAATTCGTTTTTTAATTATTTATTTCAAAATTTGTAATTGTGTGAAAAACACATGACTGAAATTTACCATCTCAACCACGGTGTTGTGTACAGTCCAGCAGTGTTCACCATATTCACGTTGTCGTGCAACAACTCTCTAGAACTAACGCTATGCCCATCGAACAACAACTCTCCAGTTCTCCTGCCCCACAGCCCCTGGCAACCACCATGCTACTTTCTGTTTTTATGAATTTACTACTTTAGATACCTCATATAAGTGGAATCATGCAATATTTGTCTCATTTCACTTAGCATAATGTCCCCAAGGTCCATCCATGTTGTAGCGTGTAACATGATTTCCTTCTTTTTTTATGGTCGAATAATATTCCATTGTGTATGTAGACCACATTTTCTTTATCCATTTTTCTATGGATGAACATTTGAGTTACTTCCACCTCTTGGGTATTGCAAATAATGTTTCAATGAATGTGCACACAAGCTTAATTTATTTTTTAAAAAGGACACCCCAGGGGCGCCTGGGTGGCTTAGTCGGTTAAGCGGCTGCCTTCGGCTCAGGCCGTGGTCCTGGGATCAAGCCCCGCATTGGGCTCCTTGCTCAGCGGGGAGCCTGCTTCTCCCTCTCTCTCTGCCTGGCTCTGCCTATCTGTGCTCTCTCTCTATGTCTCTGTCAGATAAATAAATAAAATATTTAAAAAATAAATAAATAGGGCGCCTGGGTGGCTCAGTCGTTAAGCGTCTGCCTTCGGCTCAGGTCATGGTCCCAGGGTCCTGGGATCGAGTCCCGCATCGGGCTCCCTGCTCCGCGGGAAGCCTGCTTCTCCCTCTCCTACTCCCCCTGCTTGTGTTCCTGCTCTTGCTATGTCTCTCTCTGTCAAATAAATAAATAAAATCTTTAAAAAAAATTAAAAAAATCAATAAATAAATGAAAAGGACACCCCAAATAGATGTGGAAGCCCCGAATTTGTTTAAGTCCCTCCTGGGCCAGAGCAAGCCTAGGGGCTTCCTGCCTTCCCTCTCCTGACAGCGGGGAAGTTGGTCGAGGCCTGAGCTCTTGGGATGGTCTACAAGTTGGAGGAAGTAGTGAGGTAAAGCCATGGAATAGCATGGAAAATGCACAGAAAGGCACCAACTTGGCAGAGGCCCGGCACATTGTCCGCTCTGCCATCCGCCCGCCTCTGCTGGGGCTCTTGCGGCCCTGCTGAATCCACCCAGGGCCCTGGCCTGGCTTCCAGGAGCTGTGTGCCCCTGCAATCTGAGTTCAGTGGGAAGACAAGTCTCCACCTGATTAACCGGCTGCCTTTCCCACAAGCTCACTGTCCTCTTTTGGTCTTGGGCCCGTGCCTCGGTTCTCCTGTGCGGGGCTGGTTTAGGTCTCTCCGGGGTTGGTCAGGACCGCTTTACCTAGTCCCTGACTATCCTGATAGCGCAGATTCCTTTCTAGGCTGGAGGCTGTGGGTGGGGCCGTGTCACCCCGCAGGCTCCTTGGATGGTTTCCCACTGTGCTAGGTGACAGATTGTTCTTGGACAGGAAATTATTTAAGTTCAGCTTTTCCTCTGATGATCTAGGAGGCATTCAGTCAACACATGTGGAACTGAGATCCCTTAGGGATCTGGCCATTTATGGGGTCCTTAGGCATAGCGTGAGATACTTTCCATAGTGGGATACGGGGTCTCCCATATCAATGGGGGGAGGGTGTTCCCTATGGGGCTATTGCGAGGTGTGGAAGTTATTTCCTTCCTCACTGGACTGTGGCTTTGGAGCCACCTGGTAGCCTCAGATGACCTTTTGTGAGGTTCTTTTCAGAGGCAGTGGCTCTCAGAGGGAGAGGCTGGGGGACAGTTGCCAGAGTTCAGGCAACTGATGTCTGTGTCTAGGAAGGAGGTTGACACCAGGGGTCTTCTTCATTTCCCAATTCTGCACCACCTGCCTTGCCTGACGTAGATCATTGATTGGGATGTTCCATTCCAATTTATCCTGCCTTTTTCCCTTCCAAGCCCCAGAGGTGCATGGAGGAAGGATGTTCTCTAAGACTTAGTATCTAATACATAGCCACTAGCCACATGTGGCTACTGAAATTTAAATTCATTTCAATAAAATAAAATTAAAAATTCAGTCTCTCAGTTGCACTAGCCACACTGTAAGCGCTCGGTAGCCATATGTGGCTCCCATAAGGGACACTGCAGATATAGAACATTTGCATCAACACAGAAAGGTCTTTTGGCCAGCACTGCCCTAAGCCTCCTCTCTCTTTTTCCCTCTATGATTCTGATCTGGAGTGTTGATAGCTGCTGGCCCCTGACACTGGGGCCCCCAGAGCAGGCTGCCTACTGAGAATTCAAGAGCAGAGAATGAGCAGGCTGGAAATGCCTTCAGTCTCCACTTAATATTGAGTCCAGGGCAGCCTGAGGCTCTGAAATCTTGCTCTTCCTGAGTAGGACACCTACTGGGTCCTTGCTCTTCCTAATATGACACCTACAGTCCTGAAATCACCACCCAAACCCTTTAAGGGAGTGCTGGCCTGCAGCGAGGATTCTGTTCTGCTCACCACCTAATCCCTTTCATGAAGTTTCCACGGTGTAAAGGTATACCAGCCTAACCTGGTCTTCTAAGCTAGATCCTGCTCCTAAAGACATCTATATCCCTTTGGATGTTTATCCAGTTACTAACCCTGCCGCAGTGTCCTGTGATAGGTAGCTGTTGTCCCTGCACAAGCCCTCCTGGCAATTAACCATTTGTTTCCCTACGGAAAGAGTCTGGCTATTAGGGTTGGGAGGAAGGGGTCACATGTGTCTCTGGGAGTCCATAACAGGCAATGGGGTTTTTCAGAATAATGCAACACAGCCTTGCCTTCTTCCCCAGGTCAGCCCCATATTGTCCTTTTAGTCTTTTGGGTCTACCCCACAGCACAGGTATCTCCCCACATGACAGCTAACTTTGGGACCCTAGCAGTGAACCTATTTTGCCTCCTTTGTCAGGGATGCCAACAAGGGACTATGGAGAGGGAGTAGGAGGGAAACTTCTACTCTTTCCATTGGTGTTGATAAGTTCAGAGAATATGAATCTCAGGTGACTGACAGCCATTTTCCCCTGCCTCATTGTGAGAGCCAGCCTATAAGGTGGTTCTGAGTGGAGTAGAAAAAGGGAGAGAAAACAGAGCCCTGAGATAGTATTAGATCGCCTAGAGGCAGCTGTGCCTTAACACTCTTGCAAACTAATGTACCTCCATAGCTGGATTTTCCAGTTCTAAAGGACAAAGCCCTTTCTGCTTAAGTTAGTTTTGTGTTGAGTCTCTGTCACTTGCAACCCAAAGAATTCTAACTAATACAGAGTCATTAGATCTGAATATTTGGAAGGAGGAAGCCCCTACTTGATAATCAAGTTCAGGTCTTTGCCAAGACCCCTGAAAAGAATGACTAGACTGGAATACCAGTGAACCAGAGATAGCTCACATGTATACCAGCACCACACACAGACCAATCTTGACCAGAGGTTTGCCTTCCCAGCACTGTCTTCTGTTCCTCATATTTCCTCTCCTCTTCAGTTCCCCCAAATCTGCTCTGTCTCTCAAGACTCTGGTCAGAGGCCACCTCCTCCAAGAAGTCTTTCCTGACCACTCTAGCCTCTAGCCTACAGTAAGCTCTCTGCCTTCTGGCTTTTAGTACCAATTAGAATTATTAAAAAATTGTAAACTGTCTTATACCATGTCTGCTTTCATTGTCTAGAATGGCACTTTAAATATTTTTATATGTTTATATATGTTTATAGTTTGTTATATGTTTAGAGTTTGTCACCCTCTCCCACTTGGCTGAGGTCAGAGATGGAGTCTGATGCTTTTATGTCCTTGACAAGAGCCAGCATAATGGCTGGCACATAATAGAACCACGATGAATGTCTGTGGTTGAGAAACTTGTGGAAACAAGTGTGAGAGCTATAGGAGTCAGAACAGCTTGTCCTCAGTGGGAAATAAGTACTCCACTTAAATGCCCAGGAGGGTGGGGGGTGGGTTGCATTCCCCTAGTAAGATGTGTGGTCTACCAAAAAGTTCTTTCTCGTGTCAGGGAGTGAGGATGGAGGGAGAGAAGGAGCCCGGGAAGGAAATGGAGAGGAAGTGAGAATGTAGACCTTTGCTTGATGGCTGAACCTCCCAGGGAAGGGTCCCTAGGTCACTAGAAATGACTCTGGGCCTCAGACTTCTCTCAACTTCTCTGTCCTGGGAGAGGAGAGCAGAACCGGAGGGTGGGTGCAGGTGGGGAAAGGCACAGTGGGCATCAACTCCTCTCTGGAATTGCCTTTAGAACTGGCTCAGGGGCCACATGGGAGAAACTAGGGTCCTCACTCCACTGTCACTTCTCATTCTGGATCCACTTTAATGCAGCTAGAGGTTACATTTTCCACCTGACTTGGGTTTGAATGGGATTTGGCTATTTCCCAAACATCCTACCCCAACATTTGAAGCCCAGGATTTGCCAATATTAAAGCCATTATAATCATTTGAAGGATGATGCTCACCCACCCTGGGGAGGGCAATCCACTTTACTCAGCTGACCCATTCAAATGCTAGTCTCTTCTGGAAACACTCTCAGAGACACACCCAGAAATAACATTTAATCAGATGTCTGGGCATCATATGATCCAGTCAAGTTGACATATAACACTAACTACACAAACCCTAACCTTTACTAAGCATTTACTATTTCCCAGTCATGTGCTAAATACTTTACTGATATTATTTCATCCTTAGAGAGAGATGTCTGAAAACAACCTAAGGAAACAATAGTTATCTTAGGTGACTTCTAGTCTATTCCAGTTGTAAGATTCTTTGACTTGATTTGGCGTTAGAGAAACTAGGATGTTGAGGAGGTGCTTGGGAATCTAACACTAAGAAGCAGAAGTACAAATAGCATTATAAGCCACCTCCTTCCGTGGACTAGGAACTATGTGTTCCTTACAAGTATTTTCTCACTAATTCCTGGAAAACACCCTGTGAGATAGGTATCACTACTCACCCCCTCTTCAGATGAGGAAACTGAGGCCCTGTGAGGTTAATGGCTTGATTAAACAGCAAGTGTTCACGTCTGTTGACTCCAAAGCTTGTGCTCTTAACCACCCTGCTTGCAGAGGGACTGCCAAGCCCTCCATGTCTGGTCTGGATGCCTGAGAAGTCACCCTTCCTTGAGGCCGTGTGGGGGAGCAGGGGGGCGGGGGTGAGCTGGGGGAGAGAGAGGGCAGAGGAGTGTTGTCATAGGAACAGCAAGTTCCACTGTGAGGGCGGCTGGCAGGCAGGGCAGCTGGGGCTGGCGCAGGTTCTGGAGACAGTTCTGCAGGAGTCTCTCGGCCCAGCAGGAAGCCGACTGCCCACTCCCTTCAGCAGCACTTGGTAAACTTCAGCTTTGCTCCTGTCTGTCCAGGGGCAGGCAGGACGGGATGTTCTCGGAGTTCCAGCGGCCTGACGACTCCGAGGGAACAGGTGGCAGAGCCATGATTAGGGCCCCAGAGACTCTGCTTGCCAGGCAGACGTCCTGCCTTACCTTTTATGGCTGGCTTGCCCGAGATGTCACAACTCCTTAGAGATTTTTGCATTTTTCCCCTTCTCATCCTCTTTATGACCCTGAACCACATTCCTCCTTCTCTCTCCATCACTTGATTTACCAGCCCCTTGAACAAGTCTGTAACTCCCTCGTGAACCGAGTAGGCTTTCCAGTCGGTCGTGAGGCAATTCGCAGCAGTTTGGGCAGAACAGGGAGGGGACGTTTCTTTTCTTGGGTTTAATTTACTTAAGTTGCTCCCATCTGCTGGAGTCTAGTGGCTCCTAGGGAATGCGGTGGGGTATTTTGCTGGCAGGCTGCCAGTTAAGAGTATGCGTTCAGGCTGCAGAGGGGCCTGGGAACATGTCTTGGGTCTGCCGTTAAGAGCTACACAACCTGGAACATGTGACTTGACCTCTCTGAGCCTTGATGTTCTCACCTGGAAAATGGGAGAGAACTATTACTTGCCTCCAAGGACTGTCGGGAGGAGGGAGTGAGAATACTCGTGGAGCACTTAGCACTGCTCCTGGCACCGTGCTATCCCCATACTCTTCCTCGCAGGCTGAGCACAACCACAGGCCTGAGATAAGTGTATTCAGATTATGGAGTCAAGGGTTAGGAAGCCAGACTTGTCTCCCTAGTCAAGCTTGGAGGTGAAGAGAAAAGAGAGCTTGTAGCTGAATGATCAGTTTGGGATTCCTTAAGATGAGAGAATCCAAGATTTTTAGGATGCGAAGAAACCCTGGCAATCCTCTTTAAGACTGAGAAGAATGCAGTTACGTAGCAGGAGAGTGAAGAAGAGAGTGGGCCAGGGTGACTGCCACAAAGCACCACCTGTGAGGGGAGGGGAGGTTTCCATGGGATAGGACTGTGGGGCTCCATGCGCTCACTACCCTGGTGGAGGAACTGTTACTCCTTCTACCCCTGGGTCAGGTCCTCATTTCTCCTGGAGGAGATGCTGGTGACTTAGGAAAGTAGATGGACTGGGTCCCAGTTGCCCTAATCTAGTTATTACCGACTCCTGTTTCCTATAGGGTCTGGCACAGAAACCAAAGAAAGAGTATGCCAGGGCGCCTGGGTGGCTCAGTCGGTTAAGCGTCTGCCTTCGGCTCAGGTCATGATCCCAGGGTCCTGGGATCGAGTCCCGCGTCGGGCTCCCTGCTCAGCAGGGAGCCTGCTTCTCCCTCTCCCTCTGTTGTTCTCTAATAAATAAAATCTTAAAAAAAAAAAGACTCTTTCTCCCTTCCCCCTGCCCCTCCCCCCAAATAAATAAATCAATGTTTAAAACATAAAATAAAATGTAAAAAAAGAAAGAAAGAAAGAGTAGGCCAAACTGGGCCCCACTGGTTTCTTGGAACAACTGTTCTGTACTCTTTGAGCAGAATACTCTCAGGGAAGCCAGGGCAGAATCTACCTATTATAGGCCCCTGTCTAGGAGGAAAACATCAACAACAAAAATTACAGTTGGGAGGAACTGCTTCCATCTGCAAGTAACTGGGCAATTACCTCCTAATTAAGCTCTTATTAATTTGTTTTCCGAGTGTTACAGGATAGTACTTGGTAGGTGCACCCCGCCCTACTTGTCACCAAGGTGTGGAAGATTAGGCATTTCACATGAATCAAGGTAGAACCCTTTCATCTGATTAAATATAAGAGCCTGATTTGTTCCAACATCATGAGGTCTTAAAAGCCATACCCTTTCATCTTTGGAGCACTGGGTTTTGCAGGGTTTCTATTTTGAGTCCTTAGTTTCAGGGGAGGAAGAGGAAGCACCAGGAGGGGAAAAGACAAAAGGCAGAATTCAGACCACTGTTTTTCCAAGTGTGGTCTATGGGTCTCCCTTGCATCTGAATCATTTACTGTTAAAATGCAGATTCCTGGGGTTGGTTTCAATTGTGAGTCAGAAGCTTCCCAGGTGCTGCTTATGAATACCGAGGTCTGAAAATCTCCAATGGAAGCAGAAAGTCTTATGGGGGATATTAACAACATAGATAAAGAAGTACACAGACAACTCAACACCATTTCAGCTAATAGTTTCTGAACCCCCCCCCCCAGAAAATCTTTCACTTTAGCATTAAGCTGGGGAAAACTTGACTATTCCACATTTATACTTTGTCTATCTCCAGGCAGTGCTGTAAATAGAAAAACGTCTGGCCAAAAGGCCAGAAGTCCAAGAAAGGACAGTCAATGTATTAACCAACCCCTAGACCATTAAAGGCTGATGTCTTAGTGCCAATTCTCTGGCCTCAGGTGTTGGAAATGCGGACTTACAGCCCCTTTATCTGCCGATAACGAAGGTGACCGTAAGTGGATCTCCGAAAATGGTTCACACGTGGCTCCCAGGGTCTTCAAAACCGCAAGTGATTGGCAAATGTTTCTATTGCGGACACAAACTCAAACAAACAGCTCATTTCCTTCAAGAGCTCCTCACAGCAGTGGCTGGGAGCCTGAAAGTAGTAAGGAGGGGGGGGAAGTCTTCCTCTTCCTTCCCCCATACCTTCTTCCCCTTTCTTTTCTTCTTCTTTTTTTTAAGATCTCATTTATTGGGGTGCCTCTGCCTGTCTCTGTCTCTCATCTTTTTTTTTTTAAGATTTTATTTACTTATTTGCCAGAGAGAGAGAGAGCACAAGCAGGGGGAGTGGCAGGCAGAGGGAGAAGCAGGCTTCCTGCTGAGCAGGGAGTCAGACGCGGGACTCGATCCCAGGACCCTGGGATCATGACCTGAGCCTAAGGCAGACCTTTACCGACTGAGCCAACCAGGCATCCCCCTTCATCCCCTTTCTGATGTCAGATTTTTTTTCTGACACTACGGAGTTTAGACTGGGGGAAAGAAGCAATTGATAAAGAACTTCAGGAAGGGGATTCCCATTCTCCCCACCCTCCCAATCCCCAGGCCTTTGCTCTCTCAGAATTACAGACCTTCCATTTCATTCATTTCAGGAAGCCCGGAGCCACAAGACTCTGAATCATAGTCTTGTAAGGCACGGTGTTAGGCTGAACTTCATTCAGTGTGTTCTGGGGAAATGCAGAGCTGGGGCCTGCCCACCAAAGATTCTGAAAGGATTCTGATAACAGCCTGGTAATTCTGAACAGTTAAAAAAAATAAACAGCTTTATTGAGATATATTGCACAAGGGGCGCCTGGGTGGCTCAGTTGTTAAGCATCTCCCTTCGGCTCAGGTCATGATCCCAGGGTCCTGGGATCGAGTCCGGCATCAGGCTCCCTGCTCAGCGGGAAGCCTGCTTCTCCCTCTTCCACTCCCCCTGCTTGCGTTCCCACTCTCGCTGTCTCTGTCAAATAAATAAATAAATAAATAAATAAATAAATAAAATCTTAAAAAAAAGATTGCACATATCACACAGTTCACCCATTTTAAAATATACAATTCAATGTGTGTGTATGTGTTTGTTTTGTATAATCACTCTTTTTGTTGCAGGGTTGCAGGGTCCTTGTCTCACGGAGTCGAAGAATGAATCTCGTGGACACAAAAGGGTGAGGTGAAGTGAAGTGAAAGTTTAGTAAGAGAAGGTGAGAACAGGAGGGAAAGAAAAAACTCTCTAGAGAGGGGTCCAGAGCGGGTTGCCACTGAGGTCTTTTATGGTCGGTCTTTTATAGAAGACTGACCAGGGAACTGAAATCTTCTTGACGTCACCACTGATAGCACCATGATGACTTCTCCTTCGAATATCTCATCTCTGATGTTTAAGGCAAACGAGGTGGTCTGGTTCTGTTCCCTATCTCTGGTTTCCTTACGTGTCAGCATTTCTGGGATTTTTGGTGAGCCTGATCACACAGCCCCCTACCTATCTCTCCCTACCCGGCCTCTCCTGTCCCTTACTCATTTTTAGCATTTACAGCACTCCTAAAAGAAACCCCGAACCCATGAGCAGTCACTCCCTATCTCCTCCAACTTCCCTCCACGCCCACCCCAGCTCTAAGACAGCCAGAAATAGACTTTCTGTCTGTATAGATTTGCTTATTCTGGACAATTCATATACCTGGAATTATACAGATGTGGTCTTTGGTGGCTGACTTCTTTCACTTAGCACAATGATTTCAAAGTTCATCTATGTTGTAGCATCAACCAGTACCTCATTCCTTTTTATGACTGAATATTCCATTGTAGAGATACACATTTTGTTTATCCATCATTAACTGATGGACATTTGGGTTGTGCCTACCTTCTGGTTATTATGAATAATGATGCTATGAACATTCGTGTACAAGGTTTTGTGTGGACAGATGTTTTCCATTCTCTTGTATGTACATATATATATATACACACGTACATACATACCTGGGAATGGAATTGCTGAGTCATATGTTCACTCGGTTTAATCTTTTATGTATGAGAGTTCTAATTTCTCCATAACCTCATTAATTATTATACGTTTTTGATTTTAGCCATCCTAACGGGTACACAGTGCAATTTCATTAATAAAAATATTTTTTTTGGAGAGAAAAGGAGGAGGGGCAGAGGGAGAGAGAGAAGGAGAGAGAAAACCTTAAACAGGCTTAACCGACTGAGGCTCCCAGGCACCCCTCATTTAAAAACTTTTTTTAACTTGGGCGCCTGGGTGGCTCAGTCGTTAAGCGTCTGCCTTCGGCTCAGGTCATGATCCCAGGGTCCTGGGATCGAGCCCCGCATCAGGGTCCCTGCTCTCTGGGAAGCCTGCTTCTCCCTCTCCCACTCCCCCTGCTTGTGTTCCTGCTCTCGCTGTGTGTCTCTCTGTCAAATAAATAAGTAAAATCTTAAAAAAAAATTTTTTTTAAACTTTTTTTTTTAAGTAGGCTCCACACCCAACATGGGGCTTGAAATCATGACCCCAGAGATCAAGAGTCACATGCTCCACCAGCTAAGCTAGCCAGGTGCCCCTCATTGTTGTTGTCGTTTGATTTGCATTTCTGTGGTGGCTAAGGTTGTTGAGCGTCTTTTCATGTACTTATTGGCCATCTGTATATCTTTGGAGAAATGTCTATTTAGATTTTTTTGCCCATTTTTAAACTGGGTTGCTTTTTTATTTGGGTTATTTGCTTGTAGGGATTCTTTACATATTCTAGATAAAATCTCATCAGATTTATGATTTGCAACAATTTTCTCGGGTTTTTTTTTTACTTTCTTGATGCCCCTTGAGGCATAAAAATTTTAGATTTTGATGACGTTTAGTTTATTCTCTTGTTGCTTGTGGTGCACACTTTGAGAAACATTACTAAAATGCAACTCGAAACTCTGGAAGTTTTGAGACCTCAAGCTTGGGTGGGTTTTTTAGGTCACCTTGGAGGAGGACTTCCTCCCCAACCCCAGCAAGCCCGGGTTCCTTCTCAGGGCTGGAAGCACAGAGCCTTAGGACCTTCTCAGTCTTTACATCCCCTCCCTCTCCTGAGGTCTACCACAATAGAGCAGCTGAAATGACAGTTTGGAAATGTCCCTTATTGTAAAAACTCAATGGTCTTTGTCTCTGGGATTTGAAATTTTGATGCAGATGTTGGCAGCCAAGAGTTAGGAAGGAGAAGGGGAAGGGCTGGGAGAAGAAACCCTTCCACTGATTTCCATAGTTGAGTCATTTCAATTCTCTCTGCTGTCCTGGTTTTCTCACCCATAAAATGGGGGAGAATACCTCCATCTGCCTATCTTAGTGGGGATACTGTGAAGATGCATTAATCTGTATTTGTTAAAACACTTTGAGATCTTGGATTAAAGGCATTACTGGAGCACAAGGTATTATTATAATAATAAATGATTTAATAGGGAGAGTGCAGCCACTAAAGCAAGGATCCCCGAAGGGGCAGGAAGGAGACAGGCTCTGATCGCTGAAGTCTGGGCCCAGACACAGGTTTTTATCCTTAGAGGTGAGATATGATTTCTCACAAACTGTTTGGGTTATTTCATCTGAATTCAGGATTGCTTTATAGAGTGCTTCCTATATGACTCTGCCATAAGGAAAGATTACAATCTTTTTAGGAAATAGGTTATGTACATTAAAACAATTAAGCAATGCAAGGCATTATAACGAAGTGCTGAATTGAATATAACAGGTGTCAAAAAGAAAGCAGAATAGATGGTGATGAAGATCAGCTTTGCCCAGGTCTATCACACACTAACTGCGTGACCTTGCCTCCGTCTCTTCCGTGACCATAACTGTACAAAGGGCTTAGAATAATGGTTAGCACATAGTAAGCACTCAAATGTTGGACTTCTCTGGAAACTTGTCAGGGTCTGCTTTTGCTGGTTATGTAATCTTGGTCAAGTTGCTAGGTACCTTCTGATCCTCTCTTATCTGTAAAATGGGAATAAGGATACTGACTAGCTCACAAGGTTAAATGTGAGGAGGGAGGGAGATAATGTAAATGGCATAGCACTGGGCCCTACAAATGGTAAGCATCCACTAAATGAGTTATTATTACTGTAATTGACACTATTTCCTGCCCGAGGAGTGAGGGGTGCACTCAGTAATGGCTTAGTTAAGTCAAGGGCCTTCTTTGGAACCTGGAATTTGAGATGGACAGAACGGGATAGGATTCAGGTGATCAGAAGAAAGCGGGCTCAAAGAAAGGCGGAAGTATGAGGAAGGACAACACTCCCCCACCCCCCCGCTGGAACACAGGAAGGGCCTTGGGGCTTTTCACTTTTCTCTTCAGTGGGGGGCCTGGCTGGCTATAGCTGGTGGAGCCGCGGCGGTTTACCCCCAAACTCCTTCCGCAATCTCGGCTTTCACCTTCCCAGGAGGCGAACGTAGGGCTCGGCAAGGCTGGAGCCTACCCTCCCTCCCCGAGGAATGTGGGTCCCGCTTCCGGGGCCGATGAGGCCCCGCGCTTACCTCTTCCCCGGCAGTCGGCAGCCAGGAGCCCCGCTGTCTCCACCCCACCCTCTGCCTGGATCCTGTTTCAAAGTCACCTGAAAGCCATTTCCTTCCGCGCCCGTTCCCCCCCCCCCCACCGCCCCATGTAAATCACCTGGAGTTTGCATTTGCCTGGAGCAGGTTTTTTTTTTTTTTAAGCGTGTTTTCTTTTTAACAAGAACTCTGTTGGCCATTTACTATACACACTTGTCTACACAGAACCCAGTGATTCGGTATCAGTGTTCCATTCCTCCTCCCTAGGAACTGGCGATAATGCCTAACCAGTGGGATCTCTTCTGGGGCCCCACCCTGGGCTTCTCTCCTGCCTTGTGCGGGGACAGCATCTTTTTTCCATCTTTATTGATGAAATTATTTTGCGTTTTAAAACTTAACGATCTTGCACAAAATCCAGCCTGTCCTTATTCAGTGTTCGTGACCCCCTTCCAGGTGTGTACCTTCCCATGCGCATAGGATTACATACAGACATAAAAAGAAGAGGCAGGTTCTGTCTTCGTTTTACAAAAACGTGGTTCTCTATTACACAGGTTTCTGCATCTTGCTTTATCTCCCTAGCAGTCTTTTGGTGGGCTCCCGCCAAGTTACCCGTTTCTTCATCTCTTCAGCTTCCTCGAGGCTTGGATTTACATTTGTAAAGGATCACAGGGGCCGAGTTGCGGTGAGATATTCATGTAAGTGCCTTTCTGACTCAGAAAAGCCAAGATGACCTGCTCTGGTAGGATCGAGACCCCCAAAGCCGATTCCAACTAATGTCTTCCTAGAACGCCCCCTTTCCTATCCGCACAATGGGAGGTGTCTGGCTGTGACACCGGGGTGACCCCCACCACGTGCGTCTTTGTATCTGCGAGCACCTAGGCGGCGGGGGAGCGGCTCACGCGGGACGGTCACCGGCGGGGCAGCGCGCTCGCCCCACCTGCGGGCGTTAATCATTAGTGGCGCACGATCCCCTTCACCCCGGGCCCCGGCTCGCCGCGACGCGAAGGTTCTCCGGGTCCCCGCGGAGCCGCCAATTGCTGGATTCCAGCGGCCGGCCTGAGTCTCCACCCACTGGAAAAATTCCTGCCCCGCCCCTCCCTCTCTCCTCCCTCCCGCGGCAGCTCCGGCTCCGCTCGCCCGGCCCCGACTTCCTGCCGGGCGCTGGGAAGGCGCGCGCGGGCTGGGGTCCCCGGGGGCCGCGTCAGCAGCTGGCCGCGTCCCGGGCCGCCGAGGGGCTGGGCAGTGGGCGGGAGCGGCCGGCAGCCTCAGCGCCTGCCGAGAGCGACTTTCAAACTCGCGCCTGCGTCGCGGCCGCACCTGGCCAGCCTCGCGCGCGGAGCGTGCCGGACCCGGCGGGGCGGCGACCGCGCGGTGAGTGGCCCTCACTTCTCCCCTCTCCCTCGGCCAGTGGCAGCGCCCAGAGCCCCTCCGCGGCCCCCACCCTCCCGGGCCCTCGCCCCAGCCCCCGGCGGGGTGAGGACTCGGGGCGGCTGAGGAGGGCCCGGGGCTGTGTTGGCGCCTTCCGGGGCGAGCCCCCCGGCAGAGGACCGGAGCGCGGTAGGCTCGTGCACGGAGTCCTCTTCTGTCCTGTAGTCTCCACCCCGGAAACAAAAGGAGCGAGCGCTCCAGGTGGCTCCGGGAAGCTCCGTTTGAAAGCCGGGAAGCCCGCGAGGCTGCGCCCGCCCGCTCCGCCTGCGCCCGCCCGCTCCGCCTGCGCGCTCGGGCGCCCGAGGGCTGGCCCTTGCCTCGAACTGTGGGACTCGGGCCGGGTGGACCCTTCTGGGGAGGGACCTCAGCCTCTGGTCCCGGGAGCCCAAGGGGCGCCAGCGGCGTGTTCCGGGTTGGTGCACATGGTGCTCATTCTTGGGAATCTCAGCTCTTGTCCTGGAAGGGTTAGAGTGGGTGCCAGAAAGGCGATGTCGGGAGCCGAAGGCATAGAGACCACTGCCTGCCACTGTCGGCCTCGACCTCGCCCACTCCTGAAATCCGTCTGGTTACTTTTCTCCCCATTCTCAGCCCTTTGGTTTGGAAAGCTAGGATGAGACCTGGAAATTTCAAGACATTTTAGGGTAGCTACTTTTACTCTTTGGAGCTGCTTTTGAAAACAAAGAACGGAGTGGGAAATGTAATGGTAGGAGGCTGGAGAGGTGTGGCCTGGGGGGGGCGGTGTTAGTGGCCGTGGTAAGAGTTTCTTCCTCCAGGTCACTTGCTAAACTGTTGGCAGATGAAGGAAGCTGTCTTCTCTGGAGCCCCTGTGGAGGCGACTCAGACTGCGTTCTCCTATATGGAACCCTAGACTAGGGGTTCTTAGAGTCTCCCCAGCCCTGCCTCTTCATGCAGCCTAATCACATCGACCTTAAGAAATAATAAGTAGGGAGAGTAATGACAGCCCAGGAGGGCTTCCCTTCTGAGCACGTCGCCTGCTTCCTTTTAGGAGAGTGCCTTTCCAGCACCTCCCTTGATGAACTGGGAGTGGAATCCTGATTGCCTTAAGCTGGGAATGACTTCATTCCAACCGTCCCCAGCAGAAAACCTAGAGAGTAAGAACCAAAGGAAGGTGTACCTTTGTCATTCACCCCTTCCAGTGATCCCCGGGTGCCTCATCTCTTCCTTCTAAGCCTGCTGTTAATGATCCTGCAGCTTCTGCTGAACCCATTCTCTTCCCCCAAGGGCTGGGCAACCCCCTGGCTCCCTGGTATCTTGCTCTGGGGATAGGGCAGGGAGTCAGCATGGGGTAAACCAAGTCCTAGAAGCAGAGGGAGTGGTTTAAGGGTTGTTTTGGGGGCTTTTCCACTTTTATTAGATGTGGCGTTTTATGATATGGCCTATCAGGAAGAGTGGAAAGAGCACGGGCCTGGGAGTCCAGCACAGGATTTTGCTTGAATTTTAATCCTGGCTCTACTGCATACCATTAAAGATTGGTAGCATCGCTAGTTCTGGAAGGCACCTCTGATTAGCCTATCTACACAGGAAGGAAGCAGATCCCAGAGATGTGAGATGATTTGAGCCTGGTCCCTGTTGGCCAAACAGGGACTAGAACTCAGATTTCCTGCTCTGGCTAATCCGTGTTTTCTCCAACATGACCTGGGTGAATCACATATCTTTCAGACTCCGTTTCCACCTGAGTAAAGCAAGGTACTTGCCTTCTCTTCCTTATAGAGGTTGTGGTAGGGATCAAATGAAGCCAGATACGTGGAAAGTGCTCCATAAACTCTTATACAAAATAAAGGGCTCACTGTGGCTAGGAGAGGCTCTCGAGAGCTTTAAAGTTTACTGGATATGTCCCACGTGTGCCACAGGAGATGGTAAATACGAGGATCCTGTGGTGGAAGTTTACATCTGTGGCCTGTGATATCTCAGCTCCAGAGTAAACATTTGGCTTACCAAATCCACAGCTAACCCAGGGTTACTGTGTTTACACCGGAGGAGGCCAAAGGCTATGGCCTGAGGGATGACCAGGGCTGGAGGGGAAAAGGGACTGTGTTCCAGATGTGTGGCTTGCCCCTTCACCTCCACCCCCTCTCAGAACCTTGTGAAGCCTCTGGCTCCAAGCCTGGAGGGGTTGCCACAAGCCCAGGCTGGGGCGCTGACTTTGGAGGGTTAATTGAGGAGCCATCTAGTTATTCTCTGTTGTGTTGGGGGTTGAGGGGACTCTGGGCTTTGGGAGCGTGTTGCCTTTGCAGCTGCACTGAGGCCCTTCTTCAGCTCCTCATTTGCCTCCCTCCCCACTACCCCAGGCTGCCGCTCTGGCCCTGGTCTCTGCTCTGGTCTGACTCTCTGGCCAGCTGTTTGTCCATAGGCCTTTGTTCCAAAGCTGCCTGCCCACCCTCCCCAGCAGAAGCCCTCAGGCTGGAGCCTTGGCAGCTGGAAGTCACTACTGTGCAGGAAGGCTCTAGTGGAATCCACAGGGGACCTGGCAGACCCTCATTTCCTCCTCTTGGGCTCCTCTTAGGGCTCCTAACTTGCTCCTGGCCACACTCTTTCTTTTCTCATCTCCTTCTTCCCCTGAATGGATGGATCGTCCTTTTTTTTCTTCCTACAATTATGCTTCTTAGTTCTATTTTTAAGTATTCATTCAACATTTATTTAGTGCCTACCGTATATGACTGTAGATGCAGTGAACAAAGTATACAAATATTGACCTGGAACTGACTTGTAGTGGGGGAAGCTGACAGACAGCAAGATAGAAAGTGAACTAGAAAGCATATCAGTTTAAAAAAAAAAAAGAAAGAAACGTCAGTGATAAGTAGAAACATGTGATAGGCAAGGAGGTGGTGGATGTGCATTGCCATGGAGGGGGTGAGATGGCATTTTAGATGGGGTGGCCTGGGAAGCCTCCTGAGCGAGGGATGTTGGAGATAATGCCTCAGGGAAGAATTTCCCTTCATCTCTTACCGCCTTTGCTTGACTCCCAGTTGGAGCAACCCAATGCGGGATTGAGGGGCAGGGTTTGGAATTGGATGCACCTGGGTTCGGATCCCAGCTTTCCAGCTTGCTAGCCCCTTGGTGCTGAACTCCTCTGAGCCTGTTTCTCACCTGTAAGATGGAGTTAGTCATCATACCTACCACGTACAGTATCTTGTGAGAATGAACAATGAGAATGTGTGTTAAATGCTCAGCAAAGCCCACAGAGGTGTTCAATAAATGATAGTTGTATTATTTCTCCAACCAAATTGTGTGTGGGCGGGGGGGGGGGTGGGAGGTAGCCCAAGATATTTCATGCCATTGCTAAGGACTCTGGATAAAAGGCTTTGCATTTCAAGGGTTGGGCAGGGATGGGGAATTGGAGGGAGATAAAAACAGAAACCCTAGTTAGTGCAGACTTCCCAGTTAGGGAGACTTTACCCTATCCTAGATTTCCAATGGTTGGTCTGAGTGAGGATGCAGGACTACGAGGTGTGGGCTGCTTGCCCCGGGGCAGGGCGAACTGGGGGCAGCCCTGACCTTCCCTTGCTCTGGAATTCCCCCAGCTTCTAACCAGCCCTGATGAATCACACCATGGTCCCTGGCCTCTTTGCTCGGCCTCACAGCAGGGAAGGCTATTCGCCCCTCCCCTAGCCTCCTGTAGAAAAGTTACCTTCAGAGATGGAGGGAAAAAGGAGTGGGGGAGATGAGAGGGGAGGGCTGGGCAGATAGCATAGGTGGCAAGAGGATTCAGATGGAGCCTTATCTCGGGTTCTGCCTGGACCTCTTAACTGCTCAGCTTTGTGCTGCGTCTGCCCAGCCAGTCTGTGGAGTCTCAGACTTCAAAGGGAGGGGCCTGCTCTGAGACTCCTATCAAAGCTGTGGTGATCGGTTTCCTGGGGGCCCTGCCCTGGCTCAGGAAGCAGGGATGGGCTGTGGAGGGTGAGGCCTGGGGAAGTGGTCATCAGCTAGACCACCCCCCCGAGGGCCCCGTGGCGCACGCAGGACAGCCAGGCAGGCCCTGTGGTGAAGGAACTTTTTGGGCCTGCCAGTTGGTGCCTAGAGACTGCATAAAACTAGTTATAATCTGGCCCCAGAGGAAGTTGCAAAGATGGCCCTGAACAGCCCCAGGCGTTTTGTTTTTGGGTGACCTTAAAGGAAGAGGAAAACGGCAGGGTCCGCTACCCTGTGATCAGAAGGAGGTTCACCTGGAGACACTTGGCAGTGCTTCTGGGAGTTAGCTGTTTGGAATGATGGCTGGTCTTGTTAACTGGTCTCTGCTCTGTGCTGCTTATTTTATTTATTCATTCATTTATTCATTTAAAAGATTTTATTCATTTATTTGACAGAGAGAGACACAGCGAGAGAGGGAGCACAAGCAGGGGGAGTGGGAGAGGGAGAAGCAGGCTTCCTGCCGAGCAGGGAGCCCAAGGCGGGGCTCGGTCCTGGGACCATGACCTGAGCCAAAGGCAGATGCATAACGTAACTGAGCCACCCAGGCGCCCCTGTACTCCTTACTTTGATTAGAAGCTGTCTGAGGGCAGGAACTGTGCCGGATTCATCTGTGGTCCCGTTATAGCACAGAGAACAGTATGAAGTGTAACCAACAGGTGGGTGAGGAGCTTGTGCTGAGGTCCCAGCCTGAGAGTAATCTGGGCTTGGTGGTCTCATTGGCTCCCGCTTTTCTTCCTATGGGAGCTGGGGAGGGGGAGGGGGAGAAGGCAGTGGTGGGGGTTAGGCCCCACCTGGGTGGGCTGTGGCCATCTGGGAACACAGGCAAAGGGAGAGCCAGGCTTTTTACAGTTCTCTTGCTGGCCTTTGGGGAGGGATCTCTGGTTTAAGCTCAGGGAATGGATTTTTAAGGACTCTTAAACGCTTGTTTCCTGCTGAGCAGATTGTGGGCCTGGACACAGGACCTGCACAAGGTTCTAATGGGAACGGTGGTGGCCGTCCATGCAGCCTTTTGGAAAACCCAGTTTGAGTCCTCGAAGTTGCTGATTACTGCCGGGGTGTGGCTGAGAATGCAGGGAGAGATGCAAGAGGGCCGAGGTCTAGTTCTTACTGTGGTAACAGGATCTCAAGAGGAGAGATGGGTTCTACAGGTACTGGAAGCTCTTAAAAACGCATATCCTGTACTCTCCAGGCTGCAAGACTGTGTGTACGTGTGTGTTTGTGTTTATACATTGAAGGTTCTTGAGCAATAGTTGGCAAGTGTTTGTTAACAGGAAAAGGGAACCAGTATTCATGTAGCCTCTATCTGTCCTGCACATTGCTACATCTCCAGTGCTTGCTGCATAGTAGGATTCCAATAAATATTTTTTAAAGATTTTATTTATTAGAGCATGTGTGCGGACACATGAGTGGGGGGAGGGGCAGAGGGAGAGGGAGAAGCAGACTCCCTGCTGAGCAGGGAGCCTGTTTTGGGGGTGGGGGATTGGGGGGGTTGCGGGGCTCAATCCCACGGCCCCAGGATCATGACCTGAGCCAAAGGCAGGCGCTGAACCGACTGAGCCACTCGGGCACCCCTCCAATAAATATTTTTTGTGTAAATGAAACCCTACTGTGTGGTGAAACCTTAGGAATTCAAGAAATCCTCGCACTCTTCACAGATGTTCTATTCCTGTCTAAAGACGCCTAGGATAGTTAGGAAAGTTAACCTGTGGTCGGCTGCTGTGGCAGAGGGGCAGGCTCTGTATTTCTGAAGCCTGGAAAAGTGCAAGGCTGCTGGAGTCCCTGGGAGCAGTCCCACCAGGCATTCTGTAGGCTTCTGCCCCCATGCAGGTTGGGCCCAGAGCGGACAGGAGGGTGTGCTTGTAGTCTTGAGTATAGTTCATCTCATGCTAGGTCCCATAATAGCCGATCAAAGGCAGTGGTGGGGGGGTCACCTTTTATGCTCTTCAGGACCTGTCCTCTCTGCAGCCTCACTTACCTGCGTCTGGCCAGCAAGCCTCAGATCCGCCGGGACGCAAGTTCCTAGGTTTTCCCCCCGGCTTCCGCAGACTGTTTACTTTTATATATAGGTGGTGCTATCCTCCTTCTGAGCTGGCAACTGAAAGGAAGCAGCAGAGGAGAGACGGTAAGGAGACGGGCACAGAGAGGAAAAATGAACCCTGAGGAGCTGAGAGTCCACAGGAAGAGTGGAGAGAGGTCAGAATAGTAGGAAGAGCCAGTGCTGGTGGAAGCTGGGGTCTCTCATTTAGGAGGAATGGCTCGGCACACCTGGGCCCTTGGGGGATTATCATTTTGATAATTGATGCTTTGCTGTAATTGTGACCTTGAGTCATCCAGAAGAGGTTAAATTATGCTCCCTTGACTGTTTAGGAAGGCATGCAAGGAAGCGCTTACCGTATTTTTAAATGATTCCCAACCAGATTGATGAAAAGTTTTAAAAATGTTGATACTTAAGGTAGTATCACTGCTCCTCTCAACAAGGCAAAGTGGTGTTCCCCTGAACCACAGATAAGGAAGTGTAGTCCACACGAGGTTGGAAATTTGTCCAGGATCCCTCGCCAAGACTTGGCAGGAGTGAAATTTGAACTCTTGAATCACCCCAGGGCACAGGCGCTCAGCTTTACCCAAGACTGTTCCAAAACTCTTAAAAATGTGGCTTTTTGGACAGCCGTCTCCATGGGGAGTCCAGCCAGTGCAGTTTTAATGTGTTTCAGTACAGCATAGACGGGTCCAACCCTAACTCAGCTCCACCCAGGTAGATTGCCAGTTACCCCACAGGGCACTTGCCTTGGTAGAAACAAGAATGCTTTCAGTCCATTTACATTTTAAGCATCTCCCCGGGTGCCACACAGCACGCACCCAGCACTTTTCTTCTTCGGAGGCCAGAAAATGACAGGGAGGAGGTGCAGTTTCAAACATCGCAGGACTCTTTCCATCAGGAGCTTTGTTCCTTTGTTTTGGTTCTGGATGCTGCGGAGAGGTGCTTTGGTGTGCAGTCTTGGTGCTGGTTGTTCCAGTCAGTCTCCAGCAGCCTGGGGCCCACCCCTGCCTAGGAACCCCGACCTGACTCCCCGTCCCCACTGTCCAGGCCTGGCAAATGGTAATGGTATCCTATTTGCCTCTCTCATTTATTGTACAGATAGAATGTTACACACACAATTGAAGCTTCCTTTTTCTTGGGGAAACCTTTCTCTTCCCTCCCACCCTAGAAGTGGCATTTTCCTGAATATGGTGTTTATTATACCTTTGCATGTTTTTATACTTTTTACTGTTTGTAAGTAACATATGGTATCGTGTTTTTATTTTGACATAAATAGCATCATGTTCAATGTGGTCTTCTTGAACTTGGATTTTTTATCCAACATTGTTATCTAGATTTATCCATGTTGATGTATTTAAATCAACTGGCACATTCTCTCTCTCGCTCGCTCTCAAATTAAAAAAAAATGTAATTGCTATTGCCTTTTTCTTTTTGATTTTTTTTTTTTAAGATTTTACTTCTTTATTTTGACAGAGCGCACAAGCAGGGGGAGTGGCAGGCAGAGGGAGAGGGAGAAGCAGGCTCCCTGCAGGACTCAAATCCCAGGACCCTGGGATCATGATCTGAGCTGAAGGCAGTTGCCTAAACCAACTGAGCCACCCAGGCGCCCCCTTTTTGATTTCTAGGAGTTAAAATATATATGTTAAATAACTGATCTTTGGTAGGTTATATTCATTACATAGAACTGTGGGTTGTCTTAACTTTATTAATAAATGTCATTTTTTTCATAAGGAACTTTTAATTTTAATGTCAGATTTACCAATCTTTTGTTTGTACTTTCTGTCTCGTTCAAGAAATCCTTTCCTACTCTGATTTTATAAATATATTAAAATATTTTCTTTTAAATTTAAGTTTTGCTTCCCATGCTTACATTTTAAATTTACCTGGAATGTATTTTCTTTATATGAAACTGGATCTCAACTCTGGCTCCACACTAAAGCCTTATGAGGAGTTTTAAAAAAGAAAGTACTGATGTCTGAGTCTCAGATCATACCAATAAAATAAAAATATCTTGGGGTGGGGCCCAGGCATGGTTATGAAATGCTCCAGGTGACTTTTATGTTCAGCCGAAGTGGAGAACCACTCAACCTTGTAAGATCAAACTGATTTTATTTTTTCCAGAGGAATAGCCAAGTTTTCTAGGACCAGTTACTGACTAGTGTATACTTTTCCCACTGACTTAATACTTTTAAGATTTGATTGATTGATTTATAACTTTGAGATATGTTTCATATATCTTAAAATTCATCCATGTAAAGTGTTTAGTGGTTTTTAGTATATTCACAGAGTCGTGCAACCATTACCACTATCTAATCCTAAAACATTTTTATCCTCCCCAAAAGAAACCCTATACCCATTAGCAGTCATTTCCCTTTCTTCCCATCCCCCATCCCCATGCAACCACAGATCAACTTTCTCTGTGCCCTGGGGCTCGATCCCAGGACCCTGGTATCATGACCTGAACTGAAGGCAGACGCCTAACGACTGAGCCACCCAGGCGCCCCAAATATGTAGTTTATTATGACTTCTTTCACTTAGCATGGTGTTTTCAAGAGTCATGCATGTTGTGGAATGTAATCAGACCTCATTCTTTTTATTGACAAATCATCCATCCTCTGGATAAACTGCATTTTGTTCATCTTTTCATCAGTTGATGGGCATTTGAGCTGTTTCTACATTTTGGTATAATGAATAATGCTGCTATGAACAGTTATGTACAGCTTTGTGTATGGACATTTTTTTTAAAAGATTTTATTTATTTATTTGAGAGACAGAGCAGGGGCAGGGAGAGGGGCAAAGGGAGAGGGAGAAGCAGACTTCCCACTGAGCAGGGAGCCCGATGTGGGGCTCGATGTGGGTGGGGCTCGATCCCAGGACCCTGGGATCATGACCTGAGCCCAAGGCAGATGCTTAACTGACTGAGCCGCCCAGGTGCCCCATGTATGGACATTTTTTAAATTCTCTTAGGTATATACCTAGGAGTATAATTGCCTGGCCACATGATAACTCTAACTTTTCGAGGAACTGCTAAATTGTTTTCCAGATAAGCTACAGTATTTTACATTCTTACTAGCAGTGTGCAAAGGTTCTAATTTCTCCACGGGCTCACTAACACTTGTGATTTAACACTGTTTTGATTTTAGCCATCCTAGTGGGTATGCTGTGGTATTAAGTGCGGTGTTGATTGCATTTCCCTAAAGACTTAGAATGTTGAGCATATTTTCATGTGCTTATTGGCCACTTATATATCTTTAAAGAAATATCTATTCAAATCTTTGCCCATTTTTAAAAAAATTTAAACAATTTTTTATTTTATTTTTTTAAAGATTTTATTTATTTATTTGACAGAGACACAGCGAGAGAGGGAACACAAGCAGGGGGCGTGGGAGAGGGAGAAGCAGGCTTCCCGCAGAGCAGGGAGCCCGACGTGGGGCTCGATCCCCGGACCCTGGGATCATGACCCGAGCCTAAGGCAGACGCTTAACGACTGAGCCACCCAGGCGCCCCTCTTTGCCCATTTTTAAATTGAGTTTTATTGTTGTAAGGGTTCCTTAGATATTTTAGTTACAGGTCCATCGTCAGATACATGATTTACAGCTATTTTCTTCCATTTTGTGATTTGTCTTTCACTTTTTTTTTAAAACTTTCTTGAGAGTGCCCTTTGGAACACTAAAGTTTTTAATTTTGATAAAGTCTCGTTTATCTACTTGTTTTGGTGCCTGTGATTTTGATATTTTAAGAAATCATTGCTCACCCAAATTCACCAAGATTTACTCCTCTGTTTTCTTGTAAGAGTTTTATAGTTTTAGGTCTTACCTTTAGGTCCATGATACGTTTTGCCTTGGTTTTTGCATATGGTGTGAACTAGATGTCCAGATTCATTCCTTTGCATGTGAATATCCAGTTGTCCTAGTACCATTTCTTGAAATTCTGTTCTTTCCCTATTGAATCATCTTGGTACCCTTGATGAAAATCAGTTGACTGTAAATGTAAGGTTTTATTTCTGTCCTCCCAATTCTATTCTATTAATCTAGATGTCTGCCTTTATACCAGCACAGCCTGGTCTTGGGAAGTGTGGCTTTCTAGTTTTGAAATTGGGAACTGAGTCTTCCAATTTTGGTCTTTTGCAAGATTGTTTTGTTTATTCTGGGTCTCTTGCTTTTCCATAGGAATTTTAGGATCAGCTTGTCAGTTTCTGCAAAAAAACAAAAAAAACAAAAAAAACCCAGCCGAGATTTTCAGAGATCGTGTTGAGCCAGTAGATCGATTTGGCGAATATTGCCAGATGAACAGTGTTGAGTGTTCTGATGCATGAGAACATAAGACAAATCTTCTTTAATTCTTTCAACAGTGTTTTGTGATTTCCAGTATAGAAGTCTTATACTTCTCTTGTTAAATGTATTCCAAAGTATTTTATGCTTTTTGCTGTTATTATAAATGGCATTATTTTGTTTCTTAATTTCATTTTTGGATTGTTCACTGCCCGTGTATAGGAATAAAATTGATTTTTGTGTGTTGATCTTGTATCCTATGTTGCTGAGCTCTTTCATTAGTACTAGTGGTATTATAGTGGTTTCCTTTTCTATACAGGATTTTCTATATATATGATTATGTCATCTGTGAATAGAGATAGTTTTACTTCTTTTCAATCTGAATGTCTTTTATTTCTTTTTCTTGCTTAATTGCCCTGGCTAGAACTCTAGTACAGTGTTAAATAGAAATGGCATGAGGGGACATCCTTGTCTTGCTCCTGATCTTAGGGGAAAGGCATTCAGTCTTTCTCCATTAAGTATAAAGTTACCTATAGGTTTTTCACAGATGCTCTTTATAAGCATGGGAATTTTCCCTTCTATTCCCAGTTTGTGGAAGTGTTTTTATTATGGAAAGGCGTTAGATTTTGTCAAGTGTTTCTTCTGGGTCTCCTGAGATTATCAGGTGGTTTTATACTATATTAATATCTTGAATTCTATTAATTGATATTTGGATGTTAACCCAATCTTGTATTTCTGGGATAAATCCATATGGTCATAGTGTATACTCCTTTTTATGTATTACTGGTTTCTATTTGTTAGTATTTTGCTGGGGATTTTTTGCATCTTTATTAGGGGTTTTAGACTGTAGCTTTCTTTTATTGTGATATCTTGTCTGGTCTTGATATGAGGGTAATAGGGCCTGATAGAATGATTTGGGAAGTATTCCTTCCTCTTCTATTTTTGGAAGAGTTTGTAAAGAATTGGTATTAATTCCTTTAAATGTTTGGTAGAATGTACCAGTGGGGTCATCTAGTCTGGGCTTTTCTTTATTGAGAAATTTATTTATTTATTTATTTATTTTTATTATTATTTTTAAAGATTTTATTTATTTATTTGACAGACACAGCGAGAGCAGGAACACAAGCAGCAGGAGTGGGAGAGGGAGAGCAGGCTTCCTGCCGAGGAGGGAGCCCGATGTGGGACTCGAGCCCAGGATCCTGGGATCATGACCCGAGCCGAAGGCAGACGCTTAACGACTGAGCCACCCCAGGCGCCCGAGAAATTTATTTATTTTAAACTTTATTTATTGGGGGGGGGCAGAGGAGAGGATCTTCAAGCAGACTCCCTGCTGAGCATGAAGCTTGATCATGACCTGAGCGAAAACCACGAGTCAGATGCTCAACTGTCTGAGCCACCCAGGTGCCCAGATTTTTCTTTTAGCTCTTGGAGTACCAGTTTGTTCCATCTTTTTACTACCTTGTGATGGCTTATTTTGTTGTATGGTTAGTAATGTTTATACTCAGCCCCTCTTCAGTGGTTGCAAAGAGTGGGATGCTTAAAAGTAAGATATTTTAGAAGTCTGCACTTACTGGTGATAATGAGATCTAGGACATACGAAATGTAAGTGGATGGCTTAGGTAGAGTAGAGGAAAGGATTGTTGGAAGGCTCTTCCTGGGAACTTTGCATGTCTGCCTGCTTCTTAAACAGGACTCTGCTCAAGAGTCACTTCCTCAGAGCCTTCCCGGACCTCTTGACCAAAAAACATCCCCATCCCCCACTTGTTTTTTTTTTTTTTTTTTTTTTAAGATTTATTTTTATTTTTTGAGAGAGCGAGAGCACACTGGAGCCTGGGGAGGGTCAGAGGGAGAGGGAGAGGGATAAACAGAATCTCCACTGAGCAGGGAGCAGGACTCGAGCCCAGGACCCTGGGATCATGACCTGAGCCGAAGGCAGACGCCCAATGACTGAGCCACCCAGCACCCCCAAGATCTTGTTCTTACGTGTAGGAGGCTCTTACTGTGTTAAGAAGATAGAGCATTCACAGAAGACACTTCAGGTCCTTGCCAGTCCTCGAGCTGCTGTGCAGATGAGTACCCCTTGCTGTGACAGGGTGGAGAGAGGCAGCCTGTGCCCTGGTCCTTGGCCCATCCTTAATGGGCACATAAACCATTCCTGGAAGCTTCTAGAAGGGAGTTACACATTCCCAGGTGACTCCATTTTGCCCTCTTTCGGAGGTTGACCCCTAGCAAGAGAACTTGTTCTGAGCAGTGTTACTTGTAAAACTTAAGTGCCCAAGGGCGTTTGTACAAAGTGGGCTGAGGGAGTGCGGTGTGCATCTCTTAAGGACCCCCATGGGAGGCGGTGTTGAGGGATGGTGAACTCAGGAAGCAGGGATTCCAGGAAACCCTGGCTTTCCCTCCTACCTCCCTGTTGGGCCCTTGGGTAAGTGAGCACATGGCTCTGGACTTCGGGGTTGTTGTGAGGAGATTACAAAGGGCTTGTGTTCAGCACAATGCCTGGTGCTGCCTGATCACATGCTGGCTGGTATTCCAGTCTGCCATTTTGGGAGCCACTTGTACCTCAGTTTCCTCATCTGTAAAACGGTGATAATCCTGCTGCCCACGCGCCCTTCCCTGTGCTCCTGGCAGCCGGAAGGACAAGGGTTAATATCCTTGGGCCATGAGGGCCTGGGGTGGGGGAGGAGCCACATAAATGGAGTATTGTTGTGCTGGTGAATGAACTGGCTTTGTTCAAGTGTCTTCAGTGTTTGACTTCCTGCAGTCAGTGTCCCCTTGTGTTTAATGGCTCAGATATTTGCATGTCCTCGGTGGCTTGCAGTGCTCACCTGCTGGACTGTGCCCTGGGTCCTCATTCACCTGCTGAATTAGGGTGAGAAGCCTCATTTCCTCCGTCAGGGGCCCCCCAGGAATCAGGAATGAGAGAAATGCAGAAAGTATGACCCACACGCGGAACTGGTTCTGAATAGGACATTTATTGAAGAGGTTTTGCAGGAGGCGGCGGGCACTTTAATTCCCGAGGCTGTTGGTGGCAGTGCGCTGCTCGCCCCAGGCCTGTTAACTGCTCGCCTGCCAGGGCTGGGAGGATGCAGCCCTTGGTGCTCCGATGGGAGCCCTTTTGAGGAAAGCGGTAGGTACTCCGCCGAGGCCAGGCCAGGGGGGACAGTAGCGGCCTGACTCTCAGCTCTGGGCCTCCAGGCCTTTCTAAACTCCCCCGGCGAAACCTGGCCAGCCACAGGTTTGGGGGCAACAGGTAGGTTTCTCCCTTGGGGGTTCAGAAACAGGAACCCCATGGATGCAGGTGTAGGAGAGCTGTGGGTTTGTTTGTTTTTTTTCCTTCTATCCTGCCCTGGTCTCTTCTAGTGGATTTGTCAGTTGTGGCTGGGTAAGAACACGACAATCCTGTGTTCCTTTTTAGAGGAGACTGCAGACCGTTCTGTTGGGGGTTTCAGAGGGTATTCTGATTTCTGGACATTCAGAGTTGGGTGGTTTAGAGAAGGGGCCGCTGTTGGAGGGACCCAGCACAAAACGGCACACATGCTGGGAAAAGCAGAGTTAATCTCCTACTTCTTCCTGAAGTTTCTTTTTCCCAGAATCCACAGAGGGTGGTTATTTTGGATAAAATCAAGTGGTGACAGGTCAGCGAGTGAAAGGAAGTTCTCCCCACCCAGTTTCATCCCGGATGGACACTGCCAGGCAGGGGCTATGCCCACCACTTCCGGAGCTCTGGGCCAAAGGAGCAGGAAGGTCGGGGGGCAGGTTGCCACCCTGACTTGGCTGATGTTTTTTACCTTGAAGCAAGGCCTTGCTTTTCCAGGAGCGGGACCATGCTGCCTGGGCTGTCCTGCCCCACACCACGTGCATCCCCTCACCTGAGAACCTGGGGTTTGGCGACAGCCTCCCCTCTCCACTGCGTTCTGGTCTCCTCACCTCTCAGCTAAGGGAGAAAGCTCCTTTCCTCCCGCCTGGGAACTGGTTGGATGAGTTTCTTGGGCCTCCCTGGTTGAGGCCCCTTAGAAGGCCACGTGAGGGACCTGGGGGGTGGAGGCAGGTGCTGTGGGGTGGAGAGCTGAGAGGCTCTGGGAAAGGGATCTGTGAGGGGGAGTGCATGAGGACTTGCTGTCTGAGGGCTGGCTGCCTTTGAGAGTTGACACTTGTTGTGGGAGTCTATGAAGTCTACCTGACTTCTCTGGGTCAGGCACCAGGCCTGAGATCAGCATCTGGGGCAAATATGGGGGGGGGGGGGAGGTCATCGGAGCCCTTTTGCCGTAATGCCCAAGAAGTGGGGCAGGCCAGGGTGGTTTGCCGGATGGCAGCAGTTCACAAAAGGGGGCTGCTCACGTTAACGAATGCACTTTTCTGGGTCTGGAGGATCATGCTTGGAATTAGGAAGTTGTGTTTGGGGGAGCTGTCCTGTTGGCAGCCTTGCCCCCTAATTCTAATTTGTTTGGGGAGGGAAAGTGAGAATTTGGGGAAGGGAGAAAACCCTCAGGTGAGATGTATTCTGACCGACCCCCAGCCCAATAGAGAGCCTTTGGCCTGGAATCCCAATGGGACATGGTCTTCCAGCGAAGCCCCCAGATCTCAGTTTTCTAGAGTCGGCGTACTCTTCCTGCTTTCAGAAGCATGTGATTTACACGGAGCTTGTTTCTTCACCTTTACTTGGATCCTTGTTGCTCCCCTTGCCACACAAGGGTTGGAATAGGTCTCGTTCTTCTTTCTAGCAGATGCTTCCCTGGGTCATTCTGTCTTTCTACTCCCTGATGCTTCTGTGAACAGTCAGCATCTTCTTGGTCCTCTGGATTCTTCCTGAACACTCTTTGGCTCTGGACACCTGCTGCCAAAGCCCCACGTGCCGTAGAGGGCCCATTCTCATGCCTCATCTCCTAGAGTCTAGAGTCTCGGTAGTTGTTCGCCTAGGCGCGGCTCGGGCGTGTCCTTTCCCACAGAGCCACTGCCCAAGTGTCCTCCAGTCTGTCTGATTCCTTCCAGCCTGGCCTCTTGCTGCCCGCCGCCCTGGGTCCTGGGGAGGTCCAGGTCCTTTTGGGACTCAACTGTCGCGTGCTGCTGCTCTGCCCCTAGGACCCTCCTGTCTCTTCTTCGCTTGGCAAGTACAAGCTTATTCATCATTCAAGGCTCAGCTGAAGTCTCACCTCCTTTAAAGCTGCCCAGGTGCCCCACGTAGCACCAGCTACTCCCTCTTCTGTTAGCACAGTTTCTGTATTTGTGCTTCTGTACAGCACTCAAGGCATTGCCTGGTAGATAATTTGTTAATAGGGCTGTTTTTCCTTCCAGAATTTCCTTCCAAAGACAGGAACAATGTCTTATGCATTTTAGTGTCCCCAGGGCCTAACATCATGCTCAGAAGTGTGGAACGAATTGCCAGACTGGAGGCAGCCTTGAAGTCCCAGACTGCTCATGACCCCACTCTCTACTTCCTTTTGTCATTGGGGCACTTGTCTTGCTTCTCCTGATAGAGGATCAGCTCTTGAGAGCGGGCTCTGTGTGTGATTCATCTCTGTCTCCCACAAGGCTGCCACAGTGTCTTTGTGCAAAGTGAGTGCTTGAAAATACTTGTCCAGTGAATGCTGCAGCTCACAACTTCGGCAGGGCAGGGACTGTTCTCCCCAAATGAGAGGGTGGACACTGTGGCACAGATTGCTCACTGCTTTGCTCCTTAACACCCAGCTGCTGAAGAGCAGAGCTGGGGCGGGTTTGGAGCAGTGCTGGCTGGTCTCCCCGGGCTCACTCATACTCATTTTGTCATTTTGCTGCTCTCCCCCCCTTTGATATCCCCTGTGATTTAGGAAATGGGTGAACAGCAAGACTTTCCTCGTACCTTGAGTTTTTGTCTTATGTCCTGGTTCTTCACATGTCCACCTTGCAGCTGGGTTTCATTTTTTCTTTAAAACCCAAGGGCCTGTGTCAAGGATGGTTGTTACTGATCACTTATTTGTGCTTTGTGCTTTTGCCACCTTCCATTTCCTGCAGTTCTGTTCCTGCTTACGCCTGGTGTCCTCTTGTCGTTTTGTTCCTCTTCAGCTGCTAGTAGTACACGTTGTTTTTCCCTGTGGAGTCCGGAGGAATGTGCCCTGCCTGCCGCAGCAAAGGACTCTGACTCACTTAGACTTCATCTTCTGCTTTGCCCTTCTGTTGGGCATGGATATCAGACTGTTTTCCTTTCCAGCTGAATTGCTTTATATTTTCCCATATAAGATCATGGTTCGAATCAGCGTCGGGATTGTACATGATGAATGTCTGGCGGGCGAGGATTAGGTCGTGCTAGTTCACCAAGTTGAACACTTTTACCTTTATTATTAATTTGAGATGTGGGTAAAAATTATAGGCACAAATCAGAAAAAAAGTCTCTTGTCCCAGTGCTTGTGAAACAAACAGTAAGTTATCTGTCCTTGTCATCCTACCACTTGGGGTGGGCTTACTGCGCGGCAGAGGTTGTGCACATCGCTCTGTGTCCTCTGTCTTGGGAGACCGAGTCAGGCGGGTGCTTTTGTTTGCATTTTGCAGATGAGGAACTTGAAGCTCCGTGAGGTCGGGTGGCTTGCCCAAGCCCACATGGGGCCAGTCAAGTGGAGTCGCTGGGGTTTAGACCAGATCTGCCCGGCTCCAGAGCCTGTGGATCCGTTTAGTGCGTGGACTCCCGTGCACCCACGTGCCTGCATATCCTGTCTTCTTCTGGGGACTCAGAGGGTCCTCATGGGACCCCTCTGTGCCCACTTGCTTCCTGCCGAGATTCTCCAGTGCCTTTGAACGTGATGCAACAGCAGATGCTGCAAGTGTTGAAGGTGTGGCTCACATTTCCTCGCTGCCCCCACCCGAGCCTAGAGGCCTCAAAACCAGCAGCCCCTGCTCCCTGTGGTGGGGATAAGATGGCTCATGTGCAGGGCAAGTTTCCTGGAGGTCCTGTGAGCCTTTTTTGGCCTGGTGATGAGAGACGGGGGGCTTCTAGGAACGCCGAACCTGTCCGTGATTTCTAGCCCCGGCTTTAGCTGCTCCATCTTCTGGGGACATTGTGTCATTTCCCTGCCTAATGATGAGCTGTGCTGGGAGCCACGTTGACCTACCCTGGCTGTGAGCAATAGCAATTTCTGATCAACAGTAATTGCTCTCTTGTGCCTTTAGTATGTACGTATACGAAACTTCCTGGTAGATAGCTTTTCCTGGACTCTTTGTAGGGGGACCTTATTATAGTCTCTTCTCCAAATTCCAGAGTGGTTCCTTGGCCATTTTTCCCTTCTCAGTTTTTTGTGGCTGGTCACTTGATATGTGGCATGATGGTAAGGCAGCAATGCCCTTGCTCTAGTCCCTTGTCTAGGGCCAAGTAGGACAAGCCTGCTAGGCTGAATGAGCAGTCACTGCTCCTGGGTACCTCACGGCAGATTGGAAACTTGCTGGTAGTGACTAATATGGACACTCATTAGTTTAGGAGGCTCTGGCTCAGCCCTTGGTTTTGACCACTGTTTGTCTATGGGACTGGTGAGAGATGCTGCAGCACCAGCCCGTAGACCTTCCACGGGTGTTTATTGAGCACCTGGTATGTACATTGCTCTCTCGGGGGTGAGGGGAGGGTACAAGAAAGCAGGCCCAGCCTCTCTCACCTTTACTGTCTAATCCAGAAGAAAAGTATGCACATAGGTACCCCCCAGAGACCAGCACTTTAAATGATACTCAGGGTCAGTAGATTTAAAAGTGTGTGTGTGTGTTAGTGTCCTATGGCTGCTCTAACAAACCCCACAAGCTTAGTGGCTTGAAACAACACATATTTATTATCTTACAGTTCTGGAGGTCAGAACTGAATCTGGGTCTACAGGGCTGTGGTCCTTCTGGAAGCTCCAGAGGAGGATTTGTTTCCTCCCCTTTTCTAGCCTCCTGAGGCTGCCCAGATCCTTTTGCTGGCTGTCCCTTTCCTCTCTCTCCAAAGCCGGCAGCCTCTTTCTGTCTGTCCCTCTGCTTTTGTTGGCACATCAGCTTCCAACTCCTGCGTCCCTCTTGTGAGGACCCTTCTGATTACACCAGGCCCACCCAGGTAACCTAGGGTAATCTCCCCATCTCGAGATCCTCGACTTGATCACATCTGCAAAGTCTCTCTTGCCGTATAAAACAACATCTGGGGGTGCCTGGGTGGCTCAGTCGTTGGGCGTCTGCCTTCGGCTCAGGTCATGATCCCGGGGTCCTGGGATCGAGCCCCGCATCGGGCTCCTTGCTCCGTGGGAAGCCTGCTTTTCCCTCTCCCACTCCCCCTGCTTGTGTTCCCTCTCTCGCTGTGTCTCTCTCTGTCAAATAAATAAATAAAATTAAAAAAAAAAATAAATAAAACAACATCTGTGGGTTTTTATATCCAGGGATGATTAGGATGTGCTTATTCTTTGAAGTGGGGGGCGAAGTCTACAGTAGTGGGTGTGTTGGATGCGCTGGAAGTGGCTGAGGAGGCCTTTCTGAAGGAGGAGATCTGACCGAATTTGTGTAGGGAGAGAGGGTCTGGGACACATCCCAGGTATGAGAAACCACATGAGCAAATGTTGGGGCTGTGGGGTGGTGGGAACAGTGAGGTGCGGGCAAGTGGTCCTCCCATCGAGACAAGATGCCAGGGGCTTCCCTTCCCTTGCAAGGCCAGGCTGAGGGAGTTTTCTGGACTTCAGGGTGTAGGCTCAAACTTCCTCCCAGGATTCAGGTGGGAGGACTTCACTGGCAGCCACGACCCCTTTCCTTCCCCGCAGCTGAAGTCCCGCTTCAAAGACCCAGCCACACTTGGTGGCCCCTGCTGCTCTGGGGTGGTGGGAAAGGGAATTCATGAGGGAATCTACATTTGTGAGGGGAAATGAGTTTGAGCCAGCTGGCCTGGGTTTGTGGCCCAGAAACCCTGATCACACTGTTTGCACAGCCTCTGTGACAGTCACGCCGCTCACATTGAACATATCGAACACAGTCACTCCCCAGGGAGCCTTCCCTTGTCCTGTCTTAGGGTGCTTAGAGCTCCTGAGTCTCCGGAGAGGGCTGAGAGAGGCCCGAGGGAGGAAACTGCTCCGGAAAGGGACCGTCCTGTGCCCCGGAAAGCCTTGGGCTGTGGTGAAAGGTGTCCTCCTGCTGGTGTGGCCGAGGCGGAGTGGCAAGAGCAGACCGGCCGAGCTGGGCATGGGGTGGCGCTGAGCTGTGGCTGGCAGCACAGCCCAGTGAGCTCAGCACCCCAGTTTGAGATCTCGGCGGCTGTTCCCCTTGCTCCTGCAGTGCTTGTCTGGAGGCGCTGTAGCTCTTCTCTATTGCTTCCTTCTGGTACCCTCTCAGGAGATCCTGAAGGGGGACATGGGGGCCATCGTTCTGGGGAAGGTCAAAGGCGGCTGGCTGCCTAGGTTTGGAGAGCCTTTGGAATGTGTAGGAGGTGTAGTTGAGAGATGGAAGAGCCCCTGGGGAGGTGTGCAGGGCTGGCGGATGTTGGAGCAGTTGCCTTTGGGAGAGCCCCCTGCTCCGTCCCTGCCCGCCTCTAGCACAGGTGTGTCGGGCTTCCGCTCCTTGGGGGTGGGGGGAGGGGCGGAAGGTGAAAGGATGACATCAGCCTCCTCTGCACCTGGAGCCGGCCTCTCTGAAGCAAACTGTTTTCTGGGGCATCTCCAGAGCTGGCCTGCACAGAGGGTTGTCCGGAGAGTGCGCCTCTCCCTCTCCTGCCTTCTCCACAGCAGCCTGCTGGCCAGGGAGGGGAGGGCCAGAAGAGAATGTTGCTGAGTCCTGGGGATTCCTCAGGACCAGAAAAGGAGAGGTTCTCCAGAAGGTTCCAGGTGAGTGCCCCTGTAGGACCATCTTACTTTTCTTTTCTGTTTTTTTTTAAGTAGGCTCCACACTGGGCGTGGAGCCCAACATGGGGCTTGAACTCATGACCCTGAGATCAAGACCTGAGCTGAGATCAAGAATCGGCCACTTAACCAACTGAGTCACCCAGGCACCCCTGAGACCATCTTTTCTGAAGTTGGGGGTGGGGGAGCAGGGTCCTTTTGCCTCAGTGACCGGGAAGCCTGAGGATAGAACATGGGGGCTAATTATATGGGTTTTGTCATTTTTTTCTGTTGGAGGCAGGGGTATGGGTTAGGTTGGGGGCATGGTGCTGAGCCTACTGAGGAAGAGAAGGATGTGGGACTTGACCCCAGTCAGCTGTGCTGGGAAGCCAAGGGGCCTGCTGCAGCCTGCCTCTCTGCCTGGGGACATTCAGGGAAGGTCCTCAGAAGGGCGGGCCGGTAACCTGGGGAGGTGTGGGCAGAGGAAGGGTGTGGATTGTGTTTAAATATAGAGAGAGTTAAAAAAGAAACATTCCTCTCCTGTCATAACCCCCCCCCCCGCCCCCGCCCCTGCCAGACAGATTTGTGTCTGAGCCACTTCTTGCGTCCGTCAAAAAGAAAGGCTTGGGGGACCTTCACAGGTGTGGGACTGGAGATACCGAGTTTTCTAGAAGACTGATTCACTGATGATTGGACTGACTCATGTTGAGAGATGGAGGAGGTCACGGCTGGGGGAGACTTCGGAAAACTGGAAACTGGGTGCGGTAGGAGGAGGTAGGCGTGTGCATCTGGCTTGGGAGCTAGGCCGCTCTCTGCCTGTCTCCTTTAGGCTCCCACTTCCCCAGCCAGACTGTGTCTTCCGGATGAGTTTTGAAGACCCTGAGTTCTGATCTTGGCTTTGAGGAGAACCTTGCAATTTGGGGGATACTAGTGGAGAGGAAGGAAAGGTTGCCTCTGGCCCAGGACATGTGGGCGGGTACTAGTGCTTTTCTCTTTGGGAGTCTGAAGTACATACACAGTAATGGTTGGGCGCAGGCTTTTAGGACCAGGATGCACTAAAATTGAGTGCGATGGTCCTACCAACAGCCCCCATGGACTCTGCCTTGTTGCTCTCACTGCCCCACGTGCTTGTCTTCCTCCCTTTTTGGGTCTTTGCATTCTTTTCCAGCAAGCCTGTCCTAGAGAGCCACGTGGTCCTGGGTCTTCTGGTCCCTGCAGATCTCGTCTCATGCAAGGAATTATAGTCAGATCTTGGTGACCTCATGCTTTTTCCCTTTTCCATGACCTGCGACCCTTTGGCCTGGAATCTGTATTTTACCATGTTCCAACAGGAGGGTAAATGGCCAGAGGTCACAGAGTAGCAGGTCTAGAAATAGCTGTAAGGAATCTTCACTTTCATTCCTTTACCTCCACGGCCTTTGTAGGGTAAATGAAGTATCATGTTAAAAGCTATGATCTTTCAAGACTTAGTAAGTTCCCCACAGCTTAGGCTGAGGCGGAGCCATAGCATCCAGGCCTGTGACTAATCGTTTGCCTGTGGCCCCGGCTTGTATGAAATCCATTAGGGAGACCACAGGCAGGGGCAGGGCGGCAGGAACACTGAGCCTGTGTGCCCGAGTACACGTCCAGGCTCCATCACATGCTACTTCTGTGGCCTCAGGTTTCTGTGCCTGTAAAATGGGGGTAGCAGTGGGACCAAGTTCACAGAGCTGTTAGGAGATGAAAGCGGCGTGCTGTGCCATAGCACTTAGAACGCTTCAGCGCTCAGCTGGTATGCCTCGTCTCAGCCCGGGGGCTTGCTGGGCATGGCACTACTTGGACAATGTGAGCTTGCTTTGCGGGGAGACGGCTGCGTTCCACCAGAGGAGAGTTCTCCAGGGAGAAAAGATGCTTTCCTTTTGTTTCTGGGTTCATAGGGCAATGGGGTCCCCAAAGAGTGACCCTCAGAAGGCCCCCCTGAGAGTGGGGGGGGTGAAGGGGGGCTGTGGCTAATCTTTTACTTTAAAACTGACCTGGCCAGCTGTGAAATCCATCTGGGACTTGGGCCTTTGCCATTTAGCATCCCCGTGGGGGCTGACTGACCCCAGGTTTGATCTGGGAAAGGTCTTAGGTCGTAAGTTTCTGCCCCATTGTTCCAGCTGCGACTGACAGTGGGGGTGGGGGGGCCCTGACTGCAGCAGGGTTTGAAGGACACTGGAGTCCCATAGGGCTGGGGGTTAAGGACTGGGGTGGAGTTTGGATCTTTGTCTTTGTGCGGAAATGACACAGTGTTACCCTGTGGGCTGGTTCTGTAGAAAGGCCCAGCTGGTTAATTGAATTGAATTTAATTAATTTATTTTTTTACTTATTTTAAGATTTTATTTATTTATTTGACACAGAGAGCACAAGCAGGGGGAGCAGCAGAGGCAGAGGGAGAAGCAGGGTCCCTGCTAAGCAGGGAGCCCCCCACGGGACTTGATCCCAGGACCCTGGGATCATGACCTGAGCCAAAGGCAGATGCCCAACCGACTGAGCCACCCAGGCACCCCATCAGCTGGTTAATTTTAAAGGCTCTTTTGAGGAGGGAGGAAAAAGTAACAGTGCTGCATTTCCCAAGGGGCTCTCCTCTGAGATGCTCAGAGTTTCACCAAGATGAGCCTGTTAATTCTCCTTTGTTGCACCCGGAAGGGAGGGAGAAGGCAGGCATGGCTTTAGCGCTGCCACTGTGTCCTTATCTGCAAAATGAGAGGCTCCTGTAGATCAGTAGGGAGGTGACACCCCTCCCTCTGCCCAAGCTGAGACCTGCAGTGGCAGGGTGCTGAGCTGGAGAGGGTCCTTGCTGGGCTCTTGACTGTTAGCTCAGTAGACGCACGAGTTTGTTCACCATCATCCATTTGCCAGATCACCCTTAAGGCCCCTGAGCCTGGGTCGCTTACAGTCTAGGGCAGGGGATCTCAAACTAGTCACAGTCACACAGGGAGTGGTAGGGGTAATCCTGGGGTGCTGTAAGAGTATGCAGAAGGGGGCATCCAGGTTTGTTTTGGGGGTAGGTTTCTAGAAGGGGGCTGGCTCCTTACCTGAAACCTGAGGATTGGGTATAAGTGACGGGTTGGGGGGTGGTATGGCTTGGGATAGACAGGGTTGGGAGTGGGGTGCGCGGGGACTTGGGAGTAATGTCCAGGCAGAGAGAACATTTGCAAAAGCCAGAGCCCAGGGCCCAGGGGTGCTGGCATAGCAGGGGCATAGAAAAGCAGGGGGAAATTCAGGGTTACTGGAGTGATGGCACCTAGATCCTTCTTGTAGCTCTAGCCTGTGGTCTAGTAATTTCCGAGCCCTAGAGCTAGGGGTGGAAGGCTTTGGGGCAGTGAAAGTGAGGGTGATGCTCTGGAACTTTGTTCCTTGTGCAAACAGCAATGAAATACACATTCTGGAAAGTGGTGTTGGTGAGCTGTGGTCTGCTGGGGTTGGGGTAAAGTGTCCCTGTCCTTCCCAAGAGGGCTTAGCCCCTCCCAGACTTACTGCTCCAGTTTCCAGGTGGGTCTACCTGTGAACAGCACCACCTGCTCAGGGACTAAAGTCCACCTGAGGCTGCGTTTGCCTTACCTGGGAGCAGTTTCCTGTCTGCTGGGCTGCCTGACCTTGCTGTGCTAAAGGGAGTTTAGAGAGACTCATCGGTGGCTCAGCCCTGGGACATTTCCTGTGCTCTGGGAGCTGGGGTGAGTCAGGGCCTGTACCAGGTGCTGGGGGTTGGGGAGCCTTTGTACTCTCTCCTCTGCCTCCCCTGTCAGTATCTAGAAGGCTTCACGTTCATGGTGCAATGGCTGGTGCCCCCAGAGATGTCCTAATCCTGAGGAGAATCTTCCCCCCTGGCATGTATGTGTGTCATCTTAGATCATAAGAGCAAGATATTCAGCTGTCCTTGCTGGTGACCCCAGCACAGGCCCCAACAAGTGGGCACTTGGGAAGTGCTTTTTGACAATTGTTATTATTATCACTGTTTTGACGGCTTATGGAGACCTTGCCCCGTGGCAGGCACCATACTCAGACCTGTTGCTGCAGCAGGTCGCTGCATCCTCAAGGACACAGCCCTGGGGTAGGTTCTGAGAGGCTGGGTGCTTTGCCGGAGCCATGGGGCTGGGCTTGGGGTTCCGTCCGAAGGCAGCCCGACTGCTGCTCTGGCGGAGATGTCCTCTCTGCTCTCCTGGGGCTCGGTTTTCTGAGCCCTTTATTGTCCTTGGATGCAGTCACCCTTTCCTCCTTGGAATGCTGGAGCTGTTGGCAGTCAGGAAGGGATGTTACTTGGGCATCCTTGTGCATACTTGTGGAGTCTGAGGGAAGGGACCTTCTCGACATTCAGAGTTGTGTTTAAAACTGTGGTGAAATATACAAACGTACAATTTCCATTTTAACCCTTTTTGAGTGTATAGTGTTTCAGTGGCATTACGTACATTCACATTGTTCCTCCTCTATCACCACCATCCATCCCCAGGACTTCTCTTCTCTTGCAGAATGGGAACTCGGTACCCATTATATACTAACTCCCCATTCTCTCCTCCCCCAGCAGCCTTTTACTTTCTGTTTCCGTGAGGATTCTGAGATTTAATTCTTTGTCCGCCTCCCCCCCCAGAACCTCCCTGGAGTGCCCTCGCCAGGCAGCGATGCCAGGATGCCCGTCTCTGCCTCCCTCCGCCAGGATGGCGGCCAGGAGCGGCCGGTGAGCCTGACCTCGACCACGTCCTCGTCGGGTTCCTCCCGTGACAGCCACGGTGCCATGGAGGAGCCCAGTGGCTCCGAGGCTTCTGCCAAGAACGGGGCGGGCTCCCCGGGTAGTAGGAGGCGTCCCCCCAACGGCAGCAGCAGCTCCAGCGGCTGGCTGAGCGTGAGGGGGCCGCTGTCCCCGTTCAGCGGCCGGGCCCCGGCAGCCCCGGCGCACAAGCTCAGCTACCTGGGCCGAGTGGTGCGGGAGATCGTGGAGACGGAGCGGATGTACGTGCAGGACCTGCGCAGCATCGTGGAGGTGAGGCCCGCTGCCCGAGCGGCTGCCGTGCTGAGGCTGCGGTGGGGCTGGCCTCCAGCTCCGGGTGGCCCAGCTCACTTGTAAACCCACTGCCACCGCTGGAGGGAAAGTTCTCCCTGATAGCTTGTGTCAGAAGCAGACTGCTTCCCATGGAGCAGTGGGGAGGCCTCACGTCTCCTGCTCTTGGGGGAGCCTCAGGCTGCTCGTGCTGCCTCATTTTGGGCCAGCAGAACCTCCTGCAGACCCTCGGGGCGTGGGCATGGTTGGTGGGGACGGGCAGGGACCGCTGTGCTCACAGACACGGAGCACAGTGGGGAAACTGGCCTAGATGTTGCCCGACTGTGCCCAGATCCCTGCTCTGCTGTTTCCTGGCTATGGCGACTCGGGCTTCTGCATAAGCCTCTGAGCCTCAGGTTCTTCCTCTGTGAGATGAAGAGTCCCCCCTTCCCCCCCCCGCCTCCGCAGGACCAGTGCGACGTGCTTCACCCCGCGGGGCCCCTGGGCAGGTGGCTGGGTGGCTGCCACTGAGGAGACCCTCTGTTCGTGGTGGAGAGAGACATATTTGTTTCTTGGAGCCGCTGTAACAAATCACCACAAGCTGGGGGCTAAAATGCAGAAGTTTCTTCTATGTTGGGGTAGGAAGCCAGAAGTCAGAAATCAAGATATTGGCAGGACTGGGTCCTTCTGGAAGGTCTGAGGGGGGAGAATGTGTTCCATGCCTCCCTCCCGGCTTCTGCCAGGTGGTTGCTGCTTGGATTTCCTTGGCCTGTAGATGTTCTGTCCTGGCCTCTGCCTCCATGTTCCCATTGCCACCTTCTGTGTGTCACTCAGTGTCCTTTCCTCTTATAAGGACACCCGTCATGGGATTTAGGGCCCACCCTAAAGCCAGTATGCTGTTGTCCTGAGATCCTTGACTGATTACATCTGCAAAGACCCTATTTCCAAATTAGGTCACCTTCTGAGGTTCTGAATGGATGTTGATTTTTGACGGGGGGGTGGGGTCGGGGGAGGAGAGCTCTCCAGCCCAGTACAATAGGCGATGTCTGTGAGGTTACATTGTCATTGTAAATGCAGGACAGAGCTGAGGTGTTCTGCGGGAAGTGGGGAAACAGGACTGCACCCGGAGGGGCTGGGTTCTGATGCCTCCCTCCACACAGGACTACCTCTTGAAGATCATCGACACGCCTGGGCTGCTGAAACCAGAACAAGTCAGCGCCCTCTTTGGGAACATAGAAAACATCTATGCACTGAACAGGTATGGAATGGGCCTAACACACACCGTGTTCTGCCTGTGAGGCCCATCTCGGGGCCTAAGGAGGAGCCCTGGATGTCCCCAGTCTCTTGGGTTGTGATATGTGGGCTTGGGGCCTGATCGCCGAGGGTGGGTAATGGTGGTCCATCCCTGTTCAGCGGAATCGTTAGTTCCCTGTAGTAGAGAGGGGGATGTGGGACCGTGTGCCCTGGGGCTAATGTGCTAGATCGTTTGAGGCCGTGTGCTTGTTGGGTCCAGCCTGGGCCAGCGCCCCCTCAGGGACCTGCTGGCCTCTGGCATGTAATGCTCTTCCCCCTGTACCTGTGTGGCCCCTCTGTCTCTCCCATCATCACTGCCCACTTGCACATCTCTTTACTTCTTCTTCACCTTCCCACAGACCCCCTGGGAAGTCAAGTCTCCCTGGGGGTAATCTGACCCATTAGGAGAATGACAGGCCAGGCAGAATGTGATGGGGGAGGCTGAGCAAAACCTGGTGAGGGGCTGCTTCAGGGCACCAGGGGCTCCTCGAGGATCTGGTGTGTTGCTGCCTGGGCCCACAGATTCCCCAGGGAAGGGACACTGGTTGGGAGGGGCAGTGCCTGAGGGGACAGCGTCAGTAGTAGGAGGAGCCTTACCCTGGGCCCTTTAATATGGGCCAGAGGGGCTTCCTGCTGGGCCAGCTGCAGAAGTCCGGGAGAACAGGTGCAGGGTGACTTGGGCTGGCGGGTGGTGGGGTCGGGAGAAAAGGTGCACAGGAGGAGGTGTCCGGGGAACATTGTGTTTAGGGTTCCCATAGCGCCCCTTCTAAGTTTTGGGGGTACTGGGACTCACCCTGTTTCTCCTTTCCTGCATCCTTTTGAATTGGGGGCCTTTGTTTCCTTTGGGAGTCCCCTCTCTCTCTTCTTCTCCCGTTAATCTCTGCCTTTGTGTGTTTGACTCCTGCCTGCAAAGGAGCTGTCTCCCCTCCCAAGGTGGGTACTGGTGTCCCCTCTCTCCTGCTTGCTGAGCATGTGGGTGTTCTTTGCTCCCCATCTTTGCGGCAGTGCGGGGTACTCTCTATGGTTGCTGGCCTGGGCGGGGCTTACTTTGAGGATGGACGCCCCGACTCTTTGGCATGACACCCGGGGCTGGCTGTGTATCTGGGCACCAGGAGGCTGGGGAGGGGGCGTGTTGGTAGCTGTGGAGGCTGTGTGCTGTCCGAGGTCTGATGACCCCTCTCCCCTCCCCCAGCCAGCTACTCCGAGACCTGGACAGCTGCAACGGTGATCCCGTGGCTGTGGCCAGCTGCTTCGTGGAAAGGGTAAGAGGGGCTGCTGGGTCCTTGCCTCTTGTCCCGCCTTGCTGGGGGCTCTGAGGCACAGGAGTGCCCAGCTTAAGAGGATGTGTGAGTCCTGGAGGCCTCTGTCCAGGGGAAGTGCCCGGTGCCCTGTCTTGTGGGAAGGGCATTCTGGGGTAGAGCCAGGGGCCGCTGGGTGGATGGGATGTCCCAGACAGATGGGTCCAAAGATGGATCTGCAGGTGTTCAGGGAAAGGAGGGCCGAGTGTGCTCTGGGGGGTCAGGGCCATGTCTTTGGTATACCCAAGTTTAGAGTCAAATGGGAGTCTCCCAGAAATCACCATCTTTGTTTGGTCTCCTCTTAGAGTCAAGAGTTTGATATCTACACTCAGTATTGCAACAACTACCCCAAGTGAGTATTGGGGTGGAGGGGGAGACAGAGTTATTTTGTGGGCCTGGAGCACCCCACATCCCTATGTAGGCCTTCCCAGGTGGTGATGGCCCCTTCTCCCCCACCCCCAGCTCAGTGGCCGCCCTGACCGAGTGCATGCGGGACAAGCAACAGGCCAAGTTCTTTCGGGACCGGCAGGAGCTACTACAGCACTCTCTGCCCTTGGGCTCCTACTTGCTGAAGCCTGTGCAGCGCATCCTCAAGTACCACCTGCTGCTCCAGGTAGTCCAGTGGTCTTCCTGAGGATGTGGGGGGCCAGGGGAGGGGCAGGGCTGAGTCTGGGCTGCCTACGCACCTGTCTCCCACACAGGAAATTGCCAAACATTTTGATGAAGAAGAGGATGGCTTCGAGGTGGTGGAAGATGCCATTGACACCATGACCTGTGTGGCCTGGTACATCAACGACATGAAGAGGAGACACGAGCATGCGGTCCGGCTCCAGGTGCTCCAGGGCTGGTCGCTGGAGGGACAGGGCCGGCTGGTGGGCGGGGTGCAGCCACCCTGCTGCGGGGAGCCGCGAGGGTGGGTTTCCCTGCAGGGCAGCCTTCTCTGGGGGGGCCCTTGTGGCAGTGTGTGTCTGATGGATGCGGGTGGTGTCTGTGTCTGTAGGAGTTTCTGGGGTTCTGTGTCGTCCCCAGAGGGTCACGAGCAGCCTGACTCTGGGGGTCGGGGCTTCTCTGCTGTAGGAGATTCAGTCGCTGCTCATCAACTGGAAGGGGCCGGACCTGACCATCTACGGGGAGCTCGTCCTGGAGGGCACGTTCCGCGTGCACCGTGTGCGCAATGAGAGGACCTTCTTCCTCTTTGACAAAGCGCTGCTCATCACCAAGAAGCGAGGCGATCACTTTGTCTACAAGGGCCATATCCCGGTAGCCAGGCTGCTGTCATGGCCTCTGCCCTCTTCCCCCCTTGTAGTGGGCCAGGCTCCGTTCTTTTTTTAAGATTTGAGTATTTATTTATTTATTTATTTATTTATTTATTTTTAAGATTTTATTTGTTTGACAGAGAGAGACACAGCGAGAAAGGGAACACAAGCAGGGGGAGTGGGAGAGGGAGAAGCAGGCTTCCCGCCGAGCAGGGAGCCCAATGTGGGGCTCGATACCAGGACCCTGGGATCATGACCTGAGCCCAAGGCAGATGCTCAACGACTGAACCACCCAGGCGCCCCTAAAAATTTTATTTTTAAGTAATCTCTTCACCCAATGTGGGGCTCGAACTTAACAGCCCCGAGATCAAGAGTCTCGGGCTCTAACGTCCGAGGCTAGCAGGCGCCCCCAGGCTCCATTTCTTGACCTCTTCGTAGGCCCCGGGTTGGGGTGGATCCAGCTCCATCCTTCTGAGATTACTCTCCCTGTCTCCCCGGATGGTCTTGAGGGGCTGGGGCCCCAGTTCAACCCCCCTACCCCCACCCCTTCGTGTGCTTGACTGCGCTCTCCCTCTGCCCCAGGGCTCCTCCCTGATGCTGATCGAAAGCACCAGAGACTCCCTGTGCTTCACCGTTACCCACTACAAGCATGGCAAGCAGCAGTACAGTATTCAGGTGAGGGCGGGCCGGGAACACGGCCGCCACCTCGGCTCGCTCAGCTGAGCTGGGCCTCATAGTCTCCCTCTGCAAGGTAGGGATTCCTGTGGGCGTGTCTCGGGTTTGTGTTGAGGAGCTCAGGTAACCTCACAGAGGCGCCCTGGCAGGGCAGAGGCACTGGACATGGCCCAAGTCTGACGGCTTCCGGCCTGTGGTAATAACCCTGGTTCCCTCTCCCTTCGGTCCTTCCAGGCCAAAACAGCGGAGGAGAAACGGAGCTGGACTCACCACATCAAGAGGCTCATCCTGGAGAACCACCACACCACTATCCCCCAGAAGGTGAGTTCCCGGGGTGCCCCACCTGCCCCGTGACCGGGTGCAGGGAGAGGGTGTCCCTCAGCCAGCTCCAGGGGCCCACCAGTGCCTTACTGCTGGACGTCGGCTTCACTCGAGGCGGGGGTCAGTGCAGTAGGTGCCGTGGGCTTCAGCACAGCACCACGGGGTGTGGGGTGTCCCAGTGCAGCAAGAGCAAGTCGGTGGGCCAAGAGAGGTGCGTGCACAGCAACGTGGTAATTGTGTGCGTTTCCTTCCCTTCCAGGCCAAGGAAGCCATCTTGGAAATGGACTCCTACTGTAAGTGTGCTCTTTCTGCCTGCTTTCTCCCTGACTGGCCACATCTCTAGATCCTGGGAAAGCTCTGCCTGGTACTTCTATTCCAGGGAGCAGGGAGAATGGGGACGCTCCTTCTGTCAAGGGCTAGGAGTCTACTGCAGGATCCAGGGTGTAGTCCTGCTGGCAGGTGGGACCCCCCCACTGCCTAACATTTCTGGGTGGAAGCTGGAAGAGGAGGGAGCTCTGGAGGCTTCTGGCCCCTGGAGCTGGGGCAGGCAGCAGAGGTGGGGTCAGGGATGGTCAGAGTCCAGGCCCAGGCTAATTGTCAATCTTGTGGGCAGATCCCAGTCGGTACCGCTGCAGCCCAGAGCGCCTGAAGAAGGCTTGGTCCTCCCAGGATGAGGTGTCCATGCATGCGCGCCAGGGGCGCCGGCAGTCTGGTAAGGGAAGGGCTGTGTGGGCAGAGGCTTCCTCACAGGACTCTTGACCAGGACGGGGACTATCTGCAGCAGCATTTGGGGCTGGCTCTTCCCTCCCCGGACATCCCAGGAAAGGGCAGGAGGGAGGGTCGCCGGGCACATGTGGCACGTCATGTCCCCGTGCTTCTGCTACCCTCCCAGGCACCTTCGTTCGGGCCCTTCTTGCCCACCAGGGCCGAGCAGCCCACCTTTTCCAGGGCCCTGAGGGTGCTTGTTCACTCAGGCCTCTGTGCTCCTTCTTAGCTTTCCTGTGACCAAAACCTTGCTCCTTTGCCTCTCAGAATCCTGGGACTCAGCCAGGAGCAACGCTCAGACGTCATGGGTGATCCCCAGCCCAGTTCTGGAGCAGAACAGAGGCAGGACGTGGGGAAAACGAGTTAGACATCAAGTGGCACCAAATCCAGACAGGAAATATTTACTTTGGGTCTCAGGAAAAAGTTCCATTTTCCTCTGCTGGGTTTTCTTCCATGACTGGGCTTGCTACTATGTACTTGGGTTTATTGGAATGAATCGTCTGTTGCAAAAGAGAAAACCTTGCTTTTATTCTTAGCTCTGGGGTGATAAGGGTGTGTGTTTTCTACGTCTGTTTGTCTGCTTGTACTCTGCTCTTCAGTCTGAGGCCCAGGGACAGATTTAGCTTCAGCTGGGCACCGCCAAACATAGAGGAGGTGAGAGTTGGAGTGAGAAGTGTCTCAGAGACCGCTGGAGAGAAGATTTCGGGAGTGACTGGCCCACTGTCCTGGTGTGGGTCTCCTGGGTGCATTGGGCTTTGGCCATGACCCATGGGTCCCCTGAACGACTCTGGGGATTGACATGTGGGCTTTGGTCTTCTGGAGGGTGGAGCCAAGTGGTCTCTGGAAAGCTTTTGTGATTTTGTTTTATTTGGTATTACGCCCAGTGGACCTTGAACCCTAGGCAAATTTGTGATGGTTGCAAACATTTTATGACACCCTACGTGAAAAGCCCCCAGTTGGGGGGGTGTTACTTCGTAAGTTTCTGGCCCTTGTTGTTTTCCTTTCTCCTATGATGCTCTTCCTGTCCCTCTAGCCTTCCCCTTTAACCTGCCATAGCTTTGAATTGGAAGCTTCTGGCTCATGGAAGAGCTGGTGGTGGTGGTAGGAACCGCAGTACTGCCTGTCATGATGTCAGCACCCACACTGTGGCTATTGGGGCACGTGGGCAGTGAGTCATTTTAGAGCTCAGTTTCCACAGAACCAAGATTTCAGCCTGTGAACCCTGATGGAGTCAGGTTCCGTTTGCTTGTTTTTGTACTTGAGTTCTAACCATTATGAAACAAACGTCTATCTAAAACTTGCTTCATCCCTTGAGCCTCTTATGGTAGAGGATGCCGACCACTGTTGAACTTTGCCTTTTCTGGTGCAGGTGCGACAGCATCCGTTGGGCGTGTGCGCTGCTTGGGGCTGGGGGTCGCCATGGCGGCTGCACACCGGAGGTGTGGTGTCCACCCTTAACCCGGAGGCATTGGTTCTTGTCTGTCGCAGAGTCCTCGCCTGGAGCGGCTCTTCTCCCTGCTTCTGTTGTTTGAAATCAGTCGATTGAACTTGTGAGAAGTGTGGGTAAAGACAGGCCAGCAAGGGGCACCTGGCCGGCTCTGTCGGTGGAGTGTGCAACTCTTGATCTCGGGGTTGTGCGTTCGAGCCCCATGTTGGGTGTAGAGATTACTTAAAAAAAAGATGTTAAAAAAAAAAAAAAAAAGGCCAGCAAGTTGCTGAGAGGGAGATGGGGCCCCACTGGGGCAAGCTTGGAGTCACCCACTCTGCCTCCGGGCCTCCTTTTCCCAGAGAGCTGAGATGGGCAGAGAGGATGCTCTAGATAAGGGAGGTGCTGCTGTCACCACTTGTCACTTGTTAAATATTCTTGATTGCAAGTGTTAAGATGAAAGAGTAGAGCATTTTGTATTTCTCTAAAAACAATCGGATTCACAGCGTACTTTGGTTGTGCAGATCGGGTGCACGCACACACGCGTCTCAGTAGAAGAAACTTCTGCAGTGTGAATCCCTGCTAGAATTCCCTTACGCCTCTGAGTTTATAGCGGGCTCCCCGGTTAACACCAGCTGTGCAAGAACACTGTGGGCTAAGGTCAAGACTCTGTGGAGAGTCCCTGGACACATGTCGTCTTATCCCTGCCTGCCTCTCTCAGGTCTGTTCCCAGAAAGGCTGGGATTACAAGGGGTGACACCATCAGCCTAATGGGTGTGTTTTGTATCCTGTTCCCAGAGCCTGGTCAGTCCTCGTTCATCCGGGCAACACTCCCCAGCAGGCAGCGAGGCTTCATCGAGCCAGGCCTTAACGGCCGTAGGAAGTCGGGTGCGACCTCTGCTTTCCAGCTGGGGTGCTACAAGGGGGCTTGGCCTTGGGTGTAGCTAATGCGCTCATGTGCTTATTGCAGGGAGGGTGGGGCTTGAGGTAGAGCTGAGGTTCTCCAGAAATGTGGTGAGTTGGTCTGAAAGGAGGCAGCTTGGGACTATAGCTCCAGAACAAAGGGCCCTGGGCGGGGTGCACTAATGCAGGGATTCTGGGTGGCGCTGTTCCTAGGGGCGGGGGGTGCTGGCAGTCACAGCAGAGGTCTCTGGTGCTGGATGGGGGTGGCCCGGGCGCTGCCTCCCTGTGGGGTAGGTAGGAGGGCAGCCTCCCTCAGGCCCTAGGGCTGAGGGGGGCCAGGCTGGAGTGGACTTTGAGCTGGTGGTGGCGGTGGCGCTGTGAGCATGGGACCAGGGCCAGACACAGCTGTTTCCAGGCCCGAACTGACTGTCCACTCGCTTTCCTTCTCAGAGCCAACCAGACACCTGCTCAGGCAACTCAGTGAGAAAGGTGAGTGTGAGCATGGCCAGCCCTTCCTGGCAAGCTCTAGGGGAGGGGCAGGGAGGTGACACAGGTAACCCTCTGGGTGTTGAGGACAGTTTAGAGGGGACCCTGCCTCTCCCCCTCCCTGGAGGTGGGCCTCCCCCCTTGCTGTGTGGCGAGGGGGCTGAGCTCTCCCTCCCGCACACTCCTGTCCTCGGGTAACAGTCACAGTGAGGGGCACAGACCTGTGCTGCCCTGTGTCCCCCGGGGCCTCTGCTCTGTCAGTCATTCCTTTCAAAGCCCGGGAGACCGGGCGCAGGTTCTGGGAACAGGAGCCCCAGTGAAGCCTTCCCTGGGGGGCTCCTGGTCTCTGTAAAGAGGCTCTTTCTCCTGCTTACCGATCTCTTCTCCCCTCCCCGCCTGTGTGTGCTGGGACCTGGCCGTGGTGGGTGCAGCCAGAGCCGCAGAAATGAAGGTAAGGCCAGTGGGCAGAGAGGACTGGCCTGACAGAGGGGGTGGGACTGCCAGGTCAGTGCCCTGGTCCCTTCGGCTCTCGTCGTCTTCGCGCATTCGGCAAATACCTTTCAGGCCCCTACTGTGTGCTCGGCTGTCACAAGAGTCACAGAGATGAATAAGCCGTGGCCCCCTGGGGATCCTTCCATACCCTTTTCCTGGAATGGTACCCTGGTGGTGGCCCAGCCTGGATCTTCTCCATTTTCTCTCTCTGGTGCAGGCAGGCCTCTCTGGGTCTTGAGTTCCTGAGCAGGCCCCAGCCCCAGCTTTCCCAGGTCCCAGCTTCCCACCTTGAGGACGCCCACCCTGCTCCTCCCTGGGCCCTGGTGGAGACCAGGGCTTGGGTGTTTAGGCGCAGTTTTCTCTGTGTAAAGCCTCCGTACCCCGAGCCACTGGCAGGAGGAGGGGGCTTGCCCAGAGCCTGGTCACGAGGGGGTCTTATGCTCTGAACAGCATGCAGGCAGTGCCGGCGCTCTCCTGGACTTCGGGCGGCCTCCCTGTGCTCAGGGCCTGCAGCCGGAGGCCGAAGGGGCTGCCCGGGAGGAGGAGGAGGAGGAGGAGGTGGTGGAGGAGGAGGTGGTGGAGGAGGCCTTTCAGGTGTCTCTGGAGGACTTGGCAGGGCATGAAGGCAGCGAGAAGGGGGCCAGACTGGAGCCCCCAGGCTCGGAGGAGGAGGAGAGCCTGGCAGTGGCGGAGCAGGTAGCCGACTTCGCCAGCTCCCTGCTGGCCGCCCTCCACTGCTGGCACTATCGGGCCAACGCTTTACTTTTCTCCCGGGGCGCTATGGTGAGGTGTCTCTTTGATCTCCCCTCCTCCTTGCATGTTCCCTGGCGAGTGCATGCCTATCCGGGAGTTCTCTGCCCTGCCCTCCACCCCTCTGTCCTGTTCCCTCGCTCCTGCCATCAGCACCTAACCCCTTGCCCGCTGTCACGCCCTGGTGAGCCCTTGGCATGTGTGCTGTTCAGTACTGGGCGTGAACTAGTGTCCTACCCAGTGAGCGTGACTAACGGGGTGGGGGTGGTGGGGAAGGGGGAGAAGCCAGTGGGGCTGGAAGGGGCCAGCGGGTTGGGCTTTTCGGAGGCTGCACACCCGGCAGGGATTTCTGTATCCCCAGACCTGGCGGTTCAGGCTCAGGTCTCAGGCTGGCTCTCAATACAGCCCAGCCCCTTTAGGGCTCAGAAGGTTCGCCCATGTTGGGCTGCAGAAGGGATGAGCTCCCACTTGTCCCAGGAGCTGACGATGGCCCTCTGCTTGCTGCAGGAGAAGGGGCACAGGGAGTCCGAAGGCCCCAAGAGCCGCAGAAGGTCCGGCGGCCGGTCTCCAACGAGCGCCGAGAAGCGCATGAGCTTCGAGTCCACCTCCTCTTCCCTGCCAGAGGTGAGTGGCCGGTGGGCGGAAGGGGCCAGTGCGGCAGTGCCCAGAGCGCAGGTCTGTGGGGGGGGCTTTCTGGGACGGGCTCTCCTCTTGGGCCCATGGGGACACGGGTCCCCCGCTCCCCTCTCCGGACTCTTGGCCCTTTAGGAAGCCTGTCTGGCCTCTGGGCATACGGTGGGGTGAGCAGGTAGCCCCTTTCTGTGAATTAGAAAAAGAAACCCCTTTTGACAAGACGCAGTCTCTTATCAAGGGCCATATTCGCAGAAATGACCAGATTTTAGGTCCCTCCAGCCAGGCCTCCTTGTATAGGCCATAAGGCCCTGCCCCTGCCAGCTGGCCAGACATTGCACTCACGACTGTGCCTCCCTGGGTACTGACATCTACTGGGCACTTCCTACACGTCCAATGTTTTATTTCTTCCTTCTATTCCCTGCAACAGCTCAGGCAGAAAGAGCCTCAGAGAAGCTGAGTGACGTGCCTGGTGTCGGGCAGCTTCTGAGGGGCAGAACTGAGATCAGACCAGAGTCTGTGACTTAGAAGCCCGCATTCCACTTCCTGACACCCCACGCTGTCTGTGGGTGGAACCGATACCTTTGTTTTCCCAAAGTTACAAGAAAAAGTGTATGAGGCCTTGACTCCAGGGCAGACCTCACAACCCGGGCAGGTCTGAGGATCCTGACACTGGATAGGAGTCTGGGGTGGTGCTGTTCCATGATAACAGGAAGCAAGCCACATGGATAACTTTACATTTTCTAGCAGCCGTGTAAACAAATTATTTAATTATTGAATGTTAACTATAATTTCAACATGTAATCAATGGGAAAAGCTATTAATGACATTTTTTTTAAAAGATTTTATTTATTTATTTGAGAGAGAGAGAATGAGAGATAGCACGAGAGGGAAGAGGGTCAGAGGGAGAAGCAGACTCCCTGCTGAGCAGGGAGCCCAATGCGGGACTCGATCCCGGGACTCCAGGATAATGACCTGAGCCGAAGGCAGTCGCCCAACCAACTGAGCCACCCAGGTGTCCCGCTATTAATGACATTTTATACTTTGTATGAAGTTTTTGCAATCTGGTGTGTATTTTACCCTTCCAGCTGTTCTCAGTTTGGACTAGCCACGTTGCAGGTTCTCAGAAGCCACTTGTGGCTCGTCACAGTGTGGTGCCGGCCGCGACCATGGGTCCTGCTTTGCAGACTCTGGACTAGAACAGTTGGGGTCAGGTCTGGTTCCTCAGAATGGAGAGTGTCGCTCTTCTTCCTGAAGGCCCCTCTGGGAAGCTGCCTGTACTGGCTGGTTTCGTGGTTCAAATGACCTTCAAGGTGGTCAGGACGAGGTTCTTACATTGCCTTCCTTCCTTACCTGTCTCCTGGGCACAGGCAAACGTTGTGCCTACGGCCAGAGGCTGGCTGGTAGGAGCCAAATCCCTGTCTTCACCCGCTCTGATGGGACTCTATCATGTGGTCCTATTGCCCTCTGGAGCCTCGTTCGCACAGGAGGTCGTGGCCACTCGCGGTAGTTGGGTTTGAACCCAGAAAAACCCCTATGTGGTCTCTATAGGGCTTTAGAAAGCTGCCTCTCTATCAGGCATACCCTGTGTTGTGTGCTCCCACTTTGTCCCTGTAGCTCCCAGGCAGGCTGTCACTGAGAGCTGCCTCCACTCTACCCCATCTGCGTTTCTAGAATTTTCCTTGGGTTTTACAACCCAAGGCCACTAGCTGCATGATGACTGAGGGACATCACCACGTTCCTCTCTGTAAGGGCCTGCCTCTGCCACTCTCGAGTTGTGCTCATTCTCATTGCCTTTGGTCCTAAACTACATAATCTCCCACTGGGCTTTGAGCAGGCCATGCTGTCCCCTTCTCCTTTGGGTCTCATGAGGGAGGCTTTTGGCTCATAGCAGCTCTGTTATCCCAGGTTGAACCAGACCCTGAACCTGAAATGGAGCAGGAAGTATTTGCTGCCATGGAAGTTCCCAGCATTGAGGAGGTGCCCTCAGACACAGAGTCTCCAGAAGTCCTGGAAGCACAGCTTGATGCCCACCAGGAGCTGCTGGGGCTGGACCCCCCGGGTGACATGGTGGACTTTGTGGTGGCTGAGAGCACTGAGGACCTTAAGGCTCTGAGCAGTGAGGAGGAGGAGGAGGAGGACATGGGGGCTACCCAGGAGACCGAGAGCCTCCTGCCGCCCTCTGTGCTGGACCAGGCCAGCATCATCGCTGAGCGCTTCGTCAGCAGCTTTTCTCGGCGGAGCAGCCTGGCACTGGAGGACGGCAAGGCCAGCGGCTTTGGGAGCCCGAGGCTGGCGAGCCGGAGCAGCAGTGTGCTCAGCCTTGAGGGCAGCGAGAAGGGCCCGACCCGGCACGGCAGCACCACGGACGCCCTCAGCTCACAGCCGCCCCCAGAGGTGGACAGCACTGTGGGAGTGGCTGCAGAGAGTGGCCCTTCGGTCAATGGGACGGAGCCCCCGAGTCCAGGCTGCCCAGCAGAGCCCGACAGGTCTTCCTGCAAGAAGAAGGAGTCGACCCTCTCCACCCGAGATCGGCTCTTGCTGGACAGAATCAAGAGCTACTATGAAAACGCAGAGCACCACGATGTGGGCTTTAGCATCCGGCGCCGGGAGAGCCTCTCCTATATCCCCAAGGGTCTGGTGAGAAACTCTGTTTCCAGATTCAACAACCTTCCCAGGCCGGACCCAGAGCCTCTGGCTCCGCTGGGGCACAAGAGGCAGGTGGGCTCCCGGCCGCCTTCGTGGGCTCTGTTTGACCTCCCAGGACCTGGCCAGGCAAGTGCAGGGGAGCCAGCTCCTATCACAGATGCTGAGTTCCGGCCATCTTCAGAAATTGTGAAGATCTGGGAGGGAATGGAGTCTCCTGGGGAGAGCTATCTGCAGGGGCCCCGCCAAGGCCAGGCCAATGGTTTTGACCTGCACGAACCGCTCTTTATCCTGGAGGAGCACGAGCTGGGGGCCATCACTGAGGAGTCGGCCACTGCCTCCCCTGAGAGCGCCTCCCCCACGGAGCGGCCCAGCGCAGCCCACCTGGCCCGGGAGCTGAAGGAGCTGGTGAAGGAGCTGAGCAGTGGTGTCCAGGGGGAGCTGGTGACTCCGCTGCACCCCCGCATCGTCCAACTCTCCCACGTGATGGACGGCCACATGAGCGAGCGAGTCAAGAACAAGGTCTACCAGCTTGCCCGCCAGTACAGCCTCCGGATCAAGAGCAAATCTGTGACAGCCAGGCCACCTCTACAGTGGGGAAAGGCAGCTCCCACCGTTCCCTGCCTGCAGGAGGAGGCCGGAGCGCCCTCTGGCGGCAAGGGTACAACTACCCGGGTGGGGAGTGGGCCGTTCCTGCAAGTCTGGGGTGGAAGAGGCTTTTAGGAGCAGGTTGGCTCCTGGGGGAAAGTGACCCCTGTAGATCCATGACCAAAGAGAGGGCTGGACTCCACACAGGAGTGGTGTGAGCCCTGGCGGTTAGTCTTAACTACCAAGGCCAAGTGTGTGGCCCTGGTTGAGCCTCCTCACTGCCCTCCCCGAGCCCTTCCTGTGGAGCAGAGACCTTGGGAGGAAACGTGGCCATGGGCCCTCTCTTCCAGGAGACTAGAGGCTCTCATCTTTTCCTTAGACTCCTGACTCTGTTCACTGCCTTTTCTTCATTTTCTCATTGGTTTTTTTTTTTTTTTTAAAGATTTTATTATCTGACAGATCACAAGCAGAGGGAGGGGCAGAGGCAGAGGGAGAAGCAGGCTCCCCACTGAGCAAGGAGCCTGACGTGGGACTCGATCCCAGGAGCCCAGGATCATGACCTGAGCTGAGGGCAGACGCTTAACTGACTGAGCCACCCAGGGCCCCCCCCCTTCCCATTGCCCTTTGATAATGGGGCCGGAGATGTTGAATGTGATTTCTCTCCCCTCACAACCAAAACCCCAGCGAGCAGCCTTGGCTGGAGCGTGAGCAGAAGGCAGGGCAGAGTCCTCATTTGCCCTCTCCCCTCCCGCCCAGCCATTCAGTCCACTTACTGTCTCTTCACAGGCAAGAGAAAGCCGGTGCTGTCCCTCCTCAGCTCTGAGCAGACGGTGGCCCAGGAGCACAGCCCGCCCAAGCCCAGCTCTCCTCGGCATTTCTCCTTCAGCCCCCCTGCTGCCAGCCTGAGGACCACCTCACCTGGGGTCCGACCCTCCTCTCGAAGCCCCCTCAGCCCCTTCGACACTGAGACCTTCAGCTGGCCTGATGTCCGAGAGCTCTGCTCCAAGTACACCTCCCATGACGAGGCATTGCAGGCTGAGGGCATCCGGCCCCGCGGCCCGCCTGTCAGCCGCAGCCGCTCGGTGCCCGAGAACATGTTGGAGCCCCCTCTGGCGGGCAGGGTGGGCCGCTGCTGCAGTGTGGGCGCCAGGAGGGGCCGGGCGGGCCCAGAGGCTGTTGAGACCCAGCCTCCCAGCAGGGTGCCCCACAACAGGCCAGTCGGAGAGGAGACCCTGTACGTCACCGCAGACCTCACCCTCGACGACAACCGGCGGGTGATTGTCATGGAGAAGGGGCCCCTGCCCTGCCCCGCTGCAGGGCTGGAGGAACGCAATGGGCAGGGACCCAGCTCACCAGCAGCCACGGTGGGACAGGGCCTGGATTTCCAGGAGTCTGGAATTTCCAGGAGTCCGGAGTGTTGGCCAAAGGAAGAGGGTCCCAGGGACCCAGCGGACCCAGCGGACCCAGGCCAGCCGGGCCGAGTGAGAAACCTGAGGGAGAAATTCCAGGCCTTGAACTCCATAGGTTGACTCTGAGTCCTGGGAGAGGGAGGAGCCGTGCAGCAGGGTGGGGACGCAGAGGAACCTTGGCATGCTTGCCCACAAGCCTGGGCTCCCCCTGCTCACGTGAGCCCCTGAAAGAATGCTCTGGTGTGCTCAGCAATGCTGGGAATGCCCCGGTGCTCCCCGGGGCTCATGGCAACCTTCACAGGCCCAGCTGAGCCCTTCTCCCCACCGAGGCCAGTGTGCCACTTCCCTTATATATAGTTCTTCCCTAGTAAGAAGCTGAATATTAAAGCTCTCCTCTTCCAGGGAGAGCAAGCCGTGCTCAGGCCTCTGGTGTTGGGCTGACCACCGCCAGGCTGAGGAGCCCACCCAGAGGAGACGTGGAAGTGGCGTGGGGAGGCTTTGCTCTTTAATTGTGCCTTTTCTTAGGATCCAGGCAGGAACAAGGCCCGTAATTTATTGCTTTCCATTCTGTGGTATCTTTGTATGTGCACGTGTTTGTGAGTGTGTGTTCTTCTGTTATTGATTCCTCTCCCATGAAGAATGTAATGGACTCGGTTCAGGTACTTTTGTAGGTTGTCTTGCTGACCCTGTGGTTGTTGCTAATGTATATACATTTCATTATTTGCCAATGGTGCAATACCTGCTGCTCACCAACCGACCTGTGTGTGGCTCCTCACTGGGCCTTGCGGGGTGGGGAGAGCTGGCCGAGGCGGGCTGTGGGGGTGGTTGCTTCCACATTCCCTCCCTCGTCATCCGTGCTAAGAAGCATAAGGCACCAGGGTGCTTGCCACGTGCAGGAGGGAACCTGTTCTCCAGCCACCCCGGCCTGGCATCCTGTGCTGGTGGGGGAGCGGGTGGGGGGAACAACGCCGTGCCAGCCTCGAGCTCTTATCCTCAAGGACCAGAGTTGGACCGAAAAAGGTGAGGAAAATGAATGGAACATTTTTCTAATGGGCAGAAATTTCCAATGTCTGGTGCCTTTTCTCTCCCTCTCTAGTTCCCAGGAGACATTGTAGGAGACAAGGATTCTAAACTTGGAGACTAGACATGTCTTGAGGTGGCTTGCCGTGTCGTGTGAGGAGAGCAAATGCATTTTTTTCTGGGATGGAGCCTCAGTTTTCATCTCATTCTCAAAGTGTCTTTTCTCAAAAGGGCTGGGAGTGCCTGCCTATTTCTGATTGGGCTTTCTGCCCCTTCTCTGTGGTGGACCAGCCTTGTTTGGCCCTGTTCCTCCAGGCAAGTGTTCCCACAGGTCTGCTGGGTCCGGGCTCTATGAGCTTCTGATCTTGGAGGATGGACTCAACCTGAAGGCAGTTGTGCAGAGTCTAATGAGATCAGGGGAGGAGTGGAGGCCAGGGGAGGCCTCTCCTAGGCAGAAGCAGACAGGGCAGAGCTACCCGCTGTCCTCAGTGTTCTGTGGCCACTTCCACTCTTGCTGAGGATAGTTGGCTCCTACCAGGCTTGGGGTATGATGCTCAGGAGCCCTGAATGTATTGGAGCGAGAGTGAGGACACCCAGGTTCTGGTCCCAGCCCTGCCATTAGTTAGCTGGGTCACCTGAACTCTTGCTTTTTTCCCTCATCTGCAACTTGAAGAAAATAGATGATGCACTGCTTCTCAAACTCCCTGACTCAGACTTTTCAGGGGGGTAGGGCCTGGGAAGTTGTAGTGAGCACTTTCCCCAGGTGATCTTTAACCAGCTAGGTATGCCTGGGAGCCTTGAACCAGCTCACTGGTTCTCACTTGCTACCACTGAGAGTAAGTGGAGCCTTTTGAAAAATGGTGATGCCGGTTTCATCCATCTAGACCAAAAGAAATTGCCCCCCTGGAGGTGAATCTCAGGCATGGCACTTCCAGTGATTCTGACGTCCGGTGAAGGCCAAGATCTCTGTCCAGAGCTCTGTGGGGAAGGGCTTGCCGCAGACCCTCAAGATGGTTGAATGCGTGAATGAGCAAGCTTCACTCAGGCTCTCAGGCAAGGCGCACAGCTGGATACGGGCTAAGACTCTCCAGGGACAAACCAGAGACTGGCTCTCCCTCTGTCTCCATGGTGGTCCCTCCCTGCCCTTGCTCACTCAACTATCCCTCCTTGCTCCAATTCAAGGGGAAACAAAACTAGTCAAATAAGTAACAGAAAGATGGAGCATTGTCAATTTATTAGAAAAACTAGTAAATGGGTTTTCTCTGGTGGTGGAAGCACGTTTGAGCAGGTGGAGGACAAGGCCCAGCTGGCCCCAGGGCCAGTGCCAGATTGTGCAGTCTGTGCCCAACAGGGTTGCAGTCTGGTGGAGCTGCCTCCTCCCTTGTGTCCTCCCTGAGCTTGCTTGTCCAAGCGACCAGGCCCTTACGGTCCTCTGGGTCCTTGCCCCCTCCCACTAAAAGGAAGGGAGAGCGATCCAGGACCAACCTTGGGGACCCTAGTTGCCCTCCTATAGGAAAGAGAAGTGGTGTGGTGGGGATGCTGAGCCTTCCACAAGCTTCCTGTTACGGGTGCTGGTTGTGGGGGCTGGGGGGAAGCCTGAGGACCTTCCATACCCCCACCCCCCAGCCAATCAGTTGAGGCCAGGGGATGAAGGGGAAGGAGAGAGGGAAGGAGGACCACCTGACCATGCCCAGAAGGAGCTTCCTCTAAGCTGTTCTGGGGAGGAAGCCTGTTATGCTGGTGTGGACTGGAGCTGTGTCAACCTAGTTTGGGAATACTGTTAAAAGATTGCAAAGTAGAAAATGTAAGGAGGGGAAAACCCTTGCCAGGGCTCCAGGAGCTTAGCCCCGTGTGGCTGGGCTCGTGTAGCTTCAGTGCTGTTGGTGGAGGTCTTGGGGGCCCGTGTGATGTGGGCGGGATGCCTGGGGCACTGGCAATAGCTGGTGGGTCACATGCAGCTGGCTGCCATTGCCCAGTCTGGGGGACCTGGGGTGGTGAAATCCTACCTCTTCCTTTGGGGCCCTTTCATTCTTTGGACTATGGAGTTACTTGCTGGAAATTTCTCACCTCAGTGACTATTTTGGCACACATAGAATGGAGAGGGGAGTGCCCCTTGTCTCCCTAAAGACTGGTCCAGGGGAAAGAGTTGAGGAAGATTCTTGCCTCTACCTGCTCTTCAGTAAGGAGCGTGCTATTTGCCTCGGAGCAGGACATGCCCTCAGATGCACCAGAGGCCTTCTTCATTGCCAGGTGAGTGTGGTCACCTCACTGCCTCCTGCCTTGGTTTCCCCAGGTGGAGAAAGAGGCTGGTGAATGGTATATACTAGCCTCCCTGTAGATGCAAAGAGGGATGTAGGATTAGATGCATAGAGGCCAAGTGAAGACCCTGGCTAAAAAGTGGGCCCGCCCAATCTGGGGATGTCAGGCTCCGTTGGAGAACTTGCCTCCTGCTGTTCTTGTCTGAAGTTAGCTACCCCTTGACATGGTGGCACTGAGCGCTAAGCTGTGCCTACCTCCACTAGGGGCTCCCGGGAAGGCCTGATAACTCTGGATGCCTACCCTGTGGCTGCTACCTGAACCTCCGCCCCTTCCAGAGGGATCATCACGGTGTATCTAAGGCTCTTCATAGGGAAGGTGATGGAACAGCAGCTGTAGGCCCCAGGGACTTTTATGGTCTCTTCAGGGGGAAACACCTGCTGCCCCCAGTTTGACCCCTCTTTTGGACTTAAACCCAGCTGAGATGGAGGCTGGAGCTGTATTGCTTTCTGAGTGGTGGGGGAGATCTTTGTTGGGATGAGTGACCTCTTTCCTCCAGAAGTCTGACCTTACCAGCATGGGGAAGGCTGTCCCTGGGGGAAATAGTGTGCAGGGCTCCTTTTGGCTGTGCTTGGGGATGGGGGTGTTAGATGTTTGGTGGCCTTTGCACCCATGTGACTTCCCCAAGACCAGGACCTTCAGGAGAAGCTGAGCAAGGGGTGCCGTATCTTCATGGCCCAGGCCCCCGCATCTGTCTCAGTTGTCCAGAGGTGGTGTGACATGGGTGGTAGTACCCAGGTGTGGTTCCGTTTGCCACCCCAGAGGGCTAGGTCATGAACTTTGCTGTCTGTCCAGCCAGTACCCTCAGGTGGTAGCAGCTACAGACAGGACACATTGGGCCTTTGGCTTTGGGATGCTTTACTGCAGAAAGCTGGGGTAGCCATCTTCTCTCTGGGGAACTGCACTATCCCTAAGGGACCCGGGGTGTGAGTTGGGGAGGCTCCCAGAGTGGAGAGGCAGAGCCTTGGGTAGTGTCAAGGTCTGTCTGCCTCCTTCACGTCTGAGCCTTATGCTGTTCTGTTGTTTTAAGAGGACCCGCTTGAGAGCTTTTACCTCCCTTTTACCACCTGTGGTGGTAGCAGAGGGCACCGGAGGCAGCAGGAGGCCCTTGCATTGACGACCCATCAACCTTGGGAGGTGCCTCCCCCTGTTTTTTTTTTTTTTTTTTTTTGGTGAGAGGAAGAGGGGGGAAGGGATGTGGTGGCCCCTGAGGTGAGAGTCCTAGTTCTGAGGAGGCCCCATGGGGAAGAGGCCCCTTGTGTCCCCGGAGCCCCCAGCAGTCCCTTGGCCAGGGCTAGAGCCCTAGGCGCCTACCTGAAGCTCCTTCCTCACGCCCCTAAGGGGCAGGTCAGGCATTTCCAGTGTCCTCTTCCCTTTCCCTGGCTGTGACCAAATGGGAGGTGGCCCCAAGCAAGACCTGCTTTGGGAGGGGGCAGCATCTGAGGAACCTCTTCTGCTCCAGCTTTTGTGGGGTCTGGGGGCTGGAGGGCCCTCAGGAGGAGAGGCAGGTGGGAGAGGAGGGTGGGTGCCTGGGACACCATTTCCTGCCCCAGGGGCCCCTGGGCTGCACGGGGCGGAGGTGGGCAACAGCCGGCGGGCGGAGCAGGCAGGTGCAGGCAGCGGGGGGGGGGAGGGGGGGACGGGCGGCGGGTTGCGGGCAGGACATGCCCTGGGCGCCCCGCCAGTCCCTACACAGCCCGGTCCCGCTGGCAGGGTGCCAGAGAGGCTACTTCTTTTTGGGGAAGAAGCTGAATCTCTTCTCCTTGTCTTTCTTGCCCAGGCTGGCATCGGGGCCGGTGCTGGAGGGCAGGGGCAAGCTCTGTGCCTTGATGCGGATGCTCTGGGACTCGTTGATGGCGGTGCTCACGCCCTGCAGCCAGGCCAGCATCTCCTCCTGCAGGGTGGGAGGGTCATGGGCCACCAGGGAGGGGGCTGCTCCTAGGACTTCTGCTGGGAGGGAGACATCTGCCCCTCTGAGGTCTTTTGGGGTCTGGGCGAGGCCACCCTGCACTTACCTCATCCTTGCCATGGAAGAGCCACTCACTGCCGTTGCTCAGCCTAAGACAAAAGAGGGTTTCCTGTTCTGTGGCCACCTCTGGCTGGAGAGGAGCCAGAACCCAGAGCCTCCCCAGGACCAGAACCCTCACAGGCAGCACAGCACCTGCTGAGAGGTGAAAATCTGGACTCCAAGCCTCTTTGATTTGAAAAGTCCCTGAGGGGCAACTAAGGCATGGAGCTGGTCCCCTACAAGGGACTCCCGGTCAGCCACTAATGCCAAACTGTGCGACCAGGGAAGGGGCCCTGCGGGGAGGGGGCCTCACTTCAGCTTGAAGACATGCTTCTTCTTCTTGTAGTTGGCCGCAATCTCACAGATGGCGTGTCTCAGGGCCAGGGGCTCCTCCCCATGGTAGGGCACCCCCAGTGCCAGGTTCTTGGCATCCTTGTAGAAGGTCAGCTCACTGTTCCGGAGCACACAGTAGAGGTTGTTCCAGGACCTGCGGAGATAGCGGCCGGCTCATCACACAAGTCTGGGTGCAATACCTCTGCAATCAATTCTTACAGCTTTGCCATTTGTTTTTTAGTTATACCATTTTTGCCCCAATAAATAGTAACACACTTTACAGTTAAAAAAGGAAATGAAAATCATCTGCATGTAATTCCACTACCGAAAGTTAGCTATTTTTGTCAACGTTTTATGTATTTTCTTCTAGTCTTTCTATTCACATATTCACATTTTCTTCTATTCACATATATAACGAAAATTGGGTTATATTGGATATTCAATTTCATAGCCTGCTTTGATTTTTTTTCATATCCTGCTTTTAAGATTAACACTGTATCAGGGTGCCTGGGTGGCTCAGCTGGTTGAGCATCCAACTCTTGGTTTCAGCTCACGTCATGATCTCAGGGTCCTGAGGTTGAGCCCCGTGTTGGGCTCCAGGCTCAGTGGGGAATCTGCTGGAGATTCTCTCTCTCCCTCTCCTGCCCCTCCAACTCATGCCCGCTTGCTCTCTCTCTAAAAATAAATAAATCTAAAAAAAAGATTAACACTATATCATGAATATTTTCACATATCCTTCAAATCTTTCCTAAAAATAATTTTGAATTGTTAGATGGTATCCCATCCTATATATAAATAATCCCTTTATTGGTGGGCCTTGTAATTACTGGAAATTAAAATGGTGTAATTTAAACAGCAATGTGAAACATTCATGCATAAATCTTTGCTATAACTCTGATCTTACCTTGAGATACATTTCTAAAAGTAGGATTAGTGAGTCTAAGACCAACAGTGTAAACTTAACTATCAAAGCCCTTCTCACCCATGAGTGTATGTGATTCTCACCACAGAACTGAAGTGAGCAGAGCAGCGTTTTGTTCTGGTTATTTTTCATTTTGTTGAGGAGATCTGCCCGGTATACTGTACAAGCACTTTTTAAAGAAACATATTTGTGCAAATCAAGGCCCAACTGATGTTTGGTGACAAGCTTATAAGCTCATGGTTTGGCTAACCTGAGCTCCTTGACCGACTCATGGGAAACGTGGTGCCTTTTCACCCTTCACAGGAATGAAGGCTGGGGAACAGGGCAAGGCTTTCCTCCTCCTCCTCCTCCCTCTGGAGGGCAGGAAAGTGGAGAGCTTGTTGGGCTCATAGGAAAGACTACAAGCTCAGAGAGAGAACTTGACCTGTACAGGACGGGCTGGCTGCAGAGCCATTTTACGGGGCCCAGGTTTCTGACACCCAGAGAAAGATCCTCCAGGAAAGCTCCGATCTTTCCCGTGGACCTCACCACCTTCTTTGAGCTTGGAGCCCAAGTCAGGCAGTCGCTAAGAAGGAGCTGGGTCCTGGAGTAAAATCCTGCCTTGAACAAATGACTTCTCTGGAATTCTGATTCTCTTTCTGGGAAATAGAAACCTCAATATCACAGGGTGGTTGTGAAGATGGTATCAGTCCTAACAATGCCTTGCACATAGCAGGTGCTCAGTAGATGTTAGTTTCCCCCTTTTCTGAAGGTGGACTCTATAAATAATAAACTTCTTCAGGGTGGTTGGGCCCCCAAATTCATTTTTGGGATTTGAATGAGCTTTAGCATGTTCCACCCCCCCCCACCCCCCTCAGCCCAGGCTCTGTATGCTGCCACTTGGCCCTGAGAATATGGCTGGCTTCTTGATGCTGCCCAGTGTCCCTGTGAATGGAATGCTGCCTGGAAAGAGAGGCCCCCGGGGACCTTGGGTAGAAGCATCCCTGGACGGACGGAACTCAAGGACGTAACTGCCTCAGGGCCAGGAAAAGACATAGCCTTTGAATGAGTTCCTCGGGGTCACAGAGTTGCTGTAGGACAGCACTGGGAGGGACCACCAGAAGGCATGTATGCCAACCCCATTCTCTCCCATTTTACAGCTAGGGAAACAGGCCCAGATTGGTTAAAAAGTGGGACTTGGTCAAGGATATGTTGTTGCTGCCAAAACCTACCTACCCCGTTACCCAGCCCTGGGATAAGAATAACCGCGAGTATTCACTGAGAACCTACTCTGCCAGGCTTGGGATCGGTACCAAAGAGGGAGGTTCTCCCCATCATCCCCATTTTACAAATGGGGAAACAAAGGCTGAGTAACTTGTACAAGGGCATAGGATTTGAACTCATCATGCCCAGGTGCCCGGGAGCTCTCAGAAGAGGCAGAAGGCGCCCTCTCCCCTCCCCTGTCCATGTTACTGAGGCTCTATAGGGGGAGAAGTCCCTGGGAGCCGCCCACCCCTCCCACCAGGTGGCCCGTCCCACACACACCTGTTGGATGCCTTCTTGTTGGGCCCCTCCAGGTCATGCTTGCGTCCCAGGTAGCCCTCCATCTGCACACTGTACCCGTGGTCCTGCTGGGCTGGCAGCGTTGTAGGCTCATCACCCTCGCTCAGAGGCGTGTCCAGGACCTTAAAGAGAGGCTCTGTGGCGGGCCTCTCATCCCCACTGGATTTCTCCTGCGGCCCTGGAGGGGGTGGCGGCTGCAGGTCCTGAGGCCACCGCCTCTCTTCTTCCCCCTGCTCAGGGGCATACGGAGCACACCTTGCTAGGGGTTCAGACCCAGGGGTGGCTACCCGGCAGGACTGGGAAGCCTAAGCGCCCCCCCCCCCCAAGCCTGGTTCCTGTCTGGCTCTCCCTTGACCTGTGGTGCCACCCGGTCTGCTTCCCTCGACTCTGCCCATGCCTCCAGCTCCATCCCCACTCCCTGCCCCCTGGAACACAGTGAGGGAGGTTCTTAGAGTCAGCTGAGGGGCCTGGGTGATGGTTTCAAATGCCAGGGCTGCTGGGCAAGCCCTGACTCACTGCCTGGCTCCGGCCCCTCCCCCTGCTGCAACAGGGACTCCAACTGAGTTAAACGTGGGCTCCGGCAAGATTTCCTGTGAAGGGTTGTGCTGCTAACACAGCTGTGAAAAACGTCTAATAGTATGTTGAATGGGGACTTTGCTGGTACCTGCTTGTGTTTAAGGCCCCAAAGCCAAGGGCACAGGCCCTAAGTCTCCCCTACCACCTTACAAAGGGAGAACCTAGGTCCTCCCGGGTCACAGTGTAGGGCTAACTGGTCCTGCTCCCATCAGTGGACTGGGATTTGCTGGAATAGGGCAGTGCTTCCTAACCCCGGCTGCCTTTTACCATCACCTCAGGAGCTTTAGCAGAATACACCCTAGTGCAGGTCAGAACATTTGTATTTCTGAATAAGCTTTTCACACTCTCTAATGAGCAGCTGAAGTTGAGAATCCCCAGAGAAGGAGTCACTGCTTCCCTGGGGGGCGTGGGGTGCTCCGGCCCCGGCCCAGCCCAGTGAGGGGCCTCCAGTGGGGGCAGATGTCCACCTCCTGGTTCCCATCAGCAGAGGCCTTCGTGATCTGCCTTTGTGCCCACCCCCTACCACAGAAGAAGGCAGCACAGATGGGAGCAGCAGGGGGTAGCCAGCTTCCCACCGCCAGGTCGGCCAGGTGGGGCACAGGCGGGTCTTCTGTGTGCCAAACGAGCACCAATGAAGGCAGCCTAGCTCGAGCCAGCTCGTCAGAGCCCTGTCTCAAAGGCCTGCCTGCTGGAGACCTTATAGCACCAGGTGGGAAGGGTTTTGCAGGTCCTTGAGCTGGCCATGTCTGGACTGAAGGACCAAGGGCATCAGCCCAGGAGGACTAGGGCCACCCCAGGCAGGAGATGCCGACCCCTTTGCTAGTCCCTGCTGCTTGCCCCACAACTGAAGGTGGAGGCCTGGAGAGGCCAGAGAAGAGCAGAGACCCTGTGCTCCCCATTGTGGGTCCTTCAGACCATGGGTCAAACCTGAAATAGAGAAATGGAGGATGGGAGAAGGTGGACGTGACATCGGATAGTGGATTGAAGTAGTAAACTGAGACACCGGGTGGACCCTAACGGCTGAAGGTGACCGAGGACTGCCTGAGACGATAGTAAAGCAACGGCAGGAGAGGCTCAATGCAGATGTCTGATGCCATGGCTGGAAGAAAGGTAAAGCTGGTCATGTTTGGGTCCCATCAAATCAGGACTGTCCAATACACAGTTTTAAGTTGGAGTTCCAGTAAGATCTCTCTTAAAGAAAGGATAACAGGACTGAAAAGTTTGAAAACCACTAACCTAGTGTAATACCTTCAATTTACAAAGAAATCTATGCTCAGAGAGGTTAAGTGACTTACCCAAGACCACACAGCTAGGAAGTATCAGAAGTGATTGAGAGCATGCACTCCAGAATTAGAAGGCAAGGATTTTTTTGTTTTTTTTAAATCACATCTTTAGGTCTTTCATCTTTTCCTGTCTTAGAGCCCCAGGAGAACTGTGGCTGGCTCACACTCATCTTTACTCATCTGTAGTACTTGTATCTGCAATTGTCTGCAATGAGCGAGCATTGGCCACAAGGATCTAGAGACCAGGATCATCCTCCTAGAGGGAGGAAGGGCAGAATTGGCAGGGGTGAGACTGGGAGCCTGGGTGCCTGGCTTTGGGCTTTTTCTGTGGACTTGATCAGGCCACCCTTCTGACTTGGGTATAAAGCTTGGTGGGGGGTAGATTATTAATGGAGGAAGTGAAGCCTCTTTTCATCCCCCACCTCTCCATCTGGCTGTACTGCTCCTCTTGGTCATGGGCCAGTGCTTTCCCTGCACCTGCCGGGGGTGGGGGTTCAGAGAAGACCCTCACAGCCGTGTGTGCCTCTCTTGCTCAGCCTCTGCCCTCCGCGGACTGGTTTTACTAGGGACTGTGTCCACATATTCTTCCCATACTGCCATTCTCCTTCCTTTTTGGAACCGTCCCCTGTAAATAAGGGCAGATTTTTCCAGGACTGCCTACCAACTTCATCTTAACCTTTCTTCTGCTTCCTCCTCCTGAGTGCCTGACCCCCACTCTCTAGCAGGGACGTTCAGAGGCCATGGCCATCAAGGTCAAAAGTTAAATGGCCCGGTCATGGGTTTTAGAAAATGGGGGTCCTCCAATGTCTGCAAAGATTTCTTCTGTGTTCTTGACTGTTCATGTGGAGACAATTTAAAAGCCATTCTGTCCCGTCTGCCCGGAAGGCCAAGGCCTAAGGAAGAGCTCAGAAAGAGGGCGAGAGAAATGTTTGGCAGCTGATGCCCACCCCCCCCCCCACCCCGCAGCCCCAGGTCTAGGGAAGCAGAACTGCTCTTCAGGGCTAAGGGAGGAGCCACAGATGAGAAAGATGGGGCATGGTTTGGCCAGAAGGACCTTCCTCTCCCAGGCCCCAGGGGTAAATGGGCTTTGTGCTCTCTTCTAAAAGAAAGCGGTGGCAGGGAGGGACAGGAGGTGGGGACCGTGTTCCTGCTGCCCCTGGAACGGTGCCGTGCTCGGATATGAAGAGTCTGCCTTGCCCTACCAGGGTGGGACCTGTGGAGAGCGGGACACAGGGAGGGGATTCTAGGCGAGGAGCTGGGGCCCAGGGCTGGCTACTCGTGTGGCTGTAGAGACAGGCAGGTTCTGCCAAAGGGCCCTGGAGAAGGGAGATCATCGAAGATTCCCTTCTACCCTCCACGTTGTAAGGCAGGGAGCCCACTGCTTCAGCTCACGAGGACGATGCACAGATTACGCCTACACTGCTGAGGGGGCCGAGCCTGAAGACACCACCCGGAGGAGCTGAAAGAGGGGGCCTGGAGGAAATTCTCGGTGGCAGGCTGGAGCAGCTGGGCAGTCTGGCTGGTAAATGGGAGTGACAGCCCGAGGGATAATGGCCCGCGGTGGGAGCTGGAATCGGGGGAGGGGCTGTATGCAGGGTGGAGCCAGGTTCTTCGCTTTGGGGAACAGGTGGCTGCAGTGGGGGCATCTGAGAGGGGGGTATGTGCGTGTGCCGGCTGCTGGGATCGAGAGGTCAGAGGAGGGCAGGGGACAGGCAGTACTGGCTGCGGGTTGGGGGACATCAGGGAAGGAGAGGCTTTTAGGATCTCACAGGACTGTAGTCAAACAGGGAGAGGCCTCAGTTCCTGGTGGGCAGGGGATGGCCACCTCTTTTCAGAGTCTTGTTAAGCTTGACTTTTTAGGGTCCTGCCTGGCTAGGAAGCTGGCTTGGGCAAAGTAGGCAGAGGGCCACAAAGGAGGTTCAAGAAGGGGAGAAGAAGGGGGGCAAGATGGGTACATTTCTGCTCTGGACCAAAGGGGTGGAAGGTGTACTTCCAGGCCCAGCCAGCTGGTGGTGCAGAAGACAGCACAGAGATGCGGGACTCCCACGAGAAAAATCACCTGGCTTGGGACCACAGGGTGTTTTGGAGGTTCTAGAAGGTGCTCGGTGAACCCAGATGTATTAACAAGCAAGGAAACACAAGTGAGGGGGGGCTTCTCTCTAAAGGAGATGCTGATACGTGAGAACCAGGGCACAAGGGTGCACCCTGCGAAGAGACCATTCCACCTTGAGATGTGATGGTTTTGCCCACTGATCTCACAGCAAGGACTGAGCCTGGAATGTGTACGTAGGCGGGTCAAGGGGGAGGCACTCCAGGGCGGTTGGTTTGGGAGGGCTTTGGCATTCATACGGAGAAGGCTGCTTTTAAGAGATGAAGGACTGCAGTAAGGGACAGAGAAAAAATGAAGGGAAAAATGAAGGCTGGGATCATCTCCTCGATGCCAGTTCTACCTATGTTCTCTCTTCTGATACTCACACCTGTGAGGCAGGTATCATCCCTACCCCTATTTTAGAGACTCGGGAAAGTGGGGGTCAGGGAGAATGAGCAGCTTGCTCAGCCACACATCTAGTGAGTGGAAAGTCAAGGCAGCAGATCTGTCCCGTCCCAAACTCCAAGTTCTTCCTATGGAATCCTGCTGCACGAGGGGCGGGGACTGCTCCAGAGGAGAGCACCTACCCAGCGCAGTTCTTGGTCCAAATGAGCTGAGCCCGCTGATGTGGGATGAGTCAGAGAAACACCTGAAGGGGCTGGAGGAGGGGTGTGGGGCCACACGAGGCCTATGGCCGGATGCCTGAGGCAATCCAACAGGGCTCTGAAACGGAGGTGGGGGAAGCCGGCCACTTCTGCTGCTGAGAACTGCATGCTCCCCCAGTGTCTGATGTCTGGGCGCTTGTCCTCTGGGAAAGGGGTGGGAAGGACTGTGGGCAGGCAGCTTGGGAAGACAGTTCAGAAGACAATTGTTTACAAGAGAAGAAAAAGAGATGCTTTGTTGAGTTGAAAGAAGAAATGAAGAGATGGCAATTCAGGGTGAGCAGAGACAAATGCCTACAGAGAGAAGGCAGGCAGGAGTGGCTGGGGTGGAGGGCTCTCATGAGAGGTGGGACGGGGGGCAGAATGGCTCCACACCGCACCCTGGGGGCCGGCCATCCATCCGAGATGACAACTGGGACACCAGGGAAGATGATGGGGGTGGGAGGGCACCAGGTGAAGTGAGGGGAGAGGAGAGGGGAATGTGCAGGGTCCCCTCAGACAGGGATGGGGAGACCTGGTGCGCCGCCATCATGGGCGGGAGGAGAATGAGGCTTCCTTGGCAGCGGTCTTCACCATTCCTGCCATCAGTGGGGGCTCTTCTGGTCCCTCTGCCCTGGAGAAACTGGGGGCCGCTCCATCCCGTGGTGACTCTGAGCCAGCCACTCAGAAAGATGAGAGAGAGATGTCCACTCCCCCATCCAGATCTAACACCCAGTGGTTAAGCTGGCAGCTTCAAACCCCATTTCTGAGATCGCCTCCAATGTTAATGGGTTCTGTCCCGAGTCCGTCAGTATCTGGGATGCTCTGAAACACAGCTTGCAAGAAAGAATTTAGGGGCAGCCTTTGGAGCAGCGGGGCCTGGAAGATCGCATGTGGCCACAGCAGGGAGAGCTGGGTGGGGGACACAGGTCCAGAAGAAGCCTGGAATATCAGGGTGCAGTGCCAGATGGCACGCAGACCCCACCCCCCGCAACGTGGATTCAGGCATCCTGGGGAGACAGGGCCACGCCCAGGTTTAGGGGAAAACAGAGTCCTTTCCAGGCCCCTTCTGCTCATTATGAACAAATATGATTCGCATGGGCTGAAAATGCCTGAAGCGGCAGCTCTGCTGAGCCTCACAGGGTGGGGGAGGAAGGATCGGGAAAGTGTGCTCAGGCAAGAAGAAACACAGCTGCTCCCTCCACACACACCCACGTCCCTTCCATCCAAGGACAGTGGAGCCTGGCCTCTGGCCGCTGGGTAAAACTCCAGGCCGCCCACCAGGGAGGCTGCTCTGAGGGGAGCTGCCCAGCTGGCCAAGGGGGTGCCAGTCTGAAAGGTATCCTGGCGGTGACCCAGTGCCCGGGACCCAGCGCCCCCAGCGCCTGGGATATGTCCCTCACATTTGCAAGGGCTGGTTATTTCCCTGAAGCCACAGCAACCTCTGAGACTATGGAAGGGAGAGGCAAGGGACCTGGGTGGCTCGACTCCCTTCCCTTGTCCCTGCTGAGATGCCCAGTCCTCTCCAGGGCAGCCAGGGGCAGGCAGTCTTAAAAGGTCACACTAAGAGTGACATCTGTGAGCTGCACTTGGGTGAGTTTTCCCTGACCACCTGATGGAGGGGACTGATAACGAACAGCACCCAGCAGTTGCTTTCTGGAGTAGCCTCATGTCCCTGAGGCAGGCAGGGCATGACTACCCATCCCGTGACCCTGAAGACGGACTCTTTCTTGTTGTCACAGCCCCTAGGAACACCAGTCCCTGTCAGGGATGTCTCTCACATAGTCCCAGCAGCTGCCCTGCTGGGAGAGTTCCTCAAGCAGGCCCCAATTCCCATCCCAAAGCCGAGAAACAGATGCTGTGTGCAGAAGACATCCCAGCACTGTTGGCTGGGGCCCCTCAAGCCTGGAGGGATTTGGATCCTCTGCAATACCATTTTTCCTCCGTGAAATCAATCACATCTCACCACAGATGTTACACAGGGGATTCTGAGGCACCCAGGGTCTGGAAGATGAGGATGCTTGACAAGACCCCCAAGCCCTTTCCAGAGCCACATCCAGGATGAAGGGGAGACACACAAGGCAGGGGGTATTAGGGTGACAGTGCCTCAGGAACTAAGAGGAAAGGGAATGGCTCAGCCTGCCACCAGGCCCCCATCCAGCACCCTGGGGCCATCTTCAGGGTCCAGACCTCTGCAGGAGCTGAGGCCCAACCCTGCCTCTCTTCCCCAAACAAGGACAAAGGCAAATATCCCAGCCCTTTACCTCTTCTTTCCCATCTTCAGCCTCACACCAACTAGCAGCCGACAAGCGAACAGGCTCCTTAGACTGAGGATGAGACCCGAAGAAAGTGGGGAAACCCACCTCTCCCAGCCTCTCCCTTTACTTAGGTACATTTTTGACACACAAGAATGTTCTGGACTGTCTGTAATCCCTAAGAGAGGGCTTTATAAAGGTGAGGAGACCCAGGAGGATTAGGTGGTTTGTCTAAAATCACGCAGGAACGCTCCAGCAGAATCATGGACTGGGACCCAGTGTCCTGACTTCCACTCCAGAAGTTTTGGCTTTTTTGATACCTTTTTTCTGCTTGGCCTCACACATACTTACACACTTACCTGTATGAAGGGATTTTTTTTTTTTTTTTTTTACCAGAACATGCTCTAATGTGGAAAAGTGATGAGGGAGACAATTCATTGTACGATGATGTGCTTGAGGAAAAACTGACGTGGAACAGCATGGACGCACCCGGGAAGGGGGGGCCTGGGCTGGGGCTGGTAGGCTGCCCCCACCCCCCGGTGGTGTGGAGCCGGCTAGGCAGGGGTTCAGGTGCCTGGTCCCCTCCCATCCACTCCCCCGAGCAGGAAGCCAGCATGCACTAGTGACGGGTTTCACAGAAAGCAACGCCACATGGATCTATTCTACAGGGCGCCCACACTGGACCACACACACAGGGGACAGACAGCAGGAGAGCCACCGTGCCCCAGGCCGGAGGGAAGGGGCAGCACGCTGTCAGCCCTTCTCGGGACAGGCCTGCGGTTTCTGCAAAGGTGTCCCAGCCTGCATGGGGCCCATTTTCCTCTCTTCTCAGACCAAAGACCAATTGGAGATTGTGCCCTCCCTTGGAGTTTTGGAGATCCTCATAAAGCCCAGCAAAGGGCTCAGAAAGGAGAAGTAGCAGCCTCGTGGTTGTTTCCATGAGGCCTCGGGCCTTGGGCCTGGTGTTCATTGGATTTGCCATCTGGTTTCTTCATGTACCAAACCCAGGCATTTCCCCCTCTGGCGCAGTGGCCGGCTCTCTGGGAAGGGTCTCCATTGTAGGCTCATTCCCTCATTCCAGAGATGCTCAGGCCCAAGATTTTATTCCCCCAAACCCAGTGACAGTCAGGTGCTGGACGGAGGCAGCTCTGATGCACGTGTCTTACATTCACACAGACGAACATGACAAACCACGGGAGTCGTGCAGGAGGTCACAAAGGAGCCCACAGACCCAGGACACCACCGCACGGAGACACACAGGGATGCACAGCTGAAGCGCGGGCCATGGGGGACAGTCCCAGCCCCAGCATCCACAGTTCAGGCCAGCCCCCAGAGTTCTCTCTCCTTCCAGTAGGGGCCGTCTCTGGGAAAAAGGGGCTGGGACGAAGTCCACCAGAGACCCCACATGCGACGGTGGGTGCTTCAGAGGGCACTTCTGGGAGAGGCCCTCCATCGGGAGCCCAGGAATGCCCTCTGCTGGACATGACGGGCCGGTGCAGCTCGGAAAGGGAGGACTCTGGCCAGGCTGGAGGCTGCAGAGGGAGCTCAGCGTGGGAGAGGGGGTGTGTGTGACTCTCAGAAGTGTGAGAAGGGCCGAAATACAAATCTGACAGAGATTCTGCATGGGAAAGACTCATTGTATGTGCATTTTTCTAGAGTGGCTGGTGTATCAGGAATTTCCACCTAGAATACCAATCTCCCTAGAGGTTCAGGCAAGCTCAATCGGGCAGCTGGACAGGTAGGGGTACATGCATTGGTGAGCCATGCCAGGCACATGCTGAAGTCTTGTCTTCTTCTTAGCTGCTCCCCAGGGCATTTCTCCAAAATTGGGGTTACAGCCTCCCGGGCTCCCTGCACGGGCACCTTGGGTCTTTTCAGCTAATAGACCTATTCCTTCCTGAAGCCATGTGTCCCACGCCTTCGGCAGCTGGTCTTGGACCCTCCCAACACTTCCGTCAGCCAGGTCTCTGATGCGCCCTCCTTTTCTACCAGGTGTGGGGGGGACTGGCCCTGTGACCCAGAAGCCCTGAGGCTCTCCTTCACTCCTGCTTCAGAGCCAGCTCCACCTTCAAACCGACCCACAGGCATCAGGCCCGGGGGAGGGGGGTTGGGAGCAAAGGGGAGGGTGCTCTGTGTAGGAGGGAGGGGTGGGCTAGAGGGTTGGGTGTCCCCCCTTCACTGCCCTGAATGCCCGTGGCTAGGGCAGGCGAGATCAGATGGTCTGTTTGTGCACGTGTGAGAAAGCGTGTGTGCGCGCACGTGCGTGCATGTGTGTGAATGTGCGTGTAGGGCATGCTGTGTTAAGGGTGGAGTGAGAGGGAAAATGGGAGAAGAATGGTATATAAAAATAAGTCTTCTCTAGATCAACTGTTCCTCCTCATGTAGATGGTGATGTATTTATACAATAAAATTTATTAGACTAGATAAAATCAAACTAAAGAGTCATGTCAGTGGGCTGGCATGTCAGTTTCTTCTGGGTTGAAGCAAGGAGGGGAATTACTCTAGAAATTAAGGAAACCTAAGTAAAAAAGATGACTGATCTGAAGGAGGAGTCTGGAAGCAGGGGTGGTGCATGCCTGCCCTCGGGCTCTGCCCCGGCTGAGCCTAGTAGGGATGAGAGGGTTCTGGCAGCAAGGACTCCCAGGAGCCAGACACATAGGATAGGAAACTGACCGGGGACGTTCTCTCGGTAGCGGCACGATGTGGACCTCGGGGAGCCTCCCCTGCTGTCTCGCCTTCTTCCTCTTGAGGCCTATGGAAGACATAGCCCTCCTTTAGAAACCATCTCCCCGAGGCCAATGCCTACCCGCAGGACCTGGCTTCCCACTCTCCCCACCAGGAACATGTCAACTCTCTCCCGGTCCGGGCCTCCTGGCGACAGGCACTTAGCAAGGAACTGCTTAATCCGGGACGTACGGCAGACCCTTCAGAAATGGACATGGTTGGAGGCAGAATGGCCTCTGGGGCACGTGTTCAGGTGGCTCCCAGAACGGGGCGGGGGGGTGGGGGGGGCGCTTCTGCCTGTACCAGGCCTTCAGGCCACCCGTGTTTTGGGGGAAACAAAAGCTCTTCTCCGCCTTTAGGCTGCAGACACTTCAGATTTCTCTGGCTAGTGGCCCAGGTGTGAGAGGTATTACTAAGACGTCAGGGGGCCTGTTTCTGATGAAAAGTACCTTCCCTCCCCTTCCCACCCGTCCTCTCAGAACGCTCCTGCTAAATCCACCGCCTGGCCCTCCCCACACTTACCCACTCTCCTCCTCGGGTCTCTCTGGGGTCTGGCGTTCTTTTAGCTCAAGCTAAGGGGAAGGAAAGGCCCAGGGTATCAGGGTAGCCACAGAGAAGAGCCTGCTTGCTGTTAGACCAGCTTTCCCTAAAGATGCCTCCCCACACACCTGGTGTTTATTCTTTTAGAAATCACCCCTTTGTTTTTGGAATTCAGAAGTACTTTCTATGTCTCCTATTTCCTTCCCACGCTGCCCCTCACCAAGCCTTTTACACTGTCCGTGGGTGCCTAATGACAGGCTCAGAGTTCTTGACTTGAGATCCCCCACCCGAGGCGCAGCTGTGGGGCCTCCCAGTGCCCGTTCCCAGCTCACCGTGGTAGGCTTCTCCAGGGCGGCGAAGCGCTCAGCCCAGGTGGCTGTGGATTTCTCAAAAGCCTCATGCCTCTTGATAAGCTTCTCCACACCATCCACCGTGTGTCCAAAGTCCCGGCTGGCCAGGTAGGGCTCCTGGGCGATCAACCACGCTTCGGCCACAGAGGCATCCCTCGAGAACTGGCACACTTCCAGTACTGCCACGGGGAACAAGCCACAGACCCACCCACAGGGCCCAAGGGCCTGTTAGCACTCAGTAGTGGGCCACTCCACAGACAAGGAGCTGGCGGTCAGGCAGGAGGCCTGCACAGGGTCCCTGAACCACGTGGACACCCTGCTCAGCGGTGCCCTGCTGCCTGAGACCACTCCATCCCACGCCATATGGGGGGAGGGTTTTCTCATCCCTACCCATAGGTATATTGGAAAAACACATGAATTAGAACAAACACTAGTTTGAAAACAAAATATAATTCGGATGTCTCCTTTTGAGGAGCAGCCGTTTGCCTTGAACGCCCTCTTCCCAGCCCCTGGCTGCCTCACATAATCGTGCACAAGCAACCATGGGGCCGTCAGGCCTTCCTGGCTCGTGTGTAGCCAGGAGTGGTGGATTTTCCACCTCTCCTTAGTCTCCAGCTGCAGGAGACAGAGCTCTGTCTGTGCCTGACATGCCTCAGATCAAACATGTGGGAGGCGCAAGAGCCTTAAGCTGACCCCTCCCCAGGCTACAGGGACACCAGCCTGGCACAAGGCGGTGGTGTCCTCCCAGCAGAAGCCGAGCCACTCAGGTTCTGCCTGGACCCAGGTGGGGCAGAGGGCAGGCGGGGAGACGGCATGCTGGCTGGTCAGAGGTGGGCTGCCAGCAGTGTGTCCATGCGGCTCTTCTGTGCGGACCCCCGAGGCCCTTGGCCCCAGAACCTTGCTGGTGGGTAGCATTCTGGGGGCTCTTCTCTAGGCAGTGAAAATCACCTCTCCCCTGTCCCCACCTCAGCAGGAGTCTGCCCCCCTTCCCAAGGTCTGGGGCGCAGGTGCACTCACGCATGCGGAGCTGTTCCTGGCGGTCCTCCCACTTCTCAGCCATCTCCTTCCTCCTAGATAGCACCTGCTTCAGTTTCTCCCTAATCTGTGGGAAGGAAGGGAGAATAGCTCAGGCTTTTGGTAAACCTTCCTCTTGTCTGAAGGGGTGTGCAAATGGGTCCTGCAAAGCATGCTGGGTTTGGTCACAAGGACCTCGCTTCAAGTCTTGGCCGTTCCCCTTGCCAGCCGTGCAATCTTGGGCGTTACTTAACCTCTGACGCACGTGTGCCTCTCCTAGGAAATGGGTGTTGCCAACGCCAAAGTATGCACACATGTGGGTGGTTAGGTGGGTTATGAGCCTGCTCTCCCCTACTAAGCTGTCAGCCTTGGGTGGGGTTGCTGGGGCTCTTGTCCCTGGGCCTGCACACAGCCCTGATGCTCCATGAGTGAAAGAAAGTCTCCTCAGAGAAACCATGGCCCAGGGCTCCCTCCCAGGAAGCCGTCTGGTCCGGCAGGAATGCAGGCAAGGACAGGGAGGGGCTCCTCTTCACCCCACTGTCCTCTCACCTCCTCCGAGGCCTGGTGCTGTCTCTCCAGCAGGGACTCTCCCAGCTCCAGGCAGGCACTAAAGTTCTTGCTCCGGGTGTCGATCTCTGCCTTGATGCCCTGGTGATACTTCATGAGCAGCTCCACCGAGGAGACGTCCCTGGGGGGTGGGGGGACCATGGGTTGGGGAGGGAGTTTGGGGAAGAAGGAAACTTGGGGTGACTCTGGCCTGCCTGATGCCAAGTCCAGACCAGAGAGGGCCACCCCCCACCTCCCTGGGAGTCTGACCCCACTTCCTCCTCTCTCTCTGGCCAGCCAGGGGGTCCTCTACCAGCCCAGCCCCAGCGGGAATGCTGATGCCCTAGTGTCTTCCATTGGTCAGTGGGCAGGGGATGGGTTGGGGGTTCAGGGACCCCGAAAGAAGCCTGGGAATATTATTTGACAATAAAAAGGAATGAAGTTCTGATGCTCGCTACAACATGGACAAACCTTAAAAGGTTCATCCTTAAGTGAAAGGAGCCGGTCACAGAGGACCACGTATTGTCTGAGTCCCCTTCTGTGACGAGTCTAGGACACAGGCAAAGTTAGAGAGACGGAAAGCAGGTTCGTGGTTGCCAGAGGCTGGGGAGAGCAGGGAATTGTGGGGCGATGGCTGCTAACGGGTACAGGGCTTCTTTCTGGGGTGATGAAAGTTTTCTAAACTTAGACCGTAGTGAGGGCTGTACCCGGTGATCATGCAAAAATCCCTGAATGGGACACGTTACATGGCTGAATGGTATGTTATGTGAGTCGCATTCTGAATCAAGATGGAAACTATAAAGTCTTGGCCATCAGGACGGGCACTCTAGGGCAGAGGGACAGAGATGGGACAGGCATGAGCCCCCTGACCCGGACAAGAAGCTCCTTCTGGAGCTTGGGGAGAATGGCCGCCTCGTCCCAGCACTGGGGGGAGATGCACAGGCTCGGACGCGTGCTGCTTTGGATGTGTGGAGCGCTTGCTCTCCCTGACAGCTGGAGCTATGGTCACTGCCATGCTGTCACGTCTGAACGGCAGACGTCCTTCTCGCCGCTCTCCGGGCTCCCGTTACTCTGTGATGGCCAGTCCTCCCAGGAGAAGCCGAGCTGTTCCGTTTCTGCCTGGACCCAGCCTCAAGTGCCCCCACAGTTCAAGACAGTCCCTCCAAGGAGGAGGCCCAGGGCAGCGGCCTGGTCTGCCAGGCCTGGGGACAGAGTGGCTGAGCGGGGTGGCCCCGAGCATGTCCCCCTTACCTAGGCTTCTCCTGGGTCTCGATCTGCCGGATGATGCCCTCCATCCAGGAGAGGAGGTCTCGGGCCATGCTGAAGAAGCGGAATTTGTCTGCCGTGTCTACCAGCTGTGTGCGGCGGCCGGCACAGGCGTCGAGCAGTGCTTGCCACGCGGCGGACACCTCCTGCTCCTTGTTCTGGATGGTCTCTGCTTTCTCCCCAGCGTATGCCTTCTGCAGGCGGCCGGCCACGTCCTGGAACTGCTGGACCTGTGGTTGTGCAAAACCAGACATTGTTCCCTAGAAAGATGTGTCCTGGGCCTCTGATGGGCAAGAGGTCTGTCTCCTCCAGGTCTCCCTCCCCAGGACTCTTCTGGAAGGCAAGATCTTCAGCCTCCCACCAATGCTGGGGGAGAAATCTCCTCATTTTGGCCTCTATGGACCCAAGCCATCTTTTGGGCTTTGATGAGGATATGGGAGTGAAAGGAACTCTCTGCCCTTTGATCTCCCCAGAAGTACTGTAGTAAGAGTAACTACGTGCCAGGCATGTTTCATAGGCACCCTATGAAAGAGGTACTATTGTGATCCCTGTTTTTGAGATGAAGAAACTGAGGCACAGCAAGCCTGAGTGAGTGGCCTGAGGTCACTGACACTAGAAGAGGGGTGCAGACTGGAGTCCCTGTTCTTAACCACTCTGCATGCTGCCTGTCAAGGAAGGGGCTCTACCAGATCCCCTGTTTGAGGCCGGGCCCAGTGCAATAAGGCCTCATTCCTGAGACTTCAGTGGGATGTGCCCCCCTCAGGGGCTCTGACACCCCCAAAGCACAAGGACCGCAACAGGCCTCACCTCCAGCTGGATGACAAATTCCTAGGAGGTCCTCTTCTGAGTGAACGAGGGCCCGACCCACCTTGGCATCCTATCCCTGGACCCCGCTGGCTGGGTGCAGGGCTCCACAGCCAGCCCGTCTCTCCTGGGCCTCTGGAAGGCTGCCAAGGCCCCGGAAGTGGGGGCCCCTTGCCTTCACCTTTTCCATCACACCAAGTTCTGTGGAGCCCTATGGGGCCACCCCATTGATGGGAGGAGGGAGTCTAAGCAGATCCTGGGGTCCCCCCAGCTCCCATGTAGAAAGACTGAACAGCCCGGTGTCCAAGGGCATGGAGTCTAGAGCCAGGACGCTAGGACACCGGATCTGAATCCTGGCTCCACTGTTCGTCCACACGTTCCGGGGAACTTGTTTACTCTCTGTGCCTTGCTTTCCTCATCTATAAAGTGCAGATGATGTTAGCACCTAGCTGAGTGTGGCTATGAGGAGTCAGTGACTAAATGTAATGCCGATACCAGTACTTGGCGCTAGAAATGCACCATATATGTGTTCCCTAGGAACCCTGTTGCACAACCAGAGATAGCATTTTAAGGTATTTTATGCCTTGGGTTTTTGTGAGGTTTCAGTTTGAAGAACTACTTCTGAAGCTAAAGAACGACCGGAGGCCACAGCTCCCGCCAGCAGTGCCAGCTGCTGCCTTTCTAAAGAGGCAAAATTTCCTGGTGTCCACTGCAGAGGGTGACACCCCCGGGCCCCTGGGGAAGAGGTGGATGGCAGGTCCCTGGAGCCTGCTGGAGCGCGGCGGGGGGGGGGGGGGGGGGGGCGGGCAGCAGGGGACAGAAGGCACCTGCACGCTCAGCAGGTCTAGCTCCCGCTCAAAGGCCGTGTGCACCCGGTGGAAAGACTCGGCGGTGCTGGCGTCCAGCCCCACGTCCTCGGGCAGCTCTCGGAGCTTCTCGTCGATGAGGCCCAGGATCTCCGTGCCCGTGTAGAAGTAGCGGTGCAGGTCATAGGAGGCGGCCAGCAGCTGCATGCGCGTGTCAATGAGCTCCAGCAGGTCCGCCCACATTTCGTTCAGCCCATCCTTCCACTCGGCGATCGTGGCGGCTTCGCTGTGGCCTGCGTCGATGAGCCGCTCAATGATGACGTTCACGTTGTCCACCCGCTCCTGCCCAATCGCCCCCGTCTCCCGGGCAAAGTCCCGGAACTTGTCCCGGAGCAGCTGGACGTGGGGGAAACAGAAGGGCGGTTACCGGGGCCCAGGGGTGGGGTGGAGTCTTCGCCCCAGCGCAGACTTTCGCAGGGCGGGAACCACCACCCCTGGGGCCACACCTTCCCAGGGCAGCCTGAGCTCACGCCCGCGCGCCTCCATCTCTACCCAGCACTGTGCGCCTGCGTGCGCCTGGCATGACTGCTCCTGCGTCTCTGGCATTCGAGGAGGACAGAGAGAGCAGTCACCGTGAGTACTCACTGTAACATGGTCAAAGTCTTGCCCCATCTCAGGGGAAGAGGCCACAAGCTCCTTTTCTGAAATCCACTGCTCCAAGTCATCTGCCTCCCTCTTCAGCTGGAACAGGTGAAACATGTTCTCCAGCTTCCGCCTGCGTTCTTCGGCTATGTCCTTCAGCCCTGCGTACTGCTTGTCCACTTGCCCCTGAAGTCGGATGATCTGCTCCCTGGAATTCAAAACCAGAGAGCACTCAGAGACGAAGTCAGAGAGCACAGAGCAGCCAGCTCAGAGGGGCCGATCTACTCCTTCCCAGCCCCATGGCAGGGAGAGCTGGGGAAAGGAAACTAGGAGAAATGACAACAGCTTTTCCCAGGAGGTGCTGGGTGGGGGGGGGGAGGAGAACCATCCCTTAGACCAGAATGACTCAGCGGATGACCGAAATGTGTCCCGTCCAGACAGGGTGCCTCCCACCATCATCTCTCACTCGGGGAAGCTCAGGGAGACAAAAGGGAACTCCATTATTCTCCCAAGGAGGCTGATGGAGCAGCACTGTGAGCCCGGCTCCAGAGGGAGCAGGGATGGGGCCTGTAGTACCAGGGGCTCAATTCTTGGGGCTCCTTGGGAGATATTGGGTGGCTGCTGAAGCCCCACAGCCGTGGATGCCCTGCAGGCAGCTGAGGACCGGGCCATGCCTAGGGGAGCAGCCTGTTGTGTATGGCCCAGGCAGACCCACCGACTAGATGGGTATAGGTTTTCTACCTTCATGCCTATATAATGATTTTTGCTGAGACACTGGGAGATCCTGAAGTACCTTCTGGACCATAAAGAGAAAAGCAAAGTTACTCTTCAGTGTCTCTTAGCATAATCTAATTCTTCAAAAGATTGGAGCTCTTGGTTCACCAAGAGGGTAGTTTCGCTATTCCATTTTCTGATCTTTTTGCAAACCAGGCCTTAGTTGGCCCTGTTTGAAGTTCCTCATGCAAAACCAAGGCATGAGATGGAACTGGGCCAGTCAGCAGTGCAGAAAGCAGTGGACTCAAACCCAGTTATCCCCAAGACTGTTGCTGTTTTCCCATTTGGACCCGAAGGGATCCTGGGTGGCGGGGCCCCTGGCCTGATGTCCATGACCTGGCACACGCACCCCTCAGGGTGGCCTGCAGACAGCAGGCTCTGGGCCCTGGTGGCCAGCTGCTTGATGTTCCTTCCATACTCCTCCAGTGCGTGTTGCTGCCTCAAGTGCCGCTTCAGCATCACGATGGCGCCCTCTTCATCCTAGGAGGCAGCGGCTCTCAGGGCACCTGCTCCGGGAGGTGCCTGAGACTGGGGTGGGGGCGGGGGCGGTGGGTGCAGCCAGCCTTGTGGGATCCTCCCAAGAGAACGGAGCACGAGTCCTTCCTGCTACTCGTTCCCGAACAATACCCTACCTTCCTCTTGATTCCTTTCTGATACCTACCCTCCCAGGCCCAGCTCCCATCTTCTGACCCCATGAAAACTTCCCTAGAGATGCCTCAGCTCATCTCTCCCTCCCTCCTGGCAGCCCCTCAGGACAGAATCCGTGGCACCAAAAAGGTGGGGAAATCTTGGGTTCGATCAGATCTAAGTCGGCAAACGGGGCACCTGGCTGCGGGACGTACGTTGTGGCGGGTGTCCTTGCATACGCGGGCTTACAGTGTGTCACCGCCCCCCTGGCTGCCCCGCCCCAGCTCTTCTTGGCCTTGTCTCCCAGCCCCGGCCAACCTTGGGGGTCTCGTCAGAGATGATGTAGAGCTCCTGCTCGCTGATCCAGGCCTCGGCCTCGCCTGCGTCCAGGTAGTACTGCTGGGCCTCGCTGGCGTCCTGCAGGCGCTGCAGCCTCCCGGCCGCCGCCTCCCGCAGCGTGTCCCATGAGCCCTGCAGGTGCCCCAGGCGTTCCTCCATGTCCTGGCAGTCAATCTCGGCTGCCTCCACCAGCTGCTGCCCTCTCTGCAGCACGTCCTCCACCCGCGGTGCGTGGCCCAGGATCTCATTCTGCAGCGTCTGTGGCCGGAGGGGAAGGGCTGGGAGGTGAGGGAGGGTGGCCGGGCCCGCGTGCAGCAGGTCACCCAGGGCCACCTCCGGCACTACTGGCAGGTCCCTGCTCTGGGAAATGAGTGTGGAGCAGGCGGTGGCCATAAAAACTGGCCCTGACCGCACAGTGCCCCGCGTCCGTGCCCCCTGCCTTCACCCCCTGCAGCCTTCAGAGAGGGGTGGGCGGGAGGGGGCAGCCCACGGCGGGGTAATTCGTGCCCGGTGAGTGGCAGCGCTGGCCTTTGAGCGGGGCTCTACCTGCTCCCTAGTCCTCCTGCGTCTCGGCACAGCTTGCTTCTTAGCCGGACAGGTTGGAGGAACGGAGAATGATTGTTAAATGGCCTTTGATATCTTATTTTAGCACCTCTGGCTCCGTGGGAGACAAGAATTGATGGTGGCTCCTTGCTCAGATTTTAGGATTTTGGCTTTCCGCCCCCCATTTCTCTTTCTTAAATTTTTTGTGAGCTCTGTATTATTTGCTGTTTAAGCATTTGGTCATGAAGAGGGCGTTTTCCTCTCTCTGGTGATGGGGTCGCCTTTTTCTTTGGTGGGCCATTACCCATGGGTGGCTCACTTTCGGGGTCCTAGAGGCCTGGGCCTCGCTGCTTCTTGCATGTGGGCTCTCGGCTCCTTACACCTCATCTCCTGCCTTTCTACAATGTCCCCACGGCCTTTAAAACCATCTGGAGGGCGGGGGCAAGAGAGAGTACACACAAGCCACACAGGGACTGTCAGCATTGCAAATACACAGAACCAGCGAGACCCACAAGTCACCTAACTTGCTGAAATGCCTTCTTACCCTTTATACTCAGAATCTCAATCCTGACAATTTTTCGTGGTCCGTGCAATTGAATTCAAACAACCCACGGTGTCAGCTCTGTGTGCCTCTTTCTTTCCCTGGGATCCTATAACCTCTGCAAAGGATCCTAAAAACTATTTCTCTCTCTCTTTTTTAGCAACTCCTTTCTAGGGCCCCATGCACTGTGCTTCCTCATGATGTATTCTTCCTACATCATGTGTCCAACACAGAGCTATGAAGTTATTTCCTAGGTCCTGGGTCTGGTTCTAGGCTCGAGGAACAACATGGAAACAAGATCAACAAAACCCCTGCCTTCATAAAGCTTACACTGTCATGGAGGGAGCCTCTCCAGGTGATTCTACTGTGCAGCCCAACCCAAGAACCATTCATGTGGTACCTTGCAGGAGGGGTTCTAGTTGCAACGGATAACCATTAGAGCAGTGGTTCTCAAAGTGGGATCCCACACCAACAGCATCAGCGTCACCTAGGATCTTGGTAGATGTGCAAGTTATCAGGCTCTATTCCCAGAGTTTGAACCAGTAGACCTGAGATGGAGCCTGGTTGACTGTGTTTTAACAAAGCCCCTGGGTGAGTCTGGCGCATACCAAAGTTTGAGAACCCCCGCAATAGAGGGCATGATAAAATGAGATCTAAGCTGTAGCTCGTCTAGCTTAGAGTAGTCTTGGCTAGGGCAGCCATGCTCTGCCAAGAGACTATCTTTCCCTTCTTGGTTAGGGGAAAGATACTTGTCTTGCCCTTTTCCTGAAATAGCAACCTTCATCTGGGGGAGTTGAGAGTCTCTTGGCAATCACGCCGAGGCCAGACAGAGTCAAAGTCTTTGGTGTTGGAAGGACTGATGTCAGCTCATTTTACAGTTGAAGAAACTGAGGCCCCAGGATACTATCTTCTACCAGTCTCCTTCCTGTAACTGCATTAATTGAACCCCTACCTACTACCTTCTAGCCCAAGACCCTGCCTGTGCACACTGGAGCCTTTGTGACTAGGTCATGTCAACTAGAAGCAAAGCTCTGAGGAACTTTTCGGACACCTCTTTGAACATAACTCAGCTGTGTGCCCAGTCGCTGGGCTCTGTGAGCAGATGTCCGCTGCTGTTATTCTGAGGAAGTACTGGCTGCCACGGCCTTTCTTCCCCAGGGAGCTGCAATGCTGCCTGGCGTGCTGGGACACACCGCTTTTCTCTGGGACCAGTTCGCAGGCTCTCGTTGCCCTTGGCTGTGGTGGCCCCCACTTCCTGACCCAGAGAGTAGAGCTGGCAGGAAGAGCGACTCTCTGCCCAAGAGCAGGGCACCATGAGCCCATGCAGCTGGCCTTCTTGGAAGATACGAGAGGATCCTTGTACTCCTGATACAGGAGGAAGTATTTCATCTGCTCACTTCCAGGAGTCTGACCGGGGCCTCGGGAATGACCCATCAGGCTTAAGAAAGAGCAGAATAGCAAATGGATGTTGCTCCAATAGGCTCAGGAACCAAGTTCAGTGGCTTCCCATGAGTATCCTCATGTGGCAGAAGAAATGGGGCCTACCTGCCCTGAGGATACCCAACCGGCCAGGCTCAGTCCCGGAAGAGGGGCAAATCAGTCTTGGGAAAGAAACCAGGAGCTAATGGGCTTCCTTTCAGGGAGGCCACGGATACAGAAGCGATAAAGCGCATGACACCCCAGGCCAGGGTCCTGCACTCACCGAGGCTCCGATGGGTCTGAATGGCTCCAAATCCCAAAGCATCTGGACACCCCCCTACCAGCACTGGCCCTGCCATGGGCTTCCCATAATTCTCTCTGCCATCACCAAAGCTGCTCTTTTTATGGGATCTGGGGGCCCAACAGCTACCAACAAGAACAATAATCTGCTGGTGCTGGCCTTCTGCAGATCAGGGCAGGGGCAGGGGCAGGGAGGGGGCGGGTGGGGGGACTAACCAGGTGAAGCAGGACTCACCTGATTCTTCTTCATTAACAGCTGCACAGTTTGCAGATTCGTGCCATAGTCGGCTGACTGGGCCAGAGGCAGCCTCTCTTCCACCCAGAGCTATAGAGACCAGAAGGCAGGAGTAAGCTGATGACAGTCGTGGCCACCCTCTTCCAAGCACTCACCCTGGGTCAGACAGAGCTCTCCCCATGTTACAGATGGGGACACACGGATATTTTGAATCGAGGTTCCAAATAACTTGCTTCTGGTCATACAAGGGGAAGGTAATAGAGGTGGATCTTGAACCCAAGTCTGTCTGTCCCAAAGTGTGTGACTGAGTTACCGTCCAAAAAGCACTGGCTGCACGTTCATATTTAATGTAATCATCACAACAGCTCTGCGATCAGGAGGTGAGAGGACCAGACATGTGCTAAGAACCGCCCTGGGCGGCAGCCAGTCATTGCGACGGCAGCCGCCGGCTCAGCCGCTGGGCGTGAGGTCTGAGGCCAACTCACTGTCTCATCCTCCAAGTCCCTGCTGATCTGCAGCTTGGCTCGGGATGATTCCAGCTGCTTCCTTCGCCTCTCCAGGGGTTCCAGGAGGGCCAGGAACCGCCTCTCGATGCTCATGTCTGTGTCTCCTGCCTCCTCTCCCAGTGAGGGCACCTGGGCAAGCAGCTCCCCCAGCTCCTCCTTCCGCACGTTTACTTGGTCCTCCACACGCTGGCACACAAGGGGACAGGGCCTGTTAGTAACAGCCTTGGCACCTGGCTAGTCCCACGTCGTCTTCATCATCTGTATCCTAGCCATCCTTAAAGGCCCAGCCTCCCCCAGGAAGTCTCCCTGGATGCCCCCACTCATCCTTCCCACAAGCGCCTGTCCTGTACTTCTCGTGCATGCTTTATTTGTAACCCGGGAACCCTCTCTTACCCACTGCAAAGGGGTAGGAGATGCGTTATGAACCAGGAGACATTTTTGCTCAAGCCCGGCTCCGAGGAACAGAAGGAGTACTTTCAGGTTTCAGATTTGCTCCCCCAGATCTCCTCGTCCAACATTCCCAGTCTACAACCCACTCACTTGCCTTCAGCTTAGCCAGCATCCGGTTGACGCTGGTCAGGTCCTTGCCCGGGTCATCAGACCGCAGCTGGTCCTCCATAGCGCTGATCCACTTGTTGAGGTCGGCGTGAGTCTGTGAGCGCAGGTAGGAGCTCCTGGCAGCTGAGAGGTGCTGGGCCCTCTCCTGTGTGGTGGCCTGAAGCTCATCCCAGAGCCGGTGCAAGTCTTCCAGCCTCTGGGACACCAGGGCTCTATACTGGGTCTTCTCCTCCATCAGCTGCTTTCCTTCCTGCGTGGGGAAGCGGGAGGGCTCACCTCTGAGCAGCCTTGGAGCAGCCCTGCTCCGTGTGGTTGCCGGGGGTTCACCGAGGGGAGGTCACGGAGGCACAGAATCTGCCTAGAACTCAGGTGAGGCTCCACTGAAAGACTCTGCACCCTCGGAGTTATTTGTAAGAGAAGGTGTGACAGGGAGGGGTGTGTTTGGGGCAAAGGACTCAGGGAGACTGTAGTATGGGGAGTTGTTGCAGACCAGGATCAGCTGATGCTCAATTATTTTTTAATTAAAAAAAAAAAAGATTCAAGATCCATCCAGGTACAGCCAGCTTGGAAAGGCCTCCACTCTCTCAACTCTCTTCCCAGAGGCTGTGCACTAGCCTTATGGTGATATCTTTTCGTTACTCGGTTTGTCTTACCAGGTTTTCACCTGCATAAATGTACCCCTTCAGGTGGATACAGTATGATATGACTTGGGCCTAGGAATATATGTTGCTAATAACAATCAATATTTACTGGATTCCCCATAAGTGCCAAGTACTATGTATGCTAAGTGCTTTAATGTCCACAATTCCCTTGGGTAGGTACTGTTATTATCCTTTCTCAGATGAAGAAACTGAGGCACAGGGAGGTTGAGGAGTCAGACAGTCTGGCTCAGAGTCTGCATCTTCGACCACGATGGATGCTGCCCCATGTGGAACCTACGCCCGCTTCTTCCTGGGCAGCCACAGCAGGGAGGAGCAAAGGTAAGGGATTCCCAGATTGAACGCCAGCTACACTTTGACTTGGGCCTGGAGCAGGCCTGTTATAGGGGTCATCCTCTTAGGGTCCCCCATCTATGAGGGTTGTGAATGACCACCCCCTGGTGGTCTTGCCCATCCAAACGATGAGGGCCCATGGTCCCCTGGACCATTCTGCTCATCTCCCATAACCCCCTGCCCTCAGGCAGGACAGTGCTGGGGCCCTGGTGAGGATAATGGGAGGCACACGGACATAACCGGTGTCCTGGCAGCAGAGGCTGAGGCACTCACTCAGGTATCCTCAGTGTCTGGACTGTCTCCAGACTCAGGTGCCCTAGAGGACGCACCACTTCTGACCAGGCCTAACAGGACTGGATAAATCAGGAGCTCTGAAGGTTGGACTACTATTTAGAGAAGTTTTTCACTTGCAGGTCCTATACTGTTCAGTAAGGTTCAGACGGCGCCTATGCCCCGCGTGAAGCCCCATTCAGGTATGCACATCTGAGCAGAGAGCCCCCAGCACTCACCACTCGCTTCACTTACCGCATCAATGCTGTCTAGCCACCCCTGGTGGGAAGCCAGGTCTGCCATAAATGCCTGGTGCTTAGCCCACTTGTTTTGCAGGTTTCTTGCATCGTCATAGGAGACATCCTGAGATGTTAGCAGCTTGTCATTGATCCAGAGAGTGAGCTGTGGACAGAAAGAGGGAGTCCAACAGTCTCTGAGTGGACCTCTTTGGCCAGGGGCTCAGGGCAGGACCTGCTGCCCACCTCTGGCTGCAGGAGGTGGCCCAGGGGAGGAATACAGCAGAGTACTACTCTCCAAAACTCTGGGTCCCTAACTCTCAGCACAAGCAACTTCACCTGTCTTGTCTCAAGGCTAAAATATCAGCCCCTGAGTGTCTTCTCATACACTCTAGCCAAGTGTATGCAGTGTGACACCCAGGATATTTATGCTTCTCTCCATTTTTCCAGGACCTAGGACAGGGCCTGGCCTACTGTAGGACGTGTTTACTGGATGGATGGATAAATCCACCCTTTGCCAGTAGGGTGAGAAATCATTAATAAACACAGAGAAAATGTTATCTGAGGAAGAAGCCAAGGGCAGAACCTGTAATTAACAATGAGGGAAGAACTCTGATGAGCATCCAATGTTTCCAAGATGAGCTGGCAGCACACCAAGCCTGGATGGTGCCAAGGGCAGAGGCAGACGGAAACAAAGTTGTTTGGGCCGAGAGGAAAGGGGTATGAGGATGGGAGAGAGAAAGAAGTCAGAGAAAGTACCATTCCACACAGAAGTACCACTCATGGAGGGACTCTGGAGTGCAGGTTAAAAACCTTCCTTGCACAACTCATCCCAGGCTGAACAAGGACCTTCTGAGTCAGCTCTCCAACTGGGAGGCTTGTCAAAAATGCTGCTCTCTCTCTCTCTCTCTCTCACTCACCCCTTGAGGTTCTGATTCCTCTGGGCCTGAGTGGGGCCCAGGACTTTGCATTTCACAAGGGCCAGGACTGGCTCCATAATGTGCAGGGCCCAGCGTAAAATGGAAATGCTCAAAATTATTAAGAATTTCAAGATGGCAACCACAGAGCATTAAACCAAGCATGGGGCCCTAGATGAATGCGCAGGCGGTATGTCCTTGAGGCCAGCCTTGATCAGGGCCCTAGGGGACTCTTTATACAGATAGCCCTCAGGCCACTCTTTGGGAAACCCTGCCATGGAGTAGGCAAATTAAAATTTGTAGATTTGGGGAAAAAAATAATAGAACCAAAGATTCTAGAGGATGACCTAAGCTATCAAATACCCAGAGTTCCCCTTGTGAAATTCCAGACTCCCAACTTAGAAAAGATCTCTGTGGACTTGCGTTCCCTTCCTTTCCCTTTCCCTTCCCTTTCCTTATTTTTTTAGTAATCTCTACACCCAACACAGTGCTCAAACCCATGATCCCGAGGTCAAGAGCTGCACACTCCTCTACCTGAGCCAGCCAGGTGTTCCCCCCATACCCGTGAACTTTCTACCTCTAGGCCACTTTGCTCCTAGAAGGGAACCTCCTGCAAAGTGTCCTGCCTTGCTGGAGCCTCACCTCCTGGCAGTTCTGGAGGAAGTGCTGGAGCTCCAAGTTGTCTTTCAGAATGATGGAAGTTTCCTCAGCCTTCTCTTTGTTTTTCCTGTGCCTGGAAGGGAAGCCGGAAGCTGTCATCACCACAGGGCTATGCCCGGGGACCTTGAACAACACCACCAGCCCTACCTGGGTCTGGCCCCGTGACCTTGGGGGCGGAGAGTACCTGTCCTCGATCAGCTGCACCTTCTCCAGGATCTTGTCTGAGTAGAGGTTTTCTTCAGCTATCAGCTTGTTTCCGGAGTCCACAGGACTCAAGACCTTTTCCTGGTTGTTCTCCAGAGACACCAAGAAATCCTCAAACTTCCGGATCCCCACCTCTGCAGCTTCTAGGGAGTCTGGGGGCTCCAAGTGAGCCAGAGTATACTCCTGTTGAAGCGAATTTCCAGACAAGGCATGAAGACAAGCTGGGAAGGCAACGAGGGCACCTGCCAAGCAGAAGCACCCTGTACAGCCATCTAGGCTACAGCATGACTGGTGCTCCCTGGGGCTGCACAAGGAAGAGGCACCCTAGGCCGTGCCCCCATCCCCACCCCAGAGGTGCCCAATTAACAGTGAGCCTAAAGCCATATGGAAGGGTAATGGCTCAGGGGAAAATTCACCTTTCCAGCCTGTAACTGACCCAAGAACAAGGCATAGTTTAGGAAACAGGGCTGGAAAAGGCATGTGGTAAGGAAGAAAGAGGATTTCCCCCCAATTCATGGCTAGAGAGAGTCCCCAGAATGTAGAATTTGAGGAGCAAGGGGAACCCTCCTACACTGTTGGTGGGAATGCAAGCTGGTGCAGCCACTCTGAAGAACAGTTTGGAGGTTCCTCACAAAGTTAAAAATAGAACTACCCTATGATCCAGCAATTGCATTACTAGGTATTTACACAAAGGATACAAAAATACAGGTTTGAAGGGGTACATGCACCCCAATGTTTACAGCAGCAATGTCCACAATAGCCAAACTATGGAAAGAACCCAGATGTCCATCGACAGATGAATGGATAAAGAAGATGTGATATGTATATATACACAATGGACTATTACTCAGCCATCAAGAAAAGTGAAATCTAGCCATTTGTAACAATGTGGATAGATCTAGAGGGTATTATGTTAAGCAAAATAAGTCAGTCAGAGAAAGACAAATACCATAAGATCTCACTCATATGTGGAATTTAAGAGAGAAAACAGATGAATGTATGGGAAGGGGGAAAAGAAAAAAAGGAGAGAGGGAAACAAGCCATAAGAGACTCTTACCGATAAGAACAAACTGAGGGTTGATGGAGGAAGGGGGATGGGGGATGGGCTAGATGGATGATGGGATGAAAGGGGGCACTTGCTCTGATGAGCACTGGGTGTTGTATGTAAGTGATGAATCACTGAGTTCTACTCCTGAAACCAATATTGCATTGTATGTTAACTATTTAGGTTTTAAAAAAAGGTAGAATTTGGTCTCTGGGGACATTCATGGATTCACCAGTGCTATTGCCCTAAGAGACAACACCCCCCACCCCCCAGCCCTCTCCCTACCTGATTGCTGAGGATGGCTTCAGCTTGCTTGGCATCTCTCTGGAACTCCCGGAAGCCGAGGCACTGGGCAAGGGAGTGGTTGCGGCTCTCCCACATCCGGCACAGGGCATCCCAGCCAGCATCCAGGCCCTCGAGCCTCTGGCCCAGGAGCAGGTACTCGGGGTCCGTCTGATCACGGATCACATTCTCCCCGGATACCTTGACATTCTGGAAGATCTCTTGGTGCCTGTCAATGTCGTCTTTGATGGCCACGTGCTGCTGTAGGAGCTGCTCGGCCTCTGGCAGGGACTCAGGCATGTCCTCGGAGGCCACGGCCTTCTGGGCCATGGACAGCCAGGCCTGGAAGTCATCCAGATTCTGCAGGAAGGCCTGGAGCTGGCTGGCTTCCCCCAGCGAGGCTTCCTGCTCCAGCAGGGCTTCCTGCAACTCCTGCCACAGCTTCTCCACACATGCCTGCCGCTGGCCGATGTCCTCTCCCTGCTCGGGGTGTGAGGCCATCAGCTGCTGCGACTCACGCTCCAGGGCACCCACCCGGTCCCGGATGGCGGCCACGTCGCGCTCCAGCCCCGAGAGCTTCCGCTGGATAGCAATGATGCCTGCCAGGTCCTGGCCTAGTTCCTTTGTGGTCTGAACCACCTGCATCTTGTCCTCGATCCACTTGCTAGTCTCTTCACAGTCCACGCAGTAGTTACGCACCCGGAGGGCTGAGTTCACTGCCTCCCGCCGGTCTGACACTATGGTCTGGAATGCCTGCCACCTGCCAAGGGGGACACAGAGACGCCCTCTTTCGTGACACTTCCCACAGGACCTCCCTATATAGATTCCCACCAGAGTCTCTCCCCATAGATCTTGCACCCTCAAAAAAATCATCTACCCAACACACTGTGATGAGTAAAATTCATTTATCCAATTTTACCCAAGACAATATAAACTGCCAGTCAGATCTTTCCATCAGCCGGGGGCGAGCGGTGATGTGATTCCAAACATAAGTAAAGAAACGAAAATGACTCTTAGCTTGGCTCTGTATGTAGTCAAATTTTGGGCAAACATAAAACTTGCCCAGATTTTTTGAAATGCTGGAAATAATTAGAAAGCTTACATTTATCGACTTAAAGACAATTTTAGGACATAGGGTCCCAGTGGCCCCAAAAGAACCATAAGAATGCCCACGACCATGTTCAAAGTACCCAAGGCCTAAAAACGTCACCTTGGCTCTAAAGGAAAAGAGGCCTTATGAAGGAGGAGGAGGAGGGGGAAGGGAGAAGCTGGGGTTATAACTGAAATGGATAGCATAACCTTAACCTTCAGATGCAGTGCTGGCATGGGAATGAGAAATATGCAAAGGTCTGGTACATGCTCTGGGATCTGGGGTCGGTCGGCAGCTCCCAATCAGCCTCTCCTAAAGAGCTGTGCATCAGCCTGGGCCGAGACCACAAGGGACCCTTTCCTTGGATCCAAGCTGACTCATTCCAAGTGACATGTAATATGTAAGTAACATGTAAGCACATAAGAGTGTGCTGACTGCTCATTTGCTGAGCCCATCTTTCCTGAACACCCACAAGGTATAAGCATTATGTTAGCTGTTGGGAGGATATAGTCATAGCTAGACTTTGCCTTATGGAGTGTATGATTTAGAGAGAAATTAAGACAAGCTCACAAACTAGCTGTAGTATAAAGTGCTATGTATATAGCACACACCAGGCAGAGAGGATTAAGGGAGCTGTGAGGGTGACAAGGGTGATGGGGGCAGGTTTTGTGGTGGCCATCTGAGCGGGATCTCAATGAGCACCTCTCTGCCACTGTAGTGATCTATTTAAGGATGGGGCCCTGAGTATCTCACCCTTCTAGGTCTTTCCTGGTGTGGCCTCACTGCAACCACCAGCAGAGGCTACAGAGAGGACGGACTGGGAATTAAGTCTGGTCCCCCTGCTGCACTGTCTCCAAGATAAAAGAAGTTGAGAGAACCACTCCAGTCAGCCCTGACCAGGCCATGTCAGAACCTCAGGTTTGGTCCTGGGCCCAAGATTATTAAAAAAAAAAAAAAAAAAAATGTTGGTCAACTGGAATGCATACTGTGGAAGGTAATCACTTATTCAGTAAGTGTTTGAATGACTCATACGTGCCAAGCTTGGCAGAAGATATTTCAGTCTTGTCCCTGTTCATTCAATTCACTAAGCAATTTATCATGCAACTATCACGTGCCTGTGCCAGGCACTGTTCTAGGCTCTAGGAAGGTAGCAACGAACAAAGCAAAGTGCTTCCTCTCATTTGAGTGGGTAGAGACAAATAAATAAGTCCATAATTCATCCAAGTGGTGAAAAGTGCAATGAAAAAAATAAAGCAAGGTAATGAGATAGAGGCACAGTGGCTGGGTGGGAAGGAGGCAGTGATGTTTTCAACCGGCTCAGTGAAGGCTGCTCCAATAAGCTGACATGTGAGCTGAGATCTGAATAATATAAGGGAGTAGTCATGTGGCTATCTGGGAAAAGAATATTCCAAACAGAGGAAAGCTCAGACAATTATGTGCTTGGTGCTCAAAGCACTGTGGGCAGTAGATAAAGATATTACTTTTCATTTGCTTATAGTCTAGTAGGGAAGTTCTTCAGGATAGAAGTCACTATAATACAAGGTAGAATGTAAAGCTCTAAACCAGAACAAAGGAGGGAAAGAAAGTTTTTCATCTTGGACACAGGGAGAAAGAGGAACCTGAATGGCCCAAAGGAGGGGTCTGGGGGAGAGAACAGTGGAGGCTCGGAGGCAGGACTTTGGGCAAAGGTGAAGAATGATTGTTGTTCTAAAAAAAATTTGAAGAGCTATCACATGGAGGAAGAATCAGAATCAGTTTTTTTCTCTCTCAAGGGCAGGGCCAGAACCAATGTGTGCAAATTGCAAGGAGGGAGATTTCCATTCAATAGGAGGTCAAATCTTTTAACCAAAAGGAGTTTCCTCCATATGGGATGGGCTGCACCGTGAAGAGGTGAGCTCCCCACCCCTGGAAGTGTTTGTATGAGACACAGCAGTCTGGGGGTATTTGGCTGGACTCGATGACTTCTCAGGTACGTTTCAACTCTCAGGAAAACCATCTTACCATTTCATGCCCCCGGTTCTCTCTCACCTAAGGATGGCAAGTGCCTTGATGTATTTCACTTAGGATGGTACAAGGCTTAGGGATCTGTAAAGACCATTCTCTGACTATAGCTCATTAAGGCAACAGACACATAGCTACCAAGTTTTTCCTGTCTGTCTTGCAAATGCACACACTCACATGCACACTCACACACACACACAACATACTGCCCCCCCCCCCCCATTACCTCCAAGCCTAAAGAAGAACAAAGAGGCATCTTCCCCTTCTGCATAAACCTCAGATTACAGAGAAATCTCCTGAACTACAGTACCCATCTCTGGATGCTGAGATCATCAGCCCCATTCTAGTGGCTCTGAAGTATCCTTATCACCCTCTTGCCTCCTGCTGGGCCCCCATCAGAGTCTCTACTGTGCTGACCCCCCTTTCTTCCCCCCACACAAGGGGGTCTTGCCTAACTCCACCTCCCAGATCGCTTCAGGCGGAGCAAGGCTCAGACACAAGTGTGGGGAAAGGAGCTGGGGCAGCAGGGAGCTGGTGAACACATGGTGTTGTGTGCACGGGGCCCCGGGTAACAAACAGGAACACAGAAGTGTGTGCTGTCCTCAGAGATCCTTGAGGAACTCATGGCAATTACGCCTCGGACTGAAAGCACCGCCTCTCAAAGGCTCCTCAGGGCCTGTTTTTTGTTCCAGCCACAAAGAGTGCTCAAGGCTTCCTGCTAATTCTCCTCTGCATTCAAGCCAGCCTCATTATCGATGCTGCATTTTGGCACAGGCTAGAGCCTTCTTTTATGGACAGTACTTAAGAGCTCTCAGAAAGCAATTTTCCTGGCCTACGAATGTCTGGGGAAATGTGGCCTGAGTAGCATATGGCCTGATTCTAACTACATGTGCACTCAGAGCAGCTCCTCCATCCCCCAGGAGATGCCCCCCCCCCCCCCCCCGCAAGCCCAAGCCCGGCAGCATTCACCACTCTGTTCACCACGCAGGGCCTTCCACCTTGCTGCTAGTGCTCCAGAGTCAGAAGGAGACAGGCTGAGAAAGACAGGAACTCGGAAAGGACAAACTGGCAGTGCACAGCAGACATCCTGATGTCAGGGCCATACCCCAGGGGTTGTTAGTTGTCAAGAGAAGGCGCCCTCAGCCCCCAGCCCTACCCATGCCCCACCTGTCATTCAGGTGGTCCTGGTACTGTTTCACTTCCCCACTGCGAGGGTGGCCGCTGTCTACCAGGCTATTGGCAGCGAGGTTCACACCGTCAATCTGCGTCATCAAGGTCTTCATCTCCTGGTCCAGGACGTCAAACCTGATATGGACAGAGAAGATGACTGGGGAGGAAGCATGGGCACTTTGCCTACTGCCCAGTCTCTGGAACGCTGGAGCTCTTGCTTTCTCCTTCCATCTCCAGAATACATTTGACTGGGGAAGGGGGCAGAAAGGAAAAAGATATGCTGACATACCCTATTTTCTGGTTCATGGGTCCAGTTTCATGGTTTAGCATTTCTTGGACGAGGCTAGTAAAGAGCTGGTTGCTTATTCCATGGGCTACTGGCTCAATGGAAAGGCACAAGGGAACGAAGAGGTGTGTCTGGGGGGAGGGAGGTGTTGATCACCTCAGAGAACACCCGCCATACCTCCACAGCCATAGCTGCTGCCCTTGGACCCTAATTCCACTGCCTTGACCTTGCCCTGAAGGGTCCCCTGCCCAGTCAGGTGCTCTGTCCCTGGCTAGGAGAAGAGGACGCTGCCGGGGTCTGGGGTATAGTTCTGAAAGTGGACCCTTCCCTCCGGCAGCCTGGGCCCACCTCAGCATGCTCTAGGGAGTGACCTCTCATGCTCCTCAACTCTCTAGTTCTGTACTTAAGAGGGCCACGTGAATGAGGGGCACGCTCCCCCATGCCCGAGCATGGATGCAATCAGAGTACTGGAAAGGAGCGGGCCTTGTAGCCCGGGGCTTTGCAAACTGGTCCCTGGGGTCCTTCAGGGTTCTGTGGCTGAGGGGCTGCCATGGAAAGCTAGAGCTGGTGGGGTTCTGACTTCTTACCTCCTACTTCACTAAACGGTTCTGCTTTCCTCTGTGTTCTATGTCAGGGGTTCTGTCTACAATTCATTTGAACAAAGACCACTGTGGCTGAGAAGGAATTGAATAACTGGACCAGAAAGGTCCCCTTCTTATTTTAAGGAAGGCCCCACAGGGTAAAGGACCCAAAACCACAGAGCCTGATTGAAACCCATGGCTCTGGTGTATGGCCTCAGCCATAAAGGGCATCCCATCACCTCTCAAAGAGAACCTTGCTGATCTAGAGGTGGTTCCCCCCCTCGGCGGGGGTGGAGTGCAGGCCATAGCGGAGGGAGGGGAGGAAGACAAAGTCAGCCTCTGACCTGTGCTGTGCCACCTCCAGGTCCTCCAGTGTGTCTGGGATCTCCATCTGGGCTAGCCACTTCTCCTTCTCCCCCATCCACAGCTCACAGGCGTCTGTCTCCCCGAACACCGTGTACAGGTCCAGGGCGTCCTGTAGCCTCTGCCGACGCAGGTCTGCCTGGGCCACCACCTGCTGGTAGAGCTCCCGGAGGGCCTGCAGCCGGTTGGTCACATCTGGGGAATCCCGAAACTCTTGGGGGAAGCCCTGGGCCTGCTGTTCCAGATGATCCATCACCCCGCGGCTCTCCTCCAGCTCCGCCAGGAAGTCCTTGTGCTTCTTCCCCAGGGCCCGCGTGGCCCCCTCATCCTGACCCACGTCTTCACCTGAGAGCAGCCGGTGGGCGTCTTGCAGCCAGGCCTTCAGGTCGTCAGCATCACCCTGGAACTGGAAGAAGTTCTCAGCGTCCTGGAGGTTCTTCCTGCGAAAGGCAGCCAGCTCCTTCAGCTGGTCCCACTGGGATGACACCTCCTTGATTCGGGCCTCAATCTGCGGGTGCCCAAACTGCTTACGTGCGACCATGCCCTCTGCCTCCTGGAAGATCTGCTCCAGGTGGGTGTCCAGCCCTCGGAGCTCATCCTCAAAGGCCTTGTGCTTGCGCTGTAAGATGAGCACGCTCGTCAGGTCTTTGCCATAGTCCAGGGAAGAGTAGATCTGCTCCTTCTCCTTGATCCAGCTCTCGGCCTCATCCATCTCCCAGAAGAACTTCCAGAGCCGCTTAGACTGCTCCAGCTGCGCCTTCCGCCCAGCTGCCATGTTGCTCAGCTCCTCAAAGCACTGCTCCAGGTGGCTGACTCGGTCCTGGATAACCTGGGGGTCACAAGGCTGGTATCCTGGGAGGAATGAAAGAAGGGAAGACAAAAGAGGTAAGGGCTTTGCTTGTGGGCAAGCTTCAGGTCAGTTGCCAGGCTAGAACCACATGATCTAGAACCTGCCATCCTACGGGGGCTTTGGGATTGCATATAGGGGGGCAGTTGCTCAGAGGGCAGGTCAGGTTCTTTATAATTCATTACCACTAACACTTCATGAATAAGTTGGGTCAGCTCTCAGGAGAAATGCACAACAAGAAATTATTTTTTTAAAAGGCCCAGACACCAGGGCGCCTCGGTGGCACAGCTGGTTAAGCATCCGACTCTTGGTTTCAGCTCAGGGTCGCGAGATTGAGCCCCATGTCGGGCTATGTGCTCTACACAAAGTCTGCTTAAAACTCTTTCCCTCTCCCTCTGTTCATCCTCTCTCCCTCTCTCTCAAATAAATAAATTAATCTTAAAATAAAATAAAAAGGCCCAGACACAAATTTCAAGATGACTCTTCAAGGAGGCAACAGGGTCTTTTATTTAAGACCCAAAGCTAGAGAGGTGCCTGGCTGGCTCAATTGGAAGAGTGTGGGACTCTTGATCTCCAGGTCATGAGTTTGAGCCCCATGTTGGGTGTAGAGATTACTTAAATAAATAAAACTTTATTTTTTAAAAAAAGTCCCAAAGCTAGAAACCTAAATTGTCTCTGTTGTATCTTGACCTAGCAGAGTGAATGAAAGGCAGATGATGTGTTATTGGTGCTTATAGACACCTTCTGAGTATAGATTACCCAAGCAGCTGCCTGGTCTCTGGAGAATTCTACTATCCTTCAAGCTTCTTTCTTGTACCATCAGTTGATGGAAGAAGTGGAATTCTAAAGCTAGGAGACTTATCCAAGCTGGGGTGCTAGAACGCTGAGCCAGAGGATGGAGAGACAGCTGCGGCCTCACCTTTCTCCTCAGTGAACTGCAGCGTGGCGGCGGTGATGGCCTTCACTTTGTCCCCTTGGATGGCGATGTCAGCCTCCATCAGCTTGTGCTTCTGTAGCAAGTCCTCGACCTCCAACAAGTGCTTCCCGAACTCAGCAGACAAGAGGTGAGCCTGGCAAAGAGGAAAGACCAGGTAGAGGGAACGAGGAGAGCTGAAGACATACCTGCTAGGAGAAGAGACCCCTCCAAAGGGAGTGTCCATCGTATCTGGGCCAGGGAGTCAGACGCAGCTGGAAAACGGTCGCTGCTCAGCATGGGAGCTATAGAGCAGGACTTCCTGCTGGGAGTGCCTTGCAGAGTAGGCATGGAACGTTTTTCAGAAGCTCAAGCCTCACACTCGATCTCCTGCATCTGTCTCAAGGTTTGGGGCCTGGGCATGTGCATTTTTAGAAAGCTCCGTGGTCGGTCTGCTGGGCATCTTCGATGAGACCCACTGCAGTAGAGGGAGAGGAGCTTCAGATTTCTTGGTTGCCCCTGTGGCTGGGAGGTCTGGATTCTAACCAGACTCAAACTGTGATTACTCAGAGCCTGATTTTCCCGGCTCCTGATTCCTATCATGTCTAGGTCCTGTAGGTTGGCGCCTGTGCTACTGTGAACCTAAGATATCTTGATCACCCGAAATACAGAGGACCCGGGCTGGTGACTTGTCTGGAGCAGAGGGAACCAAGCAGGTGGAGCAGCCAGGCACCGTACTGCCTCAGTATCTCCATTCTGGTTCAGGGTCGTGCTTGGCTGGGAGGCATCTAAGGAAGTGGAGCTAACGGCACCTCCTGCACCGAGGTGGGCCTGGGGGGGGGCGTGGGGGATGGGCAGCCTCCAGGGGCTCACCTTGATCTCGTCCATCCAGTCGATGCTGTGCAGCATGTCCTGGAAGAGTTTCTGCAGGGCCAGCGTCATCTCGAGCCTCTGGCGCCGGGACCTCAGCAGCTCCTGCAGGTAGCTCCACAGGCGCAGGATGTTGTCCTTGCGGGCAGTGATGCGCTTCTGGTCATGGTAATTCTCCTGTTCCAGCTCCTGGGCCAGGTCCTCCAGGGCCTTCACCCGCTCCTCGTAAGCGGCCGTGTCGGTCTCAATGGCCTCGTGCTTCTTTTTGGCGGCCTCCACGGCTGCCAGGTCATACCCAAAGTTATCCTGGCCCACAGGGAGAAAAGCGGGCCACTTAGTCAGGCTGCCCCGGCTAGTCCCCTTAAACACAGAGAAACGGTGGTCCCTTCAGAACCACCGCTCGCTGGGAAAGCCCAGTCCCAAGGCCCGATCTGCTGTCTTTAAAAGCAGCTCATAATGTTATTCCTTGTGCCACACGTGTGGGTGCGCTGTGTGTGAATCACTCCCAGCGCCCTTCTGAGGCCTGCTGGTGCCCGCCACCCTGCCTGGGAGGGACCTGCCCGACTGTGGGCAGGAAGGTGCTGCTCCTCACTCAGGAGCCCCACAGCTGTAAAGAGAAGGCTCACCCCCACGCCATCGAGTCTGCATGCACACTCTCCAATCCTCGCAGAACACTGGCTTTGCCCTGCCTGGACATTTGAGTCCAAACTCTAAGTGGGAAGCAATAGATGCTCTTATGGAGCATCAGCCCCGGGGTCAATTTTTAGCTAGTGAAATCTGACGTAGCCCTAGAGGCCAGAATCCACGGAGAGTTCTTCCTCAAATGTGAATCCGAATCTACCCAGTCCTGGGGAGCAGGTCTGCAAGGCCTGTGGAGAGGCTTATCCTGCTGCCACCGAGAGACCAGCAGGGTCTGCAGCCCAGTTGCCTGCCAGGGGCTCTGAAAGGCTTCTGCCTCCTGCCATGCCCAGCGTATCTCCTACTACCTGAGCCACGAGGCGCTGGTTTTCATTGAGCCACGTCTCTCTCATGGCGGCCTTTCGGTCAAAGCGCCGGGCTACCTGCTCCAGCTTCTCTTGCCGAATGAGCTCATTTCTCAGGGCCAGCTCCCGCTGATACTCAGCCTCCTCCAGGCTTTCCCAGGCCTGTGTGGGGGGCAGAGGGGAATTCTTGGGGCACAGGGGAACACCTGTGGGTTTGGGGGTTCCATCTCTTTCACCCAACACTGAGTGATTTCAGGAATCTAGGCAGAGCCTAAAGTTCAGTAAATCTTTTGGCTACCAAAGATTTGGGAAGCACTGGTCCTGACCACCCCCCCAGTTCCCTCCTCCCCTAAACCTGCCTTAGACTCTTGGCCTGATGTTACTTGTCTCTGTGGGTGTTCAGTACATTCTCACTGACTCAACGGCTACTTTCATTCTGTTAGAATGTCCGAGTGGTGCTAAGCCTCCAAATCTCTGAAATATCGGAAGGCATTTCCCTTCTGTCATAAGCAGTTAATATTCGTTCCATAGTCAGAAAAACTCAAGAATGTATAGAGACTAAGCTATAAAACTGGCTCCCAAAATGGACTCCGGGCATCTGAGCAAGGGGCTGAGCTAATGGACAGTGGCTGGCGTCAGACCTCTCAGAACTAGGTTCAGAGGGTACCCCCAAATAGTCAGCATGTGTAGTTAGTTAATACCACCACAGAAAGTGGCTTGGTTTAACCGTGTCCAGTAACCATTCCCTGCACCCTTGTCAGAAACTCAGCCAACCCGCTGGCTACGTATAATGGAAAACACTGCTGTACCCGGTTGATGTCAGACACTAGCTTCCCGTCGTGAGGGGTATACACTTTCTGATTGTTGGCTCTCATCCGGGACTGGATGGTAAAAAGTAGGACTTCCAGATTCCCCTTCTCCTGGAACCTGTTGTGAAAACAGAGGTAGGGAGATTAGTGTCGAGGTCCCCGTTGCCAAATTTTTTGCTAAAGTCAACATGGAACCCTGGCATCTTGGAGCTTGGATAGTGAAACATATTCTCCTTAAAAACAAAAAGTAAAGAGGATATCTAGGCCAACTTACCTGTTAAAACATCTATCATACTCACCAACTGTGATCTACTAGGGGTTGAGTCTTTAAAATACAAACCAGAAAAAACACAACAGCCACCACAGTGTTTGCTTATCATCTGCTTCCACAGGGGAATGGCTAACTGGAGTATTCTAGTCATTCCTGCAGATACCAAGAGTTTTACCAATTGACACAAAGAAAGCTCTTCCCTGTTCTGCGAATGACGAAGGCTCTGACTAGCTCTTCAGTCGTTTTTTAGCGAGTGAGCCACTAGCGCCTTAGAAGTAGCATTATGCACGTAAGAACATATTGTATTAAAAGCAACTTTCACCTGAGTACTAATGAGCCAGCCCTCCAGACAAGTCCAACTTTCACCTGAGTACTAATGAGCCAGCCTTCCAGACAAGTCCTAAAGGCCCGAAAGGCCCACTGCCTCTGAGGGGAGAGGAAAGAGTGCGCTCCAGGAAGACAGCAGGTGTAGACGCGGACTGGCAGCAGGGCGACTGTCTAGAGCCCGGGGCTCAGCTCAAGGGAACTGCATACTTTTACATTTCCGCACGGACACCAGTATCTACCTACTTCTTCATCCTCCATGTAGCAGCCAAAGATGGGCTGTCAACCAGGTCCCCACCCTGAGGCCAGCCTGACAGAGCTGACCACTCACAGTCGTTTAAAGAGGGCTGGGGCCCAGAGCACCATCTACTCGGCCAAGAGACCCAGAGCACCATCTACTCGGCCAAGCGATAGCACCCTTGTGGTGCTCGGCCTGAGAGAAGCCCAGGGGAGGTTATCTATACTGAATTTAGGACTTTAAAAGTGGGTTAGTGTCAAACTGAGTGTTGCTGGAGTGGTGGGGGATGGGAGGGATGGGGTGGCTGGGTGATAGACATTGGGTAGGGTATGTGCTATGGTGAGCGCTGTGAATTGTGCAAGACTGTTGAATCACAGATCTGTACCTCTGAAACAATGCAACATATGTTAAGAAAAAAGAAAAAGAAGAAGATGGCAGGAGGGGAAGAATGAAGGGGAGTAAGTCAGAGGGGGAGACGAACCATGAGAGACGATGGACTCTGAAAAACAAACTGAGGGTTCTAGAGGGGAGGAGGGTAGGGGGATGGGGTAGCCTGGTGATGGGTATTAAAGAGGGCACATTCTGCATGGAGCACTGGGTGTTATGCACAAACAATGAATCATGGAACACTACATCAAAAACTAATGATGTAATATATGGTGATTAACATAACAATAAAAAATTTAAAAAAAAAAGTGGGTTAGTGTCAGGCCAGAAACGTGATACTTGTTTATAGTACATTCTAGACTCTGTGTCTCACCTTTCCCTGTTTGAGAGTCATGAATGAAGAGTGTGGGAGATGAGGGGGAGGAACAAGCCGAGGGTACCACCAATGAGCCAGAGATCTGTTTCAGAAGAGCTGGACAAGCTAAGGGCAGGTGAGCCGGAATGCCCCCTCTCTTTGCGTGTCCAAGCGTGCATGTTTGTACGGGTGCGTCTGTATGCGCACGCACACGCATGAGTATGGCCGTGCAGATGTGTGCGCACATGTGCACAGACCCTGCACACACTGGGGTGAAGCAGAGGTCCCGAGAGGTCCCCAAATGCTCTGCTGATGAGCAGTGACAGATGGGAGAGAAACAGGATGTACCTGATGATCCACAAGACCCCACACAGAGAGCTCTGGGACTGAGAATACAGAGGTCATTACCAGACGACAAACGCACAGCTCAGTGCACAGAGGAGAGAGAAACTTTCCAGTACTTTCTCTGGTTACTCATCAATGCCCCTTTCCTGCAGGCTGATGGCTTGGGAGCAGGAAAGCAAGGTGGGGGTGAAGGAGATGACAGATGTGAGGCTCTCTGGCCTCTAGGCTATACCTCCTGGATGTACTTCTCAAGGCCCAGTGCCTGGCTCTACCTTTGGCAGTCAGTATCCTAGCCACGGACGCCCAGCCTCCCAGAGCCCAGGCCCTTACTTAGGGGGCTTCTCCACGGTGCGGTAGGTGCTGAAGGCCTGTAGCTGCTGCTGGACGCCCGCCAGGGAGTTGGCAAACCTGCGGCTGTTCAGGACGGTGACAGTCTGCTCGATCCAGGTGAGCAGCTCTGAGGCCAGCCCACTGTACTTTTCAATCATCTTCTCGGTCTCAATGGCATGGTCAATGACCTAGGGAATCACTTTATTACTTATCCTTATCAGAAGAGCAATGACACCAATGAGGCCCCCGGTGGGGACCACAGTGAAGGCGGTCCCCCTCTCCAGTCCTGGAGTGTTCCACGGTGGGTTTGTTCCCTGAGCCCAAAAGCAGTGCTAAGGCAGGAGGAGTGGACTGGAAGTGGACTGGCAACATTAGCAGGGAGCTACCTCTGCTAGGGTTCAGGGGCAGCTCCACCCTCCCCCTAAGCCTATAAAACACTGGTAAACTTGCTGTGCCAGGACATCAGCCACTAGAAGGGCCAAGGTCTTGTTTATTTTAAAATGCATTATTAGGAATCCAGGGCTTCTAGGCACTGCCTTTGCTAACCACCAGGCACACAAGGATGAATGAGAAATGGTCTCTATCCTTGGGGAGCTGTGGGCCAGCAGGGGAAAGGCATCCGGCAGGAGGGTCTGTACAGTGGGATGGGTTCCTGATACACCACGGAGTGAAGAGGCTCAGAACTACAACAGACCAATACATAAAAGCCCATCATATCCCGTGGAAATGTTCATGAGATGGGGAATAGGGGTGAGGACGTTGGTCAGGACAGACCATCAACTTGTTTTGGAATTTAGCTTGGGAGCCATTATGGCAGCGGCAGTGCTTGGTTTCAGAGGAAGTTGGTGGGGGGTGATCTGTCCCCCCCCCCCCGCCCCCAACACACAGCTGGGGCCCAGACTCAGAGCTCTCGGGATGGAAAAGGAGCGTCGCAGTGTGGCGAACAGGGAAACGAGGTGACACTCCGTGAAAGTACCTTGCCCACGCGCTTGCCTTCCACCGCGAGCACCTTCATCTTGGAGAAGTAGTGGTAAAATGCCACCACATAGGTAATGATGGATTTCTCATCAGGGTTTTCCGTGAAGACATCTGCAAGGGGAAGGAGTGCATGCTCAGGACCCAACTGGAAGCTGGAACGGTCAGGCTCAGAGGGTTTATCTCCCTGTTCCTCCTCCAGCACGAAATTCAACTCCAGGCACCGAGAGACAACCAGAGGGGTGAGAATGAAAGAGTGTTTGCGATTTTCGCAAGAGGATGAAATCCATATTTGGACCACAGAGGGAGTGAAAGGAGTGAAAAAGAAGAATCCAGAGACTACAAATGGGCCCCCGGTTGGGCCAGGTGAGGGTCAGGAACCGCCTTGGATCTGAAGAGCAGGCCCGGAGCAGAGCGCTGGCCCGTCGCTGTGTCTGCGACTGGCCCGGCACTGGGCCTAGACTCCTCTCAGTGTCCTGACAGTCTGGGGCTCCCTCTGGCAGGAACGTTACCTCCCTCACAGCAGCAAAGGGCTGGAGCAGGTGCAGCTCACCTTCGGGGTCGAGGAGCGGGATGATGCCCAACTGACGCTCAGCTACCTTGAATGCATGCTCTAGGTTGTGCCGCGCGTTCGAGTCCTTCAGCTTATCAAAGTCGATCAGGTCAGGCCTGGGGACAAGGCCAGACTGCTAAAAGGCGGTGGCCACAGCATTGCCCAACTACAGGGCAGCCCCGGCACGAAGCAAAGACAGTGGACAGACAGCTGGGCAGAAGTGAAAGGAGGAGAGAGAAAGCAGGGGAGGGGCAGCTGTGAGCACCAGAATGTGGGGAAGGGGCAGAGGGCATGCCCGGAATTTCAGGGAGGCAGGAAGCTGCGGGTGAGAGAAGGCTTGAATGGGGACCTCCACGTTGTGTGCGATGTACCCAAACAGCCCAGGGGCTCTGCCCTCAGCCCTGCCCACCCCGCTTACCGGTGCCTGTGTATCAGGGCATTAAAGGCCAGGCCGTCCTTCCAGCTGGAGGTAAAGTTGGTGACATTGACCTGGGGGTAACTGCAGCCAAGAGAAACATTAAGACCTAAGAAACAGATTTTTCTGGGGTCCTCAAAAGTGTATGAACTGAAGGACCAATACACAGGAGAGAAATGGATCTGTCGTCCCTTCTTGAGCCCCTTCAGCAACAGACGAAGAGGTTCCTCCATAAGGTGGGCCCAAGAGACTCGCACACCCAACAGACACCACGGTCTGACCCAGGCAACTCTGGAAAGGAATCCCGAATTCCAGGCCTCCAAGAATCAGGTCCGGATACATTTTGCATCGGTTACGCCGAAGCTGCTATAGTTCTGGGTGATGGCATGTGTGTCCCTTGGCTGTGGCAGTACGTGGGGGAAGCAGGAGGGGAGCGGGGACCAGAGCAGCGAACGGGTTCCCAGGACATACCCTGCTGTCTTCATTTGACACCACAACAGTAGCGCATCCTTGGCAGAGCGCGTCTCACGACCTTCTTGAGTTTGCACGACAATGTCCTGAATCTAGGGGTGTGGGAACGAGAGAGGGAGAAACGAGATTTGCATCTGGCTCCGTGCCTTCCTGCTCTCCCTGGGAAGCTCCCTCCCTCTCTCTTCCTTCTTAGCCATCCATCTGCCTCGCCGGCCCTGCACCACCACCACAGTGCAAGGCCCTGGGTCCCCGTGGCCTGTTTCCCCGCCTTAGTCAGCTGTAACGGGCCAGGGATGGCCTCCTCGTGTCAGAGGAGACAGCCCTAACTTGATAACTAATGGGACAGTGAGAATAAACAAGATGCCCCAAATCCTCCTCTAAGGAACAATGCCCTGAAAGGGACAACATAAATATTGAAAGGTATTCTGTTTTGATTAGTAGCGCCTCTTTCCATTCTTCCCAATTCTGTGGGCACTACTGTTTCATTGTACACACCCGCAGAGTGAAATTGGATCCCCAGCACCCCTCGGATGAGAGCTTCCATCTGTGAGTTGTTTGCTATCTTCTTTCTCCTTGCTCTCCCTGCCCTCAGGACTTGATTCTTCTTCTTTTTTTTTTTTTTTAAGATTTTATTTATTTATTTGTCAGAGAGAAAGGGAGAGAGAGACAGAGAAAGAGAGCACAAGCAAGGGAAGAGGCAGGCAGAGGGGGAAGCAGGCTCTCCACTCCACGTAGCGAAGAGCCCGACGCGGGGCCCGATCTCAGGACCCTGGGATCATGGCCCGAGCCGAAGGCAGCCGCCCAACCGACTGAGCCACTCAGGCGTCCCAGGACTAGATTTTTCCTGTCCCCAAGCCAGCAGGTGGAAGGCCCTGCTTTCCTTCCCTTGCACTTTCTAAATTCTCTTTACAAATAACGACCCTTGAATTTCAGGATGGGAAGAAAAAAGTTCCTGATTGAAAAACTTAATATAGATCTTCTGTATTGTTTTTGCAACTTCTGAATCAAACGATTTAAAAAAAAACCAAAAAGTTACATAGGTGGGGGGAAAGCGACAAAAGCAGATCTCCCGGCCAGACCTCACCCCAGCTACTAATTTCTATCTTCTCCCTCAAAAGACTACACTGCTAACTGAACAGCTCTCCCTGAGCTTCAGCAATTAGTCAGTGCAGAGGATGGTCACTTCTTCCTATAAATACTGCCCCATAGGACAGGTTTCTAGCTTCCCAGAACGTGCACAAATACACGTCATTCGCCTTCCTGACCCAGGGAGGCTCCCTCTGCTCCCTCAGGAACCCACCTGGAAGCGAAGGATGATGGTCCAGATGAGGCCCAGGACCAGGCGGTGGTTGCCATCCACGATGTCATGGGAGCCCATGTTTTCCAGGTGCACACGCTGCTCCTTGAGGAACTGTAGGGCCTTGTCCACATTCTCCAGGCAGTGGATGCGCATCTTCCCCTTTGTGGGCTTTGGCTGAGGGACGGCATTGACCCCATGGGCATGGAGGGACCTCACAGTCACCCCAGAGGTGACTGCAGCCTGGGTCAACTCCTGTCATCAGCATCCACCCTCACCCTCCCAGCCAATCTCCAACTCTCAGGTTCACTCCTTGACACTTTTCAATCCCATCCTTTCTGCAAAGTTCAGACGCTCCCCCTTTCTTGGGCACCCAGAGCTCTGTAATTGGGCTGCATTGGTATTATTCCTGGGTTGGAACAAAGACTTCTGAGGGGGTAATAAATGCCATTCAAAAGCACTGACACAACAAACAGTTGAGCACTTATTCTATGCCAGGCACAGTTCTAAGAACTATTAACTGCCTGTGATAAGAGTGGCTTTTTGTTTGGGGATTGACAACGCGGGCCATCCCACCATCCAAGCTCCTCCCTCCCCACCTCTGAATGGCCCCAGCCAAAACTTAAGGGGCCCACCACCGAGAAGTAACCACATCATGTGAAGGGTTCCCAATGGTAACTCTTTCTATAAGAGGCAGCAGCCTGGAGTTGAAAAAGTCAACGGAAGAACATGGTATGTTTTCACTCAAACCCCGAGGATCTTAGTACCTCATCAGGTACAGGTATCATTTATTACTTAGGGGAAACAAGGAAAAGAAGGTCCTGACTGATAGACCCAAGGTTATGATGGAAGTGACTGAGCAAAACTTGAACCTTAATCTGGTTCTCCCTCAGAGACAACATTACTGCCAGGTGGGTCACGATGGAGAGGGCCTATACTACATTTCCACTTGTAAGAGTGATAGGACACACAGGAAAATATCTTCCATGCTCTTCTCTTGGTTCCAAGAAGCGTGTCAATTTCTCCAGCTGGGTAACAGAATCCATCTTAGCCTGCGTGAGGAGGCTGAGGGTGGGTCCACTGCAGGCCAGCCACAGATGCCTTGCCCCCCAGTGGAGGAATCAAGAGCTCTGCATGGCTTCTGGGAGAAGCATGAAGAGGTGGGAATGGCCAAGAGGCAATACGTTCTGACAAGAGGTCAGAGAACTCAGTAAGCCACACGGACATCTCACATCAGTAAGTAATGAAACCTCCCAAAAGAAGAGGGAGAAACCTTGAAGGCCGTGAGAACTGGAAACATCCCCAGTCATGTCTTTTCTAAAGAGGGGGCACAGCACCAGCCACAGGGTTCGGGGAAAGGGGCTTTTACCAGCATCTCTCCAGAGAGCACCTCCAGCAGCTTGATGAGCATCCGCCCATCCCGCAGGTCCTTGTAGAGGTCAGTGATGCGGCAGGGCACGCGAGCCAGATTCGAGTTCACCCATTTCGTGAAGGTCTTCTTCTGAACAACTTCCCGCTCATCTGAGTGGGGAGAAGAGTCTTGGGTGAGGTGCCCAAGGTTGGCAGTGTCAATGTGCAATGGGCTGAAGGATTTTCTCTTAATTCCAGGGTCCCCTGATCCTTGGCAGGGGAGGCAGATGTGTCTATCCCACTCCCGGCCTAGGAACATTTGTGATCAGGGTGTAGCCTTGGGCAACATGGGTCCATGTGCCATGACTGCGGCAATGAAGAGAGAACTTCCACCACCACATTCTACGCACAATGGCTATGCACCCCTCATGCAGCCACCTGTTTCCTGTGCCTGACAGAATGCTGTCCCACTGTAGCGGCAAGCTCGGATTTTAATGCAAGGTTCACCCATCTACCCATCCGACCAACATTCCCTCTGCCTAGGATGGTCTCTCTTGCCCTTCCCCTCTCCAGCCCCCTCCACCCAACTCCTATTTGTCTGGCGGGAGTCAGTGCTTGTCTGAAAAGCTTTTCCTGACCCCTTGGCTAGGTTAGGCCTCCCCGTGTGTGCCCTCGTCCCTGCATATGCATTTCTTATTAAGATCTTGCTTCACATTCATAAGAGTTGAAAGCCCATCTCTCCTGCAAGAGTGTAGGTATCTCGAGCCCAGCGAAGTCTTGTCTGGTTCACTTCTATATCCCTAAGGCCCAGAGCCTGGTATACAGTGAGTGCTCCAGAGCTGTATTGTAGTCGATTGCACAGTTATTCAGCTCCTGTTGGTGGCAGGCTTGGGCTAGGTCTGATAATTCATAAAAGTCAAACCAACTGCCTGCCCTCAAGGAGCTCCTGGTAGGCAGAGAAGAATGATGAGCAAGGCAAGGGGAATGTGTGATCCACACGAGGTTAGAGATAAGGGAGGCTTGGGTTGGGGGCTAGCCATTGCGTTATGCTGGATCTCTCACCCCCAGAATGGCAGAGGAAGGGTGAACTCTTGTTCTGTTGGCTTCAGTGAAGAGTTTGTGGCAAGAGGCTGCAGGCAGTCTGGTGCAGGAGCTGACCTGGCAGTGGGGCTGGGCCTCTGGCCACGGAGGATCCCTGGGGAGGGTGTGTGGGGGGTCGGGCACAGAGAGGGCAGACTCAGAGCAGCCCAGCCAGGAGGGATGCCAGCACCCTGGGAGCAGACTAAACGTCCGCTTGGCCGAGCCCAAACCGTGGCAGGGTTGGCTTGTTAAATTATTAAATATCTGATTGAACAACAACAAAAAGAGGAGCCCAGCAGCGTGGGCTCAAGGGTATAATTTTTCACGGTTCCTGAGGTACACAGCGTCCAATGCCTTCCTATTGCACTGCTATTTTGGTGTTAGGAACTCAGACATTTTATTCACTTCTTCATTCATTCAGCCAATGTTTACTGTATAATGGCGAGGTGCCAGGCTCTGGGGGGAGGTGAAACTCAAGGACAGGAAAGACAGCCCTCTCCTTGAGGCAGACACACTCTATTATAAAGAAGACGAGCCCTGGTGTCCCATATAAAGACTTCAATGGCAGCCGTCTAAATAAGACTTCCGCAAAGAGGAAAAATACCACTACTGACTCTCTAAGTCTCACATATAAAATTAAAATGTCAATCCACTCAACCGGGACCTCTGGGCAGAGTTTCAGGGGGAAAACTCTCCTTACTCTTTTGTTGGCAGCAAATTAAACCACTTTCCTGATTTCAAGGACTGTTCAGTAAAATGTAACTGAAGATTCAGTGATGCACTGGCATTTATTCTGGGGCATGTGTGGATTTAGCAGAGTCAGTCACAACTCCATGGTGCCTTCCCTAGAAACTAGATTTTAATACTTTATTTATTTATTTATTTATTTGAGAGAGAGAGAGAATGAGATAGAGAGAGCATGAGAGGGGGGAGGGTCAGAGGGAGAAGCGGACTCCCTGCTCAGCAGGGAGCCCAATGCGGGACTTGATCCCAGGACTCCAGGATCATGACCTGAGCCAAAGGCAGTCGCTTAACCAACTGAGCCACCCAGGCACCCTCGAAACTAGATCTGTTTAAAGAAGGCGCTAGCTCTTCCAACTGATTGTGGAGCTTTGACCAAAGGACTGAAAGTTTTAGCCCCTCTAGAGATCAGTGTATCAAAAACCTAAAGTGCTTTCTTCCTTTCGCCTTTTCCTGTTTTTAAGAATCCAAAAATTTCATTACACAGGTGCTGAAACCCTTTTATTTGTGCTTGACAAAGGGTAAGGAAGTGCTTTTAGCCGGGGATGTGGGATTTAATTCTTGGCTGCTGGGCTGGCACACAGATTTGTACTGATGTGTCCTAACTGACCCTTAGACCTCCCCAGTTTTCAACATACAAATGAAGCCTCCTAGACCCCAAAATGTTGGAGCCACAGTTTAGAGCTCAGGGAGGCAGCTTCCTGGCTGCCTTTTACTTGGAGGCTAGGGTGAAATTGCCCAGAATCACCAGGACCCTGAAACATTCTGCAGTGTAGAGACACGGGAAAGATTCTGAGAAGCTAATGATAAACCTGAGGAGAGAAAAGGCCCAGGGGTGGGAATTAATTTCCATTAGCTGTTTGCTCTGGCTGTCCCACATCGGCATGCTCAGCACATTCACTCCTAGCATGGCCCAGGCGCTCATCGGGAGCCCTCCAAGTGCAGGAGAGGCGGGTGGTCCAGGGCCAGCTGGGGTGGGAACCTGGCTGGTGGGGACAGGTCGGGGCAGTGGCCATGCATGGGGCTTGCTATCCCCAGGGAACCTGGGCCAGCTTGCAGTGACCCTCTGTGGAACGGAGGCTCAGCAGGGTCCGGCTAGGGGTCAGACCTTATTCCGAGACTCCTAACCCTGCCAGTGCAGGAAAAGGGAGCAAATCCACCAGCATGGCTTGACTCAAAGCCAGAGCCTCAGAAAACCCTGGTGCTTCTGCCGCCCTCAAGCTTAGGGCATCTCCATTCCTGCCTGTTCTTCTCCCTCTTTCTTTCCTTCCCAGGCTGTGGCCATCCTCAGTCCTCCCCTAAATGTCAGGGCTTCTCCTAAAAAACTCACCCTCTTCTCTGAACAGCCGGCTAGAACTGTCTGGATATTGTGACTGGGTGATCTTTCTTTTACACTCTTTTTCAAAGGTTTGGTTTGAGGTCAAATAAACCCACAATACCAAAACTCAAATATTTATCCACTAGCAAGTGAGTTTATACATGCAAAGTGTTTAGAACAGTGCCTGGCGCGCAGAAAGCTAGCCGTAAACGTCCTCATCACTGTTAACATCACTACTACTGCGATTACAACATGTAGGGTCCTGTCCTGGATGCTGTGCAGGGCACAAGGCAGGCTCCCTTTCCCCAAGGGGCTCATGATCTCGTCGAGGAAACAAGACAAAAACCCACGAGCAGTTAATTTTGCAACCACACAAGAGATAAAAGGCAGTTCATTTTAATAATACAAAAGCTGTCACAAGGTGATACTGGATTAATTACCAGATAAATGGTCATGGGCCAAAGAGGAAAGAGGTCATTTCTAATTGGAATAGTCAAGCAGTAGGCGGTGGGAGAGGGGGTGGTCTCACGAAGAAAACCACTTTGGACAAGCAGAGGAGGAGGGGAGCCAGGGAGGCAAGACGTTCCCAGACAGAGAGGCATGGAAGGATGGAACCTTTTCGGGGGCCGCTGGGTAGCTACAGGTAAGCCGGAAACATGTGGAAAATAGGTTTTTAGCTGAATATGGAAAGCCCGGAATGAAAGGCTAAGTTTAGATTTAATCCTAGAGGCAAAAGATACCACTGAACGGATGGCAGGATCTTTTTCTGAAACACTCGTTTATAAGGCCCTCAATGATAATTTAAAAAAACAGTGTTTCAGGGGCGCCTGGGTGGCTCAGTCGTTAAGCGTCTGCCTTCGGTTCAGGTCATGATCCCAGGGTCCTGGGATTGAGCCCAGCATCGGGCTCCCTGCTCTGCGGGAAGCCTGCTTCTCCCTCTCCCACTCCCCCTGCTTGTGTTCCCTCTCTCACTGTCTCTCTCTCTGTCAAATAAATAAATAACATCTTAAAAAAAACAAACCCCAAAAACAGTGTTTCAGCCTAAAAAGAAGTGTGTAAAACCTACATAAAGAAAACCTGAAAAGGCTCCTGAGGCATACAAAAGATTTGAACACGTGTGTAGAAAGGCACATCTGATTCTTGAATAGAAAAACTCAATATCACAAAGTTGTCAGTTTACCCTAAATTAATCTATATATTGAATATTATTTTAGCTATATTTAAATTATATAATTTGGGGAAAACTAGAGGAGCTATGAGAAATTCATTGGGAAAACAAAAACAGCTAGGAAAATTCCTAAAGAAGAGTAACAGACCTTCCCAAGTGCTTTTTCTATCAGATAAGTAAAGCACAGCATAAAGGTACAACGATAAAACTGTGTGCTACTAGAATATGAATAGACACATCAATGGAACAGAAATAGTTCCAAGCACAGATAGGCATTTGATATCTGATAGACATGGTGCTTCAGATATAAAGGGGAAAGAAGGATTATTGGATAAAAGGTATGGACAAAACTAGATGCCATCCAGGAAAAATTAACTTAAATATATACCTCATGCTCCAGGATAATTTCATTTGGATAAAAACTGAAATGTAAAAATGAAACCATAAAAATACCAAAACAAATCATGGTTGAATGTATTTTTTTTAATAATGCTGGTATATAGGACACAAAATTCAAAAGGCATAAAATAAAATATTGAAAAGTTCAACTACATTAAAAAAAACTTCAGGCAAAATTTCTGCTCCTCTTAATTAAAAAAAAAAAAAAACTTGTGTGGGTTAGAATACTGTAAGCAAAGTCAAACAAATGACTAAAGATATTTGTAACTCACATCACAAAGAGCCAATTCACTTAGGATATAAGGAACATATACAAATTAATGAGGAAAAGGACCCACAATCCAATAGCAAAATGGACACATGTATATGAACAAAAAGTTAACAAAAAACTGTAAAATCTCTTAAATGTGTAGAAAATTGTCCCAGCTATTCATAGAAGTACAATTTAAAAGTATAAACATATATAAAAATTTTAATAAATGGTCCTTAGTCTGAGCACATTAATCATAAAAGACATTTTTGAGACAACTGGGAAAATTTGAATATTAAGTGGGTATTAGGTTATATTAGAGTTGATGTTAATTTTATTCAGTCTGCATTTTTTGCCAGCACATAGCTTTAAGCTAGGGGTAAAGCTAGGTGTAATAGTGGTATTATGGTTAGGTGGGAGATGTTCTTGTTTTTCAGAGGTACATATTAAAGTATTAGGGGTAAAATGTTGTGACAATCTTCAATTTACTTTAAAAACACTTCAACCCCCTAAATGGACAAGCAAATATGGCAAAAAGTGAACAGTTGTTAAGTCGAGGTGATGATTCATTATACTTTTATCTGTATTTTTTTGTATGTTTGAAATTTTTCATACTAAAAGCCAAAAAGTACAATGACAGTACATCAAGACACTTTCACTTATCAGGTGGGCACAGATGCAAAGTCTGATAAAATACAGTGTTTGGTTAAGGGCGTGGGGAAAGACAACATTCATATGTTGCTAGAGAAGGTATAAGAGACAATTTTGGCAAGAATGGTCAGAATTATATATTCAGTAATTCCACTTCTAGGAATATGTCCTACAGATAAACTCATATATTGGGAAATAATCAATATATAAGTTTATTCATTGCATTTTTAAAAAGAGACAAAGACTGGAAGCAATGAAAATGTTCACCAATAGGAGACTGGTTAAATTAAAACTGTATGTCCATACACTGGAATACTTGCTATTAAAAAAATGAGGCTGTTTATGTATTAATATCAATAAAACAATCTTCAATATATCTTGGGTGAGGGGAAAGCACATTATAGAACAATGTATAGTAAAAAAAAAAGCTGGGAGAAATAATATAGACCATTTGGTAATATATGCATCAAATATTCCTGGAAAGTTACATGAGAAACTGATAACACTGGTTATGGGAAAAGAATTGGGTATCTGGGGGCGCCTGGGTGGCTCAGTTGGTTAAGCGACTGCCTTCGGCTCAGGTCATGATCCTGGAGTCACGGGATGGAGTCCCGCGTCGGGCTCCCTGCTCAGCAGGGAGTCTGCTTCTCCCTCTGACCCTCTTCCCTCTCGTGCTCTCTCTCTCTCAAATAAATAAATAAAATCTTTAAAAAAAAAAAGAATTGGGTATCTGGGGGGACCAAGGTGGGAATAAAACTATTTTATGCATCTTTTGAGTGTTACCCACTGGATGTACATATTATTTATTCAATAGAAAAATACATTTTTCCTTTTTTAAAATATTTTGTTTATTTCTTTGACAGTGAGAGAGGGAACACAAGCAGGGGGAGCGGGAGAGGGAGAAGCAGGCTTCCCGCGGAGCAGGGAGCCCGATGCTGGGCTCGATCCCAGGACCCTGGGACCATGACCTGAGCCAAAGGCAGATGCTTAACGACTGAGCCACCCAGGCGCCCCCATTTTTCCTTTTCTAAAGAAAATATTAAACTGTTTTTTTCTCCTCCTCTCTCCAAGATAGCCCAGTTGCCTTTTGTGTCTTGCCTCAGGACTTTTCACCAGACAAAAATCACAAGCATGGTTAGCCAGCTGAGCCACAAGAGAGGGGTAAGGGAGAGAGGGAGAAGGTTTACAAGGTGAGGAACAACCCCCCCCCCCCCCACCTCCTGAGAACAGAGCCCAGGAGGGAGAGTTTCCCTCTGCCTCCCTGACCACCACAGAGCTACTCTCTGAGGTCTGGCCCTCTGAATATCCCCAACGGTTGTTTTAAAGCACAGAGCTCTCCTCCTGGGGTCAAGGCTCTTTCCCTCTCTTGTGAGATAGCTTCTCTAGGCTTCCTCTCGGCTCTTCCTTCAACTTCCCTCCTCCCTTGGCCACAGCACATCTGTCACTGGCCCCACCTACTCCGGTACTTGCTTCACTTCCTGACATCACAGGCATCTGGCAAGTTTGTTATCGGAAGTCCCAGGTGGGGCTGTTTTAAAATAGAAGCTTTATTACACACTGGCTGTTCTTAAGTCAAATGGTAAGGTTGAAATATCTTATCTACCTTAATCACCCAGGTCTAGGGCCATCTAGTCATTCCTGCCATAGCTTCCTATAAAATTCCTTGAGTGCTTCATCTCTCTCCCTCTTTTGTCTGTTAAAAATCTGCTCTCAAGAATAGAGAATAGCAACCTAAGTATTCAAAACAGGATTATCATGATCATTTTGGTACTTATAAAGATATTAATAAGGTTGTAGAAGACCTTTCAGTGGCAAGAAAGGATATTAGAATACATTTTAAGGGAAAGTTCAGATTATAAAATTACATGCATAATATGACCCTGGTTTTGTAATTTTTAATATCCATTTAAAAATGAAAGCTTCAGCTGGATGTTGTTACAGCTGAGCGGTAAGACTGTGGGTGACTTTTCTTTTTGCTTGTCTATAGTTTCTAAAATTGCTGCAATGAACATGTATGTATTCCTTTCATAATAAGAAACAACAGATGTCATGGAGAAAAATAGGATATAAAGCTCATAAACCCTGAGGAATAAATGACTGATGAAAAGTTACAAAGGTTTTGTTTTTGTGTTTTTGAGGAAGCCTGCATTTTTGCCAGCACCCAGGCCTAAGGTATGGGTAAGGCTGGGTGGTCGGAAAGACAAGAGGGTGAGGAGGCCCCATGCGAGGCCCATGGACCACCAGCTTGGGCCTGAAGCCAATCATTTAACGTTGAGCCTTTTGTAGGTTTACAGCCTCAGAGTTCTCTCCTTCTCATGCCAGGAAGCCAAGAGCTTTGGGAACCTGAGTGAGTGATACTTGAACTCCCATGAACTTGTGACAAACCTCGAAGATACAGTTGGCAATCCTATAAAGCCTAGCGGAGGGGCAGATCCTCAGGGACACATCATAAATGATGTTGGTAGCACAAATTCCACCCTGTAGTTTAGTTTGGAGAGGAACTTTTCTTTCAGCCAACCAACTTTCATGACACTAGTACTGTGAAAGGCTAGAACAGGATTCCCCCACCTACAAGACGTAAAATCTAGCTAGGGTTGATTCCGAGAGAGAACTCTAGGATGCTTATTACATACGTGCAAAGGCAAGAATACAGCACATAAGACTGACTTTAAAAGTGAGCAGAGTTGGACACTAAGATGCTGGTTAACTATACTGGTGTACAGTAATACAAAGGAAGACTATATGGCCATGAAAATTATAATCTGCATGTTTACAGACATGAAAAGATATTCACAGTATACTGCTCAGTGAGAAAAATTCTAAGATTATAATATAATGTTTAAGTACTTACACACTTTACACAGAGTCCTGTATTTATAGGCATTAAAATATCTGTATGGGTCATTAACAATGTCCCTAGTTTTCCCTTTTTTATCTATTTTTCTAATCTTTTCTATACTAAATATATATTTTTGGGTAATAAAAATGTTTAAAGATATAGAAGTATTCATCCTATTTTTTAAAAATAAAATAGGGTCTTTACATATAGTAGGAAAAGAAAGCAAGTTATTATATCCAATTTAGTTCTTAAAAAAATGTTTCTGAAGAAGGTTAATTTGGATGTGAGGTTTGAAGATGATCATGGTTTTAGAATGGCAGGGAAGGAAGTGGGGGGGTCTTGTTCAAAGGCCTCAAGGTAGACACTGGCAAATGTGTGTGTGTGCATGTGTGTGCAGGTATAGGAGTGCACGTACAGGTGTGCATGTCTGGGGGTGAGGGTGAGAAGCAGTGAACTGCCCCAGAGCAAAGAATCTGAAGGACAGTCTAGGGAATTTGAACCTTATACTCCAGGTAAAGAAAAGCCCGGAGGTTCTTTTTTTTTTTTAAGATTTTATTTATTTATTTGACAGAAAGAGAGAGAGAGCAAGCACACAGGGGAAGCTGCAGGCAGAGGGAGACGGGGGAGAGGGGGGAAAGGGGGGAGAGGGGGGAAGGGGGAGAGGGGGAGAGGGGGGAGAGGGGGGAGAGGGGGGAGAGGGGGGAGAGGGGGGAGAGGGGGGAGAGGGGGGAGAGGGAGAAACCGAAGCTCCAGGGTTCAGGGTAGAGGCATATGGTCAGCACTACTCTAACAGGTGGCTTCTTCCCGGGAGGCCAGAGCTGGAAAGGCCTTGTGCATCATCTGGCTCAAGCCCCTTGTTTTCCAGGTGAGGAGCAGAAAAGTGACTTGGCCAAGGTCACCTAACTCGGGAAAGCCCATGATGGCAGCAAGAGCAGAAGGATGACAATGTGATGATGGGCCACTTCTCCCTGTCGATGGCCCCCAAGCTGGCTCATGCTGCCATCTTCCCAGACTTTTGCCCAGCCTCCCCATAACCTGTTCCCCCCACTGAAGTCAGAGTGATATTTAACAACCCAAATGTAAGCATGCCACTTCCCTGCAAGAACCGTTTGATGGCTGTAGGAGTGGCTCCGTCCTTCGTCCTGAGAGCCTCCAGCTCTCCCTGCTGCAGGCTCCCACCCTTTGGCCCTTCGACCCCGCCACTCCTTTGCAAATAGTCCCCCTCAGTAAACTCCTCAGCCACCTTTCTGAGTTGCCGGCTGCTTCCTGCCAGGACCCTGAAGATACCCATGGCCTGTAAGGCCCCTGTGATGCGGCTCCTGCCTGCCCCTCCCATCTCCACCCCTCCATCCCCCCCATGCACTCACTCCAACAAGCCCCACTCCTCCTTGGGTGAGTTATAGGCTGTAGGTTATGTTAGAAACTCATAGTTCTCAGTAAATCTTTATGGAATTCATCTTAATTCATCATCATGCACATACATCTACATGTACAGAGACACACGTGTGATTATTTGATCTACTTCCTTCTCACTGGACTGTAAAATGAGATCCCCTGTTGATCCAGTTTCCAGAGTCTGAAGGCCAAAGGGTTTAGAGACAAAATGCTCCCAGAGACTCAGCTGCTACCAGCTTCCCTGTCATTCTCTCTCAATGACACGATAAAAAGGGAAAATGAGCAATCGCTACAGATGCTTGGAAACAAACACCACTCCTGGCACCTCTTCAGCCCGGCAGCATGCAGGGGGCTCCCAGATGGAGGAGGGGGAAGCGGATACCAGCTGCCCTGGGAACCGTCAGCACCATCAAGGGGTCACGGCCTGCCCTTGGGAACGAAGCGGACAGCCCACAGGAATGTCCCAAAGATGGAGGAGGCTATTACCGTGGCTCACTCAGACTGCATGGCATGGGGAGGGAAGAGTCTTATTATTAACCTCGGTGTATTAATATTTGAAAACAATCTTCACGATGATAGATAGCAGTCACCCAGAAATGGGGACAGCCTTGGTTCTGCAAAGCATTCTCAGAGGAAGAACAGCTTTTCTGGAGAGGGGAGGGAGGCCAGTGGGAGAAGGTGTTATGTCCTGGGCCGGGGAGACTGCCCCAGAGCACACAGCAAGGGGGCGGTGGTGGTGGTGGGGGGGAACGACGCTGGCCTCTCGTGGATTTGTCTGCATCGGTCACCAGCAGGTTTATCTGAGCAGTGGCGTCTCAGGAAAGGAGGGGAAACTCACAATGGCTGACCTCCCAGAAAAAGCTGCTGAGCTAATTATTTTTTCTTCTGACAGTATACTAAAATGATTGCTGATGATTATACATATTTCTATGAATAGTATATTTTCCCAAAATATAGTCTCTCCACAGAACTCCAACTCATGTTTTGAAATCTGAGAAGAAAACATTTTAAAAACCCCTCATTAATGACACCATCTTTGTTCTCACAGGTAGCTTAAGAGAGACATTCAGACCATTAACACCTGATGCCGTGGTCTCCAGCAGCTGCCTGTGAACTTGTCAACTTAATAGGCTGCCAAGAAGCTGCTGAATCCCTGTGCCTGTGCTCCACCCCCCCTCCACACACACACACTGTGGTGAAATCCTGCTCTCTGAAAGGCATCATTCACCCTCTGGACACAAGGCCCTTCTCAGGCAACTGGGGCACCTCTGGGGTACCTGGGATCAGTGTGATCCTGGTGCAGGTGGGGAAGGAGGCCCAGGGAAAGGCCATGCATTACCTTTGGCTACCAAAGTCAGGAAGGAGCCCATATCACCCTCTCTCTGTGGAGTTTCTAGGGAGCCAACATGGGTGGGCAGGGAGCAGCGGGGTCTGAGGGCCACTGTCCTAAGGCTCTGATGGACTATCTGCTAGGCACAGAACTTAACCTTGGAGCCTGGGCAAAGTGGGTCTGGAAGACGTTCAAGGTTCAAAGTGGCAGCAACTCTGTACTTCAGAGCAAGGGACACAGCCCGCTGTGCACCTGCTGCCCTGCTGTGTTCTCTGAATTGTCCTCAACCAACCTCACCATGCGACCTCACCTCCTATCTAATAAGGAGGCTACAAAGACAGAATGCAGAAAGGAAAAGCATCTCTAGTTTGAAACATCACTTGGACTCCGATTTAAAGGCAAAACCAGGGTGGGCTACATCAATTTGTGCCCTTTGTTTGAAAAGGATGACTGTGTTCAACAGGCCACAGACGAGGACAAAGGGCATGTTTGGCTCTCTCCTTCTCACAGAGCATCGCAAGAGGCCCTGGCCTGCTCTCTGTACTGCAACCTTCCAGACACCTCTGTGCTCCGAGAAGCTGGAAATCCTGCAGTGGGTGGCACGTGGGGTGCCCAGATGCCTACCGAGTGTGTGGGCAAGGAGGGGGGAGGCTGATGCACAAGGTTTCTCTTTTGGGGGGAACCTTTGTGTTGCATTCCTCCTCTCCCACTTGGGCCACATCCACCCTGAGGCAGTGTCCTCACCTGAATCAGTGGGGTACCCAGCCAGATGTGAGGGGACAGGCAGGCAGGCAGAGGCCGCCTCTGGGATGAGGAGAGAGCACAGAGGACGGGCTTTTCTGGCTGGTAAATTCCCTGCAGCCTGCAGTGCCTCATCCCTCATCCCTCATCCAGACAGCCACAAATGTTTACCGAATGGCTCCCAGGACGAAAAGGGGGAAGGACAGGAAATGGGGAGAGAGTAAAAAGGAGGGTGGCTCTAGGAAGACACTGGAAGCCTTTCTACTGAGACGTGAAGGCTGGAACCTCTTGGCGGGGGGCAGAACTTGAGCTTTTCAACTGCTCCCCTTCCCCTAATCTTTCAAAAAAGTAGGAAGGTGCTAGAGGCAGTCATCAAAGCAGAGAACAATACCTGTTCAGGCTCAGAAGCCTCAGGGCTACCCAGCACTTAACCTCATGAGGTGCTGTCAGCTTTAAGACGCTGATGCTGAGAACTAACATCTGCCCAGGGACCTACTGGGCAAATATTCCTGCTGGACCCACCACCCAGTGCACCCCTGGGCACTGCTAAGGTCAAATCCATCCCTGTACATCCCCTTCTGCAGCATTTTCTTGCCCACCTCCCCCTTCATTTCAGTCAGGGTGATCCACAGTGTCAAATCCAGTGATTCATTTGGACAGAGGTCAGGTATTTGTATATCACTGTGGCAGTTTCCACACGGAATAACCAGATGGCTTGTTCATTTCAGTCCAGGGAGGAAGAGCTAGGAACGGTCTGAAAGGCAGAATAGGGAGTATTCCTTTGGAACTGAGAGGAAGTTGACTTAAGAGGCAGAAAAAAATGGAGCCCAGTTAACCAACTGCAAGTCTTCTAACCACAGGTCACTAAGTGGAGAAGGACCAGAGAAGCTGACACATGAGGAAGAACATCTAACAGGCCCCATCATTCTTTGGTTTCTCGGGCCTTCTGGGTCACCTGGCTGATAGCAGAGACGTGCCTGGGCAGCCTTAAAAGAGAAACATCTACAAAGCATGGGGCCTCATCCCTTTGCGTACTGGGTCTCTGGGGACGGAGCCAAGCGCTCCAAGCACAAGCATTAGCAGAATTTTCCCTGCTCCCTGGCTCCTTCTTCCAACCCAGGCCTTCTAAGACAAAGGAGGGTGGGGTTAAGGAGGAGGAAACAGGCCAAGATAACTGGGGCACTGACTGAGCTAATGATTCTGAAGGTCTGAAGTTAAGAGAAAGAACAGAAAGATATTACTAAGATTTCCTGTAAATCCTAACATTCACCTAGTATTTTATTACTAATAAAAAACTTTCATAAACTTTATCTTACTTGACCTTCACAACACCCTTGGGAAAGTACTACCATCCACATTTTATAAAACAGGAAATTGATTCAACCTTCCTGGCAGTAGCATTTGAGGTGGAACCTGGGTCTTGTGACATTTTTCTCCTCACCTCAAGACCTTCAATTTCAGAAAGAATCTCTCCAACTTTGCCACACACACCTACAAAGCAAACGACCGCCATCTTGTAAGAAACACAGGACTGAACGCCTTCCTTGCCAGAATGCTCTTAGGCATGGGGGAGTGGCTGCAATGAGAGGAACCAGAGGCACTTCCGATTCCTCAGCCTCAGTCAGTGGAAACACTGACCCCCGCCTAGGCTGCCAAGGCAGCCCCGAAGATAATACCGCAGAGAAAAAGGTCAAGAAATCTGGTGGAACCTGACAGCCCCTTCCTCTGCTCTGCCTACCCACCAGAACGGGTTCATCTGACCTCTCTACTTTGGACCCTTCCAAAGCTTTGGCTTCTCCCACAGGTCACTCAGCGTGGATTCTCAGGAAAGTCAGTAGACTGCTTAGGGTTGTTTTTCAAAATCCTGAACGGACCCCAAACTCCCAAACTGCCATGGTTACCTGTTGGTCAGATGGGTCTAGATCATTAAGGTCCAGGCATTTAGTTCTATACTCCATGGTCCCCCACCCGGGGGGTGGGGCATACAGATTCTCTGTAGATGAGCAGCAACCTCTTGGTGAGACACAGGCAAGGCGGGTGGAGGCTCCTTCCCCATCAACCTGATCAACTTACCTTCACCGGTTTCCCAACCTGCTCATCAGACCTTGCTGCCATTCACACTGTCCAACAGGATGATGCTGTGTCCCGCCTGCGTGTCACCCTTTACTTCTGAAGGCATTCTCCACACACGAGTCCCTGATTCTCCTTGTGCCTCCTCCTTTGCTCTCTCATTGCCATTTAATTATGTGACTTTCCTATGGTTCTTCTCTAATTCTACTTGTGCTAATTAATTATGAACATTGTTCATTTTCCCTAATAGATCATAAACTCCTTAGAGACAGATACTATGTTGAACTCATCTCTGTGGTTTCTTCTCCATTTTCATGTCTGGTCAGGGGTTTTAGCTTTACACATAGTAGGAGTATAATAAATCACTGTTAAAATGGAATTTACCGTGGTTTCTTAAAAAACAGGGTATCTGTGAAACTTATCAAAGGATCCTTTCACAAAAGACAGTCCCGTTCCTTGTACTGTCCTTTGACAAGACTTATGGAATCCCTCTCCCCCTCTATCACCAGGGTCACTGCAGTCAGGCTCAGTTGGCTCTGAGATCTAAAGACGGTAAAACCAGACTGGCAAAGACAAGGGTTCCCAGTTGGCTTATTTAACGAGGTTAAGATTACATAAGCAAAGCAAGGGATTGGTGCCGTTATCTGTCCTCAAGGAAAACCAAGAAAGGACTTTTTAAGGGTAGGGAATGGGGAGGAGGGGATGAAGGAAGAAGAAAGCGAGTTTCCTACAAAGAACAAGGACACAAAAGCTGATGGCTGAGCCCTGAATGGATTCTCCATCATGACAAGGGAATGAGACACCCCATTCCTTTTACAGAATGGGAAACCCAGATACTCCTAAGATGAAAGGCCATTATGGTCCCAGAGGGGCCGAGGGCCCTGCTCATGACTCAAGGTCAGCTGGAGACTGAGGCATCTGGGAGCACAGTGGAGGGAGAGAAGGTAGAAGAGTACTACCGGGAACTTTGGGTAGGGCCACTGAGTGATGGGGCCCTGGGAGAATCGCTCTAGAAAGTGCTTGTGGGAGAGGCTGGGTCCTTCTTACAAAGTGAAGATGGGGACAACTGATGATGGGGAAACAAATCTGAGTTGGGTTCATGACTGGTGGAGCAGGTGATGGAATCTACCCCCAGCCCTTCTACGCACACAATGCCCCACAGAACTCAAACTTTCCTTATTGGCCAAGGACTTCATGCTGGAGCACAGCTACCCTTGGCCAGGATCCAGGGCGGCAATGGTCCCAGGGGTTGGTAGGAAAAAAAATCCCAAGAATCAGATCTCAGCCAGCAGGGTGGAGGAGAAACCATTTCTGCTGGGAATTTAAGTGCGTGCTCTCTCTCTCTCTCTCTCTCTCTCTCTCTCTCTCTCTCACACACACACACACACACACAGAAATCGATTATAAACCTGCTAAGTAAAAATCTAATTCCAGTTTAAGGATAAGAGGTTTAGTCCAGAAAATCCGGCTTCCTGAGCCACTGTGGGGAGGATGTTATCTGTTCTCAATTTCCTATCAAATCCATCTTTTCTTTTGGGACCACAGCGAGGATGATGATAATTTCTCTATCTCTGCCTAGGGGACTGAGGTGCATCATGAAGCCCCATGCACCTCTACCTGGCTGTCCAGCCCCTCAGACACTCCTTCACCCAGACTTTCTCTTCACTCTTTGGCCACAGGTCATTCAGGACAGAGGCAGAGGGCTGGGCCTCCCTGGCACCGCCTCCCACCTGGGATGAGGTGAGGCATGCTTGAGAGCAGAGGCTCCCTGAGCCTGTGCTCCCTTCCAACAGGGCCAGGTCTCTCTTGGAGCCACACAACCATGTCTCCATCATGTCCCTGCCAGAGCTCTCGCCAGTGCACACATAGGATTGACCACAGGAAGGGAGGGGACTGAAGCTTGGGATTGTGAGACCAGCTCCTCTAACCCCCACAGCCCCAAATGGTACCTGCCAAGGCCTTGATCCGGGACCTCTCAAACAGCCTGGCTGAGCTGTTGTCATTATCCAGCTCATCGTCCGGGGCAGCCCAGCGGGCATTGATCCGGCTGTACGGTGGCTGGTTGCCCACGTTTTCAAACTCCGTGGCCGATGTCATGTCAGCAGGCTCTCAGCAGTTTCGCCTGCCTCAATCTTCATGGAAGGGTCCCTAGGGGGGACAGCAACACAGTCAGAGGGTTAACCCCCTCCCTTGGACTTTTTTCAGGGGAAACTTATTCAGAGCATCCAACAAGGGGAGGTCCTTACAGGAGCGGCACATCATGCCAGCTGCCGGGCCATGCTTCCCCACCCCCCCCCCCCCCCCGGGGTCTCTGGGTTAGAAAATATTGCAGCGGCAGCCGCGGCAACAGCAGCCCCAGGAACGGCGACAGTGGCGGCAAGGATGGAGAGCTGCATGCAGAAGGGGTCAGGACGGCCAGCAGGTGGAGACGTCAGTCGCAGCAAGCCCGCTTCCTCCAAACCTGCGGCCACCACAGCTGCGGGGAGCTCGGGAGGGATCAGGGAGAGGGGGCGGCTCTTCTGGGAGCCAGGGGGCTGGGCAGGGTGGGCGACGGCGTGGGGGCTGGGGGGGGGGGCGTGGGCAGAAAAGCAGCTCCGCCCTTTGGACTGGGGCCAGGACCAAACCTGGACGGAAGGTGGGGGCAGGAAGGAGGTGAGAAGCTGGAAGTTGGCGGAGTCCCACTCAGATGTGAATCAGTGGGGAGAGAGACGAACGTGAGACGCCACGGATGCCACCAGCCCTGGCAGCTGCGCTGGGGAAAGTGGGCTCCTCAAGGGCGCTGCCCAAGATCCCTCCCAGGGCTTTCCCAGCAGCACATATTTACAAAGCTGAGCTCTTGGTTTTGTCTTCTCTGAAAGGCAGTCAGGTACGTCGACAAGGTCTTCTGTTGAATCCCAAATCAGCCCAAGGAGCCCAGATGACCTGCTGTCCCGTCAGGCTCATCAGTGTGATGTGGGGGTGGTGGTGAGGGGACCTATGTGTGTTCATCTGTGCAATGCACGTGAGCACTGTGTTCTCACTTGCCTGGCATTTATATTTGCTCATTCATTCGTGATAACTTCAAATATGTACTGAAGCCCAACCAGAGGGCAGGCACTGTGCTAGGCAGTTAGGAGTAAGACAGGAAGGACCCTGTCCTCATGGAGTTTACCCTCCGGCAGCAAGACACCCCATTAAATAAGCAGCTCCAGTAAGGCATGGTGTGTGCCACTGCTGGGAAAGAACGAGGAATGGTGGCGGACTCATGGCCAGGCCGGGATGTCAGGGGGGGAAGGGTAAGCTGGTTCCTAAAGGGAGCCTGGAGGCATTCTGTGAGGGGATAAAGAGCAGGTAGAGAGTTCTGAAGGTGAGAAAGAACATGGCAAAATTTCAGAACGTGACAATGTTACTAGAGGGTGAGAGCAAGGTCAGGGAGAAAAGGGGTACAGGAGCGGTACAGATGTGGGGCTAGGTCTTGAATGTCTTGGGCCTTTGGAAAATGGAAAATGACTAGCTTTCCTTCAGCCTTAATTTCCTCACCAGTACCTCCCTTTCAGGCATCTCCCCAGGAAGCTAAAGAGATTCAGGAGATCAAGTCTATAAGACTCAACAGGGAGCCCAGAGCCTTGGATCCAAGAGAACAAAGGGGGTAGAGGTGGGGAGGCCATGAGGCAGAAAAATGACAAGTGTGGACAACCAGTGAGCTGTGAGGTAAACCACTCCCTCCATGAATGTGTGCACACACACACGTGCACTGACATTCCACAGACACATACATCTAACACACATACGCACACACCCAAACAGGCATAAGGTTGAAGAAATGATACAAGCTCACCAATCCAAGTGTAAATGCAGTGCTGTCGCCCTTATTTTTCAGACACAGAATCACTTCAGACTCCTCTTTCCCCAGGCTGATTAATCAATCCCACCACATCCCTTTGAGGTGAGACAGGAGCCAGAATTATCCATCTTAATTGCACAAGGAAGAAAACCAAAGGCCTCACATTGGATGAGGCCTCCCCAAGGTCATCTAGGGAATTCTTGCTACAGCTAGGGCTAAAGGCCAAGCTGTAGCCCGTTTATCCCCCTCTACTAGGCAGATTTTAGGGAAGCAGATTAGATTTAGGAGAGGAACACGGCACATGAGGACAGAGGGCATTCCGCAGCTTCCAGGACCTGGCAAAGGTGTTTGCTTCTCAGCGAAGGGGAGGCGTAGGGTGGGGAAGCCAGTCATCACCCCACAATGCCAGGCCTGTGCCCAAGAACACCCTCATCCCTTAGACAGCCTGTCGTCTTCCACAAATGGACACATGACTTCCAGGGCTGAGATTTCGCATTCAACTGGTTGGGCAAAGAGCGGGGAAGGACACCCTCCTCCCCATGCTCCCCCCAGCTTCCCTGAAGGGGAGCTACTGCTGGCTCCCAGCTCTGGGCAGGAGACAGGCTGACAGCCTGACCACCTCCTGCTGGGCCTCAAGCCTGTCCAGTAGCCCCCCCACCCCGAGAAGGGCCGGGCTGCCAGACACAGGAAGTGAAGTAAGATCATATCCTGCTTGCAGGAGGTAACTGGACCCTGGCTCTCCTTCTTGTCCTGGGCTATTTTTAAGAGCGACTGAGAGAGGCCCAGGCCACGGGCCGGTGGGAGGGTGGGGGTGAGATTACCTTTGCCAGGGCTCCGTAAATAAGTCTGCCCCAGAAAGATGAGCCTGAGCAGGCACAGCAGCAGGCCAGCATTCAAGACAAGATTGATGGCGCCGGGTGCAGAAGAGCAGCTACTAGACAGCAATTCATCCTGCTTAAAAACACCATGCCTGGGGCGCCTGGGTGGCTCAGTCGTTAAGCGTCTGTCTTTGGCTCAGGTCATGATCCCAGGGTCCTGGGATCGAGCCCTGCATCAGGCTCCCTGCTCTCTGGGAAGCCTGCTTCTCCCTCTCCCACTCCCCCTGCTTGTGTTCCCTCTCTCGCTCTCTCTCTCTCTGTCAAATAAATAAATACAATCTTTAAAAACAAAAAACAAAAACGCCATGCCCCCTGCTGCTGTGGCTTAGAGAGGGCAGCGGTAGGGCAGTGGCTTGGCTGGGAAGTGATAAAACACATGTATATGTCTAAATACCAAAGTCTAAGGTTTTGGGGGGTTTTGTTTTGTTTTTAGGATGTCAGGTCCCTGAAGACAACCACCAAAGAAAGAAGATTCAGAAACTAAAGGAAAGCCCTCTTTCTCCTGCCCCCAGTGGCCTGCCAAGACTGCATTCCGTCAGAGCCAAGGGAGGGGGTGCTGGTGGTGTGTTCAGTGGGTCAGCAAGAGGGGGGAATCGGAGAATCAGGCGTGAGAGACAGAGGAAAAGAAAAATCTGAAAACAGGAAAGCTACGGATGGTTATTCCAGGGAAACAAAACAAGAGCAAAAATAAAACCCCAGATGATGCCTACAACCAAATTTGACCCAGAGCTTTCCCAGGGTCACCCATGTCAATTTTCATTACTGTCATAATATCCCTTTGAAGGCTGGCAACAAAGAAACCAACATGACTGAAAAGAGCAGCGTATGGTGGGGGTTCGTGGGGGAGACACCTAACCAAATGGGGAGTCATGGAAATGATACTTAAGTTGATATCTGAGGCGAACCTGGAACTCAGGTAATCGGTCACATTTGAAGGATATAAGTCATCTATGCACCTAGAGTGGCCTTCCATTAAGTATGGAAGGCAGCAAGTACATGGCTAACATTTGACCTTAACCTGCATCTCACTCCCCTGCCAGCAAACCCAGGAGAAAGGGCATAAGAAGTAGTTCCTTGTCCTTTCACCGCCCCCAATGAACCCTCAAGCTCCTAAGAAGTCCTTCTCCCAACCCATGAGACCCTTGTCAAAGTGTAGGTGGCTCCTCTCCGGCCTGTGTGACTCTGTGCCCAGGAAAGGCCACCTTCTCTGTCCACCTACCTGCCTATCGCAACGGGATAGGCCTGTCTCCAAATGCACAGGCCCGAGGCTTACCCTCACCTGCTGAGCTTCGGCCACCCCCTAGTGCCAGGTTACATTTTGATCAGGATGGGTTCCTAGAAGACTGGCCCACAGCTCAGGACAGAAAAGCTCATCTGATCGTACAGGGCATTCACTCATAGAAGGAGCGCCTGCTTGGTAAATGGATTTCACAGTTTCACGGCCGAAACCCTTAGCTCCACCCTTCACAGTGTGCCCAGGACCTCATCCGTTTTTTTTTTTTTTTTTAAGATTTTATTTATTTATTTGAGAGAGAGAGAATGAGAGATAGAGAGCACGAGAGGGAAGAGGGTCAGAGGGAGAAGCAGACTCCCTGCCGAGCAGGGAGCCCGATGCAGGACTCAATCCCGGGACTCCAGGATCATGACCTGAGCCGAAGGCAGTCGCTTAACCAAACCACCCAGGCACCCGACCTCATCCGCTTCTGAGATCAGGTGTGAGGTCTCAGAATCTCAACCTCATGCACTATGCCCTCCTAATCCCTGGGGGGGCGGCGGCGGCTTCTCTCCCACCTGCAGGAGCCCAGCTAGCACTCGCTTCAGCCCTCCTGTGGGCACCGAGGAGCAGAGGAGGGATGCGAGGGATGCGCTGCTCTTTTCTTCCCCACCCCGTCTCCTCTTCCCGGGTGGCATAGCACCAGAGAAGCAACAGAGCCCGAAGCTCTACTTCAGGAGGGGGAGATGGGGAAGGAGATACAGGGCGACGCTGCTCTTCCTTCGCAGGGTCACAGGTCACAGGCTGCTGCAAAGGCTTCGATGCGTAATTCCTTCAGCAGAGAATTTAGACCCCTCCTACCTTTAGTTTTCTCTCTAGCTGTAAGGTTGGACTCTTCCTCTGCTTTCTATTTTGTCCTGCCCCTTTATGCTACCCTAAACCTGTTTTTAACATATTTTGGTACTATGGTAACCCAGGTCAGGAGATTAAATCCTGAAGTTTCCCTGGTAACTTTTCTGCCAGTGCATTTACTAAAACAGAACATCCTCCTACTCCCTCGGGTGGTAATCTCACTGCATATTCACAGATACCTTACAGAACAAATATATACTAAAATAGCAGGAGAACCAATGAGACGCCCAGCACAGAGTACACTAACTCTATCTCAAACCCTAACCTCCTGCCCACCCCCAAGCTCTAGTCTGGCACCTCCATCTGTCTACCAGATATCGCCACCTAGAAATTACAGCTCCGTCTCAATATGGCTAAACCTGAGCACATGGCTCCCAGGACAGAAGAGGGGAGTTTTAGGACCAGGAGCTGACACTGAGGCCCAGTGAGGTAAGCATGCCATCTGTGGGTGACTGTTCCAGCAGATGGACATCAGCAGCAGCACCTGGATCAAGCTGCTTCCCCTCCCCAGAGCACACTCTCCTTTTGCACACTCTGCAGTTCCCATCCTGAATGGCCCTGGCTGCCAGGCCCACAAGCAGCAGAGGATAGTTAGGTGTTCTTCAAGTGTCAAGATGCCTATCCGTGGTTGCCACCATCAAGGATCCCCATGCATTTGCAATACCCTGGCCATTCTAACCCACTGCTTCCCCAGAGCCTTCTGCTCCAGTTTCTTTCACCAGGCAGGAACCTGAGGTCCACATGTCCCAACTTGTCCACTCTCATCATGGAAAAATCTCCTAAGAACTGGCTCCAGTTAAGCTGCAGCTGTGGAATGGGAGTGGGGGCATGGTGGGATCATGACCCTAGTAGTTCTTCTAGGGATTTGGTTGGGGAACAGGTGCAGCTCAGCGTTGATATAGAGAGGGATTGCCACCTCAGTCCTCTATCTTAATAGCATCTATCAGCACCTCACGTCCTACACAGATGCAAATGTCCACTGGGAATGATTAAAGGAGACAGGAGAGATGATACTCTTAATATACATCATTTTCAACAACTATCCTCTATTGGGATTCTTGGGCTCAATATCTACATTTACAGAAAGCTATTACAACCCAGTCCTACCTCTTATCTTTCCCAATTCACTTCCTTTCAGGATAGCTACTGGCCTCCCCGCCCAGAATAAGTAATATTCTCTGGTAGTTGAATTAAAAGTTGAATGCCCAAGGGCGCCTGGGTGGCTCAGTTGGTTAAGCGACTGCCTTCGGCTCAGGTCATGATCCTGGAGTCCCGGGATTGAGTCCCGCATCAGGCTCCCTGCTCAGCAGGGAGTCTGCTTCTCCCTCTGACCCTCTTCCTTCTCGTGCTTTCTATCTCTCATTCTCTCTCTCTCTCAAATAAATAAAATCTTAAAAAAAAAAAGTTGAATGCCCAATTTCTCTTCTTCCATGAAGACTTTTCTAGAATACCCACAGTGACTTCTCTCTTCTCTGATGAAAATTGTTAGGGAGGTAGTAAGGTCTCAGTGTTGGGAGGTGGTTAAGAATAAGTTGAAATAATTGATTTGAAATAACTGTTAAGATATTTCTAATGAAATAATTGATTCAGAAAAATATCATCAAAAAATAAAATAATTAGATAGGTAACTGGAGAACTACACAACAGAATCAAGTTCCCAACGCTTGAATTCACTGACGAATCTTAGTATCACTAACAATAGATACTGGGTGTCTCCTGATATGATGCAGTATGAAGGATATCACAACCAATGACATTCTTGCCAAAAAGGTTGAACCTCAATCTGATCAATCTTTAGAGTTAAGTTCCCCTTATAGGAATTATAGGAGACCAAAAGACAAGTTAAATGACAATATGAGGAAGCAAGAGACAGACCCACAAGTTGGGACATTCTGCAGACAACGGACTCCATTTCTTCAACAAGTCAATGGCATTAAAACAAACAAAAAGGAGGCAAAGACTAGGGACTGATGTAGATCAAAAGAGACTTGGGAGATGTAATAAGTAATGTAATGTGTACCTTGTTCGGATCTTGAATCAAACAACTATTAAAACACATTTTTGAGACAACCAGGGATAACCGAATTATAGACTCAATACTGGATAACCAGAAATTATAGTCCATTATGTTAGGTGTGATAATGGCATTGCGGTTATCTAAGAAAATAAACCTTTTTTAGAGGTGATGAATGTAGTTGTGGGGGAGGGGGTGGTGGACAGGACAGGTCATCTGGGATTTGCTTAAATATGCTACAACAAAGTGGGAAGCAGATGAAGTAGAAAACCCCTAACTGCTGACTTGGGATGATCTACACATGTGGGGGTTCATGATACTATTCTCTCCACTTTGGGTATATGTTTGAAAATCTGTACAATAAAAATGTTCACTTACCATTAAAGTTAAATTTTATCAATTTTATTATAAAAAGTCATATGCCCTAGGTACAACTGGAACTTAGAATAAAAGTCAACCCCTTATCATGGCCTTGATGCCCAGCATGGTTTGGCTTCTGCCTCCCTCTCCAAGCACATCTCCCCATACTCACTACCTGCAACCTGCAAGCCTTTCAGTTCTTCCAACTTGCCATTTCTTCCCCAGTTCAGGCTCTTGTGCATGCTGTGCCCTTGGCCTGGGACACTTTCTGGAGTATCTCTGCATGTCTGGTCCTTTAGGTCTCCTCTTATTTTTTAAAAATCTTAATTAATTAATTAATTAAACAGAGAGCGAGAGAGAGCACAAACAGGCAGAGTGGCAGGCAAAGGGAGAGGAAGAAGCAGACTCCCCACTGAGCAGAGAGCCCAACGTGGGGCTTGATCCCAGGACGCTGGGATCATGACCTGAGTTGAAGGCAGACGCTTAACCAACTGAGCCACCCAGGTGCCCCCGGGTCTCCTCTTAGATATCATCCCCTTGTAGAAGTCCTCCAAGGCACCCTATCTCAGGTAAATCCTTTATCAGCTTCGATCTGGGCACCCTGCCTGACCCCTTCCTAGCACTCATCATAATAATAATTACTCTTACATCTGTCAGTTTTTGTTTTTGCTTCTCTCTGTCTAGACTATAGGTTCCTCACAGGCAGCAGCTGTGTCAGTCTTATTCATTATTATATTCCAGGGTCTAGCATTGTCCTTGGGACAAATGGACACACAATATTCTCTTCCTCTTAGGGACCTAAGCTCAAACTCTAGAGCCTCTTTAAACCCTTCTGTCCCACCATATTCCTTGATCTACTCATTGTTATCACGCTTAGGTGCATTGGGCATTTATTCAATATTTATTCATCATCAAAGCCAGTCATTCTGCCCTCTAAAGTGTCTTCCTTTCATCATTCCTTTATGTTCTAAAGCTTCCACTTCACTTCAGGCCCTTATGACTTCTCACCTGGACTTGTGTAGTGGTCCATCTCTGTCCAGACTTAGCCCTTTCAATCCATCCTGCATGGATGACATGCCTTCTACTCTGTAACAAGTCTATCACACACAGTTTACCAAAGCCCCACACTGTCCAGTGCTGAGCTCATACTTCCTTTTATGCTAACTCTATTCCAACCAAGAGGGTACCCATGTCCCCCAACCCCCACCGCTGTGTTAGGTGCCTCTACAACTTTATTTGTGCCACATTCCATATGCTGAAATTTAGGCATCTTTCTTCTCTCCTGGCAATTTGAAACAATTTCCAAACACTTAGAATCACAATATACAACATTTTCCTAGAATCTGAGTGAGGTCACCTTTCCCCTCCTTTCCCACCCCATGGACCTCCCCCGCCTCTACATCCAAGTGTAGAGGACAATGGAGATGGGCTCAGGGAAAGCTGACGGTGATCTGTGCACAGACTCTCCCTGGTCAGTCCCACATCCTCCCAAGTCTCATGGGTATTTTCAGGTGAGGCCAGATCCTCACTGTCTTGCCTTCTGTTCATCCTGCCAACCTTGGGAGGAAGATGAGTCTTTAGCTTTTTCTCCCTTCCATTTTCATTTTAACATGCTCAAATCTTTCCCATCTTAAATAAAACTCCTCCTTGCCATACTTTCTCTCCCCTCTCTCAGAGCTAAACTTCTTGACAAATATTCCAAGAATATGAACAGGTGACTGACAAAGAGGAAATACAAAAGAATAAACGTCTATGAAGAGATACTCAAGGTTACTAGGTAGCCAAGAAATGCAGATTAAAGCAAGAAGGAGATCCTATAGGCAAACATTATCAAGCTGGATAATGTGAGGTGTAGGTGGTGATGTGCAGAGCAGAAAACTTAGGCACTGCTGGTGGGAGAGTGGATTGGCCTAGTCATTCCGGAGGGCAGACTGACAGTTCTCATGCAGGTTACATATCTGTAACTCTGTTCCTGGGCCTAGAGACCAAAGAAACTCTCATGCAGGTCTGAAAGGGGACATAGGCAAGGATGCTCATTGCAATATTGATTATGGGGGGAGGGTGAGCAGGTGGAGATAACTTGTGTGTCTGTCACTGGGGGATGAATGATAAAATGTGGTGAATATATACATGGAGGACACATGGCAGCACTGGAGGATCTTAAAAACACAGTGCTGGATAAAATAAATAAGAAAAAAAATGAGATCTATAACACACCACTGACATTGTATGTATTTTTTTATTATGTATGGCATGTATTTTTTAAATACATGTATATAAAACAATATATATAAGAGCACATTATAAATAAGAGAAAAACTCTTAAACACATGAAAATGGCCACTTCTAGGTTGGAATGAGGAGAATGGAGAAGGAAAATGAAAATAAAAGAAAACCAACACCAAAAAAAACAAACAATCTGGTTAAAAAAATGGGCAGAGGACCCAAGTAGACATTTTTCCAAAGAAAACATATAGATGGCCAACAGACACATGAAATGATGCTCAACATCACTCATCATTAGGGAAATGCAAATCAAACCCATAATGAGATACCACCTCACACCTGTTAGAATGCTGAAATCAAGAAGACAAGAAACAAGTGTTGGGGAGGATGTGGAGAAAAAGGAAACTTGTGCACTGCTGGTAGGAATGTAAATTGGTACAGCCACTGTAGAAAACAGTATGGAGGTTCCTCAAAAAATTATAAACAGAAATATCATATGATCTAACAATTCCACTATTGGGTATTTACCTGGGGGAAAACAAAAACACTAACTCAAAAAGATATATGCAACCCTATGTTTACTGCAGCATTATTTACAATAGCCAAGACATGGAAGCAACCTAAGTGTCCATCAATAGGCAAATGGATAAGGAAATGTCTCTCTCTCTCTCTCTCTCTTTCTCTCTCTCACACACACACACACACACACACACACGAATATTACACAGCCATAAAAAGGATGAGATCGTGTCATTTGTGACAACACGGATGGACCCAGAGGGTATTATGCTGAGATAAGTCAGATTGAGAAAGACAAATACCATATGATTGAATTCATAAATGGAATCTAAAAAAATAAACAAACAAAAAGCAGACCCAGAACTATAAATACAGAGAACAAACTAATGGTTGCCAAAGGGGAGAGAGGTGGGGGCTTGAGCAGGATGGGTGAAGTGGAGGGGAGGTAGGCCTTCAGTTATGGAATGAGTAGGTCACAGGAATGAAGAGCAGAGCGTGGGGAGTGCAGTCAGTGATATTGTGACAGCGATGTAATGAGCCAGATGGTGGCTATACTTGTGGTGAACATAGCATAATGTATAAACTTGTCAAATCACTGAGCGGTACACCCAAAGCTAATATAACATTGTGTGTCAACCATACTTAAATTAAAAAAGACTCATTAAAAAATAAAAGAAAAGAAAGAAAAGAAAAGGAAATCAATCAACCATCAACCAACCAGGAGAGGAACCTTGCCTAGAAACTGAGATGTATGATGACCTCTTCTCCTAGGGTAAAAATAGATGTAAATATTTACATTCAAGAGAGCTTCCTCATCCCATACCAAACTCACTCTTCAATTCATTGAAATCTGGTTTCCCCAATCACTTCATGAAACTATTCTCTCCAAAGGTCACTGAAACCTCCCTTCCTTGTTGATTAAAATCATAGATGCTTTCCAGGTCTTATCTTGACTTCTCAGCAGCATTAAGCTCTGTGGGCCATTCAAAAATTTCCTGAAATCTCATCCTTTGTCTTCCAGGACATGCTCCTTGTTCTCTCTTAACTTTCTGGTCCTTTCTCCTTGGCCTACTCTGTGGGCTATTCTTCCTTTACCTGTCCCTTGAATGGTGATGTTCCCCAGAGTTCTACCTTGGGCCCTCTTCCCCTTCTTCCTCTGTCTACACACTCTTCTAGGCTATCCCCTTCACACTCATGACCTGAATTTCCATCTCAAGCTAGTGGCTTCTGAATCTATCTCCTCAACTCCCATCCATCACATCCAACTGCCTTCAGAACATCCACCTGGAAGACCTACAGGTCTCTCACACTCAACATGATCCTTAATTGACTCTATGACCATCCCTGTTCCAGTCTCTCCTGTCATGTTTCTTGTCCATCAATATCCCAATGGTCCAAACTAAAAGCTGGGGTCATGCTCTACCCCTCTCTTTCTTTTCCAGTATCTCACCAACTCAGTCCCCTCAATATCTCCCAAATCTCTATTCTCTGTCTACTTTCCTTTCTGGCCACCATCATCTCAAGTCTAATGGTTTCCTGCTGATTTCTTTGGATCTATACTTGCCATTTTGTCTTTTATATCAACCCATCCTCTATACTGTAGCCAGAAAGATCATTTTAGAATACAAATATGATGGTGTTACTTCTATACTTTAACAGCTCTTCTCTAGCACAGAAGAAAGGTTAAAACCCATAATAAATTGTAGTCAAAGACCTCCACGATCTATCACTTAACTGCACACCATTTCCATCCAAACCTTCCTCCCAACTTCCCCAGTCTCATATCCCCACCATAATGAACTTTAATCAGATCCCTGGCTCTCTCTGGTCATGCTCTTTGCACATGCTAAGCCCAGAAAACCCTCCCTCTTTTTGGGAATAATTTCTTTTTTTAAAGAAAGATTTTATTTATTTATTTTAGAGAGAGAGAGAGAGCATGAGCAGGAGGGGCAGAGGGAGAGAGAGAGATAATCTCAAGCAGACTCTGAGCTGAGTGCAGAGCCCGACATGGGGTTTGATCCCAGGACCCTGAGATCATGACCAGAGCTGAAACCAAGAGTCAGACACTTAACCAACTGCGCCACCCAGGCATCCCTTAAAACAATTCCTGGTCCTTCAGAACTATCTCAGCCATCATTTCCTTCAAGAAACTTCTCTACTGGGTGCCTGGGTGGTTCAGTTGGTTGAGCATCCAACTCTTGATCTCAGCTCAGGTCTTTATCTCAGGGTCATGAATTTGAGCCCTGCATTGGGTGTGGAGCCCACTTAATAAAACAAACAAACAACAAAAAAGAGACTTCCCCATTTCTACCACCATCCCCTGCAGCTGTGGGAGGCAGGGGTGATTCTTCTAGGTTCCCATCACACTCAATGCTCATGTTCATCAAAGCGCTTAACTACATTGTAGGATAATAATCTATTTCTCTTCTTTCCTAATAGACTCTACTCTACTTGAAACCAGGGACATCCTTATTCATTCTTTTTGTCTCAATTAGCCTAGCATACTGCCAGGTATGTGAAATTTGAGGCTACAAAATGTTGAACAAATAGATGAACACTAAGAAATGCAGAGCATTACTCTTTAAGAGCATAAGAGTGGCTCCTGCTAAGGACACACCATTTGAAGGCTAATTTGGAGGTGAAGGTGGCGAGGGGGCTGGAAACATGGCATGAAGCAGCAGTGCCATGGATTCAAGCTGGGCATCAATGCCCTGATGTTTGTCACTGTTGCCCCTGCTGCCCCACCCACACATTTCTGCCATCTTCTCCTTTCTGGCTGGACTGTGGTGGCGCAAGGGATGGGCAATGGCAACAGGGCCCAAGCTCCTACAAATCTTGACACCCTTTAGAGTAGCTCTGACTCAACCATGCCTCAATTTCCTCACCCAAAACAATGATGAAAGCAGCAGCTTCTCACCCAGAACTCCTCTAGACAGGGAACCATACCCCACTTAGTTGAGAAGTCTTTTATTTATTCTTTCTTGCATCACAGAAATGTCAAAGAATGGTTTCTATCCATACATCTCTGCCATGCAAATGAAAAGAGCTATTTTAGAAGTTGAACCTATAAATAATATATAAGTTATGGGTGCCAATTTAATTATTCATTCATGTTGGAGCTTTTAAAATAATTAAATAAAAATTAACCTTTTAAAACTTGCTCAGGCCCACAAAGACTCCTCAGGGAATAGATGTTGGCCAGAGGATTTTCCCATCCTTGGCCAGGACACAAGCCTGATACAGTGGGAATGTCCTCTGGGACATACGGGAAGTTGCCTGCAAGGGGCAGCTCCAGTCTTGCAGCAAAAACAAGTGCAGCTGCTTCAGGCCTGGCAGTTCCCACCGTGCATAATCTCCCAGGCCTGCAGAAAGAATACCTCTCAGCCACTAGAGTCTATTAAGCCCCTTCCCTGGGTTCTGCTGATAGGTAAGCACCAGCCGCTAGATCATGCAGTCACTCTGCTGCCCACAGTCTTCAGGAAAAATGCTTGGCTCTTGAAAGGACTGTGTAGCAAAGCCCAGGGCTAGGAAGGGAACCTGGAATTTATTAAGATCTTTATGCATATTTCTCCATTTAATACATATCCACACTCACAACTGTTAAATATTATAATTATTGTTATTATTATTGTTCCTGTTCTATCAAAACAGTTGAAATCCTAACTCCTGTAGTAATGTATTCTTCTATAAGTCACTTAACTACTCTGTACCTATTTCTCCATCTGTAAAAAGGGGGAAACACCCTGTGCATTTGTGGTGGAGACTGCTTGGGTCTACCAATGTCTGATTTCTATTCTTTCTCCAGACAGCTTGGAGGCATCTTCCTGTCACCTTGGTGGCTGGGTGTGGTTGTGTGATTAAATGAGCACATTAAATGGTCTAAATAAATGGAGAGATATACTATGCTCATGGATTGAAAGATTCAAAATTATTAAGATGTCAATTTTCCTCAAATGGATCTAGAAATCAATGCAATACCAGTCAAAATCCCCATGGAATTCTGTTTTTTGTTTTTTTTTTTTTTTTGTAGAAAAGGACTTCAAGGCCTTAGCCATAAAACTTCTCCCATAATTGTCTTATTCTTCCCTAAACTCCTAGAACCTAGACTACTGGGCCATGATGGAAGGAGTCTGACAGCCTGGATAACTATGGGGAAGCAAAACTTACTTCTGCCTCACTTTATCCCATTTACTCATATATGATGTGAGAAATAAAATTTTATTTTATACTTCTTTATTTGAGGAGTTAGGATACCCTAATTAGTATACCAATCACTTACCACACAAAGCTCTTATACAGATTAAATGAATTTATATGAAAATTATGTAAAAACTCTATAGTACGAAATAGCCCCAAGGTATTATTATTTACAAATAATATACAGTTTCTCCTTGTATCAGATCTGTGGGTCTGCTCAATGTGCATGTTCTCATAGCAAAAAGGAAAGTGTATAGTAGGTGGAGTCTATGTCATTACCCTATAGCCCCTTCTGCAACTCTCTTTCCCTTGTCACCCCTGTCTTAAGCATCCACGCTCTCCCAATCTCCCTTGATGCCAGGTGCTCCCATTGAATTGAATGATCCAAATGGAACTCCTTCTTCAGACCTACTTCTATCTCTACTTCAAAACAAAATAGACTTTGACAACTGAATTCCCTATCATTGTAAACTCAAAGGGAAGGATGCCATTTTCACCTTGGAGGTCCTTGCACTTGGTAGGTACTCATTTGGTACATGTTACTTGGGTGAAACAGATATATCTAGCCTCCCAAGGTGCCAGACTATCCCTCCCAGGGAACACATCTTAGTATGGGCCTTATGGAAATATAATATCTTACCCAAAGGAGGGGTATGAAAGAGACAGTTTAGGAACCAAACCAGGCCAATGGGTAAAATGAGTAGCACATCTAAACCATGCAAGAGAATCAACTGTGTATTGTATCTTTGGGACAGACTGCTCTTCCTACAGAGTTCCTGAAAAGTATAGACTTAATTCAATATAAAACTTGTGCTAGGAGGCAGATCCTGGGCAGAGAGAAGGAGCTGTCCAAGGTTAAAGATTGTGGAGAAAGGGTCAGAATGAAGCCCGTATTTCCTGCCTTCTAGTGTTATACTCAGACCTCTTAGCCTCACTGCTGTCCAGGCCATAACCAAGGGCTTTGATGAATTTCTAATCCTATTCTAGCATCTTGTATTTGACTACAGCATCAAGGCAAGCATTCACAAGTAAGTAGAGATTGTTTATTCATTAATTCCACAAACTTTTATTGAACAAAGCTCTTTACAAAGCTATGAAATACTTAGGTACAAATAGAACAAAATATGTGCAAAATCTTAGGCTGAAAATACAAAATACTAATGAAAGAAATTAAAGATCTAAATAAATGGAGAGATATACCATGCTCATGGATTGAAAGATTTAAAATTATTAAGATGTCAATTTTCCTCAAATGGATCTAGAAATCAATGCAATCTACCAGTCAAAATCCCCATGGAATTCTGGTTTTGTTTTTTTTTTTTGGTAGAAATTAACAAGCTGATTCTAAAATTTCTATGGCAAGGTAAAGAAAATAGAACAGCAAAGTCATTTTGAAAAAAATAACAAAATTTAAGGACTTACATTACCTGACTTTAAGATTTACCACAAAGCTACAGTCATCAAGACAGCATCGTATGGCAAAAGGATAGATATATAGGTCAATGGAATAATGTCCAGAAGTAGACTGACATATATATGGGCAAATGATTTTCAACAAAGGTGCAAAAACCATTTAATGAAGAAGGATAGTCTTTTCAACAAACGGTGCGAAACAACTGGACATCATATGAAAAAGAGAACGAACCTTGACCCCTACCTCATACCACAAACAGAAATTAACTCATAATGGATCATAGACCTACATGTAGGTCTGAAACTTCCAGAAAAAAAATAACAGGAGAAAATCTTTGTTATGTTGGTTTAATATTTTAGATATAATACCAAAAGTATAAAAAAATCAGGTATCCTAAAAGAAAAAAAAATGATAAATTTGGCCACAAGTAAAAATGTCTGCTCTTCAAAAGACAGTGTTAAGAGAATGAAAATATAAGCTTCAGACTGGGAGAAATTATTTGCAAAACACATGTCTGATAAAGAACTTGTGTCTAGAATATAAAAAGAACTCTTGATAAAAAAATACTTTAAAAAAAACAAGACCTCAATTAAAAATGAGCAAAAGATTTATATAGATGTTTCATTAAAAAAAAAGATATGGAAGGCAAAAAAGCACATGAAAAGATGCTCAATTTCATTTGTCATTAGGGAAATGCAAATTAAAACCACTATAAGAAACTACTATATACCTATGAGAATTTTCTCAGTGCTATTAAAATACCATTGACTATATTCCCTATGCTGTACCTTTCATCTCCATGACCTAGTCATTCAATAACTGGAAGCCTGTACCTGACACTCCCCTTCACCCATTTTGCTAATCTTCCTACCCTCCTTCCCTCTGGCAACCATCAGTTTGTTCTCCATATTTATGCCTCTATTTCTGCTTTGTTTATTTATTCTGTTTTTTAGAGTCCACATATAAGTGAAATCATGTGGTATTTGTCTTTCTCTGTCTCATTTATTTCACTTAGCATAATATCCTCTAGGTCCATCCATGTTGCTGCAAATGGTAAGATCTCATTCTTTATGGCTGAGTAATATTCCACTGGATATATGTACCACATCTCATCTTTATCCATTCATCTATCAATGGGCACTTGGGTTGCTTCCATATCTTGGGTACTGTAAATAATGCTGTAACAAACTTAGGGGTGCCTATGTCCTTTCAAATTTGTTTCCATTTTCTTTGACTAAATTCCCATGGTGGAATTACTGGGTCACATTGTATTTCTCTTTTTAATTTTTTTTCATCATGGGGCTTGAACTCACATGACCCTGAGATCAAGACCTGAGCCAAGATCAAGAGTCTGACGCTTCACTGAGCCACCCAGGCGCCCCCATCTTTTTAATTTTTTGAAAGAACCTCCATACTGTCTTCCACAGTGGCTGCGCCAGTAGACCTTTTTTTTTTTTTTTAAACTGACAATAACAAGTGCTGGTTGGAATGCAGAACAACTAATCTCTGAAACATCACTGGTGGGACTACAAAATAGTACAGACACTTTGAAAAAGAGTTTGGCAGTTTCTTATAAAATTAAACACATATTTACCATAAGACCCAGTGATCCTACTCATAGGTTCACACAAAAGCTTCTTTATTCATAATGTCCAAAAACTAGAAACAACCTAAAAGTTCCTTAGCTGGTGAACAGATAAACTACGGTACACAATAGAATGTATTCAGTGATAAAAAAGAAAGAATTGATATAAATATAACATGAATGAATCACAAATGCATTATGCCATGTGAAAGAAGCTGGTCTCAAAAGGCTACATACTGCATGGTTCAATTTATGTGACACTCTGGAAAAGGCAAAACTATAAGCACAGAAAACCAATCAGTGGCTGCCAGGGGTTGGGGCTGGGGAAAGGGCTGACAACAAAGGGGTATCAGGGAATTCTCGGGGGTGATTGTGGTGCTGGTTATATACTGCACATGTTTGTTAAAACTTACAGAAATGTACACTGAAAAGAGTGAATTTTACTGTATGTAAATTATACCTCAGTAAACCTAAAAACAAATTAAAACTAAAATTATAAGTTTCAATAAAAATACTAAAAACATATTTATTGAGTATGTACCTACTATGTACAGGTCCACTGTTATGAACTGCTTTGATAATAATGATGTAGGATAATTACTACAATTTATTTTGAAATGAGAGGTTTTTCTCAAGCAAGGTACTAGAATGGAGGATATAAATATGGTGTAGGCATGGATTCTGCCCTCAGGTTGCCTAAGATATGGATATGAGTAATGATACAATAAGACAGAATTGGGTAAGTATCAAAAGGGAGGCATAAATAAAATGCCATGGGACTTCAGAGGCAGGACAGAACACTGAATGCTGGAGAAACAAGAGAAGTTTTCATGGAAGAGACAGCATTTAGTTAGGTGCTGATGACAGGGAGTTACGGTTTTCTTTTTGGGGTAAACAATGTTTATCTTAAAGTTTTCTTATGCAATTTCTCTTTGATCCTCCTAACAACCCTGTGAGACAGGTGGGGGAGGCACTATTCATCTCAGTTTCAGTTAAACAAACTAAGACTTAGAGATCAAGTTCCTTGCCCACACTTGAGTGGCAAAAAGTCAAGGCTTGAACTTAGGTCTGAGAGTTTGTTTTGGTTCATGCTCTGCTCCACGCTATACCCATCCAGAAGAAAAGCTCTGCCTTCTCATGAGAGAGAGAAATAGAGAGAGAGAGAGAGAGAGAGAGAGAGAGAGAGAGAGACTGCTAATGGCCCATTTCCACCTTAGGATCTCTCCAAGAGAATGGGCTACTTCTAGCCTTTCTGGACATTGAGAATACCCTACAAGGTTAACATGCTTATTCGGGTTTACTGCATATGAATGAGAGCCAGCAGAGGGGAATTTTCTATGGCATTTGTTTAAATTCATGGTTTAAAGGTCTCAAATATCCTTTATAAACACTAAAAAAGCAAGAGCTTTGAAAGTTACAAAGATAATATTGACTGCCTCAAATGCATGACCATATACATAACCCTGAAATTGTTTAAGATGTGACCCTAGACCTTGTAGGGCAAATTAAGAAAGCTATGCTCACTCTTGGAGGGGATCAGCTCCTTGAAAGAATGAAGGCTATCCCAAGAAGCCTCCTTGCGACTTGAAGGAGAATACCTGTTCACACACTTCACCTGGCTTAGCCATGACCCACAGAGCCCTTTCTTCATCATTCCTTCACACAGCTGGGAGTTCATCCGGCACACACCTACTTAGCTCCTTGCTTTATCTATGTGCTAACCACTGGGCTAGAGATCATCTTGCTCTAGGGAAGAAACGTATTACTGGGGAGATGTATATGGCCTCGACATTTTGCTGCTGTCTCCATCTTTTTTGTCCACTGCAAACTTAAAAAATAACAAGACAGTGCCACTATGCACATCAAGTTAGCTAACCAAAAATTTCCTGAATGGATACTACATAAGTGCTCATAATGAGATGGTCCTTGTCCTAAAGTTGCTTACAGGTAATTTAAACATTCCTCCTTGGCACAACTGGAGAAACTGCTTTCTCCTTTCCATGTTCTAGTTTTCTCACCTGGATAGGAGGGAGTGAATTTCTCCAGCTGTAAAGCTGCTGTCATCAAATATTTATTGAGAGCGTACCTGGCGCCAGGCACTGGACTTACAAACACCATCACATCGAATCCGTAGAGCAAAGCTGTGAGGCAGCCACTCTCCTCCCCATTTTATCGGTGAGAAGACCTAGGCTTAAGAGGGATCCGCGATCACCCCAGTCCCTTAGCCAGTAAGGGATGGAGCCAGGATTCAAACCCAGGCAGTCTGGCTCAGAGCCCCTGCCTGACCTGAGCCCTCTGCAGGAAGGAATGTGGACATCAAAGGAGCAGGGTGCTTATAAACACTGTTTAAATCATCCGGGACTGATTCTTCCGCAACCAGCTCAACACAAGGCAACAAGAACATCAAGAAAGGCAACAGGAAAGAAAGATGATCTATGTTGGGAGGCCAAAGGGGCCCCGCAGGGTCACAGTTAATTCAACTTTGAGATTTCAGAACATGAATATGCCTGGTTTCTAGCCTGCATCAGACCCACATTTCCTCCGGGGATCTCCAAGCACCTCCAAACCCCAAATCATCAGAGACATAGAAAAGACAGGGAAACAAGGTAGGGTAACTTTCCCAAGACAAACAAGCGGCAGAGTCAGAAGGGAACTGTTCACGTCTAATGCCCCAGCTCCCCTCCTAAGTCTCACTCTATTTTTAGGGTCCCTCCTTAACACCGTACACATCTATCTATTTACAGAAGAAGGGAAATTCCAATGTGTGCAACTGAAAAGGGTTTCTTGCAGAAGGTTTCCCAAAGTGCCCTGGTTTGATAACACTCTCTCATCTCTGTTAAAGAGCGCGGCAAATGTTATCATCTGAAAGCACCTGGGGCAAGGGTACCCCAGTTCTGAGGATTGTAAATGGGCTACCCAGAAGCTTCCAATGACAGCACATCAGCGCCTCACCCTGTAATCAGGCTGAGCTGCTTGCAAAGTAACTGCTCCCACATTCCTCTCTTAAAGAGGCCTGACTCCAAATAGCTTGGCTAGGGCCGGGGCAGAAAGAGCTGCTGAGTGCCGGCCATTTCTAGGGAGGTGTGTGTGCACGGCCAGGTCGGTGGACACATAAGCCAGGGTAGGTCATCTGAAAGGTGCAGAGAAGTGAGTGGTCATTGCTAAAATAGTCTGCAAGCAAGGCCGAAAAGCTTGCCACGCCTCAATGTTCCCTAGTACGTGGTGGCAACACTCCTCCATTCAGCAAGGACTTGAGCCAGCTTCCAGAAAGAACCAGAGGGTGACACACAAGGGATTTAGTGCCAGGAATAGTAGACTAAGGTGACTTTGATCTGGGGAAGTGAACCAGGCAGTGTGGCCTAACGGTTAGAGGCATCCGGAGTGACACTACCAGGAAGGACTCCGGACTTAGCTGCTCCCTGGTTGTGTGGCCTTTGGCCATTTATTTCAACTCTAAGCCTCCCTTTCTTTATGTATAAAGTGGAGTTAATAATAGTTATCACTTTACAGCACTGCTGTTTGGATCAAGTGAAATAACATATTTAGGGTCCTTCACAGAGCACCTGGCACAGAGTGCAGCCCTGAATACGTGCATGCCAACAGCACTGTGCCCGGTCTCTGGCTGCTTCCACAGCTCAGAAGAATGAATTCTTAGCCCCTCTTTGTGCTCCAGTAAAAAAACAGCAATTAGTACCCCCCTGCGCCCCCTCTTGTGGCACTTAAAAGCTGGGGACATGTAGAAATTGAGTTTTGTTTTGTTTTGTTTTGTTTTAATTTAGAGAGAGAAAGAGAACTCGCATGCGAGAGTGGGGGGGGGATGGAGTGGAGGGGCAGAGGGAGAGAGACAGAGAGAGAATCTCAAGCAGACTCCACGCCCAGTGCCGAGCCCCACACTGGCCTCTATCCCACGACCCTGAGATCATGAGCTGAGCTGAAACCAAGAGTTGGACGCTCCATGGACTGAGCCCCCCGGGTGGCCCAAAATTGAGGGATTTTTAAAAAATTATCAGAAATGTTACTCAGTGTTTACATGGTATCTACATGGGTACTGGCCATCTTACCCTTTTGGGGTATCCATGTAGATCCTCTAAATGTTGGGTGACAGATTTCTGAGTAAAACAAGCAGGCAATGCTTTTGCACTTCTCAAGGCTTTCATGGTGCCAGGAGCAGGCCCAAGAAAGCAACCATCTCCCAGGAAGTCCCAGACGTGTGTAGAAGAGATACTTGGGAAGGATGAGGAGCAGCTGGGCTGTTGCTGCCCCAGATTTGTCATGGGACACCCCTTCCACTCCCTTCCCTCCAACAGAGGGGGCAATGGTTTTACTCCACTGGGGAGAAACAACACATCAGGGCCTGAAGGTTTGCCACAATTCTTCACAACAAACAAAGCAGTAACTTCCTTACTTTCTCATTTCTTCGTGGTCACAGCCTCATCTAGCTTCTCATCCTAGAAAAAAGGGGTGGGACTGGCTTTCTGCTGAGAGTTAGTATAGGCTGCTTCCCTGGATGAAGGTGCTCAGCTCTCAAGCAACCTGAGCATCTGGGCTCTGAGAGAAGAGTGGGGGTGCATAGAGGGGAATGCTGCCTGGCTCGTCTTAGCAGCTTACCCTCCATGGTCAGTGGCAGGCTCAGAAAATAGCAATATTGACCTTCTTACCTTAACATACAGACGCTCATGTGCCTTGCCCCAAACCACTCCACAACCACCCCTTGCCTCCCATCCCAGAACGGAGCTGTTTAGCCTAGGCGGGACCCTTATTAATTAGGTGTATTTCCTTTTAGCCAACCTAATATGTTTTATTGGATTCTTTTGAATTAGAAAAGTGATGTCTGCTCGGCTTTTAGAAGATCCCAACAGAAAAGCCTGCCGTGGAGATCCAACAATAGTAGAGTGCCCCTATCCTCAAAACAGTGTATCCAAACCGAGCAGAGAATCCTCATGTGAATAGCTGAATGCTGTGCTCGCCAAGCGGGGCTCAGCAAGAGTCCCTCTGTAAACATCGTGGGCTAGAAAACCCAGCCTTCCCTGATTTCTACAGCGTCCCCTGATCACCAGAGAACGAAAGCCCTCAGGTGTGAAGTGTCCACAGCTATTCTCCTTCACACTCTTGCCCTGCATTCCAGGCAGCCAAACCACTGGCTCCTCACATGTGAAGGGATCAGGTCCCAACACACAGCAGACACTGCTGGATCTTCAACGACAGACATCTATAGAATGTTATCACAGAAAACAGCAGCAACAACAACAATAATCGGCTTTGTGAGGACTCAGTATATGGCAGGCTCTCCGCTACATGCCTAGTACACATAGCTCATTTCATTATCAATAGACTCCTAGGAGTGAGTTTCACTTCATTTTATAACTGAAGAAACATAAAAAGCTTACAGAGGGTCAGGAACTTGCCCCAGGCCACAGAACCATGAGAAGCAAGGGGTGAAGTGGGACCTCCACATGCCTGCTACGAGTCCGACAGCATAACTCTTGGATGAATTGCTGCTAATGATAAATTTCAATTTTGTTAACAGTCCACTAATTCACATCGACATTTAGCACGGTTTCAGTTGAAAAGAAACATGAAGATGCTAGGGTTTCCCAGAAGCATCTCCTGTTTATAAAAGTCAGATTTACTCTTCTCCCATTCCCCAACCTATTTCTTCCAAAAATAGCCAACCACTTCCGGAGCTCCTGGGTGGCTCAGTCATTAAGCGTCTGCCTTCAGCTCAGGTCATGACCCCAGAGTCCTGGGATCGAGCCCCACATCGGGCTCCCTGCTCTGCTGGGAGGCTGCTTCTCCCTCTCCCACTCCCCCTGCTTGTGTTCCCTCTCCAGCTGTGTCTCTCTGTCAAATAAATAAAATCTTTAAAAAAAAAAATAGCCAACCACTTCCGAAATATATCCAAACTGTGTTCTAGGGGTCCCACCTAATCTAAGACGTCGGTGTTTAGAAAGCCATCTGGCTTCTGTGTTCCCTTTGTGACCACAGCATGCTACTTCAGAATGGAATAACAGCTGCTATTTCTAACAGGCCTGAGCATTTCGGGTCATTAAGCCACCCAGAAAGAAGACCTGCAAGTCCTGAGTCCTTGAACTGTTGCTCTCACTACGTATAATAAAAAATCCCGCCTTGTTAAAGAGAGAGACAGATGGCTAGACATACATGGAAAACAAGCAACACACTGGAAAATGAAAGATCCAAAGTAATCCGTAAGCAAGCCAACCCAGGACGGCCTGTGTGAAAGAAACCCGTGAGCCCCCACCCATTATCTGGGCATGGCAGAACTGGCCCGCTCCCCTCACTTATCTCTTTGGGGGCCCTACACAGTTTGCTACACCCACTGCATGTAGACACCCTTATCAGAAAATAGCCACTTAACAAGTGCTTGCCTTTGAACAGAAGTAGATGTTTAGCCTGCCAAATGTCAGTAACTTGGTGCAGGCTTCTTGGTATGTGTATTACAAATGCACACGTGGAGCTCATGAACTCGGCACAGGCACGGACTGCAGGGCCAAGGGGCATGTGTCTTTGGGAACTGCCCACCTACTTACAAGCTGCCAATCTGAGCCCTTCAACAAAAATACCTGCCACTCCCCTCCTCTCTGTCAACTAGAAATTGCAGAACACAGAAGTTGCTGCTCTGTGAATAATTTGCATTCATTCATTCCACAAATATTTTCTGAGCACTGTGCTGCACTCTTAAATTTAAAATTTTACCAAACTGTAGGATTCTGGAGATGAAAAGCTTGTGACACTAGTCTTAGGAGGCAGCAGGATCACCCATCTTCCAATATGTAACAGCCTTTGATGACATGAATTTATCATTTTTTTTAGGAATCAGAGCTTCCCATCCATGTATCTAACATTGTGAAATGATCACCTGGATGATCAGCAATAGGTTTATCTACTGTCTTCATTTTTGAGTCAAATTATTTTTTACTCTTTTTAAAGTTTATCATTTTGATATATATGTATTTTTAAGACTTTTTTTTAAGGTAAACTCTGTAGCCAACATGGGGCTTGAACTTACAGCTCCGAGATCAAGAGTCGCACGTTCCACCGAGTGAGCCAGCCAGGTGCCCCTCATTTTGTTTTTATTGTGTGTGTTGTTTGTTGAATATATTTTGCGGTTAGATATTTTGGGTCAATATTGATTTCTAAAAAAATACACTCTGTATTTTATGTATAAAATACATAGACCATGGAGTTGAGATAAAGTTTTTAATGGCTTCATGGTTCTTAAAATATTGAAAACCATCACTATAAAGCAATGTTGCAACCTAAACAGCCTAAAGCACCTAGCAAAATACGAGACGCTACGTTCCTGTATCACCTGCTGTGATCAGAACGAAAGCAGAGAACAGTTACTCCGGACTTGTGGTAAGTAACTCGATTATAATGCATCAGGATGACTGGAATTCCCTTCTCCCTACACAGAGAAGCCTGATCTCAACAAAAGAACAAAGCCTACATGGTAATTAAAAACCCTGCCCCAGAAGTGGAGTGGGGAACGGACCTCATTCTCCTTAAGCCTTTGGAAACATCAGAAAACAGTGGGGGTGGGAGAGAAAGAGGGAGTTGTAAGGACCCACAAAGCTGGGTATATGTACGACAAAGGCCATGTGTATAAGGGTTAGCAGGCCTCGTACTGAGCAAAGCATGTTTGGCTAAAGGGGTCGAGACGATGCACAGCTGCAGAAAGCCTGTGCAGGTACGGGGTGGGGGAGGTGTAGAGCCTATGACCCTGCAAGGGCAGCTTAATGCACAGGTTATATTTGTAGCTGGATGAAAACACAAAGCAGATAAATGTGCGCACCTGTGTTGTAGCAGCTGATTAATTCAATTAATATTTATTGAGCACCTGCAGGGCTCATGGCGCTATACTGTGGGGGAAAGGAAGTATCCTCTGTCTTGAAAAAAAACTCATGATCTTGTTACAAGAAGACAATGATGGGGAGATGATGTAACTGAATATGCTCAGATACTGTATGAACCATATATATGCATGGCTTGTTTAAATTGGGTCTAAACATGTCAGAAATGGCCTTTGTCTCACTGACCCTTAATGTTCTTGAATGCTGGCAGCAAGAGGTCAACTCAACAATTAGATTCCAATCTCCTCCAGCATTTCGCTGATGAAGTGAAAGGGACATCAAGCACTCCGCCATAGCCTCAGAGCAGAGGAACCTGTGTGTTTGGAGAAAGAAACACTTGCCAAAGGCACGGATGTCTAAGTCCAGGCTGGTCTGCAGCCAACCTACTAAGCTACCAAGAACAATCACCCATGAGTAGATCTATATTCTGACATTACCTAACAGCCATAAAAGCCACTTGTCTGTGTGTAGAATCACTTCAGAGTGTGATCTCCCTAGTTTTTCACAGGCTTTGCAGTCTTGAGCCTAACCACTTTTGAGACAGGCATCCAGTCCTCAAAGCCTCAGAAACTTAAAACAGAAATTCCTGAGGAAACAATGGTCCAACAGGCCTGTGAAGAAAGCCCAAGTTGGCTGCAGGTCGTCAGTCCTAAAAAACATCCTGGCCACATGAGGTGTGTTCTGTCTGCATGAAAGAAGATGGGCAGAACATATTTGCAGATAGCCCTTTTCCCAGTATAGGGTCTTGCTAAGAGGAACCTAATGTGGGCAGCTAGGGCAGACTTTTTCAACCTGTGTCCAGTGGGCACTGGGGAGCGGGTGGAGGAGTAGGGAAAAGCCTATTCATCTATCCTTCAGTACCTTGCCAGGTTGGCTACAGCTCCAAGCCGCACTGGCTTTGAGTCAGAACATCAACTCAGAAGTGAAGATCTGGGGTTGGGAGGAACTGCCAAACTCTTCAGCCCAAAGAGCAAGAAGAGTCTATGATGAAAGCATTTACTTCCATGAGATAACTGGCCAGCTGGTGGGAAATACTGACCTATTATATTCCCTTCCTTTTTAGGCCAGATTCTAAATAAACCACTTGAAACTCACTAAGGAGTTCATGCCTAAGGGGCCGTCCCACCCTCTGATATTGTATCAACAACACAGACCAGCTCTTGAAAAGAAGTGTACCTCATTTTCCTTACTACTACCCTCTCCATGGCTGAGACAAAGGGAGGCACTCCATAGCGCCCTCACCCCTCCATCCGGTCCTCAGTGCCTGACCAGTGATCATACACATCCTTTCCCTTCCAAGCGCTTTCATCCCTCTCATCTGTGTCCTCACATTGATACTGGTCAAGATAAGATATTTAAGGCCACTCTTAAGCCATGGAGGCTTCCCATGACACTTTTTGATGATGTCTTCTGGTGACTCACAGCATCTCATTTATGTTTTAGGTTTTACTTTCATTCTTTTACTTGCCATTCAAATCTCCTTTTTAATTTTTTTTTAAAAGGCTTCATTTGTTTGACAGAGAAAGAGAGAGAGAGAACACGCACACAAGCAGGGGGAGCAGCAGAGGCAGAGAGAGAAGCAGACTCCTCGCTGAGCCGGGAGCCCGATGCGGAGCTCGATCCCACAACCCTAAGATCACAACCTGAGCCAAAGGCAGGCGCTTAACCGACTGAGCCACCCAGGTGACCCTCAAATCTCCTTTAAAAAAAATAACTAGGGGCGCCTGGGTGGCTCAGTCGTTAAGCATCTGCCTTCGGCTCAGGTCATGATCCCAGGGTCCTGGGATCGAGCCCCGCATCGGGCTCCCGGCTCGGTGGGAAGCCTGCTTCTCCCTCTGCCTCTCCCCCGGCTTGTGTTCCTAGCTCTCTCTCTCTCTCTGTCAAATAAATAAATAAAATCTATTTTTTATTTTATTTTAAGATTTTATATATTTGACAGAGAGACACAGCGAGAGAGGGAACATAAGCAGGAGGAGTGGGAGAGGGAGAAGCAGGCTTCCCGCCGAGCAGGGAGCCCGATGCGGGGCTCGATCCCAGGACCCTGGGATCATGACCTGAGCCGAAGGCAGACGCTTAACGACTGAGCCACCCAGGCGCCCCTAAATAAAATCTTTAAAAAAAATAACTCAATGATGGTTCCTCCAATTTTACCTTCAATACAAAGATAGAATTATAGGCACAAACTTAAGTCACTTTCACTCCTCTTGCCTTCCCCCCAACTCAAGGCCTTTTTTTTTTAAGAGCAATTTTAGGTTTATAATAAAATTAAGAGGACGGTAGAGATTTCCCATATGCTCCTTGCCTCCACACATGCATCTTCTTGTTTTTTAATACCATAATACAAATACCTTCACAGACTTTTATTGTGGATTCCATTTTAAAAATCACATTCATTTTCTTTGCTCTTGTTAACACCTACTCCCAATTCCCCTCCTTTCTCTAGAACTAGGAGCTCCCAAATGAGACTCAGCCCTGCATAAAGAGTTGGCCAGATGTTCACAGAGGATGACCTCATTGTTGGCAATGTTTTCAATATTGTTAGTACAGCACTTAGTCATTTTCAGTTCATGGTTTAAATAAGTAGTTAAGGCTATGGCACAATGAACCTTCTCTGATATTTAACTTCATCACTATTGCTAATAAGCTAATTATTGTGCATATTACAGTTACTGAATTATAAAACTGCAAGACACCTCCACAAATTAGCCAGTCCATCATCCACTCACCCACCAAGATGCACAGAGTCTAACGGCTTTGACTTTATTTATACTTTCTAACCTATGATCCATCAGGGCAGCTTTTGGTTTAACTATAGCTTATAGGAGAAGTCCAACATTTTTGAAAATACATTTTGAAATTAGAAAAATGGAAAAATAAGGGCTAGTTGTTTAACAGTCACGCAACACTCTTGACTTATATCATCATTTCCTGTTAATCAGGAAAAAAATAATTGATTTTTAATGAGCACCTGCTATGTGAATGCACCATACTAGGTAGGCATTGTGGAAGATACAGTCTCTACACTCATAGAGCTTCTAGTCTAATTTAAGAAACATGGTATGGATCATAAACCCTTATGCAACAATTCTGAAATTCAAAAAGTTCTGAACACAAAGAGATTTGTAATTCATTTTGTGGCACTATTCTGAGGTTAGGCTAATTTATAGCCTTCATTTATCCTTCTTCATGTAAATATTAGCTTTGCTGCAAAAATAAAAACATGTTTGATTATAGGATGTTACCCCACTGTGTAATGTTAGATCTAAAAGATTCTGAATTCAAAACATATTTTCTAATGGCTTCACATAAGTTGACCATAGACCTGAAAACTCACACGAGAAAGGAAACAACACAAGCCAGTTATTCCATCCATTTAGTGAGGGATTAGGCAAAAGGCGGGTTAGACTGACACTCTCTTAGCTCTCAATACCGCTAAAAATCTACTCTGTGACAAATGAGTGTCAGGCAATATCTAAATTAACTTAGTCCCTCGGAAAGAGATAGGGACAATCAATGTAATTGGAACTTTGGGCCCCATTTTATTAAAACTTAGACACCTGGACCTAACTCAATCCAGACACAGAAATATTTGTGCATCTCCTTTTTACGAGATCTTTGCTTTTTCACCTAGAATCTCGGTCATTTCAAGTCATTTGCCCTCCAATGTCAGGGATTCCCATCTCAGTCACTAAGATTAGAGCCATTCCAAGTATGAAGTCACCCTCAAGTAAAGTGGGACCTTAGCCGTTTTCATTAACCAAATCTCTCCCTTGTTGCCACTGTAATCAGGAGGCCTGCAAGACGGGCTTTGTGGTCAATATCTCCCGCTCACTTTCAGCACTAACTAGAAGCCCGAGTTCCGGTCTGACTTGTGGTGCGGTGATTTGCAAACCCCTGGTCTACAGTACTAATCCAGCTCATGCCGTGAAGGCTCTCCCACTCAAAGTTTAACATAACCTGGGCTCTCTTGGAGCACTCACTCTGTACACGGCAGAGCCTGAAGCTAGGTTATGATGCTCGACCAGGAGATATGAAACAATAGCCTAGATCTAGCCTGTTTTTGGACAGTCCGTGAGCTAAGAGTAGATTCTACATTTTTAAAGGGCTGTAAAACAAACAAGAATGTGACAGAATGTACGAGACCCACAAAATCAAAAATATTTACAGAAAAATTTGCTGACCCCTGCTTTCTCTCCCGCGAAGAGGCCTGGGAGAAGGATTCAATGTCTGAATGCTAAGTGTCAGACACCACGTGTCCTATACATGGCAGCAGGAAAGGGCCTCCCCGACCCTGTCCACACACACCTGTGAATGATTTTTTTTTTTTTAGAATCCCACCTTGGAGCTCTCCAGCAGGATTTCAGAACAAATTGATTCAGCCTCAGATTTCTTTTTTTTCTTTTTTTTTTTAAGATTTTATTTATTTGTTTGAGAGAGAGTGCGAGAGAAAGCACAAACAGCGGCAGGGGGAGGGGCAGGGGGAGAGGGAGAGGGAGAAGCAGGCTCACCGCGGAGCAGGGAGCCCGATGTTGGGGCTCGAGCTCAGGACCCTGAGATCATGACCTGAGCCGAAGGTAGATGCTTAACGACTGAGCCACCCAGGCGCCCCGAACCTCAGATTTATTTTCAAAACAGCCTTTTTCTTATCGTACCTTCCCCCCCATCACACCAATACAGACATAACACGGGCAAACATCTCCAGGCTTCAGGTCCCTCACCAAGGGCCCACCGACAAACCAGGCTGCATTCAGAGCCCAGGTGTGAGCCGTCACCGCAGCCTGGGCCAAAGCGCTGGCGTCCCCTCCCCTAAGTGAAGGTTCCGATTGTTGGGAGAAGCCAGACAGGTGGAACACCAGCACTTTGTGTTTCCTTCTTATTCTTTAGGTTACCAGTCTGTGGGAAAATATAAGTAAATAAAGGTTTTTTTCTTTTCTTTTCTTTTTAATGGTGCCTCCAGCCTTCCCTTTTCCTCAATGACCTCCTTTCCCAAGGATGCCGTCAACCTTTCTGCTCCCTCCCCACCTATCCTATCCTCCAGTCAGCCTCTGTTCTGAGGGACTAATGACAGTCAGAGTTTAATGTGCTTCCACCCTCATTCAACAACACGGCAGAGAACCAGATGATTAAATGTGGTCTTTGAGACACTGGAGATAGAAGAAATATTAAACATGGGACCCAGCTGGCTCTGATTTGGTCATCTTTCTCTCCACCTACATGTCATACTCCTCATGAACCTGACACACTGCCCTGGTAATAACCTACTTCCCATAAAAATGTCCCGAGAGACCCTGTGCTTGCCCCGCTGACCACTTTTGGATTCTTTTGCCCCTCCGAGGACAAAGAACCCTACCAGACTTAGTAAGCAACACAAAGAGTTAGATGTAAATTTTTTAAAGTCCTTAGATGTTATCTCATTAGTGGAAAGGCCATACAGTGACGAGATTAAGAGCCAGGGCTCTGGAGCAGGCTGCTGAGGTTCAAGTCTTAGCCCTGCCACTAATTAGCTGTGCAACCTCGGGCCTTGGTTTCTTCATCTATAAAGCGAGGATGCTAACATTACCGAATCTACAGGGCGGTTGTGAAGCTTCATATATGTAGAATACCTAGGGAACAATGCTTAGCACTTAGAAGGAGCACAGGAAATACCTATTAATATCAGTAGTAGTAGAAGTCTGTCCCTCAATCCCATTGTTTTGAGCTCATTCTTTTCTTACAAAAGGCATGATATGCTTGAGGCGGCTGGCTGGCTCAGGCAGTTAAGTGCCTGACTCTTGATCTCAGCTCAGGTCTTGATGTCAGGATTGTGAGTTCAAGCCCCATGCTGGGCGCCATACTGGGCACGGAGCCTACTCAAAAAAAAAAAAGCATGATATATGCCAGGGACTTTGCTAGGCATGGGGGTTACAAAGATGATTAAACCTTGTTCTTGCCCTCAGGAGCCGACAGTCATAAAAACAGGCTAGGTCCTAACGTGGAGAGAGAGAAATACCCAGGGCCTTCCAGGAGCACAACAGGGGTGGCCTTCTGCCAAGGTGGGTAGGTCAGACTCAGAGTTGAATCTTATAGGAAGAAGAGGAGTTTTTCAGGTAGAGTTGAGGGAGATATAGAAGAGGTAAGCATGGTAAGCAGGGGTATTTAAAGTAAGAGGAAAGTATACACAAGGCACGAAAGGAAGGAAGGAAGGAACAGCCTGTTCATGGGAAAACCTGCCGGGAGCATGGCGAGGGCTGGGAGACAGACAAGGGCCACATCCCAATCAGCCTTTGTGTGTTGTGCTGAGGAAGCTGAGCAGTGAGGAGTCAGTGAAGGGTTCTAAATGGACAGAGTGGCTAGATTTGCCTTCTAGGAAGCTCCCTTTGGCAGGTATATGAAGGAATCAATTTAAAGGGAAAAGGAACACAATTACAAGCAGGGAAAATGATTAAGATGGGACTATAGTAGTTGAGGCAAGAGATGATGTGGGCTGTGAACTAGGGTGTTGGTAGTCAAGATGGTGAAGCTCAATGAGGTTACAAAACTAGGATATTCGTGGGCCGGTGCGAATGGCAAGTTAGAGGAAGGAAAGCGTCTAGAATGACTCCTCCATGTTGGGTGATGGTGGATGGTGGTTTTATCGACCAGGAGGGCAATTACAAGAGAAGGAGGTTTAGGGGAAGGAATGATGATTTCAGTGGGTCAGAAATATTCTGTGATAGCCATGGTCTTATAAGTTGGGTATGCAATCATGAAGCAAAACGGAGAGGCTCTCTGCTCTCATGGTGCTTCCAGCTAGTGGGGAACACAAATAGTCTAGGAATTATTACAAATAATTTATAATTTACAAATTGCAAAGTGCTGCAGAGGAGAAGATTGCATATTAAATGAAGGTTAACAGGGAGGGCTCACCTAACCTGTGGGATATGGGGAGTCTTCCAGAGCAAGTGGCCTTTAAATGGATACCTATGGGACAAATATGATTTAGACAGGCCAAGAATGGGGAAGAGCACGTGAAGGACAGCAGAAGGAGTCTCAGACATCCTGTGGGATATCTGGGTGGGAACGCTTAGCTTAAGGGTGGGTATCCAAGTCCTGGGGAAACAGTCTAGGGATATTTGAAGTCATCAGCAATAAATAGGTGGCAGCAAAAACACCAGAAGTGGGCAAGACTGTTCCGAAAGAGACTGGCTGAGGCTGAGGATGGACCCTCCGCAACCCCTTCCTTGGGACATGCTAAGAAAAAGGAGCAACAAAGATCAAGGCAAGTCAGGAGATTACGACGCCTGGAAGCCTCAGGAGAGAAAATTTCCAGAAGCAGGGAGTGAACGACAGTTTTTAAAACCCCACAGAGCTTTAGCTATTCACAACTGTCGACAACACTGAGAACAGTTTCTGTCAAATCATGGTGGCACAAGCCCAACTGAAGTGGGAAGTTGAATAAATGAGGGCAAAATAATGTGTAGCACATTCCTTCAAAATATTTGATGGGACTTTGACAGGAGGTAGACAGAGATGCAGGGCCAAAGGACAGTTTTGCCTAACGGGAGAAACCTGAGTCTGTCTCTAGGCTCTGGGAAAATAGCAAGAAAGAGAGAAGGATGGAAGACTCAGAAGAGCTTGGGATCTCTCACACAGTGGGAGGAATTTAACAGAATTTAACACTTACCATTGGGCAAAAACATTCAATAGCTTTCCAGATCCTTGATTGGATATGGCTCTGTCTCCCTCCCCCAGAGGGTACAACACTGGACTCCCTAGACCAATTATGCCTCAGCTGGTCCCATAGAATTTCCACTAGCTTGACCAGGCCCAGAAAGCCACATGGATGGGAGGAAACCTCAAATTCCCATCCCATCCTCCAGGATGCTGGGAGACTCACTCCCTCCTCCAGGCCAAGGCCTTGCCCTTCATTAAGGGGAAAGCTGAGAAACTCAGTATTATTTCCTGGTGAACAAAATAGCACTACCTCAGCCCAGAAATTTTCCTACGAATGAGTTCTCTGTGAACACAGAGAGGCTGGCAGAGAAGGGCTGCTGATACCCTCAGATGGGCCCGGCTCCGTGATCACTCCTTTCAGGAAGTGGCGCCTGCCTGCCTGCGATCATCTTTGGGGCCCTTGCCCTTAATTTGCGGCAACTCACCAGAAAGCAGGCGCCTCTCGCAACCACTCTGTGGTCAAATAACAGCAGGGATGCCTGGAACCAGTAGCCTCTATAGAAGACAAGGGCAGCCCTGATGCTCCACTAAACAGGCAAAGGGCTTCCCAACCAGCAGAGAACACTCTGAGCAGCAATGAATAAACCCCGAAATCACCAGCAGCTTGGAAAAAGCTAAAAAAGAGGGAAAGAACTTGTATCTGTGTGCGTGCATGCATGTGTGAGAGAGAGAGAGAAAGGACAGACGGACAGCCAGCCTATGAGAAGAAAAGTCTGGGCAGTTCAGTAGGGGTGCGCTAACATAGAGACCCTGGCCTATCACCAAAAAGGAACTTACTCTCTTACTCTTTATGAAATATGAAAATAACATTCTAAAAAGTTATTCTTCATGGTTGGAGGAGATAAAAAAAGAGATAGATTATATTAGATAAAATATTTCCATCACGAGACATGGTCACCCCTTGTATTCTAACATGACATAATTGGCTGAAGAGAAATGTGAGCTCTTCTTAGAAAGTAGTCTCCAAATTGGATTTTCCACACAATTCCTCTTGCAGCCACTGGGACCACAACACACACACACACACCCACCCACCCACCCAGGGCAAGAAACCAAGGGACTGCGGTGAGTGCTCCCCAGCAGGGGAGGAGATTCCAGAGCTCCTTCCCCACCACGACCCATGACCCACCACCTCAGAGGGAACTGCCTGAGCCCTACCCTTTCCTGTCTCCTCCCAGGAATACTGCCCTGCAGGGCTGGAGCAGGACCCTGGTAGGACACCTGCACAGGGCCACTGAGAGGCTTGAAAGGGCTGGGGCGATGGGCAGAGCTGCGGAAGCACTGGCCGAAGCCCAGGCTCCGGCCCAAGAAGTGTGGCCTGGCAGATGGCAAGACACACTCAGCCCAGCTGGCTTCGGAGCCGCCTTGGCGGTTCAGGGGAGGGAAGAAAAGGAAGCCACGTGCTAATGCTGGGGTCTGTAGTTGCCACCAGCTTAAGCAGGCAAAATGCAGTAAAGCCTCCGAGGCTGTCTCTCTAGGCATCCTGCTTGGGGGGCGGGGCAGTGGAGAGACAGGACTGCTGTTTTACAAGGCAGCTTCCCCAGTGAGAGAGGAGCTTCCTGATGCTCATGTTATAAGGTTGGGCCAGGAGCCCTTCCTGAACCTCCTCACCTGGGCTCTCCACAGTTTGCCATCAGAAAGGGAAGATCCGGTGGGAGGGGGGCAGAGTCACCGCCAGGTTCTTTCCTTCAGCACCAGACCATCCAACTTTCTCGACACTGCTGACTGACCTGCCTTTGAGCCATCTGCTAAACAAGCTCAGCAGGATGCCCCTTAGGAGGCTTAGCCAAGTTCAGCAAGGGAGCAAGAATTGCCGGGTTTGGAAGGGAAAATTTAGTCCTGCGAGTAATGGGACGCTCTGGGCAAGTCATTTCTCTTACTCACAAAGCCTTCTTTCATTTGGAAAGAAAGGGATCATACTACCCAACCTTCCCCAAAAGGATTAGAAGGAGCAAACTTTGCAAAGAGAATGCCTTTGGTTTTCTAATCCCTCGATCCAGGGTGATAGAAGGTTCCTAGTGTTTATACCCATCCATACAGGAGTTCAAAACGCCTTTGAAGAGAGGGCTCTGCCTAAAGGGCAGGAGTCCTCAAGAACATGTTCCCTTGTGGGCACAGAGGAGGGAAAGATGGCCCCAAGTATGGGAGAGCCACTGTTGAGAGGCCACAAGGCATAAGAGATGAAAAGCAAGTGGTAGCAGTCGATATGCTGTGGGATCTTGGACAAGTTCACCACTTCTGTGTGCGGGGAACAAAGGTCTTAGTTTTCCTTTGGGACTCAAAGAAAAATTGAGTCCATGTTCTAATTTCCTCATCATTTGTCCATATGGTCCAGTACATCACCTTGAGGGATTAGCACCAGAAACCAGTAAAGGAAGGCTAGACTCCAAACAAGTAACTCCGGAATGCTGAGTATGAAACCCAAATATGCGGCATGCCTTCGGCAGGCAACCAGGGTAACACAGATTTCACAGAAAGCCAGAAAACCACCACCATTACAATCTATGACAAACCCACAAATGAATGGAGAAAAGTCTCTGCTTAGAAACCCTTTGCTGCACATTTGTGGCAATGATCAAACTACAAAGAGTTTCCCTCAACTTAGTTGCTAGACCTCAGAGAAAAAAAGAATCCAGATTCTAAGAGCCATTTGGCATAAATGAAGACAGCTTTTCTCTGGAAAATATAAATTATTTCTAGCATGAGGGACTTCAAGGAGACACCTAAAGTTTGGCCTAAATTTATGTTTATTATTTTATTTACTATTGCCAAGAATAAGAGACGTCAATTGGCAAAATATTATGTTCAGAATTTTACATTATAGGATTCCTTTCTAATAGGACATTTGATGTATTGATTCTTTGACCCCTTATAACATGAGAGTAGCTAAAAATGAACAAGTTAGCTAAAGAGAAACCAAGCAGTAACGACAATAGTACCTCTCATTTTTGCTTACCGACCGTGTGCCAGACACATGACACATACTTTTGTCCGGTCCATGGCATCAATCCTATCTGCAAGGTGGGTATCACTATTCCGCATCTTACTGATGAAGAAAATGAAGATCTAAAAGATGAAATTATCTGCTGAGGTCACACAGCTAGTAAGTGTTGGAACCTGAGTTCGAAGCCAGGTCTGACTGTAGCCAAAGCAGGTGTCTCTCTGCCCCACCACAGGGCAGGAGTTTCCACTAGAAATGAGGTCTCCTGGCAAGGAATGGAAATTTACTGTTCTCAGGACAGTGAACAGAGGGTGAGGGTAAGTACCAGGTAACATAAGGCAAAGGGGCAGCTGTATTAAGCTTGGTTTGTATTTAAATCCTTTAAAGGGTAGGGTAAGTGATTTGGGGAAGTAGATATATTTTGCAGATGAGACTACAGCGGAAGCCAGCAGATGTTAACAAGGGCACCATCTAGAGAAACTGGAAACTCGAGCAGGGGATAAAATGAGATCAAAGTCGGGAGCTGTGGGAGGCCCTACTGGGGGAGGGGAAGGCTTGCAGAGCGGGAACAGTCAGAGGTGACTGGAAATGAGAACTAGAGGGGAAGCTTGCAACTGGACACCAAGTTAGTGGAAGGAAGGAAGGAAGGGAGGAAGGAAGGAAGGAAGGAAGGAGAGAAAGGAAAAGGCAGAAAGCAAAACAAAATGGCAGTGTAATTTGGTTTAAGTATGCTTCATGACAAAAGGTTGGTGCCTGGATGTGGCTTGGGAGAAGGCACAGGGGACTTCCCTGGGCTACAGGAGATGTCTTTCCCCAGCCTGTCAGGAGAGAATGGAGGGAGTCAGGGAGATCAGCTTTCCATTTCCCAACAAACTTGACCTCATTTTACTAGCTCCCTTAGCTTGAACACACCATCTACCCTAGCAGTTTAAAACTGGCTTCAGATTATTGGGTAGAGCAAAGAAACACACACACACCCCAATCTAATTTAGCATCACTTAAAAATTGGTTAAATAAAGTATGATTCTTCCACACAGTGGAACAATTTTGAATGAAGAAAATCTACAAGTGTGTATGTGTGGAAAGATGACCTTGTGTATTGACAAGTAAAACAATGTAAGTTATTAAATAGTATTCATAGTGTAAATCTTTTTCTGAAAAATAAAGAGCAATCGCATGTTTTATTAATATATGTATTTTTTTAAAGTTGAAAGAATATGCATCGAATTGTAGCGAATGATTATCTAGGGAATAATGAAGGGAGGTGATGAAGAACCTTCATTTTCTATGGTCTGTATTTCTGCAAAATTTTACATTAGTAAAGCTTTGTATTATATTTGTAAATAGGAAAAAAGAAAAATTTAAGTGTCCCTGAAAAGACTGAGTAACTCTCCCACCTCATCTCAATGACAAAAGGTACAATTGCCAAAAACATAAGTCAGATACTTCCTGCTCATTAAAATACTTCATATGGCTAGAATCTAAGATAATTACAACTATGGCCTGATCCTTGGGCTTCTACCCTTCCCAAAAATAGAGTTTGGAATGCCAGGAGCTGGACTTCCTAGCAAAGAGCCCTCTCATTCATTGGGCAGGAAGGAAATCTCCCAGTGACATGAACCAAGCAAAGAAAGTACATTCACACCCAGCGAGCTTTCAGGAAACAAGATCCTCTCTTATCGCCGTCAACAAGGAGACTCATCTTTCACCAGCTCATTGAATGAGCCCCTTTGTTTCCCCTAAAAGATCATCATATATTCTTTCTCTCCTTCTACAGAAAGTCCAAGTGCCCCAGAATTGGGCACTGAGAGGCCGAGGAGGAGTCCTAATACAAACTTACTTGTCCACATTTTCCAAAGAAACAGGACCTGAGATGGCAGGGCACAGAGAAAAGGGGAGGAGCATGCTGGTGGCTGCAAAAGTGTGAAGGCAAGAATGTTTGCTTTATAACTGCTTCCAAACTTACCTGCCTGTCACATACCTATGTCCCATTAAAAAGGAAGAGAGAAAGGATGGAGCCTGCCTCGGGATGTTGCAGGACAGGTGTGGCAAATCTGCCAGTGTCTTGACAAATATGCACTGATGCATCATCCTCTGTGCCAGGCACTTATTCAAGGCACAGAGAATAGTTAACATAAAATCCCCATCCTTGAGAAGCACAGAGTCACCCTGAGACCCACAGAAGCGTGGGACGCCACCGTGCCACCTATCATGGTGTCTGAATGCGGTAGATAGTGACAACTGTTCATCAGCACACAGGCATGACTGTGCTGATTGGCTCCCCTGCCACCTGATGCTTTCCAGCCTCCCAGAGACTCCCATCAGCCACCAATCCTCTCTTACCCCGTGTTGACTTCTCATGCCAACTTCCGTTCCAAGGGCTCCTCACCTGCTCAGCCCCGAAACCCAGCTCTCCACACACATAAAACTTCCCCTGACCTGTCTCAAACCATCCTTTTCCCATCAAGTTCTCAGACAAGCTCTGAATTCACTGCTTTCTCCTCCTCACCACAGCTTCACTCTAATTCCTGATAATTGAGTTTGACCCTCCACTAAAATTGCTTTCTTGAGGGTCACCTGAATCTCTTACAAGGCTAACAGCCTCCTTTGATCCCTTCCCGTCATCCTTCCCCCACGTTAGATGCTATTGAGCATCCTTTTCTTGCAGCTGGATTCCCATGGCTTTGGATTCTCTTGGTTCTTCACCCACAGTATGTTGTTACATTACAATCATTCTGTAGATCCTCTACCTCCAACCATACCCTCAATGTAGGATTCCCCAAAGTTAAAGTTGTTCTCTTCCCTCATGCCATCCTCTCTCCTTTCTGCGGGGAGTGAGGCTGTCAGATCGACACCCCCCCAGGCCCAGCCCCTCCCGGGCTCCCCATCAGCTACAGTAGCACCACTGACCCCTCCCGCTTGACCTGGTCAACACTGAGCTCCTTCTTTGTACCCCCTCCCCACCCTGAGTTGCTCCTTCTTTTAAGACTTAAATCTCAGTAAATTAGCAACCACCAGCCTCCCAGATGCCTGAGCTGGAAAACTGTAAGTCATATTCAACAGCTCTCTTCCCCCCACTTCAGTGCCACTGGGCACAATGTACCTACAAGTGAATTTTAAGGACCTTCAAAATGCTTTAAGACTTGAAAAAAAAATGATGCCAATTAAGGCTATAAAATCAAAATTAAGAATAATTCCCAAATCCCTTCAAATACTTTTGATGGCAAAAACATTATATTGAACATGAGATACTGATACTTTTAATATGTTTGGTCCTTTATGTGGTAGGGTCCATGAAAAATGACAATGGGTCAGTCCTACCTCAGACAGAAAGTCTAGATACTCTGACTTCTCTGAATCGCTTGGATTAACCTCCTCCCTTCCATTTCCACTGCCCTGGTATAGACCTTCTTGAGCCTTTCATTGTATTTTGGCAGGATATCCTAAAACACACCTGACAGCACATCATTCCCCTATTCAAAATTTTGATAGTGCCCCCAGGACCTGACCTATAAACTATAAGCTCTTTCTATGGCATTCAAGGCCTGCTACAACCTACCTCCAACCTACCTCTTGATCCTCTCCACCACTATATACTCCCATTCGTCTTCTGCTGCAGCCACACCAGATTCCTATCCCACATGCCCTATTTGCCCCACGGAATGCCCTCTTCCCAACTTGGCCAGTGAAAAACATCCTTGTCTCAAGGATCAGTTCAGGTGGCTGCTCCTCTGTGAACGTTGCCTTCCCAGGATCCCTGGCTCAAACCAGTTTGAGCTTCCCAGAGACCCTGAAGCAGTGTGCAGCCCCACGGGGCACCTGCCTCACTCTGCCTTGCCCTACACTCAGTCTCATGTGTCTGTCCCCACTGCGAAACCATAAGCCTCTCAAGAGCAGATAGCTGTGTTGTAGTCAGTCTCCTCTGACCTTGCCACACAGCCCAGCACAAAACAGACAACAATGCCTCCCGGAGAGCGGCCAACTCTTGTCCCTCCTCCCCACATCACTCTGTTTCTGCTCCGCCACTCCTTGGCCCTCCGTGTCATTGCTGTGTATGGAGTGGACACTTAGCCAGGTCTAAACCAACACACTTTGGAAGCTATGAAAAATCCTGAGCTTCAAACCCACCATGACCATTCTTCCTCGTGTCCTAGATTTCAGACAGTGAGAAAAAGACTCTGGGGTCAAGTGGCTTCAAATCTGAAGTCTGGCACTTAATTGACCATGTGACCCTTAAGCAAAGGTAGCTTAACTAGCTTCAACCTCCTCACCGGTACAAAGGAAAGCACATCTAACTCAGTGGACTGTTGGCAGAATGAAATGAGTTAAGGTGTTTGAAGTCCCCGGCATGGCAACCAGTATCTGACAGGCACCTGTAAGTAAGTAGCAGCAGGAACCAGAAGCCGGGTCTCAGGCTTCACAAACCATGTGACCTAGTCAGCAGTCATTCCCCTTCCTGGATATTCACATAAAATAGAGATCCTTACATTAGCATTATGAATTCAGGACACAAACTTCATGGTGCTGCTTATACATCCTAAAGTCATCATGGAGAAATAGCAGCATATCTTAGGCTACTCGAGATGATCAAGAGATCATCTTGATCTCAGGAAAGAGATCAATCTCTATGTCCCGATGTAGAAAAACACCCAAAGTGTTTCATTATTAAGTGAAAAGGGCAAGTTGCAGTACGGAATGAAATATAACCTCCCGTAACATACGTACCTCTATGTATGTATGTCTGTGTGTGCCTAGAGAATCTCTAGAAGGATATATGAGAAATTGTTAACAGTGGTTACCTCTAGTAATGCGTCTAGGAATGCCATTTACACTCTTCTGTACTGTTTGAATAATTTTTACCATGAGTATACATTCATGTTAAAATTATTTAAAACCAGTTTTTAAAATCTGCTGGAGAAGGAGGAGGAGAAGGAAGGGAGAGGCAGGGAGGGAAGAAGGACTGGGCCATGGACCCAGAGACCTAGGCTCCGTTAGAGTCCCATGTTAACTAACTTCCCAGCCTCAGGCAAATCACCTCCCCTCTGCAGACCTCCCTTATTGGTAAAATAGGGGCGTTGAACCAGGAACTCTTCGGAGAAGATTTCTAGGTTATTAGATGATGTCTGCAAGGTCCTCTGAGTACATTTTACTCATAGAACATCTCTGTCTGAGATGTTTTGATGCTTTAAGCATCAGGTTTTAACAAAGGAAAACACACAAACGATTTCGTTTTGACCTTCACATTTCAATGAGAAAGCATTTCCACCATTTTACAGGCAGAGAAACCAAGTATATACTGTAATGATCATTTACTGACCAAATCCACTGCTCAGTAGACTCTGCTGTTTGCCAAGAATTATGAAGCCAGGAGTTTTATAGCTCCCAGTTCATTCGTGCCTCTTCTGCAGAGCAGAGGGGGCACAAGGCTTATGCAAAACAAGCAGAAGCCACTCTGCTGGTGAGATGTAAAAGTGACTTCCTCTGGGTCAGAGCATAAACAAAGCTCACTCCCAGTACACTAAGGAAGTAAGTTTTGAACCCCTGGGACGGACTCCACACCCCTCCCCCACCTGGACCGGCAGCTTCACCTTGAAGATGCATTTCACTGCAGTCATTTTCTGAGAGTTTTCTGGGTCAGAAGCAGGGAGAGCAGCTAAACCGAGGCTGCTGATGGAGTTGCTACATAGAGGGCACGGTACTGAGTTACCTGCTCTACCACGCACCCACCCAGCTCATCTAGCAACCCGCCTGGAGAGTATTTTTCCAGTCTCCTGGGCAAAGTGACTTCACACAGCTTTGAATGCAAACAATCTCATTTGTCCTCACAGGTATGGGTCTCCGTCTTGCAGAGGGCACTGACTTCCTCCTCCAGGGCAGCTCACTTTGGTTCTACTATAGAATCTCACTCTCTGTGCCTGTAAACACCTTCCATTCTTCTGATAACTTCACACTGTGAGGGACCCTGCTGCCTGATGTTTGGGCAACAAGATTTCTCAATGGCTGCAGAAAGCACATACAGAATGCACATAGCACCTTGCAAAGAGAGGCAGAGACTGACCCACCGACCCTACAAGCAGTAGCCTAGATTTGGAATGTGCAAAACCAGGACCCAAGCACGGCTAAAATACTCCAAAGTAAACCATCCCCCAAAATGAAAAGGATGGTTCATTCAAAAAGTGTGCAGCTGGGCTACTAACTAGTAGTCAGCCCGCTGGTAACCTTTGCTATGGCACCTAGTAATCCGTGAGACAGGATAATGATCACCAGCATCTGTGCCATCCTAGAGCTTCTAGAAGCTATTTGTTGACCCCACTCTTGCTGTCACCTCTGGGTCAAGTTTCCTCACTGTTGCCTACCTACCACTGGCTTCACTGTGCCCTTTAGAACTCACTAAGGCCTTCAGTTGTCCTGGTTGAGCCCCTTCCTTTATCTCTCTACCTTCAGGTCCCCTGCACAAGGCCTAACTTTGTCCTCTGCCCTTCTTTATCCTGGACACATCTTCCTAAGACCTTCTGAAGGCCTTCCATTCATCAGTTCATCTCAGACCCACCTAAATATTTATAAAAGCCTAGCAGCTCCACTCACTGCCTTTGGAAGCTAAAACCCACCTCCTATCAATCGCTGGGCACAGAACACAGTAGAAGAAGTGAGCAGTTGGACTGTAGTGGGAGTGTGTCCATGACAGAGAGTTTTGTTAAAAGAAACAAAAATGCTCTCAAAGGCCTGAGCAAGCAGTATTCTGGTGAGTCTGTCCATTGGTGAAACTCACTTTTTGTCTGGGTAAGGCAAAAATGAGGGCAGAACAAACCAACTAATAGTGCTGTAATATTTTACAAGGTAGTTTCTACTCTGACATACCTTAATGACAACAAACAAAAAAGGTTATGTGCACCCAGAAAAAAAAAAAAAAAAACACCAAACCTCTATATGGGAACTTCTGGTCTCTTTTCTGAAATGTTTTTCTTAACTCTTCACCATTATAAAACAAATCTTGTGTATATCAGTCTGAAACACCCACTCAAAGAGCCTTTCATAGCTGCTTTCTGAGGGTCAGACTCAAACATTTGCTGAAAAATGAGGTGGGAGTGACTGGATTCTGGATGAATAACTAAATTTTTCTAGCAATAGACATATTCTGATGATGTAAGTTAAAAAATCAGCTGTTACTTCTGCATCCGATAAATGGAAAGCAACTGTAGAATACAGAGGTGGGAAGACAGCCTCCACCCAGGTCTAAAACATTTCTCTTCACTCCTTACCCCTATGCCATCAACACTGAGCGTCGTCTGTGAACCCTTCTTCATAATCTGTTATGTGGATCACCATTTTGGGGATTATTTTCAGTGGCGAACATTCTTGAAACTTGCCCTGTCACTCAATTCAATCCGCATTTCTTGAGCACCGCACGTGAGCCAGAGGCTCTTAGGCACCAGTGTGCATATAGGCGCCAGACAAATGTCCCTTCTTCAAGGAACCCATAATCTAGAAAAGCGTCAGACCTGTACACAACCCAACCAGGGTGCGATGTGAAAAGTGACAACTTGAGGTCTCACAGGAGTGAGTGGATGTCTTGGTGCGTTAGGGAACAAGGGGAAGCATCAGAGGGGTACCGTTTGAGTGGGGCCTTAAAAGATGCATGAGAGTTCACAGCTACAGAAAGGGAGAAAGACACTGCAGGCCTAGAAAACAGAGAAGTCAAGTCATGGAAGTGAAAACGCACCCTGAGCTGACACAGTCACAAGCATCCGATGTAAAGTAAATAGGAAGGGAATGAAGCCAGGAGGGATGTTGGAACAGACCGCCTGCCTGTTTAAACTTTATTTTGGGGCAATGGGGAACCATTGAGGTTTTAAAGCAGTGGAATGACTCACAATCATGTTTTTAAAAATAATTCTGAGGTCAGGGTGTAAGATGGGATACAGAGAGACTAAAGGCCAATTATTCAAACATGAGACAGTGAAAATTGAAAGGAAGAAACCAGTTTGAAAATTTTGGAGGAAAAATGAACCGGCAGCCAACTAGATGCACAAGTGTGAAACGAAGAAAACCCAAAAAAGTTGATGACGCTCGTACTTGGGACAATGGCAACCCAACAGGAACCTAGCTACGAAAACAGGGAGAAGAGCAGGTTTGGGTGGGGGGGGGGGCGCTGAGAGGTCCTATAGCTACATAGGGAGTTTGACACATCTTGTTACAACCAAATGAAGGCAGAGATTGGGGCTAGAGATGAGGATTTAGACACACTGGCAAGCCCAGCAATGAAAAGCTGGTAGAGAAGAAGGAAAAAAAAGAAAGAAAAGAGAAGGCAAGAAAGAAAGAGAAAGCAAGCCAGCCTGCGGTTTAAGCAAACTGGGAGTAGAAGAAGGAGAGAGCCTGGATCCCAGGAGCCAAGGGAGGGCTTAAGTTCAAAGCAAGAGTGGTTAACAAAGTCCAATATTGCAGAGAACTTGGGACCTGGGTCCGGAAGAAGGCTACCTCATTTGACAGTATCAGACCTCTTTTGAGGCAATTTTAGCAGAGCTGTGGAGAGCTGTCTTACGGCTGGGTATATTGTACAGTACTAATTAGCATCTTCATCCTCAGTTGTCAAAGAACTATGTTGGAAATAGGATTCAGAACATTATTTATTAAAAGCTAATAGGGGGATTCAAGCCTATTAGGTTAAATCATTGCAAATATAAAGCAACATATAAAGGTATACAACTAATTACCTCTTTAATTTCAGGACATTAAAGATGCAAGATAAAAGAAAAAAAGAAACTCTTAGAATTAAGAGCCATGGAATATTGACCTCCCCCCCAATATGGTGGGTACAGTGATTCTAAGCAAGCACTCTAGAATAAATACATTAGGGCTCAAGTTCAGCTTTGATCTCAGTGTATAATTCTGGGTAAATAAACTTCTTTAAGCCTGATATTTTTCATCTGTCATATTAGGATAACAACAGAAATGACAAACACATATAAAAGCTCTCAGCATATCTCTCTCTGAGAGACTTATAAATGTTGACTTCTTATAACTCATTATAATAATATTAATTTCCACTATACATATATATATATATATCTCAACCATATATAATTTCAAACATTCACTTGTTAATTTTTTAATCAATACTATTTTGGGGGCTGTGTACCAAACATGACTCTAGGTGCTGGGAATGAAAAAAAAAAAAAAAGAGACCTAGCTCTCCATCACAAGAAGCACAGTCTAATGATGTAGAAGGCAAGTTGACAATTTCAAGACAAGATGATCCATCCTCTGAGAAAGGAGCAAGAAAGGTACTGCAAAAACCATGCAGGAGAAAGGGTCCTGTGCTACTCCAGGACCTGGGAGGGAGAGGGGTTGTCAGGCAAGGCCACGAAGAGGAGACAACACTTTAGGCATTACAAGGAACTCTGCAAAGACATTTTTAAGGATAATAATAAATATTAAGGTGCCATCACACACACACAAATCCCTGAAAAAAAATGTTAGAGAAAGAGGAAGCTCTTTGCCCAAGGGCAAACAGCAAGAGAAAAGGAGTTGGAAGCAACCCAGACTCTTGTCATCCAGCTCAAGGAGATATTTTGGTTGAAATACATCATCACATAATATTTACACCTTTCCCCACCTGAGTTTGGGTTACAAGTTTTACAAAGCAAATTAAACATCTCCTGCCTGTCCTCTAAAAGTCTACAATTTTAAAACAGGCAAACTAGTATGTGGACAAATGCAAGCACTTTGATGAAAAACTATCCCCCAAAGACAGTGTTCTCAAATAAACAATTCTCAAGTTCAGTTTGGTTCCAAAGGTGAGGATGTTAATAAATTTTGCCCTTCCCTTCGGGGAACCAGGGAGAAATATTAAAATGGCATGGTTTGGTTCCTCAAAAAATTAAAAACAGAATTACCATATGATCCAGCAATAAACTGGAGACTATAGTTCTGGGTATATACCCGGAAAAAGTGAAAGCACAGTATCAAAGAGATATTTGTATATCCATGTTCATAGCACCATTTTTCATAATAGCCAAAGGATGGAAGTGACTCAGGTAGATGGATGAATGGATGAATAAAATGTGAAAAATACATACAATGGAATATTATTCAGCCTTAAAAGGGAAATTCTGACATGTGCTGCAACATGGATGAATCCTGAAAACATTATGCTGGCTGAAATAAGCCAGACACAAAAGGACAAATACTGTATGATTCCATTTATATGAGGTACCTAGAGTAGTCAAATTCATAGAGACCGAAAGTGACATGGTGATTGCCAGGTGCTGGGGGATGAGGGGAGTTATGTTTAATGGGTACAGAGTTTGAGTTTTAGAAGATGACAAAAGTTCTAGAGATGGATGGTGATGGTGGCTACACAACAATGTACCTGTACTTATCCCACTGAACCAAATACTTAAAGCTAGTTAAAATGGTACATTTTGTTATACATTTTTTAAAAATCACATGGTTGCCTTGTCCATTAAATAACTATACTTCGTCATTTAGGAGCAAACGAAACACCTTGTTTCTGACATTGAGATGCAGTGCCATCTGAAGAAGGGACAAGGGTATGAGACCAGGCCCCTTAGAAAGTTCTACATCTAAAGGAGCAGAGTCCATTTACCATTTTCTGGGAATGGACCCCTATGTAACCCACTAAGGAGATGACTTTGTTGGCAGCCATCATTTGAGATTTTTTACTTAATATAATCCCTGTGCACCGGCACCACCTTGTTAGGGGATGACTGTCAAAGCACACATTCCAAAAATTACTAGTTGAACTTCTATGTGAAAAAGCATTATGCAGGGCTTTATGTAAGACCTGTGACTGTAAATCATAAATCGGTTCTGGCCTTTAAGAGAACAAGTGGAGCAAGTAATAGACAGACATAAGTTAAATAATAATAATAGTAATAAATGAAGTCTATGATTATGTAACTAGACCTTTAACAAATCTGTAGAAGGGAGAGATCACTAGGGGCTGGAATGTTCCAGGAAGACTGATGGAAACCTCTCCAAATCTGGGAGAAATGTTCAGGACTGAACGAGTAGAAGCAGACAAACCTGGCTCAAATAAAAGGTCTGTGATGGGAATTGGTAAGAGATAAAGATAGAAAAAGAGATTGGAGCTAGATTACAATGGCTCTTAAAAGTCAACGTTGTAAGTTTGGATTTCCACCTCTACCACTGGAGGTTTTTGAGAAGGGGTATTACAGGACAAACACAGGGTGCAGGATGGCTTGGAAGGAGACCCCTAATTGATAGAAAGCTGGACTCCAGGCCTAAGGGCTACTAAGTCACAAAAATGAAAACAAACATGTGCTTTTAGTAGGTTAAAGCTAGGACTTTAAAATATGGCCAAACGCTTACATATGCAATGAATTTTTCTTGAAGGATATGCAGGAAACTGTTGACATTGGTAACTTCCTAGGAGTAGAACTGGAGGTAGGGAAAGGAAGACTCTTACTTTTCATCGTATACCCTTGTACAATGTGGATACACTTCTTAATCATGCACATGAATTCATTTTATAATTTAAAATAATTTCTTTTAAATATGGCAACCAGGAAGTGTTAGAAGATGTTTAGGCTGTAAAGAACACATTCAAAACATTTCTATTTATAAAGTGAAATATATTTCAATCCTGTTTGTATTATATCTTAATCTCTATCACATAGTAGAGATGTTGTAAGAATACCCAAAAAGTAACAGTACAAAGTACACAGAACTAACTGCACATCTAAGGCTCTACTTCAAAACAAACAGATATCCTGAGTCACTCACCATAAAACACCTTCTTTCGGGTGTATTTCAATGAAAAATCTGCCTGAATCTAAACCTATTCCAAATAAACTCCTTGATAACACCAAAAACAAAAAAGAATAGCCCACAGTACACTGGACAAGATATATCCCTTCTCGGTAAATGGCTTTTTCATTCTTAAAGTTGCTCAGGCCAAAACCAATGGAGTCATCCGTGACTTATTCTTTTTCTCTTCTCCTCTATCCCCAAATCCCATGAGCTCTGTCTCCACCTCTATCCAGATGCCAGCTGCATTTCCCACCGCACCACCATCGTGCTGGTCCATCCTCTCTAACCCAGCCCCACTAGAGTAGCTTTCATCTTACTCCCTGTTATCCACTCTTGTTCCCTACAGTCAGTCTTCCACAGGACAGCCGGAAAGGTCTTCCTAACATACAAATCTGAACACATCACTCCTCTGACCACAACTTCCGGTGGCTTCCTGTTGCACAGCTAAAACCCAAAGACCTGCATGGCTGCAAAGCCTGCATGATCCAGACCCCATTTCCTCTCTAATGTCACGTCCTGCGCTCACCCCTTGTCCCTCCTCTTCAGTCAGGCTGGCTTCCTGCCCATTCCTTGGACATAGCGGTGACCCCACTTCAGGGCCCTCACCCTCGATCTAAATCTCTTCCCCCAAACACACACATTCCCCTCCCTCACTTGGTTTGGCTCTCTGCTCAAATGAAACCTCATCAGAGAGGCCTTTCCCCACCATCCTACCTCAAATAGTAGAATCACCTCTCTTTCTCTTCACACTGCTTTTTCTTTACAGCAAATTATAATATATAGTCTTCTGTTTGTTGCTTTTATTGTTTATTCCTGTCTCACCCAACGAGTATGGATACTCCATGACATCGAACTTTTTTTTTTTCCATTTTCACTCCTCTATCCCCTGGACCTAGAATACGTCTGGCAAATAAATGAAAGCTTAATAAATATTGGTTGAAGATTGTACAAATCTTCAAAAAAAACAATTGATTTTTTTGAAGATTTGTACAAATCTTCAAATCAAATCAGAATACCTAAGATACTGGACAAAAAGAGGTTTTCAAAGTCCAAAATGAGGCATAAGCATAATAATGCCCAGTAAATTTGGGGTAAAGGAATGAAAAAGCCAACACATCAATTGACAGGTATGTAAACCTATCATTTATCTACAGCATACTGGGAATCCACACGCACGCTTGATGTTAATTCATACTTTGGGACATCATCTGCGTACAGGCTGGAGGGCTGCTCTTGAGGTTTTGCACTTAAATAGTAAATACTGCAACAAGTTTCCTCCTCCCTCTCTCCAACGAACTGAGACTGATAGTTCTGAAGAAAGAAAGCAATCACTGTCTCAACCAGAAGGCCCAGAATATTCAATTACTCCATTGAGGAGAAGATCTGGACAAAGCCCCAGCCTTGGAACTAGGAAATTGGGTCGAAGTCAGGTTCTGTGATACTACGAGAGGGAGCTTGGGCAAAACACTGTTTGCTTCTAATCCATAAAGCTTCCTCACGTGGTCGCTAAAATCAGATGACGCATACACACAGGCATCCTGGAAGCCGAGTGACCATATCTCATCTGTGTGACGTCGTCCTGTGCTAATCTCCAGTTCACCTACCCTTGCCTGCCACCGGTGAGCTTTGTCTAAGCAAGGATCTGATCTGGTCCCTCCCCTGCTCAAAAATCTTTGCAGATTTTCAACTTGAACCTCCAGTGGTTCAAGCTTCTTCACAAACTGAACCCAAACCACCTTTCCAGTCACATTTTGGCCCATTCCTGGGCTGTGCCCTACATTCCAGCCACACAGAATTGCTCCGCATTCCCTAATTTCATCACCCTTTATTGCACATCTGTGTGGGCAATGTGCCTAAGCCCCTCCCCCATCCTCCCTTCTTCTGTTAGAGAAACCCTAGGCACTCTCCAACCTGAATCAGACTCTTCCTCCCGTGGGCTTTCTCTCAGGCACCCTTTTGAATCACTGCTTGTTTGCAAGACTCTTTCCCCACCAGACCAGCAGGTCTCCATCTGATCCTTTTTCATGTCCTCAGCATAGAACGGTGTAATGCACGTAGGTGTTCAATGCTTGCTCTCAACATTTCTCAGATGGCTCTTTCAGGCCTTTCCAGCTCTTTCTCTCACTTATGGCTTGGAAGCACTATTAGGAAGGGGCTTCTCTTACTTTTCTACTCCTGAGGAAATATGCTGGAAGATGCCACTGACTGACCACTCCTAGGGGCTTCTGGAAACAGGCCGGAACTAAGCAGAGGGACAGAATGAAGCTAGGGACCTCTCTCCAGGCCTCATAAGTTATATCTTTAAAGTGCACTTTGTTTTATTGGAATTGCTATGAATTCTCAAAAGAGGCACACCCTAATACAAATGGAAATGATTTTCAACTTATCCATTTTCAGGATTATTCAAGTTTCTGTTCTTCTTCACGATGGTGGAAACTCCTGGATTGACTATAATTCAAAGCAATTATTGTTCTTTAGCTGCCAAGGTGCCCTGTTATTCTTCTCATAACTATCCTGGATGATCTGAGCCCAGTCCAATGCAAAGTCTTTTTTCTTTTCTAGCTCTGTACCTTTCATTTGCTAAATTTACAGCATTCACATGAAAGGAAGAAAGGAAGCCCCACTTTTGCCCCCATTGGGAACATGATATATGGGTTTTAATTGCCCTTGTAATTATACCCTTGTCCAGCTCTGCACAGGTACGGTGTAGAAATTAAACATGATAGCAAAGCCTGAGAAGGCCTCACAGAGGTAGGAAGATGCCGGCTTTGTAAGATTTCCTGCCCCCAGGAGAAGGAAAGAGAAAAATGAAAGGTGGTTTGGGAATGTCATAAACTAGCCAGCAATCTCCACTGAGAAAGCATTTTCTGTCTATGACCACCTCTAAAACTGTGTGAGCTGTAAGGCTGGGGATCCCCTGGTGGTTTGATATTCAGCTAAGGCTGGCTGAAAATGGCAGAACTTGGATTGCTTGGCTGCGAATTAAGAAATAAGCACAGCAACAAAGGGAAACATGCTGTGACATTTTCTAAATATTTACCAAGGGGAGTTGACAATTCAGTGGCTGCAGCCAGATCTGACAGTGAATTCTGCCTGCCTCCTATGCCTTCCCTCGATCACCATCTCCATCTCCAAAACCAGGTGACCTTCACCTCTTGGGGTTGGCAGAAACAAGCAGCTTCTTTGTGAAAACCCGGCAAATGCTACATGGTGATTCGGGCACACGGATCACGGCATTTACCCCTCCTCCCAGATCTCTTATCTGAAGTAGAGGAGTAACCAAAGAGCTATCTATAAAAACAACAATACAAACTACTTCTAAGATAAAATACTTCTTTGTACAGCAATTTCTGACTAGTAATATCCGTATGGTTTCAGAACCCAATATCCATGAACAGTCCCTGCCAGTCCTCATCATAAAAGCAAATTTCTCTTCAGCCCACACATTTGCATTTCTGATCCTCCCAGGTCAATTGGTAAACATCAATCTGCAGGTCTGAGGTTATAAAAAAAAAAAAGCATTACGGATAATGAAGAAATGTACTTTACGTCACTTTAAACCTCCTGCTGGTCATGTTTCCTACACTTTCAAGTCTTACACAGAGAGTATAATTTTGCCTTTGCTTTTAAAATCTGAAATAACATACTTCAAGAGCAATTTGGTGAGTGGGTTTAGATTAAAACAGGTATCTGACAGTCCCAATGATTCCCCAAAGTCCTTTCTTTCCCCACTGCCCCAGAAATGCTACATAATTATCTATCTTAAGTCAAGACAGTAATATGCAAACCTATTGTATAAAAAAATGCATACATCTCTATGTCTAACAAGCAATGGGAAAGTTATGGAACAGTTTAGAGTTTAATGCTCACTGATGTCTTCTCACCTGTCTCCAAAACCTGGTTTTTTTTAAGATTGTACTAAGATTAAACTACATCCTCTTGCAAATCTCCCTCAAAGGAATGAAAACTTCAGTGGTTTGGTTAGGCAGAACTTCAGGAGATAAACCCAATATTGGTCTTGAGAGAGAGAAAGGAATGAAACGAGCAAGAATGATAAGAAACATGGAAGGCACGTACCATGTCTGCACAGAGATGACCAAGTAAACTGCACTTAGGTCTCCCCTTTAGGCAAGCAGCCACACAAACAGAAGCTGGACTCAGTGACCTCTAAGGTCCCTTCCCACTCCAATAGCGTTTGCCTCATGAATTTTTTATAGTCATCCTCTGTCCTATCACACTGTCCCCATGCATCATCAAGCCCTCCTGGCCACTTCCACGACTGAAAGGAAAATCTGTTTTAAAAAAAAAATCCATGCTTTGACTATTGCCAAAATTATAGTTCTGTCCTTGAAACAATGACCTGAACATAATGGGCCAGGCTAAACACCTCTGAGCAAAGAAGTGCTCAATACCATCTTCAGGCAATATTTTTTAAAGCTTCTCTGATATATGCAGAATTATAACCCAAGGTCTTGGGAGTGAAAGACTGTGAAGCTAATAGACCACCCTACAACCAAATCTTTGCAACTTGTACTCTTCTATTCCCTGCCAAATGTCTAACCTTAAAAAGCAGGTAGGAACCTAACAGCTGAGTTTGAATCCAGGCCCCCACCTCTCATCAGCTGTATGATGTGAAGCAAATTATTTAATTTCCTTGAGCCTGTTTCCTGACTTGTAAAGTGCTGGTTATAGGAACTACATTGCAGAGTTACTGTGACAACAGGATTAAAAACAACAACAACAAAAAAGCACCTCTGAGCATTCATTTGTTTGTTCTCTCATTCATTCAACAAAGATTGAGTGTCCACAACCAGTCAAGCACCAGTACATAAAAGATGGGAAAAAAGTGAAAGCTATTATTACTTTTATTTACCCAAATAGTCTGTTTCCAGAATTGTGGCAGAACCATCCAATTTTGACTTTAGTTCAAAACTTTCATGACTAAAATCGTCATTTGTAGTTTATCAGATATGATCCCACATGGGAGTGCACCTACCGCCTTACCTTTACACACCCCAAAGCTAGTCACCTAGCAGGTGTTCGGCCAGAGGACACCTTCAGAACGCTTGGAAGCAGCAACAAGCAGAGCAAAAGGTGGTATCCCAGCTCTCAGCTGGATAAGCCACTCAGGAAAACTCGATATGCCTGCACTACAAGACACGTCCTGGATGCCTTGGAGTTTTTGGGTGCTTTCAATTCCACGATCGGACTCTGAGTCTTCCGAGAATTTAGGATTAACAGCTCTGGCTCATCCCCGGTCTTTGTGACTGGGCCACTGATAAAGCTAAGAGCAACAGCGAAGGGGTCTAAAAGCTATGTTTTCATAATGTAGGGTTTATCGTTTTCAGCTGTGCTTTACTCCAGAGTTTGATAAAGTTCTGTATAAGTGATCCACCTCTGAGGAGTCATTTGGTTTCAAGGCTGTAGGCTCTTTTTCAGTGTGAGCCCAACATTCCTTTTCCTAACTAGCCCAAAGCCTCCAGGCAAGTACAAACCTAGCTGTATGGGGTGTTGGGCATTCAGTACACTTAAACATTTTGCACTTACAAAAAAAACAGTTTTCAAAGACTTTCTGGAACCCAGGGCTCCTAGCAGAAGAGTCAAAGTCTGACCCTGGAATAAGAAATAACCTGCCCTGGGTCATAGGGTGGTCAAAGAGGGAATTCTAGAATAAAATTCAGAGCCATCTGTGAAGCTAAGGATAGGTTAGTGGGCAGTAGAGAGATGCCTAAAAATTTTGATTTGCAGACTCCTCTCATTCAGGAACCACCTGAATTATTTTCCCTAGAAACTGCAGTATAGACCAGGGCTACCTCAAGGCTCTGCATTTTGCATTGCTACCTCCTACTTGGAGGCGAAGGCCTAAGGTCTTCACAGAAGTTACAGGTACAAAAATACTGTCACTGGGGCGCCTGGGTGGCTCAGTCATTAAGTGTCTGCCTTCGGCTCAGGTCATGATCGCAGGGTCCTGGGATCGAGCCCCGCCCGCATTGGGCTACCTGCTCGGCGGGAAACCTGCTTCTCTCTCTCCCACTTACCCTGCTTGTGTTCTCTCTCTGGCTGTCTCTCTCTGTCAAATAAATAAATAAAATCTTAAAAAAAAAAATACTGTCACTATCTCCCCCCACCCCCAATCTGATGCATCAAATTTTTTCTAAAAAGTGGATTTTCATTTCCCTTCAGCCAGTTTAGAGCGTTATTATCAACTCCTGGCGCCTCTAATTGCTCACTGAAAACAGTGGTTTGGATATTAATAGGTTATAAATCAAGGCCCGACCTGGGGCTCGTTGTCACGGAAACTGTACTCAAGCTCACAGCGACTTGGCCACCCTCGGGAAGTCTGGATGAGTTGGTGGGAGTTGGGGATGGTTTTAAAGCTCCTGCTGTTTCTCCCACTTTCTGCTATTTCTCAGAGCCAGGTTGTTGGAGAAAGAGGAACTGGTGAGGCAGGTGAGAGTAGAGTGGACCGTAGCAGCTTGGAGCACTCTTTGGGAGGGGAGGGCAGGAGATCCTTGGAGTATGCCTCGGGCATTCTGATCTTTCCTCCTCGGGTCTGCACCCGGCCACTCTCTCCGCGTCGCTCCCAGCGTCCGGGGATCAGGCCCCCTTCGCTGACCGGTCCTGTCCTCCCTGCCTGGGCTGCCCGGGGAGCGCGCGGACAAGTTCCCCAGAAGAAAATCTGAGCGGCTCCGGGCTGAGAAGCCCGGCGGCAGGAGGCAGAGAGGGCAGGTCCGACAGGCAGGAGGCAGAATCCCCTTTGCCCCCAAGCCGGGGTCCTGGAGGAGGTGGCCCGGGACTTGAACACGCACCGCCCCCCGCCGCCCCCGCCCTCCCAGAACCCCGGGGCGACGCTCCAGGATCCGGCTCTCCAAAGCAAAGCGCCCGACTCGCCAAGTGTTTCCGAAGCCCACGCGGATTCCCGCGCCCCAGGATGTTCGCTGCCGCAGCCGCCAGGGCCTCCCGGGCCCCACGCCCCGCACCCAGGGCCGAACCCCCACCCGGCCCCCTGGGCTACGCGCGTCACGAGCCCCCTGGGCCCAGCGCCTCCTCTGCGCTCGCGCCGCGCGCCCCAGCCTCGCGCATCGGCACCCGCACCCAGCCCCCGCCGGCCGCTGGGCCCTCCCGGGACTCACCTGCGCTGGGGCTGTAGCGGCGGCCCCCCCGAGCCCAGGGGCGGCGGCGCAGGGGGAAGAGGGCAGCACGGGGCTCCTAGCACAGCGGCCGCCGGGCGCCTGGTGCTGCCGAGCCGCGGACCCGCCCAGAGATATAAATAACATTATCTGAGGAGGGACATTCCTGCCGGGGGACATCGCTGCTGCCGGGACCAGATAGTCCCGCGGCGGGGGCGGGGAGGCGGGGCCGCAGCCTCCCGCAGCGCCAGGCCCAGCCCTCGCCTTCCCCACCCACTCCCGCACCTGCCAATCAGCCTCCGCGTTGGGGGGCACCTGCCAGGCCTCCGCCCCGGCTCCCGCGGCGGGCCTCCGCCTCCTGGCTGGCCGCCTGGGCCCGGGACGCCAGAAGCTCGAGCCGCCCGCAGCGCCCCCATCGTCGTTCACCTCCCCTAACCGCGCGCTACCGCAAGCTCCCTGCGGCGGGAAAAGGGTTTCACTCCGCAGCTCGGGCCTAATTCGTGCGCCCTGAGCACCGAGCCTGGCCACGAAAATGAGCCCTCCAGCCTTTCCCGCCCCGCGTCCCCACTGTGTACTCTCCGGTTTTTAAAATATATTAAAACACACGCTTAGACCATAGGGTGGGCGAGGCGGGCGCCCTCGGCCCTGCGCCCCCGCTGCGGCGGGTTTGGGAAGGAGGATTGTTCCCCGGGGCTGGTGTGTTAGAAAGCACGCTCCGGGGCGGACTTCACTTGGCAGGCAGTGTGAACAGACGCTGGGAGGCCCCCACCCCCAGCCCACGGGCTCAGCGTCTCTGTTTCTGTCTGCAAACCTGGTGTGGTCGGGGAGACCCGGCACTGCTGACCCGGCGCAGCCCACAGTCCCAGGGCGCTCGCATATTGCAAGGATTGTAATCAACAGGCAAACTGCCACACCAACCCACCTGCACCTCCTGTCCGGCCCCGCTTTCCAGGCGAGCAGGGGCTTCCTCACTACAAGCCTGGATGGGGTGGCATGCAGTAGGCCAGAGAAAACACTAGAACCTATGGTGCCAAAGAGGAAAGACAAGGCATCTCTGAGTCACCCGAGAGAGATTCATAGAAGAAAATGGGCAGCTTGCAAGGCTGTCCATTTTCTTGACTTAAGATACAGGTTATTGTTCAATGACACTTAGTGGTACGCTTCACTGTTGCCTTCATCTCCTTTCTCCATTGGTCGTTTCCGGGACGGTGTCTCACCCAGGAATCAGCCCAGGTGATCTCAGGTATTATGGATGACGGTGGAGATTAAAAGCACAAAGATGTAGAAAAGAGTTGCAACTTTGATACCGCCTGGTATTCTTAACAACGGAACAGTCTTACTCCTGAGTTATTTGCTTCCTATAATTATGCTGTTTTCCAGAATTCACCAGGAAAAGCGTGTTTAATTGCCAGATGTGCTTGCTTCATTTATATATTGAACAGATGCAAAGATATTTCACTTCCTGCTGCAGCCACACTTCTTGAGAAGTGGGCATTTAGACACTGAGATGTGCTAAGTGGGGCAAACTCCACAGATATTACAAAGCCACAGAACTCTCCACCCCACCCCACCCCAGATGTCTGGGTCCTTATTAACCTCAATTTCTCAAGAGACACTAGTAATATAAGATGATAGCAGAATATTCGTGGTCATCCATTAGATTAGCAATGATGCCCGCTCTTCTGATAACATTTAAGAATCCATTTGTTTATTACTAAGTTAGATACAGAAAGATCATTCCCATTTAAAAAATCATTTAAGAACCAAATTCTGGCAAGGGAAACAAGAAAAACAGGCCAGCTTCAAAAGCTGAGTATATATCTCAAGCAGAAATCCTTGCTCTGTTTTTGAAAGGAAAAAATGGTGAGAAATTATTTGTTTTTTAAAAGCCTTGTGTGAATAAACTTACTAAATAAATTCATGATTCCTGAGGATTGCAGCTCTGCAGCTACATAATTGTATACTACATGAAACAGATAATTCCTTAGCTATAGGTCTGTGGCACCGAACTGAAAAGTTGAACACATATTTCTTTGTAGCCTTAGAATTTATAATTTTCAACCATGAAAAGAAAAATTAATATGATAAAAGTACAAAATCAGCGGACAGATTACCCTAGGATTTTACAAACCAGCTCAGCTGCTTTAGTTATCTCCACTTTAGCTGAAAGCTAAATAATTCAATACAACCTCATTTGCTACAGAGCCTGTTATCCTGACAGCATCCCCAAATGCTTTACAGCTAATAGAGTTACAGTGAAATGATAAATCAGAACTGAGGGAGAGGGGAAGTTTAGAAGTACACAGGGAAAGGGCATTGTCAAAGAAGGAGGGGGAAAAAATAGCAAATCCCAGAGAGTGGGAATGAGAAATTAGGGAGAGGAAAGAAGGAAAAGCTGAATATATGGGTTCACAATCAAGGTCATTGTTGTGGGCAACAGGGATTAATTCTGCAGGAATTTTCTGAGAAGAGTATGTAATGCCTCCTGAATTGTCTAAAGGGTGGGAGATTGGCCCTCATTATCTTTGGTCCAGGGACAGCACCTCCTTTACCCCCATCCATGTTGACACTTCACATTTCCAAGCTACCCAGCAAGCTCCCAGTAGGTAGTCTGCTGTGCTGGGGCCAGAAGGGAAGGGGTGCATTTGAGACTAGATCCTGTCAGTCAGTAAATCAGAAAGCGAGAGGAAGCACTCACAGAATGGCCTACCCAGCTCCAGCTAATATCAATAGGTGAGGACAAGAAGATGTAAATTGGGGCAACAGAAGAATCTGACACACAGGGACCTTTCACTTTCTATCTCTGTATTCTCTGAATTTTTCACATTGAGCTTGTATTATTGGATCATCAGTGGAGATAATAAGGACAATAATAGGTAGAGATTAGATCGAGATGGGTCCAGCCCATGCATTTACCTTTTCTTCCATCCCAAATCTCAGAAAAGGATACGTCTTACAATAAGAATTTAACAGCACGGGGAAATAAGACAAAGGCTGATCAACTCTCTAAGCATTTTTAGGAAATTCTGAAATACAGAAAAGAGAGACAGGATCTAATCTAGAGAGAAATATAATAAGAGAAAGTCAAAACAGGTCAGGAGAAGGACTAGCTTAGGGAAGTTCCAAGCAAGAGTCAAAGGATACAAGAGAAGGAGGGGCCCTAGGACAGAATTATTCATTGAGGAGCCTCCTCTCTCTGCTGGCATTGAGTATCAGATGTTTACCTGTGGGATAAGGAAGGGAGCAGACATCCTGGAACCGGAGGAAATGACAGGGAACCTTCTCTCTCTCCTGATAGCGTGTGTGCCCTTCCTTCACAACCCCTAGCGAGACTGTGGTAAACAGAATGGGCAGGCAAATGAATCTCAAATGAAAGATCATCAAGCAACCCAAATCACCAAAGATTTTGTCAGGGTAGCGGAACTAATACCGTGAAAGGGAAGCGCAAAACTCAGCTAACAGAAAGAAGTCATACCAGAGGAAACTAAGTTAATAAAAGGAAACGGATAGATTTAAAATGAATTTAAATTCTATTCAACAAGATTTGAAAAGGATATTGCATCCATGACAAGTAAGCAATAAGAAAACAAGGAAATTTAAAAAGTGGTTTCTGAAATTGAAAATTTATTAGCTGACAAGCAGAACTGACCAAGCTGAAAGGCAGATTAGTGGGAACAGAAATTCTCCCCAAACACAGAGCCAAAAACAAGGAGATGGAAAGTTTGTGAGAATGGTTTGAAAGCCATGGAAGCAAGATCCTCAAGGTCCAATATCCATCTAATAGAAGTTATACAAGGCAAGAGAAGAAGTAGAGGAGATAATAATAATGAGAAAGTAGAATAAAATTTCTCAGAATTGAAGAAAATATGATTTTCATATTATAAAATCCTAAATTTAGAAGAGGATGAAGAATTTTAAATATAGTTTACAGTGTTAGGACAGTTTAAAGTATATGATTTTATTTATAAAATCCAATAATTTGAATAAAATTAAATGAAAAACCAAAAACTATAGTAAGTTAACTTGCTGTGCCTTGAATTAAGACTATTTTTACTGAGGGGCACCTCGGTGACTCAGCTGGTTAAGTGCTGCCTTCGGCTCAGGTCTTGATCCCAGGGTCCTGGGATGGAGCCCCACATCGGGCTCCCTGCTCCGCGGGAAGCCTGCTTCTCCCTCTCCCTCTCCCTCTGCCTGCTGCTTCCCCTGCTTGTGCTCTCTCTCTCTCTGTCAAATAAATAAATAAAACCTCTTTTAAAAAAGACTATTTTTACTGAATCACAGAACTGAAGTTATTTGTTTGAAATTTAAAACTATTTTGACTTAGAAATGAACGTATATATCGGAAAGCTACTTACAAAAGGACAAGCCAAACCAAATAAACCTGAACCTACTTGTTGTTCCACTCATTCAAACCCCTGCTAGCACCAGAGGGATCGAGAGGACATGGTAATGTACAGAAAACTTCAAAATAGTGCCTAGAGTTCAAAAAAACATTAGTTCTCCTCTTTACCCTTCCACCAAGAGATGTAGTTCATGAAACTAAACTAAAATTTCCATTCCATTTCTGGAAACATTTAGGGGAACAATGCCCTCTCCAGCTCCCAAAGACAAAGCAGCAGCAGGACCAACTGGAAAAGCCCTCCATTTATGATATAGAGGATGAAGGACGAAACTTCTCCTTCAGATGCCTCAAACAAAATGGTCACTGTAAGGAACCTGAGAGCCTGTAGCAGGTGTGCAAATACCAAACTGACCAGCCTCTGAAGGAGCAGGTGTCATCAATTTCAAACTTCCCTCCACCAATAATGGAAGGGAGCCGAAGAACAAGGCTTACATACTGTCATCCACCAGTCCATGGAAGCCCTAGCCAGGCTTTGGAATAAACGAGCATCTTTCCTTCTATAGTTGTTCCTGAGCTTTTCCTCCCTTTTCAGGATTAGATTGTCACCTAAGGGATGCCAGCTTGCACAGATGTCATAGCAGACTTCTCTTGGGGTGTGCCTGGAGGTGCTTAATGTTCCTCTACTGTTGCGCTGTAGGGCTGTAGGAGTTTGCTAGGGCTTCCGTAACACCACAGACTGGGTGGCTTAAACAACAGAAAACTGTTCTCACAATTCTGGAGGCTAGAAGTCTGGGATCAAGGTGTTGGCAGGGTTGTTTCTTCAGAGGCTTCTCTCTTTGGCTTGTAGATGTCCATCTTCTCCCTGTCTTGGCATGGTCTTTCCTCTGTGCCTCTGTCCTAATCTCTTCCTCTTCTTCTTTTTTAAAAAAGATTTTATCTCTCTCTCTCTCTCTCTATTTAAGAGGGAGAGAGCATGAGCAGGGAGGAGGGACAGAGGAAGAGGGAGAAGCAGACTCCCCGCTGAGCAGGGAGCCCTAAATGGGGCTCAATCCCAACACCCCAGGATCATGACCTGAGCCGAAGGCAGATGCTTAACTGACTGAGCCACCCAGGCGCCCCCTAATCTCCTCTTCTTATGAGAACACTATCATATTGGATTAGGCTCAATCATACGACCTCAGTTTACCTTCATTACGTCTTTAAAGGCCCTATCTCCAAATATGGTCACTTCCTGAGGTACTGGGGGTTAGGATATCAACATATGAATTTGGGGGGCACATAATTGAGTCCATAACACAGGCCCCATCTTTTCTCACATGGACTGCTTCTGTAAGCCTCCTAACTGCTCTCCCATTCTCTAGTTTCATTCTCCTTCAATTCTTCTTCCATATAGTAGCCATAGTATACTTTCTAAAAAGGAAATCTGATCGTGTCACTCCACTACTTTAAATCATCCAGTGGCTCCCCATTGCTTTCAGGATATAGTTTTAAGTTTTGCAGCACCTAGCACGGTTCCTGATTAGAAGATGTACTTCATAGGGGCGCCTGGGTGGCTCAGTCGGTTAAGCGGCTGCCTTCGGCTCAGGTCATGATCCCAGGGTCCTGGGATCGAGCCCCATGTCCGGCTCCCTGCTCAGCAGAGAGCCTGCTTCTCCCTCTCCCTCTGCCTGCCACTCTGCCTACTTGTGCTCTCTATCTCTCTGTCAAATAAATAAATAAAATCTAAAAAAAAAAAAAAAAAGAAGATGTACTTCATAAAGGCCTGATGAGTAAATAAATGAGCTAATGAGCAAACAAATCATGGAAACTAAAGGAGAGCTGCAATTGTTGAGATCAGCCAAAGAAGTAGGTAATTCAAAGTCTTTTCTATTTGGCTTAAAAATGTGTATTTGTGATTTTTTTTTTTCAGGAGAACTACTTTCCTATTTATGTTTGAGTAAGGTTATTTAAATGAATTCACGTTCTCTGAGAAACTGGCAATATTTGTGCGTGAATTTCACCAGCTCCTCAGCCACCATGGCACATTCATACCTAACTTATTGTCTGTCGGTGAGAAATGGAGCCAACTAAGTAGGTTTTATGTTCACACCTACCACCAAGTTCACCTACAGGGGAAAAGGCCTGCTGTCTTCCAAAGTCTCATTCATAATGGGGACAGCAGATACAGTGGGGATTGGTCAGCATGGAATTTTGTCTCTGTTTGCCCTACCTCTCAGTGATATTTTCAGACCTCATCCTTGGAGCAAGGCCACGCTCCAATAGGCCAAAGCCTTGAGTGCAGATTAAGAATGCCGGAAGTTAGATCAAAAAGCATTATAAGCAGTGAATTGATGCTGTTTTGACGTTAACATTCTTATATTGAATACTCCACAAAGCGTATAATCTGTGTGTGGATAATTTAGAGTGCCTAAACCTGAAACTTTGTTCTCTTCCTTTAGATATTTATCAAGCCAGGAACTCAAATCAAGCGGAGAAAATATAAATTAAAAATTGAGTTGGTTAATAAAGAATGACAGCAAGAGTTACAATTAAACAATTTTTTTATTTATGTGATGATTATTGCCAGCATAAATGGTCTTAATTGCTTTTATTTGTTAGTGAGCAGTTTCCAAATTGAAAATATTGTTTTCATAATATTAACCAAGACCTTTGGGAAAATTTCAATAAAGTTTGGAAAGATATTGCAATAAAAGACTTCATTACCTCTGTAAATTAATCTCATTTTCTATTCTGTGGGATATTTCTGCAGCTGTTTAACTTCTGTTTGGATATTTCTTCAATGCTTTAAAGTCTGCAAGAAACTATGATTCAACTCAAACATGATTTATTTTGTAGAATAACTACTTCTTATCAAAAACATCATTTTTCCTCATTTTCCTTTGTGTAAGGCAAATTCTATTTTTAAAGGATTACTTATCATTTTCTTTTTACCAAATGCCATATAATCATTTTTATCCAATTTCATGAAGTAAATTGCTATCATTATCCTTATTGCTAAAGAAACCAAGAAACTCAGAGTTCAAGTAATTTTCCAAAAACATCACATAGAACTCCAAATCCTTTGCTTATTAAAGACTTATTTATCCAGGAAGCACTATCTCATGGTTTTTGAATTAACACATTCCCATGATATTTAATGTAGATTATCCATAGTATAGACTAAAATATTTTTAAAAGATTTTATTTATTAACTTGAGAGAGAGAGCAAGGGAGAGAGAGAGAGAGAGAGAGAGAGAGCATGAGCTGGGGAGAGGGGCAGAGGGAGAGGGAGAAGCAGACTCCCCACTGAGCAGGGAGCCTGACATGGGACTCTATCCCAGGACCCTGGGACCATGGCCTGAGCTAAAGGCAGACGCTTAACCAATTGAGCCACCCAAGTGCCCCTAGACTAATATTTTAAGTCAGTAATTAAGTCAAGAATTTAGCCCCAAATTATGCTGAGCATGTGCAAAGCAGCAACTCCATGTTGCTTATTCTAGTCTATCATCATCTTAATCATCAAGATACACATAATGAAGCATACACTCTGGACCTTCCATAGCAGAAACTGAAAAAAGCAAAAGCTGTGGACCCTCTTTTGGAAGGGTTTCAAAGCTGTGCCTGAACACCAGTATCCCATATCTGACCCCAACCCCTGCTAAACCTTTCTCAACTCCCACTCTGTACCTCTACCGAATACTGCCAGAAATTGATAAGTAGGAGCTTGCCCCATATGATTTCAGGTACTTGAAACTATATGGAATGCCCTCATTCCAAAGATTATATAGGAATCCACAAACTTATTTCATAACTAGCCACAAATGTTAAAATGCACATGACCCTGGGAAGAGTTCACTTTTAATGTACAGCCTTTTGGCTACTGGAGTAAGAAAAAGTCAGTGCTGCTTAGTAGTACTTCAATAGCTCAGCAATTTTTTTGAAAAGAAGTTAGCAGGGTGGAATGGAAAAATCAGTAGACATGGTCAAAAGACCTGGATTCTACTCCCCCCTTATCTTCTCTATGTCTCAGTTTTTCTTCTGTAAAATGATGGCCCTGAACTAGCTAGTTTCAAGGACTCTTACAGCTCTAGTTCTCTATATTTTACACCTACAGTAAGAACATTCTGGATGTTCATTATAATAATGTTCCTTAAAATGAAAAATTGGAAATCCATGTCCATCAAAATGGAATTGGTTAAACCAGGTATGGTGGACACACACTACATATAAATTCTATGTCGTCAGTTAAGCGGTGATGTGGTTTTATATTTATTTATGGGGGAAGATGCCATGACATACTGCTGAATTTTTTTAAAAGTAGGCATCAGGAGCACCTAGGTGGCTCAGATGGTTGAGCGTCTGCCTTCAGCTCAGGTCATGATCTCCAGGTCCTGGGATGGAGCCCCACGTGGGCTCCCAGCTCAGCAGGGAGTCTGCTTCTCCCTCTCCCTCTGCCCATCCCGGTGTTTGTGCTCTCTCTGTCTCTCTCTCAAATGAGTAAATAAAATCTTTTAAAAAAATAAAGTAGGCATCAAATAATTTCAATTTGACTAAGAAAGAATTTTGTATCAGAAAGGATACTCCTAAAAATGTTATTTCTAGATGGTGGGATTAAGAGTAATTCTTACTTTTTCTCTATTTTTGTATAATGTTTGGATATTTTATAAGCAGAGAAAATTTTCATAATAAACAACAAAGTTATTTTCAATTTAGGAAAAATATAGTAAAACGTAAATAGCAAATATTATATCCTTTCCTGTGAGCAAGTTTTGATACATAAGCGCGCCAAGGCAAGAACAAAAGAGCAGTGACCTAAAGGAAAACAATGCCTAAATATTTTCATCAACACTCAGATAATGAAATAAATATGTGCCCTGAAAGTAAAGAACTGTTCTTGTTACACAGAGTGGGTTCAGCTGATCTGGTTTCCTTAGTTATCTCAGTGATGGTCAGTGTTGGGAGTTGGATTTGCCTGACCTGTGCTTGCTCCCCTTACCAGGTGATCCCACGCTCAGTGAGAAGAGTTGTCAAGCCATCAGAATGGCCATTGGATCCAATCCAAAGCTAACCATCTTAGGACGCGATTAATCCCCTAACTTTGCGTTCTTTACTCCTCTGTACTTTAATTATTTAAGTTTCCTAATGTTGCCTAATCAATCTTGATAATTGTCACTTATCACTCAAATTTGAAAACATGCCGAATTAAATATTTGAAGGTAGATTAAAGCAAACCAAATAGGGAGTCATACATAATTCAGCAAAGGAGGAAGAATTAAGCTTTCTAAATACAAAACGATAGTTTTGACCCAACTTGAAAATTGGTAGGAAAACAAAATGTTGCAGAAGGCTGTAAATTAAATACAGACCTACACTGTAGCTGTTGTCATTCAAAAAGCATGGGGTGTGACTGCAACAGCCAGCAGAGATCTCAGTGTGGGATGAGGTATCTGTGAGTCCGAGCAAGCTAAGCCTGTGCTGTGCTGTGCTATTCCTGAGGGAGCCTTCCGTTGACAACCAAAATTACTGGTTCTATATTATTTGCTTGTCATCATCAGTCGTATCATGCCTTATATGCTAAAATTAGTTTCCTTAATTCTCAGTTTGGGGGCCATTGGCTATATGGGTTAACTATCCAGGAGCTAGGCACCTGGGAGAGGAACTATGCTCACACAGAAGAGAATTTCTAAAGTTCTGACCCACAGCAGCTCAGGAAGTCAACCGGTATTTGCCTGCTGGAAGTGCTGGAGGTGTTTAAGGACCACAATGGGAAACTGTAAGTGGAATCACTTTAAGTCGAGGACAGCCTATATGTAATTAGGAGTAGTATTTTTTACGAATTTATTCATCATTTATTTTATTTATCATATTCTGTTTCCTGAGAGGATTTTGAGGAGGTTCTTGCATTTTATTTACCAGAACAGCTTCATGTATTAGTCTTCTCTTCCCAGCTAGATTGCATAATGCCTGATACTTAGAAGCATGTCTTCGGTTTCTTTTCTATTGCTCAAGGTGCCTGGCATAATGCTGGACAATGACAGATGGGCATACATAAAAATAATACTGAAGAGTAACGAGCAGAAGTACATAGTTACTACTGGTTAATTAGGAAAGCCGTGTTACAGATTCTAGCTCTTCTCCTTGATCCCACAAAAGACATGGTGATCATAGGGTGACCATATGTCCCAGTTCACCTCCGGCAATCCTGGTTTACACTGGTCATCCTGGCAGAATCATTAATTCTCTTGCGCTCTCAAAAGTGTGCAAGTTACACAATGACCCTATTGATCAGGCATCACTAAGGGGCCTCCTAATAAATTCCAATATACAAAAGGCAATTCAGCTTTAGCAGTAAACAAAAGCTTTGTGGCAAAAGACGACCACAAAGTATAAAGTTAAGATTACATTATTAACTACTTGCTATTTCCTAAGACTGGTTATCTCTATGTAAGTTTAAGTCAACTCTGCCCTCTACTGTCTTATGACAGTATTATGACATCATGAAGTTAGCACTGTTTGAGCTTCATTGAAGCTGATTGTGTTGGTCCTGTTGATTACTTTAGAGGCCTGGTCCTCAACCTTGAGCTGCTATATTAGTTTTTTAAAAATCCCCACTGCCTATGCTATATTCCTGATCAATTAAATCAGAATCTCTGAGGATGAGACCCAAGTGTCAATTTTTTAAAAAGCTCCCCGGTTGCTACCAATGTACAGCAAAGATTGAGAACCATTGCCTGGAATGTCAGGTCAAATACTGTGTTGTGGCTCACTTAGTTTTTTTATTCCACAGCCCAGATTATACGATACTTCTAATCATATCTGGAGAAGCCTTGGAAGTTAGAAGAAAATGATGAGTGCATCAGGACAAATCTACATCACTACTGAAAAAAATGCCATTTAAAAAAAGCCATTCTAAGGGATGGTGTCTTCCTTGGGTATAAAAATATATTTTTAATTATAGTGATGACGTGGACAGTACTTACTCAGAAATGATTCTGTTAGGCCATCAGTTTTGATGCCACATCTCAGCCCTAATTCTCTGTTGATGGAATTATGTGCTGAAGAAGCCCTAAGATAGCCAAGAAAGTTGGACCAGAAGATGGGGGCAAATGAGGTAGAGCCCATCGCATTAAACAACTGCTTCCTTTTTTGTGAATGTTCAGAGACTTGTTAATGGAGTTTATCATATGGAAAAGCACTGATGTGAAAGCCCAGGAAATCTGCTGGAGTAGAAGTTGCACTAATTAGAACATTAACTAAATTAAGTCACTGGGGGGGGGGGGCAGTGAATCCCAAAGGGAATAACAGAAAGGAGAAAAATACAGAAAAACCATTAATAATCAGCAAGAGACAGCTTTTGCAGAAAATTAACCAAGAAGCAGGCTTTAAAAAAAGTTTTATTTATTTATTTGAGAAAGAGAGAGCAGAGAGGGGGCAGAGGGAGAGAATCTCAAGCAGACCTCTCACTAAGTGGGGAGACTGCTGTGGGGCTCCATCCCACAACCCTGAGATCAAGAGTTGGACATTTACCTGACTGAGTCACCCAGGAGCCCCAGGCTTTTAATAATAAGTGAAAAGTTTACTTCCCACTCCTTTTTTCTAAAGTTCACTAGGAAAAGTGATCTCATGTTTGAGACTGGCCCTGTTAAAAGAGGTCTTATTCCTCTTAAACTCTTAACCAAAAGTGTGGGATCAGCCAGAGTGTTGGCATGAGAAACAAGGGGTCACTTGGGAATTTTGATAGTGAGCATCAGGGTAAAAATCCCCTGTGAAAACAGCAGAGGCCTCCTAATACTAAAAGGAGGGTAGAGGAAGATGCATGTGACAGATGGTGATGTCCTTATATACCACATCTGGGATTACATTATTCAGTTCTTCAATCCGGCCAAAGGCAATACTCTTAGCATAAGTGGGGACAGAGTAGAGGTTTGGAAGCAGCATCGGGAATTATTCTAAATGATTCTATCTGTGCTGGTTCTATTGTTGTGGAATATCTCCTGATACTTTTAAAAATTCCTTTGCAAGAAAGGAATGGGGAAAAAGTAAAAATGTTTCCATACGGTATTGTTTCATAAGAATGGTTCTTACTCTTTTCTGGACAACAGACCCACGTGAGTATCTGATGAAGGTCATAGGCCTTCTCCCCAGGGAAAAATGGACATTTTTAAAATTTAAGTTCAATTAATTAACATGTAGAATATTATTAATTTCAGAGGTAGAGTTCAGTGATTCATCACTCTTATATAATACCCAGGGCTGATTACATCACATGCCCTCCTTAATGGAAAAAAGTACATTTTAATACATAATTTTACATACAGTTCCATCCTAGTTTAGGAACACTAGACATACAGATGGCTACAGTAAATGAAAAGGTGCTCAGCATCACTGATCATCAGGGAAATGCAAATCAAAACCACAATGAGATCTTACTTTATACTTGTTAGAATGGCTAATATCAAAAAGACAAGAAATGACAAGTGTTGACAAAGATGTGGAGAAAAAGGAACTCTTGTGTACTGTTGGTGAGAACATAAACTGGTGCAGTCACTGTGGAAAATAGTGTGGAGATTCCTCAAAAAAATAAAAATAGAAATACCATATGATCCAGTAATTCCATGTCTGGCCATCTACCTAAAGAAAATGAAAACAATAATTCAAAAAGATACGCAACCCCATGTTCATCACAGCATTACTTATAATAGCCAATATATGGAAACAACCTAAATGAATAAAGAAAATATGGTGTATATACACAATGGAGTATTATTCAGTCATTAAAAAAATTGAAATCTTGCCATTTGCAACAGCACAGATGGACCTTGAAGGTATTATGTTAAGTGAAATAAGTTAGAGACAAATACGATATGGTCTCACTTACATGCAGAACCTAAAACAAACAAACAAAAACAAGCTCATAGATACAGAGAACAGATTGGTGGTTGCCAGGGCAGGGGGTTGGTGAAATGGGCAAAGAGAATTAAAAGATACAACCTTCTAGCCATAAAATAAATAAGTCATAGGAATGTGATACACAGCTTGGTGACTGTAGCTAATAATACTGTATTGCATCTTTGAAAGTTGCTAAGAGAGCAGATCTTAAAAATTCTCATCATAAGAAAAAGAAATTATGTAACTCTATGTGGTGATAGATGTTAACTAGACTTATGGGGTGATCATTTCACAATATATACAAATTTTGAACCATGTTGTATATCTGAAACTAATATAAGGTTATATGTCAATTATATTGTAATTTAAAAAAAGAACCCTTGATTTATAAAATCACCTTCTACAAATGGATATCATTAAAATTATTATAAAACATTTATTAAAAACTTATATACACAAATATTTTAGCATTACATACACATTAGGTTAAACAATAAAAAGTTCCTGTCTTCTAGTTAGTTATAATCCAACATAAAATGTCATTATAGCTATGTAAAGGACATGCAGTTGCTACATTGAAAAATAAAAACATTTGCATCCTCATAGGAAGGGGTTAAGGACATGTTGAGAGGGGGTAGGCAGAAGCAGAGTTATTTAAGGGTCCACAGCCTCTTTTCAATATAGTCAGGGATTTTTTTTTTTTTTAACGTATTGAATGTTCTCTGTGCAAGGTATAGTACTAGATGCTGGAAGGGATCAGAGATGAGGACCATAAGGTCTTTGTTTTCAAGTTGCTTTCACTTCAATAGAGTAGAGATAGGAGAAACACACAAATGACTCTAATAGAATGCAGAATTTGGTAAATGCCATATAAAAATTACAAACAAAATATTTGGGGAAAGGGTTCAGGCAGCAAGATCACATTTAATAGCATGTGAAATATGACCCCCATACCTTCTTTTACCTTCCTTTCTGTGTGAATCTCCTGTTGTTTTCACAGGAAAATTTCATGTGGCCACTCCAGATAGAAGGACCAAGTGACTCCCTCTTTTTCATGCCTGTAAATCAGTTTGAATATAAGGAAGTGTGGAAATTAAGACAGAAAAGATAAACCAAAAGTATGTTGTGGTTGGCTTTGAAAAGCTAGGGTGAGGAGACTGTACCTAATTCAATTCCCAATGGGAATTTATTGATGGCTTTTAAGCAAGGCACAGATCGGATCAGAACTGTGCTTTAGGAAAATTAATCTGGTAGCAGTGGGTAGGATAGCTGGAGTGGAGAGAGACAGGAGATAGGCTATTACAGTAGCCAGGGTGAAAAGTCAGATGTAACTGGGGCCTAGAATGGTGGTCAAGGAAGTGGAAAGCAGGATGGATCTCAGGCTGGAAAATCTGTAGGCCACCAAAGGATTTTTTTAACTGCAGTGGTGGTGGCGGGGGGGTGATTAGGGGACTTAGAGAACCCTCAAACAAACAAACAAACCCTCCTCCGTATTTTAGAGATGTCCTCTTGTAACCTAAATGTCTGTCCTAGCTATAAATGCATATAATTTCTGCCTGAACAGAAAGGAGCCCCAGCTACATGGAAAAGATTAGGTCCATTTTAATCACCTGTTGATCACTAACTGTTGAATCCTTTATCAGTTCTTTTCTTTCCTAGCTGTATTTTTTCCTCCCTTGGAATTCAGAGGAAAAAAGGTAGTATGAGCAATTTGAAAAATCAAGATTTATTCTAAGCAAATAAAATGATAAAGTGTTATCTATCTACAGTCTAACACAGAACATAAATTCTTTTTTTTTAAAGATTTATTTATTTTGAGAGACTGAGAATGAAGGAGAGAGAGAGAGAGCGAGAGCACATGAGAGGGGGAAGGGTCAGAGGGAGAAGCAGACTCCCCGCCAAGCAGGGAGCCCGACGCGGAACTCGATCCCTGGACTCCAGGATCATGACCTGAGCCGATGGCAGTCGCTTAACCGATTGAGCCACCCAGGCACCCAGAACATAAATTCTTTATCATATCCTTTAAAAAAAAGTCTCCCTTAATCCTTGCTATTCCTTGAATTTTCATTATATTTTTTTTCCTCCCTTTACTGACAAATTTCTTACAAGATCAACCCTCATTCATTATGTCCCTTGAATCACCATCTCTCATTCCTTAACTCCTGTAACATGGAGCCCACCTCTACAACTACAAAAAAATCATACCTTCCAAAGAACCCATGTCACCACCCAAAAACTATGAATTTTCTCAGTTTTAGTCCTCCTTGACTGCTTTCCAACATTTGGCTCTGTAGGTTAACTTCTCAAGCTTGAGACTTTCTTTTCCTTGGTCTTCTTGATTATACACTGTCTGCCCTATTTCCTTCTACCTCTGGAATCTCTCTTCTGCTACCCTTGCAAGCTGTATTCCTTCCTACTCTACCAAATGGAATTGTAACCTAAGCCATAATCTTGGGCTGTCTACCATTTATGATCTTATGATATTTATGAACACTCAGTATTCCACAGAATCCCTAAATCCACATCTCTAGCCATTACCACTTGTCTCAGCTCCAACTTAATATTTCCTTTTGGACATTTCCAAATGATGTCTCAAATTAATCATATCTGGGGGAGAGCTCATCTATTCCCCCCAAAAGCTAACTTCTCTCAACTCCCCACATTCATCAAAGATACCATCCTTTTCTTGGTACTTGGTTTCTAAATCCCGAGTCATTCTTGATTGTTTCCTCTCCTTGCCAGTTACTGCGCTCTATCAATCCTGCCTTTGCAAATTCTCTCAAGTCTGTCTCTTCATATGCCTTATTACTGCACTACTGTAGACTCTTATCACCTCTCTCTTGGGCATTTTCAACACTTTTAGAACTAGTTCTTCCCCTTTCTTTCCTTTCAATACACTGAACACTTCAGTTGGGAATATTAATTTTCCAAAGCCATTTTGTTGTAAGTATCATTCTCTGCTCAAAACTCTTCAGTTACATTCCATTCCACTACGGGATAAAATTTAAATCTTATTCTGGCATTTAATAGCCCCCAATATCTGTTCTATGCTTGCTTCTATTCTCACACAAATCCTCTACACAAATTCTCTTCTCCAGCTAATGTGATCTTCCAATTGCTCCCCAGATATGACATACTTAGAGCCAACAGTTACACAATCCAAGGGGCACCATTCATAGAGAACATAACGGGAACGGTGTCTCCTGGAGCTGTGCCATGGCTGTCTTTATTCCCACATCCATTTTGGTCTTTCTGTTCTTGATATACTCCTGTAGAATGCTCTCCTCTTCCTCTGCCCTAATTCTTCCTTCGAGGCTCATCTCAAGTTCTATCACCTCCATGAACTCCCCCAACAACTACCCTAGCCATTAATAAAAAACCTCTCTCCCCTTAATTCCTAGACCTAATTCCTAGGTCTGTATATATTGAACATATAATTTATAATCCCAACTGTGATGTTTGAGAATTACAGGGGGCATAATTATTCTGGAATGAGAGGCATAAACTGGGACTCTCCAGGACAAACTGCAGCATTTAATCAGCTACCTATATATTACTCATTTGACATTCAGTATGTGTTATATGGCCGTTTTTGTTTGTTAAATGTATGTATTTAAATGTACATGCCTTATCTTCTTGAGACAGTAAATCCTCTGAGTACAAATCATGCATTCTCCCTCTTTGTTCACCTGGTGCCTGGCCAGTGTCCTACACATAATATACACTAAAAATTATTTGTTCATCATGATGATGTTTTTACTGTTTAGGAATGAAACCTAGGCTAGGAATAAACTTTCAAACTTCTTTTTACACCCAATTGTCATTCTGATAGGAAGAAAAATTCTCTATGTCCCTAGAAAGAGATCTTGTCATCCAAAAATCTCCTCACGTTTTTGGTGGGGGCTGGGTCTTAGCCTCTGGCACATGGTTGTGCCTTGCTGCCTTGTTACTTATAATGTCCTTGCTCTCTGTCTTGACAGCATACACTTTCCATGGCTTTGCTATGACACCACACAGAAGAAAGCTGACAGCCCCAACCAGAGGTTTTATGTAATTCACATCAAAATAAAATCACATCTAAAAAAATGCTACTGTGACTAACCTGAAACCAAATATTTGGAAATTTTTATTTGCTTGACTTATTTTGCTTAATTAACATCTGGCCCCAGCTTAGCATTATCCCTGCTAAACTTTCAGTAATCAAAGGAGAAGGAAGAAAGCCTAAAAACAGAAAAAGACAGCAGGCAGTCTTGATGGCTTAGGCTCCGAAAATAAACTAGAACACAAACTGAAAAATGAAAGACACGTGGGAAAGAATTAGGACAGAATTAGGACATCTCTTGGGAGTAAATACTTCACAGAGAGCCATGCTACCAAAGAGCATCAAGTCAAAATCAAATGGGGGTTTGAACGGCTATTGGAAAGCTCTGGGAAGGAAAACCACTGTGTTCAAACTACTGATGGGTCTCTCAGCAGTTTCTGAGCCCCTCATGATATCAGCAGTCTTTTTTTTTTTAAGATTGATTGATTGATTGATTGATGTATTTATTTATTTACTTGAGTGAGGGCGCATGCAGGAGCAGGGGAAGGGCGGAGAGGGAGAAGAGACTCTCCAGCACGCTCCCCGCTGAGCATAGAGCCTAACTCAGGGCTCCATCCCACCACCTTGAGACTTTTTTTTTTTTTAAGATTTTATTTACTTATTTGACAGAGAGAGACACAGCGAGAGAGGGAACACAAGCAGGGGGAGCGGGAGAGGGAGAAGCAGGCTTCCCGTGGAGCAGGGAGCCCGATGTGGGGCTCGATCCCAGGGCCCTGGGACCATGACCTGAGCCGAAGGCAGACACTTAACGACTGAGCCACCCAGGCGCCCCACGACCCTAAGATCTTGACTTGAGCCAAAATCAAGAGTCAGATGCTTAACTGACTGAGCCACCCAGGTGCCCCCATCAGCAGTCTTAATAAACACAATAACCTATCTAGAGATTTTCTAAATATTCTCCAGAGTTTGATAAGGAACTCCTTAGCAAAAAATGACTCCCAAACATCCCCAGAGACGCCCTTCTTCCTTCTACTTGAGATCTTTTTATACATAGCCCTCTCTGGGACAATTGAATATATGACCTCTGAGAATTCCCAAACCTTTCATTTGGTTCTTTGTATCTTAAATAAAGTCACCACCTGCTTTGAAAGATTTAAGCCACAAATAGGCGACTAAAGGTAGATGTGCCACTGAAGTGTATTTCTTATCCCCTTTGTCCGAACATTCTGCTTCCTTTTCTCTTTATCTCTTGTTCCCTCTTTCTGCTTGTGATTTTGTTTTGTTCTCTCTCCCAGCTCTATCTTTCTTCGGATATATCTAGGGCCCTTGGGGGGCAGCCAGGGCCAAGTGCTATTGATTTAAGCACTGATCTTCTTAGATGCATAGGTGTATATTAGATAACTTCTCAAGAGTTCTTCTACTTCTGAGATTCTCTGGGGCTGCAGTTATTTACCACACTTTGATTACCGCCCACTTATATCTTTATTAGATTCTCTGACTCAATTTCATCAACATAGCTAACATTTATGGAATATTTATTTATTTACTTATTTTTTAAAAAGACTTTATTTATTTATTTGACAGAGAGAGAGACAGCGAGAGAGGGAACACAAGCAGGGGGAGTGGGAGAGGGAGAAGCAGGCTTCCCGTGGAGCAGGGAGCCCGATGCGGGGCTTGATCCCAGGACCCTGGGACCATGACCTGAGCCGAAGGCAGATGCCCAACGACTGAGTCACCTAGGTGCCCCCATTTATGGAATATTTAATATGTATATCAGATCTTGTGCTAAGTGGATTATCTCCTTTAATTCTCACAGCAACTCAGTCCATTTTGCAAATGAGGGAAAAGCCACAGAGAAGTTAAATACCTTGCCCAATATATCACAACTAATAAGTGATGGAGCTGGGATGTGATTCATATCTGTATGTCTCCATACAACCACTGCGGTGGAAAACGTGATGCTGATACATAGTAGGAAGAAGACTGTGCAATTTGTAAGTTCATCACATGATAACTGCCACCACACCTGGGTGTAATTATGAAATTAGCCTCCCTGACACAAAGGTCAAAATTTTATCCTTCTCATGAAAATACTGGACATTTCTTAGATCTACACTACTCTATGCACCAGCCTTCCAAATTTGTTTCCCTGTGCCTCTGTTTCCCTTCCCAGAAGTGTTTCACTTCTGCACATGCTGTACCCCTGTCTAGGGAATACCCTTCCCAATATCCTCTAATGTCCACCAGTTCTTAAAGTCTGAAGTATCAAATTTTTGGAAAATTTTTGCTGATATTGTATCCCTCCTTTCTCCAACCTTTCCTAGGCTGACATGCCTGCCCTTTCTCTGGGCCCCAGTAACATCCCTAAGTGTAATTATTACATTCTATTGTGATCACTGGTTTTTCTTTCCCCCTAGATTATAAGCTACTTGAAGGCAAGCATGGGGCAGGTACTCCAAACATTGTATGAACTGAATCAAATTGAATTCCTGAGCTTTAATATTCTCACATTACCTCTTCATTTACATTTTGGGCACTGTTTTAAATTTTGTAATGAAAGACTGTCTGATATAGGCATCTCAAGTATTAACTGAGTTGGAGATGACTAAGAAACCATCCTGGTAGAAGAGTCATCTACTCCACTTCAATCCAAATCAACAAACCATTATGGATTCAATTAATCTATGAAAGAAAAAGACAAAGTAGTATATAGAACCAACTGGAGTCAGGAAGTTGTTGCTAAACTTCCAGGAATAAGGTGACAAACTGAACTCTAAGTTTACAGATCATTTCCTGGAGAGCAATGAGGTGTTAAATTGAATGATATTAGGGTACTTGTTCTTGCTGAGTCATCCATGCCTTAGGCAGAATCTTTCTTTCGGTGAGCACAGCATGAAGACATGACTAAGTAATAGATTATTGGTGCATAAAGAAGAAGATATTGGGCTTAAGACAATTTTTTAAACCAAAACTCCTTCTCCTAAAAGTTTTTTTGTTTTGTTTCGCTTCTCAAATATTAAAATCCTATAAAGCAATGGCCTAGAGTGAATAGGTCATGAAAGTGGGGAGTTAGGGGTAGGCTGGAGGGGTGAGTGAAACTATGTGGTCAGCTTATATAATCAATCGAAAAGCATTCCTGAGCATCCACTATGTGTCAGGCATAATGCTAAAAGCTGGGAAGCAAATATCACGCTAAAGGAGTTTGTAGTCAATGGTGACTGCATTCCATAAAAGGGGAAAGAGTAGTGTTATTACAGGAGTTTCAAATAGGAAACTAGTGTTTGGTCTTCATGGAAGCAGTGATCTTGGAACCATATCTGAGAGACTGAATATGATCTCAACAGGCAGAGAAAGGGCATTCTGGGCAGAGGGAACAGCACACAAAAAGCTAGAAAGAAGACTTGGAAGAACTTGGTGAGGTTAGGGCCATAAGTCGTTTGGTGAGGCTACAAATAGGTAATGTGTGATGACAAGGAAAAGTAGCAGAAGGAGAGAGGGGGAGCAGCAGGACTCAAGGTGAGAGGAGTAGACTGGGGCCATATTTTCAAAGGCTTTGAATACTGTAATAAAGAACTTGGTCTTTTTCCTGAAGGCAATACGGAATCGTGGAGCTTTTAGGCAGTGACAACATGATTTATTATAACTGTTGCATTCTTGGCACTGTCTTCTACAGTCGCTTTATAATATGCCTCAGTTCCCTCAAACCTTGGTGTGTACTTTCTCATTAGTTCTCAAAAGTTTCTCTTTTGTCAAGAGAAAAAAGTACAAGGAACTGGAAGGACTGGGAACCGGGGCACCTGGGTGGCTCAGTTGGTTAAGCATCTGCCTTTGGCTCAGGGTCCTGTGATTGAGCCCTACATCAGGCTCCCTGCTCAAGCGGGGAGCCTGCTTCTCCCTCTCCCTGTGCCCTTCCCTCCCACTTGTTCTCTCTCTCAAATAAATAAATAAAATCTTTTTTTTAAAATGAAATTAAAAAAAAAAAAAGGACTGGGAACCTGCAATTCAGTAGGAGCCCAAAGTAGGGGTCCCTGCCTCTTGGTGCCTTTGGGATATTTTCCAAGTCAGCTTCCTAGAAGAGCCTGGTTTTTTGCTCTCTCTCTACCTCATGCTTTCCCTCCCTAACACAACTCTTTCCCCATGGTGTTCTCTCTACGACAGCATGCTCACTCAGTCTTTTCAAATGCACAAAACCACCTTATACAAATTAAGGAACACAGTCTCAAAATATCCAGTTCAGTAGACACAGATTCCCACCCTGGGCAGGCTATTAGCCATTATTACCAATCCCCTTTTCCTAATTTATTTTCTACCCTTCGGTGGTAACCTCATGCTTATGGCCAGAATTATTTTTCTTAGCATCCTTGAGTCATATGTATATACTCATATATCTAAAACATTGGGTATTATTTCATAAAGCAACCCTGAGAGATAGGTATATTTATTATTGTCATTACTTTACAGATGAGAAAATTGAAGCCCAGCCAATAAGTGACTTGTTTATGGTCCTCCTCCTGTTACTAAGATACAATTAGGATGGAATTTTTAAAAAAAATTTTTAAAGATTTATTTATTTATTTGAGAGGGGGAGGAGGGGTAGAGGGAGAGGGAGAGTGAACCTCAAGCAGACGCCCCACTGAGTGCGGAGCCTGACGCCCGGGGCTCGATCCCACGACCCATGAGATCATGACTTGAGCTGAAAACAAGGGTTGGAGGCTTAACCAACTGAGTCACCCAGGTGCCCCGGAATTTAAAATTTTAACTTTAAATCACCATACTATTTCCCAAATATTCCTTGCAGCTTCTAGGTAACCTTTCTCCATTCCAAGTCATACTACTCTTTTCAAAACTACCCAACCTTCTTGATTCCTATGGATTTTGTGCCTGAATTTCCTTGAAGTAAACCTCCCTCTGCTGGCCATTCTCTAGGACAAAACAGGAGCTTCTTAACTTCCATTTCCTCACTCTGTTGTTGGCTTCTCTGAAAATTCCAAACTCCTTCACCTTTCAGAGTTGATATAGACAGTAGAAAACAAAGGCTGCTCTGAGTTTTACTATATCCTTTAGAGCACACATTAGACATGGAATAAAATAAAGTAAAAGTATATCTAAAACCCAGTTATATTTGGATTAAATCTATCCCGATCCATATAAGATTTGAAGGATAACATTTCCCCCAAAGAAAATCAGAGATTTTCATATATGTTATGAAAATCGTATATGGAAATAATCATCTGTATATTTCAGCTGGATTTTAGCTGGAGGAATCAGAGGCAAAGGGGAACAGTAGCAATTCTCTTTTTTTTAAATGTCATGTATTTGGAAGTTGGAGCTTAATATCTGAATAGCCATGAGAACCCTGAATAAAAGAAAGTCCAACTTGGCCACTGAACTAAAAGAAAAAAAGAGAAAAAAAGAAAAAAAGCTGGCTCTGACCTCTTAGGTGCTTTGGTGTACCTACCCCAAATCAGGCTCACCTGTGTTCACAGTGAAACACCAGAATTGCTGCTAATTCATTTCTCCCCAGGCAGGTGAAACCAGGTAAAGACAACCACTCCTGTTTCACACTTCCCTTGAGATAATGGAAAAAATAACACATACCTTCACAAGGCAGATGAACTTCTCTTTGGAGATAAGTTTCCCACTATCTGTGAAAACTGGTCTGACGGTGGTACCATAAAGGCTCCAGGGTGCTTCCTTACCCCTTTAAACAAAGGATGAAAATGATAGGTATGCTCTAGGCACTGCATCCTTCCAGCCTCTTGGCTTCAGGCATCATAAAAGACAAAAGGTACTAGAAAGAGGGTGTTAAAAGAAGATTCAAACTGCACTCTTAAGGGAAAACTGTAATCCTGCCCCAGGGATGTAGTTTAGCATATGTAATCGAACCGTTTTAACATCTAGTTTCTTAAACGGATTCTTTTTACCAAGAAACAAACTCATGCATAAACTGCAACACACGGCATACTTCATATACATTATTGACATCATATGTTTACTAAAGATTCCTATGGGTACTGTCCCAGAGAAAATTCTGTTAGAAGGTAATCCTTAAATGATTCCTACAAACTTTATTTTTAAATAATTACCTATAAGAGAAAAGAAAATAGATTTTTTGGTAACCTTTTTTTTACTTATTTTACACCACTACTTGGTCATTCCTTTCCAGTGCTAATCTCCTGCTTTGTAGCCTCTATTTTCCTTTCTTCCACCTGTCAAACTCAGAAACCTTCATATTCCCTTAAGGAATAATCACACTTTGTGGCGCCTGGGTGGCTTATTCGTTAAGCACCTGCCTTCAGCTCAGGTCACGATCCCAGGGTCCTGGAATTGAGCCCCACATCAGGCTCTCGGTTTGGCGGGAAGCCTGCTTCTCCCTCTCCCCCTCCCCCTGCTTGTGTTCCTTCTCTCACTGTGTTTCTCTCTCTCTCTGTCAAATAAATAAAATCTTAAAAAAATAAAGAAGAAGAATCACACTTCAATTTCTGATGCTGCCCACCTCCTCTCATCTCATTTGCTGCCTCTCTGCCCTGGATATTTTTAGATTTGAATGGAGAATTTCATTGGGTGAATAGCCATTAGCTCTTGAAAGTTCATACCTAAGCATAGATGACCTTTTAATTCAGGTGCTCCTTTTAATAAAAAGATACCATATCACTCTGCGAAGTTAAAAAAAAAAGTAAACATGTAGATTGTCTTTCATGCCAAAGAACCTACTCTTTGAGATCTTTGATTGCACTGTATTTTTAATTTATTTAATTTTTAAAATCATTATTGTTCCCTATCAGTGATGAGGCAGAAAGCTATACATCTCCCCCTTGTGGTTTCTGTTAGTGTTTGCCTTTCAGTGTCCAATTTCTTCTAGTTCCAGTCATTCCCAATAAAACACTGTTAAAATGATCTTCCTAAACCACAACTCTGATATCACCCTCCTGCTCAAACTTCCAGTGGCTCACTATCACCTGCAGGATAAAATCCAAACTCCTTGCCATGGTCCACCTGAAATCCCTATATTAAAATTATCTGCTTTTTGAAATCCTGTACATTCTTCAAGGCCCAAATTCCTCTTCCCCAATCCCCACCTAGAAGCAGTCTCTCCATTTTGTGCTCTTAAACCACAACTGCCAGTAATTATAGGTATTTATGCCCATCTTATCTCTCACACTCTATTGTGAGTTTCTGGAGAACAGGAAGGGACAATGTCTTTTTCATCTTCCTGTTGTCCACACAGTTCCTTGAGCAAAGGCCTCAACAAATGTCTATAGAATTGAATAAAGTAGATACAGCTGTTAGTAAAATTAAAAGTCAGCATTAAGTTTTTTTTGTTATTCTTTTTTTTAAAATTTTTTTATTGTTATGTTAATCACCATATATTACATAATTTGTTTTGGTGTAGTGTTCCATGATTCATTGTTTGTTCATAACACCCAGTGCTCCATGCAGAATGTGCCCTCCTCAATACCCATCACCAGGCTAACCCATCCCCCCACCTTCCTCCCCTCCAGAAACCTCAGTTTGTTTTTCAGAGTCCATCATCTCTCCTGGTTCGTCTCCCCCTCTGATTTACTCCCCTTCATTCTTCCTCTCCTGCTATCTTCTTCTTTTTCTTTTTTCTTAAAATATGTTGCATTATTTGTTTCAGAAGTACAGATCTGTGATTCAACAGTCTTACACAATTCACAGCGCTCACCGTAGCACATATCTTCCCCAATGTCCATCACCCAGCCACCCCATCCCTCCCACCCCCGACCACTCCAGCAACCCTCAGTTTGTTCCTGAGATTAAGAATTCCTCATATCAGTGAGGTCATATGATACATGTCTTTCTCTGATTGACTTATTTCACTCAGCATAACACCCTCCAGTTTCATCCACGTCGTTGCAAATGGCAAGATCTCATTCCTTTTGATGGCTGCATAATATTCCATTGTGTATATATACCACATCTTCTTTATCCATTCATCTGTCGATGGACATCTTGGCTCTTTCCACAGTTTGGCTATTGTGGACATTGCTGCTATAAACATTGGGGTGCACGTACCCCTTCGGGTCCCTACATTTGTATCTTTGGGGTAAATACCCAGTAGTGCAATTGCTGGATCGAATGGTAGCTCTAATTTCAACTATTTGAGGAACCTCCATACTGTTTTCCAGAGGGGTTGCACCAGCTTGCATTCCCACCAACAGTGTAGGAGAGCATTAAGTTTTAAAAACAGAGGACACATTTAAAAATGGATCAAGAGAGAGAATTGTATAGATCAGCCTTGTCCAGCAGAAATACAATACAAACTACTTGAGTAATTTAAAATTTTCTAGTAGCCAGATTTTAAAAATCGATGAAATTAACTTTAATAATATATTTTAGCCCAATTATTTTAACATGTAATCAATATAAAAATTACTGATGAAATATTTTACATTTTACAATTTTTTACATTTTTTTTTACCCCGTCTTCTAAATCTAGCGCGTACTGACGATACATCTCGGTTCAAATTTGCCACATGTAAAAGTGCTTTATAGCCACATGTGGCTACTGGCTACTGTATTAAAAAGAAGTTGAGTCCGGGATAGGAACCAAGTCCTAGTCCTGGGTGACTGTTAGCAGTTTTGTTACCACAGATAAGACCTTTTCCACTGTTTATTTCTTGGTTTCCTCACCCGAAAAGGGGAGACATTTTTCTTACCATTCTTCTAGGGTTGTAAAGGCATAAAATTAGAAGCTGAAATGAGGACACTTTGGGAGGTTGAAAATGTCATACAAGTGGAAGGCATTGTAATTATTCCAAGAATAGAGTGAACTTCGAAATAGTTATTAATCTCTTCTTTAAAGAATCTGGATCCCACAGTCTCCTATGCTCCCTGATTTCTTCACTGACTTGACTCCCTATTAGGCAGGGTTAAGGGAGGATGCTGTCGCTCCTATTGAATATCTTCATTGGAGTAGCTGGGTATGATGAAGACAGGTTGTTCAGAAACACAAAGACAGATTTTGGATATTCGTATTCAGGTTAATTATGTGATGGTGAAAAGTAAGTTGCTTTCAATACGGAGGAAAAGGAAAAGGCAGGGGCTCCAGTCAAAAGCATCTCAGCTCTGCAGAATCGACCCGCCATTTTCCGTTTGCATAGTGTGTGCATGCCCCGGAGGGGCTTCTGTGAAACAGAAACACGTTTCCCACCGCTAATGGGATAAATAATGGTCATTTATTATTAACATTTTAAGTGTTCTTTTGAGGAGTTTTAGGAGATTTTCTGCAGAGCTGTAAGTGCCTCTTCCCCAACGCTTCGGTTATTGCTTATTCACCTGCCGAGAGCTGATTTATCACTCTCACTGATATGGAAAGGTATATAAATTATTATAACTTCAGTTTTATGTACGGGGTGAGCCGAGGCAGCGCGAAACAGTTCCCTTTCGTGTGTGTTGTGACTCGCCCTTCTGTCAGCCTAGACTCAGGAGGGCGCCTATAAGAACTCTGCTCAGTGGGAGCCCCCTTTCGCGTTCCCGCCGCAGGGTCCACTGTCCCGCCCTTCTTCCTCCATAGGTTTCCGGCGTCCCACTCTGCGCCCCGGCGTTGTTGCCTAGGAGACCAGGCCCTGCCCTAACAACAGTGGCTAAGGGGCGGAGACTTCGCGTCGGCTCCCGAGAGCGAATACTCCAGGGCCGACTGCTTCGGGCGCATGCGGCAACCTCCCCTTCGCTGTCGCGAGGTTTCGTCTTCCCGGAAGCCCTGGAGGACAGTCTTCGTGAACGGCGTCGGCATGTGTGGGGGATGTGTGGAGAAGGAGTATCCCAACCGGGTGAGCGAGTGGGCGCCGAGAACTTCTCGCTCCCTTGGCTCGGGGCCAGCCCCTGGGGCTTCTTGTAGCCCTCGGCTGGCCTTCCCTGAGAGGCTGGCCGCGGGCCGACCCAGCCGCTCTGCCCATTCCAGTGACCCCGTAGCTGTAGTTAGGCGCTTGACGGCGGGGGCGGCCTGTGGCCGTAGGTCCCGCCGGTCCCCGCCCTGGCGGCTGACGTCAGCCGTCACCCCGCTTCTCTTGAGCTCCGGGGGGACAACAAGGGAGACCCCCCCCACCAATCCAGTCCGACGACAAAGGGACACCCCCCCCCCCCGGTCTCATTCTCAAGCTTGATTTGGTGAAATTCACTTTTCTTACTGAACTCTAGCGCTGGCAGGGACATCTGAGGCCATATGTTATAACCCAGTTTTGCAGATGAAACTAATGCCCAGAGGGGAAATCACTTGCCCAAGGTCACATTCTCTTAACAGGAGAGCCAAGGCCAGAATTCAGGTTTCGTGGCAGTTACTTTTTGAAAAATCTCGGCTCCTCTCAAGCTCGGGAGGTTGCCGAAGCTTGTTTACTCTCATGCATTGAAGGTATGCTTACTGAACATTTATGTGTGTAGCTAGATTACTTTGCTAGGCCAGAAAGGGATACCAAAGAGGAAATAGGCAGCTTTCGTTGCCTCCTGCGGAGTATGTGATTAACAAAAGATGAGTAGTACAGTTCATAAATTCTGTTCGAATTCTGAGAAAGGGGAGAGAAATAGCGCTGTTCTCCCAAAAGGAAGGTGAACTTCCTTTGGGACTTGAAGGCTCGCTGTGACTAGGGTAGAAAAGAAGGAAAGGAGGAGCCAGAGGCTTGGGGAATATAACAAGAACAAGAATTCTTGTAATTGGAAGGTAGAAAATCTCTAGTTGTTTCTGTCTCTTAATATCCTGAGTAGTAAGTAGTCTTTGGGGAAGGATATATAACAAGAACACTCATGGTACAACCTCCTTGGAAAAAGGATTAGCAGTATCAAATGAAGATACGCATACTGAATGACCCAGCATTTCCCATTCTAGAGAAGTAAATGCGTTACATATGTTCCTGGAGACTTGTATAAGAATGCTCATAACAGCAATTTTTGTAGTTGTACACTGGAAAAGTGTGATACTGTCACAGAATGGAACACCATGAATAAATAATGAAAGTGAATTAATTAGAGCAGTGGTTCTCAACTAGGTGAGATTTTGCCTCCCAAGGGACACTTGGCACTATCTGTAGACGTTTTTAGTTGTCACCCTGGGGGTACTACTGACATCTAGTAGGTAGAGGCATTACACTGTGTATTTATGTTTCATATACTTTATTATGTTCTATTTCATACTTTTTTAAAAGTGTAAAAAATTTTTATGAATCCAGTAATGAACACTGCACTTTCCAGAAACCACACGTGGGAGGTGTTTGTAGTGAAGAGTATTAAAGGGATTAGGTTGGATTCTTAAGAATTGAGCTAATCAAAAGACTTAAAAATTGTATCAAGTTTAGATTCTACACTTCAGGCATTGGGCATCCATCAAGAAAATCAAATAGGGAAATAATTCTGAAATCTGTTATTTAGGAGAATGAATCTTATGACTGTATATTTAGGTTATGGTAGGGGGGAAATGTAAAAGGGAGAGCCCTACAGAATATTTGGGGAGCCATGGCAACAGTAGTGTAGGCATGAGATAATGAATACCTTATCTCAAGGAAAGAATTACTAGAACTCAGCCAATTTAATGGAGGGAGGAGCTATAGGTGACCTTAGGGTTTTCAATCTACGTAATTGGGAAATTGGAAGTATCATTACAGAAATTGGAGGCATATGGGAGAGAGAACGAAAATTGGGGTGCACATGGTCAGATTGTTTTTATCATGTTTCATCCAAGATTGAGAATGTAACATCTAGGGAGTCAAGTGAAAATACAAGATTGCAGTTTAGGTGTGAAATTCAGACAGATGAGTTAGAAAAGGATTGAGGTGATTGGGAAACCAGAAAAGTGCCTTCCATTGGCACTTCTTTCTGACTTTATTCTGTTCTAAAATAATTAAAGGGCTGTCATTCTGGAATTTCAGAAGGCAGATTTAGAAATCATTGGTGGGTGGATGTTATTGGGTTGTAGGCTTTGAATCAGAACAAAGAACTTTCTAACAGATTTTCAAAAGTGGAATGGGCAACCCTTGGAGAAATTGAACTCTCTTCCCGTTGTTCAGTAGAGACTGACCGTTTGAAATCTGAAAGGTCCTTCCAACTCTGGGAGTTTTCGAAGTCGTGATATTTCTGAGGGCAGTAAGAACAGAAGCCACTTGGAGCTTAGCAAAGGAAAGGACAGTAAGATGATGGTAGCAGGTATAGTGTATTCATCCAAAAAATTGTCAGAGAAAAATAATGAATTAGCATATCAACAAGTTCTAAGTGTGGAATGAGTAGGTAATAAATAATTACCTTTGGTTTCATAAAATTTTCTGGAGATTTGTGGTAGATATTTTTCACAGATGAGGAATACTAGTCTTAGAAGACAAACACAAATAGTGAAAGAAAAAGTTTGATAAATTGGACTTAACAAGAATCAAAACTATCTGCTCTTCAAAAGACATTATTTAAGAAATGGCACACCGATAATAGGGAGATATATTTGTAATACAAATCTGACAGAGGATTTATATCTAAGATAGATCAAGAACTCTTCCAACTCAATGACTCTTACAACTCTTACAATTGCTGTTTGGCAATGAAAAGCAATGAGCTACCAATACAACAAGATGATTAATATGGACAGAACAAAAGAAACTGGATGCAGAAGAGTATACTGCATGGTTCCATTTATATAAAATTTTATAGGAATCGGATCAAGGGGTGCCTAAGGTGAGATAGGGGTTGGAGATAGACTGCAAAGCCTGAAGGATGTCCTAGGAAGACAGAAATTTTTATATCTTGGTTGGGATAGTGGTTACATTGATACATATATCTTAAAAAAGTCATTCACCTATACCCTTACATTGTATTTTACTATATAGAAACTGCACTTCAGTGATGTTTATTTTTAAGAAAATCAAAGCCAAGCACCTGTTCTCAATAGCTGGAAATTTATACTTTAACCCCAAGGCCCTTTTTCCCCTTTAGTAGTTAAGTTGATGTGCTTGTGATTTAGTATCTCCCAACTATATAGTTAGTTTGATTTCTTCGCTTCCACCCACCCCGCCCCTACAGAGTTAATCTCTTCCTTAATATATAGCATCAAGGAGCCACTCAAAAGGGAGAGGTTAACTGTGGTGCTGGGAATCCAGGAAGACTTCACTGTGGCATCACTTAAAGCTGGTCTTCCTGATAGTTCATAAGCTCCTCGGAGGAGGAAAGAGGTGACTCATCCTCTGATCCTTCACAGTGCTTTTGCACAGTATCAGGCACATAGCTGCATTGGAGAAATGTTGATTTGATTGGTTTTTAGTCACATCAACTGTTAAAAATACACTATGTATTGGTCAGAAATGAGGTTGAATTAGATTATTTATAAAATGATTTTCTGAACAATTATTAGTAAGCCTTTGCAAAGACCTCCCTTGAGCTAGGAGCATAAGTTGTTTACAGTTTCTTAGTGATGAAGCAAATCCCTTTCTCTTTTGAATGCCATGGTGTCAGTCTGATGAATTGCAGAGCTTATCTTCTCTGCCTGAATCACACATACCCTTGAGGATTGGCATCTGTAGAGATGAGAGTTTATTCTTGTTTGCTTATTTTGTGTTATTTTTTAAGGCATCAGAAAATGCTATTTCAACAGTCAACTGAGCATCACATTGTAAAAGATCATTTTTATCATTAGTTCAGTATTTCCATTTTGATTGAATTTTAATTCTAGTTTTATGCTATGCCTCATTTAATATTATTGGCTATTAGATTTTTCTAATTTTTCCTTTTCACATTTTACATTATTAAAGCTTCATTAAGTTTCTCAATATCCATTTGCATTTAGTCCTCTCAAACACAGTTGCAATCCTCAGAGACTTACAGCTTAACACTGCTTCAGTTTTATTTGCCATAAATAGCCTTCTAGAGGAAAGCTAGTAATTTCAAAAATTACTTGGTACAGACTTCAAGCAAGTAAATTCTGGCCATGTTTTTTTGCCTTTAGAAATTTTTAGTCTATTAATTATTTTCACTAAGGGTTTTGAAATAGAAGAAAATTAAATTCCTATTTTTAATATTTTAGGGTAACATCTGCCTGGAGAATGGATCTTTCTTGCTGAACTTTACAGGCTGTGCAGTGTGCAGTAAGCGGGATTTTATGCTGATCACAAACAAATCTTTGACAGAGGAAGATGGAGAAGAAATAGTTACCTATGATCGTAAGTAGACTTTTTATTTTCGTGCAAGTCTGGGAGCAGATACCAGCTTTTGAAAGCTAATAGGTTGTACCTACTGATACGTTGTGTTTTATAAGGCCATTTCCATATTGTATTGCAACAGAGTTGCTAGTTTGGTTTTTAAGAGGAAAATAAAGATGATGCTGACATCATCAGACTGCATAAGTGACTTCTGTAGATAACTGAAGCTAATGATTCAGGGACCATTTTTTGTTTATTTTAAAAGTCTTTATGCCTTCTGAAACAAGAGAGACTTTTTTTTTTAACCTTAGGATCGTTCATGTTAGTTTTCTTTTTTGACCGTAGTCTAGTACAGTGTTGTTCTCCAACAGCTCCTGAAGTGTTTAGGGTTGTTCGCTGCCATACTACATGACCCTGGGCTGTTATGGTGTTTTAGTTTTGTTTCTGCTCTCGTAACCTTCTTTGTCTCCTGTCTCATCATCCGCCTGTTGTGTCTTTTGCTGTGCTACCTTCATCTGCTGCTCCTCATCCTCAGTACTGGGGAACCAAATAAACTAGGTATAATAAAAATGAATTTGTTCTGAGGTTGGCACTCTAAGAATTTCTATGAGTAAATTAAGTATATGTACATTTTAGTCCCCAGGTACGGTGACCAGAAATTAAACTGTTCACATCCCCTTTTTGCTTGTCTCCTGGTTTGAGTATGTTGGTATGTTCTGAAATATGAGGAATAAATGTGCAAATAATGATATTTTAAAAAGGAATATGAAAGATACTAAGCCTTTAGAATTGAGTCAGACTATTGAAAATGTTCTAAAGTAGAATAATCCTTTTTCTTTATTTTAGGCATAACCCTTTAAACTCTAGTTTAAAGAGGTAGTAGGACATAGCGGTTAAGAGCAAGAGCTCTGGAGCCAGAATGCATGGGTTTGAATTCTGTTTCCAACACTTCCTACCTCAGTAGTCGTGCTAATTACTTAACGGTGTGTGGCTTTGTTTCTTTATCTTAAAAAGGTGGTAACAATAGTATCTACCTCTTTGGGTTTTCAGAAGATTAAGTAAACAGATAAAAAGTATTTAAAAGGTATCTGGCACACAGTAAGCACTCAATAAATCATAGTTATTATATGTTTTTACTATAGTCTTTTGTTACTATTAAATTCACTTTAATGTCTAGCATTGCTTTTTTATTTATAATTGTTTTTAGTAGCACAGTTTCTATAAGTCCTGAGAATGGGAATTAATATATGTCTGTTAAATCTCTGAGTTGAGGCCCTTCATTATGTAGTGTTGCTATGTGATGGATTTTGGATTTCTTATCCAGGTAGATATTATAATGGGTTTCCCACTGCTGCGTTAAATAAATCAGTTAAGATTCTTTTAAAGCAATACCATGCTAAAATAGAAATTTTACTGTCTTAAGACACCTTCCAAGACTTAATAACTTAAGTCTCTCTGTGTTTCGGCAGATCTGTGTAAGAATTGTCATCACGTAATAGCCAGGCATGAGTACACATTCAGTATCATGGATGAATTTCAGGTAAATGTATAAATGTGGTATGTTATTGTGGGGGAGGGGGAATAATAAAAATACTTTTGTAAATCTACATATAGTTTTAATAAATGAAGTACTAGTAAATATTAAAGGAGACCATCCTTCTCTTCTACTTGTGTACGTTAAGAGAGACACTTTAGACCTGAGTGTATCTGTTCAAACCTGTCTCCATAAGAGTCACAAGTCAAGATGCATGCCTTACAAATGATATCTCAGGCCTGTCCTGTTTGTTTATGAAGAACAGCACATTGTGAGCTCTTATGAGGTTTTTTTCCCTGCCCAGTTATGTAATTGCACAGTTTTTGGTTTTATAAGTGTTGGCCTGCCCACTGCCCCCATACTTGCTGAGCATGGAAATTCTGATAAGGAGGTTATCTTTGTCTTCCCCCGCAGATATATAGACTCGAGCAACTCTGTAGTCTCAGTTGTGGTAAGACGTTTTAATATAATTCATTAAGTGAAATGACAGGATGGATGTATCAAGGTTGGAGGAAAGAAGCTGGACCACCATAAGGGTAGAGAATAAGTATTGTAAGGATGAGGCCTTGTACAATCGTGAGAGCACATGAAGAATTGTACAGAAGGCTACTGTATGCCTGAGTTGTTGAAGATTCACAGATCTGGTGGTCGGGAAGAAAAGCTGGACAGTGGGGCAGAGCCAAGGGTAAACTGGAAACCATAAGGACACACTGGAACCTGTGTCTGTCCCTTACTGCCCCCATTTTCAAGCTTTCAGATTGAGTTACTTACTTAGAGTGAACTGTGTATTCATCTATAGGATATAAATATCATGTTAGAGCTTTTAACAGATGGGAATTTTTTTAAGTCCTTCAAATTTGGGTAGGATTTTAATGAGAAAAAAATTATAATCTTCCATAACAGAATCTTACAGTGTAACCACTCTCATTCATTCATATTTTAGTGTAGAAGAAAGCACTTATTCACCTGTCAAAATCTGGTCTGATACGTTGTGGTTAATCTGTACAACATCTTGACCACATCTTCTTAGCATCCAAAAATTATGCCTCGGAAAATGTTTATATGTTATGTGTAACTTAGGGCAAAAATCAAGATCTCAGTGAATGAGTAGTGGCTAAATAGGGGAGGGAGCATATCATGGACTTAAAGGAGCAGCTCTGTCCTTCCATGAGAGGAAAGGGGGGCTTAGAGCCATTTTGCAGAAGCTCCTGAAGCCACCGTGAGTTTTTCAGAGCCCTAAATGGGTATTAAGGTTGCCGTAATGAAGCCATCGTCTCTTACTGCTGGGTGAGCCAAGTCTAGCTGGTTTTCCTTTATGACTGAATACAGCCATTTTCAAAGCTGCCCCAGAAATGACTCTGGGGTAGGAAGAAGAAGATAAAGGAAGATGGCTTGTATTCACGATGCCTAGTTAGTGAAATTCTCTTGGAAAAAAACCCAACTCTTAAACCGGGCTCTACACTTCATCTTCTCTCTCAACATCTGCTTCCCTCCACCTGTATTCTATATCCCTCCATCAGATTCATTTCCTGGAAGTGATGCTTTAGACCACTGCTTTGGCCTTTCCATAGCTCATTTTAGCTACAGTGTAATATCTGACCTCATTTCGGGGTTATCACGGGGCTGGCCACCTTCCCTTTCTCTTCTTTCCCACTAGTCTCTTTGGCTCACCACAGATAGCATTGTCCAACCTCAGACTTCTCTCCGTCCCAGTAGAGAGGAAGACTTTTATTCCTTCCTCTCTAAGGCTACCCTTTCTGCCTTTCCTCACCAATCTCCTCTCTACCCAGCATCTTCTTTGTGTCCCTGGGATTTAAAATATTTCTTACAGTAAATATACTCGAGTCTTCTTTTGTTAAAAAATAAGTTAAAAATCCTTTCATTTCACTCAGCTACCTCTGTGATTCATCTTCTAATCATCTCTGTCCTTCCTTTTGCTTCTTTACTTGAATAAGTCTTTACCCTGTTCTCCTTATTTCCCTGTGCTGCTCTTAACCACCTGCAAACTGCTTTTCATTTTCACTTTACTGAAACTATTCTCTCAGAGGTCTCCTATCATGTAACCGAATGCCATGATCTTGCCTCAGTTTTTAGCTCTTTTAACATCTCTCGTGGGTCTGGTTGTGTCAACCATTGTGGATTTTGAAGGATTTCTTCCCTTGAGGTCCATAGTGCCAGACTTTCTTCTTTCTTTTTAAGTCATTTTGAGTCCTCTTTTGCCTTCTCCCTGGTTTCCTTTACTATTGTTCCCTAACTGATTTCCCCTGAGCTTTGGTCTCTGGTCCGGAACCTTCTCTTTACTTTCTCAGATAGTGAGCACACACACACTCAGGCTCACTTGAAACCTATCAGCTGTCTCCCAAGTGTCCTTCTTTAACACTAACACTCTGCCTGCCCTCCTTTCTTCCTTTGTTTCTCTTGCCTTTTTTGGCCTTGCTGCCACACCTCATGGCAAGGACCATACCCACTCAAACCTAAATTACTGCAGCAGCCCCCAGACTCTAGTTCTATACACTGCCGTCAAATGAATCTTGCTCAGATATGTCATACTGCTACTCTCGCTACTCCAAATGGGATACGCTTGCTCTCTCCCTATCCCTGTCCTTATTCGTGCTTTTTCCCTGACTTGACTAGTCCCTTTCTCTACCTTCAAGTCAACTAAATCTTACCTCTTTGAAGCAGAACTTAAATTCTGTCTCCTCCTTGCTCTTTTTTTCTTTTTTTTTAAGATTTTATTTCTTTGACAGACAGCGAGAGAGGAAACACAAGCAGGGGGCGTGGGAGAGGGAGAAGCAGGCTTCCCGCGGAGCAGGGAGCCCGATGCGGGGCTCGATCCCAGCACCCTGGGATCATGACCTGAGCCAAAGGATCAGACCCTTAAGGACTGAGCCACCCAGGCACCCCTCCTCCTTGCTCTTGATAGTCCAGCCCATACTGCTTTCCCCCTTTCCTTGTACCTACAGCGGCCCCTGACTCATGTGAATAGCCCCTTGGGAACTTCCTTCTCAACCTGATGGGCACAAGAACTCTTTGTTCTCAGCTTGGACAACCTACTTCCTCGTCCCCACCCTACCCCAGCACCTGTTTCACTTTAGCAGTAGTTCAGGTTCAAGGTGGAATTCCCCACATTGGTAATGTTTTGTTTTAAACGTCTTATGGGCAGAAGTAGGCAGAATAGTGTTTTAACCTCTACCACCCAGCTTCAGTTTGCTTTATTTGGTATCTCACCATTCCCATGTCTCCCTACAGGATTATTTTGAGTCAAATCCCAAATATATCACTCACTACTTCTGTAAATATTTCAGTACATATCTCTAAAAGATAAGAATTCTGTTTTTAAGATAACCACAATATCGGGGTGCCTGGGTGGCTCAGTCGTTAAGCGTCTGCCTTCGGCTCAGGTCATGATCCCAGGGTCCTGGGATCGAGCCCCTCATCGGGCTCCCTGCTCTGCGGGAAGCCTGCTTCTCCCTCTCCCACTCCCCCTGCTTGTGTTCCCTCTCTCGCTGTGTCTCTCTCTGTCAAATAAATAAAATCTTTAAAAAAATAAAAACTAAAAAAAAAATAACCACAATATTATTGTTAAAGTGAGATTTTCTGATGGCATAAGTCGGCGGGGGGGAGATAGAAGTACAGAGTTTAAACAGAAAATACATTATAAATGATTATAGATATCCTTTATTTTTTGTATCACCCTAAAAGCCACTGAAAGGACTATGTATTTGCCTCAGGAAACCAAAGGGGAACTGTGAGACTGCCTTCATTTCCTCTGTGGACTAGGGAAGGAGAGGACTTGGGGTCAGAATTAATAGGTAGTAATAGAAGAAAAAGGCTGTGGGCCCTTCAGAACAAAGCAGAGGATCTGGTCTTCCCAAAGGTGATTCCACACACTCCACCCTTCCTTCCAAATCTCTATCCCTGTGCTTTGCCCATGGAGCCTTTGAGGTTTTACATGAATGACTAGGGGGGGGGATCTTTTTTTTTATTATTTTTTTTAAAGATTTTATTTATTTATTTGACAGAGAGAGACACAGCGAGAGAGGGAACACAAGCAGGGGGAGTGGGAGAGGGAGAAGCAGGCTTCCCGCGGAGCAGGGAGCCTGATGCGGGGCTTGATCCCAGGACCCTGGGATCATGACCTGAACCGAAGGCAGACACCCAACGACTGAGCCACCCAGGCGCCCTGGGGGGGAATTCTTACTGTCCCAACTTGGCCAGTTTTGATAAAAGGTGTCCTGATCTTGGCGGCACAGGAGGATGTGTTCCTGACATTCCAAGTTAGAATTCTAGACTTGTTTTCCCACAGAAGCACTGCGATGTATGGTTAGATTCTATAGTACTTGTACAGTATGAGTTTGAAAGACTCCCTGGAATTTCCTGGGGAAACCTAACTGCTGTGTACAACATTGCTTCTATGGGAGACTGCTTTTGAATTACACATAATTGACCTACAGTGAAATTTGGATTCCAGACCAACTATAAAGATTTCAAGTGTAATAAGTCTTACTTATTTAATAACCTTTTCAGATTATACCATGTGTTAGGTTTTTTCTTACTCTCAAGTTAGATTGTAAATTTTGCAAGGTCAGACCTTGTCCTTGCCTTCTCTCATGTCTGCCAGTGCACCTAGCGCATTGCAAAGCATTTAGGCACTGAATAAAAACTTGTCGATGGATAGATTGGGTGAAAACTCAGATGTTTGTCTAGCTTCACACGTTTTCCCGTTTTGACTTCATTATTGTTTTCTTCTTCATTGCCAGTGAGAGGTTCACATCCTACTAGTAATGTCTGGCAGGTGAAAGCAGAAGTATTTGAGAGCAGTAAAAGACCTTGTAGAGGTCTTTTAGAGGGTGGATTTTTATTTCATTGTTTTAGAAAGATTTCTTTATTTTGGGGGGGAGGGGCAGAGGGAGAGAATTTTCAAGCAGATTCCCTGCTGAGTGCAGACCCTGTTGTGGGCCTCGATCTCATGACCCTGAGACCATGACCTGAGCCGAAACCAAGAGTTGGACACTCAACTGATTGAGTCACCCAGGCGCCCCTATTTCATTTTTTAATTTATGAAACCTGTATTTGTTCTCTGAGCTTTAGCCCCTATTTATCTCTATTGTGTGTGTAGTGTTCACTTCAGCAGCACATATACTAAAATATCTCTATTGTGTGTGTAGAGGAGACCTTGAAATTAAGTGTGGTCTTAAAGAAACAATCTCTCTCTTGCCACAACTAAGCTCCCCCACTGAACTCACTTGTAGGAAACAGAAATGCACTTGTCTGGGTTCTGAGTCTTTGAACCATAGTCATTGTTTATCTCTGTGACCCTCTGTCTAGTGACTATCCAGACTCATGAAACACAAACTGCCTTGACTCACCAACTCCCAGACAGCTAACAATCTCAGTTTGAAGTGTGAAATACTAATAGATTTAGCATTAAGTTTGTTTTCCTAAAGAAGATAAGAAAATTTTAAAGCAAATCTTGAAATATGTGTGTATAGTTTATGACCCATATTAAATATTCTAGAAAGGGTAACTATAAAAACAGAACTTTGCCATAGGAGTTTTCCCTAAAACAAAATCTCTTCCATCACCAGCCTGGACATTTTTAAAAATCTTAATTCCAGTATCATTAACATGCAGTGTTAGAGTAGTTTCAGGTGTACAAGATAGTGACTCAACCCTTCCATACAACACCCGGTGCTCATCAGAACAAGTGCACTCATTAATCCCCTATTCCAATTTTCCCCATCCCCCTTTCCCCCACCCACCTCCCCTCTGGTAGCCATCAGTTTCTTCTCTGTAGTTAAGGGTCTCTTTTCTTGGTTTGTGTCTCTCCCTCTTTTCCTTTGCTCATTTGTTTCTTAAATTCCACATATGAGTGAAATCATATGGTATTTGTCTTTCTTTGACTGACTGACTTCACTTAGCATGATATACTCTAGGTCTATCTGTGTCATTGCAGATGACGAGATTTCATTCTTTTTTTTTTTTTTATCAGCCTGGACATTTGTTAATCCCAAGAAACATAAATTCCCGAAATAGATCAAATCCAGACAGCTAGCTATCTAAATATGAGGCATGACATACAAGTAGATTTGACTTAATTGTTTATTTTCCTGGAGTAGATAAAAATAGTTGTTTTAGTTTGGGATCTTTCTTTCATTTTAAAAAATCATTTCTGTTGCTTAGTAGTCTTAAATAATCTAGAAAGGAGCAACTCTAAGAATAGGAATTTGTCCTTAGGGACCCACACTCATTGCTTCACTACTTTATTTTATTTTAAAAAATTATTTATTTAGGGCGCCTGGGTGGCTCAGTTGGTTGGGCGACTGCCTTCGGCTCAGGTCATGATCCTGGAGTCCCAGGATCGAGTCCCACATCGGGCTTCCTGCTCAGCAGGGAGTCTGCTTCTCCCTCTGACCCTCTTCCCTCTCGTGCTTTCTATCTCTCATTCTTTGTCTCTCTCAAATAAATAAAATCTTTAAAAAAAAATTTATTTATTTATTTGACAGAGAGAGAGCACAAGCACGGGGAGAGGCAGAGGGAGAGGGAGAAGCAGGTTCCCCACTGAGCAAGAAGCCCGACACGGGGCTCAATCCCAGGACCGTGGGATCATGACCTGAGCTTCTGAAAGCAGACGCTTAACCAACTGAGCCACCCAGGCGCCCCATATTTTATTATTTTTTAAAGATTTTATTTGTTTGAGAGAGAGAGAGAGCTAGCACAAGCAGGGGGAGTGGGAGAGGGAGAAGCAGGCTCCCTATTGAGCGGGGACCCCGATACGGGGCTCGATCTCAGGACCCTGGGATCATGACCTGAGCTGAAGGTAGATGCTTAATTGACTGAGCCACCCAGGTGCCCTGCTTCACTACTTTAAATAGCAGCACTAGGGGCACCTGGGTGGCTGTCAGTTGAGCATCTGGCTCTTGGTTTCGGCTCAGATCATGACCTCAGGGTGGTGAGATCGAGCACACCCCACCCCACCGCATGGGGCTCCATGCTGAGTGTGGAGCCTGCTTAAGGTTTTCCCTCTCCTGGGGCGCCTGGGTGGCTCAGTTGGTTAAGCGACTGCCTTTGGCTCAGGTCATGATCCTGGAGTCCTGGGGTCGAGTCCCGCATTGGGCTTCGTGCTCGGCAGGGAGTCTGCTTCTTCCTCTAACCCTACTCCCTCTTGTGCTCTTGCTCTCTCTCTCAAATAAATAAAATAAAATCTTAAAAAAAAAATTTTCCCTCTCCCTTTGCCCCTCCCCCCACCCCCATTAATGTGCACATGCACACCCTCTCTCAAATAATTAATAGCACTAATCAAGCCCAGTATGTGTTTGGATTTTTTTTTTTTTTTAAGAGAAGGAAGGTGGGAAGGGGCAGAGGGAGAGGGAGAGAGAGAATCCTAAGCAGGCTCCACGCCAAGCACTGAACCTGATGTGTGGCTCTATCTCACGACCCCAAGATCATGACCTGAGCCGAAATCAAGAGTTGGACCCTTAACTGACCGAGCCACCCAGGTTCCCCTAGCCCAATATGTGTTTTAAGTCCAAGAAATAGCCATGCATTTCCAAGATGACATTCTTGTGTACCTAGTAAATAGAGTATCAGCGTGTATTCAGTTTACATGAACAAAAGACTCCAGGATACACAGAATAAACCTAAGACATCCCTGATAGGTGTTGAAGAAATGGATCTAATGTGCAGAAGGAATATCCGTTCCATTTTATAGAGAATAGCTTTACCAGAGTAAGTTATGAAGTGTCTTTCTCCTGTTCCTCAGTGTAATTATGCACTTTATCTTATTCTAGGAGTACACCATGCTGTGTCTGTTATGTGGCAAAGCTGAAGATACTATCAGTATTCTCCCTGATGACCCTCAACAAATGACTCTGTTATTCTAGGATCTTTCTGCAGTTCTGTAGTAACTATGTTGTATTGGTTTACAATACAGCAAGCCTCATGGTTTGTCTTACTTTGTTTATAATGGAAACTATTTTGCATATTTTTTTCTGCTTAGACTTAACTATCCTTTGAAAGAAAAAGTAATTTAGGGGATTATATTCTTCTGCTGAGCTCTTCTGCTAAAGTTCCCAGTTCACATCAAAATGAAGACTCTCTATTAGAAGTTATGTGGCTAGAAAATAAAACTAGAATGGGAGCATACCTAATGCCCAGGTCTTAGTCCCAATAAAAGGAACCAGGGCTCCTTGGAGAAATGATTGATTCTAGGACTGGGGCAGTAAATATACACGATGAGCTTGGAGCATTTTGTGCCACAAGGAAAGTGCCAAAAAACCCCCCCAAAAAACCAAACCAAAACAAAACAAAAAACCCATAAAACACAATGATTGGAAGTATGTCAAAAGGACAAAAGACCCAACTGAAGGAGCTCCCAGTGACTGAAGTTGGAATAGTTTCAGCAACAAAATAAAGTAGTATTGAATTATAACCTAAACACTAAATATTCATTAGTCATTACTGATAAAAATAAATGATTGAAAAAATAAATACAAAGATTGGAAGAATAGACATGCAGAAGAATTTCAAATAATATATGTAGATACTTCCCACTCCTTAAGGGTGGGTTATGCATAGCAGCTTCCTTCCAAAGAGTAGAGTAGGGTATGCCAAGGGAGAAAAGTGACTTTACAGTGGAAAAATCTGACAAGCACTAGCTCCACCAAATGACCAAGATTAACATCCTCAATGATAACCCTATCAATAATAGCATGTACCCTTGATAAGATGTGATGAAAGGGTACTTTACCTTTGTGGTCTTCCTCCCCCAAACCCATAACCCCAATCTAATCATGAGAGAAACATCAGAGAAATCCCACTTGAGGGCCAGCTTACAAAATAACTGACAAGTACTCCTCAAAATTGTCAAGGCCATAAAGACAAGTTTGGGAAACTCGCACAGCCAAAAAGAGTGTAAAGAGATGTGACAACTAAATGTAATGAAGTGTCCTGGGACAGAAAAAGGACATTTGGTTAAAACTAGCAAAATCTGAATATGGGCTTTAATTAATATATGTAAATAGAATGATTTCAACTGCTCCAAAGAAATCTTAGACTATCTCACCTTGTATAGTTGAAAGAACACTGGCTTGGGTATCGGAAACCCTGGCATTTAGGTCTCTCTTCCACTTGGTAGCAGTATAACCATTAAGCAAAGCATAACTCTGGTCTTTATTGTCCCATTTCTATTAGATTGGGCTGATAAAAATTCACTGTATTGTTCAAAGATCAAATGAATAATGAATGTAAAATGCTTTAGAAAGCATATAAAGTACTATATGCAATGAGATGGCTTTAGTTAGTTCTTCTAAGACCAAAACTTAAAGGGTCAGACATTAGAAACAAAATTATTTCCTCTTTATATCTAAGAAATTTGGAAATTCTAAACTAAAGCTTTGCTTATAAGGGAAAAAAGTGAGTAAAATGTCCATTGTTGATACCAGGGAAGTTTTGTTATATAACAGGAATAATAATAATGCTGAGGTTTAGGGCTCCTGGGTGGCTCAGTTGTTAAGTGTCTGCCTTTGGCACGGGTCATGATCCCAGGGTTCTGGGATCGAGCCCCGCATTGGGCTACCTGCTCAGTGGGAAGCCTGCTTCTCCCTCTCCCACTCCCCCTGCTTGTGTTCGCTCTCTTGCTGTGTCTCTCTCTGTCAAATAAATAAATTAAAAAAAAAATAATGCTGAGGTTTATTGAGTACTTACTACGTGCCAAGGCCTTTTTAAACACTTACTTTATCCTCATTAACAACTCCAGAAAGTAGGTACTATTGTTATCCCAATTTTAGAGCCAAAGAAACTAAAGCACAAAGAAGTTAAGGAACTTAAGGTCACACAACTAGTACAGTGACTCCGTCTCAACACTGTTGTTCACAACATATGAAGTATAAGGGTCTGGCAAGGTGAGGAAGAAGTTGAGAATGTCAGCGACAACACTCAGGAATCTAGGCATGTCAGACCAAGATTTATTATTCAGAAAAGTTAAGTCATCTGCTCCTTAGGGATCGGTTGTGTTATTCCTGGAAAATGTTTTCCACTTTTCTGCAAATCTATATCTGACCTGCTGAGGAAATCGTTTGGTGAAATGGATCCAGAAAGCAGAGAAAATGCTTCATTACTTTAAATAGCAGCACCAAGCCAATTATAGCCTCTGAATTGTCCCTTCTTGGAGTTTGCTAATGCTTCCAACTTAGTCATTTGGAGCTCAAGAGTATGATTTTATAAGCCCCAACTGATACCTTTGTCTATTATAGACTGTATAATTATCTGTTTTGGACTATATATTACAAAACTTAAAAGATAAGATCCTATCTACATTTGTCATTATTAAACCAACTTTATGCAGTATTTTATGACACTTTATTTTTTAGAATTCTTCTATGGATCTAATCAAATAAAGACCTCTTGAACCCAGTTCTACTGAATCCAAATTTTTCTTTTCAAATAAAGGGGAGCCAGGCAAAAATATCAGTTTACTTTCCTTCCTGGGATACAAGAAAGAAAAGGAATCATCGATAGATGTAATTGGGAAAGGGGGCTTGTCCTGGCTCCTCGTTCTTTGTCTACTTGCTCCATGATGTATAGATCTGGAGTCTGCATACTTAGGCTCTTGGAGTTAAAGCTCAGCATGTTTGTTTTGTTGTTTTAGCTGGCCCAGTCTTTCTCAAATGGTCTTGGCTTCTCCCAGTACTAATTAATTGATATATGATATATTGGGGGCACAACCAGATATGGTTCGTTACTTACAAGGAATTACTAAGAAATGTATGTTCGCTGCTCTTTATCAAGAATTCTTTGTTTCATTTTTTTTTTTTTTTGTGAGCAAGGTTAAGTTACTTCACTGAATTTGAGGTTCTCCCTTTTAGGTTGTGTGTTTCTTGACTATAGTACAGTCTCTATTTTGAGGTACAGTATGGTTGTATAGAAGGAAAACCAACAGACCTAGGTCTGAAATGAGCTTTGCCACCTGCTCATGTTGGGACATTGAGCAGGTAACTTATATGCACCTCGGCTCTTCAGTGGAAAAATAGAAATAATCATGCCTCCTGCACAGTTTTTAAATCAAATGATATAACGTAAGTGAAAATGTTTTTAAGTTGTGCAGTGCTGTGTACAGGCAGCTATCAGTGGTCTTTCTGAAGGAACTATTGTGTTTTATTTAAGAGTACAGACTTTGGGGCGCCTGGCTGGCTCAGTCACTTACGCGTCTGACTCTCTATTTCAGCTCGGATCATCATCTCAGGGTTGTGGGATCAAGCCCCATGTTGGGCTCTGTGCTCAGTGGGGCGTCTGCTGGAGAGTCTCTCCCTCTCCCTCTGCCTTACCCACCCCCCCAAATAAATAAATAAGTCTTAAAAAAAGTACAGGCTTTATAGTCGACTGACCTGGGTTTAACTTTCAACTCTGCTACTTGGAGCCCTTTGTCCTTGGCAGATGTCTTGTTCACTTACCTTTAAACAGAGAGAAAAATTCTTCATAGGGTCAGTATGAGAATTAAGTAACCTAATATATATAAAGTACTTATGCAGTGTGTGAGTGTAGTAAATAATAAATGATAGTTTGGATGACAGTTGTGATGGTGATTATAAGAAATCAGATTTGAAATCACCAATTAGATTTTGGCTCAGTGCTTCTGAAACTAAGGAGGTATAGCTGTGGGAACATAGTCATAGAAATAATAAATTTCAGTCTGTGTACCTTGGTTCCCTAAAATCATTTACCCCAAGCTTTATTATTTTTTTTAAAGATTTTATTTACTTATCTGACAGAGAGACAGCAAGAGAGGGAACACAAGCAGGGCGAGTGTGAGAGGGAGAAGCAGGTTCCCCGCCGAGCAGGGACCTCAATGTGGGGCTCGATACGGGGCTCGATACGGGGTTCGATCCCAGGACCCTGGGATCATGACCTGAGCTGAAGGCAGACGCTTAACCACTGAGCCACTCAGGTGCCCCAACCCCAAGCTTTATTTTTAGTTAGAACCCTCACAGAAGTGATTGTCTCTGTCCCTCCTCTAAATCGAGTGGCATTCTCAGCTCTCTGGAAAAGCTTGTTGATGAGACACCTTCCTACTTCGTGAGTGCCCTAGGGAAATTTGATTAAAAGATTGAAAGTGGGTGATTATATTAAGCTTTGCCGAGTCTGTTTATGACCATAAGCTGATACTGCTGAGGATGTAAAGGGAGACAAACGAGATGAGGAATAAAGGAAACATTTCTCACTTCTCTTCATTTTAACAACAGCACAACCAAAGATTTAGTAAAAATGAATGTCCTTGTAAAAGAAGTTCCTCCAGCCCTGTCTTCCCTGTTCCCCCCTGAGCCAGACTGGTCAGGTCCCTTCTGAAGCATGTAGCATTTTCCCTGCCCAAGTGAGGAGCCCTTTTCCTAGCATTATGACCCTTATTGACTCTCTGCAAAATCACTTAGACTGTTAATTCCTGATTCTTTGGGAATCTTTAAATAATTCCTTCATCTTGAGCCTCATGGGAAAGACCTAACACATCGTACTGGCATATCAGCCCTAAATTGCCTGTGGCATAATGCCAACATCCAGGACAGCTGCTCTGTTATTAGACATAGCAACAGCCTTTAGCACTATGGAGATGATGAACAAATCATGCTAGCATCCAGTATGAATTCTGTATTTCATTTCTTTAGAGAAGTGATTTGTCTGCAGTTACTGCTCTAAAATCAGTGCTTGGTCCTGCCCTCCAAAAACCCATACCCCAGCTGTTGGCTTTAAGAGCAGGAATCTTGAAAGGCTTGAGTTTGTGAGAGTCAAGTGAAGGGTAGCCTTAATTTAGCGGAAGGCCCTGCAAAAGGGTGCCAGGGGATTCCCACTGTAACGCTCAGGTTACTCCTTTTGAAATAAAGCACCATGGAAAGCATAGCTTTAGTTGAAGGTCAGACAGCCTATTCCACATTGACTTCTCAGATGATGCAGGTGCTTGGAAAATAGTTATAGGAACACCACAGGAAAGGGATCTCCCCCTCAGCATTGGGGTTCGTAATCAGTGTGTCCAGTTTGGAGAACTGTCCCTTCAGGGCTTCAGTAAGGAAAGTTAAAATGTTCCAACTAATGGTCAAAAAAGGAAAGGTGAAGTGAGCAGTTTCCAGGAAGAGTTTATGAGGCGAAGTGACAGGGCAGTGGCCTCTCAGTAGGTGTCTTTTCCAGAACATGATAGGACCTGGCCTTGGTGGTGTTGGTGCCTTTGGAGTCTGCCTGTACTTGCTGAGGAATCTGGGTCACCGTCCTTACAAAGCCGTTTGGCAGAACCCTGTTCTCACAGAGAAGGGCTGTCCTGTTGGCAGGTTATGAATAGTCGGACTGTCTAAAGGGAGGCCCTCTTCCATTCCCACCCTCATGGAAGAAAAAATGAAATCAATCGTTCATGCCTACACTGATTTGTCTTGTGCCTGGATCTGTGAATATGTGAGTTTGGGAAAGATAAGGGTAGCATGTGAACTGTGAAAAGGAGGGAGTCAGTCTAGCAAAGGATCAAAAACAAATGTGACTCAGCAAGGTGACCAGGAAAATAAGTACTCTTTGTGTTTCCAGGAACTGCATCCTCCATGCCCTTGCTGTCAGTTGAAGTTGACCAAATTTATGTCCCAGCAATAACTCAAAATGCAGTTAATGCTTGGCTGGCCCAGTACCTGCAGTGATAGTGACATCTTCCTGGTTGGAGTCCTCTAACGAACCTCCCAGTACTCTCCACTGAAAGGCCCGCTGTCTGTTCCCTCCTTTACCTCACATTACCACCTCCGAGCAACCCCCCCCCCCCATCCTCCGTTCTGGAGGAGCCATCAAGTAATAATACAATTCACACTTCCTGCAGCTCCACCCGCCACCACAGACCCTAGCCAGAGCCTGCTCTCAACAGTCATTAGGGTGTCCCCCGATCACAGCCTCCCTCTATCAAGCCTTTGTGTGCTGCCAGCTCTCTGTCCCACCTGTGGTTTTGTACCATCCCTCTACCCTCCATCAAGGAAGAAGACACAGAGAGCCTGGCCATTTGCATACCTGCCCTTTATTGGACACATCTAGCAGGCTGGCTCTAAGCCCTTCACATTTCTCAGACACCGCCCATACGGTTTAGGAAGGTGCCATCATTCCGTGAAGGCCCAGAGCCACCCAAGTCTTGGAGCTCCAAGTAGAATCACCAACCGGAAGGTTGGGGGAAGGAAGGGAGACAGGGGGACTGGAAGGGCAAGGCTCTTCAAGGGGAAGCTTTGGTCCAGCAGTGTCTCCTGCGGGAGACACTGACCCTAAGGAAAGATACCAGGGGTGGGATGGAGTAGATATGCATGCTGAGCAGCTTGTGTCTATATGGCAACTTTGAGGAGGCGTTTGATGTCAGGCTCAATGTTGATGGTAGGGAAGGTGCGGCTGTAGCGGCGGAAGGGCTCCCCCTCGGGCCCAATAAGGAACTTCTCAAAGTTCCAGGCCACATCTGAGCGGCGCACCGGGCTCCAAATGATGAACTTGGGATCGGTCATGAGGGAAAATGGGTCATCATCAGGGTAGGGGAGCTTGTCCTTCAGGTAGGCGAAGACAGGATGCTCGTTCTGACCATTCACCTCACACTTTTGGACAAGGGTAAAGGTGGGCTGGAATCCACCCCCAGGGCGGACATACTTGAGACTGTTCAGGATCTCCTCATTCTGACAGTTCTCCTGGGGGAGGAAGAAGACAAAGAGCATGGAAGAGGGAAGGGGGAAATGAAGGATCCACAAAAATCTTTCACCCTCCCTTCCCAGGATCATTCTTTTCTGTGTAGCCTCCCCCCTCCCCTGACTCTGTTCTTTCTCTTTCCTTCTTCACCAGCTTTGCCTCACTCTTGACTTGGAGATTCCCCACTCACAGCTATTGTTTAATGGTTTGCTAGGCCATTCCTGAAAATTCTTGTAGTTCCTAGCGTGGCTGTTCTTACAGTGGATGATTTAGCACTTTCGACCTGCTGCTTCTCTCTCTAAACTGCCCTGGACAGTTCTTGAGGTATCTGTCTGAAACTTCAAGGAACCTTGAGTTCAGGACAGTAGAAAGAAAGGGAAAGGCGGCTCAGGTGATGCCACCTAGAACTCTCCCTTCCATTGCCCACACGCACACTCACACATGTCCAGCCACAACCTTCTTTTCCCTCTGCCCTGATTTTGCCTCCATTGCTTCCGATTACACGTAAATGTTGCGTATAGCCTCTGTCTCTGTTCCGCTCACTTCCTCAAGCTAAGGGTGAAATCGAGGACTGGAGAGATAGGATTGACAGCTCTTGCTGTCGTCTTGCCTCGTCCTAGATCTGAAGTGTAAGTAGGAGGAAGCGTTGAAGAAGGAAGACGCCATCCAAGGAAGCCTGGCTTTCAGGTGCCACAAAGGCAAAGTGAGTTAGAGACGACAGTGGATCTACTCTAAATGGAATTGCTCAGTGACCAACAGGGATGGATTAAACAGGATAGTGTTTAGGGTTCTGGAACAGGCCAGGGGAAGGAAAGTTAAGTGCATGCTAAAGGTTGTGAATGTGTAGTTAGCATTCCGTTTACTTCCAGACTGCTCTCCCAAGATTCCTCACACTCACTCACTGGACTCAGCTGTGAAGGCTTTAGCTCTGAGCCTGTTAGCGGTCTTTCCCTCCCCCCTGCCATCCCTGTCCTATCCCCTCTTGGCATTCTCCACCCCTGACAACCCCCAAAGGCCCACGGAAACCCTTATTTTCCATCCCTCCCCCGGGGTCTAAGAGTCAGATATCTCCCTGTGGGAGAAAGTTCTTGCCTCTGACCTACTAGAACCAATCAGTACAGTCAGTTCCAGGCCATCATGACATCTTGAGCCCAAAGGTGATCTCTATTAGACTCCTTATCTCTCAATGCAAATGGCCGGCCAGCTACTGGTAATGGATTCCCTCCAGCCACTAACTACCCTGATGGTGTAAGGGTGGAGGCACCTCTGGGGTTTCGCCTCTTATCTCGCCTGCCCTGGCCAAACCTAGAAACAGACTGACGGTGACAGCAGGGATGGTCTGGGCTCACGTTTGTCACAGCCAATGACACTTCAGCCTTCCTGCTGTCTCTCTGCTAACCAATTCCTTGCCTTCATGCCACTGTGAATTGAACTGAGGGCGTTATAATTAGAGGGTTCACTTGAGGACATTCTGTCTGCTGGTGCTGTTAAAATAATAAGTGAAAACAGAAGAATCCCTAAAAGACAACTTGAGGTGTGTGGGCTGAAGATCTAGAACTTGACCCAGTAATCAGAGACAGAGATTTGATCCCCATATGGGCCACACACACACACATACACACACCCAAAAAAGGAAAAAATCAGAGACAGAGCGGTGCGTTTGAGGCCCGGAGGAGATCCGAGCACATTGTAAACCCTGAGCCTTCCACCAAAATCACTCTCCCCTCAGCTGATTTAAAACAAAGTCCTTCAACCTAAATAATACAGTTGCTTTTGCTTTCACTTGCATATTACTTTATATTTTTCAAGTTATTTTTGTGTATCTTACCCTCTGAACCTCACAATTATCCCATAACTGGCATTGTCCCCCCATTTACAGATAAGGAAACTAAAACAGAGAAATCAAGGGACTCTTCTGAGGGCACAGAGCCACGGAATAGCAGAACCACGTCTAGCTGGAACTAAGGTCTCCCGGGTCAGTTCCATCCTAGTTTGATTGGTGATCTTCTATTTCCTCCACTCATCCACTCAGCGGATATTTAACAAGCACTTTCTCCACAGTGGAGAGAAAAGCAGACCGGGTACCAGCCCTCATGGAGCATAATGGGAAGACAATAGACAACAAAACCCCACCCTTGGTGCTGAAGCCCAGACAGTTAGAACCGTACGTCCTTCCTCTTGGGATTCACGTGTACCCAAGACCTAGATTAAAAAAACATACCTACGATTCCAGACGCTCTGACACACACAGTCCCTCTCCCCCTCCCCTTAGCCGACCAAAGCTTCGGCAACCCAACTCCTTGGGCACACTACAAGGCACCCCTCACCTGATGTCCAAATTGGTTGCAAGGGAAGCCAAGAACCACCAGGCGCCTGGGAAAGCGGCATTGCAGCTCGTTGAGCTGGGTGAAGTCCCGGCTGGTCGTGCCTCAGAGCGAGGCCACGTTCTCAATCAGCACGGCCCTGCCTCGGAACGTGTTGAAATCTACCTTCTCCCCGTCCAGGCTGATGGCACTGAGGTCATAGAAGGACTTGGCTATGTAAGCCATGGTGAAGGGGCACAGCGAGGCCTGCAGAGTGGCGGGAACCCACGCTGGGTCTGTTATAGGGGTGGGGAGGAAGGAGGAGCCTGGAAGGACAGGAAGGATTTCACAGTGGGGCTTTGAGCATCCCCAGGATGACTTAGCAAAAAACAGTCACCCACCTGTAGGTGCTGTTTCAACAGGGAGGTGGCTCCTCCTATTTACAGACTCTAACAAAGCCACCTACCTGCCCCACCCTGCTGGCAACCTGGGAAGGGCCAATTTGATATCTATGTACAAACATGAATAATTCACTACTTGCAGGAAACTAGAGCCCCAAAGGTCAAATGGGGAGGAAAAAAGGGAGGGAGGGATGCAGGATTGACTCCGACCTGCCCCAGCAAGTCGTTCTCACTTGGCACAAACGTGTATTGTTGGCTGAAGGCCAAGCTCTGATCTGTGCCATTGAGAGGTCAGGGTCTGCCAAGATCTGAAGGATGAGGAAGAGAATCGGGGGGCATGTCCCCTTAACTCAGACCATAACCGAAATATACATATGACTGTGCACATAGTTTTCTTTGGCTGTTGTTTTCCACAAGTATACAATCAAAGGGATCCTTAGGAGGACAGTGTGATTTTTCTAGAAATAATGGCTTTCGGTGGCTCAGCGTGCCCCAGGCTGCAGAGATGAAGTTTGTCGTGAACAGTCTTTCGGTAAGTGATGTTACTTCTTTTGGAGAGCACCTTTGCCCTTGCCCCCCAAGGTGCCCTTGCATGGCACCGACTCCAATACTATGGGTCCTCCACTCTGCCTCCACAGGCTCAGGAGGATGCCGTCAGTCGGGGACAGGGTGATGGTGAGGAGTCACAGAGCAGGGGAGTAACTCCCAGGGCATGAGCTACACCTGCCTCCTCTCAGACAAAGGCTCAGTCCCAGAGACTTCTCCCAGCAGGCTTGTGCTGCTCATTCCGCGCCCCGCCCCGCCCCGCCGAAGGCAGTGTGCAGGGAGTCAAAGCTGCTATGGTTCTAAACCCAGCCGAGCTGCCCAGGTTTTCAGCACCAGCCATGGAACGTACTGCGGGACATCTGAGGACCTAAGGAAAGGCCTAGTGCTTCACTTCATTATTCCAAACGCCACCAGCTCAATAAATCCGATTTAAAAAAAAAAAATGGCAGAATTTCTCCATTAGGAAGACTGGCAATCAGGCTTGACCTGGCTTGGGGATTTTTGGTGTTATTTCAATAACAATGCAACTGTTTACTAGAGAGTGTTTTCACAGGTTCGAGTCCACTGGGAACTGTCTTCTAGAACAAAGAATAAGCAAGGCTTGGGAGCAGCTGGTATTGAAAAATCTGATTTGCTGAGAAGATGGAGGAACTACTCACCAGAGAGTGCCCAGCTTTTCTGTCTTTTGTGGCCTGTTCTGTGGCTGTTCATAGCACGTGGGAACCCATGTCCCCACTGGCCGCTCCCTCAAAACAAGCCTCCATTACTTGAGAGTGAATAGAATCTTTGGCCATTAAAAGAGGTGGTGGGAAATGCAAATGAAGTGTGTCCCCCAATTGGACTGGGTAGAGTTCCTAGAAACAGCCAATAAATGTCCCTACCAGGCCACTGAGTCAGAAGAACTTGGCCCTGACAGTGGGCTGAACTTCAGCGCGAACTTGCCAGACTCACCTGCATGGTGAGAGCTTCCCCAGGACTCTCAGGCATCTGGACACCTCTTATTGGCTGCCCTTCTGGGGCCTCTGTCCAGGAAGACCATGGAAGTTCCTGAGCTGGGGGACCAAGTGGGGGTTCCCTCTTCCTCAGGGCCACACCATCCCTTTTCTCTAAGAACAACTTAGGACCCTCTGTGATGCAGGCTCTCGCCTTTCACGATTGAAAAAAACTGATGGGCTCTCTTAAAATACCTCTGTCTCCAACTTGACCTCAAACTAGCCCACTTTCCAGAACCTTATTACTTTGGACATGCACTAACAGGTATGGGATTCCCGTGGCTTTCCATAGGGACAGTTGTTCTGGAAACTGCACTGGCTTAATAGGCAGAAAGTCTAGGTAGGTGGTTCTCAACTCTTGCTACAAAGGAGAATTGCTTATGGAGATTTTTTTTAAAAAGTACAGACACTAAAGCTTTTCCCTCCAGAGATTTCAGTTCTGATGTTTCTGGCCATGACCCTGCCACTGTTACTTGAGGCCCTTAGGCACATTTCCTTGCCAGCTGAATTTGTGTAATCACCCTCCTTATCTCGCACAGATATGAGTGTTAGGGTGGAAGAGGTAAAGTATTGCAAGTTCTCCATAAACTGTAAAGTGCAGGTTAAGATCTTAGGCTACCATTGCCCCATCTTGTTTGACTCCTTCCTTTATCCTGACTTCCATTTTCTGCCTCTTCCATCAACTCTGTGCCCCAAAGTATAGTATTTGGCATCCCCCAGGCCCCTGAGATTACAGTCTGCCTTGCTTCCCTGGAGTACCTGATCACGGGGCTAGGACAAACTTCTGAAAGATTTAATCCCTCCTCATGACTTCAGGGAGACCTGTTCCTGTTCCATCCCACATAGAGGACAACCTTCTTGGCTTTACAGACTCCCTCAGACATAGGTATTCAGCATTCTCCCAGCGACACAGGCTTCTTCCTGCACTTGTAGGCCCACCGCAGAGCACTGGGGGCTTTGCTGGGGCTCCCCTGCAGGTGGTGTTGGGAAAGGTACAGTAAGGAGGATGACGCTTTGCTGCTTCCATTGTCATCCTTCTGCTGTTGCTTTATAAGGTTTTGGAGCCTCCTCTCCCAGCACTGCCTCTCCCTCCCTCCTTAACTGTCAAGGTCCAAGTGAGAACTCCTCCTGGGAGCTCATATAGGCAGCCACACCTGTGGTTTGAAATATTTTTTATTTTGTAAACATCTGTGTTTAAAATAGATGAACCCTGCTCACAATTCATATATTGGACCCAAGACACGGTACACGAAGTTCACCCATCACAGGGAGATGGTGGGGGCCTGGGAGCATGTGGAATGCCTGGGGCTGTGCTGAGTCTCAAGACAGCAGGTGCAGAGGTGGTGAGGAGTAAACAGGCAGGAGCGCCTGCTCAACAGTCTGGGCCTAAGGCCAGATCCCAGGCCACCTCCCGGACTGGAGAAGTTTAGGGGTGAGAGGCTGACTCCGATACCCGGTGGGCGTAGCTGACCCTAAAGCTCCAACCCTGCTGCTCCCATACCTCTCCCCAGCTGTGGCCCTGGTGGATGGGGCTCATTGGTTCATAAAATCTCCACTCTGTGTTTTCCCTTCCAGAACCCCTAGGTATAGTAAAAATTAGTCCCTCTGTCCCGAGGGGGCTGGAAGAGAAAGACACATGTTCTGCCTGACCTTCAGGGAACACTGCGATATGGGTCCACAGGTTGGAGCCAGTGCCCAGCAAAACATCTGCTCTCTGAAGCCCCTGGCTGCCGGCACCCCGAGGGCTGGCGTTACCGTCGCCCCACCCCTGGTGCGATGCTGTGTCTTGACACCGAGGAGTCAGTCCTCAAGGAAGCATCCCAGCCATATCATGACTTCATCCAAAAGAGTCTGCTATCTAAGTTTCTCATCAGCTAACAATTTATAACTATCCCTGCCCTCCTCTTCCTTCCACTATGTTAGCCTATCCCTGGTCCTACATCCTGAGCTACCCTCTCCTACTCTAAGAGTCAGGAGGAAAGGCTTGGTGATTTCTTCCCCACCTTTTTTTTTTTTTTTTTTTTTTTTGAGGAATAAGGAAGCAGGGCTCTTAATCCTTCACACACATGGGCCCTGGACTTCGGCCCTTCGTCGGTGAACGTTCAGTGCTCAAGTCCTTGTTTTAGCTCCAGCCCGAGCCATGTGATGCAGCTAATATGTAGCTTAAGAAGGAGCCTCCAACCCTGGGAAGGTGGGGAAGAACCCCACCAGGGCCCGTCACTGACTTGCCCCTTCTTTAAAGCGCCTCCTTCAAGCCACCTTTGGGCCATGTGGGGTTAAAGAAACTTCTTCCTGAACAAAGAGCTCTGGAGGAAGGAGTCCACTTCCCTCCCCCTGCAGCCACAGTGCAGGTGGCTCCTCTTCAGGGAGCTAGAGGGGCAAGATGAGCACTTTGTCTAGAAGGCTGAAGAGAACAGCACCAAGCATTTCTACCCGGGGCCTTCCTTCTCTCTCCCCAGGAAGCCCCTGCCCTTCTCCCACAGACTTTGAGTCTCAGGAAAACCTTGAGCACGGAAGGCTGGGTTCAGTGGTTACATCACCTCTCATGTGCCGAGGGGTCGTGGGGAAACGCCCTTCTTACACAGAAATGGAAGTTGCTGCCATATTCCCCTCTGGCCTCCTCTCCCTCACTTTCACCTGATATACAGGGGCTAGTACTTTAGGTCCAAACTCTCCCCTTTCTGGGGTGTGTGGTTGGCTCGTCAGCATCAACATCACTGGCCTTGCCCCCTCTTTCCTTCCTTGCCTTTCCTGCAGTGCCCTGAGGCCTTGGTACACATCTTTAAACTCAGGAGCCCAGGTGGAGAGAAATTGTGTACACACTGCACGGGAGGTAGAGAATGGAGGTGACCTTTATCCCTGCCTCCTCTCGACATTTTTTTTTTCTTTTCTGAAGCACTTGCTTCTGAGCTCACTTTCCGCAAGAAGCAGGTGGGCAGGCGGCCAAGCAAGGCCAAAGCTGGGAGGGGGGACTTGGGGGGCAGGCAGGGAAAGGTGGGACAGCCCCAGTCTTGAGAACCACCAGTTTGGTGTTTCCTTCCTACCTTGATGTTCCATTTTCCCCGATCACTGGTGAGGCAGGCCCACAGCATGGGAAGGGGCGGTGGGGTGGGGAAGATAGGAAGAAGCACCCCGTAGGCTTTGGCCCCTTCACAAAGCAGGGTGGGGGGTTCTCCCAGAAGAAGCGTGTGGAACATCCCCATGAGCCTGAGTCCATTCCCTTGGACAGGGTTAGGAAGAAAGGAAAGGAAGAAGCTGCCCCGGCAGCCACACAGCAGTACGGTGAGGGAAAGAGGTGTGAGGGGCTTTGATACAGAACACACTGGAAGGGGGAAGGGGACGAGAAAGAGAGGTGGGAGGAAGAGAGGAAAAGCAGCGAGGAGACAGGATGCACTGAGAAAGAAGGAACCTTGGAGTGGCCTCACTCCAGACGGGGCCACTGTCCGGGCGCCTGGGGCGGTGAGACCGCGCCCGCAGCATACCGGGGGGGCTCGTGGCAGGCCTGTGGCGGGCAAACAGGCAGGAGGGAGCCCCTCCAGGCTGGAGGGCGGGGGCAGAGGCTGTTCTGAGATGACAGCGGGGCTGCTCTCAGGGCCAGGCAGGGGAGTAGCAGCTACTGGTATTCCACAGGGTCACCCGAGTGAGAGGAGAAGCAGGGCAAAGCCTGGACTCCCTGTCTGCCACAGGCCTCCCGAGGGGAGGGGGGTTGGTGGGTGCTCCACGCAGGACCCTCAGCACCAGCAGGCTTTCGAAGAGTTCGCTGGGCCCTCAGGTTTGCCCTCTTCCTCCTCCAGCTCGGCCAATGCCAACTCGTTGCTGGCGCGTGTCCGGAGACCATCCAGCTCCTTCCTGTGGGCCTGCAGCACCAGCTCCGTCAGCCGCGTGAAAGACTGGGAAACCAAGGGCGGCGGGTGAGTGGGGTGCTGCCTCCTCTTTCCCCTGCAGCCCGGTGGCTGCCCCGGGGGGTGGGGGGTGGGGCTCGTCCTCTGACCCGCCGCCTCCCCGCTCTGTGCTACTCCTCGGGACTGGGCCACAGAGGCAGGGCTGCGGGGCTTCGGGGCTCTCACCTCTTTAATGTTGAGGTTGGTGCAGGCACTTGTTTCATAGAAGTCCATGCCATACTCCTTAGCTAGCTGCAAGAAAAGAACATTCCTGAAAGGGAGTCAGTGAGGGAAGGGAGGTGCCCACAGCATCTGGCACACACTTGTGCCACAGCCCTCACGGCCCATGCTGAGCTGTCACTTCTCAGACCAGGCGGGAGCTCCTTCCAAGACACAGGCCAGCCGAGAATGAGAGGACACTCCACAAAGCCCCACCCACACCCCCAGCCACCTCCCGGCGCACACACATACATTGGGAGGCAAAGATCCCCCAATCTTGTGCAGGATGTGGAATTAATGACAAACCCGGGCTTTGGGGTCAAAGAGACCCAGTCTTAAGAGGCCAGTGCCGCCACTCAGCAGTCGGACGACCTTGGACAAGTCACAGACTCTAAGCCCGGCGCTGCCATCTGTTAAAGGGGGATGAGGGTGTCTATCAACCAAAGTCACGGAATGACTGAAAGAGGTCATGCGTCTCAAAGCATTTGCTTAGTGCCGGCCATCCATACAGTGCTCGATAAATACTATTCTAGGAGGGTTTATTCTAGTAGGGTTTGCCTCTACTTTCAGATTTTTCAGTGATCCTGCATTATTTTTGTATACCAAAAAATCCATTTTATTTTAAGCGCTATGGACAGAAAGAGGGAGAAAAAAGCTCTCGAGGCCCTCAGAGTGGGTGGATGACTCCCGTCTCCATGGTATCCATCCTTCTGGCCTCTGGGAGGGCTGGGTCCCTCGGCACCACCTTGCTACCCTCCCTTCTCCGTGGCTTCTCCGACCGTGAGCTTTTCCTCCCTACCCCTTCCCAGTATCAGGACAGGGGTGGGGTACCTGTAGATAGCAGCCGTGCCAGGATGCTGCTGGGGAAGCCAGCGACTCGGAGCCCTTCCTCCCCATGAACACTGGAATGACCTCTTTAGCAGAGGATAATCCTTCTCTGGGGCCCTTAGAGTTGGGAGAGGGGCTGCCCGAGAGGTCTTTGTTTTAGGATGGGCCCCAAATCACTGTCCCAAAGGACAGAAAGCAAACTCTCAAGGATGGCAACTGGCCCGGAGCCTCGGGGAACTGTGGGAGGTGCAGGGTTCCTGAGGACGGGGACAGAATCCTGGCTCCCAGCTCTCAGGACTGGCCCTGGCCGCAGGAGACGTGAGCGACGGGCAAGGCCAGCTTGCTCCACTTACCTGCTGCCCTTGCTCCCTTCCCACCTGCCGCTTCTGCTCTTCATCAGCCTTATTCCCTATAAGGATCTTCTGGACACCTTCTGGTGCATACTGGGGACAGAGGACAGGCAGAACCACCAGTGAGTGCTGCGTTTCCCCCCCCCCCCCCCGCCGGCCTCCACCATAGAGGCTTCTGGCCTCCACACCAGCACCAAGATCCAGAGCCCTAGGGACAGAGCAGGCTGACTGGGTGCAGGCACGAGGCTAACCCCAGGGGGCCCAGAGGGCTGTCACGGGACAGCTTAGGGTGGGAGACACTCTGGCTATTCCTGGTACTTCCTGGGGTTAGATAGCTGGTATCTGAACTGGCAAGGACGTTGCACTTAAGTCCACCCCCTCATTCTACAGGTGAAAAACTGGGGACTCCGCAAATTCATATGGCTTGCCCAAGGCTCCAGAGCCAGGACTAGAACCCCAGTCTCACGATTCCTCCTGCTCCTGAGATTTCAGGAAGGACAATGGTCACAGGGTAGGTTCTGACCTAACTTATTTCCAAGGAAGCAGCAGCCATGGAGGCCTGGCTGGGCGCAGGGCATGGATGGCGTGGCAGCTTGGGCTTCTTCCCCATGTCTTACTCACCCAGAGGTCTTCATCCAGGGCTGGGAAAGGCAAGGTCTCCTGGGAGTGTTTGCTCACCAACCCCGAGAGCTTCGGCCCTTCCCATCTGGCCCTCACTTCGCCTTCCCCTCTGAGGCACCCTTCCCCCACCCCCAACGGTGAGGCAGCATCTCCTACCTCATCCACATCACTGACCCACTTCATGATGTGCTGGTAAGAGCGCTCGCTGCTAATGTCGTAGACTAAAAATATTCCCTGCGAGGGAGAGAAGGAGCGAGAGATGGGGGAGGTAGTTGCACACAGAGACAGTGTACAGGCATGGGTCCAGAAGCACGTGTGGTACCTTAAATGCTGGGTCCCACTCTCCCTTCTCCCTGCTTAGCATAATGAGGATCCTTCGGCACCCAGAAACTTCTCCTTCTCTCTCATACCCCCAAAGCTATTGTGCCCTAGGCCTATCACAGAACTCTCTGAGGTAGGAAGGCACCAAATCTTCGGACTGGGGTCTTTGGCCCAGGGTGGAGGGTGGGGATGAGGCTGGGGGACTTGCCTGCGGTGTGTGCTCAGAGAGTAACTGATGAGTGCGTGATGGCGGCCCTCCCCAGCAGGCACTCCGAGGGCCCTACTCTGGGAGTTGGTGGCACAAATATCTCAAACGCCCAGAGCTGGGAGTGTGGATGCCAGCGTCCCACCTCCAACCCTGAAAATGGTGGCTCACCTGGGCCCGTCGGTAGTACTGCTTTGTGATGGTCTGATATCTCTCCTGCCCCGCTGTGTCCCTGCCGTAGAAAGCCAGGCCATCAGAAGAGCAGGGACCATGGAGCCGGAGGGGAAGGGGTGAACAGGAGCTGGGAGACCCTGTGCCCTTGCAGGAAAGACTGGGGAGCTACAGTGTGAAAAATCAGGAGCTTTGATCCCCAAAGGGGTCTGAACATACCCGACTCTGCAGGAGAGAGGCCTGATTATCTGGTGCTGACAGGGCTTACGGGGGCCTTGTCAACTCTATCAGGGCCAGGAGCCCCAAACAAAACTGGGCCTTGGGCAACTCTCTTTAGAATTGGGCCATTGTGTTCAGACAGGTTGGACTGCTCCACCTCCCGTCCCTGTGGGGCCTCTGGGGCCTCTCAAGGCAACGCCCATAGCATTCTCCAAACTGGAAGCAGCTCCAAAGGCTGGCGAAGGCTGCGCTTGCAGAAACCTCAGGCTTAGAGAGCCACAGCGGCCCCCTGTGGCTACTGGTGGGAAGTGTACCATGCCGTCCTGGGGATCTCTCCCCAGGGTCCATCCTCAGTGTGGGGTGTAACTCTCCCTCCCATGCACTGTGGCATGGCCCAGGGGCAAAGTCTCATCCTAAAACAAACCCACACTCGTTAGTTTGCCAATTCCTTCTAATTCCTGCCTTTGGGTGACTTGTGGCCAATCCCATGCAGTTTCCTAAGAAAAAGAGATTAAGGCTCATAGGAGCATGAGGTGGGCTTTGAGACATCTGCTTCTCTCGGTAGAAGAGGCGGCCTGTTATCCCAGATGCAGCCTCGGGATTTTCACACATGGCAGTGGTGGCCAGGGGAGCAGCCCCATGTCTCTCCTCCTCCCCGACTCACCAAATCTGTATTCGTACTTTGATGCCATCTACCTCTATGGTCTTCATCTTAAAATCCACGCCTGGGGAAAGGAAGACAGCAAGGAGGTTAGGAACAGTACTGCTGAGACTGAATAGTAAAGGCCCAGGGCACTCGTACTGGAAGGGATTCCCTATGGCTTAATATGGCAGAAAGATGGCATGAGGTAAAGGCCTTCTTGAGCCAAAGATTGACCCTAAGGAAGTATCTGGGGCTTTGAAGGGGGCTTCCCTTCCTCCTTGGCCTGAGAGTTGCCGCCAGTAAAGGGCAGGGGTGGGAGGGGGAGCGGGTACAGGAGGAGGGCAGAGTGAGTACGGGGGAATCCACTCCATCTACTGCCTCACTCAACCCCCAGATGTGTCTCCCTCTCCTCAGTGTGAGGTCTTCCTATTTACACTTCTGGAGGGAACTGCGGGTATTTATCTATCTCCCCCTGGAACTCAAACCCCTAGGAATAGCAACCTACCTAGTTGGCCTGTTTTGTCTTTTTTTTTTTCTTTCTCTGCCTTATTAATAACCAGGAGGGGATGTGGTGCTGTCGTGAATGTGGGTAAGGCGCAGGGACCCTAGCAGAGGCCCACCAAGAAGGCCTGGTGGCTCTGCTGTTAACTAGCCCCCACTTACTGGAGGAGGCACTGTACTCCTTTATTTAGAAGGAGATGGGCTTTGAAGCCAGGCCTGAGCTTGAATCCTGACTCTTGCCACTTTGGTCATAGCTATGACTTCGGGCACCTTGCTTCTCTGAGCCTCCACTTCCTCATCTGCAAAATGGGGAAATCACCAATCATTTCAGAGGGTGGATAAGAAGACCAGATGAGATACAGGGCCCAGGACCTGGGAGACACTCCGTTGACTGCCAGTTACCACTATACCCTAGTACAGTCCTGGTCTGTTGTGGGTGCTTGTAAGTGACGACCAGCGACCGGAGGACCAGGCAGTGACGCAGCATGCTGCTGGGGGAGAGAGGGGAGGACAGACAGGCTTCTCAGGCTCATGGGCCCAAGGCTCAAGGAACTCAGCTGCCGCAAGACCCAGGAAACATAAGGCATTTGGTAAAGCGGCCCAAGGCAGAAACGTATTTGGGGAAACTTGCAGGACGAGTCAGCAGCAGCTGCAGCAGGCAAGCTTTAATCTGAGTGATGACAGAGAGGAGGGGAGACATTTTCATCACCACGCCTCTTCCCAGCTCCAACTGTGCCCGGGCACTGTGCCCAGTGAGGCAGGAGCTCTATCGAGTAGCTTAATTAAGCTTAAGTCTCAGTGTACTCCCTGGAGACAGGTCAGGAATGGGCAGCATTAACCCGTTTTCAGGTGGAGAACACAGTCAAGGCAGAGTTCCAGATGGACGTAGTCACCAGGCTGCACGGCCCAGCCCCAAAGGGCCCCCCCCAGGTACCAGAGTCCCCACCACCCCACTGTCCCCCTCAGCATTAGTTCTTCACCACTGGGGGTGCTTCTCCCCTTCTCTGGCTTCCACAAATACAGACGGATCCAATTCAGGCTCTTCCCTCTCCCCGTCAGGACCAACCATCGTTTAACCGGAGGGGAGAGAAAGATTCCGAACGGGCAACCCAAACTGGACCAGGGTGGTCAGACAGGAATCATTTTCCGCCTGCCCGAGCTGACTCATGGCTGTTGAGCTGCACTCTTCCAAATGGGCAATGTCTGGCCACCATTCTTCTGAGTGTGCTGAGAAAGCGAGGGTGAGGAGCACCGGGCCTTGGTGGGGGCAGGGGCGTGCTCACCCTCTCCTCAGATAGACAGTTGTCAAGAATTTGCTTCTTGCCCTCCCCGGCATAGAAGGGAATCAGGAAATTCTTGTTCTTTCATGGACAGTGAGAACCAGCAATTTGGTTCATCTTACAATCAACCTAGCTCATTATCATACTAGTCCAGCAGGCCTGGTCCAGGACAGTGCCTTATGCAGAGGGGTCACAAGGTGGCAGGGAGGGAGACAGAAGGTTCTACCTTCCCTTTATTCCATACACTTCTATGGGAACTTACTATGTGCCCTGCACAGGACTAGGTGCAGAGTGGTAGAAAGGACATAGGATCCCTGACCTTACAGAGCTGAGTGGGAAGGAGACAAAGGCCCAGAGAGGTAAGATAACTAACCCAAGGTCAGCACAGCAGGCGGCAGAGATTCGAACACAGGCCTGTTAGGTCCCAGAGCCCGTGCGACCCCCAGCACTGCTTCTCAGGGCAATGAGAGCTGTGTATTAATGAGACGCGGAGACTTATCTATGCTGATTTCTCTGTAGGTCCTGAGGCTCAGCCAGGGAGGAGCTCCCACCACTAGGGGACTCCACCGGAGAATGTAAGCAGGTGTTAGAAGAGGCAGCTACCCTGGGAGTGAGCGCTGGGCTTGGATTCCTTCTCCTGCTTCCCTCACTTCTTACCGGTGTGGCCAGGGACTGAGGCTGAGGGATTTGGGGGGCCCACAGCACCCCCACACCCATCCTCTCACAACTTAGGTCTTCCTGACTGACCACCCAGTAAAATCTGTGGAGCTTGAAGAAAGTGCTTCCATTTTGGCTATTCACAGGTACGAAGCAAGAAACAGGGTAAGTCTAGGCCTTTTGAGGGATTTTCTTTCTCCCACCCACCTTTTTTTTTTTAAGATTTTATTTATTTATTTGACAGAGAGAGAGAGAGCGCACACAAGCAGTGGAGGCAGCAGAGGCAGAGGGAGAACCAGACTCCCCATGGAGCAGGGAGCCCGATGCAGGGCTCGATCCCAGGACCCCAAGATTATGTATGAGCTGAGCCGAAGGCAGACGCATAACGACTGAGCCACCAGGCGCCCCCACTTTTCTCTAATAAAAAAAAGATGAACAGCCCAGTGATCTTCTAGTGGACTCTATTCTTTCTACCCTCCCTGGTCCCATAGCCTGGATCTCCCACTGTGTCCACCTACCAGTCCACAGCCCACCATGCCTTTGCCCACCCGTGGCCCCTCCATCTGCGTGGCTGTTAGTCTTCTCCTGCTGTTGAGCACTGCAGGTCAGTCAAGATGCTGGCCTGGATGGTCGCCCACAGACTCCTGCGTTCTCACCGCAGTGGGGCCCTTGTAGCTGCTGGTTCCCCGTTTATAAGGGAGTGCCCATACCCCTCCCCACAGCCACCGTCCCCTCGCTGAAGGCCTCAGCCCTCGTGCGCCCCCCTCCTCAGGGCCACTCACTCAACAGGGCTCCTTCTCCACGCTCCAGGGGTGAGCCGAATGCGGCCTGATGAAGCCGGTCCTGAGGCCCACCTCACTTCCTCAGAGTGGGCCTCTGTTCTCTCCACCTTCCTTGGGGAAGAGACCTCTATCCTTCTCAAGCCTCAGCTCTCAGCTCCTCATCAGCCCCCTCTGGGTGCTCGTCCTAACGGTCCGGCCCCTTTCTGCTGAGGAGGAGAGATACACTCCCCCCACCTCCAACCCCTGTGTGTTCTCCCTCCGGCTCCTCCAGGGTAGCCCTCCTCAAACGCCAAAGTGCACGCAGACCACTCGGGGACTGTGTTAAGATGCAGCTTCTAGAAAGTGGTTCTCAAAGTGTGGTCCCCCGACCTGCAGCATCAACATCAGCCGGGGATTGGTAGAAATGCAAATTCTTGAGTCCCACCTCAGACCGATGGAATCAGAAACTCTGGGGGCGGGGCCCGGGAATCTGCATTTTAACAAGCTCTCCAGGTGATTCTAATGCATGCTGCAGTTTGAGATGTGGGCTGAAGCTTTGCACCGGAAGTGCCAGCTGAGGCGGCATGGGCGCGCTCCCATTCTCCCGCCATTCTCCCAGCGTGCTTTGCAGGTGCTCAGCTTTAGAATCCCCTGGGCTGATTGTTTTTTAAATGCTGCTACCTTGACTGGCCTAGACCCACTGAATCAGAATCTGAGGGCAAGGGCCAGAGACCTATATTTTTAACAGGGTGGCAGGGGATTTTTAGAAGAAAGTTTGAGCTATGATATAGTGAAAGAGCTATCCGTCAGCCTTGGAATCAGAAAGACCTGGGTCTGAATCCAGATTCTGGCACTTGCTGTGTGACTTTGGGCAACTTTCAACTTCTCTGAGCCTCAGTTTTCTTCCTGTGGAATGAGAATACCACTGGCCTCCTTGGGGCTGTTGTGTGATGTGGATTAGGCCATGGATGTGAAGCACCTGTGCACAGTAGGAAGCACTCCTCTCCTTCCTACCTTCCCTCTGCTGAATAACCGCTTCCCAGCGAGCGGCCAGGCAAACCAACCCAGAGAACCTTGGTTGTGGAAAGGGTTACCCAAACGCCCTTGCTGGTCCAGGGACCGGTGGCATCAACATCATCAGGGAGCATGTCAGAAAAGCCACTCTCCAGGTCCACCCAGACTAGTTTGAGAAGCACTGTCTAGCCCATCTCGAGGCAGAACCACACCCAATCTATGATCCTCTTAATTATACTTGCCTCGCACCCCTCAGCTAAGGAATCCAGAGGCCTCAGTCCTCGTGCCAGCCCTGTGAAGCAGGGAAGAGTGGTGATAACCACTGGAGGCACAGGGAGGCCGGGCAACTCCCTCCTGCTCCCACACCCAGTGGCTGAGCCAGAACCAGAGGAGGACTGGCCTCCTGACAGCCATGTGGGTGCCGCTCCCTCGACCAGCGGCTGCGGAATCTTACCGCCTTTCCTGTCTTGCCCTGGCATGCCCCATACCTGTTCTGCTCTGATAAGGCATCTAGAAGCGAGGCCCTGGGCACTGGGGGAGCAAGCCCACCATAGGCTAGTTTCAGGGGACCCCTGGCTCTCTGAGACAGGTCATGATTGCACTCAGCCCGGATGCATCACCCTGCAGAGAGCCACATCACTGTCCCCAGGCACAGGGAACACTGTGGTGTGAAGAAACAGCCTCACCGCCTCCACACCGCTCCAGCAGACATTCCTGAGGACACGGGGGGCCCTGGCGGAGAAAGTCAGGAAGAGGGGGCCCTCTGCCAACCAAGTACTGAAAGCACAGTGGGCCGCTCACCATTTTTCTCAGCACCTTGGATGTGCCAGTCATGGTGTCTCTTCCGGCTGCAACTGCCGGGCGCAAAGCTGCTCAGGGAAGCAGGGCTGGGTACAGTGTGTTCTCTGTGGCAAAGCAGCTCCTAACTGGACCAGAGGTGGATATCTGACCACAGAAGGCTGGTCCATCAGTGGGCTTGCTGGGGACCCCCAAGGGGACCTGGCCAACATGGGCAAGGGGATCTAGCTAAGCCGATCAGACCAGCTCCCTCCAGACGGTGCTGAGGGGATTGGTCAGCTGGTAACAAGAAGAACATGAGGCAGATGTGCAGAGAAGCACAGATGCCGAAAGACAGAACACGGTGGCCAGAGTGGGGGCTGGGGGCGCTGGATCCTGGCACAGACCCCACCTTCCAGCCCCTGGGTATCCTCAGAGCACACCTGCCTTCCCTAGGGAAGCCCGAAGGCACCTCAGGATTGCCTGAAGATCCACAGCCTGTGTCTGCCCAGCTGCACCAAGGCCGGCGGGCAAGGGGTTTCAACTTTGGGGCTGGGAGGGAAACACCCCCAAATTCCCTGCTTGTTGCTGCCTCCTAGTTTTTGTCTTCTAGCCCCAACCAGGTGTAAAGTAGCTAAGGGCCAGAGAGTATATTTTGTATTTGACAATATTTTTTGTTTTGAAAAGCTCTGCCTCCAACCCAGCAGAGCGCCGGGCCCAGAGCACGAGGAGGGTGGGCGCCCGTGGCCCGGGTGCAGGGACGCGCGTCCTGCCACATGAACGCCTCACAGGCATCGGCAAGGAAAGCTCCTCAGCGCCAGTGCCTCCCGCTAGGACTGTGGACGCGCTGCCCTCGCTGCACTGGCGGCCTCTGGCTCTTCCTGGCTCGGTGCGGACAGCCTCTGCCTCTCCAGCAGCCACCCCCGGAGACCACGAGGCCGCGAGCAGAGCGTGGAGCGCGGTGACGGGGCCGCTGGCAGAGAGCAGGAGGAGGGGCCGAGGTTGGCCTGCGGGTCCTGGGGGCTGGAGCAGGACAGAGGCACAGGACAGCGGGGATGGCTCACCGGGGGCGGTAACACCGCAGCTCCCTTACCGCGCCCTCAGCCTGGCGGTGAGGGGCTGAGACGACTGGGAAGAAGGGAACGGGGCACATTCAGGGGGAAAGAACAGCCCTTCCCATCACCGTGTGCCTCCAGAGAGAGCCCTGGGGAGCATGGAGGGGGAGGGTAAGAACACAACCGTGTGGTCAGAGTTCGCTTCCCATCCCCCCTTTCCCACACATTGCCCGTGGGGTCTTCTTACTCCCTCTTGGCTGTTTCTTCACCTGTAAAATGGGAGTGACAATCCCAGTTGTGGGAGAAGGTGCAAAGCCCATGACACAGGGCCTGACACACAGAGTTTTATGAAATGTTAGCTGAAGAAGCTGTCAGCTCCTGAGGGGATGAGGAGATCAGGCAGCCCAGGGTCACAGTGCGGGGCACAGACAGACAGAGCTCTGGGAAGGAGGAGGGGCTCACACTGGGGAGGGAAGAGGGGGAGGAGGGCAGGGAGGTGACACAAGGGGCCAGCGCTCAGCCACAGTGTTCCAACAAAAAGAGAGAATGCCACCCACCGTGGAGCCCAGATGTCCCCCTTCCTACAAAGTTCTGGCAACGTTCGGGTGTGCCCACTGGCAGGCCAGCACCTAATGGGTTAACGTCAGGTGCCAGCTTGCCTGTCTGCCAAGTGCTACATGTTTCAAGTGGAAATAAGTTTCTTTCTGGGTGCCAAATGTTATCACTGTGATCAACCACAGCCCAAAGGACCAGCAGGGAGACTCGAGCCTTTTCATTAGCAATGAGACACCACAACAAGAACAACTTAATACACCTGAAACTCAAGGCAGACACCTGATCCCTGGAGCTGTGCTGGCTCCAGTTACCAAGCCCAGGGCCCAGGAAGGCCCCCTGCCCCTTGCTGGCAGGCAACCAGCATGTGCTGGACATGTGGGGCTCACGCGGGCTGTGGCAGGAGGTCACCTCCAAAGAGGTCACCCTGAGCAACCCCAAAACAAGCTTTGGGGAAAGGCAGACCCTGTGGGGAGATGCCACCCCAAACAAGGCATCAGAGTGATCCCCATTTCAAAACCCACTTCCCTCGGCAGGGGAGAAAACCCGTAACACCAAGAGACCAATGACACCATCATCCCCCTAACTGAGGGCCAGATGAGGGGAGGAAGGGAGACAAGAACAACACAGAAGGTGAGCTAAGAGACAAATCTCATGAGAAGATTCAAGACAAAGGCTCCCGGCACACCAAAGTCCCTCCTACCACGTAGGCGCGCGGAGAGGGGAGAGCGTCGTTGCCCCAGACCTGCTACTTGCTGTGTTCCTCTTCCTTCTGTCCGGGGACAACCGCCTCACTCTCTGCTGGGCTGCACGCTGCCACCTGACTCCCTCCTCTTAGCCACTTGCAGACTGACTGTCCCTCACACTGGCCTCGCTCTGGGGAGGAGAGGCACCAGGTTCTCTCAGCAAATGCATTAGTCAGCATTTGCACCCGCTCGCTCTGGGAGGGGTGGGAGGCAGCAGTAAAAGCAGCAGCCCTGGTGTTTGGCAGACAGAATCCTGATCCTCGAGCTCCAAGGCCGTGTTTTAACCTCCAGGACCCTGAGTCAGTGGCTCTGATTTGGATGCCACCCACAAGAAAGACTGCAGATTTCAGAGTGATACTCTAACCCTCCTTTCTTTTTTAAGATGCAAACAAAAGCATGCACACACACACACTCTCTCTCTCTCAATGTGATCAGAGGTGACATGGGGACCAGGACAACTCTAGAGATTACCACCTGCAATAAAATCTTGAAGGGCCAGTCTTTGGAAACCCAGGGCCCAGAAACCCAGGGGCTATTATCACGGAGAAGGATTTTCCAGTCGAACACGGAGTCCCATGAGGCTGGAAGGAATGCTTGTCCCCAGTGCCTGAGCCCTAGGTGCTTTCCACTCCAGAGCCCCTGGCAGTGGAGTGGTCCTGGAAGTCACTCCAGCAGCCAGGCTGAGCTGATGGGAATTGTCTAACACCCCCAGTGACTCCGAGCGACAGACAATACTGACCTTAGTCTAAGCCCCGGCCCCCTCATCTCTGCATTCATCAAAGAGTACCCCGCTCATGCTTTCTGGCTGCCTGCTATGTCTGAGCTTCCCCATAGGACATTTATCTGAGCAGAAGAGCTAGACGCTACTGGAAACTGCTTGCCCTTTGCAGAATTCTCCCCCTCTTCTCAGTCCCAAACACACGGGTAGCATAGTGAGTTTCTCGTTGTCTCTGAGTTCCAAGACACCAGTACTAGCTGCAGCTGCCCTCGGGAAGAGCAAAAGTCCTCAAGGAAAATGCATGCGTGCATTCATTCATTCATTTATGCCTTCATTCAAACACGCTGTTATTGAATGCCTACGATGTGCCAGGAACTGAGCTAGGTACTAGAAGGCACAGCCATGAAGAATACAGAAAGATCCTTGTCTTCAGAGAGCTTCCATTCTAGTAGGGAGGACAGATAATAAGCAAATTAATCAATACTTTCAGAGTGATGTTAAGGGGCAAAAGCAGAATAATGGAATAGAGACTGAGGAGATCCATGTGAAAGCTGCTTTAGATTGGCTGGTCAGCGAAGACCTTTTAAAGTAGGTGACATCTGAGCTGAGACCTGAGTGACAAGAAGGTGCTATCACAAAGATCTGAGAGACAAGGGCCCCAGGCAGGAAAAACAGCAAATATCCCTCAGGCAGGAACATATTTCAGTCAAAATTGAAGTTCCTCAGAAGAGAAAAGGAAGAGGGATTCACATTACTCTTTCCTTTGTTATAAAGCCTGGGGCGGGGGGGGGGGGCAAGGGGGGTGGGGGGAGAAGCACAGCAAGACCCTTCCCTTCTCTGGGATCTCAGAGGGATCCAGCCTCATGTGTGCACATGTGTGTGCACGCACACACACATATACACACATAAACATACATATACACCTACGCCTACATATACACATATACCTGCATATACACATACAAATGCACATACATATACACATACACCTACATATACACATATACCTACATATACACATATACCTGCATATACACATACAAATGCACATACATATACACCTACACCTACATATACACATACACACCTACACCTACATATACATATACACCTACACCTACATATACACATACACACCTACACCTACATATACATATACACCTACATATACACCTACACATACACATACACATACAAATACACATACATATACACATACATATAAACCTACACATACACCTACATATACACATACACCTACATGTACACATACACCTACATGTACACATACACCTACATGTACACATACAAATACACATACTTACACACCTACACCTACATATACATATACACCTACATATACACCTACACATACAAATACACATACATATACACATACATATAAACCTACACATACACCTACATGTACACATACACCTACATGTACACATACACCTACATGTACACATACAAATACACATACTTACACACCTACACCTACATATACATATACACCTACATATACACCTACACATACAAATACACATACATATACACATCCATATAAACCTACACATACACCTACACATATACATACACCTACATGTACATATACACCTACATATATGTGTACACATACACCTACATGTACACATACACCTACATACACACATACACCTACATGTACACCTACACCTACATGTACACATACATATACATATACACATACACATACACTTGTTTGGAGGATCTAACCTGAAGAATGTACCAAGAAACTTCTCAAACTTGGGGCCAACTTGGGGACTCCTTGCTCCCCACTTTATGATGGGATCTCTATATTGAATCGCTCATATATGTAAAGCACATCTGTTCCTGTGCACATAGTAGGTACACTGAATAGGTACTCAGGGCAAGCCAGTTCCCTTCCCACTGCCACGTGCACAAACCTACATAGGGCCTCTGGGACACATGCCATGTACTCCAGCTAACCCTGGCCTGCTCCCCTCTGGCAGACCCCTGACCTGGGCCTTGCCTCCCTGAGCCTGCTCCTGAGTGGTCAGTGGGCACCACCGAGGCAGCCAAGACCTGCCAAGCTACGGACCACTCACCCTTCCGCCCTCCTCCTGAGCCTCTTCCTAGGCAGGGCCACGTTGACAGGCAGTAGAAGGTCCCCAGAGAAAAAGACTGGGGTTGGGAGCCTCAGGAGCAAGCGTCTTGTAGGGGGCAGGGCCTCCAGATGTGTCTGCCTTCACACAGAGCCAACAAAGCTAACTCTTAGCAAGGATCTAGTTGAACAAAAGCTGGTACGACCATGGCCCGCCACTACCAACTGGCCCAGCCAGGCAGAAGAGTAGAAGCCCCAAATTATGAGGTGTTCTCCACAGCACCTCCTCCCCCACCCTTTGCCCCCTGAGGAACCACCCCAATGCCACTTCTTCTGTGAAGCCTTCACCAACCAACCCAGGAGGAGTTTATCACCTCTCTGTGATTCCCAAGCGTCCTGACGTTGCTTTTGCATACTGCTCTGCTTGTCTGTTTGGATGCCTGACTTCCCAACTGTCTGCACTATGAGCTCCCAGAGGGCAAAATAGCCTCTTACTCATTTCACTTTCCCATTGCCTGGCAGAAGGCGGATATAATAATACATATTATTCAATAAAATGGAATAAAGGAAAGAAAAAATGGATGTGTGGGTGAGTGAGAGAATAAATGAGTGAATGAATGAAGTCAGTACATCCCAGGAGAAAAGATCAGTGAGAAAAACTTTTGAGAGTGATCGGGGGATGACCCACATTTTGAAGCCAACTGTCAGCCTTCTCTACAGATTACGGGGCCCTAGTCACTGAGTTCTCAGTAAATATGTTCTCAAAATAGTAATATGGGAGGGCAACACTCAGATCTCACCCTCCAAGGTCCCCCAGCCAGACTCCCCAATCCTAGCCCCTGACAGTTCCCCAGTGGGTCATGTCAAGGAGGCAGACTTGGCTGACAGCAGAGGCACAAATGTTCCTCCGTCCCAGAGCCCTTGGTGCACTGGAGAGAAGTTTGCTTGGCAGCCTGTGGAAGGGTCTTCTGGGATGAGCAAGGGCATGCCCCAAGCTGGTCTGGAGAAACTGCAGAGGAAGTGGTTCAAGTTTGGGCCACTTGCACGCAAGATGTGAGCCATCAGTGTTCTTGGGGCCTTTGTTTCCCCTGTTATAAAACCAGGCTGATGATCAATCCTCTCTTCCTCAGTGGGAGGAATGAAAATGTCCAGGAAGCTCCATGGCCCCCGACAAAGCACACTGCCCAGGCAGGAGAGCCAAGGAGAGGTCACACGCCTGTGCAGAAAATTGGCAGTTTTACAAGGAAACGGGCACAAATATTAGATTACAGAAGAAGGCCCTCTGAGAAGAACTGGCAATCAGGGTAGAAGGGTAATGGCCAAATATCGACTTTTGTGCTATAAAGCTCATCACCAAGATGTCTGGGGAGCGGGGGAGGATGGGAGGAGAACAGGAGGAGAATGGGAGCGGGGAAGGGGCAGGCATCTGGGCCCTCCAAGCCCGGGGGGCGGGGGGCGGGGGGGGCGGCTGTGGGGAGCCGGGAAGGCCGGGAAGGTGGTACGGGTGCGCAGAGCAGCTGAAATAAAAGCGTCGGAGGGTTTCAGAGCTGTTCTCAGGGATCACATCCTTGGGGCGCGGGGTGTGCCAAACGGGGGCCTGAGGCAGGGTGACACCAGACAGCGCCCCCTGTCCTATCCTCCCAGGCCACCTGTCTCCCCGCTCCTCCCCGCTCCTCCCCGCTCCTCCCCACCTCACCCTCCCGTCCCAGAGCCTCGCACTGCTCGGGCAAGGGTGGGGACCTGGCACGGAATCGGACATGAAACCCGCAGTCTACTCCTGTGACCCCCGGAGGGGAGCTGGTGCCCTGACTCCTGTCGGTCCACCGCTGGTCCCCGGCTCCTCACAGGCACCTAGCGCAGGGGGTGTTCAGTAAATAGTGCCCAAATCCCTGGATGCATGAGTGATTGGTCTCAAAACGTGTTACTGACAGTATATTAATCTCTACAACTTTCTTATGAGCTAGGAATAACAAATAATAAGAACAAGAATGGTCATAGTAATAGAATCACAGCGGCTACCATTTCATTTGAGGGCTCGGCCAAGCGCTCCATTAGCCTCTGTAATCTTCACAAGGACCTTTAAGAAAGAGTCTGTTACTCTCTTCAGTTTACAGATGTGGAGACTAAGGAAAGAGCTGTTAATAAGCGTCTGAGGGTGGCAGAGCCGGGTAAGGCCATGGGGGATCTCCTGCAAGTCTGCTCTCTTTCCATTCTCCCCATGGCTTCTCCCCTTCCTGCAGTGAGGCGCCCCTGGGCCCGCAGCGTGCACAGCTCCCCAAGCTGCAGGGGGGCGGCGCCCAGTGCCCAAGCAGGTGGATCCATGCCCCTGGGGCCTTCCCTGGCTCTGGCCCTGCCCCTCAGTCACCCGAGGCCCGAGGCCCTAGCCCCAGGCAGCCCAAGCTAGCTCAGACTGAACTTTCCGGAGAAAGGGGATCCGGCAGCAGCAAAGCCAGCCCAAGGAAGCAGCCCTGAAGCTACAGCGGTGGTTCAACCGGTCAAACCAGAAAATCACCAGGCAGCCACCTTGGAACCCAGGTGGCCTCTAAAACAAGAAGGTCTGGAGGCCATGTGACACATGTACTCCAGGAAGAGCAAGGATGGTGTTCCTTCAGCTTCGTGAGTGGCTCACATGACATTCCTGGCCACCGTGCAGAAAGGGAACCAAAGGCCCCCTGCACGTAGATGTCCAGTAGGCTGGGACACAGTCTCCCTGCCAGGGCAGGCAGCCCAGGACACATGAGGCCCTTTCAGAAGTTGCCAGCTTGACTGGTTCGAACGGCTCTCCACTTCCGGAGGGAAAGGAGAATTGGGGCCGCTGTGGAGTTTGGTGTGGCGGCCACAGGAGGGGTGTATGGCAGAGAGAAGAACTGAGCTGCTACCGCAGCCCTTGACCTGTCTCCCCGCTGAGGGTCTTAACCCCCACTCCCAGCCAGGACCCTAAGTGCCGCTGTCACCATGTCATTCCCCGGCCCAGGAACCTTCTATTCCACTGCGGAGGCCCAAGGCCCACCTCCTTAGCCAGGCCCTCAATGTCCTCTGCCCTCGTTCATCCATTAATTCAACAACATGTATGAAGCTCGAGCCTGGCCTCATACCAGGACGATGAAAACGAAGAGGACTAAGATTTGGTTTCACCTTCATGCCCTTAAAGTAGAGTCTGGGAGACAGAGAGAGAGAAACAGAGGAATGTTCTCACTCTTCCCCTAAAAACTCCCTTCTGTTCTAGCCAGACTGCCCAGAATCCCAGGAACGCCCCCTGGATTCCCACCTCTGTCATCTCTGCTCCTGTTATCCCATCTGCTCCTTCCCCTCCAGGAACGGAAAAGCAGCCCACACTGCGAGGCCTCCGCTCAGCCTCCCTTCCTTCTAGAGCCTTCCCTGCCACTTCTAGTCAGCGGGGCCTCCTCTTGGCTGGCCTCCTCTAGCCTTTTGTCACAGCAACAGCACTCTCGGTCCCCTCCCCAGTCACTGGCTGCCTCCTGCACCCGGACATCCTTATCTAGCTGCTGGTAACGCCCCCCAAGAGCTCCGGAACAGTAACAATGATCCGGATTGATCCCCCACACGTGAGGAGTGCTTCACCAAGTGCTTCCAGATCTCGTTGTGGCCTTAGCTCTTTTTGCCTGTGTGCAGGAAAAGGTGGCCTGAATAGGTTGCTAAAATGCCTGGCACAGTGCTTTGTAGTGAATCCTTAATTAATTAGCTTAACAGGTGAGGAGGCAGCAAAGGCCATTAAGGCACGGGCTGCCCACCTGCACACGACCCCTGTCCGGGTCGGCACAGCCGCGTGGCACAGATCCAGCCCACGGCCACCTCTCTACCTGCGGACTAAAAACAAGAGGGGCAGTCAGTGCCTCAGCCGACCTGGGAGGTCTCCTCACTGCTCCTGGCAGGCCCTTCTCCGGAACGTCACGGGCTCTTAGACTAAAGGGCATCATCAGTAAGTCACAAAGGTGCCAGCCTGGGTCACATCAACATGATCCAAGGATCTGAACTCCGTCTTGGCAATAACTAGTGAAATGCCTTGTTTTCCCCATTTCACCAAAGTCACTCCGGAGAAAGGTGCCTAGATCAGTGTCCAGCATGGTAAAAGAATGTGTCTGAGACATGGAGCAGCTTGAGAGAGGTGACGACGTGTCTTATTCATCTTGCAGTCTCCAGGTCTCAGCCCTGAGCCCGGCTACAGCACCTGTGCATTTTTTTCTGAATGGATAAATTAATGACTATGAATTGGTAGTACCCATTTTCTTGGCTCCTTGATTTGCCTTCTGGCTGCCCTTTCCAACTCTGTGGGACACTCTCTGGAACCCTGCAGGGAAAGCTTTCCTTGACCATCCAGCTCTGTCCCTACGTCGTAGTTCTTACTGAAAAACATGCCCAAGACCAGGTAGAATCACAAGTGCCTTAGGTAGTGTCGAATAGAATGCAGTCAAGAAGCCCAGTGGGCAGATTTGAAAAGGCCAGTGGGAAGAAAGACAGGTTTCTTTCTTTCCCATGGAACCCAAACTCCTAAACAGTCCTCTGCGTCCTGGGAAAAGGTGGACCCAACCATCAGAAGCAGAGGAAGCCCTTGCTCAGGTTTTAGGTCAATACACCAAGGGCGTTGAGGGGATGGGCTGGGGAGTGTGCTACTGAGAGACCCCCACTCAGTTCGCTGACTCACCACCTCTAAAGTGGTCGGCCCCAGGGGGACCCTGAGGACGTCCCTGTGACCTGTGAGGGGAAACTGCACATTTGCCCCTTTGGCAGGAAGGAGGTGTCCAAAAAGGGAGAAGAGGTGGAAGAGACAAAAGGAGAAGGGCTGGTGGTTAGCAATTTGAGGGCATGGGACTTAAGGAAAACACAAGCCTCAGAAGGGCCATCTTGGGATTTCAGAAACATCGCTTCCCTCATTCGTCTGTGGGAGAGGAGACACATTTCCTAGGGGAGGCTAGCTCCCCTAACAACACTGAGCAGGAGCCCAAGAGCCTCTGAAATGAGGTGGATGAATAAAGTGCTCCAGGGAAAAAACCTAGGTCACTCCTTGGACTTGAAATGTGGGCAGAACACCAGGGTGCAAACAACTGCTCATCAGCCAAAGTCTGGGGACCAGCAGCAGCCCACAGCCCTCTGTGATACCTCAGCAGTTCCTGGCACCAAGCCCGTCCATAAAATAGCCACTGAAAGTTTCCTTAAGTGCTAACCTGCTGCCCTTCGTCCCCAAGCCAGCAACCTGTCCCCATATGCCATCTGGTTCCTCAGCCCCTCCCCTGCTCGCTCCCAGGCCTTTCCCCAATGCCTCCTCTTCCCTGAGCCTTCGCGAGAGGCATGCAGTCCTCCCTTGGCTTCCGGTCCCCTGCCCATCCCTCCCAGAGAGATAGCCCACGACCAGGCAGCGGCCCAGCCTGAGCTCCAGAACTCCTCGTAGCCTGTATGAATGGATGTGTCTGTTCTCTCACCTTAAGTCCCTTGAAGATAATGAAGCAAAGAGAGAATGAGACCCTGGGAACTCAAAGACAATGGCAACAGTAATAACTAGCGTTTATCCAGCTTCACACGTGTCCAACTTTGTGTTAAGTGCTTTTACAAACATAATCTCATTTAATCCTTACAGAACCTCACAAGGTAAGTACTGTTATTATTCCCATTCTACAGATGAGAAACGCAAGCTCCAAAGCTTAAGTGGTATTCAAGGTCACACTGTCCCAAAGTGAGGTCTCCAGGTCTATGTGACCACACAGACTGCCTCTTAACCACGGGTCTCTGTCCCTCCTGGCTCTACCTGCTCCCTCTTCTCTCTTGGCAGGGAAGGTGCGTTGGGAGGGAGGGTGGAAGCCTCGAGTGGGAGCTTAGTGCTGGGGGCGGTGGGGTGGGGGGAACCTGGGCGGTGCTGAGGCTCCTCCAGGGCAACAGCAGGGGAAGCTGTTAGATGTGGTGGAATTCCCTCAGCTCAGGCCTCCCAGAGGAGGAGGCCCCTCAGGGCTCAAGGGGGAGAACCCCCCCTCAGAGGGGGGCCACCCACGCCCTCCCAGAACAAGAGATGGCATCACAGTCCAGTCTGGGAAGCCACGAGATCTTGTCCCTCTAAAGCACAGGCTCCAGCATTGCCAGCTCAAAGCGATTTACTGGAAGGTGGGTCCTATCAGCCATCTGACCCAAGGCGTGGACAGTAAGGCCTGACCTTCCCCATCCTCCTCAGCTTCCTTCAAAACGAACCTTTTGCCAGCTGTTTTTCTGGAGCTGGTTAATAAGTGTCCCTTTCCCACGCAAACACGCTCACCGAGTCTCTGCCCTCCTCCAGGTGTCCCACCTTGTGGCTTACCTTCACAACTGTGCTCTGCAAACTCAGTCCCTTTGGCCCCTCCCTTCCTCCTGTCTTCCCCCTCCTGGCTCCACACTGGGTCACCCCTGAACTGAGCGTACCCAGTGCCTCAGTGACGCGGCTCCCCACCCTGAACCCCTCTTCCAGAGCACAGGCTTTACTTCCCCTCCCCCTCTCCACCTGGGGGTGTGGGGAAGTCATTTGGGTGGCTAGGATTCTCGCTGCCCCAGCTCGGGGTACCCAGGCCTACACTCGCCCCGGTGGTCTCGGCTCCGATGGGCATGCTCCCCCAGTGCGAGGCCGGAGAACCTATCCCTAATCAGGGACCACAGCAGGGACGCCCCCACCTCCAGGACCCGCGGCTCAAGTCCCTAGGCGGCGGCCCCTCACCGGGATTTCTCCCCTGGTCCTGGCCTCCCGCGCCAACGCCTCCAGCCGGAGAGGCGGGCAGTTCTCCCGGGCTGGGGCAGGGGCCGGGGGCCGGGGGTGAGGTGGCGGGGGGGGGACGACGCGGGCCAGCTGTGGCGGTGGGGAGGGTGGGGTGCCCCTCCGGCCACCGCCCCTTACCGATGGTGGAGATGTGCGAGGAGTGGAACTCGTTGTCGGTGAAGCGGCACAGCAGGCAGGTCTTGCCCACCCCGGAGTCCCCGATCAGCAGCAGCCGGAACAGCACATCGTACTGCTTCGCCATGGCTGGGGCCGGCGCGGGCCTGGGGGCTGCGGGCGGGCGGCGGGCTCAGCCCCGCTCGGCCGCTGCCATCGCGGCGCGCCTCCGCCGGGGGGACGCCGCGGGCTGCGAGGAGGAAGCCGGGCCGGCCAGCTCGCTCGGGGCCGGGGAGCGCGGCGCGGCGGGAGCGCGGGTGGGAGGAGAGAGCGCCGGCGGCCCCCGCCCGCCCCTTCCCCTGCGCCGCCGTCGCCGCCAGCCCGCCCGCCCGCGTCCCGGGAGAGGGGGCGGGGAGCGCGCGCCGGAGCGCGGCGACCCCACGGCGGGGGCCGGGCGGGGGCGAGGCGGGCGCGCTCCCCGGCCCGAGGGTGCGCCGCCGGGGCTGGAACCCGGGCCCTCCCAATCCCCGTGTGCAGGACCCGCGAGCCCGGGGAAACGGTGCGGACGTTCTGAATGCGGGAGTTGAGGTGAGCTCCCACCCGGCCCACCTCTACCAAACTCGGCTTTCGGGTCTCATCACTTCTCCCCTGCTGGAGCCGGGTCGGGCCTCCCAGAGTTGGTCCTCACTTGGGCTCACCCCGGGTCGGAAGGCCTTGATCGGGGTCTGCTTTCAAACTCCCATCTATTCTTGAAGTCGCTGTCTCCAGGAACACTCGAGAGTGTTGCTAGAATTCTCTCTCTGCCATCTGGCTTGCCTGTAACCCTGTGTGACTGTGTCTGCCCTCCTCCAACCCCTCATCCCAATTTTAATTTAAACGGGTAAAATTTCTGCTGACCTCCTCCACTAGGGTGAGAGCATAGTGATCGTAAAAACATTTACGAATGCACCATCCTTCAGACAGGCAAAAGTATCTGTTTTGGGTCTAAGCGGCTTAGATGCCAGGATGCTCAGGATGCCATTACATTATTTCAGACCACTAAGTATTTCTGCCGGTATACGCCCGTGACACCAAAGAACGCATGGGCCTCTTTCAAGACTTAATTTACTACCACTGAATGTGTTAGCACCAGAGAGAGGCAAATGCATGTTTTCTGGAGTCTAGAAAATTGTGTATTCCTAAAAACAGTATTAGGGGTGAACAAGCCCAGCTCATTAGATCTTTAAAAAGTGGTGAAAAGTGTGTATCTGAGTACTGGATAGAGAATATATTTTTCAGTAGTAGGTTAAGGAAAGCAGTAAGTCCATCTTCTTGGCTTGAAGAGTTGTATTTTAGGCAACGTGTCTAAATTTATAATAAAGAAAAACTCCTGAACCTGATAGCTACTTTGATGACATGAAAAGTTGAGAAAATGGACCCTGTGAATTCCATTAACATTTTTAAGATTTCCAGGTGTATTTTTCTTCACTGGATTCAACTGGGCTTCCGGTGTGTGCTGGGGTCTCTGGAGTTGGGCACACTGGGTTCCAGCCACAGCTCCTCCACTCACTGGCTGTGCAACCTTGAGCATGTTACTGTATGCCTCCATGCCTCAGTTTCCTCATCTGTAAAATAGGGATATCTTCACAGGATTGTTGGAAAGATGATATAATGTGTGGAGAGGACTTAGCACAGCACTTGACAGTACTCAATAAGTGCTGAGGGACAGAAACCACGTAATGTTTTCCCTATGCATACATGGGTGGTAAGTGTATCCCACAGATGGTCAGGGATGTTTTCCAGGAACTCGAGCCATCCTGCTGTGATTCTTATCCACACTACTACACACAGTATGGAGTGCAGGTTCAACTCAGCCTGACCCCCTCTGGGCACAGCCAGCTGCCTTCCCATTGATTGGCATCTTAGTGATAAATATTCTCTGCAGGCCTGCTTAGTGGGACCATTAGTGGCTCTCTGTTTGCTTCTGTCCAAGAAATAGGAAAGAAGATGCAACCGGAGGTAAGTGCCTAGTCCAAGAAGAAACTTCACTTTGAAGGAAATGGCTTTCCCTAGGCAAGACAGAAAAGGAAGTGAGGTTTCCTAAATGACTCTGGGGAAATAAATACTCATACTCATAAAAAAATTAAGGATATCTCATTATGCTTTATTCAGTAGCTTATATTGTTTTAAAAGCAGAAAAGCAAAAAGGAATCATCTAGAAGTCCAAGCTAGACATCTGGATTGTCCATTCACATCCTGGCTCAGCTGCTTTCAGAAATGTGTGTGTGTGTGTGTGTGTGTGTGTGTGTGTGTGTTTCACACACTATGAGATGGAAGAGCTATGAAGCTATGATTTGGGGACAGTGTTAGCAAAAGAACTATATAAACTAGTGAAGACAACAAGTTTGCTTTAACCAGGGACTTTATAACTGAAATACCTAATTCCACCTCCTTACATCAGCACTCAGTGGGACATTCTGGCATCCTCCCCAGTTGAGGTCAACTTGGACTGGGACAGGTTTCAGTAGAGCTGGGAGACATCTAAGAATGGTTGCTGGATGTCTCTCCCACAAGAAGCCTCCAAGAATCAGTTTCTCAGTTATGTTATGCCCATTCTTTTACCAGGGAGACAAGGGCCTGCCCCTGCTTCCTGCCACCCCCAGCCCAAACACACTGAGCATCCTCCCTGTTTAAGCAGCCAGCAGGATCTGCCATCGCCAGAGCTGAATAATGGGAGAGATGTCCTGATAGGACATCCCACTGCTGAGACCAACATAGCTGGACCATGGGGCTCCTCGTTAGCAAAACTCCAGGTGTCTTCCAGATTCATACCCGTGTTTCCAATCTTGACTGACATTAAGTGATATGCTCACCTTGTAGAAGGAGTCCCACCTTATCTCAGGACTAGACTAAACAGGACAGAACCCCCTTCCCCATCATCTCAGTATCCTCTTTCCTTTCTTTTTTTTTTTTAAGATTTTATTTTTAAGTAATCTCTATACCCAACATGGGGCTTGAACTTAACCACCCCGAGATCAAGAGTTGCATGCTCTACCTACTGAGCCAGCCAGGTGCCCCCATCCTTTTTCCTTTCTATCTCTAATAAACAGAGAAAGGGGGGAAGAAAGACTGAAATGACAAGGGAAGAAGGGGGGAAGGCAAGTTCTCAGAGACACATGCATTTTGGGGTTGGGGACCAAAGGAAACAATCCTGATGGTAAGTCAAGCTAACACAAAAGGACCCCCAGTACCACTTCAGGTTGTCCTTGGTATCCTGGCCACCACCTTCAGGACTGGATTAGCTTGGGCTGCCATCACAAAGTACCACATACTGGGTGGCTTAAACAAGAGAAGTTTATTTTCTCCCCGTTCTCAAGGCTATTAGTCCAAGGTCAAAGTGTTGGCAGGGTTGGTTTCTTCTGAAGCCTCTCTCCTTCCAGCTGGCCATCTTCCTATTCACATTCTGTGCCTTCCTGTGTCCAACTCCTCTTCTTACAACGACATCAGTCAGATTGGATTAGGGCCCAAACATATGACCTCATTTTACCTTAATTACTTCTTTAGAGCTCCTATCTCCCCACATAGTCACATTCTGAGGTTTTAGAGGTTAGGACTTCAACATATGAATTGGGGGGTGGGGAGAGACACAATTCAACCCGTGATGAAGAACAAATCCAGGAGCCTCATCAGATATTTCCTGTGCACAGATAGTTTTTAGGAATGATTTCACTATCTTGGAATAGGAAGTAAAAGTTAAACCTTTCCTGTGGCTTCCTAATAGGTGGTCTAGACTGTCGATGGGAGGATTTCATGATGGGAAAACCTCAGAAGATTCTTCCCTTTATGAGACTAGAGTTGAGAAGACATAACTAGTAACCACCAACCAGGCAATGTATGTCATGTCAGACTTTTACTGTCAAAGTTATGTTTGGGGGGGTGGGGTGGGGACCCCATACTTAGGAATCTATGTAGGAATAAAATCATTCCTACAAAGATTAGGATAGTGGGGACCCCATACTTAGGAATCTATGTAGGAATAAAATCATTCATTATATGTATTAGTTAAGGCAATGTTAGATACTGTAACAGATAAACACTTCAGTCTCAGGCACTCACATATAAAGACTTCCCTCTCATGTGAAGTGTGTTGGGCAGCAAGGAGGTGGGAATGGGGGTGGTTCTGTGCTACAAAGTCATTAAGGCACCCAGGGTGGCAGAGGCTCTGCTGTCTTCAATAAGGACTCCCACTGTGGGACTCAATTTAAAAGAGATGCTCTTTATAGGCTCTGCTTTGCAGGAAGGATCGAGGAAAGTGCCCGCCAAGCAAGGATTGGGAAATACAACCCTCCAGTCCCTCACACTTCAAGGTTACAGGCTTTCTTTTTCTAACTATACCCCTGAGCCCCCCCTCTAAGACTGCCTTGTACACAGCGGGGGGGAGGGGGAAGGGGGCCTGTGACACTCTCTAGGGAAGATGAAATTTTGGGACACTGAACAGGGGAGGGGAAGGTTTACCCTGTAGTCTTAAGTTAGCAAACTTCCAGGGCGCCTGGGTGGCTCAGTCAGTTAAGCATCTGCCTTCAGCTCAGGTCATGATCTCAGGATCCTGGGATCAAGCCCTATGGGCTCCCTGCTCAGTGGGAAGCCTGCTTCTCTCTCTCTCTCTCTCCCTCTGCTGCTCCCCCTGCTTGTGGGCGCGCGCTCTCTCTTTCTCTGTCAAATAAATAAATAAAATCTTAAAAAAAAAACAAGTTAGCAAACTTCGAAAAGGCTATTTGAAGTAGTAATAATACACATTTGAAAGAGATCACAATATTTGCCCGGAAAATAATTGGGAATCTCTAAAGGGATTATGGCCATTTGTCCAGTGGAAGAAAACACTGAAGATCTCTTTGTCACTTGAGACTTTGAACTTTTAGAACGCGGGGCATGAAGTCCTTTTGAATACGGAGGGCTGCCCTGGGCACTGACATCCTGCTGGGGGAGAGAGGAAATAGAGAATCAAGAAGGTTTTGAGGGGCCAGGCCTGGATTTGGTAGATATCACTTTTGCCCACGGTCCACTGGTCAGAGCTCAGTCACCAGGCCCTGCCTAAATGCAAGGGGCACTGCTGGGCAATCAGCGCCCAGCTGCGACTCCCTGCTCTGGAAGGGGAACAGAACTCTGGTGGACAGCCAGCATTTCTGCTGTGCAGAAAGATTCCTGGCAGCTCTCAACCCTGTGTATGAGCATCACGTGTGGTGCTTTAAAAAAACGCGGGTGCCGGGTCTCTGGCCCCAGGGATTCTGACTTGGTGGGCCGGGGCTGGTGCCTGGGAGAATCTGTATTTTCAAAGGCACAGACTGGGTTGAGAGTCTCGGGGATGCTCTGGAGTGTGTACCCCTGACATTGTCTCTCAACAGGTTTTAAACTAATTTCTCAGCCTTCTCATTGGGAACAGTGCTCTTTAATTGGCTTCTATTTTGTATCTGCTGGTAAAATAGTTCTTGCCATGATCAAAGGGGACTAAGAGTCAATACTTTGGACAGGTTTACAGTAATGGAGTATCTGTAATGAATAATACATAATTTGATAAATTTTATATCAACATATGACACAATAAAATAATGCAGGTATGTGTGATTGATGATTTGTTGATTTCTGAGTACAGTTTTTCCCTGTGCCATAAAATCACTGTATTCAGAAAACTATTCTTTGAATGATTTGAGACTTTATATTTCCTTTTGTGTGCTACAGGAAATAAGAATAAAAAATAAAATTTCACAATTTCCAAATTCTAAATGTAGTCATTTAAAAATATTACCAGAGAATATTTATTCTGTTGAAAGTATTACTAAATGGGCGCCTGGGTGGTGGTGTCAGTTGACCATCTGACTCTTGGTTTCGGCTCAGGTCATGATCTCAGGGTCGTGGGAATTAGCCCTGTGTCTGCTTGAGATTCTCTCTCTCCCTCTCTCTTTGCCCCTCCCCCCAGTCCCCTGCTCTCTCCCTCTGTGAAATAAAGAAATCTTTTAAAAAAAAGAAAGTATTGCTAAGCACAAATATTACATATTAAGGTGCTATCCTCATTAAATAGATTAAAATTAATTACTCCTTTCCTGTTCTCCCACTGCATTTTGCATATATGTCTTATTTTGTTTGTATGTATTTAAATATTTTATTGTATATTTACTCAAATACATTTATTTATTTTGTATGTATACAGTGTCTGTTTTTATTAGCTAGTGAACTCCGGATGAGTAAGGCCAGTATTATGTTCATTGTCTTTATCTTCTACAGCGCGTTCTAGAAACGAGTCCTCAAAATGTGTATTACAATGACTGGAAATCACTCACATCATTTAACCGACTCAATGCCTGTTATGTGCCAAAGAATAAGCAATGACCAGTACAAAAATCTCTGCCCTGAGAGCTTACATTTTGGTAAATAAAATAAATACATTAAAGGTAAGGTCTGTTAGCTGGTGATAAGTGCAATGGAGAAAAGTAAAGACAGTGTGTTGGTGTGAGATGGTGGCATTTCAGCTTTGTAGGGGGAGCTTAGGAAAGGCCTGAAGGGAAAGGAATTTGAGTTAAGCTAAAAACTTGAGTCAGACTTGAAGAAGTGGGTGGACAAGGCTTGCCTGTACCTGAGGGCAGAGCATCGCAGGGAGGGGGTAGCAAGCATAAGCACTCTGAGGCCAGCATGGGGCCAGTGCGGGGGCGGGGCGGGGGGACAGTGTGAGCGAGCGGGAGAGTACAAGGAGTAAAGGCCATGTTGTTGGGGCCTTCTAGGCCATGGTTAAGGACCTTGATTTTGACTTTGAGTGAGATGAGAAGAAGGCTTTGAGCAAAAGGGTAACTTTGCTTATACTGAAAAGGTTCATTCTGGCTTTTGAGCTTGTATTTGGCTGCAGAGGCAAGAGCCGAAACATGGAAAACAGGGAGTTAAGAGATGAGTGTAAGAATCCAAGCAACATGGTGGTGGCTTGGACCAGGACACTAGCGGTGGAATCAATAAGCACTGGTCTGATTCTGTGTATGTCTTCAACAAGATTTATGGGGAATGAGAGAAAGAGAGGCATCAGGGATGGACTCCAAGTGGAGAGATGGAGTTAGCACAACTGAGATGGGGAAGACTGAGTGCAGAGGCTTGGAAGGGAAGGCCAGCAGCTCTGGTGTGGAGATGCCTGTTAGACATGTAAGTGGAAATGCAAACAGGATATTAGATATTAGATATGAACTCAGAGTTCAGGGGATCCAGGCTGGAGATATAAATGAAGGAGTTTTCAACCCAACGGTAGTATTTAAAACATCAAGACTAAATGAGCTCACAGGTGATGAGTGTAGACAGAGCCCTCCAAAGTGAAGGTGTCAGGAAGATGAAGAAGTAGCAAAGGCTAGTACTGGACACTACAAGAAAATATTTCTAGAGAAGGGAACTGCTAATAAGAAATATTGCTAGGAAGTCAAGCAGGAAGACAGATGGGGACTGAGAACTGGCCCTTGGATTTAGCAACATGGAGTTGAACAGGGACTTGACAAGAACTGATGGGGAAGCCAGATGGGAATGGGTTCAAGAGGTATTTGGAGGAGAGGAATTGGAGACACTGGGAGGAAATGAGTGATGGGAAGGTGCTGAAAGAGGGTGGAATCAAGAGGGTTAACAATGTCTTTTTTCCCCCAAGAGTGGAGAAGTAGCCTGTTTGAGGGTGATGGGCATAACCAAGTACAGGGATAATGTACTTGACGTTTTAAGAGAGACAAGGGAGAATTGCTGGAGTAACATCCACGGGTTGGGCATGAGGGGAGGGGGTGGGGCTGGCCCTCAGTAAGGGCAGTCATTCTGTCCAGAGAAAGAGGAGGGACAGGGAAGCCAGGATCGGAGGCCACAGCTGTGGGTAGACGCATAAATGTGGGCAGGAAATTAATTATCTAGCAGGATAATGGATGAGTTCTTTCCATTTTCTAATATTTACAAGATGTGTACTTGTATATTATATACTTTCAGAAGATATTAAAAGAAACAATTCATGCCGACATATGGGCTTCTGTGAGTAATGCAGTGAGAGCGGTTTTAAAAAAGGCCTACTCTGTAAGCTTACTCTGGGGTCAGGAGCGACCTCTAGTGGTTCATTTAGGTCACTAATTTTTTTTCTTGTTTTCTTGCTCTTCAACATACAAAATAGTACTCTCTACATTTTGTATTATTTTTAAAGAAACAATTACGACTCACAGCTCAATTTAGAAAAATACCAGACATTTGAGTAAAATAAACCCAAACCATCTGCAGTCCAAGCTGCAGTTGCTATTATTTTCTCCTGTAAGTATATCGTTCTTTGCCATACTGCCAATATTTATGTTCATTCTGCTTCTTGAACCAGTGGTTTTATCAAACCCAGAGGAAGGACAATTGGTGGGCCATTGCTGATCCAAGACTAAGCAGTCCTCTCTAATGCTACACAGAGTACAAACTCCTCATATTTTTCATTCCTTGTTTCCCTTGACCTTTGGTTGTCATTGGGTTTCCTCTGCCTGGGTTTCCTCACCCTGAATTAATTAACTCATTTCCTTATGTGAGTCCTTCCTGATCTTCCATACCGTAAATTTCCCTGTTATATAATCTCACAATGGCCTATGGGTCTGCCATTTCCCCCAACTGTAATGAAATAGTCAATTTTGTAACGATTGTTTAATGTCTTGTTTCTTCTGGTAAATCATGAGCCCTCTAAGGGTTGAGACTGTGTCTGGCTTTTTCACCAATGTCTCCTCAGCACTTAGCTCAGTGCTCAGTACATAATGGGGACTCAATAAATGCCTATTGAATGAACAGACGGTATCCTGCAGGGGACTCTTGCCATGCTCCTTTTAGATCCCAACGCAGAAGAGACTGCATTTCAGAAATGGATTTCCATTTCTTGAATACAATTTGCAATTGCTTTAGGTGCACCTGTAACAGATATAACAACTTGTTACAAAACTGTTCCAGCTACTCTTTCAGTAGCTCAACTTAAATTTCTAGCCAGCAAAGCAACTCTTTACAAAGAATCCTTAGATGTGACTCAGACCTTATCAGACCTTTTTTTCCCCAAAACAGAACCAAGGGAAAGACAATAAGATGCAAATAGAGAGGGAAGTACAGTGCAGTCATATCCATGACCCTAACCCACAGTGTCACTTATTCTCAGATTCAGAAACATTCAGCCACCTACAGGACTTAACTCAGCAACAGGACCACTAAAATGGACATGGTGATAGTGTTTACCTGCCTTTAGGGCATCCCAGCCTCATCTTTAGAATCTGAGAGCTTCTATTTAACACCAGAGATGCGTAAGAGGATAATGGTTGGTTGTGAAATACCACAGCACAGTTCCTTGGGTTCAAGACATGTGCCTTGGAATTGAGTGGGAACAGAGTAAAATACTCTGAGCAGGAAGTTGTCCAAGTCTCTCCGGGAAGCCCGTTATTATGGTATCTTCTGTCCCTCTGCCCCAATTTTTGGTATACAATTTTGATGTAGTCCTTTCAGGACCCTGGAAGAGATTCTCTTCTATTTCTTGTCCAAAGACAGGATTTTCCGAAAATCACAACTTTAACATTTTTATGTAGGCATATGTGATGGTTAACCCTGCTCAATGCGTTTACTTATTCTGAACACCTTCAGATTAAATCATCAGAATTAATACACATACATACGTATATCTGTAGCAGTATTCTCTCAAACTTGCTGTTCCTTCTTCTCGTGGAGCTCTTCCCCACATCGTTCGTGTGGACGGCTCCTTGTCGTCCTTTGGGTCTCCGAGAGGCCTCGGAGAGGCTTGGCCTGACCACCCAATCTAATGAGTCCCTTCCTCCTTTCCACTCTCTCGTAGACCCTGTTATTTTCTTTCATACCGTTTATCGCAAGTCTTCACATATTCATTGTGTTCGTTCATTAATTCTGTCTATTCCACTGGACGGTAAGGTTCCCAAGGGCAGGGACCTTGTTTGTTTTGTTCACTTTTGTATTTCTGGAGCCTAGCACAGCGTGTGACGTACAGTAGGGGGCTCCCTAAACAACTGCTGAATAAACGACTTTTCCCTTTGTCGTTGCCCTTACACTTCTTCCTTCTGCTGCACTTTAGTTCCTGCTACTGCATGCTAACTCCCTGGGGGATAGGAGACAGCTACAATGCCCCTTCCCTCCATCAGGGAGTACCGAGAAGGCAATTCCCTTGTTGAGAAGCCAAAGGCTTCTCCTGGGCGGCGGTCACGCAGCACCCAAAGGTGCACAGTAATTCTATTAGCGACAGCGTGTGAGTCAGGAGAACTGTCAAAAAGGTTTTTACAGTTCCACTCACGGTTCTTGGGGACCCGAAACTGCGAACTACTGCCATTACAATTAGGTGACAATTAGCACAATGTTGAAGTGTGCGTGCGTGCGTTAATTTGCATAACGAACCGAGGCGTCCTACACCATCTCTCTGAAATGAAACCCAGATGGAGAGACACATCCTTCCTTCGTCCTTCCTTCCTTCCTTCCTTCCTTCCTTCCTTGCGCGCCAGGAAGCCGAGCCTCCTGCAGCAGCTCCTATGCCCAATGGGGGGCGGCAGCATCCTAGTAACTCGCTCCCTGAAGATGTGTAGGCGGGTGGAGAGACACTCGCGTTCAAAGTCTTTTTGACTCTACCCGCTCTCCGTAGCTACTTAGCCCGCTTGAGTTTCAATGCGCGTTGTTGTTTGACGAAGGGAGTCCTATACACCGCCTGCTGCTCTCCTGATTATGGCTTCTCCGAGTTCCTTCACCTACTATTGCCCTCCATCTTCCGCCCCTATCTGGTCAGAGCCGCTGTACAGTCTGAGGCCCGAGCACGCGCGGGAGCGGTTGCAGGACGACTCGGTGGAAACAGTCACGTCCATAGAACAGGTGAGGTGGCCGGACTGAGCGAGGCGCCCACGCGGGGGCTTCTGGGAGCGGGAGTTCTGTCCGCAGGGCCGTAGGCGTGCGGAACTTACCGGGGAACTACTACTCCCACAGTGCACCGCGGCACCTTTCCTCTGGGAAGCTCTGGGCGCCCAGGCTTGGTTGGGTTGGGGAATGGAGCATTTCATTTGTGGGGCCAGGTTGGGGAGGGGTCGTTGTCAGGGCTGGGTTTGGAGGGGAAGACAGTACCCGGGTCCTCTCCGCCTAAGGAAGCGAAGAGAATCGTGTTCTGTGCCTGGACGACTGAAGCAGCCTGGGCGGGTCAGACAGCCGGTTTCATTCTGCCGGGACATCGGGAGGTTTTCAGATGGATAGTGCACTTTCCTCACCCTGCTCGTAGTTTTGGGACATAGAGGGGAAGAGAAGCGGCCAGACGGCGTTCATGCCATTCCAGGATCTGTTTAATTTCTGACCTACAGTGCTAGGTGTAGGGCCTGCCTCGTGGGTGGGCATTTTAGTAGTCATGCAATCATTTGAGCACCAGCAAAGTATTGGACACAATGTTAAACGCTGGAAATACAAAGAAATAAACCAGTTTCTGACTAAGAGCATGGCACAGCCAAGTTGAGGAAAGCAATACTGTCTGGAAAGCGCTATAATAAAATTATACATTTTTAGATGACTTATCCTTAATTCACTGAGGCTTCGAACCTATCACTTTGAAAAGTGCTTGAGGAATGAGTAGTGAACTCTAGTTTTGTTTTTCTTTTCATTCTCCATTTGGAATTGTTCCCAAGTTATTGTGGAAATGTTTGCCCATCCGTCACTAGAGGTGGTTGAGATGATTCTTTTTGGTACTAACAAATTAGCATCAGGCTTTAGTACTAACAAATAAAATAAGATCTCTTAGTAGTAAGATCAGTTCCCAGGCTTAACATTGGAGGGACTTGCTTTGACTTTCATACCTGAACTTGAAAGCCTGCCATTTAGGCAAAATTAGTAGTGATAGTTATCATATTTTATATTTATGACTATGAATATAATTATAAATGTATAACAAAAAACAAGGACTTGAATACACAGTTATACACATAGTAGCAGAAAGAATATTATAACTGGAGATTTATGCTACATGGGTTTTAGCCCTTACCTTTTGAATCTAGCTCCCCAGCTTAGTTAGCCCACCACTGTGTCTTTCTACAGAAGTCTTTTGCAAAAGATTGCAAAGAAATCTCCCATCAATGAAAAACCTACAGGATCTTTGTAGTATTCCTAAGTGACGGACTGTAGAGTTTATTCAGGTGAAGCCTTTTCCTTTTTCCTTTTTATGTAATTGACTGACCCAGCAGATAAGGATATGGACAGAATACTAGTGGAGAAAAGGGGATCAGAAGCTGGTCTGTTAATTTAGAGACCAGGACAGAGACTTCCATGGTTAAAGGGGCAAGTCAAAAACAGGAACATTATCAGGAGTTTTGCTGATCTGCTCTCTTTTTCCTGTACTACTTTATTTTTTTCAGTCGAATGCCCCTGCTTAGTTCCTGCCAGGAAATACTAGCACTTATATTTTAAATGTCTAGGCATAATAAGTGATGCAAAAATGGAGGCAACAAGATTCTGGGCTGCCAGAAGGTCAGCCAGGGCCAAGGCTAGGCGCTGATATGGAACACTGTTATTATAGGGTGTCTTTCAATTGTAGACCCAACTATGTAGATAGATAGTAAAGCATCTTGTTTGTCTTTTCCATGTCATTCTTCCAGTTCACATTTTAAAAGTCTGGGATAAACAGTTCCAGAGAGTAGGAAGATGATGTAGTATCTCATACAGATGGTTACCTCAGTGTCAACACTACTAATAATCATAGTAGTGTCCATTTACTGAGTCCCAGTTCTGTGCTAAATGCTCTCCATACATTGTATCACTCAATCCTTTTCCATTTCACAGACGAGAAAACTGAGGCTTAGAGGTACTAGGTGGGTAGGTTAATAAGGATATATATGCGTAAAAAATACCAACCTTGTTAGGAGGAGTTGTCTACAGAAGATACTAGTTATTCTTTTGGTTCTGTCCATTTATTCATAGGGATTTACTGACAGGGTTTAGTTTTGTGCCATTGCCAATAAGAACAAATGCTTATCTCCTGTTTCCTGTCTGATTATCAGGAAACCTTATTTATTTGTTAAGCAACAATTTGATAATAGGAATTAAACCTATAAACAGTGGAAAGAGCCCTTAGCTATGGATTCTTCTGTTCTATTCATTCACATTTTTATTCGTTCAACAAATACTTGAGGGTCTTCTATGTGCCAGGCTCTGTTCAAGGCACTGGATATAAGGCAATAAGCAAAAGAGGCCAAGTTGGTGCCTTTATGAAACTTTTCTTCTAGGCCAGGGAGACAGTCAACAAAAAAGGGGGGAAAAGCTGTCTATCTGAATATCTATCTAAATATCCATCTGTCTGTCTGTCTAATTTTAATGAGAAGTGCTGTGGAGAAAAACAGGATAAGAGAGATGAAGTATGCCAGGAATGGGTGGGGTCGGAGCAGGAAGGGTTTTTATATCAGGTGGTAAGGGAAAACGTCTGATGATATGCCTGCCGCTTGAGCTGAGACCCGAAGTAAGTGAGGGAACAAGCCATGGGTGTGTCTGGGGGAGAAGCATTTTGGGCAGAGAAAGTGGCAAGTGTAAAGGACCTGAGGCGTCCCTAGTGCAAGTGAAGGGTCACTGTGAGGAGAGAGGTTAGTAAACAGGAGAATAGGAGATGAAGTCGGATCATGTAGGCCCTTACAGACCATTGTAAGTATACTTTCAGTTGCCCTGATTGAGATGGGGAGCCATTTGGCTGGATGGCTTCTTTTTACCTCCCCAGACCCGCAGTATCCTTTTCCATGCCGCTCTGCCGATGTGCCATAAGAGGTGGACAAGGCTCCCTTGCCTTATGGCTTCTAGGTGTATTTGGCCATGGGGCGTACTGATAGGGCATGAGAGAGAGGGAGAATGAGATCAGCACGTTTACTCCTTTCCTGACAGATTGCGTGGTCTGGAGGGTCTCTAGACTTGAGGTCACAAGTCTTCTCAGGTGCCTTTCACTGGGGTTCTTTGGCACCCTCTCCACTCCTTCTCTTCACACTTTTCAGGCCCAGGAGGAGATCGAGCACACCCATGTTGCCTGCCCTAGAGTTCTGTACTCTCTCTTGTGGTTTCCCTACATCTACCTACACCTCTGTAACTAGTTCCTTTAGAAACTCTCCTCAAATCCCCCACTTGGAATGTGCCATCTGTTTCCTGCCAGGAGTCAGACTGATCCATGATCCGAGAGTTTGGACCCAATCTGACTAGCATTCTAGCAGGCCCGTGTGGGTGAGTGTTGGGATTGTGGGGAGGTGAGGAGGGGTGCAGGGGGACCTGTAGGAGGCCTTTGCATCCATCACTGCAGGTGATGGATGATGGCAGCATAGCTCAGGGCTGTGGTGGTGGAGGTGATAAGCAGTGGTCAAGTTCTGGGTATTTGTAAAGATTTCTGCCTTGACAAGCTGTTTCCCTGATGGGTTGGTGCATGGAGAACCTTTTACAACTCTAGAAAACAAGATGTGGTTGTCTTCCTTTTTTGTGCCATCTGCACTCACCCCTTTACAAATGCGCTTTGATTCAGGCCAGTAGGTTAATACCAGCACAGTCTCAGAAGAGGCAGGTTTGCCAAAAACTGTTGTTTACAGAAGGTACTCCTCCTGTTTTTCTTTTAGTTTGCCCTTAGAAACAGGGGCAAAAGCATCCTCCACTTGAAATGGCATGAGGTCATTAGACAGCGTTCAGTCAAGTGACAGTCACCTGTGGGGAGGATCTGGAAGGATTATCAGTCTTAGTTCCTGCCCTCAAAATTCTTTTCTCTTAGAAAAAAGAACATGCCTGAAGCAACCACAGAATAATTTACAAGAGCATGGAAGTGCTAAATTATGACTGCATTGCTCGAGGGTTTGGGGGAGCAGAAGCCATATGTTGTGGACTGAGGTGGTCAGGGCAACTTCAGGGAGAGTGTCGGGTTATAAAGGATGGAGTTGGGGGGTAGCCATTCCAGTCAGAGGAGCTGTTAGGAGGGAAGACTCCACCCTCCCGGGCATGGAGGAGGCCCGTGGGCTGTGCTAGGAAATTAGGTCAGCTGGACGGGTGAAGCCAGTGGGATTCGGGGTGGGGCGGGGAGCGGGATGGAGACAGGCTGAGGAGCTGGCTTCAAGCGTTGAGCATTGTGCCACTGCAGCTCCTGACCGAGGGAACATCAGGGGTCCAGGAATGAATCCTGGACACCTGCGGTTGACTTGCTTCAAGTTATAATCTCTGAAAGATTATTAAATGGAGGTGAAACAAGTCACTATATATGATCAAACTTACTGGTTTTTTTGCGCTCTGATAAAAGAGACCAGAGCTCTGCTTGGTTACATGGTCAACAGGCTAGCTATGGTGAATCAGTTTTGCTTTATTGAAATTCAGCATGTATCGTGTTGCTCAACTCTAAGACAATTCCAAATATCAAATTTCACCCAATTTCCCTATTAAAAAGTCCAAAAAAACCCGTTTTTTGGTCAACTTGAACATACATATACTTTTAAGTACATAGGTGAACAAATCAAATCCCTACTTACAAAATTTACATTTTAAATTTAGGTACATGTACCTGTTTAGAATCACACACTTCATAAAATCACACTAATTTAGAAATATTGTTTTTCCTCTTTGTTTATAAAAAAATTTTCTCCAAAATCTTCACGTACAACTTTGACCTTAGTATTTTCATCTCGCTGGAGCCACATTTTGGGTCAACCAGTATATTTTTCCAGATCACATTTTCAGTTTTTGAGATAAATCCCTTTTCAATATGGGTAAGAATATTTTATCCCAAGTTACAGATACCCACTTGTGTAACATTAGGATCCTTTTACAACATGTCCAGTTGGTGTATATCTGTGATCACCACAACTTAACTACTATTTACTTTTTTAAGTGATCTTTAAAAGGGTTTACAGGGCAGCTTAACCTGTAGAAGTGTGAGTTCATATCCTCAGGAATAATTGCTAAATCTGTGCTTAATTTGTCATCTTTCCTTGGTTCCATCAGCTTACCTCTATAAGCAGCCAAAACAAACTTGACTGAGTTTGTTTTCGGCTGATTGTGTCAACCCCAACTGGCATTTTATATTTAAAATAAAGGATTGAAAGAACTCCCGTATAGGAAGAGGCACATTGTAAGGATTGCTTATAAAGTGACTTGTTTTTCCTAAGGGTATTTTTTTTTTTTTTAAAGGGAAATCCTTGCCTTACATTTAATCTACTAATGATTCTTTTACAGGCTCGTAGACATTTATAGCTTCTGGGACCATAGTTCTTAGGTATAAAATAAGCAGATGTGCCAACTTAATTCTTTGGATTTTAAGGAAGCCATTCTATTGTTATTAATTTATTATTTTTCTTTTAGTTAAGCCTTTACTTCATGTGCACATTAACAGAAACCAACAGTACTGAGGAAATGGAAATGTAGACACCAGCAGGAACCAAAGAACTAGGGACTGGGGAAAAGATTGAACCAGCAGACCTCAAAGAAGGGGGACCGTGGATTGATTCCAAACAAAGGGAGAACTGCAGCTGCAGTTCCCAGCATGGAATCTGAAGACAGAACTGAGGGCTGGTGTTTAGAAGTTATTTCAGATTGGCTAATAGAAGGCCCTGTGTGCACCACCGGCAATTTCCAGTGTGGATTAAACTGGCAGACTCCGTTAATGGGGACTGTGGGCTGGAACTGGGGAAGGGATTCCAACGGGGAATTGTAGATTCAACCAAGAGCTAAGGACTGGGGCTAGACCGACCAGTAACCCTAGACTGGAAGACCAGTCAGATGGGGAGCTCCACCGAGAGGAGCTCACCAGCGGCCCTCAGAAATGGCGAGAAAGACCGTGAACTCAGAGGGGTTTACAGGGCACCACATGTGTTTCTTGTTGTCTCCAGATGCCACCACAAGTTTGCTTTGGATCCCAGTGCTGCCACCTAATCTGTTAAAGACCAAAATTCAACTGAATAAATTTGAAGATCTAATTGGCTTTATTAAACAATTCATTAATCAGGCAGCATCCCATCTAGCAAGTAGAAAGGAACTCCAAAGGGGTACAGAAAGGGAAAGGTTTTTAAAGGCACATAGAAGAAAAGGTTTATTTTGGGTGAGTTACCCCTTCCCATGATCATGTCCATAGAGAGGGCCCATGGGACAGGTTACCTTATTGGCACTGACCAGAAAATTCTTGACTGGTTAAGATTACATTTCCAGGGGAGGTTGAAAATGCAGTTAGGGTTAGGTATTAAGCTCCAGTTTGGTGACCTAGCATAAGTGATTTTATTATGGGCCTGTGGTTTTCTTTTTAACACTGTTGTTGATTTTTTTAATCCCTTCTCCTCTTGATGGACAACTGAGCTATTTCTAGATTTTGGATATTAACGGCTGTAAATGCTACATTCTTGTAGAAGTCTTTTTATGAGCATATGTTTTCATTTCTGTTGAGCGAAGACCTAAAAGCAGAATTGTTGGATCATAGGGTGGGTGTATGCTGAGTTTTATAAGAAACTGCTATCCTTTTCCAGAGTGGTTGTACATTTTATACCCTCACTTGCATTGTATATTAAGAGTTCTGGTTGCTCTACATCCTCGCCAACATTTGGTGTTGTTGGTTTTTTCAACTTTAGTCACTCTGCTGGCGGTTGTGGGTGGTATTGTTAAGGAAAAGTTATTTGTGACATTTGTCAAAGGAAGTCTCTATTCAAGACTTTATTACTACAGTGACGTTTGCAATAGGGGAGAGAGATTGGGCTGAACTCTGAATACGACAAGGGAAAGTGAGAATTTATAGCAAGGTGGAGGGATTGTTGGATGGAAACTTACTAAGAGGAAGGGTCAGAGGAAAGGAGGAATTCTGGCTAAGCCAATTTAACAGGCTTCCTCCTAAAGGCAGGCCAGTGTGAGCAGACATCACTGGGGGATGATGGAGGATGAGGAACCCAGTCAGATACTGAGGATGATCAGATACTAAGGATGGGGGATTCTAGCTAAGCCAATTTGGTAGGGAGATTCTTGCTAAAATTGGGTGATGCAAACATGGCCACAGAAGTACAAAAGTCAAGGCTTAGTTGGGATATGGATGCCTTGTACGTGTATCTGCAAATGATTTGGCTTTTCAGAAATCTTTCTTATGCCTAGATACAGTAGTCATGGTGAAATTTGGGTATTAAGTGTTTTGTTTTGATTTGATTTCTTAATAATTCCCTCCAACATTTTATTATAAAAAAATTTCAAATATACCAAACAGTCGACAGCATCTGTTTACCTTTCACCTAATCTTTATCCTTCGTATAAATATAAACTGTTAAAGGATAAATTTTACAAGAGGATAAAATCAAGACTCATACAAATATAAAATGAACACATCAAAGATTTTATTTAACTCACGGAACTGATAGGATATAACTAATTCAGAGGAGAACTCAAAGTGCCACACATTCACAGTCTGGTAAGGAATGCTGAGGTGAATTTACAAATGCATGCAAAACTGGTCAGTATACATACAGTGATCATTAATTGCATTTTACCAGATATCATATTCATATCTATGGGTAGAAATTATTTGCATAACTATCAGTTTTCTACAAATTAACTTCTACATCTACAGAGTGTGAAACAGCCTAGTTAAGGGCAAAAAAGGAGATAAGCCAATGGATCATCTAGCCAGGATATAATTTTTTCTGTGTGTGTGTGTGTGTGTGTGTGTGTACACATGTGTATATATGTATATGACTAATATTTTTTTCTGAATCTTTGACAATAAGATAATAAGCATTCATCTCTAAAGAATAACATTATTCTACATAAGGACAATAGCATCACACCTAAGAAAATAAAAAAATAATTCTATAATATCATCTAATATCCCATTTTAAATTTTTTGTTTTCCCCAATTGTCCCAAGAATCTTTCTGTCTCTTTGTGTGTGTGTGTATGTGTGTGTGTGTGTGTGTGTGTGTGTGTTTTGAACTAGTCAAAGTTACTTTTTTTTCCAGGCTGTTTAAGAATTCTGAAGAGCTAATCTCTTGGGACTAAATCTTCTGGTGACTAATCCTGGTTGCCTTTCTTATAACATTTCATATAGCAATGTTTCTGAAACAGATCAGATGCTTTAGGCTGTCATCTTCCTCCCAAAAGAGTCATATCATTTTGTTAACATGGTCATGAGCTGTGTGCCCTGTACCCAAGGGAAATGAACCTATGGACCCTTTGGTATTTATACAAAAGAAAATTATCTGTTGTTATGGGGCTGTTAATCAGCCTTTGTATTGTACCCGGTTGATGACTGCCTTGCCTTGGGGTTCTCATGCTGAAAGGAGAGATTGACTAGAATAATAGTCCGTTCCTTTGGGATGGAAAGGAAGCATGGAAATCCAAGATAAAATGAGAGCTCAGGGAAAGTGGGCATTGTTTACCATCCCTATGCAGTATTGAAGCTGATTTTTTTAAAAAATTCTGATTTGAGAGCTATATAGTGTTCAGAGTTTTCCTGACTGAGGTAACTTTGTTTTTTTAATACTTAGTATCAGTTCTTATATTTAAAGTGAGGGTTTTGATAAATTTTTAAAAAGGAATTTAGCTATAGATCTTGCCTATAGATATTAAGCAGTTGTTATGACTGTTTCTCTTAATTCTATCCCAAAGGTTAAATTTCTAAGTCTACTAATGTATTAGATCCCCAAGACCACCTCTAGTTGATTCATTACAGGGATTCAGAGAACTCAGCTTGTAGTTGTACTCATGGTTATAATTTATTACAGCAAGAGGCTACAAAGCAAAATCAGCAAGTGAAAGGCTCATGGTATAGTCTGGCGGAAACCAGATGCAAGCTTCCAAGAGTCCTCTCCCAGTGGAATCAACATAGGACATACTTAATTTCTCAGACATCAAATTGTGATAACACATGCAAAGTGTTGTCTACCAGAGATGCTCCTTAGAGACTTGGTGCTCATGGTTTTTACTGGGGTTGGTCACATACGCACCTTCTGCCTAGCATGTCTCAAAATTCCAGACTCCCAGAAAAAAAACCGTTTAGCGTAAACAAGGTTCTTTATGCAGTTTCAGCACAGTGAGCCACGCATCAGTTCTTGGAATGGTGGGGACCCTCCCCAAATTCAGGTTTCTAGACACCAGCCAAGGGTCAACCGTTCAAGCTGGCCTTTCTAAGGACAGCAGTCTCACACTTGGTATGGTGACTCCTTTGTATACAACTAGCTTTTTTCCTTTCCTTCTGCTATACAAATCGGAGCAAAGAATGCTTGTGTCTTCTCAGTAACAAATTTACTCAGATTTTATATAACATTTGGCAGTCCATATGGGGAGAAGGGAAGGCAAAAAAGGATGTTGCATGTTTTGAAGATGACTTGGATTTTCTCTTTGCCAGATGAGTTCTTTTTAATTTCTATATTAATCCATTACTATTTGTCAAAAAAATTGCAGGCTTATTGCTAAGTATTATTTTTAAAGTTGTACTCTAGAAACCATTCTCTAAGGTGATCTTTTTCTAAAATATACCAGTTCCTAAAGACAACACATAGAATGGGAGTAAAATTTTTTTTTAAAGGTTCACGCATCCATTTTCAAAGAGAGAGTGAGAGTGGGGGGAGGGGCAGAGGTAAAGAATCTCAAGCAGATTCCCCGCTGAGTGGGGAGCCTGACCGTGGGCCCGATCCCATGACCCCGAGATCATGACCTGAGTCGAAACCAAGAGTCGGTAGCTCAACCAACTGAGCCACCCAGGTGCCCCATAAATGGGAATAAATTTTTGTAAATCATGTATTAGATAAGGGACTTGTATCTAGAATGTATAAGAAGTTACTACAATTCAATAATAAAAAGACAACCCAATTAAAAAGAAGTATCTGACTAGACATTTCTCTAAAGAAGATATACAAATGGCCAATAAGCCCATAGAAAGATGCTCAACATCATTAGCCATCAGGGAATTGCAGTCAAAACTACAATGAAATATTGCTTCACTCCCACTAGGATGGATGTAATCAAAACCACAGAGAGTAACATGTGTTGGTGAGGGTGTGAAGAAGTTAGAATGCTCATACATTGCTGGTGAGAATGTAAAATGCTATGACTGCTTTGGAAAACAGTCTGATATACCTTAAAGAGTTAAACATAGAGTTACCATATGGTCCAGCAGTTCCTCTCCTAGGTATATACCTATACTTAAGTAGAAATGAAAACATATGTCCATCCAAAAACTTATACAAGAATGTTCATAGCGACTTTATTCATAATAGCCCCCATTTGGGGACAACCCAAATGCCCATCAACAGATGAAAAATAGATTAAAAATGTGATATATCTATAAAATGGAATATTACTTGGCAATAAAAAGAAATGAAATAATGGTTCATGCCACAACATGTATGAAGTTGAAAAGATTATGCTAAGTGAAAGAAGATAGTCACAAAGGACCGCATGTTGTGTGATTACATTTATATGAAATATCCAGAATAGGCAAATCTATGAAGATAGAAAGTTGATGAGTAGTTGACAGGGGCTGGGGAAGATGGAGGGTTGGGGCTGACTGCTAAGGGGTGCAGGATTTCTTTTGGGGGTAGTGAAAATGTTCTAAAATTGATTGTGGTAATGGATGCACGACTCTTTGAATGTACTAAAAGCCATTGAATCATACACTTTAAATGGATGAATTGACTAGTGTGTGAATGATATCTCAATGAATCTATTCGAAAAATATACCAGTTCTTAAGAGAAGATAAAGGGAATTGTTATTTGTCCATTTTTATGAACAGCTGACCTATGACACTCAGGTATTTATTAGAATTCATAACAGATTTTCAGACATGAGTCCATTACTAACTGCATTGGAATATCGCTTGTTCATTGTGCAGAAGAGTGATTAGGAAATCCGAAGAGAAATGACACAGTGTTGGGACTATTTTAAGCACTTTCTGCCTTCTGTCTGTCAGGTATCCTAGTTTAGCAGTAAAACTCCATTTTCCTCATCTAGTACTTGGCTGCTTATGTTGTCCGAGGGGGAGCTGAAGGTGGGTCTCCTCATGAAGGAGTTCTTGGCTGGACCCTTTTTTCTCTAGGGGTCTCAGTGTCAGAATGCTAAGGAGGTGATGGGCTCCTCCATCAGCCTTGGAATATTATTAAGTTGTGTGGATTTGAATCAGCTTGTATTTGGGTAAAGGAAGTGAGTTTTCCTCCCACTTGATTTTGTTTCATTCAGAATTCATCAATTCACTTAGCTCTAACAGAATATTGTAGGCAAATCTTTATTGCATGATCTTACTGACGTATGTTTCTTGTATATTTTTCTGTCCCTTTCAGCTTACAGCTGAGGAAGGTGTAACTGAGAAATTCAATCTGTCTTCCATTTAGGCTGGTGCTTTATGTTAGTCTTGTGTGAGAGTCTGGAAAGGAAAAGAATTGTGAAGAATCGGGACAACTTCCTTAATTCCTCCTGAGTCAGATTCTGACAGTGACTTCAGTCTGTTTTTTGAAGTATTATGAATTCTTAGCCAGACTATCCCTCAAACTCATGTTCAGAGGCAAATACCAGAGTATATTCTGAAACCAAGTATAAATGAATTTTAGATTGGCTGCCATTTTGGATGATTCACATCATTGCTCCCCTCATCATCACAAATAATTCTTGCACATACGTCAAGGGCCCTAGACACTCTAACTCAGTGGGTGATTCAGAAATAAAGAATGCATTTTGAAATTCCCAAAGAGGACATTATTATGTATCTTGAAATCTCAATGAGGACATACCTCACTACAAAACAGGGATGCCAGTGAAGGAGAAACCCTGTCTCCTGTTAACCAATCCACTTCTGCCTTGCTGTATCCTTTCCTTACAGAAGCTGAACTGTGTGACCACATTGTGGTAGGTCTTCAGAGGAAACAGGTGGTCTGGATTTTTTTGTGACCTGGCTTTCTGAGATCCTTTGTATTACGGGATGATGGAGTCCTATGTGTGACATAGGACCAATGACCAGATGTGCTATTTCATAGGTGTTTCAATGATTGATGTTCTTGTAAATCCCTTAGGGAATTTTAATACTGTTCAATCTATATTTAAACGATTCAGTCTGACAATAAGAAGTCTGACCCTTAGCAGGAATTAATTTTGTATTTGTGAATGGCCAGCTAAGTGAACACCTAAACAACTTCATAGAGCAAGCAAGAATAAATCTCTCAAGCAAAATGCCTTGTTTGCCCCCTAAGTAACTGGTTTCAGTGAGCCAAACTCCAGGACTGCCATTAGTTTGGATATGGATAGTTTACTGGAGGAGTAGATTATAATGCCAGCATGGTACAGGACCTTCTCTCTTTTTCGTCTGTCCTGAGCCTGCCATCCTGCAGAGCCCCTGGATTGAGTCTTACAGTCCCATGAAGTACAAAACCACACCAAGCAACTGTAGCCAGTGGGCATTTGTGACAACAGAAAGAAAAAGTTGACAGAAGACTCATCTGTATTTGTTTTCTCTCTCCCATCTCCTGCATTCTTACCAGGCAAAAGTAGAAGAAAAGATCCAAGACGTCTTCAGTTCTTACAAGTTCAACCACCTTGTACCAAGGTAAGCTGTGGTTAGGAGTTTGGGGGGATCTGGGAGACACCACATCCTGTGCGAGCCCTTCTTCTTTCCTCCTTGAACCTATTCACCTCAAGGGATAAGTCTGTTTGGAGAAGGGTTTCTTGACCTTGTGGCCACCAAGTAAGCTTATGACCCCAACTCCTTCCTCTATTAGAAAGATGTTTAGAGGAGATGCTCTCCTCAAACTGAACCATCAGGTGGTACATGGGGAGACCCCTCAAGGCCTGAACTCTGAGGTCTGAAGATGGGGAGAGGAAGTTTCTGTTGCTTAGTTGTGACCTGCTGCTCTGGTGTTCAGATCAGAACTCTCAAGGTTTTCTTTGTCATATGACACTTTGAAACAGATGTAGCATCCGGGGGTGGCAAAGGATGGATTCTTTTGGTATATATTGTAATTTGACTGGGAAGAGGTGACGAATTTGAGCTTCTCCCAGCCTGGCCCTCCCTTGTTTGGTAACTGTGGAGCCGCTCCCAAGGATGAAGTCTCCAGGGAGAGAATACAGTGCCTTTTATTTTCCCTGGCACTTAGCAAGTTGAAGTTTCTAAGTGATTTGATGTCAGAAATTCCATAAAGGGGACTATAAGCAGAAACTTATTATTTAAGTTGAACCTTTATTTTATCTTTATTTTGTAGTTTATAATGTATCACACTAGGATTTCAAGAGGATATTTCATCCCTCTATTAGCATGTTTCTCCCAGTCCCAAGTTGTTTCTCCAGAACCATCCTGTGTCATATTTCCAGCCATCAGAATGGATTAGGAGTCCAAAACCGTGTGTGGTCATGGTTTTATCTTAGTGATACAGCACTCTGCCTTGACCCCCTCTGGACCAAGGGCCGTTGGGCTGCTGGCTGATTTGCTCTGGCTGAGAAGCGGCGGGGTGGGGGGGGGGCCCTGAGGTCCTGCCTGAGCCCTGAGCCCCGTGCTTCAGAGACTGAACAGAAAACCCCAGGCCAGTCAGGCTCTGGGTGCTCTGATTTACTGAAACATCACACATGGTTTTAGCCTGAGTTCACTTTGTGTCTTTTTTACCACCATTATATTTTGCCACTATTTCCTTGAAAAAGAAATTTTCTTCTGAAAATTCTGATTAGCCAAGGCAGAAAACAATTGGAAAAAGGAAAAGGCAGGTGGGAAGGTCATCTTCATGTTTCTTCCCTGGGAAAGGAAAGAGGGAAAATATGAACTAACTAGAGGAGTCTTTCTCCAAACTGCTGAACTAAATGTCTGTATTAACCTAAAGCTCAGTCTTCAATAAATGAATTATTGCTTGTCAGGAACCACAGCTGGAGATTAGGAGCTGAAGCCATTTGTTTCAACAGCTCGGGGGCTGAAACTAACATAATAGTGTATGTCAGCTCTACTTAAATAACATTTCTACAAAATAGGTTTTTAAAAATATTTATTTTCTTCCAGGTTTTTATTTAAACATGGTTTATATCTTAGAATAATCCCCAAGATATATTAAATGGAAAAATAAAAATACGGAAAAATATGTCATACTCTGCCAATTGTGCTAAAGATAAAGCAGAATGTTTTTACAAATCAGTCAACAAACAGCTGAGGGGGTTGGGTGGGCACCACCTCTGCCCAGTACAGGCGAGGCTTCTCCAGACCTGGCGGGACCTGGTGGTAGTGAGGGGTATGATTGCTTTAGGAGGGCCTTTGTGCGTAGAAGTTGCATCCCCGGTGACTCACCTGACTGGGCTCTGAGTCACTGTCTGCTGTCTGGGGCTCTGTGGACACATGTTCCCTGTGTTTCCAAAGGGACCTTCGATCATTTGACATTCCTTTTCACCCACCATCAGAATAGACCCTTGGACCTTTCTTTTATTCTTACTGAGATGTGAGGGAGAGTGGGAGTTTACATAGTCTGGGAGGAAGAAGTGGTGTTTTGACAGTGGTGGTAGAGGACAATAAAAAAATTAAATCCCTTGAATTCGTAGGTCTTAGGTCAGGTGTAGGTGGAAGACAAAAATGTTCCTCTTGGGTTTGGATCCTTCTGGAAGTAGAATATATCAGGGCTCTGGGTTTATTTCAGGAATCTGACATTTCCCATTTTATCATTGTTGCCTATTGAAAGTGAGTGTTTTAAAGGATGCTAATAAGCATCTCATTATGTCACAGCATGCTAATTAATATTAGAGATATTACACATTTTGGCAGAAAGGCTGAGTGAGTGGCTGATATAAATCAACATATCAATGTAAGGCTGAAGCCAAATATCACCATCATAGAACTAACTTCTAGGATAGAAGAATAAACCTGAAAATTTATCAAAGTTTAAATTATTATCACAATTTCAATATTTAACATTTTAAAAGTCAAATCTTAAAAGTCTGACGTAATGGAGGAGCAAACCTTCATTTTTAGCTAAAGTGAATATTCAGATACTAGCAATAAATCTAAATAACATGGCGTGTTTGTTTTTGAGGTTATGATGCTGATCAGTGTGATAGTATCACACACACGCCCAGGACCACTAACCGCGCATAGGTCCAGGGATGCCAGGAATGATGCTGAGGGAGGCATTTGCCTCTTGAACCTTCCAGTGCCACAGCCAAATACCAGATTTAGCTGAAACTCACGGCTGAAGCTGAATGTCAGTACCTTCTACAATTATTCCCCATTCCAGAAATGATTTCCTCTCTCTCTAAGACCGTGAAACCTGCATCCTTTCCTGGAGTAAGGTAGTCCCTCCCAAAGGACCTGTTTGACCGTGATTTTAACAGTTTTGTCAGTAGCCTGCTTTCCCGTGAAAGCTAATTTTCCCTTCCCTGTGGTTATTCCACACACTTAGGAATTTACCCTTTTCCATTTATTACATTAGCTTTAGTAAGAAATCTGAGATGCATAAACTAAACTCACTCACTCCCTCTCTCTCTCTCTCACTCTCACATACTCCCATGTCGTTTTCCTCTTGGGAAGCAGAGTGATCAAGGCTAACCCAGGTCCTGCCCCTCCTGGACTCTTAGTCTCATGGGGGAGGTAGCCATTAGACAAACAAATGCAAATACATAGTTACCAATGGGATGGGTGTCAAGGAAGGGAATGGGGTGCTCTGAGAGAATAATAGGGAGGATGTAATTTAGGTTGGGAACTTAGGAAATATGTCTCAGTCTGTTCTGGCCGCTACAACAAATTACCATCGACTGGGTGGTTTAAATAGGAAACATTTATTTCTCACAGTTTTGGAGGCTGGGAAGTCCAAGATCAAGGCACCAGCAGATACGGTGTTTGATGAGGGCCCACTCCCTGGTTCCTAAATGGCCATCTTCCCACTGTGTCTTCACATGGTAGAAGCATCGAGGGAGTTCTCTGGAGCCTCTTTTATAAGGTCACTAGTCCCTTCGTGACCTAATCACCTCCCAAAGTCCCCACTTCCTAATACCATCACACTGGGGATTAGGATCTCAACATGAATTTTGAAGGGACATGAGCATTCAGTCTCTAGCAGAAGGCCTCTCGGAGAAAGTGGCTCTCAGGCTGAAACCTAGGGGGTGAGTAGGAGTTGGTCACAGTGTTCCAGAGGGAACAGCATGAGCTCAAGTCTTGAGACTGAAAAGAACAGACCACAAAGAAGGCAGTGTGACTGGAGTTTAGTGAGGGCATGAGATGAGGTTGGAGAGAAGTAGGTAGAGGCACATCACAAAGGGTCTTGAAACCCAAAGGGATTCAAGTCACAGTAAGAAATTACATTGTATTTATAATTTACATTGCTGCCTAGTACATATATATATATTTTTAAGATTTTATTTATTTATTTGACAGAGAGACACAGCGAGATAGGGAACACAAGCAGGGGGAGTGGGAGAGGGAGAAGCAGGCCTCTTGCCGAGCAGGGAGCCCGATGCGGGGCTCGATCCCAGGACCCTGGGATCATGACCTGAGCCGAAGGCAGACGCTTAACGACTGAGCCACCCAGGCGCCCCTAGTACACATATATTTCAAAGTTCCTTTTCAGATAGTGGAGGTGGACTCCCAGTATCCTTAACATATTTACTTACTTGATCCTTTCTCTTATGACTCCCCATCTTCCATCCCCCTCTGCACAGCCACATAGATGTCCTCTCATCCACTCGAGCACTGATACCCTGCACTCCCCGCCCCACCGCCCCGCTCCTGCACAGAGCCTATGTTGTTCTGCTTCACCTAATGGCATGGCTGTAGGGCTGCATTGTTCAGCAAAGAAAGGGAAAGAGCTCTAGCATTTCTATTTTAACTCTTACACAGAAAAGATTTTTGGACAGAGGTGCATTGAGAATAAAGGAATAGTAAGGGTATTAGTTTGTTAGGGCTGCTGTAATGAAATACCACAGGTTAGGTGGCTGAAACCACAGAAATTTATTTTCTCCCAATCTTGGAGGCTGGAAGTCCAAGATCCAGGTGCTTGCAGGGTTGGTTTCTCCTGCGGTCTCTCTCCTTCGCTTGTAGATGGCGTCCTCCTCATTGTGTCCTCACATGGCCTTTCCTGTGTATGCTCCTTCCTGGTGTCTCTTCCTCTTCTTATAAGGTCACCAGACCTTGTTTAACCTTAAATAACTCTTTAAAGACTCTGTCTCCAAATACAGTCACACTGGGGGATTAGAGATTGAATGTATGAGTTTGGGGGGACACGGTTCATTCCATATCAGTAAGGCTCTTAGTGCAGTTTCTGCTAACCAAAAGAAACTGGATATTTGTCCCTTCAATTTAAAAGAATCATAAACCTCAGAGGAGAAGTTAAAATTCAGTCAGCATTGTGGTCCTTGAAGCTCTACATAAACAAAGAGACCTTTTGCGAGATTTTAGAATAACCTAATGCTAATATGCATATATATATATATAGAGAGAGAGAGAGAGAGAGAGAGAGAGAGAGAGAGAGAGTGTGTGTGTGTGTGTGTGTGTGTGTGTGTGTGTGTGTGTGTTTGATTAAGTGGGCAAAAATGAAAGCTAATAGTTTCCCTTGTGGAAATGCTGTCTGTGTAGAATTTCTGTTTTCTTGCCTATGGCTGGTCTTCAGATGAAACTAGCTAGAGGAACTTATTAGTTCCCTCCCGGCAGGGCTGCTAGGGCCTGGCTGTGAGTGAGGTTCATCCAGGAGGGCGCTATGGGGGAGCCTGCCCATAGGGCCCAAGCCAGAGCTGCAGCAAAGGTGACTGAGGCCCCCTTCAGTTAGGGGTTTGTTTCTGGACAGGTGAGGTGCCAGGTATCCTGAGGCAAGATCTCTTACCCACCTCGAGGCAGAAAAGCATTTGCCCCTGAGGTCAGTCACTTTGCAGTGACTGAAAAGCCCCTTGCCTGTCAAGTGAGAGGACTGTGGAGAAGACAAGGAAAAGGGTTTCTTCTCCAGGTTTCTTGTTTCTGTTTTCCCAGTAAGAGGCAAGGTTTGCTTAGGTGTGTAATTGGGGTCTCGCAGAATTCTCAGTCCCATAGGGGAGGGCAGCCTGTGGCGGGCGGGTCTCCTCAGCATGGAGGGTGTGAGCACGTGCGTGAGAGCTGGAGGAGCAGACCTCTGAGCTAGTCCAGTCACCCCTCCCCATGCCCTCTCCAAGTGAACCTGAACTCCCCTGGAGGTTTGTCATTCATTTAAATCGAAGGAACATATATCCAGGGAGAACAGTCTCGTTAGGTTGGTCAGAAACTGGCCTGACTTTGTGTTCCTTTTTTCTTCCTTCTGTTCATTTGACGAATAGATGTCAAGAGCCTGCTCTGTGTGGGGCACAGATGTGGAAGCCAGGCAGGAGCTCTCCTCAGAGTGGCAAGGTAGTGGACTAGGGAGGCAGACTGGCCAGGCGGTTGCAACAAGTGCACCCCCCTTCTCACCTGGTCCCTTTCCCTAGCATTGTACTAAGGATCACAAATTCTTATTTACAGGACCCCTTAACCACTGTCTTGCCTCATATTTCCAAATGAGGTGGCTAGTGTTCTCTTCTGTTTCTCCCTTCTCTGCTCTGTGGCTTAGCCTCTCAAGGTATTTGGTGTATTCAAATTCCTTTGATTGTTTCTTCGATAGGAAAGAATTGACCTATAGAAAACCGCACTGTGAATGGGTCCTTTCAGAGTTAGAAGTCAGGCGATCTGCCTCCAGATTCTGTACTTGCCCTCACCTGGCTTGGGTTTCTCAGCCTGCCCTCACTGACGGTCTCGTGGACACCCCTGGTTCTCCTCGTCTGCACTCCCATCCTGGCCGCCCCCAGCTTCTCAGCCTGCGCCCCCATGGTTCACCAGCTATTTGTCACCAGTTCCCGGTTCTCATTCAGGTCGCTCCCGCCTCCGCCCTTCTGCTCTTCCTCTCCTCCCAGTCCTTAACATGGCATCCCTATCCCTGCTTCTGCTGAAGGATCCCAGCAAGATTTCCGAGGAGAAAAGCCATGTGACGTTGCCCGCTGAGTGGCTACACCAGAAGTTATACTACAAGCTTTATCTGGGCCTTCACTACTGCTCTGTGCTCCCCTTCCTCATCTCTTGTAGATTCCCTAACACACTCGCCCCCGTGACCCGTCTTGCCCCCTACCTCCTGAGAAACTCCAGGCTGTCCCATGTGAGCTTCCTTCTTCCCCACTTCCAAGTCCTATGTTTGTCTAACTTCACACTTTCTCCCACTGGTTCCATCTCTGAGAATGGAGCATCCATCCTTATTGCCAGACTCATCTCTCCTACTGAACTCTCCACCCCAGCCCCCTTCTTCCCTCTTCTTTAGGGACCGTTCTTGGTGGATTTTCTCTGGGCACTTGTATTTTCAGCGTCTTTGCTCTCAGGCAGTTTTTACCTGTCCTCTGCCTTCCCCCCGGTGCCCCCTCAGGCTGCCGGTCTGTTGTCTTTCTTCCCTCACACACATCACAGACACGCTTGGGTTGTGGGTTTGGTCTCCTGCCACTAGTCTTATCCCCGCCCCAACCTAGTCAGCGTGCTGCAGCTCCTGGGATCTGGAAAATGCAGATCTGACCATGTCTTTCCCATGCCTAAAATACTTCAGCGGCTGCCTCAAAAATTTTTTTTTACTTGCCTTTTTTTTTTTTTTTTGGTAACAGCTTTGAGATACAATTCAGATATCATACAATTCACCCATTTAAAGTGTACAATTTAGTGATTTTTAGTATATGGACAGAGTTATGCAACCACCACCACAGTTAATTTTAGAGCATTTTCATCACGTCACAGAGAAACCCTGTCCCCTTTAGCCATCACCCTCCCATTCCTCCATTCCTACCCAGCCCCTGGCACCCACTTCAGCTACTTCCTGTCTCTGTGGATTTGCCTCTTCTGGACATTTCATGTAAGTGGAATCATACAACATGTGGTCTTTCTGTGACAGCTTCTTTTACTTAGTATAGACTTTGCAAGGGTCATCTGATGTTGATAGCACAGTGACTACTGATGCATTTAGAAGTCCCGCGTGATCTGGTACCTCTCTGCCTCTCCAGGCTGACTTCTCACGGCTCACTACCTTGTGCTTCTGCTCTGGCTGAACTAAACCTACACAAATGTGCCGCGTCGTTCCCTTCCTGAAACACCCACCCCATCCCCTCCTTTTTGGCTGGCTAACTCGTGTCCTTCCGGTCTCCTTCATTCCTTGACGCAATGCTATGTCCTCTGGGAAGTTTGTTCTGATCCTGCGTGCCTTGCCGTGTGCTCCCAGAGCCACCACGCTTCTCTCTCGGCTGAGGCTGTCGCTGCCATGGACTTGTCTGTGTCCGCCTCTGGGCCGCAGCTCTAGGGAGCGGAGTCAGCATCCACCCCACTGCGGGACACTCAGCCTGCACACAGGGGGCGCTCAGAGTCCCAGCCCTTGGACCTCCTTGAAAGAGACATCGAGTCTGGCCGTCTCTTCTTTATGCTCTGGAGTCTGCTCACGGCTCCCTGAACTCTCTCGAAGGTCACCAGCCACTTTGTCATTTGTTCTCTTTTTCCTCAGTCTTGCTACAGCATTTGCGATGGTTAAATACCTCCGTGGAGTTCTCTCTGGCTGTTTTGCCTGTGACACGGTATTGCCTTTGTCCTTCTCCCACTTACGTGACATTCTTTAATTCTCTCCTTTGGTTCCTTGTCCTCTGAGCCCGGAAGGATGGGTCTTCCCCCAGCCCAGCATTCAAGCTCTTCTCTCTGCTTTGTCCTCTACTCTTGCAGCTTCATCCGTCACCTTCATCTGTGCAGATAAATGACTCCTAGTCCGTCTGTGTCGCTTGGGGCCCTCTCCTGAGTCTTAACATGTGTTTCCAGAGGTGCGACTGACATCATCACCTCAGTATACTTCCTGTGCCATACAGCCCACCTGCCCATGGGTCACCGTGCTAATTTGAGCCCTAAGTACTCGAAGTACTTCTGCCCTGGTTGACTGTGAGCACCGCCTTCCCCGTCTTCCCACCTCCCCTCTCTCCACACTTAGTGTTTTCCCTTGGCCCAGTTTGTAAACACATATTGAATACCTACTGCTGCCAGATAATCTTTCTAAAGCGCAATTTGGGTCACCTTTTTTCTCAGCTCAAAACCTTCAGAATTTCACCTTCCACCCGTCAGAATGGCTAGAACCAGAAAGACAAGAAATAACAAGTGTTGGTGAGGATTTGGGAGTAAAGGACCCCTCATGCACTGTTGGTGGGCACGCAGACTGTCGTAGCTGCTGTGGAAACGGTGTGGAGGTGCCTCAAAACATTACAGATAGAATCACCATATGATTCAGTAATTCCACTACTGGGTATTTCCCCGGAGAAAACAAAAACACTAATTTGAAAGGACACATGCACCCCTGTGTTTATTGCAGCATTACTTATAATAGCCAATATATGGAAGCATATGGTAGATGAATGGATAAAGATGTGTTGTAGATATATACAGTGGAATATACCTAGCCATAAAAAAGAATGAGATCTTGCCATTTGCAACAACATTGATGGACCTAGAGAGTATTATGCTAAGTGAAATAAGTCAGACAGAGAAAGACAAATACTATATGATTTCAGGTACATGTGGAATCTAAAACACAAATGAACAGACAAAAAGCAGAAACAGACCCATAAATACACAGAATAAACTGGTGGTTGCAGAGGGAAAGGATGGAGGGAAGGCAAAATGGGTGAAGGGAAGTGGGAGATTCAGGCTTCTAGTTCTGGAATGAATAAGTCTCAGCAAAAGGAATATTGTTAATGGTATTGTAATTGCATCATATGGTGATAGGTGGTAGCTACACTTGAGTGAGCATAGCTTAATGCATAAACTTGTTGAATGACTAGGTTGAAACTAATGTTAACATTGTGTGTCAACTCTACTTCAATAAAACAACAACAACAACACAGCTTAAGTGGAAAAAAACCCGAGAAACTTCAGGGTCTACCTTTGCCTACTAAATTGAGTAGGAAATCCTCAGGTGGCATTCCAGACTCCTATAAAAGGGCTTAGGTTGCCTTTTTGACCACTCTTCTTTCATTCCTAATGAATGAAAGGCCAGATCCCCACCTCTTTTGCACACTTAATACTTGCACTGCACAATACCGTGGCCATGTGTCTCCTGTAGCTATTTAAACTGAAATTAATTCAAATTAAATACAATTTGAAATTTAGTTCCTCGGTCACACTAGCACATTTCACATGCTCAGTAACCACTCATGGCTGGTGTCTGCCTACTGGACAGCACAGATCCATTTCCATCATCGAGGAAAGTTCTTTTGGACAGCGCTGGTCTGAACCTTTTTGTTTTTGTTCCTTCTGGCTACCGTCTCCTCCCTACTCACCATCTCTACCTGTGAACATTTTCTCCCTCTACCAGGGCCACCCACCTCGTATCCCCCTCTCCCGCACAGCCTTTCCTGATCATTCCTTTCTTCATGAGATCCCCCCACTCCTTCCCTTTAGAGTCTGGGTAGTATTTTATCTGTGTTTCCTTTATGAAACCTACCCATTTGTTTTTCACATTGTAGCCACTTGTGTCTTTAACTCATTTCCAGTACTGAACTGGGAGACTCTTTGAGGTAAAGACTACGTGAATGATCTTACTCTGAGCATAATACAGAGGGAGTTCAATAAATCGTTTTTGAACTGATCACCTAGAAAAGAGAATGGTTCTCTTTTAATTTGTGGAATTAGTTAAGCACGGGGACTGTCTGGCCACTCTTTTTGCCTTCCTCCCACAATCACACAGGCCTCTGCTGTGAGACCCAGCAAGAAGTGCAGCCCCTGTCCTTGGCCTTGCCCGTGCAGGTGGCCATGGGCGGCACATTCCATCTTACAGCCAAATTACAGACATGAGTGCCAAGGAGACCAACTGGCTGCAGCATACAAATAAGATCCTGCGGCCAGGGCAGTAGGTCAGCACGTAGGAGGTGGAATTTCAGGGAGGGAGTCACAGACACACAACTGAGGAGCAGGCAGGGTACAAACGACCCACCTCGGAGAAGTAACCCTAGAAGAAATGACTGGAATGACAGAGGCTCACCAAGTCAGGGAAGTGGTGAGGCTCAGATTGGAATTAAACTCACAGGATGGGGAGCCACAAGGTGTCTGTTCACAGTTAGACCCTGGAGGAGCTTTCTGGATGGTTTGTCATTGCCTGGCTGTGTGTGTTCATTGTGGCTTTTTGCTTAGCCCAAAGTCACCTACTACGAAGGAGAGGAACTCACCCAAAGCATTGGCCAGCACATTTTTCAGACACTTTAGGGACAGTCAGGTGCTGGCCTTTTCTGTCTGGTTTAGCTGCCCTTGGGAGCTAAAGAAGATGCTGGTTATCTACTTGTTGACCATGGAGGGTGGGGGGGGGTTGTCCTGAAGCTGAGAGTGTGTGCACGTGCACACGTGTGTTCTCTAGTGGGGCTGAAGCAGAAGCATAAGACTGGGTTTTCAAGCTCTTTGTCTCTCCAGGCTGATTTTGCAGAGGGAGAAGCACTTCCATTATCTGAAAAGAGGGCTTCGACAGCTGACAGACGCCTATGAGGTAAGCATGCTGCCAGGAGCTCAGTCGGATGGTCAGCCAGATGGTCCTTTTTTTCTGTTAGAATGTGAAACACTCAGGGGCCAGACCTGCTGCAGAGTCACTCTTTGATCCCTGTGGCTGCGGCAGGAGCCAGGTACGCAGGAGCCGGCGCTCCCACTCTTGAAAGGGCAGAACCAGCTCGCTAGTCGTGTCCTCCCCTGGGACACCCTACATGGGGTGGGGCTTTCTTGTACCTTAGATTGTGGTGAGGGGTTCACGTGCTTTCTCCTGGCCACTGCTTGTCACCTGGCTAAAAGGCAGTTCCTGTCCATCCCTAATCCTTTGCCCTGTAAGCGGATCTAACTCCTATGCCGGCCAAAGGATCAGTGTATAAATCCCAGTGAGGACTTCCACAGTTGAACACTGTAAAAATGCCCACATTTAGAGTGCATTTTAAATCACATTCCTCAGAGCCCTGGGCTTCCACAGAGGGGCCTCAGGGAGGGCAGTGGTGGTGGAGGAGGGGGTACGGTGTTGGGAAGGTGGCAGGCCGGGGATGCATGTGAACAGGAGGGCTCCAATCTTCCTGCCTCACCTTATACACAGCAGCCCTGCTTTTAATTTGCTTTTTATTTGGGGGTCTGCATTTGATTATTTACAGCAGGGATTGGCCAGCTGAAACGCCTGTAGACCCAAGCAGGTAGCGTAAATAAGAGAAGTGGGCAGGTGGGAGGGAGACGGAGGCACACCCGAGGCCCTGTGCTTTCCCTCTGTTCCAGCAGACCCAGGCTGGCCAGATCTCTCTCTCGCTCGCTTTTTTCAAATTAAGCCAGAAATCCAGGTTCCTGTGTGACTCTCCCAATGCCTACACGTTGCAACTAATTCTAATTTAAAAAACAAAACACTACAGGGAACAGGTAGAACATGCCTACGGGCTAGACTTGGCTTTGGGGTCAAAATTTTCAACCGTTGACGGGGGTCCTCACTGATTAGGCTGCAGTGAGCCCCGATATGGTTAATACTGTACCAGCTAACAGTTGAATGGAGTGCTGCAGCTTGCTATGCCCTCTCTCCCCTACTTATCTCACCTACTACTTGACGGAGGTCAGTCGCAGGATTAAGTCATCTCGGAAGCGCATGGCGGGATCCACATGCACAGCTCCCCAGGTGGTGGCCTAGCCGCAGCTCGGGACGGTCAGCACATTCATGAAGAGGGCAGCTTGGGCCAATGGAAGGAGCGCTGGAGTGCGAGTCCAGAAACCTGGCTTCTTGTCTCGGCTCTGACATTTGATGGTCTTTGTCGTCTGGAAAAAGTTAATCTCCCTGGATCTCATTTATATACTTTTACTCTGGAAAACGGGAGCAGGACGACTACCTGCCTGCCTGCCTTGGATGCTCTATCCATGTTTATGGGTTGAATTGGGATCCCAAGCACCTCATGCGTCACCTTGGGAAGCCTTTCCCAGCCCCTGAGGCAGAATTAGGCTCTTCATGTGCTCTGTCTGGACTCTGCTCCTGCCCATTGTAGCGCATATTGTTATTCGGGTTCATGCATGCGTGTGTTATGTGCCATCTTGTTCCAGAAAGCCGTAAGGTGACTCGTGTTTAACTGCACCTGTCTAGAGCCTTCTTCCTCTACAGATAAACACACACATTCTATATCCCAGGCATCTCAAGAGTAAGAACTAAATTGTATTCATTATTGTGCCCCCCGTATCTAATACAATGCTTGGCACACACAAGAAGGTACCAAATATTTGTTGAATCGGTGGATGAGTTAATCCAGGAAATCGCTGTCTGAGAGCCTAGATCTCCTTGGGTCTACACTGAGAAAGCAGCATCACTTAGCTTCCTGGCGTGTGGGTACCCCTCTGCTGAGCCTTCCTGAGGCGCCTATCAGGGGAGGACCTAGTGGGCTCAAGGTGAACTTCTTTGTCCCATTGTCCTTTCTGCACATATGGTCACTTCAGCTGCTGACTGGGGCCACAAAGCAAAGCGTCCTTCATTCACTTACTGTTCATAGGGTGCCCTCCTCCCCCTTTCCAGGCATCTGGGGTGAGCCAGATGTCGCCTTGTCAGCAGCATCTTGGGATGATTCTGAATAAGGGGTGTGTTCTCTCCCTGTGCCTTTCGCAGTGTTTGGATGCCAGCCGCCCGTGGCTCTGCTACTGGATCCTCCACAGCTTGGAACTGCTAGATGAACCCGTCCCCCAGATGGTGGCCACAGAGTGAGTCCAGCTTCAGGGAATCTGGGCTGTTCTTTGAAATTCCATTTTGAGTCGGGGGTTCTTTTTGTTTTGTTTCTGTTATATTGATTTTGAATGAAAAACACATCAGGCTACAAAGATACCCTTGCCCTCCCCTTGACCCCAGTAACTTCCTGAAACTCCTCCACTTTAGAAGCCTATTGTGAGCTCGTGGGTAGAACAAGACTTTGAACTCCCAAGAGAAGGATTCTGGTTTCTTCTATGGCCTTTTCTTTTGGCTCTTGCTCTGGTCTTTGAGAAAATTCTTCATCATCAATTCTGAGAGACATGATTTTGCCAGAAAGTACAGTATGAATTTGAATAGCTTCTGTGGGGAAGCATGTGCCAACCCAATGAACAAAAACGCCTTTTCCTTCCCTAAACACCTCCATAGACCTCCCTCCCCACCAATGCCTGGGGGACAGTGTAGCTCTTGATGGTATTAGATGTGTTACACTCTTGGTGTGCAGATACTTTGACCCACAATTTTCTTAAACTTCTGATTTATGAGTAGAAATCTAAGCAAATGAGATTCTCCCCGGACTGCTGGTACAGATGGTGTTCTGGGGATGACTGTGGCACCTCATCCTTAGAAGCTCATCACAATTTATATTTTAAAGCAGAACCTTACCCCCTTATCCTCACTTCAGTCTTAGGGATACCTGGGGTAGGGAAGGGCAGCCAGGGACAGATCCGATGCCCCAGTTCTCACGGAGACGGAGAGAGAGAGCACATTCCCTTGGAAACATCTGGAGTTCATCTGCTCCCCTGGTCCTCCTGAGGGAGAGGAGTCCGGGAGGGAACGCCCGTGAGCCGGGGTCATCTTCCCGAAGCACACAGCGCCGGCCCCATGAGGATGCTGGAGGCTGGCCTGGGCCCCACCCCGGTCCCAGTGCCCCTGCCTGGGTCACACTGTCAGGTCAGAAGAACAGAACCACACATTGTCTCATTCATTCTGTCTTAACAATAACCTCTCATTCTTGCCTTCCTGGGCAGGGTGTCTTGTGATGACTGTGGATGGGGAAGATAATAAAGAATTAGGCAGTTAACCCTTGTGATGTGTACGTTGCTTTCTGAGGGAGAGGAAAAATATGCATTGTCCTTATTACAACGCTGCTGCAAGCCTAATTGCTTCTAGCTCTGGAAGTAGAATTGGACCCAGTTTCTGCAATAACAGGAATTTAATTGTCAAAGGCCCATGTGTTTTTGAAATACCAGTTGGGGGTTGTGGAGTGTTTGGGAAATTTCTCCCCCACAGATACACTATCAGGATGTACAGCAGGGGAATGGGAGAGGTGCACATGAGAGAAGAAAACAAGAAATGGAGGATTTGGGGGCGGGGAGGAGCAGGTGTGCCCTAGGAGGACGTAGTTCCTGAAGAGGAAGACCGCAGGTCAGACTTGGGTCGGCTTCGGTCTGGGGTTTGTTCTAGGTTGTAGACTTGGTGTGGTATAGGTAAGGCTTTGCTGAGGAAAGGAGTGTCGGAGTGGCTTCCATGGCAACGTCAGACAGGAAGAGAGGACCCCCTTTAAAGGGCTTTTCGCAGTGAACACCTGGACCCGACCCCACTATCCACAGGAGGGATGTGTTAAAGTGTGTTTGCAGCTGAAGTAAAACATGGTGCAGTGCATACGGTGAAATACTGCGCAGCCATTTAAAAATTGCAGTTAACAGATGTTAACTAGATTTGCTGTGATCATTTTGCAATATATACAAATACCGAACGACTGTGTCGTACACCTGAAACTAATAAAATGCTATGTATCAATTATACTTAAATAAAAATGGATACATAGGAAGTGCATATTTGTTTGTAAAAATGCATACGGACTCCCTGCCCAGCGGAGAGCCTGCTTCTCCCTCTCCCTCTGCCGCTCCCCCTGCTCATGCCCCCGCCTCAAATAAATAAATAAAATCTTTAAAAATGCATACATTTATGTAGAAAGGTGTTCATGATTTAAGTGAAGAAAGGTAGTTAAAAAAATTCAACTTCTGTAGATTAAAAATATAGCCAGTTACATGCATAGAGAAAACCGGAAGATATGCCCACCTGGTAGTAGTTTTCTCTGGATGGTGGGGTATTTGCATGTTTTAAAATGTTATTTATTTTATTGTTTTGTATTTAAAAGAATGCTTTAGAACTAAAAAGCTAGTTGTTCTAATTTCAAGAACCACGTGATAGTGAATGAGAATTTCTGCTTCCCAGCTGCCTTAAAATCTTTACTTGTGGTTCTTCTGAGCATTGATTTAACAGACTTTTAAAGAATTACTTAGACTTTCCAATAATGAATTTTGTTTTGTGCCTAGCAAACAGTTAATTCTAGGTGCAGGTAATATCTGTTATCAACGAGCTTAGTAGCTTTGACAAATAAGGAAATAAATTATTTTTGGTAAGATACAGAGAAATCTTAATGACTTCTGTAAAAATGTGGGATTTTTTAAAAAGACAATCTGATATAGGTTATTGCCTTTTTGTTTATTTTGCACAAAGAAAATGTGGTCATGTTTCTGTTCACTTCTTCATTAAGGTGCAGAATTTAGGTCTGGAGTATTATTATTTTCCTGCCCCTTTCTTTTCCCACTCCGCCACCTAGTGCAGGTGACACACACACACACACACACACACACACACACACACACACGCATACACGCACACACGCACACACACGTTTCTCTTTCCTATTTTGTTCAGTGTTGTGCTTCTATTTGTTTAGGGAACAGTATGGCAGGCTGAGTTCCCTCTAGTGGACAAAATCACTTTTTCAGCTGCTGTGACTGCCTACTGAAGCCAGCAAGGCCAGGTTTTTACTGCTAGTCTCAGACCTTTCAAGAATAGTATATTCATAGGTAGGAATTTAGCTTGCTACTCTTGAGAGACCGTATCCACAAATTTGCGCGTGTTTACCCGAAATAAGTTAATATCTTGGAACTGGACTAAGTACATTTGTTGATGATCTAAGCCCGGAAGGAAGCATCCTTCAATGACAGTCCCATGTTTTGTTATTGAAAACTACTTGAACGTAGCACACAAAGTAAAGTGAAGTCTTAGGGGGACCACTGCACTGTTAAAGTTAGGTTTTTAGCTTCTGTAAGATCTAAAAATGGTCTTTCACTTAATTGTTTTAGGACTTCTTTGCTTACCAAGTTTTTCAAAGTATTAAATTTCAATTTTCGTGTGTCAGTGTTTTACTATTTCCCTTTCAAAAGGTTATTAGTAGCTGATCCCCTGGGTAGCTCTTTAAATATTTTTCCTTTTAATTTTTAAATATAATTTGTCTGTTTCCTTGCCTTTCTATGAAGATACCTCATCTTGTCCTTTGTGTCCTAGGCATTTTTTGGCCAGGCACCGCTGGGCAGTGGGTAGAAGTTGGGGTGCTGCCAGATACCCTCCATAGGACAGTTCTCACAACGAACAGCTACGCAGTCCAAATGTCAGTAGTGCCAAGGTGGAGAAGCCCTGCTTTAAAATGACCAACTTCAGCTTTGACCATAGTTCCAGAACAGCAGCATCCAGCGGATGGCTGCGCTTGGTGAAGTCAAACAACGTGTCAGACTCTCCAGGCAGCACTGGCCTCCTGGGGTTGGTTGCAGAGCCCACCTGCCTTTCACCCGTTCGCTGCCGGACTCCGCTCGGGGAGCACTTTCTCTCCTTGGCGCTAAGCTCAAGTTGTTTTATGGTATGAAATTGGAAAGACTTCGTCCTAGAGGAAGCCCAGTGTCCACACATCCGTCTTGTATTGGCCTCCCCTCCCAAGCCATCCTGCTCAAGGATGACTGTTGCTATTTCTAAAGCTTTATCTTTGTAACTTCTAGGCCGTCAGTCTGTCCACAGTAACCTGTTCTGGTGCTGAAGGTTTTCTTAAATCTGACCTAAATTCTGCTGCTGTGGTTCAGCTTCCGTGTTCATTTCTTTACCAGAAAGTTTGTACAGTTACTCTTTGCGTGCTTGAGGTATTTTTCTGGGTAGCTTCCTCACTGTGCTTGCCTATAATATTAAGCCTTTTAATATTTTTAATATTTAGCCAATTTTACAACTCTAACCTAAACTTCCTTTGAGTTAGAAAATGGAGGCTTGAGCCAGATACCGTTGTGACCAGCACTGTGTTTATTTTATTTATTTAGTTAGTTAATTTTATTGTATTAAATAATTAATTTATTTTTGAAGATTTTATTGGTTTATTTGAGAGAGAGAGGAGTGAGAGGGGAAGAGCACAAGCGGCGTGGAGGGGCAGGGGGTAAGAGAGAAGCAGGCTCCCTACTGAGCAGGGAGCCCAAAGCAGGGCTCAATCCCAGGACCCGGGGATCATGACCTGAGCCGAAGGCAGACGCTTAACTGACTGAGCCACCCAGGCGCCCCCAGCACTGCATTTATGATGCTCTTAACAAGTGTTCTCATTTTTGTTCACAGCTCACGGGCTCTACCCTCTGGTTCTTTTTCTCCTATATTCCCAGTCCTTTCCCATCATATATTTATATGCTTTACTCATCCCCCACTCCTGCCATCCCTAAGTGTATTATCTGTTACTTGTCTGTGTTTTATTTGTTCTATTCTTATGTGCTTCTGATTTCTTTAATATTCTGGACTTTTAATTCTCACCTTGGAGGTGTTTCTCTGCTCCTTTGGAATTACTAGTTTGTTCACTGTACATGCTTTAGAGTACTTCATCCAAGTTGGTGACAGAGATGCCCAGAATCAGCCACTTTAGGTCAGTCCTCAACCATCACCTCAAAGTCCAAGTAAATCCCTTATGAGGCTGACGGTAAATCATTAATACTCTTGCTTTGAACTTGATCTTCTTACAGGTCTCACATACTTTTTAATAGTTGAATGAGAGAGCGTTGATGTTCAATAGAACTTTCCACAATAATGGAAATGTTCTCTATTTTGTGAGAGCCACTGGGGACATGTAGCATTGAACAGTTGCAGTGTGACTTCTGTGACTGAGGAGCTAAAGTTTACATTAATGTAATTAATTTAGTTTAAAATTTAAATAGCCTCATGTGGCTAGTCACTACCTATCGGACAGCACAGATCTTTCTCATTGCTCCCCAAAATGTGGTTCCCCAGACCAGTGGCATTACCATCACCTGGAGTTTGCTGAAAGGGCAGACTCAAGCCCATCTAGCTCTTCCGAATCAGAGTTGCATTTTTAACAAGATTCTGAGGTGATTTCCACGTGCACTCAAGTTTGAGAGGCACCGATACTTGGCTGTATATTGGAGCCACATGGGAATTTTAAAAAATATGGCCACTTGGGTCCCAGCCTCAGTGATTCTGGTTTCATTGGTATTAGATGTGGCCTGGGTGTTGGGTTTTTAAAAAAACATCCCTTAAGTGATTGCTCAGCTAAGACTTGTGATTCTCAAACTTTGTGTGTGTTCACATCATCTGGGAATTTGGTAAAAATATGGAGGCCCAGGCTTATTTCTTGCATCTCTGTTGTCTCTACTCGCTCTCCGGTGATTGTGATACACACATTTTGGGTTTGAAAATCCCTAATCGTAAAGATAGTCCCCCACTTTGTTGGCAGCTGTCACGTCAGCTAGAATGAAACGCCTTGCTGACTTGAAAGCAAACAGGTCTCCTCGCCCTTTCAGTCATATGACTAAACGAATGATGCACGAGAACTTGTTCTTCACAAAGTCTGGCACTCTTGGTATTTGCACCATGTTTCCTGCTTGTGATTTTTTTTTTAACTAGTTGGTAAATTTCTGGTCTTTAAGATAAGTTTTTCCTCCCCCTTTTTATAGATAGAAGTCTCAATTCACATTTTGCTTTTCAGAATTGCTAAGAACTCTGCTAATGACGGCTCATAGCTTCATGATCAGTTTGCCAGTTCCTTAAGGTGTGAGTTGGAAAGCCTTTGGAGCAGAATGTTCTGTAAAATGGAAGCGTCTGAGAGTCCAGAAAAGCCCAGCCCTGCTCCCCAGCATAGCCCCATGGCCAGTCAGATGCTGCATGTCAGCTGAGGGAGGTTGGCATGGAGGGATGATTTAAAGGTGTCTGGTACATTCAGATCCCGGCTCTCCAGACATGAGGCTACAGGGTCAGGGGTGTTGTATTTGGCACGATTCTATCTTGGGAGTTGGGAAAGAGAATGGATAGCTAGGTGGCTCTTTTTCTTTTCATTTTTTTTTTTTAATGTGCTGTTAAGTTCTGTATCAACTAAAACTTTTGTTTTTGTGATACAGAAAAATGCCAGTGCGGCCAGCCTTTGTCAGGACATGAATTTATTAGCTATTTGTTTCCAGGACATAGGCTATGAATTGATGAAGGTTTGGAAAATATGTTAGGAACAAACTCATTTTCTCAGTGAAAATTAATTGCTATTACAAATATGACACAGTACCGTCTTCCTTCTCTGCTGATCAACTTCCACTTCAATCCTCGTGTTTCCTGCAGTAAAATCAGAGGTGCAGATTGAAGGGAGTGTGTGTGTGTGTTTTTGTTTTTTTTTTTAACCTGTGAAGACTTCAGAGCTCCAGTAGCGAGTCAGCAGTGTTTTCTATTGCTATCCCTGCGAGATAATGGAAGGTCTGAAATCAAAAGCCATCAGATATTATGTGGAAAAGCAATAATAAGCTTGTGCCCTAGGGGAGATGAGCTAGACTCTATGTGGTTTCTCTGTCAGCGGTAGATAAGAAAGAATGAGATCAAAGAGTCCAGGGGAAGAAGGCTGCCTGAGCACCAGGGCAGAGATTTGCAGCTTGTTCTCTTAAACGGAGGCTTGTCCGAATTGGAAGCCTGTGATCCCGGTTGAGTTGTGGGGAAAGAGCTCAATAACCAGGACTTTCCTGGGGCACCCCTTCCTGGTGAACTTCAGAGGACCTTGGATAAATAGGGGCTCCCTTGGTTTGACCTCAGACAAGAATGTAACTTCTGGGCAACCTGATGCCATGCTTGGAGGTTTCCCTCAGTGGGGGACCTGGAGCCTCTGTGGATTAGTGTGAAAAATTCTCCAAAAGCCTACAGGCTGCGATGCATTTTTGTGATGTGAGTTAGCAGTGCTGACGTTTGCCACAACTGAGGTGAGCGTGATAGAAGTCCACTTCTCTTTTGTTCTCCTAACCATGGAGGCAGACTTCATTAGAAGCTTCTTTTTTTTTTTTTTTAAATTAACATATAATGTATTATTTGTTTCAGGGGTACAGGTCTGTGGTTCATCAGTCTTACACAATTCACAGTGCTCACCATAGCACATACCCTCACTAATGTCCATCACCCAGCCACCTATCCGTCACCCCCCTGCACTCCAGCAACCCTCAGTTTGTTTCCTGAGATTAAGTCTCTTGTGGTTTGTCTCCTTCTCTGGTTTCGTCTTGTTTCATTTTTCCCTCCCTTCCCCTATGATCCTCTGCCTGTTTCTCAAATTCCACATATCAGTGAGATCATATGATAATTGTCTTTCTCTGATTGACTTATTTCACTTAGCATAATACCCTCTAGTTCCATCCACATCACTGCAAAATGGCAAGATTTCATTTTTTTGATGGCTGCATAATATTCCATTGTATATATATACACCACATCTTCTTTATCCATTCATGTGTTGACGGACAGCCAGGCTCTTTCCACAGTTTGGCTATTGTGGACATTGCTGCTATAAACATTGGGGTGCACGTGCCCCTTCGGATCCCTACATTTGTATCTTTGGGGTAAATACCCAGTAGTGCAATTGTAGAAGCTTCTTTCTTGGTGGTAGTAGGAATAAAAGTCAGAAACCCCTGGGGCTTAGGTGACAACAGGAGTAAGAAGACATCTCTTTAAATATCCTGGGTAGGCCTAGGTGGTGGCTCCAGACCAGAGTGGTTAGCATGGGCAGAGGTTGGACACCATCACAACTTAGACAAAACTCAATTTAGGGACCTCAGAGGCAAGGAGAAGGGGCTGGGTCCACAGATCTAGCATGGCAAGCTGAGGGGAAAATATGGGAAAGATTCTGTCAAGAGGCATGAGGCTTACTCCCAATTCTATGAAAAGCTGTTGGTCTCTGCCCGGATTTCTCCTTGCTTCACAGCTAGGTGGGTCCTTAAATGCAAAACTCAGAAAGAAGGGCATTCAAAATAGCAGGGTAGAGATGCCCTTTTCAGAGGTTATATTCAATATATGTTCAGTAGTTGGGAGGAGAGGTTTTTTTTTTTTTTCTCTTTTGAGGGAAAGTCATGGACTCTGGTGAAATTTGATGTTTTGAAATGAATGCTCTCTGACTTTGGTTTTCCCTTTGGCTGTGTACCTAGCGTGTGTCAGTTCCTGGAGCTGTGTCAAAGTCCAGAAGGTGGCTTTGGAGGGGGTCCTGGCCAGTACCCGCATCTTGCACCCACGTATGCAGCAGTCAATGCGCTCTGCATCATTGGTACTGAGGAGGCCTATGACGTCATTAACAGGTACAGCCAAAGCATCAGTACAGGACACCCAGAGGGCCCCCGCCTGCTGACACTGCACTGACCATTGCTGTCTCCTGCCTCCCACCTGTTTGTTCCTTAGAGAGAAGCTTCTTCAGTATTTGTACTCACTGAAGCAACCCGATGGCTCTTTTCTCATGCATGTTGGAGGTGAGGTGGATGTGAGGTGAGTAGGGTTTTTCTCAGGCTGCCCCATTAGTAGATTCTGGAGTTTATCTGCCATTGGAGATGCCAAACCCAAGGAACAACACGGAAAATCTGTTGCTTTGTCTCACAGAATGACACATAGAATGACATGTCAGGGACACAGTTCATAATCATGGCAAACATGAGACAGATGTCCTCAGGTGTCACTGTCCCTTGACTTCTTTGTAAATGTCAAAATATAAGACAGGAACAAAATCAAATGCTTTTAAGAATCAAAAACTTATTTGGTTGGTAGAAAATGACATACCATAACATACAATAACTGTATAGTGTAATATAATCTTTCATCTCTCTGGGATAGGAAGGGAGAAGGAAGCCCAGTAGGGACCTAGTAAATATTTTCTGAATGAATTTGGTGAAATCATGAGAATGTCTATCACCTGTATGAGAGTTGCTTTAGGAGGTACAAAAACCCTTGGGGGCCAGTAGAGTGCAGGGAAATAGAATTTCAATAACTGATTAGAACCGGTTGGCTCAAAATTATTATTTCACTCTAGAATGATCTAATGTACCTAGCAAGTAGCTCACTCATCTGGCAGGAGATTACTGAAGCATATGGGGAATTCACTGACTAAGTCATTTCTCAAAGGTTGTGGATCATTGAAATTTTATACCAAATTCTGATTATTTAGTCAGAGAAATATGTTTTTTCGAGCTTTCTATAGCAAAGCCATCTATTACCTTGTTTGTAAATGTGTTTAGCTTCTACACAAGTTGGTTAATTTTCTGGCTTAACTATTGGTTTGAAAGTAAAGGGGGAGAAAAAAATCATGTAACGTGTCTATTCAAACCAAAAATCTGTTCTCCACTGGAAAAATGGTTTCTTAACAACACTTCCAACACCAAACGTGTGTTTTTTTTTCCTCATGTTAAACAATTCTGACACCAACTAACCAGATTTAGCTCAGATTTCACAGGTTAAGGGCTCAGTCCCACAAGATCACCCCCACTTCAGATGCTTCCCCATGTTACCCACACTTCTGTCTGACTTGGCTACAAATCAGAGGTTCCCATGACCCCTCTTCAGGTTCAACAATTTGCGAGGAGGGCTCACAGAACTCAGGGAAACACTTTACTTACTGTTTGATTACAAAGGATATTATAAAGGATATAAATGGCCAGCCAGATGAAGAGGTATATAGGGCAAGGTCTGGAAAGGTCCAGAGGGCAGGAACTTCTGTCCCCATGAAGTTGGGGTATGACACCCTCCGGGCAGTCACCTGGATGCATTCACCAACCCGGAAGCTCCCCAAATCTCGTCATTTAGGGTTTTTATGGAAATTATCTTGTGTAGGCATGATTGATGAAATCGTTGGCCATTGGTGATTAACTTGATCTGCAGCCCCTCTCCTCAGGGGAGTGGGGCTGAAAGTTCCAACCCTCTAACCATGTGGTCAGTTCCTTTGGCAAGCAACCCGCCCTCCAGGAGTCACCTCATTAGCATAATGCGGGTGTGCTTCACCAGGGCTTGTTCTGAATAACTAGAGACTCTCCTGTCACCCCTGTCACACAGGAAATTCCAAGGGTTTTAGGAGCGCTGTACCAGGAATCTGGGAGAAGACCAAATATATATTTTTATTATATCATACTACCCCAGTATCTGGTGTTAAAACATAAAATGAGGCATATTTAAAAAAATGTAAGCATTTGAGCAAAAATCTATTCAAACTGGCAGCATCTAACCCAGGAGATAGAAAGGTGCTCCAAGGAGCTACACAAAATAGAAACTTTTATAGGCAGAAGGGACCAAGAACAAGGAAGTTATACTAGGCAAACAGGTGGGTTATTGCGAGGTTACTTTCCTTTAGGGGACAGCGGGGTTCTATCAGGCAGATGACCTAACCAGTGCTGATCAGGTGCTTCCTGATTAACTGGTTTAAGACTTCATTTCTGGAGAGCTGAAACTATTACTAAGTTTCAGTTTGGTGAGGTGGGGCTTAGCATAAGTGACTCCATTTGGGGCCTGTTGTTTTGTGTTTAACCCTGTAAATGCCAACAAAGCCAATATAACTAATGAAGAAAAGCAGTATTGTGTTCACTCTTCTTAAGGAAAAAGTTAAAAGTTTTTCCCCCCCTCACAGACACTAGATTTTCATTTCTCTTCTACAGATAGTCCAACTGAATATGCACAACCTCAAAATTTAGCTTTTTAAAACTTCTGACATTATGAGGCAAAGGCAGGTTGCTTTGGCATTGTATCACATACCTTTTTCAGATGTGATTATTCTCTAGCTTATTAGTTCCAGCATGAGTTTTTTCTGTGTTCTTATTTATATCTGCTAGACAAATGCTAGTAAACTTCTCCAGTAAAATCGATCTGTACCACCCAAGAGCCCTGCAGCCACATCGCACCTGTACTCACCTGTATCTCACCTATAAGCTCCTCTGGTAATGTGCTTCCTTTCAGCCATGCTTCTGATTTGCATAGGATCACAACGCCTCCTTGCTTTGCCTGGTTTCTAGTATCCCAGTTCCATCATTTCTTGCTTGGTATTTAATTGTCCTTTGCCGGAAAGTGTCAGCCAGGACTCCAGAGTGCTTATTGAGTGGGTTTGACCAGGAGAGAAGCAGCAGTGACAGGTGGGGTGTGTGTCTGGGGGAGTGCATTTGGGCATCTGGAGGCTAGCAGGTCTCATTCTGGGTTAGACAGAGTGGCCTCTTGATCTTTCCTGTGTGTCACGATTCCTGATAGTTTCTGGGATGAGCTTGTTCAGGGGTTTATGGCACAGGTGATCAGACCGCAGTGAACTCCTAGCAAGTGCCATCCTTTCTCAGTTCTCAAGAAAGGAGGTTATTTATTACTGACCTCCTAATCTAGGTTATAGAATCTGGAGCATTCTGTGAGGGTAGGGGGGAGACAGAGACCCAGCATTTGCAGAAATTGAGGTGACAGGGCATAGAGTGTGTTCAGGAAAGCAGTTTTGTGTTGCTAAAGTATAGAGGGCCTCGTGGGCAGTAGAAGTGAAGCTGGAAGGACGGGCTGGGACCAGACTGAGGGGTCCTGAAATCTTAAGAAGTGGGAGTTTAAGAGCAATGGGAAGCCACTGACCAGTTTTAAGTAGGGAATGATGTGATTTGATCTGCATTTTATTAGAACTTCTCCTAGTTGCAGTGAATAGATTGTGGTGTTTTAGTCAAAGTCCTCTGACTTCAGGGCCGGAGGGAGGAAGACCAGGCAAGAGCTTGATCCAGGTAATGGTGACTTGGATTTGGGGGACAGCAGAGAGGATGGAGAGTAGTGAACAAATCTGAGAGATGTGATGAGCAAATAGTAGGAGAGAGGAAGAAACTGCACAAAAAAGATGTGTTTTGTGTCCCCCCCCCCCCGCCCCGTGAGATCTAGGACTAGTGGCTTCTGGCCTCACCTCTCAGTTCTTCCGTTTGTGAGAGGCAAACTACATGGTTGGCCGCCTCCCTACCTCAGAAATTACGTTAAGGTTCAAGAGCAAATACTGGGGAACCCCTCTGAGAGGCTCAAAATCTGAAAGAAATGAGATCAAACCTCTGAGGTTAGCTTATGGTCAGTGATAATGTTTGGCACGCAAGACTCTTGCATGCTTCTGATGCCTGCTGGAATAACTCAGCATCTGCCGTTCCGTGTCCAGTGTGAGCAGGCTGATAAAAAGGCTGCTGGAGCATAACAACGCTCGCAGCTTCTGTGGAGATTTCTTTGGAATACCTCGTAAGTTTGGCTTTGTAATTATGTCCATATTGAACGACGTGGAAACTAGGCCCTCCTCTTTCCTCCCTTTTATATTCCTTAGGAGCCCTTAGAAAAGGGATCTGTAAGCAGAATTAGAACAAACAGTTTTTGTCTTCATCGTAAAATGGAGCTGAGATGCTGGATATTTGAAAAGGGTGTAGAAGGAAAGAAAACACAGTTTGTAGGTATATTCTGTAATAGAGGGAGAAGCTGAAATAAAATGTGTCCTGAGAAGAATTAGGGCTGGCAGGATGGAATGGCAAGAATTGTACCAAATCAAGTAGGATAAGGTTAAAAAAAAAAAAAAAGTTCTCTTTCTTTTTCATTTAAAAGTGTATGTGTGTGTGTGTGTGTGTACACGTACTGGTGGGGTGCTGGAAATCAAAGCTCTTTTCTCCCTATAAAGGCCTAAGGAAAGTGTCTAAGTGGACTCATTGATTCCTGTTCCTCTCTTCTGGACTAAGCAGCCATTAGGGTCTAGTGCTCTGCTTTGGAGTGTTTGTTGCAGAAAAAAATATATAGTTGACCTTTAATGTGTCCATGCTATAAACAGAAATCCTGGATCTGAAACATTACTGACATCGAATGAATGAGCATATCAGAAATAGCCAAATGACACTGCAGAAGTTTGGGAACCATGATAGGTCTTTGAAAGAAGAGCTAAATTCACTTTGGACATGAATTGATGTGGCTGTTATTTCTTCTGATGTAGATTTGACCATGTGGAGGTAGGGAGACTAGAATGTCATGTTCTTTCACTGAAGTCACGCTGTGAGCAACTCTATCCAAACAGAATGTCAAAGCTCTCAGTCGGAGACCCAGGAGCACTGACCAAGTGCCAAGAAGGGATTACAGCTTACCAGGCAGAGAGAGAGCAGTCTGCCCGAGTTCAGTAAACCTTATTTCAGCCCTTCCTTAAAGTTTAACACTACCCACCTCTGTTTCTGTCCTTCCAGAAGTGCATACTGTGCCGCCTCCGTAGCTTCTCTGACCAACATCATCACTCCAGACCTCTTTGAGGGCACTGCCGAATGGATAGCAAGGTGAGAGCTGCCGGGATTTGTCCTGGCCTCTTAGAAAGCAGGTGGTCAAGATTCTGAAAATAAAGAAAATGAAGAAGGAGTGGAAGGGAATATAAAAATTACAAGAGAAGATGGATTGGGATTGTAGCATTGTGCATTTCAAAAATACTTCAAAAGATTTCTTTTTTTTTCCAAACTTTCTTCAGCGTTGTATTGTGTAGATTGGCAAGGATCAAAACCTTCCTCCAACAGTACTTGTTGGTATCTAAATGGATTTAACCAGTTTGGAGAGCAACTTGGTAATACCTTGAAGATGCCCTTGCTAATGACCCAGTAACCCCACACCTACAGAAGCTCACACACCTGCATGGAAGAGACAAACATACGACTTGTTTGTAATGGCAAAAACCCAGAAACAGGTTAAATGTTCATAAGCACAAGATGGAGAAGCAAGTTGTGGTATAGTCACATTGTAGTATAAAATAGCAGTTAAAATGAACGAACCAGAGCTGTATGTATCAAGATGGATAAATCTCAAAAACAACACTGAGTTAAAATAAAGGGTGTTAAAACATGCAGATTAGCACATTTACTTAAAATTTGAAAACATGCACAACAATTCTATATTGTTTATGGAAAGAATCACATGTGGTGATATAAAAACATGCATGGAAAGAACAAGCACCAAATTCAGGATAGTGGTAACTTCTCGGGGAGAGCAGAGAAAATGAAATCAGGAGATGTCTATCCATCTCCATAGGAGACTTCAGCTGTATCTGTAATGGTTCATTTCTTTAAAATAAAAGAAAGACCCGAAGTGTTTATGACTCAATTAAAGCTAGGTGTTAACGTACATGTACGTTCTGTATATTATTTGCTATACTTTCCTAGATGCTTCAAGTATCTTGTGACTTAAAAAAACGAAAAGGAAAGGTATAGTAGATACCTTTGTACTATTACGGAATGATATCTGAGCTTTATTATTTTGTTTTTTACATTTTTATTCTTACCAAAGTAGTACCTATTACTATGAAAATATAATTTACAGGTAAATCAGATGGTAAACTATGATCATATTTACTTTCCTATATAATTTTTATTTCCCTGGAATTAATCATCACCTCTTTTTTAAAATGTATACATCATGAATTTATTCCCAAATTTTCTGCCAGAGCTATAAAATCACTTTCAAAACAGTCAAACACTTTAGGTAATGTATCAGTTCTCGTGTGTGTGTGTATTTTGGGTTTTCCTTCCTGGAGCCCCCTGCCCTCCTGCTTCAGTCTGGACAGATTGCTCTCAGCTTGCTGCACTGCAGGCATCCAGAAGCTTCCTTTCAGCCTGAAATTCACTTCACTTCTCTCCTTTGTTGAAGCCTCTGCCCTCCTTTTTCTTGGCTTACTTACATGTTTTAATGAAGCACACACTCCAGTAGATCCCAAAAGAGAGCACTTAGGAGGTGAATTTTTAAGATTGTGCATTATAGTTATTCTAGTCTCACATTTGATTGAGATTTTATTTGGTTAGAGATTTCTAAATTGGAAACTGTATAAACTGTATTCCTTTGGCATTTTTTAGCATTCCTCCATTATCTTTTGGCTTCCAGTGTCATTGTGGAAAAGGCTAACAATAATAATAACCAACATTTACTGAAGACCTGGCATGTAATTCTCACTGGTAAGGTAGCTATAGTTTAGAGATTGAGAGTATAGGTTTTTGAGCTAACCTGCTTGGGTTTGGATCTTTATTATACTTTCTCTGTCTCAGTTAAGAATTCCCATCTTTTTATTCATTACAAGTGTATTTTTTTTCAATCTTCCTGAGGTAAATATATAGTTATAAAATCTGCTTTAAAATTCTTGTGTGGTAATTTCAACATCTGGATATCTTGGAGTTGGCATGTCACATTTTCCTGATTCTGCATATGTCAAGTAATTTTTGGTTGTATCTTAGACATGGTGGTGTTATATTGTAGAGACTGGATTCTGTTAGATTGCTCTAAAGAGTGTTGATGGCTTGGTTTTAGCAGCAACTCAGTTAGACCCAAAGTGTGGATTGTCGCACGTGCACTGGGCATCGGTTCAGCAATTTGATCAGTTCTTGGGTCACAGGCTGCTTTCAGTTTGCCCAGTGCATGTGTGCTCCGGAGTCAGGTAGAAACGTCAGTGACGTTTAAACACGGAATTTGGAGTTTTCCTTCTCTGGCTCTCCTCTTTTTGGTATTCCTCCCCCATTTCTGTCAGCCTGGTTCTTCTTACCAGAAAAATGGTGGGCTGTCTATTTGTTTCGGCTGCCCTCCACTGACCCGGCGGACCTGGTGCTTCCACTGCTGGCTGACCGCGGCCATCCTCAGGGCTAGCTGGGAAGAAAAGAATAGGGTGGGGGAGGGAGGAGCCTGCCTGCCTGCTGTTGTCTGCTCCAAACGTTAATTCCCCACCAGAAACCGCCTGCCTCTTTTCAGTCTACTGAGACCTCGGGAAAAGTTGTTTCTGTGTGTTTTGTCCAGAGTGCGTAGCTAGTATTTGCAGGAGGTTTGGTTTGTTAGGCACTTACTAGACACGGAACTCTGACTACCTGGGTTTGAATCCCAGTTTTGTCACTTTTAGTAGCTTTGGACAAGTTATTTCTCTTCTCCATGCCATAGTTTCCTTGGATGTCAAATGGTGGGATATTGAATTTGATGTTAAGCTGAAATGCAAGGAATTTTTTTTAAAGATTTTATTTATTTATTTGAGAAAGAGAGATTGAGAGAGAGAGAGAGAATGAGAAGGGGAGGGTCAGAGGGAGAAGCAGACTCCCCGCTGAGCGGGGAGCCCGATGCGGGACTCGATCCCAGGACTCCAGGATCATGACCTGAGTCGAAAGCAGTTGCTTAACCAACTAAGCCACCCAGGCACCCTGAAATGCAAGGAATTTAAGTGGCCAAAACCTGTTATGGTAACCACTGCCTCCCAGTGCCATTGTATTCCCAATGCATTGTGTGTGATGTGTTTAAGATTTTATTTATTTGACGGGGAGAGACAGAGCGTGCACAAGCAGGGGGAGCGACAGGCAGAGGGAGAGGGAGAAGCAGGCTCCCCATTGAGCAGGGAGCCTGATGCGGGGCTCGATCCCAGGACCGTGGGATCATGACCTGAGCCGAAGGCAGATGCTTATGTTTTGTTTCTCTTTTTCTCTGTCCCACTTTATCCCCCTCCCTAGAAGTTTTTTGGAATCTTTATTCTTGCTGTTTAGAAACTTCATGCTGATGAACCATGATATGGATTTTTTTTTTTTAATTTCTTTTGGCACTCAGCAGGTATATTCAATCTGGAATTGCATATACTTTAGTTCCAAGAATCTTCATTATATTATTTCTTTGATAATTTCTTTCCCTCCATTTTCTGTGTTTGCTGTTTTTATAATCTCCTATAAGTAGGGTTGGTCTTTTAATTTTTCAAATTATTTTGCCTATCAAGACTCTTAATCTTTCTTTTTTTAAAATTTTTTATTGTTATGTTAATCACCATACATTACATCATTAGTTTTTGATGTAGTGTTCCATGATTCATTGTTTGTGTATAACACCCAGTGCTCCACACAGAACGTGCCCTCCTTAATACCCATCACCAGGCTAACCCATCCCCCCCACTCCCTTTCTTATTGTACTTTCTGAGAGATTCCCTTACCTTTTATTTTCTAAACCTTCTGTTGAGTTTTTATTTCTGCAATTCTATTTTAAATTTTCCAGAGCTTATTTTATTCTCATTTATAAAAGAAACACTTTTTTATATACTCTCCTGTTCTTGTTTCAGGCGTATTTTATTCTTGAAGTATTTTTATCTCATATAATATTTTATCTAAAAAGTTTCCTTCTGTTCCCTATGTTATTTCTCCAACTTATTTTTGTGTGTCTGTTCTGGTCTCTCTCTTTAGTATTAGAGACTGCTGAAATGTCTGGTGTTCGTATTTAGGAGCCAAGTGCTAAAAAGCTGATGGAGAGCTATGTGTGCCAGGATTCAGCCTTTCACCCCATTGGGGTTTTTCCCTTGGGTTCATCAGCTTCCATTGAGGAGGATCTTCCAGATTCCTGGTTGGGGTAGGAGTTGGCAGCCAACTTTGTGAAATACTAGGAGGAAACAGGGTGGGGGGTGTTTGTGTTCCGATTATAGATTCTCATGCAATCCCCTGCTCAGTGTGGTGCCTCCCTCCTGCTCTCAGCTGTGCTGGATATTCTGGAGTTCAGACCCTCTTGATTAAACCCCTGAAACCCCGATCTTCTGCTGGGTACCTGGGGGTCTAAATGATTCTTACATACATTTGCAGCCAGTTAACTTGTTTCCACCTCATGCGGCTTCTCGAGGTGTCCTGTGCCTCCAGTAGGTCCTGGTCCTTCCACAGAGCACATCACCCTGCTTTCTGTTGCCGCCTGCCCTGGGCTGGAGGGCAGGTCTCTCTAATCTGTTAGGTCCATTAATTCTTCTCTCTCTCCTTTCCTGGCTTTTGAAATTTTGTTATCTCCTGTCTGTGTTCATATCTTCTCCTATGCTTTTTACCCTTGTGGGTTTATCCCTTTTGAAATTCCTTTCCTTTCCTTTTACTGGGCTCTTGTGCTCAATCTGTTAGATTTAACTAGAAGACACTCCTGAAGAATTTTACTAAATTTACTAATTTACAATGATTAAAATTGCTCCCATGCATATAAAGGGAGGAAAAGCAGAATGTAAGCCATGTGCGTTCGTGTGTGTGTGTGTGTGTGTGTGTGTGTGTGTGTGTGTGTGTGTGTTTGGAGAGAGAGAGAGGCAGAGGTGCAGAAACCAACAGCGGTCATTGCTGGTGACAGGGACTGGGGGCTAGGGTGGGCAGGAGATTTACTTCTCATTATTTGTTCTTTAACACTATCTGTTTTTTTTAATTCAAAACGGTTTTTGAAAGATAAGTTATGTTAAGAAAAATGCTAAGAGGTCCCCAGCATGTCCCTCACTCATCAGACTCTTCACAACTATTACTACACTACATGCGGCCAAACGTGAGAGAAGGAACATTCGCCGCTGGGGGGTGGGGGGGTGGGGGGCAAGCGCCAGGGTCCTGGGACAGAGGTGCTGAGGAGTCAGTGCAGGGAACAGTAGCCTGTTTTTGGCTTGGCACTCTACACTGTGATGTCCCTGGGCCTGGGGACTGCTCTGAAAAAGGCCTGTGAGTTCCCGAGATGCCAGGCCTCTAGGGAGAGGTGCCTGGAAGACGGGCAGGATTACTGCTTCTTTTCACTTCCGTCCAGAAGTTCTGCCAAGTTTTGGAGTAAGCGCTCCTCCCCCTGTGCACCTGTTCTCTAGCTGGGACTGGGATGCGGACACACCTGCAGAGTACGAGCCCGTGTTCATACATGGAGATCACGGGAAGTAAAGTCCTGCACTGTTATAGGAAACTACACTAAGAAAATTTCTTTATTTCACAGATAAAACATTTATTACAGGCAAGCAAAAAGAAGAACATCCAAACCACTTGGAATCTACCATCAACCACTCTGTTGGTGTATATCTTTCTAGAATTCCAGAAAAATTATATAGTACATTATTACTTTGTAACTTTTTGCATGTGATATATTTGGAACATCTTTAAATATACTTCATAGCATCGTTTTTAAATGAGTGGTTTTCTATTGTACAATATGCCATAATTTATATAACTGGTCCCTTACTGTTGAGCTCCTGAGTTTCTAATATTTCACTGTTATAAATGGGAATGGTAAACATTCTTATAATCTGCTATTTGAATACATTTTTGCTTATTTTGTAGGATTAATTCCTAGAAATGACCTTCTATTGCTGGTCCAAAGATCAGGCATGTTTTTATGACTAGAGAAACACTATTAATATACAGTGTAACCCCAAATAATAACAATTATGATAATAAATTAGTAATTTAAATATATAGGAAGTTATTATTTTAAAAATAAGTTTATTTTGGGATGCCGGGGTGGCTCAGTCGGTTAAGTGTCTGCCTTCGGCTCGGGTCCTGGGTTTGAGTTCCACATCAGGCTCCTTGCTCAGCGAGGAGCCTGCTTCTCCCTCTGACTGCCACTTCCCCTGCTCATGCACTCTCTCTATCTCTGACAAATAAATAAAATAAAAAAGTTTATTTTGATAGTAATATGGGTATTTATGTTCATTATAGGAACTTGCTGAAAATACAGAAAAGAGGAAAAATACCAGCAATAGATACAGCATTTAAATACCAGTTGTCATACTATGTATGATTTTATAACTTTTTCCTTAAAAGTAAAGATTTGAGATACTATGTTACATAACTAGACTATTTCTGAGCCCCCCCCCTTTTTTTGGAGGGACAGGCATTTGCAAAAGTTAATTAGCTGGCATCTTTCCATTCCTAGCTGTGACGGTTCATGTGGTGACCTGAGCAAACTTGTTCTTTGCTGTCCAGGGCGGTTCCGCACTTGCACCGCACCGCCCCCCCCCGCCGCCTGGCCCACTCCGGCTGGCCGCTCGTTGGTTGACACTGACCACTCAGCCTGCTCTTCTTGATCTCCTCCTAGGTGTCAGAATTGGGAAGGTGGAATTGGTGGGGTGCCGGGGATGGAAGCCCACGGTGGCTATACTTTCTGTGGCCTGGCTGCACTGGTCATCCTCAAGAAGGAACGTTCCTTGAACTTGAAGAGCTTATTGGTAAGTGTCTGTTGACCCCTCTTCCTCTCAGGCCCTAGGCCCCTGGTGATGTGACTGCTCAGCCTCACAGGCTTGGGGACGGTTCGGCTGTGGGAAGGGCCTAGAGTTCCTGCCCTGAGCCCATGAACTAAATGACCTGTAATGAAGCTTTTCAACGCAGTTGTTGGGGCGCTTAGTACTTTTCCAAGAAAGCGGGAGGGGTGAACGTCTGCTCTCGGCCTTGGCTCCTTTCTTCCTGTCTTTCCATCTTCCTGCCCTAACCTTTCTGTGGTGTGTTAGGCCAACTCCATAGTCGTCTTGAGTCCCTCACACATCTGGCATGAGCCAGAGTACTTTGCTCATACTTCAAGACTGTAGCTTCAATCTCTTAAATTTGTGTGTCTTAGAACTAATCTCCTAAGAGAAAACGTCATGAGAAGGTCTCTCAGGCCTTTTGAAGCCAAGCTTTTGTTACTGACTGCAATATGTGAACATGTAGTAACTACATTTAAATGAGCTGGGCAGAGCAGGGTGGCTGCATTGAGCAGGGAGCCCTGGCATGTGTGTCTGGACTCTAGCTAGGCTCCTGACAAATATTGAGAGGAATTCAGGAAGCAGTCAGCTTCAGGGAGTCACTAGATTGTACTGAAATTATCAGAGGCCTAGTGTACAAACACACACACACCCAGTGCCACCATCTTCAGGGAAGCATTTACTCCCAACCATGACCTCAAAGCAAACCAGCTGCAACTGACATTCACCTCCTCTCCCTAAGTTCAGATGTCAGCCTCTCATCATAGGAACTGTCGTGAGACCCATCATGAGCTTGCAAGAAAGTTTCTGGTAATCTCTGTAGATACATGACCAGCAGTATTTTGTCCTCATCTTCAGGAAGCCTCCTATAGTATACTTTCCTTGAAGGTTCATGCTGAAATAGCCAACTTTGTGCACTGGACTTAGAGTTTGTTAGACATTTAAAAGTCTGATCACCAATAAGGCATGAAATATGAAAGTCCCATTTCCCAGGCAGAAATAAGGAATATAATTAGCAGAAGCCTCAGTTACAATGGCAGTATTCTAGATTGGAGCCCTGTCTCTACCACTTCCTAACCATGTGACCTTAGGAAATATGTCTGTTTTAGCTTCCATTTTTTTCTCCTCTATAAGGCAGAGATAACAGTTTTTTGAAGCTTAAAGGAGAGATTAGCAGTTCGGTCTCTGAAAGTTAAAGGAGAAAAAAATCTATAAACCAGCCCGGCATATAGTAGGTGCTCACTAAATGCCAGTGTCCTTCTCACCCAAACTACTCTCTCCCTTCTGTTTACCCAGGAGACCTAGGACCCATCCCTGAAGGATTTTATGAATTCATATAGCCAAGGGAAACAGAATAAACCCATGGGCTTAGACATTGGAAAAAATTATTTAGTCTGACTTAAAAACCATTAGTCTGGGGAAAAAAAAAAAACCCTTAGTCTGTAGGGTAAGTAAAAAATGAAGAATGGACTCCCCACCGTAGTACCTGTTTTCTCTTTCCTTGAGTGTTACTTCACCTACTTTCATTAAATGGCATCATCCCTAAAGCACTGGCTCATTGAAACCTCACCGGGGACATATCAGTACCTGCACCTGCAGTCTAGTTTTTATGTCTGTCTTCTGAGAATTTGGGACTTGACCCTTATGGGTGAGTGTTGCCTTGAACAGGGATATAATCTAAACTCCACAACTACTAACTAAAAGCAGGCTGGACACCACCCCCCCCCCATTCTAAAAAGGGCCCTTGGTGGCTCCTTTTGGGAACTCAGTCTAGCAAGAACCTAGGGACAAGGAGATGCCCTATTCTGCATCGTTCAGTTCTGAAAGTCGGTGGCTGGTGGCTGGAACTGCCTGGGAGGCAAATGGAGCTGTCATTATCTGCTGAGCCAGTTGGTTCTGCTGATTCCTGGAGGCCAAACCCACGGCTATCTTGATTTTGGTAGCAGCACGTGTTTAGGAGACTTGGAGATAAGTGGGAAGGGCGGCATCATGGGTGACTGCTAAGTGACATCAGGAGCCATTTTCCAGGGTCAGAGTGAAAGATTTTCTTCTGTTAGGCAGCCAGGTTCCCCTGGAGAAGCAGAGGGTCTAGACTGGACAGAGCCGTCATTGGTGGTTAGGGTAACGGCTTCTGCTTCCAGTCCTGCAAGTGACTTGCTAAGAAACCTTGGATGGATTTCTTCAGGTGCCAAGTCAAAGTCAGGAACGGTTTGAGATCATCTGACGAGACGTAGCACAAAAGTCCACTTAGCTGCTTTTAATAAACTTCCCTGAGCAGGGAAAGTGGTTAGAAACAAGCCCCTGGTGGTCTTGCTTTACATTTCCTAGTTCAGCCTTGTTTATGGAGAGACACTTGCAGGTCTCCTTACAGGCCAGCCCGGCCTCTTCATCCTGTCAGCACCAGAACCCATCTGGAACCCAGGAAGAGGTGGTCCATTGTCTGTTAGGCACGGAGCCGAGATGCATTGCCCTGAAGGGGTCCAGCTGAAGTGCTCCACGCTGCGTTTGCAGCAGTGAGGGGGAGGAAAAACAGCCCCCACACGGGGACTGCCGGTGCCAAGAAGCCAGGGGACAGGACCTTCGCCTACAACTGCCTCTCCCTTGTCTGTGTCATTCTCAGCAATGGGTGACCAGCCGGCAGATGCGCTTCGAAGGTGGCTTTCAGGGCCGCTGCAACAAGCTGGTGGATGGCTGCTACTCCTTCTGGCAGGCGGGGCTCCTGCCCTTGCTGCACCGCGCACTGCATGCTCAAGGTGAGCCCGAGGGGTGGCGGGGCCGGGGGGTGGCTGGCGGGGGCCTGGCCATGTCCCGCGGCTGCTCACCAAGTCAGGAAGCCAGAGTGCTTTTTTAGGGGGGCAGAAATGAGCTCTGTCTGTCCTGGATTTCGAGTGCCCGGTGTGGAACCTCCTGCCTTGGGCATGCATGCGCAGACCAGGATTTAACTCCAGTGGTTCAGTCGCGTTACGGGTACTGCTTCAAACTGGCTGTGGCCGGCAGGAGGTGGGTGTGCGTCCTGGGCCCCGGGGTGAGTGTCGCCTTAGCTGGGTGTGAAGCCACAGTTTCCAGTGCAGAGTTCCGTACCAGTCATATCAGAACTGAGAACCCGCGCTCTGCACGTCACGGTCACAATAGTGACCACAGAGGCACTTTCAGAAAGGGGCAGAGAAACAGAACCCATGCGGAAAAGATCCACCATGTCTGACAGACTTTGTAGTTGCCCCCATTAGAAATGTAGTTGCGGCCATTAGAAACATCTTAAGTTCATTGGAGAGTCCTAAATGCAAGTTTGTTCCCCCCCACGCCTGGAGTGGAGAGACCTGTGTTCATTTCTGTGGAGTCTCAAATGGGAATTCCAAACCAAAGCACTTAGAGAGCAAGCAAAATTTCTGGGAGCCTTCCTTTGTTATCTCTTGAAATCTCAGGTTGCCTGCGGACTCCCAAATCATCCTAATTTATTTTATGTGAGAGCAGGGTGTCCCTGAGGAAACCAGTGGGAGAGGGGGAGTCATGGCTGCCCCCGTGGGTCCTGATCTGTTCTTGGAGTGAGATCCCTTGGCCCAGAGGGAAGGTTTTCTTTGGACTTAGTAGTTGGGTAATTACTTGCTCAAATGTGGAAGATGAGATTCCTCCCTACTGCCTTGCCATCCCCACATGCCTTTTCTTCTTCTTTGGTTGTTCTTTCTGAGCCCCTTTCTTTGGTTTCTTCATTTCATGTGAGTTGTGGCCACTTTGGATACGGACTTGAAGTAAACAGAACCTCTGCCTATCTTCCCATTCTCCCAGTCGTAGTCTGTCCTGAGATTCCTTGCCTGGGGCTGCAGAGCTTTCGGTTTCAGGGCGTTAAGATATATCATTCCCCTGACTCTGGAGCCTGCACTGTCTCTGGCTTGACCATTGTAATAGAGAAGTCAAGAACTCCCCAAGAGTCCAATGTTTTCAAAGCAAAAATAGCTTGGAGTTTTAGTGATTTCTTTATCTGGAACTGGTGAGGTGAAGCCCCTGGTAAAATGGTCAGCCTTTCACAAGCCTGCCCCTGGGGGGGATGCGATGCAGTCCTGGTGCTGTCGCCAGGAGCATCCCGGAGAGAGCTGTTACAGGAGCGGCACCGGCCAGTGTCTTCGGCGGGGGGTGGGATGACGGGGGGCTGACATTTTGTTTATTGTAGCACACGCTCTGGAGGCCTAATCGCATGCAAAGCTTTGCCTGAGGAAAAGGTTGCCTGTGAATCTTGGGCCTTGCAGCTTTTTTCAGTGCTTGGGAGAAGCCCTGGGTTGGGCTTGAAGCTCACCCACCTCTCAGCAACAGTGATAAAGGAAAAAGGGAAATGTCTTAAGCAGTGGGCATAATACTGACACTGGGAGTCAAAAGGAGACGATGTGTAGAAAGCTGCTCGTAATATACTACGATCAAAGGTTTCAAAGCAGTATGTATATAATTCCGTTTTTTTAGAGAGAGAGAGAGTGCAAGCATTGGGGGCAGGGCAGAGGGAGAAGGAGAGAGAGAATCTTAAGCAGGTTCCACGCCCAGCGAGGAGCCTGACAGTGCTCGATCTCACAACCCTGAAATGGTGACCTGAGCCGAAATCAAGAGTCTGATGCTTAGCTGACTGAGCCAGCCAGGTGCCCCTATAATTCCATTTTTTAGTGAAGAGTTGACTCCAAAAAATTACTAGAAGGTATCTGGGTTGTGAAATGACAGGTGATATTTGTTTTCTTTCATGTTATTTTTATCTTCTGATTTTCTACAATTAATTTGTATTTCTTGTATAAAGAAAAATAAATGTTATTTTACAAAAGAAGAGAAATTCTATAAACAAAACAAGTAGCAAGGTGGGAAAAATTATTTGTGACAAATGACAAAGGGCTAATTTCTTTAATTTGAGAGACTCCTACAAATCACTAAGAAATAGCTAAACAACCCCCCTGAAACCCAGGCAGAGGATCTGAACGGGGAGATTCCGAACAGGCAGGGAAAGAACTCCTGGTGGTGTTACTTCTGCTACCATTGCCCCTCCTCCTGGGCGCTCAGCCTCAGCCTGGGACTCAGCGGAGTCCTTCACTCGTATTTTCTCATTTGAGCCTCAGAACAATGTCATGAAACAGGTACTCTTGTTACCCCCATTTTGTAGATGAGGAAACGAAGAACAGCAAGGCTCAGTGACCTGCTCTATGATACCCGATCGCCACCTAAGCCGGTGTAACCGCCGCAGATGGCATAAATGGAACAAAAAGATGACAGTGAAAGACATGCAAATAAAATCAGTGGGACACTGGTCGTTTTTACTGTCAGATTGCCAGAGATGAGGAAACGTGGTGCCCAACGTTGGGAAGAGTGTGGGAAAACAGGCACTCTTGTACTGTCAGTGTGGGTGTAAACAGCTGTTTTGGTTTTCGGAGGGTAGTTTGGAGACTTGTTTAATTACTTAAATCAGGCTAGTGCATGGTCAGGGGAATTTACCTGCAGAGATATTAGCAAAGGATGTGTATTGAGGTGGAGTTTAATGGCGAACAACCGAACTGCTCATGGAAAGGTTAATACGGGTTAAGCGGTTAAGCATCTGCCTTTGGCTCAGGTCATGATCTCGGGTCCTGGGATCAAGCCCCGCATCGGGCTCCCCGCTCAGTGGGGGGTGTGCTTCTCCCTCTCCCTCTGCCCCTCCTCGCCGCTCGTGCTCTGTCTCTCAAATAAACAAATAAAATCTTTAAAAAAAAAAAAGGTTAATAGTTAAATATATTACGATTTCTCCATACCATGGTTACATGCAATGGGCTACTATGGAAAACTCTCCGGAACCCAACATAAAGTGTAAAAAGTGTGGTCTGTGTGCACACAGGCTGACAGCCCCACAGCTTTTCCTGGAAGCGAGTAAAACCCCTTTAACAATGGGCACCTTTGGCAGAAGGATGGGAGTTGAAGGGAGGGAGACATATGTTGAATTTTTTTTTCCTTCTGGACCATACTCTGCTTTTTTCTTAACCGTGTGCATTCCTACTTTTATCTCAGTAAGCGACACAATACACTTTTTAAAGGCGATGATCCTATTACTAGTTAAAGAGATAACAAGGGGCCAACCCCTCGCAGCACACACACCCAGTAGGACCTCACTGGCCACCTCCACATAGGTCGCTGGTGTGTGGGTGTAGAACACAGTGGTTGAAGAGAAGAACAAATTACTTAGATTTTTAAACTATAAAATGCTGACTAAATGAGAGAGTTCTTTGGTTTCCTTGGAGCCGTAGGAAAGCAGCAGGCCTGTGAGCGTGTGTTTGGATTGGCAGTTACCGGAGGCTCGAATGTTCTCGGAGGCATACTGCAGGCCTGTTTTTGTCCACCAAAGTTGAGCTACATGTCACTGTACCTGTCCGTTACTGTTTGGGAACACTTTTCTAAGAGAATCTTTGAGATGCAAAATGACATGATGGGGATTTGTAAGGTGAGGGAGAGGCATGAAGGATTTAGAAGGCTGATCCCAGGGCCGTCAGCAGCACCCTGTAATCCCATCTACCTTCATCTGTGATTTGTGTGGTGCTGCGCAAATTCCAAGATCCCAGGAAGCTCCTTGTTGGGTTTGTGAACTTTGAGCTTGCAGACTTCCGTAATACAGCACGTCACTGACCCACTCTGTAATCTGTCTAATAGTAAACGTAGCCGTTGCTTTTCACATTCTGATTTTAGTGATAGGTGAGCACTTACCTTAAAATAATAGTCTTTTATTTCTTATAAGATATAGAATAAAGGTATATTTTGTACAGATGTTTAATGCAGTTTAAGACATTTGCTTTAAAAAAAAACAGCTTCCTTGAGATATAATTCACATAACCGTACAATTCACTTATTTAAGATATACAATTCATTGGCTTTTAGTGTCGTCACAGATTTGGGCAACCATGACCATAATCAATTTTAGAATTTTCCTCACCTCCCCAAAGTCCCTGTACCTATTAAATAGGCTTCTTTAAAGAAGAAATCACAAAGGATTGATTGATTACAGCAGAGAAAAATGTATGCCTGTAGCATTAAATGGAAAACACAAAATACAAAATTATAATAACTATATAGAAAAATGCATAGAAACGAAAAAAGACTGGAAAAAAATTAGCTTTTAATTGCTATTTACAAATTGTTTGCTATCTTTGTAGTAGCCCAGGGATCAAAGTATAAAATTAATCAAGGACTGAATGCACGTGTGTAGTTTTTTGTTTTTAAATTCTTTTTTTTTTCAAAGATTTTATTTATTTATTTGACAGAGAGAGACAGCGAGAGCAGGAACACAAGCAGGGGGAATGGGAGAGGGAGAAGCAGGCTTCCCGCTGAGCAGGGAGCCCGATGCGGGGCTCGATCCCAGGACCCTGGGACCATGACCTGAGCCGAAGGCAGATGCTTAACGACTGAGCCACCCAGACGCCCTCATGTGTATAGTTTTTAAAAACCAGTTACCATGTAAGTGCTTCTGCAAACATCCATCTGTTGGCAGTCTGTCTCTCCTCCCCACTTGATAACTGTACAGTACACAGAATTCTCTGACCGTACGGATTCAGCTTCAGAGTGTAGAAGCCCAGTTGCTTGTCCCTACTTTAGTATTATTACCACAATTGCCAGTTTCTGCTGCTACCATATTAGATGATGCAAGAATCCTGGCAGTTACTAGTAATGCTTCTTAGGAAAAGTTTTTGAGCCAAGAGAAAAGTTGGAGGACACCCTTTGGAGATAGATTAAGTTCAGGCTTAGAAAACAGAAGGAACAGACATCACTCCTGTTGCGAGTTCCCTTAGCCAATTGGAGTGAGACATATGCTAGACGAAGTGTCTTAGGAAGCCCAGAGCAGTATAGGGCGCCTGGCTGGCGCAGTTGGTTAAGTGTCTGACTCTTGGTTTTGGCTCAGGTCATGATCTCAGGGTTGTGGGATCGAGCCCCGTGTCGGGCTCCAAGCTCAGCACGGAGTCTGCTTGGGACTTTCTCTCCCTCTCCCTCTGCCCCTTTCCCGCCCCTCAAATAAAGAAAATCTTAAAAAAAAAAAAAAAAAGAAGAGGAGTAGGGACTTGTGGACTGAGTCAGGGGTAGTAACAGGGTCGATCTGGAAGGCGGAGCTACCGAGCCACCTTCAGGGATGTGGTTTCGGATGGGCACCCACTCTGCACCGCTGCTCTGACTCGAGTCGAAGGTCAGGAGAGGGACATATCATGGGACTTGTGTGAAGGTGTTAAGTGTCCTGAGAATGTAATTTTCAAAATTAGTCCAGGAAGAATAGAGGGAAACCTTAACTGTCCCCAGTGGGTAATAAGATATAAAGATATCATTGATACCGTGTTGGCTGTTTCCCTGGCGTGGGCCCGCCCTGATCCTCTGCCTTCCTGCAGGCGACCCTGCTCTCAGCATGAGCCACTGGATGTTTCATCAGCAGGCCCTGCAGGAGTACATCCTTATGTGCTGCCAGTGCCCCGCCGGGGGGCTTCTGGATAAACCTGGCAAGTGAGTGCCTTCTCTCAGGAGAGGGAGGGACGGGGAAGGGAGAGAGGGTGGGCCACTCAGGCCTACCTCTGCAGAGGTGTGTGTGGGTGGGGGGGGGGGGGTCCCTTTCTATCCAGCTGCTTAGTACTAGGGTGAAGCACCCCCATGGGGGCACCCCTTCTAGTTCCATCCTGGCACCTCCGAGCTTACATGCACTCGCCTCTCCAGGTAGGTATACAGATTGCCGGGGTGTAGCTTTTCTTTCCTCCTTTTTTTTTTTTTTTTTAAATCAAACTGATCTAAATAGAATAGGATACAGGATTTTAAAACGCTTGAGTGTCGTAAACAGAAATTACAGTCACAGCTATTGCCACGTAGATTAAATATCTTTAGGTGCCACAGTCAAAGAAAAGGGACATCAGATAAATCCTGTCCCCCTCGCTATTGGGCATGCGCACACCCTGCCCCTGTCAACATCCAGGGGAGGGCCCAGCTCAAGGCTAGTCCCCAGCAGTTGATCAGGAAGAATTTGACCCATTTCTAAACATTTTGGTAGTCTTTTGGAGAAGTATACTAATTTAACACCAGCACCACCCTGGAGAGCCCTTTCCAGAAGACAGCTGGAGGGCCCCTGGAGGGGCCGACTCCACAATGCCAGTTCCTGCTGTGGGGCAGGACGGAAGGATGGGGCTTTGAGAAATGCTGCCGGGTGGCAATGGGATGTGGGGGTGCATCCTGGGCCCGGATCTCTTGTTGGAGGCTGTGCCTGTGAGGATCTGTGGGCAGTGGAGGAGCCCCTGCTCAGAGCCACCTTGTCCGTGCAGGTCTCGGGACTTCTACCACACCTGCTACTGCCTGAGTGGCCTGTCCATAGCCCAGCACTTCGGCAGTGGGGCCATGGTGCACGATGTGGTCCTGGGTGTGCCGGAAAATGCTCTGGTAAGACGGGATGGGGGGCTTGACACCCCTTCTCCACAGGGTCCCCAGGACTGTGCGCAGGCCTGTGAGCGCGCTGCCCCCCTGTCCTGGATCTGCAGCCTTCCGGGAGGAGCTGGTGACTGATGAGGGAACTGCCTCAAGGCAAACTCCGGCTTCCAGGTGGGGGGATCCATCTGTGATGGAAGTTCTGTGCCTTTACCCCCTGCCTCAGGACCCAGACCTCTTGCCATTAGTTTGTCCGGGGCAGCGTACTCAGAGGCAGTACGTTTCTGGAATCTGCAGTCACGCAGCCCCCACCGCATGTCTGTGGGAGCCCTCAGCTGGTGTAGCAGCTCTCCAGAGGAGCTTCTGTGAGGTCCCCCCAAAATGCGCCGCCATGGCGCCCTGTGTGTGCCCTCCCTAGCACTCAGCGCAGTTTGTAATGTGTGTGTTTAACTTGTTTTTGTCTGCTGCCCCCCAAAACTGTCAGCTCCGCGAGGGCAGCGTGTTCAGCCCGCCTCCAGCCCTAGAGCAGCCCAGCCGCAGGAAACACCCCTGAGCCCAGACGTGAGCCTGGGACACGAATCCATCCAACACTGTCCACAGCCAACAAATAATGGGGCCTGTGCAGACTGTCACGAAATAGTTCCAATAGAAGAACACAGATGGCCAGTAGATGGATGAAAAGATGCTCAGCCTCACTGATAAGCAGGGAAAATCGGAGTAACCACCACTCAGCTTTTTCAAGTCTTAACATTTTCCATATTTGCCTCCCACGCAACCCTTCTCCCTGTCTCGCTCCCCCTGTCCCCAGCATCACCTTGTCCTAAGTCTGACACTCGCCATGGCTGCAGGTGTCTTTGTGCTGTCACTGTGTGTGTGTCCGTCAGCAACACAGACAGGGTAGGCTCTCATGCCTGTTAGAGCACGATCCACCGTGCGTTGCTTTTCTTGCTGACCATGTACTTCTGATGTTTATCTGTGTTCATGTGTTGCTCTGGTTTACCCATTTTAACAACTATACGGCATTCCCATGTGTAAGTGTACCCCAAATTCTCGGTTAACATCGAGGTGGTTTTGGTTCGTGCTGTTGCAGACAGACTTGTAGTGTCCTTTGTGGTAGTTTGTCTAGGAGAGACTCGCTGGTTGAAGAGAAACACTTGATCTTCACTAGACAGCGCCTACCCATCCCCCACGTGGTTGTGTTATTTGACGCTCACGCAGTACTCAGGGTGCTGCTCCGTAGTCCGACCTTTCCTTTCTGCCATTTGATACATGGGAAGTGGTACCTCAGTTTTATTTTTGCATTTCCCTGATTCTAGTAAGCTTGAGCATCTTTTCAGAAGCTCATTGACCATTTGTGTTATGGCTTCCTTGAATTGGCTGCCATCTGCTTGCCATCAAACAATTTAATTGTTTGCCCTTTTCTTGTACATTTGTTGGAGTTCTCTGTGTGTTCTTGATAGTAATCCTGTGTTGGTGGTGTGTGTGTAGTGAATCTCTTCCAGTTCGTGACTTGTCTTTTCACTTTTCGTGGGGTTTTTTTGTTGTTGTTGAATAGGAGATTTTAAATTTTATAGTGAAAAATTTTACTGCCTTTTTGGTTTTTGAGGGTGTGGAGGGGTACTTAAGAAATCTTTTCTTACCCTGAGGTCATACATATATTTTCTTCCCAACAGTTTAAAGTTTTGCTCTTCGCATCTGGATTTTTAATTCTCCTGGAATTGATTTTTGTCTGTGGTGAGGGGTGGATATAATTTTATCTTTTTTCCATTTGGATGCCCAGTTCACCAGCACTACCACTAATGGAAGTTTACAACTTTCCTTCTGATGTGTGTCCCATATACATCACATACTCAAGTTTCTATATCTGAGGTGACTCTTTTCTGTTCCTTTGGTCTGTTCACCTGTCTGCACTATGTTAAGCAAATCTTAAATGCAGGTAGGCAAGTCCCATCCACCTTGATCTTTTTATTCAAAATTGCCTTGCTAGTCTCTGCTTTTTGCTTTTTCCTATGGATTTTGGGATCAGCTTATCAAGTTCCACAAAAAGCTATAATGGAATTTTTATGGGAATTTGCACTGGATTTAAGATTAATGGGAGAGAACTGACTTCTGAGGCTTTCCGTTTGTGAACAGTTTTTCAGATTATCTTACACATCCTTCAGTGGTCTTTTATCATTTTCTCCACAAAAGACTATCACATCTTTTGTTAGACTTGTACCTAGGAAATTTATAGTTTTTGTGTCTGTTGTGATTGCAATATTTTTTCCATTATATTTTGTAACTGGTTGTTACTAATGTACAGAAATGATATTTATATTTTAATTTTGTATCCAGCCACCTTGCTGAACTTGCTTAATAGTTGCAATAGTTTGTAGAATCTCTTGGATTTTCTATTTAGAATGTGATGTTATTTTAAAATGAGGACAGTTTTGCCTTTTTCTTTCTGATTCTTTTTTTTTTTTTAAAGATATTTATTTATTTAGAGAGAGTATAAGTGGGGGGAAGGGCAGAAGGTGAGGAAGAGAGAAAATCCTCAAGCAGACCTAGGGGCTCAATCTCATGATCCTGAGATCACAACCTGAGCTGAAACCAAAAGTTGGACACTCAACCAACTGAGCCACTCAGGCACCCCTTTCTTTCTGATTCTTAAGAGTTTTATTTCTTTTTCCTGCCTTGGGACATTGGCTAAGACCTACAGAGAGTGCTGACTGGAGATAGTCATGGGGGGGGCGCTCCTTATCTTGCTTCTGGTTGTAATGGGAAGGCGTCTATAATTTCACCATTATGTAGGATCCTTACTGTTTGTTTAAGATTTTATTTATTTATTTATATGAGTGAGAGAGTGCACAAGCAGAGGGAGGGGCAGAAGGAGAGGGAGGGGCAGAGGGAGAGGGAGAAGCAGGCTTCCCGCTGAGCAGGCAGCCTGATGTGGGGCTCCACCTGAGCTGAAGGCGGACTTTAACCGACTGAGCCACCCAGGTGCCCCAGGGGGATTTTGATAAATATTTCTGATCTGGTTAAGGCTGTTACTTGCCCTCTCTTCCTGGTTTGCTAGGTTGTTTGTTTTGTTTCAATCATAATCTAATATTATATTTTATTGAGTGTTTTTTCTACACCTGATTTTCCTCCTTTAATCGAATATGCTATTATTTTGTTAATAAATGTTCTGATGTTAACCTTACATTCTCGGGATCAGCCCTTCTTGGTTATAGGACACTGTGTGTGTGTTTATTTAATACATTGCTGGATTCAGTTCGCTAGTATTTTTTGGCTAGTATTTTTATTTAGGATTTTTTGCATGATATTCATAAGAAAAACTGATCTAAAATTTTTGTTTTATTGTATTGCTGTTTCCAGTTTAAATTTCAGGATAATATCTTAGCCTCATAAAATTAGATGGGTATTTTCTCTCCCTGCTGCGCTGCCCCCCCCCCCCCCCGCCTTTCTTTTTTTAAGTCTTTGAGAACATTTGTACAGGTTAGAGATTATCTGTTTCTTGTAGGTTTGATAGCACTTGCTTGAGAAGCCCTCTAGGCCTGGTATCCTGGGGCAGGAATGATGGAAGCAGAATAACCAATTACATTATTGATTTAATTTATTCATGTACATTTTAAAGAACTTCTTGAGTAAATTTTGAAAATTTATATTGCTCTATAGAGTTACTTAGTTTATCTGTACTTTTATATGTTTTGGCATTAAGTCGCTCATAGTATTCTCTCCTAAAAGTTTTAAAACTTAGGGGCACCTGGGTGGCTCAGTCAGCTGAGCATCCGACTCTTGATTTTGGCTCAGGTCATGATCTCGGGGTCATGAGATCGAGCCCTGTGACAGGGTCTGCCCTCAAGGTGGAGTCTGCTTGGGATTCTTTCCCTTTCCCTCCTCGTCCCTCCCGGTTTGCTTGTGCTCTTTTTCTAAAATAAATAAATAATATGTTAAAAAAAAAAAAAGTTTTAAAACCTCTCCTGCAATTCTGTCCCCTTCTTCATTCTCCCCAAATGGAAGAGTCGTGAATACTGGCCTCCAGTTGTGCTCTTAGACCAAAAGTTTCTTTTGGGTTTCTGCGATGTAGTGGAATAATAGAAAAGAATTTAAACATGGCCTGATACCTTTACTGCGTCATAAGGTTGTGGTCCTTTTTCCTGATTACAAATGTAAATACATGGTGTTTGTTTTAATAATTGGAATATATATAAAAGTATAATTAAGAAAATTTAAAACAAGCCTATCACTGTTCCTGTTTGGGTGTATGTCCAATTTCTGCCTGTAAATCACATCTATAAACACATTTTCAAAAAGTTTGGGATAACGTTGTGCATACCATTTTCCTCACTTAATACCTTATAAGCATTTGCCCGTATCATTAAATATTTTGAAAGCATGTTTTTAAGTGGCTACATAATATTCCTTTGTGTCCCATGTACTATTAGATGTTTTTACTAATACCTTGTTGGTGGACATCAGGGCTTTGTGGGACGGATCTCCCTGGGTGTCTCTGATGAGTCCTTCTTCTGCTAAATTCTTACAGGTGCATTTAACTGCTTCAAGGCTGTGCACATTCCCAAGGACCACCGGGGCGATTAACTGGCATCTGCCCTTCTCTTTGCAGCACCCCACTCACCCTGTGTACAATATTGGACCAGATAAGGTGATCCAGGCCACCATGCACTTTCTGCAGAAGCCAGTCCCAGGCTTTGAAGAGCACGAGGCTGAGGCACCAGCAGAGACCGCCAGCACCTAGAAGACAAGGGTCCGTGGCTCTGTGCTCACCCACCTCCCCGGTCAGACCAAGGTGTATACATTTCGATACCTACTGCACTCTGTGCTGCACAAGCCTTGGCCACTATGGAGCTGTGGTCCTTTGTCCTTTCTTGTCAAACAAAACAAAACTGATGTCTCTGGGTTTGGAGAACATAGTGGCGTGGTTTTTTAAAAATTCTTTCCACTTCTGTCAAACCAAAAATCTGTCAGCCCGCGCGGCACCTGAACCCAGCTCTGGCCCGGCCAGGGTTGCTGGGGAACAGTGCATGCTGGGCAGAAGCAGCCCCTCGCCGCCAGCTCTCCGGCCCGGGCAGTCGTATTGAAATGAGTGGTGTCTATAAGTTACTGCTGCGACTCCCGCTTGCACGCCACCCTCAAGTCGCCAGGAAGGTGCCCTCGCATGGGTGAAAATAAGTCTGCTCTGTGCCAAGGGGGAGGGGGGGCTTTGGTCCCATCAAAATGAATTCTCTAGAAAAAATCATGGTGGGACTTCACTAGGAGATGCCCAAGGCTGTCACCTCCCACCACGGTCATTTGCAAGGGAAAGGAGCTGGGGGAGGGGGAGAAAGGTCTTGGGTTGTGAGCTCCTCCCCCTCCGCATCCGAGAACTGAGCCACACCTCTCCCCAGGGCCCCGATGGGTGTGCCAGCGGAGTTGCTTCACCCACCCCGTGTGGTGACTTCGACCCAGGAAGCCAATTACGAGTGGCAAATGAACCTCTAGTTCAGTTCTGCGCCCGAGGAAGCAGCCCCAGTGCCCACCGCTCCCCGACCCCATCATGTACCGTGAAAAAACCCCTCTCGTGTCTGCAATGCAGCACTGGCGGCCTGTGGCCATTCTGCGTGTTTCCACCTCCCGTCGGACTCCCGGCCCCCTCAAAGGTAGTGTTGTCTTCTCTCATCCCAAGTACTAACGCTACTAAGTCTTTCACCTTAATTTGACTCAGGATTTATTCACGTCCTGCCCACTCTAGGCTCACAGAAATAAAATCAAGTGCTAGATAGGCTGGGGGCCGCCCAGTGTGCTCAGACTGTCGGGGCCTCAGCTGCACGCAGGGACCCCTTTTTGGTCAATGGGGGGTTGAGTCGGGCCACCTGTCTGCGTGGCTGACCTGGCCTTCACGTAAGCAGCCAACAGGAGCGCAGAGATGCAGCAGAGGCTCTTCTCCAAAACTCTGCCCTTCGCAGCCTCTAATTCCCTATTGCTTTGGTGGATGGGGCTATGTATTACCTCCTTGAAATAAAAAAGAATAACATTTTCTATGATGTCTCTCATTTGTGATTGGTACCGAGAAAATTCCCTCCGGATGTCCAGTGTTTGGCGTTATTGAATATCGTTCCCGGATCGCCAGTCTCCTGCGTGCAAGGTTCCGGACCCTGTGCGTTAGCAGTTACAGGGCTCTGGCTTGGGCCCCATCTTCAGACACCCGCTCCAGCCGAGGCCACAGTGGGCCTACCAGCGGGAGAAGCTGTTTCTCCCCAGCTCCCCAGAGCAATTCGGTTGACTCCCCAGCACTCTACACCGTTTCTCATGGTCCGTCTGTGTGTCTGTCTCCTCCAGCTGACTCTGAGCAGGGACTGTGCTCCTGAGTCCTAAGGCAAGCATTCAGCAACAGGTGGGGGCAGTCATCCTGACCAGAGGCAGGGGGCTGTCACCGGAATAGGAACAGGCCAGAATCCCGCAGGCACCTGGCTTTCGTGGAGGGATGAGAAGAGAGTGTCGTCTTTTTGGACTACAATCCCTGCCCCTGGGCTCCCAGTGCCCTGACAACAAAGCTTGGGCTATAGAGCAGCATGGTCAGAGGCATCCTTGCCGTCACTGTAACAAAAGGTCAAGCCCTCGCACCCCGGGAGCCTCCCACAGTGGTAGGGGATGGGTTACAGTAATGGGTGTGGTTAAGAGACAGAAGGGATTGCTCTGGTATGAGCTGGCTTTATTACACCCCAGCCGCAGGGTGTGAGCCGGCCCCAGGGGTAGGTGAAGTGTGCCTCGGCAGAGGAGAGAGGGTCCTTTGCTGGCATTCTTATCTCAGGGCTTTCCACTGGCATAATCATGAGACTCCCTTCCTGCTCCCAGTTGGGTCTGGAGGATTTCCTGATTTTACAGCATTCAAGTGAGTGCTAGAGATGAATTCTCAGATTTATCATGTGGATCCTTAAGTAGAAGGCATTTATGTAGCATTTAAGGTGGGTTACCCCAAATATTTCCCCATCAATAAAGAAATACAAAACTACCACAGATTTCTATATCCAGATGGGCCCCGGCTTCCCCCTTGGATCCATTTCAGATCCACCTTGAGCCCCATATAAGTTGGGCTACCTGCAGGAGAGTTCCTAGTAGCTTCAGCATCCCAACTCCAAGGGAAGGGTCATGGTCTGGGACAGGGAAGTAAATGTTCTTTATGTCTGCAGGCTATCCTAGGCTCTCTGTGGCCAGGACTACTAAAATACAAATACTGCAGAGACCAAATATTAACAAAGATGTAGGATGTCTCTCATTTCCTGGGCTAAGTTCAGTTCAATGAAAGTTTGCTTTCCTAATGCTGATAATCAGACCTGAGGTAAATGATACAGAGGTCTATCATGGAGGGTTACTCACTGTTGCTTCCAGTTGGGGACACAGGTATTCAGTTGAGGGGGAAGTATTTGCTAATATTTTATTAGTCTACCATCTACACCAGGGGGCAGCAAATTTTCTCTGTAAAGGGCCAAATACTAAATATTTTAAGCTTTGCAAACCACTACTCCACTTCAGTCTGCCATTGTAGTACAAACAGCCATAGACGAAGTGTGGCTGTGTTCCCATAAAACTTTATGAAAACAGGTGGCGGGCTAGATTTGACCCAGTGGGCTGTAGTTCGCTTACCCCTGATCTAGACTATATCCCACCCGTATTCATTCAGCATTCTTCCACATCTTTCATGGCTGAGATGCTTTCCATGTCATACTAGTCTCAAATGACAAATGGGCTTGGTAAAGTTTGTATCAAATATTCCAGCCACCCACACGCGCCGTTCAGGGCATTCACTGCCTTTGAACAGGAAGGAGAACTGTGCGATTTAAGACATGGTTACAACTTGCTCCATGCAAAGAGGAAACAACATGTTGACTCACAAACAGACGTCCAGGAATTAGCTTGGCAGCATGGCTTCGGTAGGTTTCTCCATCTTTCTCTATCAGCTCCAACCTCGGGCTCTCTCCACGTGGGTGTAAAATGTCAGCAGCAATAGCTCCAGACCTTACAGCCTCTCAGGGTGAAGTTCAGCAGACGAGCAACTGGCACTGTCCCGGTCTTCCGTCACTGTGTGTCATTGGTTTTGATCAAGCCAAGGACCTTTCTGAGAAGCAGCCCAGTGGCCAGGAGATGAGAGTGCACCAATTGACCTAAGTTTGGATCACATGCTTCTCCCATGAGTGGGCAATGGGGTTCCATCAGAAACACACAGTCTAAGAATTGGGAAGGAATGAAGCCGCAAATGCAAATTAGGGTTGTAGCATAAGGGAGGACATGGATGCTAGCAAGACAAATCACCATTGCTCTCTACAACAGTGGATTATGACTGAGATGGAAACCTGTGGTGGACATTGTTGGCATCCATTCCTCCCCTCCCCAACTGTGGCGGCCAATAGGCTTGTGTGGATTTGATCCCCTTCCTTTTTCCAGGTCTAGGCCCTGACTGGCCTAAGCCAATCATCTTAATCCGTCCATCTTCGCTTCAGTAATTTGTTCAGGTTTGGCAATAACCCAAGCCAAAGCCAGTCAAATGGCTTGGGCCAGCCTCACCGATGGATGGGGGGCCAAGCACGTGGCCTAAAACAGACCAGAGAGAGAGAGAAGCCCTGGACATTATATGATGGACATTATATATAAAGCACCTCTCTCCTGTGAGGGATGGTGGAACGTGTGGCCTGGGGCTCCTTACAACCATTTTCCTACCTAGAAGGAAGCCGGTCTTAAAAGCAGTACACACAGACTCCCTGAATTACTGAGAAACATGGCCAGAACCCTGATCACACCGCTCCTGCAGCTTGCCTGGTCTCTGGATTTTTCAGCTATGTGAGCCAACCTGAGTTGGATTTACTATTACTTGCAACCAAAAGCATCCTAATACATACAAAACCTGGTCCCGTATTAGCCTCTTGGCCATCAAAGTCCTTACCTGCTGCCTGAAGGACACTGACCCCCCTCTTGCCACATCCACCCAAAGAATAACCACTAAGAGAGTTCCTCCTGACCTACTGCCTTGTCTCATTTGATCCTTGACTCAGCCTCATGAGGCGGGTGAGGCAGGTGTATTATCTGCATCTTACAGCTGTAGAAACAGGGCAGAGAGCTTCAGTGAATCACCCACGTTTCTGAGCTCTTGAGTGGTGGAGTCTGAACCTGACCCCAGATCCGCTGCCTCCAAGCCCATGTGTTCCCATCCCCCCAGGTGTCTAAAGGAAGGTGAGATGGGTGGTCTCAGGAATGGGGGCAGGACCTAAACACGCATGGGTTACCTCCAGGGCTGGACGGCTGAGACCGCAAATGCTTGTCCCCATCTTTTACCAGGACAAGGACGGTGACAGCCAACAGCAGGTGCAGGCTCACCTCACCCCTCTAAGCCACCTCCCACTCTGCCAAGTCCTCAGCGTAGAGCGACGCTCCCCGCCCCAAATGGGTGCCCCCCCAAGTGCGGAGTGTGACACCGCGTGACTCCCAAGCAAGGTCGTGGTGAGTCAGTCTTTCTGGGAGCAGATCATGGCCCTGAAAACAGCCCGCCCTCCGCAGCCTGGCCCGGCCTGCCTAGCTGGTTCCTGGACACCCTCTTTCACTTCCCGGCAATAACCTCGCCTCTGCTTTCCACCAGCTGGTGCAGGGGGGGCCAGAGAACGGCGCCAGGTGCCGGATGCCTCCCTCCCACTTCTTGGGCACATCCAAGAACCAGGCAGGCGGTGCCAGCCCAGCTTAGTGGAAAACTTGCCCTGCCCCTCCTGCATAAACACAACTCCTGCAAAATAACAACAATAGGAACACATTTTAAAAAACAACCTTTTTATTTTAGGACAGTTTTGGATTGACCAAAAAATTGCCAGGATCGTAGACAGAGTTCCCATAGGCCCCTTAAGCCAGTTTCCCTAGTGTAAGCATCTTACATTGGGATGGAACCTTTGTCACAACGAATGAACCGATGTCGACACATTACTACTAACTAAAGGCCATAGTTCAGTTAAATAACTTAGTTTTGACCTAATGCCCCTTTTCCGTTCCGGGACCCCATCCAGGATACCTCATTACATTCAGGCGTCAAGTCGCTCCTTAGGCTGCTCTTGGCTGTGACAGTTTCTCTTAGACTTTGCTTGTTTTGAGTGACCTTGACAGTTTTGAGGAGTACCGGTCAGACATTTTGTAGTGTCCCTCAATTGGGATTTGTGTGAAAACCATTAGACTGGGGCTGTGGGTTTTGGAAGGCAGGCCCCAGAGGCCAAGCACCCTCTCTTCACATCCTCTCAAGGGGCCATGTGTCCACATGGCTTAACCCTGGGGCCGTTAACCTTGGTCACCTGGCTGAACAGTGTGTGTTTGGTTACCTCACTGTGAGATTCCTCTTTCTTCCCCTTTCCAGACTGTCTGTCCCCCTTAGTAGGAAGTCCATGTGCATGGTCCACACCGCGGGAATGGAGAGTTATGCCCCACATCCTTAAAGGTGGAGTATCTACATAAATTATTTGGAATTTTTCTGTGGGAGGTTTGTCTTTTCTCCATTTATTTATTCAATCGTGTTTATATCGGTATGGACTCCTGAGTATTGATTTTATACTTTGGGTTATGTTCCATACTATGTTGCTCAGATTGTTCTGGCTTTGGCCATTAACTCTTCCAGTTGGTTCCTATGTCCCTTTGACATCGCCACACTTCCTTACTTAGAAAATAATAAAAAAATAATAATCATGCATTTTGTCATCCCTTTTCTTTCAAGAAATATGGCATGTTGATAATCGTTGACACTGGATAATGGGTACATCAGGGTTCAGTACACTACTCTCTCAATCATTCATAACATTCAGTTCTTTCCAGAATAAAAAGTACTGCATGCCAGTGATCTTGGATGTGAGACTTCATGTTGTCCTCTGCGTACCTGTGACGGCCTGGGCAGATGGGACAAAGGTGGTGACAGGAGCTGAGGATGTCGGCTCCCAAGTCAGAGAAGGCTAAATGTCACAGCCTTGTCGAGGGCAGGGCCAGGGGACCCTGGGACTGCAGGGGGCTCTGTCCCCCAGGCAGGCTGACCAGTGCCTGGCAGGATAGCGGTGAGGGTCTGGCAAGAGGCAGCTGTGGAGGGGGGTGACAATACCCAGGAGAGCTATGCTGCACTCCCAGGAGGGCTGATCCAGTCCCTCCCCTCTCTCTCGGGAGCAGTGGCCGCCTCGGCCGGCCTGGATATACCAAGGCAGCCAGTGACTCTGGTAGAATGGGCAGCGGAGGCTCTGGCCCACCTTCCCTTCACCCAAAGCCTCCACTGGGCGCTTGTGGGGAGGGAGGAAGGTGAGCACACCAGAGCTTGGAAAGCGAGGGCCTGGCCCTGTTCCTTGCCCCTCCACATGCCAAGTCCATCTCGTGGAGGGCCGGGCTTCAGAATTCCTTTGACTTCTGGAGTGCAGACGTGCACCTCTGGGCCGTGGGCTCGAGTCTGGGCTCTGCCTCCTCTGCACTTCCTCAGCTGCCCTGAATCTCCCCAGCGCCTGCCATAGTGCTCGGTTCAAGATCCGTGCTGTTCACAGACCTGGGGCCGAACTCCACTAGAGGCAACCCCAGAACTGGCCCGCAAGCGCACAGAAACGCACGTGCGCTGGAGGCTGGAGTCGCTTGGCATGCACACCTGTGTGTGTGGGAGGGTGGGGGCACCCCGCGGTAGGCCAGGCTCTGTGATAGCCAGGAAGCAGAAAGCACGGAGACCAGGCCCTGGCCTCGGGGGAGCTTCCAGCCGGAAATGCCTGCCGGAGCGCTTCCAGCAGCTCTGCGCAGAGTGGCCAGTCCTGGACTCATCTCCTGGGTGGGAAACCTAGCCGAGCTCTTTGAACCAGAGTTCCTCTCCCTGAAGTCTCCCACTGGCCTTGTGGTAGCTGTTTGCTGTGGACGTGACATTCCTTCTCTTGGCTGGCTGGCCTTGCTGTGGCCTTTGGCCCAAAGCCATCGGCCACTGTCCTTTAGCCCCAGACCCGCCCCTGCCACCTGTGAGCTGTCGATGGCACGGGAGATAGGAAACAAGGAAGCTCTCAAGCATGTATGCGGGAGCCCCACTGCCGGCTCCTCTGGCTGGGGGTGACTGAGGCGGTGGGGGGCAGCTCCGCACGCCCATTGGGTTATTTCTTGGCCCAGACCCTGCGTGGCTCATTGGGCCCTGGCAGGAGCCAGCTTATTGAAGTATGTACCTTTCTCAACTGGCCTGCTATGGTAGCTGTCAGGTTTCTGTTTCTCTTGGCAGGACACTCAGACCCTCATCACGTTCAGCACTGGAGTGGAAGGTTCTGGCACAGATTTCTTAACATTGGATCCTTTATTTTTCTTCCCCGCTGCCCCTCTGGCCTTTAATTTACTGGGAAAAATTAACAGAGACTGTGCTGGACAGTTTTGCCCAGAGAAGGCTATCGGTATACAAGGGCCTCTCTTCTGCCATGGACATCGGAGGAAAACAATCCTAAATGGGGCCTGGCAGTCAGAACAGGCCTGCTGGTGCACTTGGCATCCAGCGCGGGGGACAGGAGGGAGCCTGCCCAGCTGGTTGGGAACTGTCCAGGGCCACCTGTTGGGCTCTCTTCTAGACACGCCCATCCCGCTGGGTGTGTGTGCGTGCACAAGGTACACACACGTCGGTCAGCGTGAGCTGGAGGGTGCGGGCCCTGGGGTCTAGTCCACATGGAGACAAACAGGTTAGTCTGTCCCCACCTCACCTCTCCAGGCAGCTTAGCTCAAGGGGCCCCCGAGAGGGAAGGCTGAATAAGGACTCAGCCACTATCGGAAGCAGGCCCGGACAGGAAAGAGCGAGCAGCCACAAGATGGGCTTGCAGGATCTCTGTGCGTGGCCCAGCGCGGGCCACCAGGAGATGCAGAAATCCAAAGTAAAACCAGGGTGGAGAACAGGGCGAAGGAACCAGTACGGTAATGGTTCATGGCTCCGATCCAGCTAGCAAGGGTGTATTTCGTTTCCATGTCCAGAGTTTTTCAAAAGGTAGTAAGATTTGTGGTCTTGCTTGAGTTCCATCAGAAATCAAGGAAAGCCTATTTGTTACCACCCTCTGGTATTCAACATGCATTTACTTCCTTTCTTTTAATGATTAAAATGAAATGCACTGAAGGATGGGTTTTATTCACTCTGTGTTTCAACAAAACTCAAACAGAAATGGTTGCACAGCCCAGGGCCCACGATGGCAGACAGACCTAGGACTGGCTAACATCTGAGTACTTACCAAGTGCCAGGCACAGATGAAGGACTTCCACACTTACACCCTTACGCCTCACCACGGCACTTGGTGCTATCTCTGTCCTCCTGTTCTGCCTCAGGAGACCAGGGCAGTGTCACCCAGAGCGAATCCAGGAGGCACGGGGAGCCGGGGGCCTGACCCATCAGGCACTAGGCCGGGAGCTGCCGGGCTCCTGGCCCCGCCCGGACCCTGACGAAGCGATGAGGACACTCACCAGCTGGTGATTGTTTGCCGGGAGAGCCTCCGAAACTCCAGTGGGGGCCTGCCCGATGCCGTCACTCCAGCCCAGCGTACAACTAAGACTGCTTATCCAAACTCGTCCAGGAATGGGGTGTTTGGCCACTTTGATTTCCATCTCAGGAATTAAGTAGAAAATATTTTTTGTTTATCCCCTTCCCAAGGAAAGCCTGGCACTGTATTAATTAAATTAGTCCATGCCTTAATAACCCCACACAGTGAAGGGCATTCTGTCTTTGCCCATTCCTGACCTAGCAGTGCTTCCAAAGGGCCCGTGGTGTTTCCATTGTATGGCTAATGCAGAGGCCGGCAAACTTTCTCCCTACCCTGCGTTTCCTCCTCAGGCTAGAGAAACTGTTGGGAACAAAGAAAGGCTCTGGTTTCATGTTTCCGGAGGCTGTCCAGGGCGGAGCCTGGCCAACAGGCCTGAGAGACAGCCTTGCTCCGACTGGCCTATAGACCTGCCTGGCAACCAGAGGACAGCCAGTGTGTGGTATAAAAATGGGGGTGGCCCCATGCCATCACCCTTGCTGGGGGCTTCACAAGCAGGCGCTAGGCAGCCCTCAAGAGTGTGAGAGCGCCACTGGGAAAAGGGAAAACACCATCAAGGCAGTCCTATCAAGCGGATGGCTTCCCAAGCCCCCCTCTTTTCCCCCACCTTTCTCCCAAGTGCAGCCTTAGAGGGCCTGACCTCAAACCCACTTCGCTAATTCGGCTCAGCTGTGCCTCACACTTCCTCCAACAGCTTCTTTTTGTTCTCTGGATTATTTTACTTTTGGGAGTCAAACCTAAGTGCATGAGGACCATGTGGGAGAGCCTGTTGAACAGACGGGCTCTGGCTGTCGGGCCACAGTATGCTTTAGGTCAGAGAGGCAGGAGCCCAGAAATGCTTTTAACAAGCCCCCCTGGGCGTGGCTCAAGGACCCTACTCTGCGTACCACCCCCATGGGCACGCCACCAGTGTCCAAAGCTCAGAGGCTCTGAAGAATAGCGGGAGGAGGGAACGGCAGCGCCTCGCTTGGGCTGACAGCAGACCTAAGGAACCCACAGGTGCCTCTTTGGTTTTAAAGAGTGTGTCAGTCCGCTCCTGGGGTCCCCTTGCTGTCTCTTTGTTCACCTTGCCTTGGAAGGGGTGGGAAACGTTTGTGGGACACCGGCATGTCCACCCTCACATACTGCAGGGAAGGCTGGTTGCAGGAGTGGGATTTTTCCATCTTTTGGTCAGTCCTGGTCACGTGCTTTGTGTAGCTCATGAGCTGGCACCTGGGTGCTCACCAGGGCCTGAGGTCGAGCACATTATAAGCATTATTTCACCTGATGAGGCTAGTACTATGATTATCCTCGTTTTATGGATGAGGACACTGAGGCTGGGAGAAGTGGCTCCCTCGAGATGAGCAGCCACTGACAGAGCCAGGATTTTGAACTCAGGCAGTCTGATTTCAGAACCCGAGCATAGAACGCTCTATTATTAGAAACAGAATTCTGCTTTCTTCAGTCCTAGGTCAGGGCTCCATCTCATCTACTCAGTCTTGTTTCTCAAACCTTTCCCAGCTAAGATGATAGCTCCATGAGCTAATTCTTTGCTGAACTTGTAGCTACTCTACATATGGGGTCCACATATCAATTTTTAAAAACCGGGCCATTTAAAATACCCTCGTACTTGGAACAATCGTAAAGGTAGGAGAATACCAAGCTTACCATTGTGAAAGAGAAACCGGTGGCTTTCTACAGTACCTTCGGTGCTGCAGTGACCAGGCACATCACCAGGTTCCCCAGCTTTGAGCCGCCTGCCACAGCGCAGTGACTCGCTATGCGAGCACCCCAGGGTCAGCCTTCGATGTGCTGGGAGATGCATACCTTGGCATCCTAGACAGACTGAAGGAACCTAGCCAGGACTCTCATTTGTCCCCTTCAGCGAGCACAACCTCCAGCTTGGGTCTCCTACCTTGTTTTCCTTTCCGGAAAGCTGCTTTCTTCCATCACAGCATGTAGAGTCAGGTGGTTCAGATCTTCCTAGGAACTAGTAGCCTCCCATCCCAGCCCTTTTCTTCCAACTGGTTTGTTGAAATTTTGAGGAGCCGAAAACTCAAGCCCTTGTCCAGCCAATATCCTGGAGCCAGGGCTGGCTCTCGGGGCCATCGCCCATCCTTGTGTCGGCTCAGCTGCCCTTCTCCCTGCTCCCCACCTCCTGCGGGCCCAGCTGCACACTCCTTCCACCTCAACAACACAGCTTCACCCCCAGCTTGCTCCTGAGGCCCACCCCTTCCCTTCTGAGCCAATTGTGTAGGAGATTTATAATTAAGGCCAGATATACAAAGAGGTATAATAAACGGCAACAAAAAGAGGAAAGCATGAGAACTTTGAGGGCTTTATTAAATCACCTAACTTCATTCTCATTTTCTTATTCTTGTTTCTATTCCTGTCTTGGAAAGGAGTGCCTTTAATAAATGGGATGCTGTTCTCCCAGCATCCTTGATTTCCTAATTGCAATCATGGTTTTGGGGGTTTGGTCTGATCATGTTCCCAACTGCCTGTTGTAGAAACACGGCCTACCTATCAACTCCCATTAACCAAAGAGATCCTCTGAACTCGACATCCAGTTGACGGGAGCCCGAGCACTACCATTCTAAAGAGAGGGACAAATCAAAGAACTGATTTAACTTCACTCCCTCCCTTGGTCTAGGAACAGCAATGTTTCCTGTCAGCCAGACAGGAAAACCAAAGCTGAGCTGTGCTCTGGCCATAAATTCTCTTCTTTTCAAGGTGAAACAAGTTCAGGCCAGTGTTGATCCCTAGGCCGAGTGGAGCTAACGTGTTGCTGTGAACGAGCCTCCTGTACTTCCAGCCCTTGGCAGCTCTGCTGCCTCCCCTTACCATGGTGGAACTCTCTAGAAACACAAAGGAGCTAGAGACTACCAGTCACCCCTGAACTGGGCATTCATTACCAAGAGAAACCCAAACCCACAGCTCTGGACTACCAATTCCCCAAGGGTCATTTATTTAACAGGAACAGTCTCTAGAGATGTTGCTCTGGATAACCCCATCCCTGCTGGAACTTTAAAAGCTACTCTCCAATGAGCCAAGTCACCACCACTGTTCTACCCAGCCCCTGGCCTGACCAGCTGAGCTGAGCCCTTACAACAAGAAGGGGGTTGCTGTGACTTCCAGGAGCTCCAGATTCTGCAAGCCCACGTAAGTGGCCTCTGCCTTCTCTCAGCTTTCCCCACAGGCCCCGTGGCCTCCAGAGGGCTCTTCCCTTAACCATTTTGGTCTCTGCAAGGGCAAGAAGACACCACCACCAAGAAGGATAAAATAAGTTTTTATTTATAGTCTTATAGTAAAGGGGAAAGCCTTAACTTGCAAGACAATTCTTGGGCAGTATGTACAACATACTTTTTATTTCCATGGAATGGAATCAAACACGGACTGAGACTACAGAGTACACACTAGAAATCAGCAAATGCCAGGAACGGAGTAGGAAAAAGACAAAGAAATGAGGCCTAAACACACAAACCCCTTCACTGGGATCTGCTGACCGCAGCCAGGACCAGGGCTGGACCACACGACGGGAACGCGTTCCAGGACACGTGGGACGGGAGCAGGGTGGGGGCGGGGAAGGGTCCGCACGGGGGGTGGGGGTGGGGGGTGGGGGTGGGTTTAGTACCAGGTCAATTGCTCTTGGTATTTACATACAAAATCAGTTGGCTCTATTTCTTAGAAATACACACGGAAAGAAAGGAAGATTTGATCATTACTTTATGAATCTGCCGCTTTGCCATACCAACATCATCAGAAATAGGGACAATTCACTCAGATTCAAATTTCAGTAGCAGGAAATAAATATCAAAACATCATCACTGGCCCTCAATACAAAACCTCTCCCCGACCCGATCCTCCCTCGTCCCACCCCCACCACCCCTCGGCGGCTACCACTTCACCGCTGCCCACTGCCCCCCGCACGTACCGCACGAGTGTCACACGGCCCTCCCTAAGGCTGGCTGAGAGAAGCAGGAGTGAAACAGGCCAAAGACTGTGCTTCAACTCTGTCCCCACTTGTTTTTATACCACAGACTTCTTCAAGGATCTGGTCTTTTAATAGGAGCGATAAATAGCTTTTTAGAAAAAAAAAATCCTTTAAAAGAAGGGGATTAATTCTGATTATTCCAAACCGGTCATCTTCTTAAAGTAGAGCAGTTCACAGATTCACAAAGTCTATCAAACAGAGGTGAGGGTGGCCTGGGAGGAAAGGCCTGGGAGGGGCAGGAGTCCCCCGGGCAAGTGCCCGGCAGGGCTGGAGGAGCTGGTGGCTGGTCAGGACACCATGTGCTCGGAGGGCCGGCCGGCCGTCTGTCCTCCACAGAAAAAGCTGCCAAGTTGGGGTGTTTTGGTTTAAAAATTCCTGGTGGGGACAGGGAATCCCTGAAGGGAAATGTTAAAAAAACAAAAACAGAAACAAAAACAAAAAACTGTGGAAATGGGGAAGGAGAACGAGAGCTGTTATCCAAGAGCTTCTACGTAAAAATAAAATTAAAAAAAAAAATTGAAAGAGGAAAAAAAAAGTCTCTTAAATGTTTGTGAGGGTTCTAGGGATGAACTGAAAGGAGGATGGGACGATGGAGGAGACAGACAGTTTGTATTGCTGGCCTGCCCCGCGGAGCTTAGCTGGCCTCCATCCGGAGCTTCTTCCTGCTTTGGGGCTCTTCGGGCTCCGACTCCGAGCTGGAGTCTGAGCCTCCATCGAAGGCAGAGATGGTGCTGCCCTTGGCGTTGGTGTAGAGGCTGTTGTCTGAGGAGGGGTAGTTGGTCTGCAGTTGGGCACTCGACCTCGCCTTCTCCAGTGCACGGACTGAAAGGCAACCAAGCGAGCGGGTTACAGCCTTCTGGAGACTGGGGGAGTAACCAAGTCTCAGCTCAGGGTCCAGCCTGTTCTTCCGAAGGGCTTGCTGGCCCCCGAGGCTCAGAAGTAACACCCTTCTGGTGGCTGTTCCACCCACACGCTTCATTTCCCTCCTCCTTTCCCAGCCAGACCCAGGGGCCCAGTGGACATGGCCAGCCGCTCTGCAATGCCACCCAACCCTCAAGAGAAGGCTTGTGATGTCACCATCCTGCCACAGAAGCCAAGTGTAGAGACAGGAGCCTAAGCTCCCTGTGGGACCCAGCAGTGCAGTGACAGAGGGGAAGCTGGCCTGGCCATGCCAGGCTCCACAAAGGGTGTGAAGGCCACACAACAGTAGGAAAGGATGACATAGGATGTGTCAGCCAAAGAAAAGTTTTGGCTTAGCTCTCTTGTACAAGATCCACTTGGAAAGACAAGCTGGACACTTGGAAGCAAGTCACCAATACACACAGAATACCTGGGCCTTTCTACACACAGCCCCTACATGCAGGCTGCTCGGCCCAGTAACCAACCCGTTGCCACCTCCCGCTGCCCATCCCCTGGGGTTCAGCTCATTGTGAGCCTGGAAGGTCAACCCGTTTATTTTAGCTTATTTTATTTTATTTTATTTTATTTGAGGTGTTCTAACCCAGGTGGTTACTTGCATTTCCTTTTACTTGCATCTTCCATGAGGGAGGAAGAGAAGTGAATTCCCCAGGAACAAAGAACTTGATCAGCTCTCGCTTTCCCCTGTGGTTGTAGGAAAAGGCGGGTGTGAGCATTGGAGAACAGCATGGGCCTGGCCCACAGGCTGCCCTGATTGGACTACCATTGACAACGGGGAGGGCTCACTGTCCCTGAAAACCTGGAGTTTCTGGTACTTACAAAGCACACTCCAATCCAAGGACCTCAAAGCTCTTTTGAGACACCTGATGCCAGGTGTGACCCCTATGCAGGCAGAGCACCTGAGCCCCAAGAAGGGGAGAGATCAGGTCAGAAAAAAGTCTCCAAATGTCCAACCCCTAGACTCCACTGTTCCCTCACTGGCGGCTCAGGTCCTTCCTCAGGCTGGTTCTAACACTCAACTATTCAGGCCCCAGAAGCAGGGCTGCAGCTGCTTATGAGCACACGCTCCGTAACTGGTTCTGACTCTGCAGGCCCAGGTGCGAAGCGCTGACCTGGCCGGAGCACAGCAGGGCCAGCGGCCCCACCAGCTCAGGGGCTCACCTTGCTGCTCCAGAAGGGCGTTCTGCCGCTTGAGGTCATCAATGTCTTGCTGGTGTGTGTGGTTTTTCCTTCGCATATACTGGATATACTCTGTGGCTTTGTCTAGGATTTGGGCCCGGGATGCCTGTTGCAATAGGAGAAAAAGCAAAGGGAACAAAATAAAGACCTAGTCCAAGCAGTGAGGAAACCACGCCTTTCTGCAAGAGCAGCCCGGGGGAATGGAAGCAGGAGGGTGAGGCGGGACAGGGCTGAGGAAACAGTAACTGCTGCTGGGAGCCTTCTGAACGGCACCGGCCCAGGTGCCGAGGGCTCTTCGTGGCTCTCCTCACAGCAGCGCACTCCGGGGCAACTCCACCAGGAACCCGGGGCTCAGAGAACCTTACTGGTTTATTCAAAGTCACCAGCTACATATGGCCGAGCCGGGATTCAAACTCGGATCCATAGGACTCCTGAACTTGTACTCCTCCCATCCCCTTTGGTTCTTTAGGCTGCTTTCGAGTCTTCAGCCTGGCTATGTCTGAAAACATTAAAATAGTGCTTAACCGAGAGCTTATGCTGCCCACTCGCTGCTAGGGAGTGATACAGGCAGCTGGGCCAGAGAGACAAGAGCAAGATCTAGGGGGAGCCAGCTTGGAACTGCAGTAGGTGTAAAGCTTTTCATCCAGGTCCCTAGATTTCAGACAAACCCTGACTGCATTAACATTTCCAACTGAGACATGCTGCTGTGTCATTATTTCAGCCTTCCTGGCTGCAGAGACCTTAGTGAAAGCTGTCCGAGCTTGATGTCAACACAGGAAGGGCAGGAGATTGGGCCATTTCAGGAAGCAACCACACCTTGACCATGGCCATGGGCAGCCTAAGCACTGCCCTGTTAGAGGAACAAGTTGATAAGCCATTAAAATGGATGTCAGGTTACCACGCCCCTGGAGGTCCAACATGCCTGAAAAGAAGTTCCTCCAGGTTGCAAACATGGCCAGAGTTACTCATAGCCAGGAGGCTAACCGGCCAAACTGGTGGAATGGTACAAAGCTCAGAGGACTGACACCCAGTGCAGGGAATTCTAGGAGTTGAGTGTAGTGGCAAAGCTTCTTGCTCAGGGTAGGGCAGCACCAGACAGTTCGGTGTTACAATCCTAGCGGGTCCTAAACAACCAGAACACAACAGGGGAAAATGGCAAAGAAGACATCTACACTCAGGCTAGCAAAACTAAATCCACTTGTATTAAATCCTGACAATCTCAATTTATATACCTCTGGCTGGGCTGTTGATCAGGGAAATTTGCAAGGCCTGGATTTATTCACCACTCCTCACAAGTACCAGAACTTCCAGGCTTTCCTCTTATATAGTATGCTTAAGGCAATTTCCTCAAAAGGAAATTGTTCATATTTAATCCTTTTTATCTGTGGCAAATTATGTGCAAGGTACTGAGCAGACACTGTGGGGAAACAAAATGTATTAGTCATGGCTTCTTTGGCCCAGAAACTTACTTACTATCTAGCTGAGGAGATAAATATATCTGTACCCAGACAAATCACAGGGCAGCCCCGACAAGTGTAACTTGAGCAGTACAGATTAGAAAGGCCACAGCAAGGATGGCTTTTGGCTGGAGCGATTACCTACTGCGTGCCAGGCACGGCCCTGGCTCTGTGTGTGCACGCGCGTGCACATGCACACACATATGCACACACGTTAGACTGAGCCAGGTGTGTTTCTGGAGTCAGTCAGCTTCTGTAGCAAGAATGAGAGTACCTAGCAATGGGGGCTTGCAACCCTGGCTGCAAGGCTGCTTCAGATGCTGTTTCCCATTTCTGCTGAAGGGAACTTATTAGGATGTCATTACTAGGGGATAAATTGAAAAAAAGAGGCACATAACTAGAAAGGACTAATTAAAATACTCTGCTTCTCTGGATACTAGAGATGAAATTTAAAAGAAGTACTGTAGGATCGGTGGCAGAGTGGCAAGGAAGAGTTTTAGGCACCCAGGAGACAGGTGCGTTCTGGGCTCTGTGACCGCAGACCTAATTTTGCTCTCCATGGCTATCACTTTCTTTCTTTCTTTTTTTTAAGATTTTATTTATTTACTTGACAGAGAGAGAGAGAGAGAGAGAGAGAGCGAGAGCAGGAACACAAGCAGGGGGAGTGGGAGAGGGAGAAGCAGGCTTCCCGCGGAGCAGGGAGCCCGATGCGGGGGGGCTCAATCCCAGGACCCTGGGATCATGACCCGAGCCAAAGGCAGACGCTTAACGACTGAGCCACCCAGACGCCCCTCTCCATGGCTAATTCTTATCTGACTAGAAATTCTCTCAGACTCCACCTAGCCCTCCAAATTCTATGTACCCCATCAATGATCTAGTTGCTATGCATATTTACATACCAGTCTCTCTTAAAGTTTGCCTATTTTTTTCAACTAACAGTTCCCAGAAAGCAACACTGCAAATGTTCAGTGATGAGTCTTCTTAATGAATGACCACAGTGAGTAGCAGCCCATGTGCTACTAGATTCTTCTTCACATAGTCAGACATGAAACCATGAAGTGAAAGTGAGCAGTAAGCACAGCACAACAAACCAAAGAGGGAAAAAGATCCTGCGAGTGATGGAAGTTTCCATTTCAGAGCAGTTTTTAGATGAAGAAAAAATTCACAGATGCTCAGAACACAGAGGTCCCCAAAGAAGGCTGGATTGGTATAAACCCAGCACAAGGCCTCCAGAAGGCTAAGCACAGCCCTTCCTGCATCCCCTGCTGAGAGCACAAGCATCCCAGGCCACCCCTTAGCAAGTCCAAAAGAATGGTTCAGTTAACTTTATTTTGCCCTACCCAGAGTACTCACCAAGTAAAATCCAACAAGAAAAAAATTTAAAGCACAAAATACAGAATTCCCCCAAATTTACATGCATGTCTAATCCCGGCGGGTGAGGGGTGGGGCTGGAAGCAAACTGCTGAAACTAGAAAACGCTAGACAGATATCTAAAGTCCCCTCTTCCTGGCTTTCCAAACCATGAGATCATGTGCCTAGCCACAGGATTAAGGTGTGGTTAGGCCCTTCTGTGCCTTTAGGAGTTTCTGCTATGTGAACAGTAAACAAGAAACAGACAAGAACCTTGGGCTTTATGGTTCAGACTGTGGAGTGGCCCCAGGCTTTATGGCATGGACTACGGAATGGCCCTGAGCTTTCGGTTTCTGTTTTCTGAAATGCACTGTTGGCGGAGGTGTGTGTGTCTGTGTGTCAGCAGATAGAACTTGGTAAGTCAATGTGTCCACAGATGAACTGTTGCCTTTGGATACCTAGTAAGGACCCAGACAATTTTTCACGAATTCTGAGTCTGCCTTTCTGAGCAGAAACTGACACAGTCCTGAGACAGCACACCCTGTGGCTAAGGGGACAAAGAGGTACTGGGCCTCTTTTGGAGCAGTGTGATTTAATGCAAGTGGCTCTTCAGGCTCCTGCCCCACCTCTGGGAGCCGTGCGAAAGTTCCCCGGACAGCCTTGCCCAGGTTCTGTTCCAAAGCCATGGCCGCATTATGGCGGTATAAATGATGGTAAGGATAGTGACGGCAGCAGCTAACACTTACTGGGGACTTATTAAACGCCAGGTATCTTCATACAACCTTCTGATGTATTATTTCCCCTATTTTATAAGTGAGGAAACTGAGGCACAGAGCTCTAACTGGCTTACTTGTAGGTAGTGGAGTCAGGATTTGAACCCAGGCCCTCCAGGACATCTCTACTCTGGGAGCACAGAGGAAGTTATGGAAAAGATCCACAGAACTGCACCGACAGTGTTGTCATAGGAGTCGGAGCAGGAGGGAAAGGACAATGAAAGGGTCACGGGATTCGTCTACAAGACGTCAATAAAGACCCAGGTGAGGATGGTTTCCTTGGGGTAGTCAGAATTTAGGTAAATCATCCTCGCACAGGTAATGAGCGTAGGGATGAGTTGAAGCTGAAGGCTAGTTTTTTAGAATTAGGTTGAAAAAGTGAGAAATGAGAAAAAAGTAGCTTGTAATAATAGCAGCCATTGAAGGAAGACTGTTTCTCTTTTCCTTTATAGACAGGTGAAAACCAAACAGGCTTCCAGCAGAGAAGGAGCAAACAGAAAAAGCCTGAGGATACAAGATAGCGTGGGAGAATGGGGGAGAACGGCCTGACCCTGGCCCCCGGGGAGGGGAGACACCGGCTTCCCACAGTGCTGTTGGCTTCATCACCTAACAAGGGCACGACCAAGATGGCCACAGGAGAAGTCCCGGGGTGGTGTGGCTGAGGTGCCCAGCAGGTTCCCGTCCCGACTCGGGCTCATGCCACTGTTCCTTGCGGGGTGGCATCCCTGCCCACAGCAACAAGGAGACAGAGGCAAGGGCCAACCCAGCCTCCAGAGGCACCCACTTGAATGGAACTGTACTCGGGAACACAGGGCACCCACCTCATGTGCAGCAGCAAGAAATGACGACATAGTTTACAAAAGGACCCAAATCCAAGAGCTGGATTCTAATTAGAACCTTTTTAAGGCCCCAACTGAACCGTGAAGTGGTTAACTGATGTTAGGATGAAATCCAAGGTTACTAAATCCCACTGGAGATAGATCTCAAAATTTTTGATCTAAGGCAAGAGTTCCACACGTTTCTGGAGATGTAAATCTTATTAGAGTAATCTGGATTTGTGTAAAAACTCACGTTGTTTTAGAAAGCAGGTGGAGAGAGGTAAGGAAGAGAAGAATAGTGCTAGAATGTTCATGTTAGGAACACCACTGCTGTTCGCTAGGGTCCTAACCCAGACTCGAGAAGTAATCAACTTGCCCATATTTCACTTTTTCTCCTCACTGTCAAAACCAGATCCGGGGCACCTGGGTGGCTCAGTTGGTTGGGCGACTGCCTTCGGCTCAGGTCATGATCCTGGAGTCCTGGGATTGAGTCCCACATTGGGCTCCTGGCTTGGCAGGGAGTCTGCTTCTCCCTCTGACCCTCTTCCCTCTCGTGCTCTCTATCTCTCATTCTCTCTCTCTCAAATAAATAAATAAAATCTTTAAAAAAAAAAAAAAAACAGATCCGAACAAGCTGATGTTACCACTGCCTTGTTCCCCCAAGAACCAAAACGCCACATTCTGGGGAATGAAAATAGAACTACCGCCTGCCTCACTAACTGACATCTGTTTTGCACTACATATTTTAAGGAAACATAAAACCATTATTTTCTGAAACCTGCACAAGCTTTTATACATATTAAGGTAAAGAGAAAGCTAGGTTGGCAAAGCCGACATACATTCCCATTTGAGTAAGCCATCTTCTGAAAATAAAAATTCAAGAATTTGCACAATAAATCTGGGTCTACATTAAAGTAGTTCATTCCAAACTGGAACCCCCCATCAATGCCAATAAGGGAGTCTATAAGGCTGTGAAGGCCAGAGCCAGCCCAGCCACTTGGCCCCTCAAAGCTTCCTGCTGGCAGGCCCTCTACAGCCTGAAGGACCGTTTTATTGGTTACTACAGGAAGGTAGTCATCATGCCCTTTAAGAGGCTTAAAGCCAGGAGTCAGACATTTGTTTAAGGGTCAACACAAATCATGTTTCAAACCTTGTATTCTTTTTTTTGTGTGCCCTAGGTAGTTTGAAATGAAGGTGTGACACTTATTCATGAAGGACAGAGGCATACAGTTCCCCAAAGAGGACATACAGCTGGTAAATAAACATGTGGAAAAGGATTTAATCTCACAATAAAATACAAAATTAATTACTACTTTTTGCCTACTAAATTAGTTCCCCCTCTCCAAAAAAATTCCAATAATGGTAAAATTGGAACTCTTAAAATACTGTCAAGACTAGTCTTTACAAATATCATATGATTTCACTCATACGTGGAAATTTAGGAAACAAAACAGAAGATCATAGAGGAAGGGAGGGAAAAATAAAATAAGACGAAATCAGAGAGAGACAAACCATAAGAGACTCGTAACTATAGGAAACAAATTGAGGGTTGCTGGATGGGAGGTGGGTCGGGGGATGGGGTACCTGGGTGATGGGCATTAAGGAGGGCATGTGATGTAATGAGCACTGGGTGTTATTTGCAACTGATGAATCACTGAACTATCTCCGAAACTAGTAATACACTATATGTTAATTAACTGATTTTTAAAAAAAGACTAGTCTTTAGCATTTGCTTTAAAAAATAAGAAATGAAAGAATGGAGACATGAAAACAATCCTCTTGGAAAGCATTTTGGCAACACACAGCAAAAACCAGATGTTCTTACTGCCAGACCCAGCAATCCAACTTCTAGGAATCTATTCGATGGAAACTGTCATCTACACCAAGATGGTCATCACTACATTTCTTACATAATTAAAAACCAGGGAACAACGTAACTGGCCAACAGAAACATGCCTAATGACTGAATATGAACACTCTTATCAGTTGGGCAAAAAACATCTTCTGTGATAACAAGCTGTAACATTTCACCCATCTAAAGCATGTATACAAAGAAACCAGAAGGGAATATACAGATTGGTAACACTATCGTTTCCTTGCTTCTTAGATTCCATCCATTAGTCCATGAATTTAGCAACAGCAGCTTTTTGGGGGAGGAAAAAAAGGGCAAGTTTCTTTTGAAACCCACTGTAAGACGGCACCCAATTTCAGTCATATTAACATGAGGTATGGAATGGGGAGCTATGTCTGAATTGCGCTGTTGTCCAAATGGCTAATAAGCACTTGAAATGTGACTAGACTGAGTTAAGCTGTGCTATTAAGCTATGGGGATTTTGTTGAAGTCATACTTATTTTTGCATATTAGGTTAAATAAAATATATTATTAGAATTAACTTCATCTGTTATTTTTTTACTATGTCAACTAGAAAATTTAAAATGCATTTGTGGCTCACATTAAACATGCAGGGCAACACTTGTCTCAAAATCTTAGGATAAAGGAAAGGTTATATTTGTGTTAGAGAAAGGGGGTACTGTTTCTTCTTCCCATTTTCCTAAAATTTTTGCAATTTTGCTACAGGGAAAAAAGAAAAAGAAATGCTTCCTAGGAAGGCCTAGGAAACAATCCAGTATCCTTCCAAATCTCAATCTGGAAAAGTGTTAGAACAGCCTCCTGGCTCTCTAGTCCTCTCCACAGGAGTGAGCCCTCCCCTGCTCTGCACTGCAGAGACTTCCAGAAGAATGGGACAAGGCTTCTGCCCTCAAGGAGTGCACCCCTCAGGTGATAAGACTGTCACAGAGGGAAGGGACACCCAGGAGAGGCCCCATGAAGTCCATGCCCGCAATACCGCGGGGTTCTCTGGGCGGTGAACTGCTTGATATGAGCCTTGAAGGCAGGCAGGGAGAGACAGACTGGCAGGGGAGGCCCAGGCAGGGAGAAACATGGAGGTGCTCCAGCAGGAAAGAGTGCACGGGCTGGGGGGCCCTTGTGTGTGGGTCTCTTCACTGTGAAACACTGATGACCTCTGGGTGGTTAAGGCTGAAGTTAGACCTTGAGAAGAGGAAGGAACTCCGATAAATGACATTCTTGGGGAAACAGAGGAGGGGGTACACCCCTCCACAGTAAAGGAAGGAGGAGAAAAAAGCAGGAAGGCAAGGTGGGTATCTTGTTTAGAGAACACAGAATGCCAGTCTTTACCTTGATGGGCACTGAAAAGCCTTGGGAGGGTTTTCAGTAGCACATACATTTATAGTTGCTGAGCCCAGGGCTCAATGGACTATGGACAACAAATTTAAGGTAGAAAATTAAATTTTTGAAAAAAATTATTTTTTTAAAGATTTATTTATTTATTTTCAGAGAGAGAGCGTGCACACGTGCATGCATGAGTGGGAGGGGCAGAGATGGAGAGGCAATCTCAAGCAGACTCTGCAGTGAGCATGGAGCCCAACACAGGGCTCGATCCCACAGCCCTGAGATCATGGCTTGAGCCAAAACCAAGAGTTGAACACTTAACTGACTGCGCCACCCAGGTACCCTGTTGAAAAATTAGTTTTGAAGAAAGTAACTGCCCAGGTTGGAGTTTGGCTAGGAAATACCTTAATGAGTAATGAGGTGAAATGGTTAGGGCTGTGGCTTACATTTTATTTAAAAGATAATCTCTTCAACAGCCCCTATATGACACAAAAACAGTGCTGCTGAATGAACGGCATGCCTTAAAAGGTGCCCACCAGGATGAGCCTCTGTCAGTGTAACGTGGCCCAGTGGCTGGGGGCTTCCAGCCTTCAGTTAATAAATATTCATGCACCCTACTGTGTGCCAGGCACTGAGGGAAAAAATAGGACCAAAAGATGTTTTCCCTGCCTTCGTGGTACTTCTTACGGTGCAGTATGGCAGACGGGCAGACAGTTACCAAGTAACCACACAAACATATGTACAATTACAACTGGGATAAGTGCCCCAGTCATAGTGCTGAGTGAGTTTAAAAGGAGACTGACCTTGAGCTATAAGAAACGTCAGGTTCCCTGGTATAAGGGAGCTATTTGGTATCAATATCTTAACATGTTAAGAAAAGCAGGCTTTAATGGAAACAAAAGTGATTAGCTCAGTATTTTAACCTCTTATTTAATGCCCAGCATGTCATATTATTGGTAAGTGGTAAGTATAATTCTCTCTCCCAACAAGAGAACAAGACCCTCAAGAGGAGAACTGTCTATTATACCTTTTAAACCTCTACAGCACTCACATGGGTCTTGGGTCTTAATTAAGCAGGTGCACACAACCATGTTGGCTCTTGTTGTTTTGTTCAAGGACTGAGTAAAGCCCCTGGTTTCCTCTGGTGGCTCTCCACAGCCATGTGCCAGAGTCTTTAGTAAGAGCTGACTGGGGCAGTGCACTCATGTTCTCACCCAAAAGGAAGGAATTCTGAACTTAATGCTCACTAGAAGAAACCCTGGTTTTCTTTATTTTCATCTTAGGTTATATGATCTCTTTTTATTATTAAAAAAATTTTTTTTAAAACATTTTATTTATTTATTTGAGAGAGAGAGAGACAGAGAGTGTGCACACAAGCGGGGGGGGGGCGGAGCGGGGGCAGTAGGCAGAGGGAGAGGGAGAAGCAGGCTCCCTGCTGAGCAGGGAGCCCGATGTGGGGCTTGATCCCAGGACTCCGGGATCATGACTTAACTGCTTAACTGACTGAGCCACCCAGGCACCCCTATATTATCTCTTTTTAACACAGCTCTGTCCAGAAAGGAGAACTCCATAGCACAACTGCTTGAGAGCAATTAACTTAAGATAAACGGGCACTTAGGAAGAGACTTAAAAGATGAGAAATTTCTCTAAACCACTGTACAGCTACAAATGGCAATGTTGCAATAGAACCTTTTATCACTAAAGTCAATGATGCTAAGGAGACAGTGAGATTGGACGCTGGGGTTAACTTACGGAGAAGGCAGAATTACATCTCCATGTGAAGGCAAACTGATGGGCTGGTCACCAGGTCTTGAACCCGAATAAACAGGATGAGCTCAGTGCCAGCAAGACATTGGGCAACACTCCCTAGTACCCAACCTAGCACCCTTAACACAAATACGAATTCTGTTAAAAAAAAAAAGTGATGTCTTCTTATAGAACAGTTGTTCTTTTTTTTCTAAAGATGTTATTTATTTATTTGAGAGAAAGAGAGAGAGAACAAGCAGGGGGAGCGGCAGAGGGAGAGGCAGGCTCCCCACTAAGCAGGGAACCCGACATGGGACTCGATCCCAGGAACCCGGGATCATGACCTAAGCTGAAGGCAGATGCTTAACCGACTGAGCTACCCAGGCACCCTTAGAACAGTTGTTCTTGCCCTTACTCTTTCTCTGGTTGACTGGCTGATGGTTCTATTTCCATCACATCTTTCTCCATGGGATGTCCAGTGGAAGAACTACGTTGGAAATAGGAGACTCAAGCAATAGAGTTCAAGGGTTTACTTGCTAACACTGGGACCTATGGCAAAACCCAAATGGACCGCCCAACAATAATGGTCTATTTCTCACAGAAGCTATGTGGACTCAGAAAAATTTACAGACTTTAAATGATCCTCAACTATCTGTACTTTTAGTGTCACCTACATATGCCACTTCAGGAGAGAGTATTCTAGTAATAATAGCCTCAGTATGACATAGTGCCAAGATTACTGGCTCTACCTAAGGGGAGCTCCCAATATAAAGATATAAGTATTGAAGCAAGATTTCTTCAAATATCTTCAAGTTGTTTACCCCTCCAGTGTGGGAGAAAGCTTGACCTTGGCAATCGGCAGTCCTGAGTTCTAGTCCCTGTCCAGCTACGGATGGGGATCATGATCTCAAGCTTGCTTCCTCATCAATGTTACAGTAATGACAGCAGGAACAGCAGTAATAGCGAATGTCCAATTCTATTACTATAAAACCTCACAGAACCGTTGTACTTACTTCTACGTTGCAACAGAGATGTTGGTTATCACGGATTTTTTTTTTTACTTACGCAAAAGGTGACCACTTTTTGTAACATTTATGTTATAATAAAAATAAAGAAAACAGAGGATAGAGTCTGGGTCTTACATTTAAAGCTATTTTTTTTTTTTTTATAAAAGTATCCCTCACTCTTGGTTAGGATCCAATTCACTCAGTATTGGTTTTGCTTTAAAAATCAAAAAGCTTAGGACATGTATGGTAGGTGATTCAAATATTAAGTGAGAAGTCACCTGGAACTTAAAAGATGCCCAAATCAAAAGAGACTGGAGGCCTTCCCTGCAAGAATTGGATCTGAGCTCCCGCAAACTCACAATTATTTACATAATGTCGCAACCTTAATTACTGCAATACAAATCAAGAATTAGCCAATTTCCTTTGGTTCAAATACCATAATTTTAAAAAATTACAACATTTAGTGAGCACTGGTTAGACTGAGAGATAAAGTATTCTTTCTGTTAGACTCCCTCCAGCATCTGTGAAATGATGCTGGCATACAAGGAAAATCATGCAGATGGTGGAATTCAGGTGGGAAGGGGCTGATGGTGACTTTACTCATGCTTAGTGTGAAATATCTGGATTACAACACAGAACAGGATTCTGAGATCAGAAAGGCCACCTGGTCAATTCCCACACTAGGGTTTTGTTAATGGGCTCCACATAACCTAGCCCCTCGACCACTCCTCTCCCCTAGTCTTGCTACTTCTCTGACTTCATTTTCTGCCACAGTCCCTGAGTGTGCTCAGTCCATGAGTTCACTCATTCCACCCCAGCCACCCTGGCCTCTGTTCTTGACAGGCCCAGCAATGCTCCCAGGTTCCCGCCTTTGGGCTATTGCACTCGCCTTCCCTCGGCCTGGAATGCTTACCACCAGACAGATACCTGGTTCTTCCTTTCACTTCCTTCAAACCTTTGTTCAAATGTTGCCTCGCCAGTGAGTTTTGTCTGCCCTATTGAAAACTGCAACCCTTGGGGCGCCTGGGTGGCTCAGTCAGTAAAGTGTCTGCCTTTGGCTCAGGTCTTGATCCCGGGGTCCTGGGATTGAGCCCCATGTCAGGCTCCTGGCTCAGGGGGAAGCCTGCTTCTCCCTCTCCCTCTGCCTGCCTCTCCCCCTGCTCGTGCTCTGTGTGTCTCAAATAAATAATAAAATCTTAAAAAAAAAACAAAAAAACAAAAAAACTGCAACCCTTCCCTCCCTGTTCAATTTTCTCCATAGCACTTACCTGACATGCTACAATTTTTTACGTTATTAGGTCACTTTCTATCTTTTCCTCACCAGAATAAGAGCCTCTGCTTGTGTGTTTTGCTCCCTGTTTCCCTAGTATCTAGAACAGTTCCTAGCATGCAGGAGACCCTCAATAAACATCTGATGAATGGAGTGACTGAATAAATGAATGGGCCACAATGAATGAAAAACTATTCAGTTTGTAAGGCTACCAAATTTCAAGTGTCAACTTTCTGGAAGAAAGGAGACAAAGGGATTCAGGATACTGTGATTTTAAGGACTTAAAGAAGAATGTTACGGCAATGCAAAATACACTGGACAAAGAAGAAGGTATAGTTGAGCTCCTATGACCAGCTTTAGGTGAGCTCCTATGACCAGCTTCTCCCAAAGTGTTCTCAAACTTAAGAATGCCTAAATCCCCAGGCCTGCCTCCAGAATGGGAGTCAGCAGTGAATCTGAAGGGACTGAGCCACAGGTCACCTCTTGGGAAACACTGCCTTGGTGCCACTCCTGGTTAGCTGTGACACTTAAGGGAGCTCTGTCCATTTAGTTCACCAAAGCCGTTTTAACTGACACCATGGCATATGAATAAGCACTGTCAACAGTTCAGACAAGCACAAGAGATAAATAATCCTTTGCACGTGTATCCTCTGACTAAAAGGATGAGTCTGTCTCTCTATCATAAAGATTTCCTGTGCTGCTGAGAGTGCTGTGCCCAGGAATGTTGTTATTCTAGGTAAGCACCTTAGTTCAAGGCCACAAAACCAAGTCAACACTAAGTAGGCCTAACCCATGGCAAATTCTGATTTTGCAATACTAGGTATTCACATGGCCTGTTTTGCTTTTTTCATGAAGGTCAGACCTACTCCATGCTTCAGCCACATAGAAAGCCACACCTTTGATAAGGTATAAAGCACATGATTGACCAGAGCGACAGTATAAACAAAGTGAAACTATAATGGTTCTCAATTTGACTCTGGATAACCAAACAAACTCAGGACCCCCCACCCACAGAGCTAAATCAAGAGAGTCATTCAAAGTGTACCTGAGAGCAATGGTTTTTCTTAAAAATGCGTACCTGAGAGCAATGGTTTTTCTTAAGATAGCTGCTTTTTAAAACACTGGACCACTGAACAAAAAAGCACAGGTCCTCTTCCCAGTCTGCCATTCATATCACTGAACTGCTGCGGAGAGCAGCTGACTACATTCTGTGTTAAGGATATAACTAACTGTGCAAACAGATGTTTTCTCCAAATTCCAAGTGACCCTAACCCATAGGCTTTTTACTCAAAGCTTCCAACTTTGTTTTTCAAATGTAGAAACAGCTGGTGCCTACCTCTCCAGGGAAAACATTAGTTTCTGGAAGGCCATCAGCGGGGTGGAGGGAAGCAGAAGACCAGTTATTTTTTTCCCTCCATTTCATGAACATGTATCTTTCTTTAAGTCTTTTGTCCCAAAGCTTAAAATGCTCTTTGTATGCCTTGAAATAACAGCTGTTGGAACTGGAAGATCACTGGTGTCCAGGCTGGTTCACATACCTTCCCTGAGAGGTCCCATTTAAAATAAGTACTAACTTTGAACCATACGAAAGAAATTCTCATGGAGGACTAGGGAATCACTGACTTCAGAAATCCTTCGGATTATCCCAAACTTCTATGGGCTATTCTCTGTACTGTGGAGTTATAATCATTTCGTGAATGAGTGAATTATTTTAACTAATTCTAATTTTAAAGGATAACTCCTACTATGTCTTATAATGTCTTATGAGCAGCTCCATCCCATCTGTCATTATTTGTTAAGAATGGAGTAGGTGTGTAACGATACCCCAAAGAATCAACAATGAAGGAAATCACATAACTGGAATATCTCTCTCTGCTTCCATTTCTTTCCAGACAGGTGAGTGCCCTGGTAAGCCCCCCAGCAAGTTTCAAGTTAGTGGTGGCCATAAGCTTTCTCAATAAACTCACCTTCTCTCCTTGGAGTGATGGGACAGAGTCCCGCAAACTGTGAAAGCTGTCTTTGATGTGGTCCCTACGTTTTCGTTCCAGTGCATTATGATGAGCCCGTTTGTCAGCCTAGAAGAATGGGAGAAAGAGCACATTAGCAATGTCATTCCTTTTGCTTGGTATAGGTGGGTGGGGAATAGCCTGGAAGTATATGCTGTCAGCGCTGTCCCTGGCGATTGGGCTGGGAAGGATTTGTCGAGGTGGGCAGTTAGGAGTCTCCAGAATTAGGATCTGCTAAAGGGGGAGAAAGGGGTGAGCAAGGCTTGCGACAGGAACATCCAAAGTAGCTCGATGCATCCAGCTCATGCATAAGTAAAATAAAAGTTATTCACGGGGACAAAGTGTAACTCTCCTGCAACATCAGTCTTCCCCCACAGCTTACTTATGTGACAGAACAGCCGCCAGTCCATGGTTGGGAAGTGGCCAGGGAAAAGCGCTAGGGGGCCCCTCTATAAAATGTGATCACCTCCACTGTAAGAGATTCCCCATGGTGGGTGCCCAGGAAAGGAGTAAGGTCACTGGTGCAGTGTTTCTTTCCATGTGAAACCCATCACCACGAGTCTGGTCTCCAGCTTGCTAAAAGGGACTAATTTAAGACCTGCTCACCAAATTCTACAATAGAAACTAAAACCTCTAGAAAGCACAGATGCCGTGAATCTGAGATTATAACAGAGCTGATAAGGACACCATTCTGAGTTCCTGTTTTTTTAAAGTGGATCCATGGTGCTATCCTGCCAAGGGCTTCCCCTCACACACACCTATGCCAGAAAGGTTGTTCTTAGACAGCAAATCATTTGACACCCACATGCTCTGAATAAATTTCCTCAGGCACCTGTGGCAGGTCAAGTTTATCTGGCAGTATCTAAACACCCGTGGACCAAAGTCTTTATCCCGTCCTGCTTAGCATCACAAAGAACTATCAGCTGGAGAGGGACGAAGACTGGCAATGGCAAAATACTCTGGCTTCAGGCAAAAGAGAGTGCTGGAGGGCACTGCAAGAGAGCTTCCGCAGTCCCTAAAAAAAGGGCATTCCCTCCAAATGGAACACAGATGCTTAACTTAGTCTAAAGCAAGAACTTTTACACATCCACACTTTGGGAATTATGGAAAATAATATACTCTGAGAATTTACCCCGAATACACAAGGTTGCACTGAGCTAACCCAGAGAGCAAGTCTGTATATGGAAAGCTCGGGTAGTTTAACCTACCCCGAGCACCAGGAATTTTAGATATGAAGCAACAAGAGTAAATAACTTGGCTTAGCACAAGAATGCCTCAAATGAATCCTTGAACAAGATGTACAGACAAAAATTTATAAAGACAAGAGTTGTGGGAATGAAAGGACCTGAAATTCTCTTATCTAATCCCAAGTCTGAGACATGAGAGAGGAAAAGGCGACTGGGAGCAACTGTGGTACCTGAAGTCACCACCTGGTCTCTCCAGCACAACACCTCACCTACAGCTCTGGTGAACTGGACACCTGGTTCGCATCGAGGCCATGATTCTACATAACATAGCAACTCATTTTGAGGGCAGATGCCTGGGCACTTCTAAAACCCTCCCAATCTTGCTAAGTCTGAATTCATGGTAAAGTGTTTGCTGAACTCAGTGACGCATGGAATTTATGGGAAAACTGAGGGAACGATCAAGTTTGGAAACCAGATATAACCTGAGGCTAGAGGGACATACGCTGTATCACACAGCATTAGAACAAGAATGCTGATGCCTTCTGACAGCAGTATGAAATAACTTGAAGGAATTAAGCATATTTAAGTCCTTTCCTAACTTACTGTCCCCTCTAGTCACCTACACAGGTAAGGTGGGCTGAGCTCTTACCTGGACTATACCTAAAGCACTGAGAAGGTGGAGATGGCATCTGGCATCTACCTCCCTCTCCATCATTTGCTACATACTCCCAGGATGGTTTATTTACATACAAATTAATTGCCCAGCTTTGGTCTCCAGCAACAGCCCAAGATACTCCTGTCTACTAAATCACCCTGTTTCCTGGCCCTCCTCCTGGCTTAAAAGCTGTGCACAGAAGCAGGGACAGCAGAGTTACCCACAATTCCTCTTGTTGATACAAATAAAATCCTAATTGTCTGTTTTCTTTCTGGGAGAGTCCTGCAAATCTCAAAAGGTTAGAATCAAGTTGGACTTGGTTTCACTCACGCCTGCACTAGAGGGGTGGAGCTAGGTATAATCTAACACCCAAATCATCCCCACAATGCACTACCCTCTTCCCATTCACTGAGCCCTGAAAGGACTCAAACGGACAAGTCTTTTGGTTAGAGGACTGTTAAGTGAACTTGGCTGTGGACCATTAGCAGAAATCTTGGCTTCTCATCTGGGGAGCCAGCCAAGTTTGAGAAGTTGGCTCAACAAGGAAAGGCAGCAGTCCACTGCCTGGTAGAAAGCCTGGGCTGGGGACTGTTCTTCTCGAAGTAGTGGATGGAATTTCTGTGGTAGTTCCAGGCCCAATTTAACTAGCAGAAGAGTAGAATCTTAGAACAATCCCTGCTGCCATGTCCATCCCCAAGCTGCTACTCCTAACCAGACTCAACTTCAAAGCTCTCAGAGACAATGGCAATGATGTATTTTCTCCTCCCTAGGCCTCATTTCAAAGAGCAAGTTAAAAATATGTAGAACTAACATGCCTAACTCCAGGCAACTCTATACTAAATGATACCTCTAGTGGCTTGAAAGAGCAGATGAAAAACCTTTACACAAAGCTGAGAATTCTGTTCGGGAAACATTTCCAAACCACAGAGATCCATCCAGCCTGATAATAATGCTCCTCTGTCCCCCACTCCAAATCATCCAAATGGAGGGCCAGTTGCCAGGCTTATCACTGCTTTGTTAACGGTCTTCACTTGCTGGCAACCCTTTTCGAAAGGGCCAAGATTTCAGAGTTCAGAATGAAACACAGGGTAAAGACTTCCAGTGTAAAGCATCTGAGATCCTCCCACAAACTCAAAACTAGTTAAAAAAAGGGGGGGATGGGGGAAGGGTCAAATAACTGTGTGTCTTAAACAAATAAAGCTCAACTCAGAAATTAGCCAGTTTTCTGTCGCCTGTACTGAGAAAGATGTTTGATAATGAAAACAAGTGGTACCAAACAAAAGCAGGCCCCCAAATACCTCCCTCCTTACATCCTATAGGAGCAGTGGCTGGATGCTGCTACCCTTCAACTTCACTCAATCTGCAGTTTCTGCCAAAAAACCCTTCCTTCAGGGCATCCCAAGCTAACAGAAATCCTAAAGGGCTGTGTGATACTCAAGAGTGGCTCACAGATGCTCAACAGGAACTCCAGCACCAAATCGCTTCCAGCTTTGACGTCTCTGCCAAGGTTTTTACTCAGCCTCTCAATTTTATTTCCACCAAACTTTCCACTGGCAGCCAGAATACAAATCTTCACCCACAATTTGTCCACCTCTGACACTAACAAGCAATGTATATCTTAAGTGTTGTTATATGTTGAAAGCAAACATTATTTTGTTAGCCAAGAAGTTGCTAAGCCGGCAGGAGGTCATTCAAGCTGTTCAAAATTGAGGGGAATCTCTTTAAGTTATTTCCTTCCAACTTACTGCATAGAGAATGCATCTTCATTCAAGGCATTACATCAGTTAGCAGCTCGTTTCCTGCAAGTTCTAGGTAGGCAACTAGCATGGGGAAATAAATGCTCCATTATTCAAGGATGCACAAGGTTCTCCAGAACAGTGTTATTTCTTTCAGACTACTTGACATCTAACCCCATCTATAAGGAGCAATCTTCTTGATTTCCATATAAAAAATGCTCAGCCTATACTGAATTGGAGTTGCCCACTAAACACTGCCTTAAAGAATTTCAAAGATTGCATTTTAGAGGAGAGTGTTGCTTATTATTAATAAGCTGTTCTTATTAAACACAAACATGGAAAATACACAAGTTCAAAGTTCTCATCAGAAAAGACCTATTTATTTCTTCTGATGGCAAGCAGATAGGATAAATGAAGCTGGATTTCTAAGCAACTTAAGCAACATGAAAATTACAACACGAAATAACAGGCAGCTAGGATGAGAAACTCACGAAGGTCCTTAAAAGATATAAATTTCAACTTTCCAACACCTGTCCTGCTGGAAGCTGACTGCCTGCTAGGTATTTCTAACATCTACTAAATATACGTGTTTTTGAGGCTTATTTATTTTTTTAGTATCATCTGGTGCCTGAAAGAACTTGGAAATGCTATGATCCAAATATGCTGTCAAACTATAGCCATTTAAGAGAGTAAAAATGCCTTGGTCATGAAATTTTAATTGAAAACCACGCTGGATTCCATGATCAACTATTTCCCCATTACGGGCATCTTGAAAAAGAACTTTAAAACGTAAGATCACCTTTTCCTCTAACAAACAGGCATATTTAGGAAGCAACACTGGCATTTCTGCATCACTGTCGACATTCTGAAGCACACACAAAGTACATGCAGCGTGCAGCACTTCTGAGACGCAACGAATTCCAGGTAAAACAGACAGTTGTTTCCTGAGTAAATTCCAATCTCAAAGGCGACCAAGCTCATTCCCTTCTAAATAGATTACAATCCCCCCCTTTTTTAAAAAAGATTTTATTTATTTATTTGACAGAGAGATAGAGCCAGAGAGCACAAGTGGAGGGAATGGCAGAGGGAGAGGGAGAAGCAGGCTCTGCGCTGAGCAGGGAGCCCGACGCGGGGCTTGATCCCAGGGCTCTGGGATCATGACCTGAGCCGAAGGCAGATGCTTAACCATCTGAGCCACCCAGGCGCCCCTAAACAGATTACAATTCCTAAAGAAGCAAAGAGTGCTGAGAAGTTAAAAATATTTCCTATGAGGAAGGTCAAGTGAAACTGCACAAATCTGTTTTTACACCCCCTAACATACACTGTAACTGCAACACGTTCAGCTGATAATGGAGGATAAGATGCTGAAAAAGGTTTTGGGTTTCCCTCCTAACACAGTGACCCTACATTTCTCATATACTTTCATTTTTCCCAAAAGGAATTTCCCAAACAGAAACAAAACCAAAGGATCACTTTGTGTGAAACACAGCTGTTCCAGAAAATGATCTTTAAAACGTAACCTCTTCCCTCCAAAAATAGTAAGATAGCATCGATGGAATTGCGAGGTGTATAAAATTTAGTAATAAAAATATTGTTTGGGATTATTTCCTTCAACAAAGCTTATGGGTCACTAGAGATGTTTTCCGTTTGCACTGAGGCAACAGAAAACAATATTCGTCAATCAGTTTCACTTTCTGTTATAAGTTAGCCTCACTTCCTAACTGCCCTTGCTGAGAATCTTACGTTTCCCACACAGCAAGGCTGTGCCTACTGTAGTGACATTATAAAACATAAATGAGGGCCTCTTTTTCCATCAGGACCCACAGAACCTTTTCCAAGTAACTTTTTACAAGGTTTTCTATAGCCCTAAATCTTTGGTTGTTCACAGTCCACAGCCTTTTCTGAACTAATACAAGCTTAAGAATAGTTTCCAACAAATTTTAAAAAATATATTTATTATCTATACTAAATAGCAGGAAATAAACTGGTGTATTCATGGAGGAAAAAACCCGAAATCCTTTTTACCCTAAGTAGGGTTCATGGTAACTGTTTGATATGCTATAAAATTTATCTATTGCTTCTTCTCTCCATGCTATTGTGATTATTTTGTGCCAGATAATATTTAAAAGTTTCAGCAAGTAGATGTGTCAAATTAAAAACAGAGGGTCAAATCCACTCCCACTGCCCACCTCCCAAAATCAAAGAGAAAAATCCTAGGCACCTTCACACCGAACTAAAAATATCTAGAAAAAAACAATGACATTAGCATTCTAGGAGAGTAGAAACATTTTAATAATAAAGCAATTTACATCAATACCCATGTGGATGGATATTTTGAAAAGCATAAGGCTTTCAAGAACTGTAAGCCAAACTTCCACAAAGAAAACTTTCTCTCACTGGAAAGCCAATGTAATTCCAAGTCAAATAGTAATTCTGCAAAGGAGGCCTGACCAATCCCTATCCTCCAACCCTGATCAAGCCCTGGGGCACATTTTATAACTGGAGACTTGGCGGGGGGGGGGGGGGGGGGGGGGGGGGGGGGGAGTGTTTTAAATAGACTGGATCCCAAACATGAAACTCCACGTTCACATTATTAAGGGTCGCAGTGACTAGAAAAAAGAACTGAATTTCCATATACATGCGTAAAGGTAAGTGTCTGACAATATTTCAAGGAAAAATAAGACACAACAAACTCTTTTTAGTAACTATTACCCAGGGATAATTTTTAAAACCCTCTGTCACTGCATACTCCAGATTTTACAGAAAATATCAGCAGTCAATAAACAACATTTTTTCTTAATGCCTATCTGCTTGGACAACCTGCAGAAACTTTGCTTGCTCTAATGAAGAGCAGGTACAAGGACGAAGACTTGCTTTTATCAAAGGTATCACAGTGGCATCCTTCATATTCTAACAAGTTCCCAAACAACTTGGTTGTCCCACACATGATTTCAAAAATCAGAAAAATAACATAAAAATCTGGATTTCTAAACTTTCTTTAAAAATAGGAAGATCTGGCAACAGTGAGCCCTTACTCCCACATAACAACAACCCACTGGAGTTTGGTGGCTGCCTTTTCAGAAGAGACATGTGCAATCCAGAACCCAGTCCTCACCTCTGCTCTTTACTTTATTCCTGACGATTTTACTGCCTGGGGCCCCCAGAGGCATCTGAATTTTTGACCCCCATTCTATAAACTTTGTACTGTTCCCATCTGTCAAATGTTAGACACTCTGATGTACTTCTCTTCCTCTCTCTGACTCTGATTTATTTTGTGTCTATCCTTTTTTTCTTTCTCTAATCTATTCATGGAACACTCACAGGACTGTCCCAGACTGGAAAGGAATGAGATTAGTGTCTATCTAAATCCACAGAACCATCTACCGAGAACATTAATATCAAAACCCTGAGAAATCACCAATAACACTGAATGGTCTCAACCACCACCTTTTAGCAAATCTATCTCTGTGATGCCACTTCTCCTCAACAATTTTTCTATTTTCTTTATACCTTTCCTTCAACTCAAATAGGCAGACCAGAATAAGCCGTTTGTGACACTTTTCATATTCAACCTTTGGTTCCCCTACATTTCTAATTTCTGCATTAGAATAATACCAGGTTGTGCTAGATTCTATAGGTCTACAGCAGTCACATGACCACCTAACTTTTGGTTAAAGATGATTTTTTGCATGTGGCTTCAGCTTCACACAACTATGCATATATGGTTTAGAGCCTGCTTGTTCCAAAGTAAATCTGACTACTTTGGCCCGAAGTAACAGTTTACTTCAGAATGATACTTCTCATTTTACACTTACATAGTGACAGCTAGATCCCCCACCTGGAAGCTACGGAACGATTCATTTCTTTGCAAACAACACCTTTCACTCACCTACAGTCACTGAAACTTATCACCTGAGAGTCTAGAATGAGGAGATTTGCAAACCCGCCCCCCACCTAGAACCCCCAAACAAGGCCCCGCCTCACCTTAGCGGTTAACAGGAGAGTTTACTACAGTATTAAAAATAACAGAACAATCTCTTTTTCTCTCTGACCCCAAAAAGAACTAGAACTGAACGGAAATGAAAATGAAATGGAGAGTAGGAGACGTACCGCAGATTGAAACCTCGGTTGCTCTTCCTGGAATAAGAGAGAAAAAAATAGAAAATATAGAAGTTATTTTTACACTTCATATTCAATAATAAGAAAGAAAATGCCGGCGGCGGAGGAAGCGGCGGGTGGGGAGTCAGCCCGACCCCCCTCCCTCCCTCCCCGCCCCACGCCCCCTTCCCCCCAGCGGGATCCGGTAGCCGGGCAGGGGGGTCCCGAGCGCCGCCCCTCCTTCCGGGATCCGACTCTGGCCGGAGGGGGTTCAGAGCACTGTCTCCTCCCCTCGCATCCAGCTCGGGGCATCTGGGCACTCCCGTCCCCTCTCCGCCCTCCCTCAACCCCCCAGGATCCGCCGGTCACGGGAAGAGGGTGATAGCAAACCGAGGGGGCAGGTCCTGAGCGTCGTCCCCTTCCCCGGGATCCGGACAATGGGAACCCGGGCGCACCCCGTCCCAGTCCCCTGGATCCTGAGCGGGACAGGGTGGGAGCCGGAGGCCGCAGCACCTTCCTCCACCGGGGGAGGTGGGGGTCCCAAAGGCCGCGTGTCTCCACCCCACCTCCAGTCCCAGAAGGCCGCTCCGGCTAGGAGCCCGGAGGGGAGCGAGCCCGGAGCGCGACGGAGGCGGTCCCAGCCGGGGGGGGGGGGGGGGGAGGAAGGGGAAGGAGGAGGCGGCTGCCCGGCCCCCTGCCGCCGTCGCCCCGCTGAGAGCCCCGGCCGCTGTCCCCGCCTGACAACCCGCACGGGAAGGAAGAAGCCCCGGGACTCACGTCGCTCTCCACCTCGATGTCATCGTTATCGCTCATTTCCTACGGCCCAGGGAGCGGCCACTGCAGCGGCGGCGGGGAGGGGGGGAGGGGTGGAGGGGAGGGGGAAGTCACCGACAACAACAAGCCGAGTCCCCCCACACACACACTCACTCACTCACTCACTCACTCGCTCTCTCACTCACACACACACACAACACGGGCGAGAACCACCTCCTCACTGCAGCACCGGATCAACGGCGGCACGCACGCCCGGTCAGCCCCCTGCCACGTGACCGGGTCCGTCACGCTGGGGCCGCTGAGACTTGTAGTTGTCGTCCCTTTGACTGACGGCCCAGCTGGCTCCAGAAAAACTACAAATCCCATAAGGAACTGCACACGGTCGTCGCCAGTCAGGTCTGTTGACGGAGCCCAGAGCGTCTGCGTGTCCTGTGGAGGGGGTGGAGAGCGAAGCGGCGCGGTGCCTGCTGGGAGTCGTAGTTCGCAGACCGCGAGTTGTCAGGAGGTGTTCTTCCCGAGGCTGCAGAGGAGGCTGCTGGGAAGACAGGACACGTGGAGGGAGCTGGGGCGCTTGGAGCCCGGCACCGTCTGAGCGCCCGGCGCGGGGCCCAGGGGACAGGGTGGAGGCTCTGGGGGAGTAGCCGGCTGCCTAAATAACGCTGCCTCTCCTTGGTGCGACTGGTTTTACTTTGTTTTTTTGATGCCTCAGTCGTTCTGCATCGCGCCCTGGGGCGTGACCCGCTTGGGGAGGGGGGACTCCTGCTGCGGCGGACTAGGGGGCGCGGTTCCGAATGCCCACGCGAACCTTTGGGATCTGGCAGTGGGGAGGAGTCGATGGCAGGTGTTAAGTGGTGTTACAGGACTGGCAGGATGACCGGCCTCGCTGACGGACCGCTCCCAGCCATGAGAATTTTGTATTCATTCATCCGGGGGTGACCATCCTTGCTGCTCACCGTGAGGCTCATACGTTCTTGGACCCCCGATCCTCAACTACCATTCACGTGGAAGTAAAACCCCTTTTGGGTTTGTGGTAGCCCAGGTAGATGAGGGAGTGCCCAGTTCAGAGTGCTGCAATTAAGAATTGCAAAAAGTATGAAAACGGGAAACTTGTGCAGCTCTCTATCCAGTTAAAACATACTTATTACATCAATATTTATTGAACACTTATCATGTGCCAGCACGGGGATACCATAATGTATGAGATGAGACTGGTCCCTGACTTCATGCAGCTCACAACTGTGGAAACAAAAATGATGCTGCACGGCCATCATTTTAAGAGTGTACAAGTCCCACAGGAAGAAAAAACAAGGTAAGACACTTTGAACCCGAGATAAAGTAACTGACTTTTACATCAGGTGTCCAAAGTGAATGAAATTTCGGGCTTTTCCCATAAATTACCAATTCCCTAATGAAAACCATTTTATCACTAACTTTTGAATACAGAAATTTGGGGATATGTGACATATCTTCCCATGTGAGCATAACATCTGTGCTTAAGACACAAATGTAAACTATGGTAATCTTCCCTTTACATTTTTTCCTTTAAATATCTGTTGTAATTTTTACTCAGTGATCCCATCCTAGTGAAGCTGGCACATCTTTGCAAGTGAACTTATCTTTTCTAAATACTTTTGTCTCCTAGTCTTCCTTTCACATCCAGTGGGGCAGATCATTATAAGAGCTGAGACAGGGAAGTAGTTCTGAGTGAGTTAATTAGCTGGATATTAGAAACTAGGGCTAACTCATATTAGAAACTAGGACAAACAATTATTTGGCGCCAGTTATGTGCAAAGCATTATAGGGCAACACTGGCTACAAGTTAAAATCACTTTAGGGGGGCACCTGGGTGGCTCAATCGTTAAGCGTCTGCCTTCGGCTCAGGTTAAGATCCCAGGGTCCTGGGATCGAGCCCCGCATTGGGCTCCCTGCTCAACAGGAAGCCTGCTTCTCCCTCTCCCACTCCCCCTGCTTGTGTTCCCTCTCTTGCTGTGTCTCTCTCTGTCAAACACATAAATAAAATCTTTAAAAAAAAAATCACTTTGGGGCTTTTAAAAATTCTGATGTCCAGGCTGCACCCCAAACCAATTAAGTCAGAACCTCTGAGGGCAAGAAGCAGGTAGCAGTATTTTTTTTTTTTAAAGCTCTCTGGGTGATTCCAATGTGCAGCCAAAGTGGAGAACCACTGCTACAGAGGATGCCAAGTTAAATAAGGTAGTCTCTCACTAAATGATGCATTTTACAAGAGTGAATTTTATAGTTTGTCAAATATTATATTTCAATAGAGCAGTTATATAAAAAAATAGGATAATCTTTGCCCACCTGGAATCTAAGAGCTGACAGGGGAATAAATTATGAACACAAATAATTGCAATGAAAACAGACTAGGTACATGTTAAATTAGTTACCCAGGCAGTGAAGGCCTTAAGAGCTCAGAGGAGGGAGAAATATTTCCAGATCTGAGGGGGGTGGGGAGATGCTGGTGATTAGGTAAATCTTAGGCTATCAGCTCCATCAGGGCAGAAACTGAGTCTGCAGAGACTACGTCAGATTTTGGTCACCATGAATCCCTAGTTGTTGGATGGAGGCCTGGGCACATAGGAGAGATGGGGAAGAAAGGCTTTCCAGTCAGATTTTAACACATTTCTTTTTAGTAATCGATAGAATATGAAGCCCATCAACCCAGTTAATAAATTTTTTTTTAGTAAGAGCACATGCCCGCACGCATGTGCACGGGGGGCTGGGGGGGCAGCAGAGGGAGAGGGAGAGAGAGAATCTTAAGCAGGCTACAAGCCCAGCGTGAAGCCCAACTCGGGGCTCAATCTCACCACCCTGAGATCATGACCTGAGCTGAAATCAAGAGTCGGACACTTAACTGACTGAGCCACCCAGGCGCCCCCCAGTTATTAAATTTGACCTAAGAGACATAAATACTGCACCCAACAATAATAGAATATGTTGTTTTCAAGCACTCATGGAACATTTACAAAAATTGAGCATGTTCTCAGTCATAAAACAAATATCAACAATTTTCAGAGGACTGTAATCTTGGGGAGCATGTTCTTGAACCTAATGCAATTAAAGTAGAAATAGTAACTAAAAGATAACTAAAAAATCCTTATAAGTTTGGAACTTAAGAAACACTTTTAAGTGACCCAAGTGGAGGGACTTTCACGAGCAAGGTGTATACACAGGAAAGGACCAGACATACAAGAACAAAAATTTCCTCTAGTTTTCCTTTTTAGTACTTTTCTGATGTGAATAATAATCTTGGACCCTTAAGAACTCATTCTCATCTCTGCATGCTTAAGTGTCTTTGGTAAAGTCCTGTGTGAATGTATCAAGACTGGGCATTGTCACTGGGCAACCTAATCTAGCCCCTTGCTACTTCAAGTTTGGTTCAGTGGTATCCACATTACCTTGGTGCTTGTTAGAAATACAGGCCCCACCCCAGACCCACGGAATCAGATCGGCAATGCGACAATATGCCCAGGTGATTCATCCACACAGCAGAGTTTGAGAAGCCCTGATGAGGGATGAGGGGCCAGCAAGTGGGGAGGGCAAGCAGATTACCTCCATTTTCTCCTCAGCTCTTCCTCAGTGTGGCTTCCACTCCACTACTTGGCTAAAATCACTCTTATCCAGGCCACCAGCTACCCTGTATTGCTAAATCCAAAGCCCTTATCTTATTTGACCTGGAGGTAGCCTTCTTCACTGTTGACCCCTCCTCTTTCTCGAAGGCCAAGAAGTCCTCCGCTCCTTCTACCTCCTTATCTGTTTCCTCCGGTTTCTCTTGCCTGTCAGTGTTTGAGTTCCAGTGGCTCTGTGCTGGCCCTTGCTTCTTCCCCCTCCTACCCTCCACCTCGTGGGATCCTCTGCCTCCCCAGGCTTTCATGGCCGCCTCTCCAATGGTGGCCCCAAGACCAAGTCTCTTAAACTCTAGGTTGTTATATTCAATGTATTTCTGGACACATCTACTTGGATTCTTCCACAGGCAGCTCAAAACTTGAGGCTTATGGATGAATGAGAAAAAGTAGGTTTGACACAGCATTTGGAGTATGAGTCACTCAAAATTGAACATATCTCTATGAGTATATATGTGTCGAGAAATATGGAGGATAGCCAGCAAACATTTAATAGCATTTGTTTCTGGGAGGTGGGACTTCCGGTGATTTTTCTTTTCTTTTTAAGTGAGCAGCATCATTCCCGAGCAAACAGTAGGGCTATTAAAAGACAACCACTATCTCAGTAAGTCTGTTATCTTTCCTAAACAGCAAACTTCTCAAGCCATAATCCTTAGGAAGATGGTCCCATCCCTTTCCCGTGACACTTGTGCTTGCTTTCTCCTTATTTAGGGGGTGGGGCTGGAACCATGAGGGGCTCAGCAGGAACCAGCTGGCACACTCAAATGAGGATCATTCACGGAGTTTTTAATAATGGGGTTGTTTACAAATATGTGGGCAGGGTGTAAAGAAACTACAAGGAATTGCACAGAACCCCTGGGACTCTGTGCCCACCCACACCTGTAGGGGAGAGAGAATGAGTGGTTAACAGAACTGGGATGGAGGCTGTATGAAGAGGGCCCTCTGAAAGGAGCTCAGATCCGGGGTCCAGGACAATTGGATCTGGAAGGCCAAGACAAAGGTTTCTGGCACTGCAAAGGACCCTTGTTTCCTCTTCTCACAATTTCAGAGAGAGCTGGAACTTCCAGCCCTCTTCCTGACTATTATCCACCCTGCAGAAAGATGGATCTATCAGAAATGAAGTATCCTCACTCTTCTAGTTAAACCTTTCTATCCCTCTCAGTGCCCTCAGGATAAAACCTAGGCTCCATAGTTTGGCACATAAGGCCCTTCATGATCTGGTTCCTTTGCCAGCCTCATATTTTAGCTCCTGTTCACTCACCCTCTACAAATCCAGCCATGCAGAACTTCTTGCCGTTCTCCCAAAGGACCATGTTTTCTTCTGTGTCCAGGGATTTCCACATGCTGTTCCTTCTGCCCTGAGTGTTACCTCCCCCAAATACTCCCAATCACCCTTCCCCTCTTTTCTTCTCATCCTTTGGGGCTTAGCCATCACCTCCATCAGGAAGTTCCCCCTGGATTCTCCAAAGCTGGATTAAGGAGACTGGGCTGAACCGCAGGGAGACAGTTTCTCCTCTCAGTCTGCAAGCCCATGAGTCACTCTTCCCAGGGGGAATAAAAGATGGAGTAGGAATGCCAGAGTATTCCTCCCATAGTTTTTCTTCCTTGCAAAGAGCACTATTCAGTCCCTTGAACCCTCAGCCTCCAGTTCTGGGAACAATAAATTTCTGTTGTTATAAATCATCCAGTCTGTTGTTCTCTGTGATAGCATGAATGGACTAAGACAACCCCCAGCTGTTTTGATTTGGTGTTTGTTGATTTATTTATGAACTATCACCTCAGACCATAAGCTCTAGGAGGTCAGGGACTGAGCCCATTTTGCTCCTACTCATATCCATGGCACCAGCACTGTAGCTGGCAAAGGGGGGTGGTGGTGTACAATAAATAGGGTGGGACTGAACCTTGCAATTATTTATTTCAACCCCATCATAGTTTATAGGCTGCATGGACAAATGTTAAAACACGCTTAGAAGTATCTGGGGGAAAAAAATCATGAAGATTGCTTTATCTTTGCCCTGGGGGCTGACTAGAGCTTCCCTCCCTGACCTAAACATCCCTGGGTGGATGGAAAACCAGGAGACTATTTGGGTCCTGCTTGGCACACTGTGCTTGGCAGGGCGGTCCCTGCTAACAGTGCCTGGCTCGGAATTCTTCTCAAAATGGCTTTCAACAATTCTGAGGACTTAGGGGTCAGGCTGGAGAGGAGGAGATTATGTCAAGGGCCAATCTGTGTTTAGCCTATACTTTACTTGTAGTCCTTGAACTAATGTGATTCCTTTGTCAGGAAACCAAAGGCATTGGTTCATAGCTTGTATAAGAAAGAGCCAGCGGGAGCTATTTCGTTCATTTGAGCCAGGGTTAGCTTCCTTGCAGACACTGGAAGTTTGTTGATGGAATTTGTTCCATTGATCACTTTGGCTACTGTCAGTGATATACAATAGAGTTTATATTATGTATGAGGAATTTTAATACGATGGAACAATTTTGCATATATTATTTGTTCCATCCTAGCATCAAAGCCCAAGTTACAAAGAGCAAATAAATAAAAATCACAGATCTTTAACGGAGATGTGTGAGGTTGAATGGGACGATCACTTTTACTTTAAATAATAATTTAATCAGTCTCCATTGTGACGCTCTCCAAAAGGCAAAAATGTATTCCAAGGGTCAGTGTGGAAGTCAGTGCTTAGTGTGACAGATTCCACAGCTTTGATCCGGCTTCCTGCTTTCTGTAGCAAGAATATTTGCCTACAAATATTACAGTAGGGGAACATGGATGCCCCAGGGCATGTGGTTCCTTAATAGGGTGTCCTTTGTCTCCTCCCCAGGACAAAGTAGAGACCCTGGACAGAGAATGTTTCTCAGAAACTTTGTGGAATTCAGATACCCATTGTCAAACTTTAAACAAATCAATTGGTTAATTAATGGTGTTATTTAATCTGATGGCTTAAAACATTAGACATTCATAGGAAAGGGAAGATGGGAGAGAGAAGTGGCTGCCGGGGTCCAACACTGAGGTGTCTGAGCGAGTCAGAGTGGAAGTAGCTCCAAGCAGGGGCCCCGGGGTACTGGTTCCGCTGGAGTTCTACTTCCCTCTACATGCCTCTTCTTCCCAGAGCAAACATGAGAGAACTTGCACTAGATGATGAGGATTTCGGAATAAAATGAGATTATGTGTACACCAACATTTTTCTTTTGGTTTTCTTTTAACTGAGGTGTAATTTACATAAAGTAAAATAACCCTTTTTAGTGTATATTTCTTTTTTCTTTAAATTTTTTATTGTTATGTTAATCACCATACATTACATCATTAGTTTTTGATGTAGTGTTCCATGATTCATCGTTGGTGCATAACACCCAGTGCTCCACGCAGAACGTGCCCTCTTTAATACCCATCACCAGGCTAACCCATCCCCCCACCCCCCTCCCCTCTAGAACCCTCAGTTTGTTTTTCAGAGTCCATTGTCTCTCATGGTTTGTCTCCCCCTCCGATTTACTCCCCTTCATTCTTCCCCTCCTGCTATCTTCTTCTTCTTTTTTTTTTCTTAACATATATTGCATTATTTGTTTCAGAGCTACAGATCTGTGATTCAACAGTCTTGCACAATTCACAGCGCTCACCATAGCACATACCCTCCCCAATGTCTATCACCCAGCCACCCCATCCCTCCCACCCCCCCACCACTCCAGCAACCCTCAGTTTGTTTCCTGAGATTAAGAATTCCTCATATTAGTGAGGTCATAAGATAACATGTCTTTCTCTGATTGACTTATTTCACTCAGCATAACACCCTCCAGTTCCATCCACGTCGTTGCAAATGGCAAGATCTCATTCCTTTTGATGGCTGCATTATATTTCTTTTTTTAAAAAAATATTTTATTATTTGAGAGAGAGAGAGAGAGAGTGAGTGGGGGGAGGAGCAGAGGGAGAGGAACTAGCAGACTCTGCACTGAGCGTGGAGCCCGATGTGGGGCTCAATCCCATGACCCTGAGATCACCACCCAAGCCGAAACCAAGAGTCAGCTGCCCAACTGACTGAGTCACCCAGGGGCCCTGTTTTAGTGGATATTTCTGTCAGTTTTGACAAATGCATATAGTCATGCAATCTACCACCACAATCAATATATAGAATAGTTCCCTCACCCCCTAAAATTCTCCTGTGCCCCTTTCTAGTCAACCCTTCCTGCCATCCTTGGCCCTTGAAAGCCACAACTGACCTATTTTCTATAGCTATAATTTCGCCCATTCTGGAGTGTCACGGAAGTGGCATCAGACAGTGTGCAGCCTATTGGGTCCAGCTTCTTTTGCTTTGCATTTCGGACTCATTTATGCATATGTCACTAGTCCACTCTTTTGATTGCTAGGTAGTATTCCATTGATGGATGTATTAGTTTGTTTATCCATTTACCAACTGCAGGACATTTGGGTTGTTTCCTATTTTGACCAGTTTCGATTATGAATAGAGCTGCTATAAGCATTTGCAGACAGGTTTTTGTGTGAACATAAGTTGTCATTTCTCTTGGATATGTACTTACAAGTAGGATTGCTGAGTCTTATGGTAAGTGTATGTTTAACTTTATTAAAAACTGCCAAACTGTTTTGCAAAGTGGCTGTACTCTTTTGCATCCCCACCAGCATTGTATGAGTGTTGTGATAATATTTTGAAAAGTAAAAATTTCTACATATCACTTATAAAAGCAGGTAGAAAGCAATTTTCCCAGGATTGAGAGGGGCAACTTAGAGACAACTCTAAATTGTTTGCCAAACATACAGATTGCCAGCAGAACGCACAGAAATCAGCTGAGAATGTTTACTGAGTCTTTGGAGCAATGCTGCAAAGAATATTGTTTATTTAGGATCACAGTTAATACTAACAGACATTTATTGAGCACTTACCATGCCCTAGGCCTTGAGTTTCCTGCTCTACACAGACCTTCACAATGGCCTTATTATTAGCCCACCTAACAGGTAGGGACACAAGGCCCAAAAAGGGTAAACAACACACCAAACAAGGGCAACCCAGCCTGTAAGAGAACTAACAGGGAATAAAATCCAGGTGTGTTGGATTCCAGACACTGTATCCTTAAAACTGCTCTCCTATGCTGGTCTTTTAGCTCCTTATAATTACTAGTTATTAGCATTCATCAGATTCTACCTTCTGCTTTTCCTTGCACACAAAAACCGGTCCCAGGAACACGGGGCAGAACTCCAGCTTTGTGCCCAGCAGCTCTGGGACTTTCCGTTGCTGTTCTTTGAATCCAAACTGGGCTCAGTCCTCCGCTCTCAGCCTTCCTGGCTTCCTCCGAATCATGCTGTAAGTCACACATCATTTCTTTGGAGAATAATTTGGGAAGACAGCCCCTTGCCACTGAATGTAGGAAAGTCCAGGAGAATGACCTTTCCCTTCCAGTTTGAGAAGGTTGGGCTGAGTCTGCTGCCAAGACCTGGGGCCGGTTCTTCCTCTACAGCTTTTGCTTGGATGTTGGTCCACTCCTGCCACCACGCAGAAGCACAAGGAGGAAGAGTTGTAGGGGGATCACCTTGTATTCCAAAGCTTTTGCGTGCCTTGGAATCATCAGATCCAGATAGCTGTGATTTAGAGTTGACAGGGACCCTGAAGATCACATATTCTGACTCCTCAGACCCACAGAATTAATTCACTGTGGACTTCTGATTCTATTGCTTACTGGCTGTGTGACCAGGTGATTGACCTCTCTGTGCCTAAGTTTCTCTGCCCATAAAATAGGGAAGTGATACACACAGGGTGTTTTAAGGACTGAGTAAGCAATGATGAGAGCCCAGGGCCAGGCAAATCGTAAGTGCTTAATAAATGATAGCTTACTATTGATACAACACAGAAACTGTAAGTGACACTTCTAACATCAACGTTTCTCAGAGCAGAGTTAGAGTTAGGCTGTGTGGTGCCTCAAACCGGATGCTTGGCTGGGACACGGGAGAAATTTGAGGCTAAGAATGGATTGTCAAATTAGTTAGTTTTGTGATCTGAAGCAGTCCCTGAACTTCTCCTCTCACTTAACTTCAGTGATTACCTCTGAGAACTGCTCCTTCTGGCCATCATTCAGATCTCTTAGAGTAATAAAATAAAAAGAACTATCTGGCCAGTCTTTTCCTTCAGATTATCACATCCTCCTTTGTTCTACTCAGTAATAGTTTTAGAAGAAAGGATCCTTGGAGCTAGAAAAACTTTCTGTGTGTATTACCAGAAAGATAAAAGCTCTTAATATGTAATAGAAACGATGGTAGCACGGTACTGAGCATTTTTGCTGTGCAGGTGCGGTGCCAAGCCCTGCATCGCATCACAGAAACCTCCCAGAAGCTGGAGTTGAGCAAGGTCAAGTAACTTGCCCAACGTCACTTAGCTGGTAGGTGGCAGAACCAGGATCTGAAACTCAGTCTCTTGGATGCTGAAATGTGTGCTCTTCACCGCTGCCTTGATTAGGAACATAAGAGAGAGCTTTAGAATGGAAAGGAAGTTTGGAAATGTCCTGGTCAGATGACCCCAAACCCCTCCTTTTGATCAAAAACAGCATAGTTGCTGTTCTATCTCTGTGAAGTTACTCCCTGCCCGCCCCATTTGGTAGAATAGTGAGTTGGAGAAGCCCGGCTTGCGAATTCCTTGTGTGGATTGAGACCTCCGTGTGGTCAGCATAGTCTGAAGTTGTCATGCACTTGACCGAGGTGGGCATTCAAGGGGTGTTAGGGTAAGGTAAGGCAGCAGTTAGAGATGCCGGTTCCCTGGGGCTGCAAAGTAGACCTTGAGGTGTCTAGAACACTCAGAGGCTCTTTCTGAGGGTAGGTGGGGAAAAGGCTGTGGCAGCTGTCATATCACTTTGCAAAATCCAACAGTCTCTTCCAACTGCCAGAGCTGAACCCCACGCTCTGGGCGTTCTGCGCCGGGCATTTGAGGGACGGCAGCTCCCGGCCCAGCCTGCCCGCTGACTGAAGACAACACAGCTGTCTCCCGCTCTTCCTTCCCGCCACGGCCAGGACCTGTGTGACGTGGAACGAGTCTCTCGGGGATCAGTTGAACAGTTCAAGCTGTAAGCATTTTGATTAAAATAAACAGATACATAGGAATGATAATGTGTGAACAATTGTTCTGTATTTATAGAAAGATCTTCTTCTAGGCCACACTTCCCCCACCTCTGTAGCACAATTACAGGCCAAATGCTGTGGCAATTCAAGGAGAATGAGAGGAAATTTGCTTTGAAATAGGAGGAGAAACTGACCTGGCTGGTTTGGCAACAAGTCCAAAGAACACAGTGTCCTCTGGATGCTGACAGCTGCTGGGATAAGTCTGTTCTTCTTGATGGTCAGGCCGACCCTCTTTGGCCAGATGACTACTGGCAAGTGGAGAAGGTCAACGACATTTATGGAAAGCCCACTCCATCCTTGACAGTGAAATGTACCGAGGCAGGAGAGGATAGAGATTTTTATGCAGTGATAAACAACAGAAAAGATGTCCACAGTGGAGAGGGACAGCAGTGAAGCAGGTTACAAAACAATACATAACATGATATCACATTTAGGTATTTTTACAAACAAACGAGTATGTAAATTATCTGAAGGAATACATACAAGTGGGATTGAACAAGACAGGGAGGGAGTTTTCACTTTTCACTAAGTATACTTTGGTTATTTGAATTTTTCCTGAAGAGAATGCATTGTTTTTTTTTCCCCCAGTATTCTTTGGTAATTATTACAATATCATTTTTTTTTAAAGTCAGGTTTTACTAAAGTCAAATTTACATATAATTACATAGTAATTACACATCTATATTGGTAAAAGCACTCTTTTAAATGTGTATGGTTAGATGAGTTTTGGTAAATCTATACAGTCATGTAACCACAACCGCAATCAAGATATAGAACATTTCCATCACCTGGAAAGTTTCTTCTGCTTCTTTGCAGTCAGTCTCCTGCTCTTCCCTGCCCCAAGTGACCGTTGATCTTTAAAAAAATGTCAATAAATGAAATCTTATGGTGTGCAAGTAGCTTTTTATCCTGGCTTCTTTTGGTAGCACCATGCTTTTGAGATTCGACCATGTTGTTGCTTGTAGGACTTTGTTCCTTTTCATTGGTGACTCCTACTACACTGTACCATAGTTTCTCCATTCACCAGTGTGGCTTGTTTTTTCCGCTGTTGGCAATTATAAAGAAAGCTGCTATAAACATTTCCGTACCAGTCGCTGTGTAGCTGTAAGTTTTCTTTTGGGTAAACACCTAGGATTGAGATTGTTGGGTCATATATTAAACGTATGATTAATTTTATAAGAAACTGGCAAACTATTTTTCGAAGCGACTGTACCATTTTGCATTCCCACCATGAATATCCCGGTTGCCCCACATCTTCATCAGCTTTACTTGTTCGCAGTTGTGTGGATTTGAGTCATTCTAGTAGATATGTAGTGTTACTTCATTATGGTTTTAATTTGCATTTTCCTAATGACTAATAATATTGAACACCTTTTCATGTGCTTGTTGGCCATGTGTATGTTATTTTCAGTGAGGTCTCTTCAAATCTTTTGTTTATTAAAAAATTGGGTTATCTTTCTAATATAGAACTGTAAGCGTTCTTAATATATTCTGGATATAAGTTCTTTATTAGAGAGTTGTTTTGGCAAATGTTTTCTCCCAGTCTGTGACTTGTTTTTCCATTTTTCTGAATGGTCTCTTTTGAAGAGCAAAAGTTTTTCATTTTGATGAAATGTAATTTATTCTCTTTTTTTCTATGTAGTTTTTCCTTCTTGTGTCCTATTTAAGAATTATTTGCCTCACCCAATGTGACAAAGACTTTTTCTCTATATTTTCTCTTAGAACTTTATAGATTTCCTCTTACGTTTAGGTCTATGATTCATTTTGAGTTGATTTTTAACAGCTTTTTATTTTTATTATTTTTTAATTTTATTTTATTATGTTAGTCACCATACATTACATCATTAGTTTTTGAGGTCGTGTTCCATGATTCATTGTTTGTGTATAACACCCAGTGCTCCATGCAGTACGTGCCCTCTTTAATACCCATCCCCCACCCCCTCCCCTCTAGAACCCTCAGTTTGTTTCTCAGAGTCCATATAGTCTCTCATATTTAACAGCTTTTTCAATAGGTATAATTCACATATCATACATTTAATCCATTCAAAGTGTACAATTCAATGGTTTTTAGCATATTTAGAGTTGCAATCATCACTAATCTGATTTTAAACTTTTCATCAAACCAAAAAGAAACCTCATTACCAATTAGTAGTGATTCCATACTTTTCTTCCCACGCCCTCAGGTCTCGGCCCCCACTGACCTACTTTCTGCCTCTATAGATTCACCTACTGAGTTAATTTTTATATATGGTAAAAAGATAAGCATCAAAGTTCACTTTTGTACATGTCTGTCCAATTGTTGCAGCAGCATCATTTGTGGAAAAGATTACCTTTTCTCTAGTGAACTACTCTGTCATCCTTGTCCGTAATCAATTGCCTTATATGTGTGAGTCACGTTGAACTCTCTATTTTGTTTCATTGATCTACATGTTTATCCGTATGCCCAAACCACACTGTCTTGATTAATATAGCCTCAAAAGAGATTTAAAAAGTGATCATGTGAGGCCTCCAACTTTGTTCTTCTTTTTCAAAATAGTTTTGACTACATTCTTTGCATTTCCATATAAATCTTAGAATCAGTTTGTTAATTTCTAAAAAAAAACAAGCCAGCTAGGATTTTGATTGGGGTTGCTTTGAATCTTTAGGTTAATTTAGGAAGAACTGACATTTTAATGATATTGAGTCTTCTTTATTCATGAACTTAGTATATTTCTCCTTTCTTTTTTAGGTCTTCTATAATTGTTCTCAGCAGTATTTTATAGTTTTCAGCATTAGATACTGCAATTTTTGTTAGAATTATTCCTAAGAATTTCTTGGTTTTTTGGTGCTAATGCAAATGTTATTTTTAAAATTTCAATTTCCAATTGTTTACTGTTAGTATCTTGAAATATGATTTTTGTATACTGACCTTATATTCTGACTTTACTTAATTCACTTATTCTATTCTATTCATTGTTTTGTAGATTCTATTCCTTTTTGTTTTTTAAGGTCTTTTTTTAGAGAGGGAGGGGGAGGGTCAGAGGGAGAGGAAGAGAGACTCTTTAAAAATTTTTATTGTTATGTTAATCACCATACATTACATCATTAGTTTTTGATGTAGTGTTCCATGATTCATTGTTTGTGCATAACACCCAGTGCTCCACGCAGAATGTGCCCTCTTTAATACCCATCACCAGGCTAACCCATCCTCCCACCCCCCTCCCCTCTAGAACCCTCAGTTTGTTTTTCAGAGTCCATCGTCTCTCATGGTTCGTCTCCCCCTCCAATTTCCCCCCTTCATTCTTCCCCTCCTGGTATCTTCTTCTTTTTTGTTTTTTCTTAACATATATTGCATTATTTGTTTCAGAGGTACAGATCTGTGATTCAACAGTCTTGCACAATTCACAGCGCTCACCATAGCATATACCCTCCCCAATGTCTATCACCCAGCCACCCCTCCCACTCCCCACCACTCCAGCAACCCTCAGTTTGTTTTCTGAGATTAAGAATTCCTCCTATCGGTGAGGTCATATGATACATGTCTTTCTCTGACTGACTTATTTCAGTCAGCTCAGCGTAACACCCTCCAGTTCCATCCACGTCGTTGCAAATGGCGAGATCTCATTCCTTTTGATAGCTGCATAATATTCCATTGTGTATATATACCACATCTTCTTTATCCATTCATCTGTCGATGGACATCTTGGGAAGAGAGGGAATCTTAAGCAGGGTCCACACCCAGCTTGGAGCCTGATGTAGAGCTCAGTCTCACAACCCTGGGATCATGACCTGAGTTGAAATCAAGAGTCAGACACTTAATTGACTGAGCCACCCAGGCACCCTAATTCTTTGGGATTTTCTATGTGGATGATAATATTTTTATTTTTTTCTAAAGTGTATGCCTTTTATATCTTTATTTTGTCTATTGTACTGTCAAAGAGCACTGATTCAGTGAGAACAGACATCTTGTTGTATTCCCAATTTTAAAGGAAAAATATTCAGTTTTTCACCATTAAGTATGATGTCCTCTATCGGTTTGAGAAAGCTTCTATTCCTCGTTACCCGAGTGTTTTTATTATGAAAAAATGTTGGCTTTTGGCCAGTGCTTTTTAAAAAAACTATTGAGATAACCATATGGTTTTTCTTTTTCAGGTTGCTGATATGGTGAATTACACTGCTGATTTCTTTGGAAGTTAAACCAACTTTGCATTCCAGGGATAAACTCTACTTGGCTATCTATATGGCTTTATATATATATTTTTAAGTGTATATATTTTAATATATATTATTATATATTTGATTTCAAAATATTATATATATTTTGATATATATATTTCTGGATTTGATTTGCTAATATTTTGTTAAGAATTGTCATGTTTAGATTCATAAGGATATTGGCTAACAATTTTCTTGTAATTTCTTTTTCTGATTTTGATAACAGGATAATGAAGGGAGAAGTGTTCTTTCCTCTTCCGTTTCCTGAGAGAGAGTTTATATAAACTTCGTACTATTTCTTCCTAATTTTTTAATTTGAATATTTCTGTGTTATTTGATTTTTTTCCTAAAGGGAATGCAATGCTTAAAAAATTTTTCTATTTTGAAATAATTTTATACTTACAGAAAAATTGCAAAAATAGTACTGAGAGCTCCTATATACCTTTCACCCAGATTTCCCTAATGTTAACATTTTACATAATCATAGTATAATTATCAAAACCAGGAAATTAAATTGATATATTATTATTAATTTATTTATATATCTTATTCAAATTTTACCACTTTTCCAGTAATGGCCTATTCTTGTCCAGGATTCCACAGTGCATTTAGTTGTCATGTCCTTTGAGTATCCTTTATTTTTAAAAAAATTTCCTCAATCTTTCTTTATTTTTAATGATATTTGTATTAATCCTTAAATTAAAAAATAAGGAAATTTTTTTCCTCTCTATCTCTTTTCAGTACTTCTGAATAATTTAGTGTAAAACCATTTGTTTGTGCCAAAGTATGCATCAGTGGGGAGTGAGAGTTTCAGTGACCTGTTAGATATAGGAGCCCAAATGGGGTGAGGCAGCATCAGTGAATTGGAGTGGTGATGGCCCAACAGGATTTTCAGGGTCTGAGTTGAGAGAGGAAGGCCTCTATGCCAGTGTAGGGGGTGAGGTTTGGCCCAGAGTAGGTGAGATGATGAGGGCATCTGTGCAAGGGTAATGATAGCAACAGAAGATTGGTTGCACATGGAGCCTTGATAAAATAAAGAAACATATTGAGAATAATGAAAGACAGGTGTCTCCTGATCAGAGAAAGAAGTTATGGTATGGAGAGGAAGGTAACTAGAGTGAATGACTCTTGTGATGTTGGAATAGAAAGGAGGGTAACTGTGTAAACTCACAGTTTTCACATATTTCAATAGATATAGAAAAATAGATCTCTTTAGCTTCTATCCTCTGACAGGTTCTGGGAGAAATAACATCCCAATAGCATTGAGCACACCTAGTACCCAGATCTTGGCTTCTAAATAACATTCTCCACTAAAGGAAACCTAGGCTCTTCAGAGAAATGACTGATTTAAGGCTTATGGCAGGGAAAGTACAAGATGAGTCTGGAATATATTTTTGTGTCAGAAATTAAGGAGTGCTGGAAGAATAATGGAGACATGTAAAAAGAATATAGAAGCCAGTTTGATGGGGCTCCTACTTGCCAAATCTGGGATCATTTGAGCATCAAGATAAGTAATAATAATTACAGATGATAACCCATTTAATAAAATGGAAATCAATGAGTCTCTATGCTGACATAAATAAATGAATAATAAATGGGGAGAGGAGAAAGCTCTTCTTTATCATGGAATGTCAACAAATGAATGTAAAATAATGATGGAATTAGAAAATCACTTTGGCAACCAAAATAATAAAAATAATTCAGTCAAGAACCATCAAGAGATGCATGGTGGGTGAAAGTTGAATGAGGAATGGAAATTTACATCACTTCAAAATACCTCCCAACAAATATTTGATGATTAAGAAGGAAAACAGAGTAACTTTACAGTGGAGAAGTCTGGCACACACCACCTAATCAAGTGATCAAGATTAACATCAGAAGTAATGGGACAAATGGGCATTAAGCACCTCTTGATAGAATGCAAGCAAGAGCACACAGCATCTCTTTTGTGATACCCCTGACAAAAATGCATAATCTAAATCTAATCATGAGGACATATCAGGCACACCCAAAATAAGTAACTTTCTAGAAAACAACTAGCCTATAATCTTTAAAAAAGTCTCCAGTCTGTGAAAGACCAGGAACACCGGGGAACAATTTCAGATTGAAGCAAGTTGAAGAGACATGGTAACTAAATGCAAGGCATTAAAGGTGCTATTGGGACAATTAGTGAAACTTGAGTGGAATATGAGAATTAGATCATGGTAATGTATTGATGTTGGTTTATGATTTTAATGGTTATAATATTGTAAAGAGAAAATAATCAGCAAAAAAGAAGCAATTTATCTACCCAAGACCTGCTGCTTCTCTGGTATTCTCTATCTTAAGTGGCATTACCACCATCTATCCAGAAACAAGCTTGGAACAAGGGAGTCATTCTTGACAGCTTTCTTACAACCGAAAAGTCCGTTTAGACCAATTGAAATAGCTATTGATAGACCAATAATATTATGAAACATCTGTGCCTTGGAACATTATATGGCTATTCTGAAGATTGAAATAGGTCTATGTAGCAGCATAAAAATAAGAGAAGAAAGTCATAAAATGGAATATGAAGCAAGACCCCTTTTCTATCAATTTTTGTACATGCAAACACCAAGGGGATGTATTCTGGAAGGTTAAAGGTTAATATCTCTTTGGTATGGAATTATGAATTTTCTTCTTTTCTGTACCTTTTGGGTTTTTCTTAGGGTGAAAAGCACAGTAAGAGATTTCACTTTTGAAGAACATTTTAATATAAATGACGTGGCAGAGGCTTACAAAGGAGATAGAAGCTATTCCCCCCTTCACAGAACTTCAAATCTAATAGGACAGTGTAAAAATTATTATGTGGCACAGAATACTTATAAAAACAACAGAGAGAAAACACAAATTTAGAAGCAAACTGCAGCTTTAAAAAAATGTTTGAGGATATAGGAAGGAAGAAAGATGTACGGGGGCACCTGGGTGGCTCAGTCCGTTGAGTGTCTGTTCCACTCGAGTCATGATCTTACAGTTGTGGGATGGAGCCCCGCGTCAGGCTCTGCACACAGCATAGAGTCTGCTTCAGATTCTTTCTCCCTTTCCCTCCCACTCTCTCTCTCTCTCAAATAAATAAAAAATAAAAAAATCTTTAAAAAAAGGAATGGAAGATGTGTGGGAGGATTGAGAGAAACTGAGCAAATGGGGCACAACTGGAAAGGTCTTGGTTATGAGATGGATTTTGAGGATTTTGAATAGCAGAAGGTCATAAGAGGCAGAGATACGGCTGTTTTCTTAGTGCTGAGGAGTAGGCCCCCGGTTCAGAGATTTGAACTAGGTGGGTGGCTAGAGGGCGATGCTTGGGTGACATGATAAGCAGATTCCTTCCCGAGTTTTGTCCTTTAACTTCTCTCGTTTTTTATTCCTCCCTCCCCACTGTTCAGGGCTCCAAGGATAAAACACATTCCTATTCACTCCAAGGAAAGCATGGACAAAACTCCTTTAATAGAGCTGAAAGAGTTAACATGAGTGAAAATTTTTATAAAAAAACAAGGGAATAAAGAAAATAATGTCTGATAATACAACACAAAAATAAGCCACCATGTTTGGTTTCTTATTCGTAAAAAAATTCTGTGAAAATATCTAAGATCTGTACATAGCCCTAAGTTTCCCTGCTCTTGAAATAATTTCATGCTAACTCTTAAAGGCCCTAGCACAGTTTGCAGACATCTGGTCTGGCTTCCTATCCTCCCAGTTCCTCTTCCTGCACTTAGCCGTGTGATCTTTGGGTGCCATCTTGTTTCCTAATCCAGGGAAGCTGGTCCAACAAATACATCTGGTTCCATGTAAGGACAAACCCAGCTCCATTAAAACCCAATCTTCTGGAACCTCTAGAATTTTCTCATTCTCTTCTAGTACAAGTTGGTATAAGGACACACTTAGTTCACAACTGAGCTATCAGGCAATACTGATGGGCATCTTTAAGCCCTTCCTACTTAGGTCTCTGGCTCCATTCTAGAAACATTTTGTGATGATTCATTCAAAGGAGTCCTGATACACAAGGAAGGGTCTTGTAAAAATCTGCCTGTTACAGTTTCACAACATAGTAATAATCACATAGTAAACATACAATTCCTACAGTATGAATTAGTATATTTATAGTATGAGGACAGTCATTCTCATTTACCCAGTGAGGTGGTGAAATCTTGCCTGGAGGGCTCATGTTGGGTAGGCTGGGAGTAGCTTTGCAAGCAAGTGAAACCTCGAGATACACTTTCCAGCAATTTTCTCAACTAGGTGGTTTAAAGATTAAAGAACAATTGTGTGAATTTCACCTCAATAAGTTATTTTAAAAAAACCGATTGTGTCCATGTCCAAATCGGTATAGGGAAAACTGTAAAACCCACCTCTAAATATAAGTAATTTAAATTCCTTCTGTTAAAATAATTACTGTTTATAGTAGTTTCAGGGAGTAATTCAGTTTTCACTGGGCTTATCTGAGGGTAATTTTTATGTAGCTTTTTCTAAGATGAGGGTCTATATCAGGTGTTGTTTTAGTTCTGTGGCTTTGTTCAGCTCTGTGATGCTGACAAGTCTTTGAGCTTCTTTTATGGGAGACCCTTAGGAAATCCTCTATGGGGCCTGAGACCTCTTAACACTACCAGGAAATGGTTTTAGTCTTCCTGTGGGAGGCATATAAGATGAATAGACTTGTAATTATATATTAATTTTACAAACTCTTTTATAGTACTAACTATAAGCTTAGTATTGTGTGAATGGTAGCTCATGCAAGCCTCCAACAGCCCTCTGAGGTAAGACTGTCATTAGTTCCATAGAGCTAGGGCACAGGGAGGTTGCGAGGTACCTAAAAGATCATAGCCAGTAAATGGCAGAGCCGGGATCTGAATCCAGTCAGTCCAGTCAGACTTCAGAGTGTGTTGTTATGGTGCCTGTCTATTGTAATTCTGCATGGAGCTCCAAGAGCTCAACGCCCACCCCAGAAGATAGGCTGATGGTTGCAATAAAAAAAAAAAAGAACAAACAACATCTCACAAATTTCCTGTTAAAGTAGCTCTTTGTTTAGAAATCATACATGCTTTATAATATTTTATTTATTTATTTGACAGAGGGAGAGAGAGCGCGCGCACAAGCAGGGGGAGCAGCAGAGGGAGAGGGAGAAGCAGACTCACTGCTGAGCAGGGAGCCCGATGTGGGGCTTGATCCCAGGACCCTGAGATCACGACTTGAGCCAAAGGCAGATGCTGAGCCACCCAGGTGTCCCTGTTAGAGAGTTTTTAGAGCAGGTCAGTTGGGTTTTATTTGAGAGGTCAAAGAAGAATTTTAAATGGCGTTTGGTGAAGACGAAAGTAGAAGAAAAGAATGAGCTCTGAGAAGTCTGACTACCACACAAAAATAGGGGAAGGTGCATGATTAGGGGTATCCTGTTAATTTTATTTCTGCTATGTTGTCAACCACGCAAATTGTCCCATAAGCAACAGAAGTCCCATGTTCTCCTGGCAACAGCAAAGATGGCTGACCCAGCAGCTCCCGGACGCTTGTGACCCACACCCTGAGTTTCCTGGGAAGGAATATGCTCAGAAGTGGCTTCTTTCTAGGAACGGAGAGTGATACTGGCGCCTTTTGAGGACCACCAGAACAAAGGAAAGATTTTCTCAGTAAACATGGCTGAGAAGGTGGTGATGGAGGTGAAACTCTCCACATTGTAGAACGACACTTGGCCTCCCCTGTAGCCCGAAGACCCTCAAGTCTTACCAGGTCTATCTTCTGGGAAGATGTTAGCGCCGAGGTCTGTGAGAGCCCGATAACAATTCCGTGGAGCCCTATAGATCAGGCTTCTTCAGGTTTTGGTGGAAACTACTCTTTCTTACACACAGATTCTCTGACCACGCCAAGCCCCCAGGAGATGCCAAAGGCCACCTACACATCCCAGCAGTGTCTGTCTGCTGAGGCCCCACAGTGCCCAGCACACCGAAGTCAGAGGAGCACTTTGGGTTGGAAGGGACAGATAGTCCGCCTCTGTGTTTATGCTGCTCAGGTCACCTACTACTTGAGGTACGTGCTGACAGTTTCTGGGGCCAGGAGCATGGCGTCGAGGGGCCGCGGGTAGAGAAGACCAGTGGGAGTGCTGGACAGGCAGCTGAGGGCAGGGAAGAGGTCGGTTTGGGAAAGCAGGCTTGAGCCCGCAGAAGGCTGGGGCTGGATGCGCCCCCGCCACCCCCCCCACCTCTGCCAGGGAAAGGGAGCCAGGCCTGCTCCAGGCTTGGAGAGCCACTGGCTGTCAGAGGACCCTTTCTCTGTGACAGGCTTCCCTTTTCCTCTCGCAGGACAAGGCACACTTGGGAAACCCAGGAGTGTGTGGTCAGCACAGGGCCCCAGAGACCCCTGCTGGGTGTGGCAAGGGCGGGCAAGCAGGGTGCTTGGGGCATGGAGCATAAGGAGCTGCTCACTGTGGGAGTCGGGCAAGTGCCCCGTTCCCTGGGTTCTGGCACCTCTCCCAGCACTGGGCTGAATCGTAGGGACAGAGCCAGCCTTTCTTAGGCTTGGTCTTTACTGCCATCCTGAGGCCGCTGGCCAAGCTCGGCCTGACAGGCCCGACAACTGGGCTCACACCCACTGTCCACTGCTCCTTCCTCCTGGGCCTGATTCCCTTCCATCATCCCTCTACACCCTCTACCCTGACCTAGGTGCTCTTCTTAAGTGCTTTGAGACACTTTAGGACTGTGAGAAATGTGCGCAGGAGGCCTGCCTGGTGCCCTCTCAGCACACCCAGGCGTTAGCGGATTGCCGTCAAACCTGTCTTAATCTCCAGGGTTTGCCAGACATGTTATCCCCCTCCCTTTCATAAGTAGCATGGGCTAGTGCCCATTTAGATAGCCTCACCAGGCTTGTTATTCTGAGCAATTTACCTCTCGCTTCCTCCAGGCCTGGTTCTCTAGGGAAAGAAAAAGGGAAATGCTTTGAGCTCCCAGCCAACAGGTGCCTTCCACATGTATCTTCCTTTAAAGTTAAAAAAAAAAAAGTCAGGGCTGCTTCCCAGCTGCAGGGAGAAGTCTGACCTCCCTTCTCTGTTTCTAGATCAATAGTGGCCACCCCAATAACAAGCAGGAATTTTCATTACTTTTGAACTCATGCAGGACACTGAGTTGTTTACTCCTCCTGAAGAAAGTGTTAGTCCTCTTGCCCGGTTCAGTTAGCTTGAGGACTGATGGTTTAGCTTAAATAGTTTCACCCCTGGGAATACATTTTACCAATCAAGGATGAGCTGATTTACTTCCTAGCTGTAAGAGGGAGAAGGGCAAATGGAAGAGTCTGCTCCCCAGAAATGGCATGTGGAAGGGAGGGGTACAGTCGAGGATCAATCCCCGCCCTCACATTTGCAGGGCCTGGAGCAAGAGAAGAACTGAAGGCCCACACACCATATGTCTACCTCTTTAAAAGTTATACATCAAGCCAGTGAACTGCTTAATAAAAGAATACGTATACATGACACATATACTTTCACAACAACCTAGAAGGTCAGGTTTGACTGGAAAATTCTTGGACTTCTCAGGATTCTGCACAGGGGCACGGCAGCCCAGGGAGTGCCTGTCCAGGCCCTACACCACCCAGCCCCTTTTCCACCCACCCTGGCTCTGCTCTGCATTGTGAAGGGGCCTGTGCACATGTGTGCAGGCACCCCAGCCTACATGTCCAGGCTCCTTAGCCACCCCTTGGGTTTGGGGAGTATTTGCCTGTGTGCGGATCTGTCCTTAGAAGAGCAGACCCAGAGAAGGCGTTGATACAGGTCCTGGAAGTAGGCTCAGGGCTCTTTGGGCATGAAATTCTGGGTGTGTTGTCTAGAAGAGAGGGCTGGGTCTTGGGTGTATGGTGAGCATATCTCTGACTCTGAGGGAGGGCAGCTGCCCATGGAGGGCTGGAGAGGGGACCCCTAATGCCTGGGGCCTAGCGCACAGGTGCCTCTTGCCCAGGCATATTCCTTGCCAGGAATAAACAACTCCCCTTCCAGGACCTTCTTCTTCTATAGAGATGCTGTCTTCTCCATGTTCTTGCCCTCACATTTGCTCTGGACCACTAAAGAAGAAGCCAGTAGGGAGGCGCTGGGCCAGGGTTCAATGCCACGTGGACACCAGTCTAAAAGGTATTCAGTGAACCACCTTCTTATCAGCTCCAGGTCTCCAGCAACTGCTAATGACCACTGCATTGGATTGAGGCCACTACTACAATAGAAAAATGGCCATTCCCAGGTTCTATAGAATCCAGTCAAATGCCTTGAATGGAAAGGAGACAAGGAGGATGTTGTTAATCATGTCAGAGCCTGCCAGGCTAATTGTTCATTTTCAGACTGCTTCACTCTCTGGATAGGGAAGTAAAAGCCATCACAATGACATCTCAATGACACCACAGTCCTTCCCCCTTGCCCCCCACCCCCCACACCTGTTTAAGATGCTCCTGCTCTTCTATAAAGCAAACTGATGGTTACCAGAGGGGAAGGGGGTGAGGGATGGGGGAAATAGGTGATGGGGATTAAGCAGTGCTCTTGTCATGATGAGCACTGAGTGATGTATAGAAATGTTGAATCACTATATTGTACACCTGAAAGTAATATATCACTGTATATTAACTACCTGGAATTAAAATAAAAAGTTAGGGCGCTTGGGTGGCTCAGTTGGTTGAACGACTGCCTTCGGCTCAGGTCATGATCCTGGAGTCCCGGGATCGAGTCCCGCATCGGGCTCCCTGCTCAGCAGGAAGTCTGCTTCTCCCTCTGACCCTCTTCCCTCTCGTGCTTTCTGTCTCTCATTCTCTCTCTCTCAAATAAATAAATAAATAAAATCTTTAAAAAAAAATAAAATAAAAAGTTAAAAAACAAATAATTAAAAATAAAGAAAAAAAACATAGAGGGCTCAGGTACCTTCCAAATGCCAACCCCAGTCTTGTCCTGCATGAGACTTCCTGACTTTTCCTAGATAATTCACAGCCTCCTTAACAAAGTGAACCAGCATTCATCCTGTGCCTTTGTTTCATAGGTTCTTTTATGACTGGAAATAACCTGCTTATTGTAAATCTCTCTTGTGGGATTTACAGAAGTGTCATCTGTTCTATTTTCCTGCTCTTTCACACATTTATTTAACTTCACTCATTATTTGGCAAGAACATTTTTTATTCTAAGTCTTAATTATATAAGAAAGGAATATTGTCCAACAGACACGGTTCTTACTGTATTGATTAAGGTTTTCTTAATTTAAAATTCTCTCTCCTTGGTAGTTCCTCAGCTTTTTCAATAAGTTTTCTCTATGAAGCCCTAGGAATGGTTCCTAAGTGTGGTGTGTTTGAACCTGTGGGCTTCCAAAGGTGCAAAATGCTTTCTTCAAGGAATAAACTCAAGTTTATTATTGCTCCAGAGTTTTACAAACTATATTCTTTGCAGGGGAAAGACAAAAGTACATTCTAGTTTTTGTTTTTCTCAATTGCTAACTCAAGCTTGGTTCCTGACTTCCATATCTGTCTTTGACCGCAGGTTGTTGAGAAACCCTTTCAACCTCTCTCCTGGCATTCTTTTGTGTATGTGTGTGTAAAATACATGTGATGTGTAATTTACCATTTTCAGCATTTTTAAATAACAATTCAGTAGTCTTAAGCAGGTTCACAATGTTGTATAACCATCACCACTATTTCCAGAACTTTTTCATCACCCCAAACAAAAACTATACCCATTAAACAATAACTTCCTAACCCTGGCATTGTGGTTCCTAGCTTGTAAATGCACTTTAGAGCCAGGGAACACGAGCTGGAATTTTTTTTGGGGGGGGGGGTGAGTGGAGTCTTTTTAATTTATTTTTAATTTATTTTTATTTTTTTTATTATTATGTTATGTTAATCACCATACATTACATCATTAGTTTTTGATGTAGTGTTCCATGATTCATTGTTTGTGTATAACACCCAGTCCGAGCTGGAATATTGATTGGTTCTTGCCCCTTACCAGCTCTGGCACATTGAATAATTTGCCCGATCTCTTCAAGTCTTGGTTTACTCAGCAGCAAAATGGAACTGGTAAGAATCAGAGTAACAGCCCTCGCAGAGTTGTTCTGTGCACATTATACCACCCTCAAAGGAATATCATCAACTCTCAGTAAGCATGCTGTCCCCTCCTTGTTGTCAGTGTCTCATTGCATCCAATGACAGTTTTCTGCTTGTATCCCCTAAATTCCCAGCCTCTCATGGCCACCTGGGCTAGACCTGGCTCCCTCTTCACCCCTTGAGGTAGGGGCTAGGAGGGGATTGGGGCATTTCCTTTTCTTTCTTTCTTTCTTTCTTTCTTTCTTTCTTTCTTTCTTTCTTTCTTTCTTTCTTTCTTTCTCTTTCTTTTCTTTCTTTCTCTCTCTCTCTCTCTCTTTCTTTCTTTCTTCTTTCTTTCGAGAGAGTGTGTGTGTGAGTGGGGTGGTGGGGGGTAGGGGCAGAGGGAGGGGGGAACACCAAGTGTGGAGCCAGACATGGGACTCCATCTCACAACCCTGAGATCATGACCTGAGCCGAAATCAAGAGTTGGGCACTTAACCGACTGAGCCACTCAGGTACCCCAATTTCTTAACCTTCACAATAATAACTAACATTTATAACATGCTTATGGAAGAGGAAACCAAACCCAGAGACAGATGATAAATAATATGAAGAAGGCTCCCCAGCTTGTAGGTGAAAGACAGGATTTGGAAGCAGTCTGGCTTCAGGGCTCATGTTCTCAACAACTGCGCTACAAGGTCTTGATGTGCTAATAAGCATCTTGGAGAGGGGAATTCAGGCTTAGCCAGCAAGTCAGTGGCAGGGCTGAGATGACAGTCTAGCTCTTCTGACTCACCACACAATGCCCCCAGCCACTCACCACAGCAATGGCTGGGCTGAGGTGTAATTATTCTAAAAGCGTTATGTCAAAAGTGACCAGACTCAGGTGTTCAACTTCCCCTTCCTTAGAGTGAGGCCTGAATGTCTTCGGGGAGCTTTAAACATGGACAATACCAATGGCTTTTCTCCCGCAGTATTGCTTTGGTGGCTGCCCTCATCTGTCTTTCCACAGCTCAGCCAAACCACATGCTTGGAATTGCCTCAACACAGCAAGTGTCCCCAGCGAGCCACCCACCCGCTGCCGCCATCCTGATTCTCAGTCCTCCAGTGCACCCTCCTTTAACACTTTATTGACTGAGCGTGGGCCATTAAGGAGACACCTCTCATTTAAGTCTTTGTTCACATTTTCATGTTGGTTTCTTCAAATGTCTTTGTGAATGCCTCTCAGGACACAAGATTTGTTCTGTGTCCTCCAGGAATTGATGGGATTTCTCAAACTCACAAGTGACTTTCTGTCATGCAATTTCTGTTTGTTTCTAAAATAGGTAGAGATAAGATGCCACACGAACACGAAAGCAGTCACATGCATCTTTCCTTTTCATCCTGCCCAAAGATGTTGCCCCATAATTTCCTCTTTGTTTGATTCTATTCCCATCACATACGCACTGTAAGGAAATTAAAAAAAGAGAGACAAAACATAAACGTACTTAAGAACTTTAGAGTGTATGTCACGCAATGTGATTTCGAATTGAGTTTTTGCAACTCCAAGGCTATCTCCAGCTATCTTAGGGGATAATCTTAGTTATGAACTTCTCAGAAAATTAATTTTAATTCATTTTGGTTCAAAAAATAGATGCGCCCATGTATTACTAAGAGGAGAACGGAATGTGTCATGAAGTCAAGAACACGTGTCTTTGGGGCATAATTATGAAAAGACTGGAAATGGGTGAGTTCTCTGCAAACCATGTGGCTGTCTGCCTTGTGGTTTGGTTGTTGGCCCTGGTTTTGGGCTCTAGGGGAGTTAATCTATCTTCAGATGAGCAAATAGGGAGAGATCAAGGAACATGACTGGTTCTGCTGCATCCAGACTCTATTCTGACAAGTAACAGAGCGACTCCGGGATGGAGAATGAAGAGGAAACATGAAAGGCAGAGGCAGACGCTCCATGAGGCTATCCTGTTCAGACCAGGAGGTTGCGTGCTGAGTGACGGCAGCAGACCTGAGATAATTAAAGATTAACCACTATGAGCTGAAGTAGTGGGAACTGAAGCCATCTGAACCAGAAATGGTAATAATGCTTAAAAAAAAACAAAACAAAAACCAAGTGTAAAATGATTAACTAGAAAAAACTCAGAATCGGTAACAGTTAAGATAGAGAGACCATATCCAACTTGTGTTTCCAAGTACATTTTTTTCTTGGTCTTCTTCTAAGTTGGGGATTGGCAAACTATTACTTGCCGGCCAAGAACCACCCACTGCCTGTTTTTGTTTGGCTCTTGAGCTAAGAACGGTTTAACATTTTTAAATGGTTGAAACAAAATCAAAAGAAGAATATTTTGTAACATGTGAATATAATAGAAAATTCAAATTCCAGTGTCCATAAATAAAGTTTTATTGGAACCCAGCCAAGCGTATTCATTATGTATTGTCTGTGGTTGCTTTGAGCTACAGGAGCACAGGTAGGCAATTGCAGAGACCTAAAAGCCTAAGATATTTACTAGCGACCCTTTTCAGAAAAAGTTTGCTCTATGGCAAGACTTGCAAAGTGGGCAGTTAGTAGCTGGTCCCTGAAAAAAGGGCTCCAAAAAAGTTGGGAAATACTATTTTAAATTAAATTAAAAAGGAAAACAGTTTCTTTAATAAGCTAATGAGACTTGGAAATCTACAAAAAAGTGTCAGGGAGGAGGAAAGCAGAGTATTTGGTGTTTCCCAAACTTATTGGCTACGGAATCTTTTTCTCTCTTTTTTTCTCTCTTTCACTTTATTTGAATGGGCTTTTTTTGTGGGACTAATGCCTCAGGGAACATAACTTATTGATAAATACCACTGAAAAGTATAATGATTTATATCTAGACAATGGGGGAAAATCTTGCTACTTAAAAAACTTGTAGCTATCACCTTATACTTGTTAGAATGACTAGAATCAAAAAGACGAGAAATTACAAATGGTGCTGAGGATGTGGGGGAAAGGAACACTTGTGCACCGCTGGTGGGAATGCAAACTGGTGCAGTCACTGTGGAAAACGGTATGGAAGTTCCTCAAAAAATTAAATATAGAATTATCATATGATCCAGCAACTCCACTACTGGGTATTTACCTAAAGGAAATGAAAACACTAATTTGAAAAGATATGCACCCTTATGTTTATTTCAGCATTATATTTAATAGCCAAGATAAGGAAGCAACTCAAGTGTCCATCAATAGATGAACGGATAAAGAACAGGTGTATATGAATATATCTAATGTAATATTACTCAATCATAAAGAGAATGAGATCTTGCCATTTGCAACAATGTGGATGGACCTAGAGGGTATAATGCTAAATGAAGTAAGTCAGAGAAAGACAAATACCATATGATTTCACTCATAAGTGGAATTAAAAAAACAAAACAAAACAAGTGAATAAACAAAGAAAAAAAAAGAAGAGAGACAAACAAAAAATCCAGACTCTTAAATGCAGAGAACAAACTGATGGTTGCTAGAGAGGAGGTGGGTAGGGGGATGGCTGAAATAGGTGATGGGGATTAAGAGCACACTTATCATGATGAGCACTGAGAAATGTATAGAATGTTGAATCGCTACATTGTACACCTGAAATTACTGTAACACTGTATGTTAACGATACCTAAATTAAAAAAAAAAAAACTTGTAGTAGAATTTCTCTCAGAGGGAAACCTGGATTTTGTTTCACAAAGCACTTTAGCAGGTCATTTGGTCATGAAAACTTAAGTTCCAGGAACTGATCTGGAATATGGAAAATGGAAACAAAGAGAGCATTAAGTAATTCTGCATAGTGCTGTGAGGGTGATTTGGAGTTTGGGGCTAGCCTAGGAAGAGGGATTGAGAGGTGAGCAGGACAGAAAAAGACAGAGATGAGAAGGGTCTGTGGGACTTTGAGAAGAATCAAAGAAACCTGGCAGGGAAGGTTGGCCGGTGAGAAACTCCCTTCGGTAGAGAGGGTTACAGAACATCAGAACAATGACGGCCAGGACCGGCTAGATAATTTGTGGAGCCCATTGCAAAACGACACCGTTCAAAATGTAACAAAAGGGGCTGTTAGAGCTACTAAAATGTAAAGCTTTTTCCTTTCAACTGCAATCTCTTTGTGCATTTGTCATGCTGTTTTTGATTTGCTATTTAATATCAAGTCGGGCATAGGGAATCCACAGTGCAATACTTGTAGGCATCCAGGGGTCCAGCTCTGTGACTTTGGGGCCTATGTGGGCAACCCACTGGCTGAAGGCTCCCCCTCATGCCAGCCTCGGGACCCAGGTGCCATGCTAAGCTAGGAGTGGGAAGTCGGGCCCTTTCCCATGGCCCCAGCTCATGGTGGACTGGTGAGAGGCAGGAGGTGGAGGACAGGTCAGTGGGCATGGGTTGGGGGGAGGCCTGGGACACCAGGCAGAGGTGAAAGATAGCTGCAAGTCAGCCGAGAACCTGGCCTAGGAAGGCAGGGGGTTGGTGGGACGCAGGACTGAGCATGAGTCCCTGGTACATGCTCCATTGAGCTGTCAGACTTCACTTACAAACATAAACTCAAACATAAAATTATTAAGACTTTAAGACAGGGGAGACAGAGCTTGAGACCCCAACCAAGGGACCCCTCTGAGCAGAGGGCCCTATGAGACCTCATTAGTTGCATACCCACGAGCCCAGCTCTCATGATGTTTAATCACTTTTACTTTTTTTTTTTTTTTTTACTGAAAAGAAATTGTCCCCACACCTTTATTTCCATACCCTTGCCAAAAAGCTGCTGCATAAACAGCCTGGTGTTGGGCGTGCTGGCAAATTAAAGGCAAAGGGGACTGCTCTCCTTGTTTGGGTTTACGCATGCTGAGGGAACAAAACAGTAGTAAGGAGGCAAAGTTAAAAGGAGACTCAGATTTCAGCATAAACAAAAAATTGGATGAAAGGTGGCCAAGAGAACACAGTCTCATTGGGAGCATGTGGACATTTTGGGTTTCCAATCATGCAAGTGACCAGAGCCAGCAGGAGGACGTGGAGACAGCCAGATGGCCAACACTTGGGTTTCCCATTGCATAGCTTATACTTTAGGGGGAACGTGTTGAAAATATGTAAAAATCATCTGAGCTATTTAATAGTGAATTTTTACTGTGTGCCTTTCTCTGTGCTACAAGTAAATCTAACTATGGTCTGATGCTCCCTTAATTTGTCACTATTCGTCACTGGTGACAGGAATCAGCTGAAAAGGATCGTAATAGATCTTAGCTCAAGTTCTGGTTCCCAATTCACGTCTCAGCAGTGACTTGGGGGAGGAGCTTGTCATAGGCCAGGAAGCACTCTCACCAAATAAGGAATGTATCATCTACAGAAAAAAAATCCAAGACAAAGGGGAGTAGAATTTCTTCTACCTGACCGACTTGGCTTTGATTAGACAAAGTGATGGAGAGCATGGGGAAAAGAGGCAGTAACTATATTTAGCTCACCTGTCCAGGCTGAGGGCATTGAACGAGGAAGGAATTAATGATTGATACAAACCGTTGTTTATTGAATGCTTTCCAAGTGTCAGACATTCTCAGTCATTCTTATGTAGTATCTCACCTAATTGCCACATTGAGCCTACGAGGCAGATTATTTCCTATTTTATCGAGGGGAAAGCTGAGGCTTAGACAGCTTGCACTTAGACATAGAGCCAGTGAAGCCAGGGCCCCAATTTAAACCATCTATCTGCTTGCTCAGTCCAACCTCTTCAGTCATGTCCTTTGCTAAGAGATGAAACTCTTCTTTCCTTTAAGTGTCTGTATCCAGAAGGTCCCGAAGCTGCTTGGAAATTTTGTTAATAGTCACCTAAGACGAATCACTTTTTCAAACACCAGACATAAAATAGTCAATGGAAGGGACTAATGGCCTTAGTATCCAAACATCATTCTTTTGATTTGAAGCATTTTACACCAAAGACTGAGGCCTGAGGTCATGTCTCCCATGCCTCAGCTTGTCTTCAATGTCTTACGCAGAGCAGTCACTCGGATGCCAAGGCACGTAATGCTTAGAGAAGCACCTCGAGATGGGTGATTATCTTCTTGAAGCTTTTGGTAGCTAACATGATGAAGAGCTGTTTGAGGACAGATAATAACTTAAGAGAAAAATTTCGGTTATCATTTGTTATTAAGAGTTAATCTGGGGGCACCTGGGTGGCTCAGTTGGTTAAGCATCTGCCTTTCAGCCTGGGTCATGATCCTGAGGTCCTGGGAACAGGCCCCAAGTCTCCACGGAGAGTCTGCTTCTCCCTCTTCCTCTGCTCCTCCCCTCGTCTCCTGCTCTCCCTCTCTTTCTCTCAAATAACTAAATGAAATCTTTAAAAAAATAAAAGCTAAAAAATTGTGTTTTAAAGAAAGAGTTAATCTATAATTTAAAATAAAATGGTTTTTAAATAAAAGTGATTTGAAATGAAATAGTAAAGATTAAAAAAGAAGTTATCCAGATCACCTTCTTTGTATAACAAGGTAATAGCTCTGCAGGGGACAAATGGCCAGTGCAAGCCTCCTACCCGAGTCTCAGCACTGACTCCCAGGCTACTTCACTGAGGATACAGAAGTCATTCAGGCTCAGCTGAGAAACTTGGGATTTGTCCTCTCCTTCAAGCTCCGTATGTACCTGTCACTAGGTTCTAGTGTCTAAGCATCTCTGAACCTGGCCCTTTCTTCCCTTTCTCGTTGATCCTGCCTGTTTTCACATAGTCCAAATATCATGTTCATCCCCGTGCTCCAATGCACTCTGCACACTTGGGCGTGGTATTGCTAAAATGAAAAGGTGGAAGCTGATACTGTGAAGCAACCAGATCGAGGCAACAAAAGGGGTTTTGAGGCAATACCAGGGGAGCGCATGGAGGAGTGTGGGACCTCAAAGAAGCGAGGACTTGTTTGTCTTACTTTAGAACATCTCTCTTGCTGTGCTCCACTTACGTTTGCAGTGTAAGGTGCGCACGGGTCTGGGGGCTGGGATTGAAGTCTGGCTCCTTCACTTCAGGGGTGAGTGACATGGGTGGGTCTCAGTTTCCTCAGATGCCAAGCGGAAATACTGAGGACTGTTTCCGGAGTTAAATGAATTCATCCTCATGGAGAGATGAGCACTCCGCGCAGGCTGAGGGCTCAGGGCTGCATCCACATAGAGGACTCGCTCTGCCCCAGGCACTGCTCAGAATTACCATATCAACATACTTAATTCTCAGGAAACCACTCAGAACCAGGTACCATTCCCCTCTGTCTACTGGATAAGAAACTGCGGTACAGAGAGGTTAAGATCCAAAGGAGCATGAACATTCACCAAGTGTATATGTGATGTTCACACTGTATTGTAAATTATATGAGAAAAAGAAGGCAAACTCTGTCCAAACTACTCTTGTAAATTCTTTACAGAGAGATAGAACATGTTAACTCAGTGTTCCTACTGTTTAAAATAACAGATGTGCCACGTAAATATTAGAGTTACTATTTAAAAAAAATTTCCTCTATTTTTAAAACTGAGAGTGAGAGAGTTTTTGGTGTTTTGACAAAAAAATCTAAAGGTCGAAGAACAATTGTAATTTTTCCCATTGACAATTGAGGTCCCTTTGAATGGCTTCAGCTTGCTGGTCACCTGTGGTCCTGCAGGGCAGGACTTCTTTGGTAGTTGGTATTTCTGTTGTCTTAAATTGTGCTGAAATATACATGACATAACATTTACCATTTTAATCATTTTAAGTGTACAATTTAATGACATTAAATATATTTACAATGTTGTGCAAACATCAGCACTCTCCATCTCCAGAGCTTTTCCATCATACCAAACTGAAACTCTGTACTCAATGAACAATAGCTCCTCCTTCCCCTCTCCCCCCAGCCCCTGCTAAACACCCTCCTACTCTCTGTCTCTATGGATTTTGCTATTCCGGGTACCTTATATAAAGTGGAATCAGACAATATTTTCCTTTTGTGTCTGGCTCATTTCACTTAGCATGATGTCCTCAAGGTTCATCCATGTTGTAGCCTGTGTCAGCATTTCATCCTTTTTTTGTGGCCAAATTGTACATATATGCCATGTTTTGTTTATCCATTCTTCTGTTGATGAACACTAGGCTTGCCTCCACCTTTCTGGCGATTGTGAATAATGCTTCTATGAACGTGGATGTCCTTTAAGAGACTTTTAAGAATAGTTATCCCTGGACAGTAAGACCAGGGCTCAGAGAGTACTGTCATTCTTCACCTTAGACCCTTCAATACTATTTGAATTTTTTAAAACTATGAGCACATGATTTTTAAAAGTAATTATATCAGTTATATATAATATTGCGGAATTTAAAAAATCCTACCATATAGGATTGGATTAAATGTGTGTGAATACACCAAGCTTGAAGCTGGTAGATGGAAGGCATATGATGCCTGCTACTTACATTGGAGTCAGAATCCCCTCTGGGCAAAGGGCATGGGAGTGCTGTAGACTGGCAGGAGGGTTTAAAGGCAGAAAATATGGGGCTGCACTAGAACTTGCTGTGGTGACCCATTTGGAGGCTGCTATCTCCATTTTGGTCCCTTCTCAAGAAACCCAAGGAATGGAACTGCTCCAAGACCATCCCAGCTTTCCATCCACACCCCCGACTGGGCTTGTCTTCCTCAACTGCCAACACCAGGCAGCATGCCATTCTCAAACCCCCTCATCAGAAAGTCCCTGTCCTGACTCCTATGCCCTTAGGGCCCTGCAGAAATGGTCATTAGTCATAACAGGCTCCAGTATGTTCTCTCCTGGCCATATAGTTGAAACTATACATGTCAAAAAATGTTTTTTAAGGATGATAATTCTGTAGCAAAACCACTGGCACTTTTTTCCCATGGTAGACACTGCTATCTGATCACAAACTTCCTACTGCTAAGCCCAGAAAAGACCTCAGAACCTTTCTGAAAAAATTCTACTCTCCGTAATTTGGAGTTGGCACTTACTGTGAAACCCATGTGCCATCCCCGTGACCAAAAGAGTGACTTTCTTGGTCTGAGTTTCAGCCGTTGGGACAAGGGTGTGGAAGGGAGATTTGGAAGGGCAGGTCTTACAGCACCTCTGACTTCATGCCACAGAGCTAGGGGCTCGTAATGCATCATAACTGTATAGCTCAAGAACCTGCGATCCTCTTCTGATTGAAAGATAGTGAAGGTCACCACCTTGTGAAGGCTGAGACGGGGGGCCCCAAGCTGCCAGTGCTGGGCCCATCTCCTGACATCACAGTTCAGCCCTGAGACATGAAATGTATCGTGGCATCTTCACTCCTTCCGTGCATATTCTGGGGAGGAGCGGAGAGGCTTATAGCCCAAGTGATAGCCATGAACGGGTATGGGGAATGCTTTCCGCCTTCCTGTGAATTAGTAAGATTCCTTGTCCTTGCAGAGCTCATCTGGGAGGGAAGCAGAGGAAATTTACCATAAGAAAAAAAAAAAAAGAAGAAGAAGAAACAAGAAACAGTGAAATCAAATTACCTGTTTTTGTCACAATGGAGTACGTTTGCATCGGGTCTGACTACCCACTTCCTAGGTCAAGCCGTGTCCACTGAACACTGTAGATGGAACCATTAACACTCCACCACTAGCAGTTTGTAAATTTGGTTCTCTGGATCTTGTTGCTTTAGGCTGGACATGCATCTTTCATAAAGGCTAGCCATGGGAAATGAAGCTCTGTTATGCAGATGCTTATCCACCACTAGTGACAACAGCAATAAATTAACAGAGTAGCAATTATCGAGAGTTTACTATGTGGCAGGCACTGTGCTAAGGGCTTTATAAACGTTTCCTCACTTAATCCTTACAACAACCTTAAGAGCTAGGAACTACTGTCATCATTTTATAGATGAGGAAATGGAGGTTTGTAGAAGTTAAAGACATTTATCCAAGGTGACTCCTAGGGGAAGATACGGAGCAGAGATTTAAATCTATGTATGACAGACTCCAGATCCCTTAGCCACTAGGCCACCTGAAAAATGACTTTCCTGTAGAGCTTTTAATGATAACTCTGTGAACATGACGGGCAGCTATCTGGTGGCTGATGCTGGGAAATATTCCACTCCACTAAATCCAGGCATGTCTATGAGATTCCCTTCCCTTCCCCCTCCGTCCTCCTTCCTTCCTCCCTCCCTCCCTCCCTCCCTCCCTTCCCTTCCCTTCCCCATCTCTGCCTGTGTCCAGCTTAGACCCCCTTGTGCATCCCTTTGCCCCAAACCTGTGCTGGCCTATGTGAACGGGAATCCTCACTCTGCTCGGCTGTCTGCGCAAACCCCGCAGAATGTGGGCCTTCTGGTCCTCACCAACAGCTCTATGTCCTCCAAGTGCTCCTGGTGGACCCTGAGGAGCAAGGATCCTGCTTCCTTCTGTTCTAGCAGCAGCCTGGCCATGCCCACTATGTTTCCCAGGGGCCTGTGGGGCCTGAAGCTTTCAGCCTGGGGGTTGTGGTGACCCCAGGGACACGGGGGCAGGAGGGGTGGGTGAGGCCCCCTCCCAGCCGCGGGTGAGCAGGCCTGGCAGGAGTTGTGGTCACGCTCTGTGATTCCTGGGTCTAGGAAGTGCTGGCGGCAGATGCAGCAGGTGACTTCATCCTTGGGGTGGGTCAGTGAGGGGCAGCTACAGCCCTGGAGGCCAGAGGGCCATGAGGGTTCAGTTCACTTTCCTTGTCTCCACTCTGTCCCCAGTGTCTCCGAGCTCAAAGCCTTGGCTCTGGCCTCCCAGACCAGCCCCTACAAGTCATCTGAGCTTTTGGGCTTTTGGTGCCTTTCCCTTTCCCAGTCAGAGGCTGCTTCCCTCTGTCCGTGGCTTTCCCGTTCCGCAGGCCTGTGGGGCCCTCTGTAACCTGGGCGGGAGACCGCTTCGGGTGGGGAAACAGGCAGAGGTCTATCCCTCATTACTATTCCACGGGTCCAAAGGGCTCCCCGTTTGTCTGGTGAGGATCTTTGAAAATTGCTTTGTCATAACTGCGGTGCTGGCCCCGGAATGAGGGATGTGATGGCTGCTTCCCACAATGATCCTCCTGACTCCTCAGAGCTCCGCGGCTCCCAGGACTGGGGGAGGGGCCGGAAGTCTGGTTTCCTGAGGGAAGGACTCTAAGGGTGACATTGTCTGAGTCACATCTCAAGAGAGTTTGGAAGGAGAAGTGCTTTCTTAAACTTTTCTTTGTGGAAAATGAGACTTTGCATTCAATAGGGAGCGGGGGACAGGAAATGGTGGGGAGGGTGTACTTGTCCAGGGGTAGCCTCACTGATGGGTGACATCTGAGCCTTACAAAGAAGAGCGCTGGAGATAAGGGATGAGCTGGACATCCTGGGTTCTGCTGGTGACAGATGAAAAACATAATTAAATTATCCTGACGGTCTCTAGGCTTAGATGGTCTTTTGCCTCTACATTGAGTTCTGCCTCTACATTGACTTCTGCCCCCGGAAGGAGGAGGTTGTGTACATGGTTGTGCTAGGGGCATCTGCAGGGATCTTGTTCCATTCCCTAAACTCCTGCAAAGCATTCTTTTACAAATGTCCTCAGGACACAGAGCCCCTACTTCAAGCTCCAGGTAGAAGCTACTTTTTTTTTTTTTTTTTGAGATTTTATTTATTTATTGATCAGAGAGAGAGAAAGAGCACAAGCAGGAGGAGTGGGAGAGGAAGAAGAGGGTCCCTGCTGAGCAGGGAGCCCGATGCGGGGCTCCATCCCAGGACCCTGGGATCATGACCTGAGCTGAGGGCAGATGCTTAACCAACTGGGCCACCTAGGCGACCCCAGGTAGAGGCACTTGCCTGAGGCCAAAGTTCGTGGGAAATGGAGTGGGGATTCAAGCTGAGGTCAGCCTGTGTCCAAAACCCAGGTGTTTACTGTAGTGGCCTTCCATACACATGAGGGACTCTGAAGGAACACAACTGGACTTGTCCTCTGGGTGAACACTCTCTTAGGAGACAGGAGTCACTGAGACCTTTTTCTGGCAGTAGCAAGAGGACCAACGGAGTGGGTGTCCTTTGCTCCTTGGTTTACGTGCGTCTGGAGAGAAGCTGTTGCACTTGTCGTCGGCATTCAAGGGAAGAGTGCTTGCCCTGGTTTTCACTGCTATCCAGCTGGAGTGGAAATATTTAGCCACCAGCTCTTCTGGTACATAGAGCCACTCAGAAGTGACTTTTGGGACTTGGCTTGGGACACATTCTCCTAACAACGCACTTTAAGTCCTGTGAGCATCTGCCACCCACTCCCAAGGGTTCAGAGACCCGAGTACTCCTACTCCCAGTTGGACTGGAATATGGGAGAAGTCAAGGGGAGGTGCACTCAGGCAGGAGGAGCCAGCTGCTGTCATTACAGATGAGAGGAGACCCAGACAGTTGCTGACAGCCAAGAAACACCTGTTTTAGGGCAGAAGCAAGGGCTAATCTTGGTAACATTGATGGAAAGATGACATTTTGTCAGATACCAAGAGAACCCAGTGGAGCAAATTTGCATTCATGTTCTACATGGGTTCCTCTGGCGATTCCTGGGCCAGTCACTGAAAAATGTGTGATGTTTCCAAAAGTATTTCCTACAGCAAATTCAGTTCCACATTGAAAAGGGCCTGAATATGAGCATTTTTTCTAAAGATTTTATTTATTTATTTGAGAGAGAGAAAGGAAGAGAGCACACGAATGGGGAGGAGGGGCAGAGAGAGAGAGAGAGAGAGAAGCAGAGTCCCCGCTGGGCAGGGAGCCCGATGGGGGTTCGACCCCAGGACCCTGGGATCATGACCTGAGCCGAAGGCAGACGCTTAAACGACTGAGCCACCCAGGCGCCCCGGTGAATAGGAGTATTTTAACAACACTGCTGCAGCAGTCTATGCTTTACTAAGCAAAAAGCTTCCTTCTTTTAATTTTTAAAAATTTATTTTATAATGAGGATAGGCAGACAAGTGATCCATAAGGGCATGTGATCTTTCCAAAATGGTTTGCAGAGTACAAAGTTTGAAGGTCTCTATCAGGAAGAACAGGTTCTATGTCTAAGGTCTCCTTACTTGGGGACCCAGCAGGCCCCTCAGCCTTGTGTCTAGTGAGGGACTGAGTCCGCCCTCTTCCCAGCAGTGAGGACGGAAGGGAATGCCGGAGCAGATCTGTGGGCTGGTGAGGGGCAGAGCGCCCTTGGGTCATGAGTATCCTCATTCTCGCTGTTTTTTTTTTTTTAAAGATTTTATTTATTTGAGAGAGAGAGAGAATGAGAGAGAGAGAGAGAGCAGGAGAGGGGGGAGGGTCAGAGGGAGAAGCAGACTCCCTGCTGAGCAGGGAGCCCGATGCGGGACTCGATCCCGGGACTCCAGGATCATGACCTGAGCCGAAGGCAGTCGCTCAACCAACTGAGCCACCCGGGCGCCCTCTCATCCTCGCTTTTAACAAAGGCACATCCCTATACGGCTGGGAAAAAAGACCTGGGGAAAATACCAAATGTGCATAGTAGTTAACTCCGAGGGATTCTTATTTATTTATTTTTTATTCAAATGTATTTTTCAAAATGTCCACAAAGAATTCACCTTCCTTTTATAAGGAGAAAAAACACATTGTAAATACCTCCCTCGAGCAGAAAAATAACCATTTATGTAACAGTCTGATTTATAAATTCTTTTTCACACACATTCCAGTTTCATTCTCTCAATAGCACTGATGACAATTTCTATTTAGGCTTCAGAACACAAGCCTCAGGAGGTTGAGAAACTTCCTCAAGGACGAACAACTCCAAGCGGCTGAGCCAGAGTGGGAGCCAGTCTTCTCCCTTTGGTTGCATCGTGTGGTAGGTAGGATACGGGGGTTTTGGGATGAGGGACTGCTGCTGCAGGAGGAAATCGAGGGCAGGTTGCGGGGAGCAAGCAAGGGGATGGCTAATCTCATGGGAGGTGGAGGTTTGGGGGCTACTGCTTACATAGCTGGGGTCATGAGACTTTGGGGTTTATTTAGTGGGCTCCAGGGTGATTTCTGGGCTGAGTAGAAGGCACACCCTAGGGAGGTTGGTCTTCTGGGGCTCCTGAGAGCTGGGTTTGGCTCCGCCTGGCTCACCTCTCCAGTTGGAGACAATTGATAGCTGCTCCCCCAGGCTGTGCATGATCCCATACATTCCTCCTCCTTTCCTGGGCCCAAGGCAGGCCTTCTTCCTCGGGTTTTAAATGAAGTGAGTGGCTCGTGGTCCAGGGGAGGCCAGCCTCCTCACACCAGAAGATCCGGGGCTCCTCCAGGAGCCAGGAGGTGCCCTCTGCTGGAGTGAGAGCTTCTGGGCTGAGGGAGGTCTGTGAACCCAGTCTATGGGGAGGGTATTTGGAGGTGAAGACAGGGAGGTGAAATCCGAAGGACATTCTCTTTCAGGGCTGCTCATGATGTTCAGGGCATTCCCTCTCTCTTCACTTGGTTAGAAATGAAAAAGACTAGCAAGAGGGAGGGAAGGAATGGAAGGAGAAGTGGACCCCCTGTTAGCGCCACCTGTGGATGCTGAGGGGACCTCAGCCGGTACTCCCATTCTCTATTTGGGGTGGGCCTTCCTGGGGTGAGGCTGATCCGTGCCTGCTCACTGATGTGCACCAGCTGGAAGGATTCTGGAGTCTAGTTGATTGGGAAGGACGATGAGAGGGTGTATTTTTTCTAGAGATAAAAAAAAGTGGTGTGTCCGAGCCAGCTCCTACCAGCTTGTGAGAGACCAGTTGTTAAATTTTCAAGAATCTCGTGAATCATCATGTTGGTAGCTTGAAATTGGTCAAAGTGGGAGTATTTACACCACGGAAATTGGCAAACACTACATACCAGAGCTTCCCTGTGCCAGAGAGCCAGCTGTTAGACATTAACACGCATACCCCTGAGCCGGTGTACCATTCACCTCATGGCTTGGGGTTTCCTGTGCTCTTCTGAGGGAGAGGATGACAATAACGTCTGACTTTGATCTCCTGTCTGTGATGTCATGATGGGAAGTGGGTCACCCTCATCTGTGGATTTCTCTGCTTTCCTTTTCCTATATCTAAATCACAGAGGGCAGGCTTGACTGGAAAGGGACCTCCCATGTCCTCCGTTCCTACACTCTAGACCATGTGACAGCTAGTACAATGCCCAGGTCAAAGTAAGATGCTCCAGAAATAGTTGTTCAAGGGGGCCGAGGGGGTCAATGTCACCTGCTGTTAGAATTGCTTCATTTTCATGATTCTTATCAGCAGGGGGCGCTGCAGGACTAATGATGTGTCGAGTCGCGCTTTCCTCTGACACGCTCTCTTTAAAAGAAAAAAACCCCATTAATTTGAATGAATTCAAAGGGGCTAACTGAATCAGTGATTTTTAGATAAAGCATCAATTTTGGGGAAAAAATGTAGTGCTCAGTTGATCATAGTGAATATTGCTGTACCACTTTACGATGTACAAAAAGCACTTGGCCGACATCATCTTGTGTAATTCTGAAGAGGGGTGTGCCAGGCAGGTGGACACACTACAGTGTAGTAAATACACGTGTGCGCTCCGGAGTCCGAGCCTCTGGGCTTCAAATCCTGGCTCCTTCCATTACTGATTCTCTGACTTTGGACAGGTCACAAAACCTTCCTATGCTTTAGGAAAAACACCAGTACTTGACCTCAGGACTTGGTGTGAGATAAGAGGATGCACACGGAGCATTTCACAGCCTGCCTTGCAGGTAATAAGCACCCTGCAGATGTTAGCTCTGATTATTCTTGTCACAACACTGGGCACCTGATCTGAGGAGCATGAAGGAAACCCTCAAGGCCACATGAGGAGTAAGGGCAAAGCCCGGACAGAACCCCGACCTCTTTCAGCCCCGGGGTCTCTGCCTCTTGCCAGTCCCCGTCCCCCAGCTAACAAACCTCCCAGCTGTGCTAATAATGCTCTTCATTCTGTGGGAGTGCTTAAAAACTACTTTTTAAAAGATTCCATCTTGAAATCCTACTTATGCTATGAATTGGCTTAGTAACTCACTTTTCTTAAAGAGCTCACAGCAGCCCATCCTCCCCAGGCCTCCTGACTTGAATTTGAATGTTCAAAATCAGGTAGGTTGACTGCCCTGGGAGGTTTAGGCCTGGCTTGATAAAGTCAAACGACTTCAGGTATAATGAGATAGGAGCAGTGGGGAGTCTGGTCCTGTCTGAAGCTGGAAGTGGGCATGCAGGCTGAGTATGTTTAGATTTGCTGATTTTTCCAGGAAAGCCAGGCCTCCAGATTTTTATGTAAAATATCCCAATTGATAAATCTTGGCAACTCATTTTAAGTTTTATAAGACACAACAGCGAACACGTTTGTAGGTTGCATCTACTCGGCAGCTGCTAGTTAGCAATCACTGCATACAATTTATGAGAAGCACTTGGCCTATATCATCTTGGGGGTGGGGTGAGGTCATTGTGGCACGTGGTCAGCATTCCCAGGGGCAACAAGAGTAATCCCACTTCAGTTTGGAGATCCTTGTCGAAAGCCAGTGTATTTTGCTCAATTGATCATTTTCTCCCTTCAGTTGAGTTAAGTAGCAGTCTTTGTTCTTCCTGTAAAGAATCAATTCTTGTCCAAGTAGCATTGGATGCTTCTGGATGGAGAATTGGAACACCTGGAATCTATCTGCAACCCTGTGGTGTGACTCTAGACAGGTCTCAGACCCTTCCCACACACTTGCAAGATCAGCAAGGGCTGTTCTGCCCTCCCTTCAGAACCATGCTTAGAGAAGGAGACTCCACTTTCTAAGGGCCAGGCCGGGAGCCTCCTCATTGGTCTACATTAGATCCTCCCCACCCCCCCAAATTTTGAGTTAGTTTCTTCATTGCTCATTTGTTCTTCAACACTCAAGAATCCTTGGAACCATACATCCCTCTGGCATAGTCCATGCAAGGAGTCAAAGCAGGTCTCAACAAGTGTGTCATTCCAGGTCCTTTGAGAAACAAATGTCATGATGGAGTTAGGTATGCAAAAAATGTCCTGGGGCGAACACCTGTGAAGGGGGAAGGGTGAGGGAGCCCGGGGTAGGCGAAGAGAGCCTTCCCGCAACCATGCAGGCCTGCTGCTTGCCAAGGGAGAGAGGACAGGAAAGAGCCTCGGGGAGGAAGCACTGCAGAGTAGATGGCAGCTCCAAGAAAGTTATGGCCAGGCTGCTGGGAAGCTGGAGAGTGGAGGAGTTGCCACAGGGTGGGCCTGGCGGGGCTCTCGTAGGCCTGCTGTGCTCGGGAAGAGCAAGGCCTCTGGGAACGCTACCAGGATCCCAGAGGCGCCATGGCTGGAGGCTGTCAGCCCGCCGCACCCTCGCAGCATGCTCTCTCTCAAAGGGTGCTCTAAGCTGTGCTTCTCATGACTGCCCCAATCAGCCAGATTTCCCTGAGCCCATAACTGTGTGCTATTATTTATTTCAGCACAAGAAGAGGGAGCAGAGTGGGGGGTTTCAGAGTTAGTCCTAGGTTTGCGTGCCCCATCACTGTGCTGGCTGTGACCTTAGGGCAAGGACTTATAACTTCATCTGTTCATTAAAAATAGTGAAAGGGGGCGCCCGGGTGGCTCAGATGGTTAAGTGTCTGCCTTCGGCTCAGGTCATGATCCCAGGGTCCTGGGATCGAGTCCCGCATTGCGCTCCCTGCTCCTTGGGAGCCTGCTTCTCCCTCTGCCTCTCTCTCTCTCTCTTTCATGAATAAATAAATAAAATCTTTAAGTAAAAAAAAAAAAGAAATGAACCTTTAAAAAAAATATAGTGAAAGGATCCTCTCCACGGAGTTACTATGAGAATTAGGATAGAATTCAGGGAAAGTGCTCCACATAAGTGCCAAGTACCAGCAAGTGCTTGGTGAATATTTTTACTTTGGAATGTACTCGGAGATGAAATATAGGCTAGCTACCCAACAACCTTTGCTTTACTTTGATTTTTAGTAGTCTTTCTCTTCTAAAATGGCATTGTTAGGGTGAGTCTGGTCATAGGGTCGAGTGAGAATGCATTTATGGACAATGGGCCCACTAAGTGGCAGTCTCCCACCACCCTGTGAGGAAAGTGCTATTATGCCTATCCTACAGATGAGCAAACTGAGGCCCAGAAAGGTCTCAGTGATTTGGTGGAGCAAGCGACTCAGGTATGACAAGCAGAGCACTGCGTTGCATCCCCATGGTTCAAGGATGGTTAGAGGATCCAGTCAGAACTAAGATGTAAAGAGACTGACCGGGGAAGCGGCAAAAATGTTGGGCTCTTTCACCAATGGGCTTAGAGGGTGCGAGGCTGGGGTCGCTGAAGCTGTCTTAATGTCCACAAAGGCATCTCTACCCGGCCTGAGAATGAGTCTGACGCAGAAATGGTTGGCTGGCTAATCCAACACCCATTCAAATCCTTTCTCTCCTAACTGTTCTGGAGGAGGCTGCTAACTGTCCTGCAATACTCCGCCCCTTCCACACGTTAGTAACAGAGCTCCCCTTCTTGGCTGGGCACCCCGATATGCTGACGGTACAGTTCCCAAGTTCCCTTGCTGCTAGTTGTGACCATGTGACTAGATTCTGGCCAATGGGATGTGAGCAGAAGAGAAGCCGTGCTGCAACTCCTGTATGGCGGCCCTAGAAGGAAGGTCCCTGAGCTTCTCTTCTACTTTCTACACCCCCCCCCCGCCCCGCCCCAGCTGGGGAAGGACAATCTGGAGTGACAAAGCAGACCTGACGGTGAAGAGGCAGACCCATCCCGCTATCCTGGCTTCTCTCTGCCACACAAAAGACTGCCTCCATTGTAGGGGCCAGAAAAAAAGAAAATTACGCTTTCCTAGCCTCCGAGTGGCCGTGTGTCCTGTGACACGGATGTGTCCAATCGGTCGGAAGCAGAGATCAGCTGGGGGCCTTGGGGGACGGTTTGCTTTTCTAGATAAAAGAATCAGATACAGCTGCTTCTTCTTTCTGCCTTGAATGCCTGTAGCTGAAGCAGTCCTCCTGTGACCCTAACGACCAGTGGAACCGAAATGAAGAAAGAGGTTGGGTTCTTGATAACATTAATGAGCTGCTGCATAGTCATGTCATTGGAGCCTATTCTGGGCTACTTGTTATATGAGGAAAAAAAAAAACCAACCCTATCTCTGGACTTCTTATGTGAGAAAAATAAACCACCCTTCGGTGAAGCCTCCATTAGCTGAGTTTTACGTTATTACAGCCCAAATGCCAAGACATTCAGCAGAACTTGGTGTGACAAAGAGCCCAGATGTTGATGATGTCATCTGGCCCCATGAATAGCTGTGCCTGAGACTAGCCCTTGGACTTTTCAGTTATGAGAGAAAGTGAGTTCTTTTTGTGCTTTAACAGTTAGGTTGGATTTTCTGCTGCTCCAAATGGAAAGACTCCTGATATCCCTATTCACAAATAGCTAAGTGGACTGATTGAATTTTCACCTCCTCTCAGTCCCTCCACCAAATTTTATGGTGAAAAAATGAGAAAAATTAAAGGGAGGAAGGAAGAAAAGGAAAGAATACGAACGGCAGTGAGATGTGACCTAGACTAACAGAAGGTTAGTAGGCTTTGTTCTGAATCCTTATTCAGAAACCCGGGTCCTAGTTTCCCTCACTCAGAGGCTTGTTTCTGGTGCGTGGGAGCTGCCCTGACCACCTTGTGAGCCCCCTGACTGCAGGGAGTAGTGTGACTCAGTTTCCCATTCCAAGCAACCCAGCACTGTTTTTCTGGATCTTTTCATTCTCCTTCACTCTTCCTGAGGTGTGGCACGGCCCAAGCTAATTAATCCATGTCCTCAACCCAGCGGGTTGTTCTCTCAGGTCACCCTTAAATCCATGGGCCATAACCCTCTTGTACTTACTGATCTCCGGGGTTTTCATCACTTCTGAGAATGCACCGTTTAGTCCAATCTTGGTGCAGACCAGCATTAATAGGCAATTGCCACAGGGAGACAATACAGGAAGAAAAATGGCTAAAAATATACAGTGAATCACAGAAAATTACATCTCTTAAAACCTACAGTGTATTCCTATTGCCATAGCAACCCCCTGGCTAGTGAAGACAGAGCTGATTTATCGCAGGCTTTCCCCAGCACTCAATTCTGCCGGAAGCGCCTCTAGCCTGTGGTGTGAGTCCTAGAGCAGAGAAGGAGGGGGCATCACAAGCCCAGTGTTTTCCCTCCTGTCTTTCCATCCCTTCCAGTGGTTTGGCTGTGCTGAGGAGACCCGAGTTCCTTCGACACAGCCCGCATCGCCTCCCAACCCCTTTTCTGAGATGAAGGTGACAAAATGTCCTGCCTTCTGCTCACACGGATGCCTGGGACGGCAGAAGGCTGGCATCCTGGGGGCTTCAGTGTGCATGGGGGCCGTGAGGAAGCCGCAGGTGCCAGGCCGCCCTGGAGGAGGCTGGGAGGAGAGGAGAGGAGTTTCTCTTGCCTTCTTTCTTTTCCTTTCCCATTCCTCTCCACCTGCCTCTCTCCTCCCCTCACCTCCTTGGCTCTTCTGTCTCTCCTAGTTCCTCAGTGGGTTTACTGTGAAGTGGACTGACCTCACATCGAGACCAGAATATGGGAGAAGGAGTCAAGCCTTGACTTTCAAAATGAGTCTGGTGTGTAGAAAGACAATGAAATGAATGTTCATCAACCTTTTGTTACTCCACTGGAACTCTAAATTGCACTGGCATATAATGTGTGTTTTATCGTAGTATTAAAAATGACATTCTTGTGTGCTCTTTCAACTTCCAACATTTGGAGAAACATTCTGGACCAGAGTTCTGGCTCATCCTCCCTCAAAAATAGCCCTCCCCAGACATGTCCAAAGGACAAAGGAGACAGCTGGAAGGAGCTCCCACCAGCCAAAGCTGGGACAATCTGAATTTAGGAAAAAATTTTAGGTTTAAAATCTATTGAATAAAATAAGAACTATATAAATCCATACCGATACAAACAAATAAATAAATGGAAGAAAAGAAAAAGCCCTGTCATACAGTAAAATTTCAACTAATAAATACAGAAGAAATAATGGTATTAGAAAGTCATCATTTGGCAGCCTTCAGAGCAATAATTGATTCAGACAAGAACTAACAATGGATGTGTAGTGGGTAAAAGTTTGATGAGAAACAGTATATTTATACAATCTCAAAGTATGTCCTCATAAAATACTTATTGATTTCAAAGAGAAAAATAGTAGCTTGAGAGTGGAGAGGCTTGGCAGACCCAACCCAAACCAAGTGAATAAAGTTAACGTCACAGGGGCCAAATGGGACAAATCAATATCCTGTATCTCCTGATGTGATGTGCTAAGAAGGACATAATATCACCTGTGTGGTATTCCTGCCAAAAATGTACAACCTGAATCTCATTGTGAGGAAACATCAGACAGTCCCAAAATGAGGGACAATCTATTCCATAAATGGCTTATTTTCTTCAAAATGTCAATGTCAAGAATGACAAAGACTGAGGAACTATCCTAATTGAATGAACCTAAAGGGACATGATAATGTGTAATCTGGGAATTGGATTCCGGATCAAAAACATTTTTCTCTTTTGCTACAAAGAACATTGTTAGGAAAACTGATGAAGTTTGAAAAAGATGTGTAGTTTAGATAATAGGATTTCATCAATATTGTTTTCCTGATTTTGATAATGTATTGGGGTTATGAAAGGGAATGTTCTCTCTTTTTTTGGAAATGCACGCTCAAGTATTTAGGAATAAAGGGGCATCATATCTGCAACTCATCTGCAAGTAGTCCAGAAAAAATATGTATATGTAGAGAGAAAATGATAAGCAAATCAGATGAAGAGTGTACAGGAATTCTTTGTCCTTTTTGTATTTTTCTATAAAAAGTACTTTGTGCTTTTCTGTAGCCTGGAATTAATTCAAGATAAAGTTTAAAAAACAGCCCCGTCTGCAGACTCAAAGTCCTTTTGAGTGAATTTTCTTCCCACTCTTTTCTTTCCTGTACCCTGATGCTATACCTTAGTATTTAGGTCCTCACAGCTCCCTGCATAAAGCAGGAGAATCCTACTTTAATGCCTGAGTACGAAGTGTGTGTGTGTGTGTGTGTGTGTGAGAGAGAGAGAGAGAGAGAGAGAGAGAGAGAGAGAGATGCAGCTACTCCCTCAGGGTGTCACAAAAGGCCAAACATAGAGCCAGGATAAAGTATTCGTTACAATGCCCAAATAAGACCAGCGAATGAAGTCAAAGTTCCCTTTCAGGTTTCTGAGGGAAGGGAGGGTGTGTTCTCAGCAGGATGTGCTGACCCAGCTCATTGAGAGCAGAGAGCCAACGAGGTGAGAAAGCCCAGGACTGAGTTCGGGTTCTCTTTCTCAACTCCTCTCTCCCGCCCTCCTTCCCTCCCGCCCTCCCTCCCTCCCTCCCTCCCTCCTCCCCTCTCTGTCTCTGTCTCTGTCTCTCCCTCCCTCTCTCTCTCTCTCTCTCTCTCTCTCTCTCTCACACACACACACACACACACACACACACACACACACCTTTCCTCTCTTTTCCTAGAATTTTTCCAGACACTCTGGCACCAGGTAAAGGGACCTTTTCTATCAGAGACAGACTTGTGCACAGAAGAGGGCACTTTCTTCCTCTGGAGCCACAGAATGAAGCTCAGTCTGTGGAAACCTGCTACCTTCAGGCTCAGCGGGTAGTGAGGTGGGGCGGGGGTTGGTGTGAGGCCCAGTGCCCCACCCTCCTCCATTTGGTCTGGCCTGCCCAGAGCCTTGATTCCAGGTGCAAGGACCTGGGACACAAGTCCCAAAGTGCTCACCCCACTGCCTACACAATGGTTGTGATAGGAAAAGACTCCAAAGGAAGGCCTGCCATATGCTACATTAAAATTCACTCCCCTACTTTCTCTAATAGCCGTTTACTTTAATTCACTCATCTCAATATCATGAGCTGCAGCGAAGCAGAAAGTGGTTCTGCTATTTATAAATGATCCTGATCGAATAAAGTAATGTCTTGATTTCTTCCCAGTGGTCTAGGAACGATAACAAGAGAAGCCTAAGGGATGGTGGGGGGGGGGGGCAGAATTCTCTCCCATGGAAGCAGGCATCTGTCCCACCCCCAGCTTTTTGAACATGGCCTTATGGTTGGAGGGAGGCATAGGAAAAAAATGGAGTCATTTTAGTTCTGAAAAGATGGTATTTGTCTCAATTCAGCAGCATCAGCCAGCTTTGTGTTATACAAATCAAATAGGCACAAGGCTTCAGGCTGGACTGTGAAAAAGAAACTTTAAATATGAAAGAGCTGGTCAGCCCTTATCTGATCAGCTTAGAGTGAAAACAGACAGGAAGTCTAAGCCCTTTTTAAAGAGGCCACCGCGTACATTTCTGCAGAGAAGATAGATCTCTGTGGCTGGGCCCAAGGTTGTGTCTAGATTACAACAGAGGATCCAACCTCCCGCCCATCATGTGGCCCATTTGCCTACATACTACCCCACAAATGTCTTTATTTCAGAGGTACCATACCCCAAGTAGCAGCATCTTTTTTATCAATTCAGTGGGAAACAGGCAACGAATGACTTGATACTCAATTAAGGCCAGCCCAGCACTTGGACAAGCCTGTAAGAAGCTATAGAACTAGCTCTCAGATGGGAGTGGGTATGACCAAGAAACTCCCTGTGCCATCACAGTAATCGTGAGGGGGACAGTCAGGTTCCCTGAGTGAGCAGCTGATCACGCAGACCTCTAGAGTCCAATGGTGTGAGCGGGATTTTAGTTTTCTCAAGGCCCCCATATGAAAAGAAATAATTAACTCTTACATGGGAAATTCGCCATTTTCATGAGGCAGCTAATACCTTCTTTTCTATTGCTAGTCTGAGGAAGCATAGCGAGACTTTCAGAACCAGTGTTTGTAATTTCCATACAAAGGTTCTCAAAACTCATATAATACAGGCTTGGGAAAGAATTACTGTATTTAAGGAATGAGGAATCTGCAAAAGGAGGTGTCTTGGGGGAGCTCAGGGGCAGATATGATCCACAGCAGAGGGAGGAGCTGGGCCGAAGTGCCCTTCTCCGGCACCGTGGGTGAGGGCCGTGGGGCAGGATCAGTGTCACTATTGTCTCCTGGGTATGAGTTCTGCTGAAGATTCCATTTCCCACATGCAACCCTGGTAATGTCTCTTTTGGTTCACTGCTCAGAACTGGGGGAAACTGTTCCAGCTGGATGAGTTCACACTTGGGTCTTAGTGATTTGCAACCCCTTAATTATGCAAGACCCTTGTGACCCTTTTGTCTTCATCGGATTTATTGTAGTAGGTCAAGAGGGATGCAAATTCTTTGCCTCTCCTCCCATCAAGAGGCAGACTCTACTTCCTTTTTCTTTGAATCTAGACGGACCCCGAGACTGGCTTTGACATACAGAATATACTGGAAGTCACATTGTGCATTTTCTAGGGCTGGGCCTTAAAGATTTCGGTAGCTTCCAGTTTTGTCCTACTTGGAAACAGTTGCCATGTAAGAGGTGTAGCTACCCTGAGAGTTCCATGCTGTGAGGAAGCCCAAGCTAACCATGTGGGAGAGAGAGAGAGAGGCCATGCTGAGGTGTCAGACGTATGTGTGTTCTTCTCAGACCTACTGCCCAGCCACCATGTAAAGGAAGCCAAGTGCATGACCCCAGCAAAGGGCATATAACACAGAATAACCACCCAATATGGCCCTGTGTGCTGACCCACAGAATCATAAGCAAATGTGATGGTTGATTCAAGCCAGTAAGTTGTGGGGTGATTTATCACCTAGTTATTTAACAGAAACATATATATTCGAAGCTAATGTAATTAGTGACCCATCCACCGCCACTACATAGAAGCACTAGGACCCATATGGATAAAGCATCTTTATGTCATTTAATTAGCAAAAACTCCACTGAACTGGGAGAAGAGCCCAGAAAAACTTCAGGATTCCAGCTGTGGTCTACATGATGTCAGACGGAAATAATATTTTTCTGGGAGCACTTCTTTTCTCTCATAGTCCTTTTTCTGTACTGTGCCCCACATTTCTTACCCTAATATTCTGGCCATTATACTACCCTACTGTAATCCCATTATCCAGTGGTGTGTTCGTTTTACCTTTAAATGACTGCAGAGAACACCATAATAGTAACACTTGTAAATAATCTAGCTGTCCAAAAACAGGGGATTGGGTAAATACAATTTATGGTACATCCATATAACTTTTAAAAACCCTTGAATTTATTAATGCTGTAGATGTGTATAGATGTGCTCTAGATGCTATAGAAGTGTATTATAGGCATAGAGGGGTATTTTCAATATATGTTATAAAACAGGATAATCTCACTTAAAAATCTTATATGCAGTACCCATTCATACATGCCTAGGAAAGGATATGAGGATGTGCAACCAGGTTGAGTAGGATATGGGGACTCTCAACCTTTTATTTGAGTTTCCTGAAATAAGTATGTATATACCTTTTATATGTAATAAAACAGCACAAGAAGTGTTATTTAGCAGGTAGAAGAGGTGATGGAATGGCAGGAAGCCGGCCAGGCCCCCAAGGGAAGTGGAATGGGGCTGAAATGATGTTGTGACTTAGATTGAAATACCCGTGGTTTCTTGGGTCCCCAATTGGTATTTGCCCTCCTGTGCGCAGAACCTGCCCCAGCCCGCCACCAACAGGACTTCTACTAATAACAGCTGAGATCTGCAGATTCTTAAGTGGTGCAGTCAGAATCATGGGTTATTGAGTGGCTTTGTCAGAACTTTATCATCAAGTGGTATTTATTAAGCACTTTCTTGCTTTAATGAGTCAGGAAATAGGGTTCTCTTTCCCTTTATCACTCACAGTGGTGTTTCTCAGCAGGAGTAGTTCTCTCTTCCAAAAATGGACCAGGACCTTCATTTCCCTGCAGCCATGTTACTGGGCAGAGTTCTCCAGGGAAGGGAAGAGCCGATTCAACCACAGAGCACCAAGCAAACGTATAGTTAGTTGCTCTCTGGGACTTTTTGTCTGGCTCTCACTTCTCTTTCCTACATCCTGACAGAAAATACAGTAGCAAAATCTGTGTGCTGTGGATATCCATTGTCTGGTATCTCCTCTCTCTCTTCGACCGGAAACCCCAGACTGCCTTTCTTCTAGGGAACCGCCTCCTCTGTGTATGTGGTCGGGGGAGGAGCGACCACATCTACTGGCTCCAGGTGGGGCGCCCGTGACTCAGGCTTGGCCGATGGCATGTTCCATTCTCCTGGCCGTAGGTAAAAAGGCCACGAACTTGCGCGCGACTCGGGTCAGGCCACTGAGACTCAATTTTGGCACTTGCTGGAATTATGGAGAGAGGGGTGGACTGTTTCGCTTTGGGGTTGCCAGGCTGACAGGTTGCAAGCCTAGAGCTGCCTGTGGCCACCTTTGCCATCTCATCGGATAAGTCCACCTGGGAGTAGAGCCAACACAAAGGAAAGCGGGACTGAGAGAAGAAGAAAATCATGTTTTTGATGTCATCTTTTGGGAACCTGGATCCAGCTAGTCCAGAATTTACTCCTTAATTTTTTAGTTGCAAGAGCTAAGGAAATCCTTTTGTTGTTGTTGTTCTCTTTCACTTAGGACAGTTTGAATTGGATTTCTCTCATCGGACAAAGCAGGGCTCGGTGAAACCTGTGAGATTAGGAGAATGCTAACCTTCTGTTTTGCACACTACCTTACAGCTTTCATGGCACACTCACACATAATCACAGTTGAAGCTCGCTGTGCCCTTATGAAGGAGGCAGAGGCTTTCTTATTATTTCCACTTTACAGAAGAGGAAACTGAGGCTCACAGAAGTTATCTGACCTTAGTGGAAGCCCGGGTGGAGGAGCAGCTGAGCTAGGGAACACAGCCAGTCTCTCTCCACCGCATGTTTGGAAGCTACTGAAGAGAAGTCAGATTTGGTGGGCAGACAGGAGGCGGGAGGCGGGGTGGGAGTTTGGAGAACATATTCCTCAGGGACAGTGACCGTTTCTACTCCTTTTGCTTCTCTCACGAAGGCCTCATACAGCCCTAAATACATTATAACAATAAAACTAATATTTACTGCCTGCCACGTGCCCGGTATCGGCTGAGTAAGCACTTTCCTTGGATTACCCAGCTCCTTTGCTCTTCCCGACAGGTATATGAGGAAGGTATTATTGCCATCACCGCCTTTTAGCTAAGATGAAGTGACTAAAACTCAGAAAAGGCAGAGGGGGGGCTGGAATCCAGATGTGACTCCAGAGAACTCTTGGCCTCCCTCTCAATCACCGACCTGAATTGGTCCTTAGCAAGAAAAATGTGGATGCTGTCAGCAGCTCCTGGTTGGCCTTTGGGCCTTTCGGTTGGAGCCGGGAAGATGTGGTTCTAGATTTTTCTTCTCAATCCTACTTCTCTCCTCTTGACTCTGGGGCTGTGTTCTGTACAACTCTGCGAGGACACCATCCCCACAGGTACTCCGTCTTCTCAGGTTGGCCCTGCCCGGCTGGCCTGGGCAGCAGCAAAGCCCTCAGACGTTTCCAAATGCCTCGTGAAACTTCCTAGCTTCCGATTTCCCAGCTCCCGCTGGTGTCCAGAAACCCAGTGTGGCACCGTTGGAGGGACAGGGAAGGATTGGCCGCAGGAGTGAGGCCCTGCTCCCTGCAAACCCTCAGAAGGCTTCTCTCTGTCTCTTCCCACCCCACCCCCGGCTGGCTCCCTCTCCATCCTGCAGGGACGGGAATACAGTTCATGATCTATTTATTTTATAGAGTGCTGCCCTTGGTGTTCAAATCACCTCAGGGCCCAGAGCACACAATTTTAAAACAGTTCGAAGATATAAAACAGAAGATGGGCAGTGACCGGTACCTCTTAAAAAATCAGCAGGAAAATGCCAGTGTGAGGAGCCCTGGGCTCTGTGGTCACTTGCAGGGGGCTCTGGCAATGGGATGGGCAGGGAGCGATTTTTCTACCACCTCTGTCTGAGCTGTGTGCTCACAAAGCCGGGACGCTCCAGTCACCTTCCTTCAGACTCTCTCATCTGAGGCTTTATGACTCAGCTCAGGCCAGCATTGACTCGCTTATTTCCTTTCCATGTGTGCTGTGGAAGCTTGTAGGAGGCCTGCACTGTCTGACAAGGAACACAGGGGCAGGGCTGCTCTACGTGCCTGTGGGGGGGGCTGCCGTGGCTCTTAGTGCGCCACTGCCCGGGCCTAGCTAATAGTGGTGACCAAATAATAATATATATATTTAAAGATGTTATTTATTTATTTGACAGAGAGAGAGAGAGAGAGAGTACAAGCAGGGGGAGCGGCGGGCAGAGGGAGAAGCAGGCTCCCTGCTGAGCAGAGAGCCCAGTGTGGGACTCAATCCCAGGACCCTGGCATCATGACCTGAGCCGAAGACAGACACTTAACCGACTGAGACACCCAGGCACACCCCCTAATAATAGTATTGATAATGACAATCTTAGAGACGAGAGCTGAGCCAGACTGAGTCTTCTGCTCTGTGAAGACAGTTATGTTGGTTTCCTCACTAAGGTTTCTCCAGCTTTGAAAGATGTGTTTAGAACCCCAAGGGAGAAAACAAGCCCAGAGCAACTGTGTTACCCAGGTTGGAAGAGAACCTGGGAAAAAGAAAGCCCCACGTGGAAGTCATCTGAGCTTGAATGGAGGTCAAGTTGCGGCTGGGGCCTGGGCCACGAGAAACAGAACTGCGGCTCATTGTAGTTTGGTTTGCCCGAAGAAGGAGCAATGAGCTGAGACCTGGGGGATCTGAACCACACTCCCAGCTTCTTCCTACTGGCATGCTCTTGGGCAAGTCTCTGGACTTTGGTTTCCACACAGTAAAGCAAAGGGATGGGCCTCGATGATCCCCATATAACGAACACTACATTATAGGTTTCTGATGCTCAGGATTCAACTAATCATTGGCGAATATTTACTGACCCTTTTCTATCTGCCAGGTATGCATAGAGATCCCTCAGGACAAGAAACATTTTCCAATTTTTCAGTATCCCACAGGTTTCTCTTCTGATGGCCACAGCCCAGCTGACTCTCCCAGGCCAGGGGGTGGTGTGTGTGTGGGGGGTGGGGTGGGGTGGGGTGGAGAGAAGCGTCTTTTGACTCAATTACTCCTTTACTGATCACCTACCTTCCCTGCCCTCCAAGTCGGTGGTTGCCCCCAGTAGCTTTTCCATTTGATCTCCATGCAACCACATTTTGTGGGACTCCCTGAGCACCACCCCACCTCAGAAGCAGCCCTGGCCTCTCTCTGGGCAGTAATGAGGTTTCCTTTCCAGTCTCACGCTGACCTACTACTATCTTTCATCCCACTGAGTGTCCTCCTGGCTGCATTCATTTCTCTCTCGGCCCAGGTTTACTCAGCTGTATTCTCTGCTCTGCAGGCTATCTGTCACAGGAGGCTGTCACGGCTCCAGCGGAATTCACTTTGTCTTTCCCTCTGCCCTATTCGCTGAGCAAACGTGTGCATTCGGCATTTCGGCCCTGGAAATTCTCTGGCCCAGAATGGAAACCTCAGTGGCTTTGCAGAAAAATGGCACCTTCTCCGGCAATGTAAACTCAAAAGCTCTTTGTTGAATGCTTATGATACGCCTCATTGTCGTGCCCTCAAGAGGCTTATGATGTTGTTGGTGAAATGAAACAGACACAAATGGGAAACAATCGGAAAACAGCAAAGCATGGTCATGTTGACAGTGTTATCACCGGGTGCCAAAATGTGTGGAGGTAGAGGACCACCTCTAACGCTGGCGGTGGGCGCTGCCGCTCGCCGAGCCCCAATGCACATCTCCTCACACCTCATAACCTGCGGCGTGGGCATTATTTTTTTTTTAAAGATTTTATTTATTTGACAGAGAGACACAGCAAGAGAGGGAACATAAGCAGGGGGAGGGGTAGAGGGAGAAGCAGGCTCCCCTGAGGAGCTGGGAGCCCGATGCGGGGCTCGATCCCAGGACCCTGGGATCATGACCTGAGCCGAAGGCAGACGCTTAACGACTGAGCCACCCAGGCGCCCCGCGGGTTGGGCATTATTGTCCACATTTTACACAGTGGCAAACTGAGTCACAGAGAATTGTATTAGCTTATGGTCTCCTGGATGGTAAGACAACCCAGCTCTTTTCAACTCCAAAGTATGTGCATTTATGACCTTAACTCCCCCCCAAATTATGTGTGTAATATATACTGCATGCTGCACCCTGCAGTTTTTCTGGACAGAAAGACCTATAGGAAAAGCTAGACAAAATGGCCTGTTCTCTAGGGTCAGGGTGGCAGGAATGTTGAGGGGTTTGGAGGATTACCAAGCTCAAGCTCGGCCACCCCAGTAGGCTGGAGATGGGCTTGATGAGAAAACAGTGGGGGGACAGAAAAGGAGAGAAAGTAAAACAAAAACAGAAACAGAACCCCACAACAATAACAACACACACGCAACAGTGCTGCTCGTCTTTTCGAGACCTTCCATCCGGCTCTCATCCTGCCCTGTTCCTCGTGTGCGCACGGCCCCTCTCAGTGGCAGGGGGTGGGGGGGCACCTGCTTTTGTGCCGAGTCTCACATGGGGTAGGCCTCGTGGGGGTAGGCTCTGGCTTTACCCTATTTTGGATCCCCTGTGGTGGGTTGGTCCCTCAGAGCAAATGTTTGTTGAAATGAATTAAAATTAGGAAATGTACCATACCCCTCAGGCTTCTTCTTCTTCTTCTTTTTTTTTTTTTTTCCTATTTCTTATGTGATGCTTTTGGGGAAGTAGCAATGATGTAGGAAGAAAGAACAGGAGGGAAACCCCTTGGTAGTTATAAGGAGAAATGATTGTGGTGCCATTTTTTTGAAGCTCCGGGTCTGATCTGTCCCAGATTGGATTCCCACTCTTAGAAGAAGAAAACAAACAAACAAACAAAAAAACAAACCAAAAAAAACCCCCAAAGGAAATGAAGCTGCATCTCCCCATCGATACAGCCTGGAGGGTCTGCCTCAAAGAGGATTGAGGGGGAAATGTTCAGTTTTATTGGTTTGTTCTGCTGGGTCCTTCTCTCCAGGACACTGTTTAGTGCACCGAGTGAAGTGGAAAATGAAGAACAGGTGAGCAATCAGCTGTGAAAAGCTTTAATGGACCCAGCACCCCTTTGGGAATGAGGCAAGCCTCTTGCAGGCACTCAGGACCAACGCTATTCCAGTTCAATTGGTTTTGTTTTTGTAATGGGAATTTAACTCCCTCAGGTGGCCCCGGGATGGAGGAGGATTACTGTCTTTGGCAGCATTGGGACAGTGGCATCTTTAAAGAGGACCGAGGCCACTGTCCCAGAGGAACCCCCTGGCTCATTAGAGGCCTTCGGCATCTTGAACTTCTGGGTGGTCGGGTTGGTGGGTCACGTGACCCTGAGAACAGAGGGATGCTGGGATCACCTGGGGCTTCCAAGTAATGGAGCTGGGACCATCCTGGAGTGGAGGCGACTGTGGGCTGCTGTGGATCCAGACCCAGGAGGCTTGGCACCACCGCAGCATCTCAGCAGGAGCAGCCGGGTGGGCAGACCTCTTTTAAGGTCTCTGGAGTGTTCTATAGAGAATGAGGTCTTGGATTTGGGCTGGCAGGCTGGGAAAGGATGTCTCTCTCATAATAATGAGGAGGAGCAGAGTTCTGTGTTTACAATGCTGCAGACCCTGAGCTAAGTACCTTACTCATTAATGTGCAAGAGCAATGCCTTCACTCCCTAACACTAGCAACAATTTGGTCTTGCCAATTAGCTTCTTCCTCTCTCCTGCCCGCTCAGGTTTTCCTGGCTACTGAGCTTCTGAAGGAGTAGACTAGGGGGAATGGAATAGAGGGGGGGTTGGGGAGGCAGGGGGAGAGGGAAGGGTCCTTCTTGCTGGGCCCCTTCCGAAGCTCTCCTTTGTTGTGGAGGGTGCTGGTACTGGGCAGAGCACAGACGAAAATCTAAAAATGAAGTGGGAGAAACTTACTTAGTGAGCTCAGTCAACCTGTGTAGCAAATATGGGATGGGGAGGAATGAAGAATAGAAAAAAGTCTGTGAGTTGGCTGTAAGGTAGGGTTGCCAGATAAAATACAGGACACCAATTGCATTTGAATTTCAGATAAACCAGTAATTTTTTAGTATAATGTATGTGTTTTTAGTATAAATATGTCCCAAAGATAGCATGGGAAATATTAATACTAAAAAAAAAAAAAAGATTTGTTATGTATCTGAAAATCAAATTAAACTGGGCATCCTTTTCTGTTTGATTTGTTTCGTTTTGTTAAATCTGGTGAGTCTAATGCTGTTAGGAGAGTTTTGTGAGATTTCTAGTTGGGGGGGGATTGGCAGAAGAGAAAACTGTATTTTACGGAAGTTTGCTGTGGGTTACAGACTGGACCCTCTCTTATGACCTCTGAGCGATGCTAGCTAGCACTGTTAGAAAGCAGTATGGATTACGTTTGCTTATAGGACTGTCTTCTTCAAATGTCACTCCGTGCAGACTGGATGACAGGAGATCCTGGCTTATGTCTGGGGTACACATATATTATCTCATTTAATCCTTACCTTTATGCAAGGTGGGCAGCATTGTTCTTGTTTTACAGATGAGGGAAATAATGCTTAGAGAGGTTAAATAACTTGCCCAGAGTCACACCGTAAGTAGGGGAGCTGGATTCCAAGCCTAAGTTCATGTGACCTCCTGTGCTCTAAACCTAAAGCCTAAAGAGCCCACGTCAAACTGAATCTCTACTTGCCAGCCATATGCCACTAGGATATATATGCATTTTAAAAATACTTGAATATAAATGATAAATGCATGAGGAATGGACTCGTGGATTTGTAGTATTCCTTTTTCAGTTGAAGAAACAGATATCTGGAGGAGTTAAAAGTCACACACGCAGTTAGTAGCAGAGCCAAGACCAGAACCTGGACCCACAGAGGGGACACGGAATGAGAGCTCCAGAGGACAGGTACAGACAAGTGAAGCAGGTCAAGTCGACTGCCCCTTTACTGTCAACCTCCGCCTGCCTCATCACCTCACCTCTCCCCACACCATGACCCACCCTCTCCAGGCTTTGAGCCCTGTCCCCTGCTCTGAGCCAGCTGTCATAATCCCTGCAAGGTATTAGCTGATAACAGCCTGCGGGAGGATCATAAAACGTGGACCCAGTGGAGGATATTAGAGGCTATAGAAGTCTGCAAGAAGTGTGTGCTGGGACAGATATTGCAAGAGATGCCAGAGGGCCCAGCCACCAGGTGGCCTGGCAAGGTGGCCTTTAGCTTGGGGCATTCACTATGGTCCAGCGTCTGTTCACAGCCTTGCTAGTCCAGATGCTTCCTTTTCTCATGCCCTCAGTTTGACTGGATGAGTGATGATCACTCAGAGGAACAAAGGTTGGAGAGAAATACAAACAAAAAAGCCGATTTATTAGTGTACAATAAGACATAAACCTGATGAAGTGACTTCAACCTGATCAGTGCCTTCTCTCTCATAGGATGTGAAGCTATGTAGAGAGTCACAGTATCAACGGGCTGTTCAGGGCTCCTGAAATCAGTGCCGGGGCCATTAGGCAGAGAAGACCAGAGTTTAATGGCATTGAGAGCTAAGGTCTGGGGCCACCAATTTTGCCAGAAAGAAATACCTGCCAGAATGGTTGGAGGCATGCCCCCATCAAACTAGGCATACTCTCTTCTGGACAGGGCTAGAATATGACAGGTATCAGGCCAGGAGATAAACAGCATGCTTGAAAGGTGTAGTGATTGCAGAGAGCCTAATGAAGCGTTTCTTTTCAAATGTGTTTCAAAGCCAAGAAGAGATGGTGAAGCACCCCCAATCTAGCCCAAATCTAGCAACCCTGGGAGTAATTACCAGTGCCAGGGCAAAAGGAGGAAGTAGTTACCAGAAGCTGGAGAAGGCTGCAGTTGCAGCTCCGAGGGAGAGCATTACCATAGGATCCATGGCCTCTGGTGGGGGAATAAAGACAGCCATTGCCAAAGCTGTCTCTCCGGGAGGGGCCTGGGAAGGAATACTTGGGCTTCTCTCCCCTCCTGTCCTCTGATCCTGCTTGTGCCTCCCATTGGCTGAACACAACTGGAAGCCAGAGGGCTTGATTCCATTGGTTGAGGCCAGCCTCTCGGATCACAGAGCAACATGGAGAAGGTGGAGCACAGCTCCAGATGGGCAAACCGAGATCCCTGGTACATGTGCCTGCAAGCATTGTGCCTTCTCTTTCCACTTCCTTCCAGGCCATGCTGCTTCTGCTTGAGACCATCCAGAATAATCCCCTTAATCTGGTGACTCAGGGAGGGGTCTTCCAACTCTGGGAGATCCATTTTCTCTCTTTCAGATGACTCTGAGTATCTCTGTTCTGATTGGGCAAGTGATGAATTCATTAATGTAATCTTTTACAATCTTTTTTTTTTTAAGATTTTGTTTATTTTTTTGAGAGAGAGAGAGAGCATGAGCAGTGGGGAGAGGCAGAGAGAGAGAGGGAGAAGCAGACTCCCCGATGAGCAGGAGCCTGATGTGGGGCTCAATCCCAGGACCTTGGGAACATGACCTGAGCTGAAGGCAGATACTTAACAGACTGAGCCGCCCAGGTGCTCTTTAATGCAATCTTATAATCTTATTTTCCTTGTTTTCTCATGGCTTTAGGGCTGGGGTGGGGGCACCTCAGAGGGGCCTCCATAAACCAACAGAATTCAGCCCCATTGGATAGAAGAGTTAAGGGCAGAAAGAACTCAAGAGCTGGCCAGGGCTCTCTCAGATACTCTTGGTATCATGTTTACCAGGAGTGTTTGCATTTTAAAAGGGACTCTTAAACATACAAGATTTAAGACCAGAAGAATGTCTTTCAAAAGGCAAAATTTCAGTTTAGTAGTGGGGGAAGAGTGGTGGGCTAAATAATGGCTCCCCAAAGATCTGTATGTCCCAGTTCCCAGAACCTGTGAATATGTTGCCTTGAACGGGAAAACGGCTTTTTAAAAAAATTTTATTATGTTATGTTAATCACCGTATATTACATCATTAGTTTTTGTTGTAGTGTTCCATGATTCATTGTTTGCATACAACACCCCGTGCTCTATTTGGAAAAGGGATTTTGCAGGTGTGATTAAAGTAAGGACTTTGAGACGTGGGGATTATCCTAGATTATCCAGGTAGAGCCAATATAACCACAAGGGTCATTATAAGGGAGACAGGAGGGTCAGAAGCTGAGAGAGGAAATGTGACAACAGAATCAGAGGTTGGATTGATGTACTTTGAAGGTGGAAGAGAAGGTGCCAAGAATGAGCCAAGAAATTCGGGAAGCCTCTGGAAGCTAGAAAAGGTGAGGATTCTTGCCTAAGCCCCCAAAAGGAACATGGCCTTTGATTTTAGCCTCATAAAACCCATATTGGACTTCCGACCTCCAGAACTAAAAGAGAAATAAGTTTGTGTTGTTTTAAGCCACTAAGTTTATGGTCATTTGTAACAGCAATCACAGAAAACCAACACAAAGGATATCGTTGGGGTAGAGGCTCCTTTCCAACATCCTTTAATCACAGGCTATCCTAAGACCTGCTTAGGATAAATTTTTTTTAAAAGATTTATTTATTTGAGAGAGCGAGAGAGAAGATGCTCGAGTGGGGGGAGGGGCAGAGGGAGAGATTCTTCAAGCAGACTCCCTGCTCAGCAGGTAGGCCAATGAGGGGCTCAATCCCACGATCCATGAGATCATGACTTGTGCTGAAACCAAGAGTCAGACACTTAACTGACTGAGCCACCCAGGTGCCCCAGGATAGTTTTTTTTTTGCCAACCAGTCTTGGGTTTCTGTACAGACACCAGTGGGCTGGAATCCTGAGCATAAAAACTACCCTGTTTAACTGCCCATGACATGCACAACTGATGCTAGCATGGTTTCTGCCCTGCTCAGCATGTTTGGAGACCTGTCCTTCACTGCTCACCAGGCCAAGGGTGCTTGGGCCCTGCATCTCCAAGAACTTTGAGTCCAGAGCACTGCATTCCCAGAAAGTGAGAAAGGCAGGCAGAGGTTGTGAAGAGACCTCTCCAGGTGGGGATGGTTGGCCAAAAAATTAAGGAGTGACAAAAGACACCTTTCCTCTTGTCACTCTGTTGCAAAAATAGCCTGAGGAAATGGTTTTGAATCTGCTTTGAGCTGAAACGCTTGTGGGGGGAAAAAAAAATCCATGGCATGAACTTCAAGTCATTTACCAGATTTCCTTAATCGTTCTCCACCCCTGTGGTGACACTGACAGGCTCTCGGAAGAGGTCCTTCCCTGTAAAGCTGTTTTCTTTCTTTTTTAATTAAGTCACACGCACTAAATGGAAATGAAGAAGACATCACTTACCTTTAGGATGAAATGGAATATGAAAAGGCTCAAATCCATTTTAGAGACAGCCTCATTTGTCAGAAATCAATACAGCCTGTGCATCCTACAATGTGCCAGTTCATAAAGTAAAACCAGCTCGAATTCTCAATTTAACATTTTCAAAGCTGATATTAAGTTCCAAGATTTTATATCAGCTGTTGCCTATTTAGGACCAAGTTATAAATCTGAAGTCTCTCCCCAGCTTACAAGTCTGACAGTACTCGATAAAAACTTTTATAATCAAGTTCGATAAAGAATCACAAATCTCCATCTTGTGATTTTTAGCTTACAACAGTCTGCGTAAATAACATCTTCCTGCCTTGATGTTTGTCAATATTTGTCATTTTAAAAAAGGGATAAAATAGAAATACTATGTAAACTCATACCTCTTGGGTGAAAATTATGGTTAGTAAAGGATTCAATGAATAAGATGTCTTCACAGTGGCATTTATACAGAATGACTATGAAAAGCCAGAAGATGGAAACTTTAGTGACAACCACGGTTGGCCACCTCTGGCATTCACAGTGAAACAGAAGACAGGCCGTTATCTGGAAGTCAAAAAAAAAAAAAAAAAAAAGACTTTCTTTTGCTCATTAGCATTTATTTCAGTCCTGAAATGGCCAGTCATGCACCCATCCTTCTAAACTATCCTGGGCTAGAAATAAAGAGGCCAGTTTCACCTCCAAGCCTATTTTGGGTGAGCTTCTTTCTTTAGAATCAGATAGTTTAAAAAAAATTAATTAATGAAAAAGCTATTTTATTCAAGCAAGTTGGACTCTGAGCTTTTTTTGTGTTTTCCTATCTGTAAAAAGAGACTGGAAACAATACATATACACATATACATATGTATACACACATATACACAAACACATGCATACATACACATGTACTAAAATTATGAAGGTAAGCGTGGGAATGGTAAACATCAAATTCAGGACACTGGTCATCTCTGAGGAGGAGGAAGGGGGACGTGATGAGGAAGATATACAGAAATCTTCAGATGAATTTGTAATATTTTACTTTTTATTACTTTTTAAAAGATTTATTTATTTATTTTAGAGAGAGAGAGAGAGCACACAGGGAGGGACAGAGAGAGAGGGAGAGAAACTTCAGCAGACTCCACACTGAGCGCAGAGCCCCATGCAGGGTTCAATCTCACGACCCCAAGATTATGACCTGAGCCGAAATTAAGCGTCAGATGCTCCACCTTCACTGACTGCACCACCCAGGGGCCCCATATTGTTTTATTTTTTAAACTGGATTGTTCAAAAGTGTTCATTATATTATTATCTATGCCTTGGTTATTTGTACGTCCACCAGATTTTAGAATGAAAACAAATTTTAAAGAAAGGTGTAGGGTTGTGTGATGGTTAATTTTATGTGTCAATTTGACTGGGGGAGGGGAAGCCCAGAGGGCTGGTTAAACATTATTTTTAGGTGTCTGTGAGGGTGTTTCTGGGAGAGATTAGCTTTTGAAATCAGAGGATTGAGTGAAGAGATCAGTCCTCACCAATGTGGAAAGGCATAATCCAATCCATTGGGTGCCTGAATGGAACGAAAGGTGAAGGAAGGAGAAATTCTCTCTTCTAGAGTCAGGATGTTCCTCTTTGGCCCTGAGACAAGAGATTCTGGTTCTCAGGCCTTTGGACTCTGACTGAATATACCCTTGGCTTTCCTGGTTCTCTAGCTTGCAGACAACTGTTTGTGGGACTTTCTGCCTCCATAATCACACAAGCCAATTCCTAGAATAAATCTCTTCTTTTTCTAACTCTATCTATCTACCTACCTACCTATCTCATCTCCTACTGATTCTGTTTCTCTGGAGAACCCTGACTAATATACGTTGGGTCATCAGAGAAATGGGGAAATGAAGGAACAGTTCAAATGCCATTCAAATTCAACATGACTTTTTCACTCTGTCCAAGGTTGCTCTACTAGTTCTACATTGGCGTGGGGACCCACACATGTCAGTGACAGGGGAGGGTGAAAGTCCTAATGGTGTGCTGGCTTCTGAAACCTGGTTGATTTTCAGGAATTTTTCATGCCATCGGTTAAACACCCATTATTAAAAATTAAATTACATAAGCTTGCAATTAAATAAATTATATTGAAAGCAAAATAAAATAAATATTTAAAACATCACATCTTAATTACTTTACGACTTTATACTATTCTCTATGCTCTTGAAGTTATTTCTATCTATTGTGTCTGCATGGTAGAAGTACTCCATAATTCACATCTCTACAATTCTGCATTCAGTGACATCATGTCAATGGCTTGAAGTTGGCTGTTGGTGGGAGTATTTACACCATGGAAACTGGGAGATGCTACTAATCAGGGCTCCCTGCTGCCGCCCATCCCCGTCCCCCCATTTGAGAGCCATAGTTAACATTTACCAGCACACCACTGGGTGGAACCCAACTTCTTCGGCAGCTTCTTGCCTCTAACTTCATTCTGAACATTCTGAATTCTCAATCACCAAGAAAAACTCACCCCATGCTAGGTTTGGATCACTTCTGCAAAACCAACCAGGCAACTTCTTGAGGTATTAGGCAACTGGGCAGAATTTTCAGGAGAGAGATGGTCTGTTTCTTTCTGCACACTTCCAGACCCCAAAGTATCAACTGTCAACATCCCTTATGCTCTCCTGTCTAGGGTGTATTTTTCTACTGGGATAATTCCAATCCTGGATGTCCCATTGTTGGGCCAGAATGTTTGGCTATCCCTGTTTGGCATTCCCTGTTCTATTTCTCTTTCCTTTCTCAGTCCTGACTTATTTTCAGTGGGTGACTCCCTGGAGGCCCAAGACCTTGATTTTTGGAATACAAGGAAGGGGAAAGGGGTGGGACACTGGCCTGCAGAAGCTCTTGGATGTGTAGGCTTGCACATGTGGCCTGATGGCCAAATTATCTGCTGGACTCTGTCCCTGCTGCTGGCAGCTCCTGGGGCATCCAGAGCTTAGCAAGGAGCAAGCAGATGCTGGTTGAAGGAGTATTGCCCCGTGCCCCCTTCCCCAGACCGCCAGCAAGGCCTGGGCCTGGGGCTTCAGTCCCCAGAACACCAGCTAGAGTCCAAGAACAGCACTGGTTCTAAAGGGGGTAGACGGAACTTGGTTGTCGTTCAGGGAGGTCAGAGAGATGTTGCTAACTAAGAACTGTCAAAAGTAGAGGTTATATCTTAGAGTGGATCTTGACTTTTTCCTCTGTTCCTAGTTCTTCTCCAAGCCATTTTAAAGACTAGCCATGTGAAAGTTATCCTCCCTGTACCAGGAGGAAGGAAGACATTCTCATCACTAGAGGCCAGGGGATTTGGGGCTGAGAAATCTGTAGAAACAAACCTTGTTAAATTAACCCTTAGTTTCCCAGTGATTTCGGCACCATTTACTACCCCTAGCCCAAATCCCTTTGCTTGTCAAATCCTGACAAATTTACTGCTTCTGTGTCTAAAAGGCATAAAACTTCCTGCTCTGTTCACTTCTTCAGGTCTTCATCTCTTATGAAGGTTTCCACGTACATGTAAAAATTTAATAAAATTTGTACACTTTTTCCTATTAATCTATCTTTGTTGGTTTAATTTTCAGACCTAGCCAGGGACCCTAAGAGGGTTGAAGGAAACGTCCTCCCCTACCCAGGGTTCAGGGAAACCAATATGCATGGTATAGTATCTTAGGGTTGGCAAGAGTGGGGAGCCATTATTGCCCCTAAGAGTGAAAGGCCTTCAGGTGCAAGAGGGTGAAGCAGTGACCAGAACCTGGAATTAGTAGGGCTACCTGATAGCCACTGTGATCTGTGGTAGAGGTACAGCCAACCTGTGGCCCTACGGTTCTCCTCATGGTGTCACCTGTTGACTTAACCCAATGGCAAAGCCACTTGGTTTATCGGGCAAGGGAGCTCAATGTTGCTGTACAGAGAAGCCAGCCACCTGGTGACTGAAAAGAGTGTAGAGTGGATCTCCGTGGGGAGACCAATGGAAGATATCTTGCACCCGCTCCAGGTAGCAGTAGACTGCTGTGTTAACATGATTTCCTCAAAAGCTTCCCCACCATGTGTGTATCACAGGACACTGTCAAGATAGTGGAAAAACACCCCACAAAATGGTAGAGGATATTTGGCAAATCATATTTCTGAGAAGGAATTAACATCCAGGCTATATAAAGAACTCCTGCAACTTAACAATGACAAAAAAGTGCAACTCAAAAATGAACACAGGACTTGAATAGACATGTCTCCAAAGAAGATATACAAATGACCAATAAGCACGTGAAAGAAATGCTCAACATCGGAAATTAGAGGAATGCAAAATAAAACCACATGTGATACCACTTGGCACTCTTTAGGATGTCTATTCTTTAAAAAAATGACAGATAACAAATGTTGGTGGGGACGTAGAGAAATTAGAACCCTCATGCATCGCTGGCAGGAATGCAAACTTACGGAGCTGCTGTGGAAAATAATATGGTGGTTCCTCAAAAAGTTAAACATAGAATTGCCATGTGATCCAGCAATTCCACTCCTATATATAACCCAAAAAGATGAAAGCAGAGACTCAAACACATACTTGTATACTAATATTCATATCGACATTATCCACAATAGGCCAAAATGTAGCGACAACTCAAGTGTCCATGAACAGAAGAATGGATAAGCAAAATGTGATAGATACATGTAAGGGGGTATCATTTATCCATAAAAAGGAATGAAATTCTTTAAAAATTCTTTATTTATTTAAAAAAATTTTTTTATAAGATTTTATTTGAGAGAGAGAGAGCACAAACTGGGGGTTGGGTTGGGGGCAGAGGGAGATGGGGAAGCAGGCTCCCCGCTGAGCAGGGAGCCTGACATGGGACACCATCCCAGGACTCTGGGATCATGACCTGAGCCGAAGGCAGACATGTAACCAGCTGAGCCGCCAGGCGCCCCAAGGAATGAAATCCTGACACAAGCTACAACACAGATTCTAAGTGAAAGCATCATGCTAAGTGAAATTAGCCAGATGCAAAAGGACAAATACTGTATGATTCTGCTTGGCTGGGATACCTGGAACAGAAATTCATGCAGATGGTAAGTAGAGAAGAGTTTGCCAGTACTGCAGGGAGGGCCAATGGAGAGTTAGTGTTCCATGGGGACAGAATTCCAGTTTGGGAAGATGAAAAAGTTCTGGAAATGGATGGTGGTGATGGTTGCACAACAGTGTGAATGTACTTAATGCCACTGAATTGTACACTTAAAAATAAGTAAAATGGTTTAAATTTTATGTTATGTATATTTTATGCCCCTCCCCCACCACACAAGCCTCAATCAGAATGCGCCCTAAGAGGATGCAGAGTGCCAGAACACTCAGGTTTTCACCGTGGGGTTGAATTAACTCTCCGAACTCCCTCATCATCTTCCACTTCTTTTTTTTTTTTAAATCAACAGAGAAATAAAATTCTCTAGCCTGACTCAAAATTTTCCACTGGGGCCCTCTAGGCCTGATGGCTTTTCTGATAATGCAGTTTTGTGGACTGGTAGCTCTAGGGAAGGGATGAGTCCTATGTTCTTTTTCTTTGGGGTAACGAGACCCCCACCCCCCACCCCAGAAGGGCTGCCAGCAGTCTGCTTCCCCTGTTGCCGGGGTTGGGCATGAGCGGCTCTGAGAGCCTGCCCAGAGGGCAATGCGGGGCCTCAAGAGGTTCCAAAGATACTGCGGCTCTAAGGTTATTCATCTGCTGAGAAGACACTGGTGAGACAAGGAACAAATCTGGGTGAGGTTGGGCCTAGTCCTGCATGGAGAAATGGCCTGGGGATGGATTTTGACAGCTTCCAGTGGGTGGCCAGGGGGATGAAGGGAGCTCCTTAACAAACCTGAAGCCAGTTGATGCACCGCCAGCTGCAAAGGTGGGGTTGGGGGGGCAGGCCGGGGAGCCCTCAGACCCTGTGGAGTGAGTAGGCTTCCTGGACTTTAAATCTAAGCAGCCCCACAGGGTCCCACCCTTAGGAGGGACCCATGCTTGGTTTAACGTTGTGCTGTCACCATCTTGAAATTCTTCATGATTTTTAAAAATTTACTTTTATTTATTTTATTTTTTAAAAGGTTTTATTTATTTGTTTGACAGAGAGAGAGACAGTGAGAGAGGGAACACAAGCAGGGGGAGTGGGAGAGGGAGAAGCAGGCTCCCTGCCAAGGAGGGAGCCTGATGCTGGACTTGCTTCCAGGACCCTGGGACCATGACCTGAGCCGAAGGCAGACACTTCACTGACTGAGTCACCCGGGCGTCCCCATAATTTTTTTTTTTTTTTTTAACAAGGGACCTCACATCTTTCTTTTGCATGGGAGCCTGCAAATTGTGTAACCAGGCCTGTCTGTAGGGCATCAGAGGGAGAAATTCGACCTGAAGTCATGGGACCAAAGGGTCGGGTGGGAGGGGAAAGGGATCTCCAAGCTGTAGGCCCCCCGACGGCAAGCAGAGTGGGGCAGGTGCACCGGAAACACAATGCCAACTTCTCCTCCAACCCCTTTCTAAGAAAGCTCTCAAGCGAACCCCAGCCATGGGGCGGGGGGCTGGGGGTGGCGGGTGCAGCTCCAGGGTCTGCCTGTGCAGCTCTACTTTGTTTTCTCTTTCGCTTTGACCTTGGGTCTCATTTCAGTCCCAGCCTGGACCTGTGCCTAATAGTCACTGTTAGAATTTTCGTACCTAATAATTCTATGAGTTCTCTATGTTTCCTGTCTCACACTGCTTCTGTTTTGTCTCTTTAATCCTACTTCAGGCTTGTTTTAGATTCTCGGTCTGTTTGTTCTCATTCTAATTCTTCTATTTCAGATGACACGGGTGGCATGTCGGTCTGCCGCGTTTCTTCTGAAAGTGTGCCGGTGCCCCGGTTAGGGAGCGCGTCGTGCCCAGGGGCACTGGCTGGGCTGCTCTGTATTGTGTGCAGGAAAGTGCCCAAGGCCAGGCCCTTGTCCCAGCCACCTCCCCACAGGCTCCTCAAGCCTTGTCGCTATTGTTAGCCTCCTTGGTGTTGGTTCTTGGGAGCCCAGTTTCCCTCTGTAGTTTTTCCAACATGGATTTGGGAAACAGAGCAAGTGGTCCTGTGGGTCCGCCAACTTGGCACGTACTGGAAGTCTTGTTCTGGCTCAATCTGGTTCTTGTGCAACCTAGCCACGCAGTGTTCTCCCTCCCTTGTAGATGGGTGAGGCCTGTTTTATTGTAAGTTGCTAGGTATGAGTATTTCTCCATTTCAATCGGCCCACTTCAATTCATTTACAAAGGGACAATCACTTGCTCCTGCCATTTAGACAAGACTCTGATAGTGAAGGCTGGTAAACAACGTATGTGTGAGGAGAATGCTGTCATTTTTGAATTCTCACTGATGGAATTTTCATGCAGTATCACTGGTCACAGGTTAGGCGATTATGCAGGAAAATGTTCTCATTTTTTGGAGAGGGTATTTAGGGGTGAAATTTCCTATGTCTATAATTTATTTTAAAATTCTTCAGCATTTAAAAAAAAAAAGTTTAGTCCCTAAGATTATATTCCCAAAACCATAGGTTACAGGGATCATTCTTGGAGGGAAGTAATGTTTCTATTTTATACTGCATATAATCTGCCTTACATTGTGTATAATCATGTTACTTGTTCTATGTAAACACTATAGTTTGAACATTTGTGCTCCCACCCCCCCAATTCATATGTCGAAACCCTACTGCCCAGTGTGATGGTATTAGGAGGTGGGGCCACTTGGAGGTACTTGGGTCCAGGAGAATGGAGCCTTCATGAATGGGATTTGTGCTCTTATAGAAGAGGCTCCAGAGAGATCCCTGGCCCCTTCTACCACGTGAGGATGCTGTGAGAAGTCACAGACTATGAACCAGGAAGCAGTCCCTTGCTAGAATGTCACCGGCCTGGTACCCCGATCTTGGACTTCCAGCCTCCAGGACTGTGAGAAATACATTTTTGCTCTTCATAAGCCACCAGTCTGTGGCATTTTCCTACAGAAGCCTGAACGGACTAAGACAGTAACTATTTGTCAATACCTAATTTCATGAATTCTGCAGAAGTAATGCCCATTTGACAGATGAGGACACTGAGGTCCATTGAGCTTGTGATTTGCCTGGGCCGCATATAAAACTAAGATAGGAGTGGTGCCTGGATGGCTCAGTTGGTTAAGCGACCGATTCGTGATTTCGGCTCAGGTCATGATCTCAGGACTGTGGGGTTGAGCCCCACATTGGGCTCTGCGCTCAGCACGGAGACTGCTTGAGATTCTTTCTCCTTCTGCCCTAACCACCCCCTCCCCACTCTCTCTCTCTCTCAAATAAATAAATAAATCTTAAAAAAAGAAAACACAACTGAGATAAGATCTTAGTTTTCCTGGGCCCTGATGTGGCCCACCCTGTGCTACTCCATCAGGAAGCCAAGAGTCCTGGTTGACCTGCCTGGTTCAGCCATCTCACCTTCGTGGCAGTACCTCCTTTTGGAGATTTGTGCCCAGTTTTGTTAGTAGAACATATATTGCAAAAGCTGACGCAAATGTTTCAAGTCAATGTCTCACAAATGGTTGTCATTGATGGGATGTCCATAACCCAGGACAGTGGTTGTCCCTTTGCTTATTTTTTCTAGTCTTTCTACGTGCTTGTTGAGATATGCAGGTAATATAGATTTATTGAAGAAAAATTGGAAAATACAGGTAAGACAAAAAATAAAAAGTGAATATCACCTATAATGAAGATTTGGGAGATATATTAGTTTTCTACTGCTACATAATAGATTATTCCAAAACTTGGGGCTTACAACAAAAGACATTTATTATCTTGCAGTCTCTCTGGGTCAGGAACACAGGAGCAGCTTGGTTGGGGAGGTTCTGCCTTAGGGTTTGTCATGAGGCTGGAGTCATCTGAACGAGGTTTGGGTGGGCCTGGAAAATCAGACAGCAAGATGGCTTACTCACGAGGCTGCCGACATGGACCCTCCTCAGGACTGCTTGAGAACGTCCACAGCATGGTGGCTGGCTTCTCTCAGAGCAGGTGTTCTGGGAGAAAACAAGGAGGAAGTTGCGATGCCTTTTATGATCTAGTCTTGGAAGTCATACACTGTCACTTCTGCCATACCCTTACTCATTAGAAGAAAGATACTAAGTCAAATCCACACTTAAGGGGAGAGGACTTAACTTCTAACTCTTGAAAGGAGGGGAGTCAAAGAACTTGTGGGCCTATATTAAAGCCACCACAGGGATCTCCAGCCATTTTTTTTTTAAATCTAAAATGGGATTATATTTTATAGATGGCTTTGTATCCTACCTTTTTGTGTTTATAAGCTCAGATCTCCTGGATTCAAATCCTGCTCCTCTACTTAAGAACTATATAATTTTGGGCAAGTTAGTTAATATCTCTACCTCAGTTTCTTTACCTATAAAATAAGAGTAAAATTAAAATATACCTGATAGGATATTGGTGATAAGCACATGAGTCAATACATTTAAACAATTTAAAATCATATCTGTCACAGGATAGGCAGTATGTTTTGGCTCTTATCATATCAGCAAGGATATTTTAAAAATATCTTAATAGCTGCACAATGCATTATTATATGGTCATATTGTACCTTAATTCCATTATTAGATCACTTCTAATGATTACCGTGATTTGATAAAAAATATATTTGCTTTCTGCCTCCAGTTCTAGACACACAACTCCTAAATCTCTTGACATTTCCTGATGGGAGTGTCTTTTGTTCTAATGAGGCAATTTTGCGTGGGCTCCTGGATAGCTTCACAAGGGGAATGGGGCACCAAAAAACCAAGCCATGATTATAAGCCTGGAACTTTCAGCTCTGCCTCTCATCCTCCAGGGAGGGGAGAGGGTGGAGATTGAGTTCATAATCATTAATGATTGTGCCTCAGTCCCTAAACTATAGGGTTCAGAACCTTCTGGGTCGATGAGCACATCCACATGCGGAGAGGCTGACACACCCAACTCCAGAGGATAGAAACTTTTGTGCCTGGCACCCTTCTGGACCTCACCCTATGTAGCTCTTTACCTGGCTGTTCATTTGTATCCTTTATAATATATTTATAATCAACTGAAAAATGTAAGTAGATGTTTCTTTGAGTTTTGTGAGCCATAAATGCTCATTATAAAAACAAATGATCAAGCCTGAGGAGGTGGCTGTGGGAACCCACATTTACAGCCAGTGGGTTAGAAGTATACGTGAGAACCTGGGACTTGCAGTTGATGTCTGAAGTAGGGGCAGTCTTGTGGGTCTGATCCCTTAATTGTGTGATCTATGCCAACTCTCTTAGTCTGTGTCAGAATTGAATTAAATCGTAGGACACTCAGTGGGTGCATGGAGAGCTGGAGAATTGGTTGATGTGGCAATCTTTCTCACATTTGGCGCCAGAAGTGTGGTGAGTAGAGAAATCATTTTTTCTTTTAATTACTAATATTAGTAATGCTGTGATGAACATTCCTGTGGCTAAATCTGTGAGCTGGGGATGGAGCTCTTTGGAATGTGTATCAGTTTTGCATATATAAAAGGCTGTCTGTGGAGAAAGGGTCCGGAGCCTTCATCAAATTCTCAGAGATTCCTAATTCAAAAGATGTTTAAGAGCTGCTTGTCGAAGATAATAGTCCTTAGCCACCCCGGTTCTGTCCTGGAGGAAGGGATTGGAGATGCGGTCCTCAAGGTCAGGAGCACTTGTGCACACCGATCAAGCTCCCAGGGAAGTTCTGGAGGCACCTTCATCACATTAGCAGTGCATTCATATGTTGTATTTCATGGTAGCTTATTTCTAGGATGATTTCTGTGACTAATCTAACCACCTTATTATTCTTGTTATGAGATCAGATAACTTCGTGGTCTCAAAATCTGTGGTTCTGGGGCACCTGGGTGGCTCAATCGTTAAGCATCTGCCTTTGGCTCAGGTCATGATCCCAGGGTCCTGGGATCGAGCCCTGCATTGGGCTCCCTGCTCGGCAGGAGGTCTGCTTCTCCCTCTCCCACTCCCCCTGCTTGTGTTCCCTCTCTTGCTGTCTCTGTCTCTCTTTGTCAAAATAAATAAATAAAATCTTAAAAAAAAAAATCTGTGGTTCTTCAGTCCATTGTGTGAAAAAATGGAAGTGTTATCAAAAGTCAAAACACACACGCGGAAATGCGAAGAAGTAGTGGCCTGTGTTTGTCAGGCCTTGGAATGATTGAGCTTTCGTGATGGTAAGAGACCCTAGAGAGGAAGAGGGGGCCCAGCACCCTGGTGGAGATGGGAGATGGCAGTAGATGCTGTAGGGAGATGGTGTGAAGCTTGGGTTCTCAAAGAGCCAGGCTGAGTGTGAGGATAAAGGACTGATGTCTCAGACCAGGCAGTGGGGGTGCAGGGAACAGGAAGCACCTGGCCTCATGTGTGGGGTCAACTCTTGCAGCGATCGCACGTACCCCCACCCAGCAGACCTCCACGGGACTCCTCCACCCTGCAGCTGAGAGCTCAGTGTCCCACCCAGGGTGGCAGCCTTGTGGTGCTTTTGAAGCCCACTCCCACCTGTGGCTGCCTTTTGTCTGAGCCTCCCCTGCAGCAGCTGCTCAGAAACAGCCCGTCTTCCAGGCCAGCGGTGCTTAAGGTTTGGTGTGCATCTGAATCGTGTGGGCAGCTCCTCCACGGTGTGGATCCCTAGGCCCCACCTCTGAGAGTTTGACTTAGCAGGTCTAAGCCCAGGATTCTGCATTTGCAGTGCTGGTGGCTCACAGACAACGTATGTTCCCTCAGGTCTACTGGGAAGCAGACGCCAAGATGAGATTGGCTATAAAAGAGATTCACTGGGGAAATGCCTAGGTAGGGTCAAAGGGTGAGAGCCCAGGAAGGGGGTGAGCTCGAACCCCAGTGCATCTCTGGTCCCTGCGAAGGGGAGGAATGGATGGTGAGAAGAGTTAGGGCAACTGCCAAGTTTAGAAGGAACAGTTGCCACAAGACCACCTTGACTTCAGACACCAACTACAAGTTCAGAGGCTCCAAGACCACTCTCATGGTTCAACGATTTCTAGAAGGACTCATGGAACTCACTGAGAGCTGATAGACTCAGGATTAGTTTATTATGGGGAAAGGGTGCAGACTGAAATCAGCCGAGGGAGGAAGCGCATAGGATGGAGTCCAGGGAATTGTCAGACCCAGCGCCTTTCTTGTGCTCTCTCCATGGAGCCAGCACGGGTTACTTTCCACGCATCCATGTGAGACAATATGCATGGGGTATTACAAACTAGGGAAGCTCAGCTGAGAGGCCTGGTCTTCAGAGCTTTTATGGGGCCCCGTCATGTAGGCATGACTGACTGACCGCCCACAGGGCATCTCTGTCTCTAGGTTGACTGAACTTAGGGTGACCCAAAGCTGCACCCTAAACCATATTGTTCTTCCTCGGGTGACCAGCCCCTACCCTCAGTCCCGCTGCTACTAGCTGGCCGGCCCAACGCCCCCAGGCACACAGAGATTATGGCCCAGGAGTTGAGGGTAAAGGCCAGATCTCTTTTTGGGCAAGGTTCAATTTTTTACTACCCAGGTGGGAAGAGTCTTAGTAGCACAGCTCAGAGAAAGGTTCTGGCAGATACATGGGGAGTCCTGGAGCCAAAACTGCTTTGGAGGAGTCCTAGGTCTCTCAGGAAAGACCTGCATGAGTCCATCCCCCATTCCCCGCCGCTCAGGCTGGGCTGGGTGTAGGCCTAGGTAGTGTGGCTTCGGTGTGAATGTGGGGGTGGATCCCAGGGGGCAGCAGCTGGGGCCTCCAACCAAGCCTGCTCTGCACAGCAGGAATGCTGAGTGGGCCCTTTGTGGTGGCCACCTCCGTGCTGCTGGAACTGGGAAGGGGCCGTGGGGGCAGCGGCTAGGTGAAGCTGGCCCCTGGGCTTCCTGCTGTGCCGCTCCCTACCAGGCTTCTCGGCCTGACACGTCTGTGTCTCCTCCTCCTCCTCCACGCCAGCCTCCCGGCTCCCGCGAAGAGCAAAGGGGTCCGGGCAGGGCTGCGCGCAGAGCCGGGGCAGTGTGGCCCAGGCCCGACTGCGTGCTCCCTTCCCGCTACAGCCCCAGGGTAGCTCGGGGCCCCAGGACGCAGAGTGGGAACAAAACCAGAGCAACGGCGGTCGGGGTGTGGATGGCAGCTTAGCTTCCGTGAGGGGTCACTCCTGGGGCTTCTGCTCCAGCCCCTGCTCGGCTGGGATCCCGGCAGCAGGGCCCCAGCTCACACAGGTGGGGCTCTGGGGCTATGGCTCAGAGTCTCCGGCTCAGGGACCCGTCAGGTGCCCAGAGGCACCTGTGGGGGAGCCCGGGCTCAGGGGGCAGCAGGGGAGGAGCCCTCCGAGTGTCCACAGCTGGGACTGCTGTCACGGTCCCTTCCAGTCTTGTACCGATTTCTCCTTAAACTCTGCAAGCTGCCACAAGTTTGGGCAAGAAAGCAGGCGGGGAGACTGAGATTATAGAGAAAGTGTGGCGTGTGGCTCAACAACGTGGAACCAGGAAGGGGATGACTCAGAACAGAACGCCAGGGCCGCAGGTGGGTTTTCTGCCAGGTACACAGCTGGGCCTGCCCTAGTTCTGCAGCCTCGTTCCTCCTTCCACCTTTGCTCTCACGCTGTCTCAGAACTTCCCCTTCTGGAGGTCAGATCCCAGCCCGGGGGCGTGGTGCACTGTGCTTCTAACTGAAGAATGAGGAAGAATCTTTGCACGCTTAAACCTTGGGCCTGGGCCAACTCCCACCAACTCTGAGCCTCAGGGTAGGGGTGGGCGGCCTTGGTGGCCACGTAGGTGACAGAACTCCACCCCCGGAAACATTCTGATCTTGGGGACACGATATTGGACATGGGACAACTGACTACACTGTTGACAATTATGATCGCACTTCTCAGATTCTAAGACGCCATTGATGGTTAAGAGGCACCATCAATTTAAGAACTGCTTTTAGGGAGGGAGAAAGAAACATGGCCACATCAAATGCACACATCAGCTCAAACACCTGTTCTAATTTCAAGACTATTAACGTGAAAACTGTAGTGTACTTTAAAAATGATTTTTTTAAAAAAGCAGAATTTATGAAAAACTAAACAAGAGGAGAGTTTTCCTAATTCTGGACTTGAGATGCAAAAACGAATACCCACATTTTGGCATAATAGTTTTAGCAGGCTTTTTACCACGTGCCCTTGCTATCTTTTTGAGAGGAAGGTGACATGAGTTGACCCAATAGACATTCAGTCAAAAGGATGGCATATTCATGATATTTATAGTCTGAGAGCAGCACAGGGTTTAAGTTGGTTACTAGATCTTTGCATCTTTTAACTACACAGCTAAAATAAGAGAACGGTAGGACACTTCAGTTTTAGAACAATGTTTGTGGAGCACTTTTTGGGTGCAGGTACTTCATGTTTACCGACTCGTAGAAACCCACCAAAATCTTATGAGAAGGTGCTAAGACCACCTTGACCTTAGGGATGAGAACATGAGGCACCGAGATTCAGCAGTGGCTCCAGGTCCCACAGGTAGGACGTGGACTTGAACCCAGGGGGTGTGGCTCCAGAACCCCCCTCTTAACTGCACTAGACAATCTCTCTTAAAGCAAAAAGGAGGAAAAGAAAGCAAATAAAACTGAAAATCTCTAGTCACTGTGGGCAGAAGGACATGTTGGGTCGGGCCAAAAGCAGTGGTATGCTGGTACCCCCCCACCCCCCAAGATGCCCTTGTTTAGAACCCTAACCAATGTCTTTGGTGTAAATACTTCTGCCTCGGCTCATTTTAAGATACAACTCCCTGGTAAAATCCCTGAGTGTTTAACAATTGCCTCTCAGGAGTTGGCACGCACTGACTCCAACATACCCCTGGTTGAAAGAAATTGTTTGTGCTCACATGGAGCAGTTTGGCCAAGGATGTGTTTCACATGACATTCGTCCTGTTGGGTGGGACTCGGCACCTGTGTTCAGGGTTTGACATGGTGTCTCCCCTCTGTCTCCCCTTCTGCTAACCAGGGGAGCCAGCCCCTTGCTGGACTCTGGGAGGATGAGCGCATGCTCAGCACTCCTCCCTGGCCTCCTGAGTGTCACAGACGAAGTGGGAGACCCGAGTTCCCATTCAAAGGGAGGCAGTTGCTTCTTTGGCTCATGCTCAAGAAGGAGCACTCGGCAGCTGCCTCCTGAGGCAGAGGAGCAGTGGTGAGAGGAGGCGTAGGAGAAGAAAAGCGCAGGTTGGAGACGAGGGAAAGGGGCATCTGGAGTGGCAGAGTCGAGGTGCTAGGAGGAGGTTGGTGAGCTGTGGTCAGTGAGGGCAGAGCAGAGAGCAGACCACATAAAGCTAAATGACTGGAGAACGTTCAGGCTCCTGTCAGGACAGCTCTGGAAACAAAGTCACAAAGTCAGATGCCTACAGGGGCCAGACAGATAATGGAAGTGGACAAACGAGTCAAGGTCTGAAAACCAGGAGTGGCCAGGCCTGTGGTCAGCTGGAAGCACGCACCCCACCAAAAGACATCGACGAGGGGTGCCTGGGTGGCTCAGTCGTTAAGCGTCTGCCTTCGGCTCAGGTCATGATCCCAGGGTCCTGGGATCGAGCCCTGCCTCGGGCTCCCTGCTCAGTGGGAAGCCTGCTTCTCCCTCTCCCACTCCCCCCGCTTGTGTTCCCTCTCTCACTGTCTCTCTCTCTTTCTCTCTCTCTGTCAATTAAATAAACAAAAGACATCGACGAGGTGTGGGGTTTTTGTTTTGTTTTTTAACATTATAGGTCAAACAAAATCGGTCCATGACCTGGATGCAGGCCTCAGCTTTGCGAGTTCTGTCACCACGGCTTCCTTGCAAGGTGGAAAAGGCCAGACTCGGAGGTTAGCTCGCCAGGGGCTGCAATTTCCCCCACTCCCTGCGGGAGCGGTGGGACACCAGGGGTGTGCGGGCGGTGCGAGCATCCGTCGCAGGTGCAGGCAATCGGGGGTGCATTGTCTAGCACATTTTAAAACAACAATAAAACAAACTAAACTTTGGTCTGTTTTTTATTGTCAACATGTGCTGGCAAATCTGAACAATGTCAGTGATAAAAATACCCTCTTGGAAAAATATCTTTTGTTGGTCTGAGTTCTAAATAATCGTTGTGGTTGCTGTTGAGTTTCACTCATATGGATGTAAGCTTCAATTAACACATTTAAATCACTTATCTATTAACAAGCATTGCATTCTACATGGAAGTTAATTTGAGGATTAACCCCTGACTCCGGTGGATCTGCCCACAAGTGTATGTTTTCAGAATAAGTCCCTAATGATTTGGAACCCTTCCGTTCCAAACCCTGTGGAATCACATATTCCTATGTTTCAACAATAAATTCAAAATAAACAATGATAACGGCTGATTGTAAACATGAAGAAACAGACTAAGAGTTAGCGGGATTTTGTCATTCCATGTGCCCATGCCGGAGCAACTCCAAAGGGCAATGTTGAAATGCCTTGTTTTCCAAAGCATTTAAAGAGCTGGATGCTGATTCTAAAGCAACATATCAAATCATGCCAGTACTCACTGCTACTTGACAATTTCCCCTAATTTTTACCGAAGAAGAACTTCAGAAGTTTATCAACTGTAATAGAAATGTAGGGTGAATTTTCTGGTGAAGCTTTTTTAGCAGAAATTTTTTAACTGTGCAGACATTTGAAAGCATCTAAAATTAATTTCAAAGAAACAAACACATGGACCGTACTGCAACTTCTGAAGTTGCTGTGATATGGGATTTTTAGGAATCTTTGACAAACTTATCGTTATGTTTAAGACTTCCTATTTGTATATCTGTTGATTCATGTAAAAGTTTTCCTAAATGAAAATTGATTAACTATGAGTGAAGATAAATCAACAAACTGTCTGTTGAGCATGAATATGTGAAGGTAAGTTTTGACAAAGTCGTCAACAAATTTGTAGAGGTTAAGCCTGGAAAAAGAAACTAATATTATACATTACTGCAACAGACCAGTATATAGGTATGTTTGTCCCAGTTTTCAAAAGTATTGATGTAATTAAAACATACCAATCCAATACTTTTCCCCTTTTTTATATTTTAACACTTGTATATTTTTACTGGCATGATTATGCATATGGAAGAGAGGTTCCCCCCAACCCCAGTAATTTATTTAAAACTTTTTCCAGTATAGGAATGGTTTTGAGACAGCCTGATCCTGATCAATTAACGGCCTGATGGAGAGTCTATCTTGGTAGCACAGAATGACGTTTGGAGCAACCATGGAAATTCTGGAATTTGCAAGTTTGATCTCATGGCCGGAAAGTGGTGGGTCTTGTTCCCACTTGAGAATGAAAATATTGTGAAGGCCTTTCTGGCCACCATTCTAGATAGGTGAGAAGGGGGCTTTTACAGGCACAATGCTCTGACATTGGACAGGGTGATGGAGGTGACTTTCCTCTCCTGCTGGCTCCTGGCCCCTAGCCAGACCATTTCACTGTGGGCTCATCGAAGTTGTCTTTGCAGAATGTGGAAGTAGAAACTGGCCAGTCTGATGAAAGGGCAGCGTTAAGACTGTGAGGATCACTCTTAAACCAGCCCTATTATGGCCAGCCCTAGATGGGCAGACATGGTGGCTTTTTCTGAAAAATAATTTGAGAGGTCACTGGCCCCATATAGAGCCCTCTTCTCCCCCATAAGGGCCTGAAATTCTCACCATCGAGGTATTGCTCCTCCTCTTACTGCTATGACCATTTTTAGTCTGCTTCCTAGATATTCCTGTGACTGCACAGAAGTGCCACCTGGAAGGACTTCCCTCAAAATGACAAGGAAGACCAGCTCCTGAGCAGCCAGCCTCGTTGCTCAGGGGCCTGGAGGCCAGAGATGCAGAGTGGGGATGGGTTTATGAGGAGTCTTAGATGCAGAGAGGTCTGGGACTGGAGAGAGAGAACAGTAGGAGGAGGGGAAGGTCTGGACAGCCAGGCTGGAGGAGAGCGCAGGGCCCAGGCATGCGACGGGAGGTGGTACCCCTCCTCAGTCCCCACCGCTTGGCCCGGTTCAGTTCCGGGGTCTAAAACTGTTGTGTGTCACGGAGAGCATGTGGTGGCACGGAGATACTCCGAAGGCAACTGATTTCTTCTTGGAAGATGTTAAGGTCATTGATTTAAGTCATGACAGGCTCAAGGGCACTAAAGAGATTCTTTCAAAGGGAAATAAAACGGCTTCTCCAGGTGAGTATTGCTTTTAATTTAGGCAGGGGTCTAAATCTATTGAGGTGAAAGCAACTGGGTCTCACCCCTGGAGCAATCTGGGGAGACCCATAAAGTTTATTGATTGGACTTACTTAACTTACACTGGTTAATAATAAAACAACTAGACCCATCCATCAGTCCCCAGGCCCCCCCAAGAGAATGATTACAGGATGGATTATTCCTCCTCAGAGATGGCAGTTTATGGGGAAAACACAGAGGGGGTGGGGGCAAGAGATGCTGCACAATGGCATTCCAGGGCAGCACGCTGGGGAGGCCACTCCTTGGCCAGGTGAGCATCCTGGCTGAGGGCCAGGAGTTCTCCGGGAAGAGGCTGCCGTGAGCTCTCTGGACAGCAAAGAGTTAGCCTCATTAGGAAGGTGGTGGGAAGCTGCCAGATTTATATTTGCCAGGTAAGAAAGGGCAAGAAAGTGAAGATATTGACACAGGGCAAGGGGGGAGGGGTGTAGGGGGAGGGGCTGACAGCCAAGATAACTGAGAGGCCAGCACCCCAACCTTGAAGTCTGGAGCAGGGCCCTCTCGAGGGCATGCTGCTGGCCTGCCTTTGAGCCAACAGGAAGGACCTGGAGGAGGAGTTGCTCAACTCTCTTCATCGAGTATTTCTCTTGCCTTGAAAAGAAGACATGTCCTTACCTGGGGTTACTTGCATTCTTGTCGGAGAGACAAGATGTTCCCACTTAAATGAGATAATGACCTGAGACCTTGGGTGATAAAATGCCAAGTGAGTGGGACACATTCCACTTTTTACCCGAATTCAGGCAAAGGGGCGCTCTGTGAAGCCCGGATGGGTTGAGGAGGATCTCAGAGGGAGCGTGAGACTTGAACTAGGCTTCCCTCGTTCAAGAAGAGCAGAGGGCTGTTGGATGAGTAAATCCATCTTCGACAAATGTGGTATCCATGGCTCATTGGGCAAAGAAATACTTAAGGACTGTGGGATAATACACATAGTGGTTAAATGTGAGAGCTCCAGGAGCTTGGGTTCTGTCCTGGGCTCTACCAATTACTATCCACATGGGCAAACGACATTTGTAAGTCTTAGTCTCCTCACCTATAAAATGGGGGTAATAATAATATTTATATGGTAAAGCAGTTGTAAAGACTAAATGAGACTAATGTTTGTAAAGCATTTAACACAGGGCCTGGAGATTAGAAAACATTCAGTAAATGATAGTCACTGCCATTCTCCTTATTCTTTGTCAGTATTCAGATGACCAGCAGGTTTTGGAGCTCCCCAGTCCTGAGTGGTATTTCTGCAAGCCCACGTTAGCCTCTTTGAATTGTATGCATGGTCCTTACCTAGAACCTGGGAGAGAAGGCCCAGGAGCCCACTGAGGAGGTGAGTGATGGCTTACCACAGCCAGCAGCCAGCTAGTTTAGCACCTGCAGGGCAAAGATAACCAACCCCCCCCACCCCGACCTTTACAGGGCCTCCCCCAAAAGCACCATTGGATTGCTGGCAGGGATGTAATGAGGAGAGAATGCAGCCCGGAGTTTTGAATCTGAAGTGGCCTAGAGAATAAATAGGTTGAAGAAATTCTGAGAGAAGACAATCAATCCCTTTGGGGATCCAACAGAGATGTATCTAGAAGCGGTGGCTCCGCCTAGCAACAATTACATAAAGGGGCTCCTAACACTATGAGATGAAAAAGAAACCAGTCTCCAGGGCAATGCCAGACTGCCCTGGGTGATGTTTACAAACACTTCCAGAGTTGGGAAAGGAGCACGAGTTCCCCACTTACCCTCTAGCTAGTTCTCTTGCTTTTCCCCGTGCAGCCAGAAGTTGCAGGACTGCTAAGTCCTCAGAATTGGGGGTGAGGAGGGATATGGAACTTCTATAAACAGTACTTTCAGCAAGTTGGTAGGGATTAGCCAGGATCTCTCAGAAATCAAGAAATGCCTTGGGCTACTTTCATTTTTTAAGGCTCCCGGTAGATTAAAAAAAAAAAGGAGAAATGTCAAAACAGAATCACAAAAATCGTGGTATTTTTTGAAACTTTGCATTTAATAAATTGGTATAATTTAACACCGAAGGCACTGAGTTATTCACAAGATAATTACAGGAGTTTTGAAAAAATATTAATTCATAAATGTACTGCAGGTAGGCTGATCTGAGAGTGGTGACACCAATTTCAGCTGTATGAAGAACATTGTCTTCTTTCAATGCTGTTGTCAGTATGGCTCTGAGACTATGTATAACCTCATTTGGAGATGAGTCAAAATATTAATTTCGAGGTCTTTGGCTGGCCTGGGATGAATGGAATAAATGGTTTTCCCAACATAACACACTGCCCCTCACAATGGTAGCCCTGGGTGTAGCAGAAGTAAATAGTTTGTATAAGTGTAGCATTTTATGAAGATCCAGAAGCCTTAGTTAGTATTTAATAAAGACTCGTTTGTTGCATTAGAGAAATGCTAAAGAAGGGATTATTAGGACTTCTGGGACAGCATTTTGGGGGGCCTTTTGGCTTTTAGGACCCAAATTTCATGAAAGCATTGCCAATGAGACCCAGTTACATACATGTGTCTCCACGAAAAACCTAAAAAGACGGAGACAAAAATGCTGAAGGAAGAGAAATGGTCCTTCGTTACCAGTGTGGGTGTATGAGACACCTCTTGTGAATCACTTCTGAGGTTTAGGTCTCTCCTGTGCCGTATTCCGTCTGTGTCCAGTTCTGTGGGCTGCCAGCCAGTTTGCACAGGTGCAGTGACCATGACCCACCTCAGGTGCACTTTTTGTACCCCTTGCTTTCTGCCTTTGGGCCTCTGAGTGATGTTGTGTGCGGGGCCACCATGGAACCATACTTGTCACGCACTCATGGGCAACGTAGGCCATGGCAACCACGCAAGGAACCTTCGCCCAGTGTCTGGGAGCAATGGAGAGCTGCTGTTCTCTAGCTTCTCCCCTTGGTTGGTGCTGAGACACCTTTCAGATAGCAATGCCACAGTCTACAAATGGTAGCCTGTAGACATGGCCAACTCCATTACATAGTTCTCTAGTTCATAGTTCATAGTTTTCTGTTGTTGTTGTTGTTTTTTTAAGATTTTATTTATTTATCTGACAGAGAGAGAGAGAGAGAGAGAGAGAGAGAGAGCACATCAGGGGGAGCAGCAGAAGGAGAGGGAGAAGCAGGCTCTCCCTGAGCAGGGAGCCCGATGTGGGACTCGATCCCAGGACGCTGGGATCATGACCTGAGCCGAAGGCAGACGCTTAACGCCTGAGCCACCCAGGTGCCCAATTCATAGTTTCCTTCCTTCTTCACTACCTTCCTCCCCTCTCCGCCTGCCACCTCCTCTCCTCTTCTCCTTTGCTAACATTCCCGGGGAAAGAATTTGCACTTAGGCCTCTGTCTTAGACTCTGCTCTGTGCAAACCTAAAACCCTTTTCCTAAGAATTGGCGGTGTACCTGATCTTCCTTTTACTGTTTATTGCAATTGATTTTTTGAACCTAAACACAAGATTTGACATGGAGATTTGTTACATGCCACCTACTGAAATGTTTTTTAATTCTGATTTTGTCATTTAACGTTAGCTGTCCTTCCTAGCCTTGAGGTATCTATAAATTTCATAAATTTTCATACTCATGAAATAAAATTTATTGGCTGTTAAAAAAGGCCATCAATGACCAACCTCTGTAACCTCATCTCATGCTCCACTCTTCTTGATAACTCCCCTCCTGCAGCCTCACCTCCTGCAAGTGTACAAATGGGCCAAGCTCTTCCTCCTCAGGGCCTTGCACTTGCTATTCTTTCTGCTTAGAATCCTCTTCCCTCAGGCTCCTCACATGGATCCGTGTCATACTTCAGGACTTAATGTCACTTCTCAAAGAGAGCTTCTCTGACCACTGTCTTTCAGTCATAGCATTTATCTCAATCCGTGGGTACCATGGGGCCATTGCTTCTTTATTGTTCACTGCCTTAATTAGAATGCAGTCTCTAGAAAGGCAGGAATACCGCCTGTTTTCTTCACTGCTATGTCCCCAGCACCCAACCAGGTTCTGACACCTGGCTGGGGCTCAGTAAATACCTGATTCATTCTCCACTTGCGAACTAGATTCCATACCTTCTCAACTACTCAAGGGCAATATACCAATTCTCCCTCCTCTCTCCTGTGTCATTATCGCCCTTTACCCAATCATTCCCATCAGCAGACAAACATGCTATAATTTTGCCTGTCTGAAAAAGCCAAACAAAACAAACAAATAAACAGCAACCAAAAAAAACCACTCTTGGCTTGCATCCCCCACATACTTTATTTACTGTCTGTCTTCTTCACTAAATGAGAAGCTGTATGAATTTTTGTTTGTTTTGTTTACTGTGATATGCCTTGTGCCTCAAAAGTGCCTGGCACATAGTAGGCGTTCGATAAAAAATTGTTGGGTGAATGAATAATTTTACAGATTGAATGAATAAAACAATAGACCCTTTTTAAATTAACAGAGAAAAAATCCATCTGTATCCTGAACAATGTCTAAGTAAGTTAAAAGATCAACATTCAGCTAAGAAAGCAAATATATGTCAGACAGCTCTGTGGAGATAGATGGTGGCTATCTAACTGTATAGTGATGCGGGGAAGGATCCTCTTTCATTCTCTGGGGCTGGCTTCTAAAAGCTCAAGAGGACAGTGTAATGAAGAAAGGAAAATCAGCGGTAGACTCCTCTGCATTTAGACAGTGGCCTCGCTTTAGAGATGGAAAAATTGAAGTCCAGAGGTAGTAACTTCTCCCAAACTCTGAGTTCTCCCCTCTAATGGGATAGAGCATAATCCTTCACCGAACACATCCAGAGAACTAACTCACAATAAAAGAGAAGTTCTTCTGCTTGCTTAGAAACTGGGCACCAGGAATTGCTTTTTGGAAAATTGGCATGGAATAATAGCAACAGCCAGGAGATGGCGATGTGCCTTTCTTTCCTGGAGGGCTACATTCTAGGGGCCACTGAGGGGCAGAGAACAACTGAGACCTGGCCAGGTCAGCCGGCTGGTCAGCCAGGGGCCTCTTGGGGGGGAAGAGCCCCCAAAACAGCGCTCTGCCTCGGAAGGCCTCATTCTTGTTGGCTGGGCCCCACGAGTAAAATAGTTGTTGCTGAAAAAGATACATTTTTAAGGCTTCAGATGCCAGAGCAACTAGGAATCCAGGAGGGTTGGCAGGTCCACAGTCAGGATATTTATCTCAAATTCAGGGAGTTTGAAAATCTAGGACAGCTCCTTGGCAACCCCGTACTGACAGTCCTTTTGTTCGACTTTTCTTAGGCTTAGATGAGAGCCAACGAGATTTTCTCCAAGATGGAGCCCCACGCTGGCCAGCATTCCACCACAGGAATTATTCATCTGGGCTTTGGGGTCCACCAACCCCTGTAACTGGGTGTCAAATTGCATTCAATTTGGGTTGAAGGTGGGGGATGTGCTGATAGATATTTACAGTTTCTGAAGAGAAAGCCCATTGTTTTCATCTGTCTCTCAGAGAGCTCCAAGATTCAAAAAAGGTTAAAAAACTACTCTCAAAATCTTCCCAGCTTTCCCTACTAGAAGCCTCGCTGATTCTTTACCCCAGTGAGTCCCCGGAGGTACTCCGATTCTCGATTCTCAATTTTTCACTGAGAGATGCACCGGTCAGGGACTGGCCAGGAGGGGGAAACATCATGAGTTACTTGAACAGAGAAGTGAACTAAGAACCGAGTCCTTAACGGGGGTAACTGACAAGGCAGAACCAGGACAGGAGGGTCACCGAGGTAGCAACTGCAGGAAGCAGCCACTCCCCGGGGGGCTAGGGGTGGGGAGAGGTGGGAATTATTACAAACTTAGAAACCTGAAACTCACACTTGGAGGAGGAGGCACTGCTCGGTTGAGGGGCCCACGGGGACCTGTTGTCTCTGGGGAGAGGGGAGCGTGATGAGGCTCGTGGTAAGCGTTGGGAAAACTGCAGACTGCGTGTAAGTGCCACTATGTGGGGAAACTGCCCCTGCCCGGGGGGAGAGGTGACACTAGAGTGACATTGAAGGGACAGGAACCCCACGGGAAGCAGAGAGGAAGGAACACGTTCTTCTCCTCCAGCTCGGCTCTCTCCCTCTAATGCTTCCCTTGGAAGAGCTAACATGGAGCGCGGTTTGCAGAGTCCGGGAATCACAAGGCAGAGCCCAGAAGGGCAGAGATTTGGATCTGAGAGACAGTAAATTCAAAAGGTCTCCCGAAACATTTTGTTTACCGTAATATTCACAGCCATTATCCCATCTGTTCATCCCAAGGGTTTCCAGCTCTTAATAGATTCGTCCTCGGGCAGTATCTGGGGGCACATAGAGTGGATTTGTAGACCACGTTTGGGATTCCCCGTGTCAGGGAGTCGCAGCCGTCTGCTTCCGTGGTCTTGCAGTGATGGGAGCAGTGGTGGCTCTCAGCATTTGTAATCTCTGGTCAGGATGGGTTTCTCAATGGGTTGGGGAACAATGGATACTCCTTGGTCATGGCCCCATGATGGCTGTGGGCCCTGGTCTTTTTATATAGTTGGTGTCACCTCTCCAGTGATGTTTTCTGGGGTTCTGAACCAGAGTCCAACTCCTAAACAACAACCCACTCTTTCCTTGGGCACTAGGAAATCTCCCAGTATTGAAAACATGACTCATGGAGTGTAATCAAAGCAAATTTTTTTGGTCTCCCACTGTCCTTTCTCATCCATTCAGGGGAACGAGCTCTTCCTCTGCCCCAGACCAAACTTAGGGCAAGCCCCATGATTTCCAGTCACGCTTAGTAATACCAACCATCGTCTGGTCACTTGGAAACATAGAGTATGAATTTAGTAGTTGAAATATTCTTGCTTTAAAATTGAAGCTTCCTGCCCTGTCCCACATCAGGATTATTGAAAGGTGGAGAGAAAGGGGGCTAAGGGAACGGGTATATGGTCAGCTGCTAACGCTTTTCCTTCGCCTTCCCCAGCTTACTAACCATGAGTCCTGACTCAGAGCTAGAGTTCTGGACTTGAGAAGAGGTGAGGGTAGCAGGGAAGTTCTTATTTGACTGGCCTTGGCATGGATTCATCATCTGCTCTCTTTGGACTTGGCAGGTGTTTAAGGCTGACTCTCACAGGCTCCCTTGGATGATCTTCACTCCCAATTACTGGAGGATCTCTTTCCTAAAGTTTGCCTCATAGGACAAAGGTTCTCTATTCTAGCCATTCATTTACTTCTTCCTCAGCCTCTGCGAATGTGGTGATACCTCAAGCTTCTCTCTCAGGTCTGTTTGTCCCTCTCTGCGACCCTCTTTCAGTCTTTCACTGCTGCAGGTGGGGGGGTGGGAGCACTTTTCCTCTACCCTCTTATATCCAGTGACTGGAGCCTGCAAATTAAAATGACCAAAGACAGATTAACAGGAGAGAAGGTCTATGTTGTCTTAAGTGGGGAGTGGGAGTGGGGGGGGGTAGTGGTCACACAACAAGGAGTGAAAATCCCCCAAAGCAGTTAAGACTGGGGGCTGATATACCATTTTCACAGAGTGATAAATTGTGAAGTGACAAGACAAGTTAAAAAGGGGGGCTGGGCTTCTAGGGGTGGTAAATTGAGGAAGGTAAATATACATGGGACACAAATGGAGGATTAGAGTTATTTTCGTAAGGCTTCTTATGCAGATTCAAGTCAGTGCTGCTAGCAGTTATGAAAGAGGGGAGGGGCACAGGGTGAAGGGAAATGTCCACCTTGCCTTGATGAAGGAAGAGAGGGCAGAGAGTTCCTCTTGTGTGCACTGTTTCTTAATTGCCTTCAGCTCAAAATAATCCATACATCAAGGGGGCATATTTTAGGGTGGCGTATTCTGATCCCCTTCGCTGCCAGCCCTAATTTGGGTGAGGCTGATATCTGGCCACACACTCACTGTTGTGGCAAATTTCGAGAGCACAAGCTATCATTGACCTTCCCTTTACTCCACAGTCAAAGCATAGTCAGCCCATCCCTTGTCCCTCAGATTTTCCCAGGTGGGAATGGGACGCCTGTGCACTGTGTCTCCTAAATCTCTCAGGGGACACCTCGGATCCCTTTTCCCTAAGCTTGTGACAAGGGTCCTATACTCCCTTCTCTCTCGTGAGTGAGAGTGGGACTCACAGTACATCGAAAATGTTCAAAAATCCTCTTTTCTCACCTCCAAACTCTTAGCCATTTTCTCACCATGAGTGAGGGGTGCAGCAGTCACAGGACTGGTTTTCTCTGCCTGTCTGCCTGCCTTCCAGAGCCTGCATGGAGGTCTGGCACCCCAATTTTGGAATGTGATTTTGTCGTCTTCAGGCCTTGGTGGAAATTTCTATTTTAACATCTCGTTACGGGTGTACATTGAGAAAAATGAGCAAAGTAGCTGAGTTGTTTTATTATTCTGAAAGCATCAATGTTCTTAAAGTTTCCAAACCTGAGTAAAATGGCTGGAATCGGTCTTTTTTCGGTCCATTAGGGACTGTTCAGAGAGAGCAGAGATGCTGCAAAACTTCCCGCAGGTCCTCGGAGTCATCTCTCGACAGGAATCACTAAACCGTTTCTAACCCCTTGTAAAAGATCGAAAACTCTGGGACTGCTTTGGCAGACTTTCCTCCGCTTCACTGGCTGACCATGAGGATTAAATGAGATCATCTATGCAAAACATATTTTTTAATTTTGTAAACTAGAAGGCACAATGCACAGACATGCAGGGGACTATTATGATTATGGATGCTTTAAGGGGGCTTTGAGTCTTCCTAAGCAGGCACTTACAGTTCGAAGAGGAAATTTCGCTCATTAAAAATAGATCCAGGGCAAACAATGGGGCTATTTGGCAAGTGTTTCTGAGGGGAAAAAAAAAAAAAAGCCTAGAGTATACATGAGCAACATTGGGAGATTACTGTGTAGCTGGCAGGCTGAGCCCCACCTATATGCCCTTAGCTTTCCCCAGGGAAACTGGGGAACCTGTTCCCCGGTACCCCCACTGCTTCCTGCTCCTCACCGCTGCCTGCAGGTGCGCCCTGGCCCCTGGAGCTTGCTTGCCCCTGAGGTTAGCAGGGATGAATGCTCCTGGAGCAACCCTTACCCCATGGGGGGATGGGTGTGAGGGTCCCCAGGGACCATTCTGGGGCATGTTCCGATGTCTCAGAGGGTCCCGGTGGGATCCAGACCCCCTCTTGCCAGGGGTAGCCTGCTCACCAACAGCCTTGCCTCCCTTCCCTGCCTCACGTTCCCCCTTCTCTCACCGAGCTTTCTGGGATCACCACATCAACTACTTGCAACCCGAACGTTTGCCCCAGAGTCTGCTTTCAGGGGGAGCGACTGGAGCTAAGGCAGAAAAGCCCCGAGGGCTTATCTTTGGCAGGAAAATGTCAGTTATACTAACTGAAAGAGTAGCTTCTGCATAAACCTAGCTGTGGGGTAGAAATCGTTAAGTGACCATAATAACTTGCGGTTGTTGGTAGCTTCCTCCGCGATCCTAAGCTCTTTTCGCACGCCTCATTCCCAGCCTTTGTCGAAGCGCTTGCTGTTATTCTGTCTAATTTTATAGATGAGGAAACAGCACAGCGAGTTATGCAAGGCCACGTAACGTGGACGTGACAGGACCGGGATTCTGACTCTGGCAGTTTGGTTCTAGAACGCACACTCGTGTCTCCTCACCGCGCTTTTCAAACTACTGAACACTGAGCAAGCCAAGAGCCAGGTTGCCTGGCACCGTTCCTCCCCCGTGTGAGAGTGAGGCCTAAGTCCAGCGTTGCTGAGAGACAGAGGGTACAGTAAGCTGCAAGTAGATTGGAAAATTGGAAGCCTGAATCCAAAACCACAATTCCACTCCTCTTAGCAGCTGAGTGACCTTGAACTCATCACTTCTCTGACCCTCAGTTTCAATCTTATGTGTAACGTGGGTGGTGGGGGGGGTGTGAAAAATTATGTCTGACTCATGGGTTTGTGGTGAGATTCGAAAGAGAGGGTGCTTGTGGAGCCCTGGGCAGACCCTGAGCCTGATGGGCGATTCTGGAGGCAGTGACATTGGCCACAGGCTCTGAATTCTGTCCTCTACAAATCACCATCCCCTTTATCGCACCTCCAAGGACCCAGGACTCTTAATTGCTGCCTCCCTGAAGGAGTTAGTACGATGTAGGTGACAGAGGTTGGGCCTTTGGAATCTGACATGGATTTGAATCTCAAAATCCTGGCTGTTTCTGCTCTTTTCCTTTTTTGAGGTAACTGTGGGCAAGTTATTTAATCTCTCCAGGCCTCTGTTTTGTCACCTGTAAAATGCGGAGAATAAAACGAGACTATGGGAATGGCTAACCGGGCAATGCCCATGAAGAGCTTAGCATAGCCAGCAAGCTTCCGTGCTCAAAACCTGGTAGTTACTGTTATTACTCTTGGCTTTATGCGAGAAAAACATGGGCCCCATCCAAAGACAGGAAGAAAAAAGGGTGATTTGACATGATTTATAAGAAGAGAATTATTAGCTGTTGCCATCTACTTAAGAGAAAGTGAGAAAGCCTCAATCTGTCATTGCACTCCTGTTTACTTTCAGATGCATTACATCTTGGGGGAGAGAACCGTAAAGAAGATTTGAAGCGGAATCGATTTTGGAAACCATTATTAAAAGCAACAATGATGTAACACAAAAGTATAATCTATAGCAGTGAACCCACATGGATTCCTTAAACACAAACCAAGCTTTTATTTCTGAATCTTGCTCCCTCACAAACAAGCATGGTGTCTGGGGGAGGGGGGCGGGGTGCTGCAATGTGCTGAGTCTGGAAAGAGGCAGCGGGGCTGGAGCGATTGCCCTGGGCCTGGACTTTGCCCTGGGCATGGACTTTGGAAGGAGCTGGGCAGGGGCAGAAGTGTGGGGAGAAGGGGTGTGAAGATTGAAGACACAGGCAGAAAATGTCGAAGAAGAAACCTGGCGCTGGCCTCCTCCCTGAAGGCGGGAGCCTCCTCACCCTCCCCAGGGGCTCAGGGAGAGGACCCTCCAGGCTTCGGCAGGCTTAAGTGCCTACTGGAGATTCTGCCCTTGTTAACTTGTCAGGTTTTAAAAGAACGGAGAGAGCCCTGGCATTTTCCCACCCCTTGGAAGTGAAGGAAGAAAGACTTATTTACTTTTAGGGCCATATCCTGAATGACAGAGGTCAGTGTGTGGACTCATCCGCATGGGTGAGGGCTTCTAATTATTTCCTGGATAACCTGTTATCTATTAGCCATCAGGTTGCTTGCCAGAAAATACCACGTCTCCAGAGTTCCTGGTCTGGATTCTGAGGATCGGATTTCTTTGTGTTTTGTTTTGTTTTGTTTTGTTTTGTTTTGTGGGGAAGTAGGAGTTGGGGGCAGGCAGCTGTGAGTCCTATTGGCAGAAGGGCTGTCCTGTGCCCCGGCCCTTAGCCTGTGCTGGAAGAGAGAATGGGGAGGAACCCAGGGCACAACCATTCTGCTGCCCCCGTGGAACCCGGCAGTGTCTCCTGTTTCTCCTGGCTCCTTGACTCATACTACTTTGGGAGATTTGGCTTTATTGTAACCTTCTGGAAAGGCTTCTGAGAGAAATGTTTTTCTGGGCTGATACCATTTGCTTAGAGAACAAGGAAAGTCTTCAAATAATCTTCTGTTAGGGGAAAGGAGGGAGGGGAGCGTGTCAGAATTCAATAGGCCCGTTCTGTTGAGGAGGGGCAGAACTTGGCCATCAGCCATGTGAGCTCAGTATCCTCAGCCACCAGTTACACCCATGGCCTCTATATTTGTACTGAGGCACCATGAATGTCATCAAATAAGAGGGGCACACAAATACAGGGCATCATTCCCTTTCTTGTTATAAAGGTAGCACACGTTCATTACTTAAACGTTTAGAAACTCTAGAAAAGCGCTAAGCAAAAACCACTCAAAATTTCATTCCTCTGAGATAATCACTCAGGGTTGAGAGAATAAAAGGAAGTAGTTTGAATAAACTTAGAAACTCAGAAGGGACCTGTGGAGTCGAGACTCAGACCTCCCCCGAGGACAAGGGGCTACCCGAGGGTTGGTGTCTGTGGTTTGGAGGGAAGGGGCCCTTAGGGTTGGAAACCAGAGCTCTGAGAGGGGGTACGCGCCGGTTGCAGCCGGTGTTTCTGAAGAGCTGTAATGAGACTGTTGGAAAAACTGTCACCCTGTAAGCTGCATTTCGGGGCTGCTAAGAGAAGGAACTGCCCAGGGTCGCAGGTCGCTGGAGTGACACGCCCCGGGAATCCAGCCCGGAGGCCAGCAGGAAGGATCGAGCCCTTTCTCCCTCCTCCAGCCCGGCAGCCCCCCCCCCCCCGCCCCGGCTCTGGCCAGCAGCCCCCCACCCAGAGGCAGGAGGGAGTGTGGACAGACGTGTGGTTGGCAGAGCCTTAGCTCCAGCCTCACAGGGCAGAGTATAAAAAGGGTGGGTTTGGAACGGAGAGATGGTAACAGGTGTGGGCTTATTTGCTCTTGTTTGTGTTCCTTCCTCCTGTCCTGTGTTTAATTCATTTTTTAAAATATGTAGAACATTCATATACTTCCCAAGAATCAAAACCGCACACACAGGTATACCCAGGGAAGCATGCATACGCCCCTCTTCCTTTACCCCAGACCCCACTCCCTGTAGGTATTCCATGTCAGTGTTCTCTGATTTATCTTTAATGTGTGTGTGTGGTTTTTGGTTTTTTGCTTTTCAAAATTTAGCACATATTTATGTTTTCTTATTCCTTTTTATCTTTTATACAAAAGTGTACTATTTATAATTGTTTGCACTGGGGCGCCTGGGTGGCTCAGTTGGCTAAGTGTGCCTTCGGCTCCGGTCATGATCCCAGGGTCCTGAGATAGAGCCCCATGTCAGGCTCCCTGCTTTGCTCAGTGGGGAGTCTGCTTCTCCCTCTCCATCTCCCTCTGTCCCTCCTCCCACTCCTGCTCGCTTGCTCTCTCCAATAAATAAATAAAATCTTTCATTACAAAAATATAATTGTTTGCCCTTGGCATTTTTCATTTACTATATTCTGGAAATCAGTTCATAGAGATTTTCCACAGGTTTGTTTTTTCTTTTTTTTAATAGAGCTTCAACCAAATGTCATCATTTATTTAACCATCTTCCGTGTTTGGGTGTTTAAGATATTAACATATGTTTTGGAAATGACAAATAATGTTGCATGAACAACCTAGTACATGGGTATTTTAAAATCATTGGATGTGTACCTTCAGGATAAATTCCTAGAAGTGGGATGACTGTATCAGACAAAGGGTGACTGGCTCTGGGTTTGTTAGATACCTGCCAAATTGCTCTCTATTTTTCATTCCCACCAGCAATACAGGAGTGCCCGTTTCTCCAGTCTCATCAGCAGAGTGTATTGTCAAGAGTTTGAATTTTTGTGTATCTGATGAGTGAGAAATGCTATCTTGGTATGGTTTTCATTTTCATATCTCTTATTATGAGTGAGGTTGAACATCCATTCCTGTTTCAGGTTTCGTTTTACATTTTTGTATTGTCGTTAATTTTTTGCTGTTTTTTGCCCATTCTTCTGGAGGATTTTTGATCCTTTATCCTCAATTGAAAAAATCACTTATAGATTAGAGATGTGGGTCCTTAATCTGCGGTATTATATGGTAAACCGGTTCTCCAAATCTGTCCTTTGATTTTTGATCTTGTTAATGGAGTTTTTGCCCCACGAAACCTTAAATTTTTTAAAGTAACTAATTGTATCAATCTTTTATTTTATTGCATCTGCATTTTGAGACATAGAGGGATTTTCCCCATACACAGGTTGTAGAAGGATTTACCCATATGTTTTTCTAGTAACTTGTTTGTTTCAGGTTTTGTGTTTAGATCTCTGACCCATGTGGAGTCTGTGGTATCTTTTCCCAACTGGCTGTTTTGATGACCTATCCATGTAGAACAAACCATCCCCAAACTTAGTAACTTATAAAATAAGATTTGTTTTGTTAGCTTCCATAGCTCTGTGCGTAGATTTGGCTCAGCAGGGCAGTTTTTCTGCTAATCTTGCTTGGGTTCCCCTGCATGGGTGCAGGAGCTGGGGCTGGAGTTGTTTCAAGATTTGATTTGGGTGCTGGGAAGGCACCCAAGGGTCTCTCTCCTTTTGCGTGTATTTCCGGGGCCACTTATCTCCATGTGGCCTCTCCATTTGGTCTTTCCAGCAGGGTAGCTAGATTGCTTCTTTTTCTTTTCTTCCTTTTTCTTCTCTCTGTCTCTCTTTCTCTTTTTTAAAGTAATCTCTACACCCAACATGGGGCTTAAACTCACAACCCCGAGATCAGGAGTGGCATGCTCTACTGACTGAGCCAGCCAGGCGCCCCCTTCTCTTTTTTTAAAGTTTTATTGTGATAGATTTCATAAACCATAAAATTCACCTATTTAAAGTTCATACAGCTCAGTACAGTTTTCAGTACAATCACAGAGCTGTACAAGCATCACCACAGTTGAATTTTAGAATATTTTTAACATCCCAGAAAGAAACCCTATACTCCTTAGCAGTCATTTCTCATTCCTGCGGCACCCTATCCCTGTTCTGGCCTCAGACAACTGCTGATCTCCTTTTTGTCTGTATGAATTTGTCTATTCTGGATATTTCATATAAATGGAATCATAAAATATGTAGTCTTTTTTGACTGTGAGTCCTATTGGCAGAAGGGCTGTCCTGTGCCCCGGCCCTTAGCCTAGTATAATCCCAAGTACGTTATTTCTGGCAAGCAACCTGATGGCTAATAGATAACAGGTTATCCAGGAAATAATTAGAAGCCCTCACCCATGCGGATGAGTTGCACACACTGACCTCTGTCATTCAGGATATGGCTTCTTAGCATAATGTTTTTTAGGTTCATCCATGTTGTAGCATGCATCAGAACTTCATCCCTTTTTAGATACAAATAACAATCCACTGTATGGTGACCTCACAATGTGTTTATCCACTCATCTGTTGGTGGACATTGAGATCACTTCCACCTTTGGCTATTGTTTATAATGCTTCTATGGACATCTTTGTACAAGTGTTTGGTGGACAGATGTTTTGATTTCTTGAGCCTACACCGAGAGTGGAGTTACTGGATCATATGTTTAGCTTTTTGAGGAATTGCCACACTGTTTTCCAAGGTGGTTCTGCCATTTTTTGAATTTTGCCAAAGCTTTATTATCATTGGGGGTGAAATCACATGTTTTTTCTTGTTAGACCCATTCAAATGGTGACCTATATTAACGGATTATTTAATAGTGAATTATCCTTGCATTCCTAGTATAATCCCAAGTACGTTATTTCTTGACACCATCTCTGAGTTTCAGTTTTGCTGTCTGCAAATTGCAGGTAATACCAGTATTTACTTTCATAAGGTTGTGAAGATTTAATGACACAATGAATGTGAAGTGCCTTTTGCAGTGCTCAGCATAGAATTCATGCTCAATAAATGTTAGCTATAAGGAGCCTCCACCTTCTATATTACTATTTATAAGGAGCTTCCCTCAAAACCCAGGACATTTCCCAGACACAAAGTCTGAGCCAACTAAACTTCTGTGAGAGGTTTTCTGTGGGGAGCGGTGTACTTAATAGTTAAGGGCTGTGATGACGTGAGAGTGAAAGAGGGCTGGAACTGCCTCCTTTCCGACCGCGGTTTGTACTTTCTAACTGACCAAGTTCTTCTTTCAGGCTCATGTCTCAACTCAGGCAAAAGACCCTGAAGACAAAGCATCCCTTGTTGGGAACCTAAACTACCCCCTCAAGCAGTAAGGACTGCCCTGAACCAGCAAGACCCTGGGTGACTGACCCTGAGACAATGACCCACGGACCTTCACTGCCCACCTGCACATACCCACCGACCTTTGTCCCACGTCTTCCTCATATAAACCTGGAAGTATTTGCAGCACTTTGGAAACAGTCTTTGAGACTCTAGTCTGCTGTCTTCCCAGTGTTGGCCTCACTGAAGTAAATCCCTTTCTTGTTTCACCACCACTTGTCTCTCTGACTCTGGATTTTGTTGGCAGAAAAATGGCTGAACCTGGTCTGTTTGCCCTCCCACCCCCCGGGGCCAGATGCTCTTGCACCCCTGTGCCCCGGCTACAGTAGAACAAGAAATATATATTTGGTCTTGGTCCCCAGTTCCTGGGACAGAGCTCCTAAAAAGCTTTGTAATTCCCTGAGTGATAGGAGTGACTGGGGAGTCTTTTGTTATTTATAATAAGCCCTATCCAACCACAACTGAGTGATGCTAATGGGGTGACTCCTGGAGGGTGGAGGCTGCTTGCCTGAGAAGCTGACCCTGTGATCAGAGGGCCTGAAGTTTCAGCCCCACCTGTAACCTCTAGTAGCAGAGGGACTGGAAATGGGGTTATCCACCAAAGGTTGATGATGTAATCGATCTTGCCTATTTAATGGAACCACAAAAACTCTAAATGAAGGGGTTCAGAGAGATTCCAGTTTGGTGAGTATATCCACATTCCAGGAGGGTGTCACACTCAGGATGGATCTGGACCTCACTCTACATACCTCTTATCTGGCTATTCATTTATATCCTTCATAATAAATCATTAATAGTCCTTAAAGTGTTTCCCTGAGCTCTGTGAGCTGTCACAGCAAGTTATTGAAGTCAAGGAGAGGGTTGTGGGAACCTTTGATTTGTTGCCAAGTTAGACAGAAGTGTAGGTCATGTAGGGACCCTTTCCTTGTGATTGGCATCTGAAGTGTGGGTATGTCTTATGGGACTGAGTCCTTAACCGGATTAGTGTCAGAATAGAATTAAATTATAAGACACCCAGTTGGTGTCCCCAGAGAACTAGAGAATTGTTTGTTGTGGGAAACCCACACATTTGGTGTCAGAAGTGTGGTGAAGGGCTCAGGCACTGGAATTCAGCAGGCATGAGTTGGAATCCTGGGTTTACCACTTACCAGCTCTGTGTCTTTGGGTATGCTTTGCTTAACCTCTCTGAGCTTCACTTTTGTCATCTGGAAAATAGAGGCATTAATGTCTACTTGGTTTGCCTGATGTATGAATTAACCAAGATCATTTCTGCAAAGCACCTAACCCATAGTAATACCATACAGCGAGATGGACCTTGAGGTGGGGGGAATAGTTCGTCCGACAAAAGAATGTCATGAAGTGGCAATATCCTGATTCAGAAAGAACTGACTTGACCAGGGTAAACCATCTCTTTTCCACCCTTCTCTCCTCTCCAAAATGGAATCAATGTTTCCTAACAACATTAGGCAGGGTGGTATGAGGGAGGGAGCTTTGGCCAGGGCCGCTTGGATTCCAGTTTTGAGTCTTCCCGGAATGGCTGCCTAACCTTGGATGAATCACTCTCCAGCTACATCAGTGGCTTTCAAATTTTTGACCACATCTCAAAACAAAACATGTATTTTACACCATGGTTTAATACTTATGTATCTATACACACAACTGAAAAAAAGTCAATAATACTCATCTTTACTGTTGGAGTATTATATTAGTTTTATACTGTTGTGTTACAAATTACCACAAACATAGTGGTTTAAACAACATGTATTTATTATCTCTGTTTTCATGGGTCAGAAGGCAGGCACAAGATAGCTGGATGCTCTGCTCAAGGTCTCACAAGGCCGCAGTCAAGGTGTCAGCTGGTTCAGCCATCCATCTGAAGTCCTCTTCCAAGCCCCCACGGTTGTTGGCAGAAGTCATTCCTTTGCAGCGGTGGAATTCATGGCAGCTTGCTTCTTCTGCAAACCCCACAGGAGGACCTCTCTTTTGAAGGGTTAACCTGATTAGGTCAGGCCTATCCAGGATAATCTCTCTTTTGATTATCTCAAAGCCAGCCGATTATGGGCCCTAATGACTTCTGCAAAATCCCTTCCTTTGCTGTATAACTGTCATAATCTTGGGAGTGATAGCCCATCATATTCACAGGTCCTATCCACACTCGAGGTGACTATGTGAGGTCATTGGGGGTCCTCCGGGATTCTGCCTACCACAAATATGTTATACCCTGATATTTCTACTCTTTCCTTTCTTTTAAAAAATTAGATTTTGCCACCAATGAATGGTTTGGGACCACTAGCTTGAAAACCCTGCACTGGATGATCTTCAAGCGCCAAAAATCCATGCTCTCAAGCATAGACCAGGTCTGTGGGCATTCGAGGGCCCTGGCCATGGGGGCAGGAGGCAATTGTATTAATACCTCATGCAGAGAGCTTGACGGTATCAGTGCTAACCTGACTGAGTTTCTTTGGCTCCGGTCCTCACAGAGAACTCCTGTCCTTCCAAGTTGGGAGGTGAGCCTCTCAGCATGCTGGGAAGTTTATCTGGACAACTCCCAAGGGAAGGGAACCATCAGGCCAAGCCCAGAAGCCGCCGGCTGTCATGGATTCTGCCTGACTCATCAGCTCAAAGGAATGCCCGGGAGGCAGGGTGCTGTTGGGAGAACAGGAAACAGGCCCAGGCCTGACACAGCCATCAGCTGAGTGACCTGCTCAGAACCTTTCCGGGCCTCAGTTTCCATCTCTGATACTGGGACGTCTAAGGACCCTTACCATTCAGGACCTTTGTGACTCTGCAAGGAAGCAGAATTATCACTTCCGTTGGAGGCTGGGGCAGGGAGGTGGCTTCATGCTACTGGCCAATGACCAGGTGTGCTCTAGAAAAGTTTAACCAGACTGTGAACTTCCTCGGAGGGAGCAGGGTCTCTCTACCTTTGGGTTTCTGCCCAGGCATAGAGCGTGGCACCTAAATCTTTGTTTAGCTGAACAAAGAGACTCTGGAATGAGGTGATTTTTGGGGTGGGGAGGGTTGTTTTGTTTTGTTTTGTTTTAGCTCTGGCTTCCCAGATCCCATGGTGAGAAGCACCCACTTGGCTCGTGGAAAGGACTGATCATGAGCACTTCAGCCAGCGGGGCTGTGAACTCTGCCCTGTTAAGGACTTTGAAAGAATGTAGAATTCTTTCTATTCAGAGGGAGTTGGGACCATGGGATGGTGCCAAAGCCAGGTGACAGACAAGAGTGCTGCTTTCTTGAGTCTGAGGTGTTATAGTGCCTCACCTCCTATTAGAACCACCCCCATCTCCTGTCTGGGTGGGGAGGTGAGAGAGGAACCGGAAGGGGAGGGAGAGGACATATGGGCTGAACTGGCAACTGGGGAAAGAGAGGTAGGGATGTGAGGAGGGAAAGGAAGGATTGATAGAAGGGGTGGGGGGGACAAAAGCAAAGGAAAAAATTGCTTGTAGCAATAGATTTTCTTCTCCTGGGAATTTTCAAATGCAAAAAACTCCCCTAAAACAAACCCCCACAAAACCCAACCACCCCCTTTTTTCCTAACAAGAGCTGATGAGTTAGTGCAGAGGGCACTGAACAGGGCACCCAACAATCCATTTTGGGATCAATAAAAAGCTTAAGAGATTAACCATCCATGTATAGGACCCTTCTAGGCTTCAGAATTATGCAGCCCTATTAAAAAAAAAAAAAAAAAAAAAAAAAGGCAGCCCTAGGACAAACACATTCCCCAGTATCAGCACTTAGCAGGACTAAATATGTCCTTCATTGGTTAATTCCTGTGTAACCCACGAGTGCTCAGGTGGCAGAGGACTTGGTAGGAAAGAGCAGAATTACCTACAGGCCCCCTCAAGTGCCGCACCTGGTAGAAAAGCCCACCTGCCTCTCCGGGCTGCCAGGGGGAAGAGGCTTCCCCAGTGAGCCCTCATGTCACGCAAAAGAGACAGTTTAGGACAACTGCAGGATAAGTGAGTTAGCGTGGCCCCTTTCTCTCTAAGGACGCCCTGCCCCTTCCAGAGGAGACCACTGTGAGGCAGGTGGAAGGTATGCATCCTGGCCTCTGTGGGAGCTGCTGAGTCAGCCGTGAGGCTAGGCAGATTGGACTGGAAGGAAGACACCCCCAAATGACTCATCAAGGGGCTGTTTCACTGCCTCAAGGCCAGGCCAGGAGGAGAAGCACACACAGACAGGGGCTCAGAACTGAGCTTGAGTAGCCCCCAGCCTTGCAAGCCCAGAGCATGGGCCCCAGAAGCCTGAGGAGAGGGATGTATTCCAGTCTCTCAGTGAAGGGGGCTCAGTGATTGTGTAGGGGAAGGGCCCTGACGACTCTTCAGACCCTAGTGCTTATTGTCCACTCTGGGGGCCACCAGGGGAACTTTACTTTTCAGTCTTGTCTGGGTCTTTTGCCTTTGGCACCTGTGTATGTGTTTCGATAAGCTCATTACTTTTAATATTAGCATAAGGAAAGCTAATTAGAATGGCGAATCTACTGCAAAATAAATGCTGTGATGCATTTACCAAGGAATGAATGATCTATTGTCTGGAATTGTTCTGCTTGCTCTCCTTCCGTTAGCAAAGCTTATGGTGAGCCAAGTGTGAACTAAATCTGTTGTTCCATAATGGAATAGTATGTGGGGTAAGGGCCAGAGGAGTGCAATAGACAATAGGCACAAATAAAGTTCAAGAAGGAAGAGATCATTTTAGGCAGGTGTGTCCAGAAAAGATTTCAGAGTTGAGAACTGAACTAGGCTTTGAGCCTGGGGTGGTATTCTCTGACAGACTTTGTCAGGGCTCCTATGATTTCATTGTATAATTTTACCATAATTTATTCGATCAATTCCCTATTGTTGAGCATTGAATTTTGTTCCAATCTTTGGTAAATAACACTGTAATGAACATCCTTATACACACATTTTTACGAATTTAATTTTTTTAAAGGATGTTTTTCTTGAAAGGGAGTTGATGAGTCAAGGGTATGCACAAATTTTTTAAATCGTCCTTTCCTTTTCTGATTACCAAACTCATACACACTCACTATAAAACATTCAAACACAACAAAAGGGTATAGTTTGAAAGATGAAAGTCTCCTGTAATCTCATGTCCTGGAGATATTTTCTGATAAGAGTTGATATATATTTTTCTAACTTTTTTCAATGAGACACCGACATGTCGTAACAGACGCACCTCCAAAGACTGACTTTCCATCACACTTAAAATGGCCTCCAGAGCCCCTGCTGCGGCCGGGCCCCAGGGGGACCGTGTGGCCCCACGTCCCACCACTCTCCTCCCTTTACTTTGTCCCGGCAGCACAGGTCTCCTTGCTGCTTCTAAAGCCAGCTAAATTTGCTACTTATGACAGGCTTTGTGATGTGACTGATCCTTCTGATTGGAATGTCCTTTCCCCAAATATTCACAAGATTCTCATTCTCACTTTATTCAGGTTTCTGCTCAACTGTCACTATTTCAGAAGGGCCTTCCCTTACCACCTACCTAAAATAGCACATCTCATAATGCTGCTTCTTTTCTTTTCTTTTCTTTTCTTTTCTTTTCTTTTCTTTTCTTTTCTTTTCTTTTCTTTTCTTTTCTTTTCTTTAAGTAGGCTCCATGCCCAATGTGGGGCTTGAACTCACAATCCAGAGATTAAGAGTCACGTGCTCTACCGACTGAGCCAGCCAGGCGCCCCAATACTATTTCTTCATAGCACTTAGCATTACCTGACTTTTCACATATATATAATTGGCTTATTGTCTGTCTAGAAAGCTCTGTGAAAACAAGGACACTGTCTTGTTCTCTGCACATTCCCAGCACCTGGAATAGAAACTGGCATGTAGTAGATGCTCAATATATGCATGTTGAATAATTGAATAAGATGAAACTATACTATATTTATCATTCTGAAACCTGCTTTTTTACTTAACAGTATATCAAGGACATCTTTTCATGTCAGTATATAAATCTTTTTAGTCTTTCTAAGGCTCTAAGTAGTATTGGAATTTATTTACCCATTCTCTTTTGATAGGCATTTGGGTTGTTTACAATTTTTCAATATTATAGACGGTGTTGCATTACACATCCTTGAATACATACCCTTGCATGCTTTTAATGTTTTATATCCTTTATTTGAGGTGATGAAAAAAACTTACAGGCATGGATGTCTAGCATAATGTTGGAAATGCAGACTTGTCGTTCAGAGATATCCAGACTGTGGGTAGATGGGAGACTTCTTCACACAGACCTGATCATTGAAGCCATAGGAATTAATGATAAAGAAGGAAACTGAGCAAAGCTCAGAGACATGAATCTTAAACAATATCTGTATTTAGAAAGCAGGATAAGGGCAAGAAATTATTCATTCATTTGACAAATATGTATTGATTGGTACTTTCTAATAGTTGGGAATACAACAACACGGCATGAGTGATATTGACCTTGTGGTAGCCTTCCTTTGGCTTAAAGTCTAATGGGGGGAAGGGCATAGGGAATAAGAAAAGAAATCAGAAAGTCATACTAGGGTGGATAGGACAGGGTGGTACTGACATACAGACTAGAGATTTTAAGGAAAGTGTTCTAGAAGTAATGTTTAAGCTTAGACTGGAGTAGGTAGCAGTTAGCTAGGTGAAAGGGTAAGCTCAGGAGTGGGGAAGTGTTTCAGGCTAGGGAAGAGCACTTCTGAAGGCTCAGAGGTACAAGGGAGCATGGCAGACCCAGGCACTGGGAGAGAAAGTCTGTGTGGCAGGAGGGTTGAGACTGAAGAGGGTAGTGGGGAGAGAAGAGATGGAAAGGTAGGCAGGAGCTCTCTGGGCCATGTTAAAGGGGTTGGATTCTATTTTAAAGGCAACAAGGGATTTTTAAGCAGAGAGGTCTTGTGATCAGAGTTATCTTAGAAAATGACTGTGGCCACAGTGGAGACAATGGATTGAAGATGGGGTAGGGTGAGGAAGTGATCAAGACTGGAGGGACCAGTTGGGGATCAACGGGCTGGGGATATTGGCCTAAGCTATAACATTAGTATTGGGTGTGAAGAGCGGTGGTTGGATTCCAGAGGCAATTAGAAGGTATAATTGACAGGGCTTGGCTATAGATTAGATTAGGAGGAGAAGGAAAATGAAGAATCAAAGATGGTGGACAAAGATGGTGAACACTTTGTGGCTTGTGTAACTGAGATAGGAAGAGGAGAGCTGGTCTGGAGGTGGGCTGAGGATAGAAATTTTAGTTCTGGAAATAGTGAGTGTGAGGTGTATGTGGAATAGCCAAGCAGACCAAGTAGACAAGAGAGAGAGATCTGGGCTGGAGGCCAAATTATGTGTCATCAGGATCCAGATGGAATTGACACCGTTGGGAACTGTCAAGTCCATGAGAGCAGGCGCTTGTTATGTTTTCAGGGCTTAGATCAGTGCCTGACTTACAGTGGGTGCTCAATAAATACTTGTGGAGTGAAAGGGTAGGTGAGATCACTCAGGGAAAGTGAGAAAAGAAGGAAGCCCAGGACAGAATCCAAAGGAGAGCCTTATCCATGGTGCAGGGGGGAAGCAGTCATGGGGAGGGGGTGCAGGAGGAGGAGGAAGTTGTGAACAATGTCAGTGCTATCAAGAGTAAGTCAAGGGGCCACAAAGGTCCAAGGTATTTTGGCAACAAAGAGGTCATTGGTCACCTTGGTGAGGTTTTTTTACCGACACACTGGAAACAAAGGTCACATTTCAGAGGACTGAGGAGTGACCAGAAAGGATGGAAGGGTAGACAGTGGCACACACAACTCTTTTAGAAAGTTTCCCTGTGCACTAGGTGTTAAAGGAAGTGAAAATAAGGTCATTTTTGAAAAAAAAAAAGAGATGTAGACAATGTTTTCATGATGTTGAGAAAGAAGAGCAGAGAAGAAGAGGTTTAAGATTCAAGAACACGTAAAGCTAATTGTTAGAAAGAGGTCCCTGAGAAGGTGGGAAAAGATGGGATTTCCTTCAAGTTGGAGGAACTGCTGCAGGTCAAGGAAGAGAAAATGTTCCATTTTGACCAGAAAAATGACGATTTTTTCAGATTGTGCAGGTAGGAAGTTGGGAGTATTTGGTGGCTTCTAATCTTTCTTGAAGCCACCAGACAATGGCAGGAATGGCTATAAAGGAGGGGAAAACAGTCACAGGAGAAGAGAGGTCCACCACGGAGACAGAGAAAGTCACCTGAGTACAGCACCACAGAGGGGACAACCTGAGGACAGATGAGGTACTGGGTGTGGTAAACTGAGGTTTATTCATAATGAAGAAGTTCTGGAAACTGATAGAAGGTGGGCCCTCTACTACAAGGATTAAAGAAATGAGCAGACATGTGAGAAGAGCAGGCAGCAGTTCTATGTGACTGGAGAGAATCCTGGAAGGGGAAAGCAGGGGTAGAGTGTGTGCTAAAGGTCATTCAAATTTAATTCGAGAGGAAAAGAGGAGCCAGATTGAGAGGAAATCAAAAGTTTGGCAGAGGAGTTAACCCTCAAAATGTGGCAGGATCCTTTTCTTTTGTGACAAGAAAGAAGCTAGATTGGTACACCAGCAGAGAAACATATTGAAGCAGAAGCATGTTGTTGTGATTTATAATAAGAGATATATATTTGGAGTTCATCCTGGTTCCTGGCATGGAGCTTCTAAAATCCTTATAATTTCCTAAGTGATAAGAAAACTAGGGGCATCGTCTGTTCTGATGAGGCAACTCTGGGTGGTCTCCTGGATGGGGGCTCATCACCAGAAAGACCAAGCCATGATTAGAAGCTTGGATTTTTAGCCCTACCCCTTGCCGTCCTTAGAGGGGAGGGCCTAGAAATGGAGTTAATGATTGATCTTGCTTATGTGAGGAAGCCTCCATAAAATCCCAATAGTATGGAGTTTAGAGAGCTTCCAGGCTGGCCAACATATCCACACCAGGAGGGTGACACACTCCAGCTCCACAGAGGCGGAAGCTTCTGCACTCAGGATCCTCTCAGATCTCCTGTTAAGTATCTCTTCATCTGGCTACTCAACTGTCTCCTTTATCATAACCTCTAATAAACTGGAAAATGTAAGTACTTCTCGGAGTTCTATGAGCTGCTCTAGCAAATTAATCAAACCTGAGGAAGGGGTCTTTGGAAACTCCCAATTCATAGTGGTCACTAAGAAGCATAGGTTTTAACTGGTGTCTTAAGTGGGTGGGGGGTAGTCTTGTGGGACTGAGCCCTTACCCAGGTAGGGTACGATGTTATCTCCAGGTAGGTAGCATCAATTGAGTTAAATTGTAGGATACTCAGCTAGTATCCAAGACTTGCTTGTTATTGTAGGGGGTCGGGGGAACCCTACACATTTGGTGAAAGAAGTGTCAGAAGTGAAGTGTTCTATCTAAAGTAGACTCAGGGAAGAAAGACATAATAGGGAAGAATTGGGTTTTTCCCTATGCAGGAAGGAAGCTATGTAAAGTAGACTCACAGGGAAGAAAGACATAGTAGGTAAGAATTGGGTTTTTCCTTACATAGGAAGGAAATTAGGTTTTTCCTTTTACACCTGCCTAGCTCAGTGAAATCCCAAAGGCCTAGTAGGTTTGTGTGCGTGTGTGTGTGTGTGTGTGTGTGTGTGTGTGTATGTGTGTAAATTGGTTCTAAAATGTATAAGAAAGCAAAGCATCTAGAATAACTGAAACAATATTGAAAAACAAGAACAAAATGGGGGAACTCAAACTATCTGAGTTCAAGACTTACTCTAAAGCTACAGTAATCAAGACTAGGGTATTGGGGTAAAGATAGTTAAAGAGATCAAAACTGAAAAAAAAGTCTAGAAAAAGACCTACATTTATATGGCTAAGTAATTATTGACAGCACGGCCAACTCACTTCTATGGGATGTGTTGGCTTTTCAACAAACGATGCTGGAACAACTGGATTTCCATACTAAAAACATGAACTTTGACCTGTACTTCACACCATACACAGACACTAATTTGAGAGAGATCATAGACCTAAATGTAAAAGATAAATCATAAAGCTTCTAGAAGGATAAATGAATATCTTCACAAATGTTGAGTAGTCAAAGGTTTTTTTTGGACAACTTACAGAAAACAATAACTATAAAAGAAAAAATATCAATCTAGTAGATTGCATCAAAAATAAAAATTTCTGTACCCTTGAGAAAAATGAATAGGCAAACCACAGACTGGGAGCAAGTATTTACAAAACAAAGAACAGTTATCAGTAAAATATAAAGCTTTTTTATATTTTATATATAAATATATATATATAATATGTATTATATATAAGAAAAAAGTAACCCAGTTAAAGAGAATGCACAGGTACTTCATAAAAGAAGATATACAAATGGCTGATAAGCACATCAGAGAGGGCTCAATAACTCCCTAGCCAGCAGGGAAATGCAAACTGAAACAAATACACACCCACTAGACTAGCTAAAAATAAAAGACTGACAACACCAAATGTTGATGAGGATGTGGAGCAACTGGAACACTCATGCACTATTTTGGAAAATAGTTTGCCAGTTTCTCATAGTTAGAGAAGCTCATGCACATTCAATTCAATTCAATTCAATTCAATTCAATTTCTAGGCATTTACCCAAGAGAAATAAAAACATATGTCCACAAAAAGACTTGTATAAGAATGTTCGTGGCTGGGGCACCTGGGTGGCTCAGTCAGTTAAGCGTCTGCCTTTGGCTCAGGTCATGATCCCGGGGTCCTGGGATGGAGCCCCGCATTGGGCTCCTGGCTCAGTGTGGATCCTGCTTCTCCTTCTCCCTCTGCCAGCCTCTCTCTCTCTCAAATAAATAAAATTTAAAAAAGAATATTCCTGGCTCTCCTGATTAACTAGCTGAGTAACCTTAGCATGTTACTTTGCCACTCCATATCCCTTCCCTCTAATGTAGAATGGAGTTAATATCAATGTGCTGAATAATCTAAAGGGGAAATCATTATGCCATATTCACAAACTTCTTCTGAGAAAAGAAGCACAACTAGTCTTTCCCCTAGTTGTGCCAATAGGTTGGCAGTCTGTGGCTGCCATGGCTTGTGCAGCATGCTTTGTTGGTGGCCCAGCTTGACTCCCCTGGGCACAGAAGACAGGATGAGGTCTGGGGCACAAGCTGGAAGGAACCACACGATGGAGGTCTTGGCTGGGCCAATCCAAGCTCAAGTTGGGTTTGTCTGGCAAAAGGAGTTCCTCTAAGGAGTTGTTCCTCTAAGGAGCTGTTTCTGCCAAAGAATCCCCTGGGAAAGAAAGCTGGAGCAGAATTCGCATTTGAGATTCAGAATTAGGTAAGTAAATCTGAGAGCCTTCCACTCTCTAGGAGATGCTAGGGTCCCTGAGAAAGCATTGAACATAAAAGAAGAAGGGCTGGAACCCAACCATGGGGGGGAGGGGTATCTGTGTGACCTTATAGTGAGCAAGTCTGTATTTGAGAGATGGAAAGTATCAGCGTTCTTTATGAGGAACTCAGCAGCTTCCCTTCAAGCCAGCCACAGCAATCCCATTCCCCCTGTCAGAGATTGGTTTAAGAACAGGCATGTGCCTTTCTGGCCAATGAGACATGAATGAAATTCTATAGGGGACTTTTGGAAAGTTTCTGTGCTTCTAAGAAGCAGATACAGGAAGTGTCCATTTCTTCCTCTAGATGTTATTGTGTCTGGTGAAAACATCTTATTACCACAAAGGGAACTGCAGGAGGACAAAGGCAACATCTTGAGGACAGAAAAGCAGAGAGATGAAGACAACCTGTGTTCTCAGTACCTCAAACTGCTCATTGTACTACACCTGGAGCCCACAACTTCTGGGATTCCCATTAGTGATATGATAGATTTCCTTGTGTGATTGAACCTAGGTTTTCTATTACTTGTGGCTAAAGCATCCTAACCAACTGAGCATTGGACTGGAATTCTTGCATTAGCTGAGGAGAGCTTAGAGCTAATAAGACTTGGGTATTATGGAAATGTAACTGGTATCGTCACAGGCTGGTGGTGCCAGGACAATGGGGTCATTCATGCTTCTAGACATGTCAGGTGTGACTCTTACTTTACAAACCAGCTGAGCTAGGAATATTGTATTCCCCTGCTTTTTCCCTTTAATTAAAGTAAATCTGGCTCTGAGCCCCCAATCCTGTTCAGTGGGCAGATAATTAATCTATCATTCTGGGAGCTCAACCCCCTGAAAAATTGTGCCCAATTGGGCAAAAGTGTAGAGGCATCACACCCACTCATTGGCCAGCAGTCCACACTGATTTTTCCTTTTGCTTCAGGTCTCATCCAGTTTGGTGATTTCAGTGTTTCTGAGTCCAACTTTGGGATCCAGGGATCTTTGTTGAGGCTGGAATCGCAGTGCCTAAGGCCTCCTGTCCTCTGAGATCAGGCCCTTACCCAAGACTCTGATGGGTTCTGTTCTCACAATCAGAGTTGTTCTTTAACTTTCTGGTCTCTTAGCATACTCCTTTCTCTTTCCTTGTCCTTCAAAGCCCTCCCTCCTCCACCCCCCTTCTCCCTCAGGGTGTCTGCATCATCTCAATGAGCCAGGAAGACAGAAGATGTATTAGCTTCAAGCAGCTTCTGTTTTCAGTCCTGCAAGAATTCCCAAGGCAAGAAAAAACAAAAAGGCTGACTAGCAGTGCCTGCTTGGAAAGAGAAGGCAATGGAAAAATACAGCAAATTTATTAATATGGCAATTATCTTGTCACACACAGATACCTCAGAGGTGACAGGGGAGAACTCAGCCCAATAGAGGGCTGGCTCCATGCTGAGTGGCAGCCAGCCCAACCATTGAGAGTGGGACAAAGAGAAAGAGAGTGGATCCTGAGCGCCGTGGGGGAAATTTCCTGGTAGCTTGTAAAACCTGCCTCTCAGTCTGGAATTGGAAGCCTGGCGACCAGGTGCCTCTTCCCAGCTGCCTCTTTCCTACCTCATTCCTGATTGTTCTTGAAAATGCATTCTCATTCCCATAGCATTCTGACTCTGCCTTGTGGTCACACAGGGGGCTCCCATAAATGCTAACCTACGAGGGAGTGGGAAGGATCCAACGAGATGATGTACATGAAAGGTCTTCGACTTGTTCAATATGGAGGGAGGTGCTGGCATCTCGCCCAGGGCTGGAGCCGCTCCTGGTCTTCCCCAGCCTCCTTGGTTAAGGTCACCTTATGGCCCTGGTGGTTCAGGTCAGCTGGTATCTACCACCCTCCAGGGGGCTGGGGAACCCCTGGGCCTCCGGACTTGCCCTCAGGTAAACAAGGGCAGCAGAAGTACAAGCTAGATTTATTTATTTTGATAGAGAGAGAGAGAGAGAGAGAAAGAAGCAGAGGGAGAAGCAGGCTCCCAAGGAGCAGGGAGCCCGACGCGGGACTCGATCCCAGGACCCTGGGATCATGACCTGAGCCGAAGGCAGACGCCCAACCATCTGAGCCACCCAGGCGCCCTGCAAGCTAGATTTAGATAGTATCTTCCCACCTGTAGCTGAAAGGACCTTTGAGACCATTAAAGCCAACTCCCTAATTTAACAGATAAGAGCCCTGGGGTTAGAAGGCCAGGGGACTTGACTAAGGTCATGTGAAGATATAAGGGGGTCAGCACCAGGGTGTGGGCTCTTTGTTCCTAGCCCTTCTCTTATCATCCTAATATCCTAGCCTGGTTCTGCCCCTGATTGTCCCCACTGGTGGTTTTGAATGATTGACCTGCACTATCCTGTTGCGGCCCTACCTCCTGCAGAAGGCTCTCTCCAGGCTTGGGGGCTACTAGATGATTAACCCAAAGACAAGAAAGGTGTGTTGAGCCCACCGGACCCAGATCTCGGGCTGGGCCTTTACTCATTCTCACTGTCATCCTCAGAGCATTTCTGGAAGGAAATGGGACTGTGGGTTATTCAGAAGACAGTACTGGGCATTTCCTAGTTTATAGGTATCTTCTGGGCATACTCATTTGTGACTTTCTGACCAGAAGCATTTCAGTCTGAACCTTTAATCAAACCGTGGAGCAAACAGGTGCGGGGGTTTTTGACTCCTAGTGTCTTGATTGGTCTTCCAAACACCTCAGGGCATTCTGATGCAGGTAACCTATAAAGCACACTATAAGAAACATTGGTGTATGGGCTGGTGAGCTTGGGCAAACTCCTTACCCCCCATAAAATGGGGATAAGAATATCTACTTCATAGCGTGGTTGTGAGGATTATATAAGATGAGCGCAACACCATGCACCTGGGAAGCACTCAACACGTGCTCACTGTTACTGCTATTATGATTATTTTAAGTGGGCCCCTGTTCAGCTAGGCCCCCTGCTAATGCTGCCTGCTTCAGATCTCTGCGCAGGCCGAGAGATCTGTTAGTCCTGTTCTTCACTCCTCTACTTCCCAATCCTGTCAACTAGATCTCTTACCACTTACTGCCCAGCATAGACGAAAATGCCAGGACTGTCTCCACCCCCCTCCCCCAGCCACACACACACACACACACACACACACACACACACACACACACACACAACCTGTGCTTCAGCTCTGCACATTGCCTCTTGTAAAATCTGGTTGTCAAGGTGTTGAGGGTGTTAATAGAAGTTGTCTTTGGGTGGGCGAGATTGGAGGTGGGTTTTTTTTTATTTCCTTTCTTTGCTTGTCTATATTTTTTATTTGTCATGGGCATGTATTGCATTTGTACCAAGAAAATATCGTTTTTAATTTTTATAAAATCTACTCACTATCTCTAGAAAACTCTCCCTGGACGGTTCCACTGCATTCTGAGCACTCCTTTGAACTTCCTGTCCCCTCAGCACTTCTCTGTGCTCTGTGCTACATTTGTGTGCTCTTGTGAGTTGGTCTGTAGATGCTCTCAAAGGGGTTTTGCACCTGTGAGCAGGCAGTAGGCACCTGAGGGTAGAGGCAGGATCATCTTTTCTGTTTGACTTTTTCTTTTTTTTGACAAAAGTTTTGAAAAAGCTTGTTTCTTTCTTTTTTTCCTTTTTTTTTTTTTTTTTTCAAAGTAGGCCCCACGTGGAGCCCAGCCTGGAGCTTGAACTCACAACCCTGAGATCAAGACCTAAGCTGAGATCAAGAGTCAGACACTTAACCGACTGAGCCACTCAGGTGCCCCTCAGCTTGTCTGTTTCGTAGCTGACTTCAGCTCTCCACCCTTCTCTCTGTGCCATTGAGCCCATGACTGAGAGAAGTCAAGGGTGCTTGGTTAGAGCTGGGCCTGATCCAGCCAGCTCAACTTCCCATTGTTCCCATTTTACAGTCCCTGACACTAGAGCTAGAAGGTAGAGTGCAGCTTCTGGGGAACCCTGATGCATAGATAGGGCAGCTTTCAGCAGGGATTGGCTGTGTCCCGGGGCTTGGGGCCTGTCTTAGCTCAGGCATGAAGTTAGCCTAGATCTTGCAAAGTCTCCACACAGCTACTTGTGTGACACGGAGTCTAATCTAACAGCCATGGGCAGGAGAGAGCGAGGGCCACACAGTATAAGGAAGTGCTGGGAGCGTCCTACGAAGGGGAACAGTCTGGGAAGTCTTCAGAAAGGAGAGAAGTCTTGAATAGACCTGAAGAGATAGGTGAAGACCTGGAGGGGAGGGATGGGAAGAAAGGCAGGAGTTGGGTGCAGTACTGAGGAGGCATATGGGCTGGAGGTTAGGAGCTGACTGATGGGTTAAGTGCTTAAGAGGTCAAGCTCTGGAGTCAAAAGACCCGCATTTGAGTCATTAACAAACTATGTGATCAAGGGAAAGTTTCCTGCCTTCAACCAGTCTGGATTTTCTTATCTGAGTAATACAGCTAAAGGCAGTGCCTTCCTATTAGAATTTTTATGAGAAATTAATGAAATAATGCTTATAAAACGTATTTTAAACACACAATAAATGCTAGCTAAGGTTACTGACATTATTTATTATAATCATTATAAGTGTATACTTGGCATTTGTTTTCCAGAAGAATCGCATTGCACATCCATTCAGGCCCTTCTTTCCCATGCATTTGTTCACCTGCATTCATTCATTTAGTGCATATATTAATATTATATATATGTACATTATTATACATAATAATAAAATAACTAACATTTAAATAGCATACTCTATGTGCCAAATATTGTTCTAACTACCTTATATATATGAAACTCATTTGATCTTCCCAAAGATGCTTTTTTAAAAAAATTTTATTTATTTGTTTGTCAAAGAGAGAGCACAAGCAGAGGGAGAAGCAGGCACCCTGCTGAGCAAGGAGCCTGATGCAGGGCTGGATCCCAGGACCCTGGGATCATGACCTGAGCTGAAGGCAGACGTTTAACCGACTGAGCCACCCAGGCATCCCCCCAGTAATGCTTTGAAGTAGGTACTGTTATCATCTACATTTTATCTAGGATGAAATAAAAATATAGAGAAGTTAAGCAGTTTGTCCTAAGTCACACAATTAGTAAGTGCCCAAACTAGAATTTTGGTTCCATCAGAATTCTGGCTCTTAACTCCTTAACCCGTGCTATGTTTAAAGACTCTGTGAAGAACTGAAGGACAAAAGTCTGAATTAAACACTAATCTGCAGGGAGATAGTAACCAGCAGGAGCAGCAAGATACTTACACTAAGATCGTACCCCTCCAAGGGTGGCCATGCTGCCTGGAAGTCGAGGCAGAATCCATGCAGGCCTCTGGACATGCCTGGATGGTCAGCTGTGACCAGCTTGTGTATCAGATGATGTCCCTGTGGAAGGTTCTCCGAGACCTCATTAACTTAGTGCATTGCTGATACCTCTTGGCCACAGCTGGTGCCACCTGTCCCATGGAAGGCTGGATGACATAACATGGGTAGATGAATATAAACCCACCCCACTACTGGTTGAGAAAATAACTCAAAGTACAAAGCCTACTGCGTGTGGGTTGGGTCATTGCCCCATTGGGTTTTTGCATCATTCACTGGCTGGCCATCTATTTTTTAGTTTTGTGCTCTGTGCTGGATATTACACTGAAAACATGTTTTTCTGCCCCCTCCTGAGCACACTTCCAAAATCCCTAGGATTATTCCACTTAGCCCTTCCCAGCTTCGAACGGCTTATGCTTTAGTATAAAGATTTAGAATGTTGGTGCTAAAAAGATCCTAAATAGGGGTATCCTGGAGCTGGCTCATTCTAACTGGTTAGAACTGATTATTAAATTTTCTGGAATTCTGCAAGCCAATTGCTAACAAAGCCGTTATCAAAAATTGCATCAGATAAACTTACAATTAAATAAATTATATTAAAAGTGAAGGTACTAAATACTCAACACTCATTGCTTCGTAATTACTTTAGCATAGGGTATGCTGCTGCATGCCCGACTCCGCGTTCAGTGATGTAACATTGGTGACTCGGGTGTAGCCACGGTGCTAGTATTTACACCACAGAAATCAGCAAACACTGCAAACCAGCAGCCCCTACTCCCCAGACTATTGTCAGACATCTCCCTGCACACCGGCCCTAGAGATAATCACATCTCGTGATTTTTGCCGTGTTTCAGCCAAGGAGATCCTGTGGGAGTCCTTGGTTGCTGCCTGAAGGAGGAAGCAGAGGAGGTGTTGGGCAAAGTGAGAGCAGGGTGGTGTTCTCCCCCCCCAACCCCCCGCCCTGAGGCCCTAGCCTGGAACGAGGCCAGTGACACGTTTGTTTGTTTGTTTTTAATATAAACTTATATACAAGATTTTGTCCAAGTAGTTCTTTCCACACTTCAAAACAATGGAAAGTGACTAATCTCGTCTAATCTTATTTTACAGTTTGGGAAACAGAAATTTTTACAGTTTAGATCCAGAGGAGGGAAGTGACTTAACTCTAGGTCTTGCAGAGCCCAGTCCATGGAGTTATGGGAGGAGGCCAACGCCATGGCTCCTCATAGCTGGAGGCAGACTCCCGCAGAGACTCCTGGGGGAGCTGCCCTCACGGCTCCTCCCAGATGGGTGGTCCTCCCAGAGCCGTGTCTACTGTGCCCCTTCGTGCCCTAGAGCTGGGTGGACTCCCAACCAAGCCTTGCAGGTGGTTTCCCCTCATAACAGAAACCCTTCCTGATACCTCTGCAGAACAGGCTGCTTTTCATATTCCCTGGTTTGAGGCCAAGTTGAAAATGTTACCCTCCCAAACAGGTTTTTTAAAATTTGCCTGACTTTCGATTGGGGAAATCTGCTTAAAGCCTTAACAAACAAACAAAACAAACAGCCATCTTGTTTTTTATTAAGCAAAGGCAGAAATGGATGTCAAAAAGCCTGCTGGAGAGCATGGCGTGGTGGCAGTAGGGGATGTGGTTGATAGGGAAGAGTGGAAGGCAGGCAGAGTGGGGAGAGAAGATAAAAAGAAAGCTTTAAAAGAATAATTTTTAGGGGTAAGAAAATTTACCTACAGGTGTCAAGGAGTGTCCAGTTTCCTGAGACTTCTGAAGTCTTGCCAATTGCTTCCTTCTAGCATAAGCTGATCACTTGTTATCCGTCAGTCATGCTTTCTTAGGCAAACCCCATTACACAGTGCCCAGTGAGTCCATAGATGTGTTGCACAAACACATCTTTGTGGTAACACCACAATGAAGAATTCTGCAATAAATGTTGTATGAGTTTGCTAGGGCTACCATATTGAAATAGCGAAAGTCCAGGTGGCTTAAACAACAGAAATTGATTTTCTCACATTTCTGGAGGTTCAAAGTCCAAGATCAAGATGCGGACAGGCTTGGTTTTTCCTGAGGCCCCTCTCCTTATCCTGCAGATGGGCACCTTCTTGCTGTGTCCTCACATGGCCTTCCTTTGTGAATGTACATGTCTAACGTCTCTGTGTGTCCAAATTTCCCCTTTTAAAGATACCACATTAGATTAGAGCTCATCCTAACGTCCTCATTTTACCTTAATCACCTCTTTAAAAATTTATCTCCAAACACTGTTACTTTCTGAGGTAACTTAGATGTCTGAGGTAATTCATACATTGAGGTTAGGACTTCGACTTATAAGTGTGGGGGATATAATTCAGCACATGACATTAGGAACCGTTGATCCTATACTACATGAAAAGGACCCTAATCACATACTTGGGTATCAATGGTGCCCCCTCATTGACATGGAGAGGCTTTATCATGTACACAAACTCACGGCCATGCATTGGACTGAGAGCTCATCAGGTGCAATGCTTTAAAAAAAAAAATCTCATGTTGGCTTAAAGAATTTTGAAAGTTCTCTCTCCTCCAAATTGCCTTTTTGTTTGTTATCAGGAGTTTATTTTCATAGGTGGGAAGTCCACAAGGGATTGTCAATATTAGCAGAAGCTACTGATGGCATGGAAACAGGGGCAATGTCTGAACCTGGCTGGAAGTAGTAAGGAGAGGTCATTGGTCAAGGTGAACAGGGCAGGTGAAGGTCACACTGTCCCACCTAAGACAGGTATTGAGTATCCTTCCTCTTGTGCTGTGTCACCCATTCCTTCATTCTTTCCGGAATCTTTAGTCCTTGCCAGGCATCTGGAGTGGGCTGGCAACTGCAGATACACAGGTGAGTGATGTTATCAGTCCCTGCCTTTGTCAGTTTACAGCTCAGCTACGTGAACTATTAAAAACATGATTCAAAGAAACACAGCCCTTTCCTTACAGAGATGATGGGACAGGGATTAGGCAACCATCTCCAGGGCCAGGTTGTGCCTGTTAGATCTGCCTAGGCAAACATGGGTGCCCACTTCCTGCTTTTCTGTACCCAGGAAACTGGTGGTGAGGCACTGGTTCAGTGTCTCTGACCATGTTTGCCAGGAAATAGCAGACAAAGCAGACCACAGTCTCCTTTCACATTTCAAGATGGTGCTTCTGGTGTGCATTCTTCCACATGGGAGGAGCTCTGTTGGTGCAACACTCCTGCCTTCCCTCCATCACTTCACATGCTCCTTCCCAGGGGAGGTGGAATGACAGAGCTGATCGGCAAGCTTGGAAGAAGAAACTTGATGCTGCAGGGACCAGTCCCCACCTCTTCACTTTCTTTTGGGAGTAAGTTGCCCCCAGGGAATGTTTTCTGCTCTGCATTTCTAGGGACAAAGTTCCCCTGCTGGGAAGGAATGTGGTTTCCCAGAATGACCTGCTGGGTAAACTGGCTTGATGTTGGAGTTCAGTGTTAGGGAGCTTACCTGCCTAGAGGTTATACTTGCTAATACGGCTTTATCAGAAATAGGGTAATGGTTTGAAGTTGATATGCCAATTTTTCTTTCTCTTGTTTCTCCATTGATTCAAAAATCTGGTAAGAAGGGTGCCTGGATGGATTAGTAGATTAAGCGTCTGCCTTCTGCTCAGGTCCTGATCCCGGGGTCCTGGCATCAAGTCCCGCTTCGGGCTCCCTGCCCAGAGGGGAGCCTGCTTCTCCCTCTCCCTCTGCTGCTCTCTCTCTCTCTGTCAAATAAATAAACAAAATCTTAAAAAAAAAAAAAAAGCATCTGGTAAGGAAACTAGAGCTGGGAACATGGATTCAAACTCTCCTTGTGCTTCTGTCTGTCACAATGTTGGTATGACTGTTGGTATGACTATCAATTGCTCTTGAAGCATTTTACACTTATGTCTCATGTGATCCTCACAACAACCTGTTGACAAAGACAGGACTGGATTTATTAGCTGCGGTGCTAAGGCTGCAACTATTGGTGCTTCCAACCTCTTCCATATGATGACACACACAGGAAACCGAAAAAAAAAAGCATGCATCTACATATATATAAATCTATTTCTGTGTCTGTTCCCATATTCATACCTCACCAAGAAAAATGGATGAGGCTGTTGGCACCAGAGGTGATGAGCTCAGAGATTCTGGCTGCCCTAGGCCTTGCCTGCCTATTCTGAGCGTTAAGAAGAGCCGTATCTCAGCACCTGTAAACCCATTCCTTGCCCACCAGTTGTGAAGTTTTAGCTTAGAGAAGTATGCTAGCTAGTTCAAGGCCACAAAATTAATATACAGAAATTTGAACCGAGATTCTCTGAGTCCATGTATAAAGAGCCTCAAACAGTCTGAAATGGGGCAGGTGCTTGTTACCATCATTCATACTCATCGGGCACAGAGAAGTTTCAAAGGGATGGCCTCTAGTTCCAAACATTCAATCCCTCTCCAGGGATGTAGTCTGCCTCCTATCAGGTCTCCTCCTTTCTGAACCAGAGCAGATTTTTCTAGCTACCTTCTAGAGAAGGGAGTTCAGGGGAGTCTGCCTTAAGATCTCCTGATCCGGTCTAGTGCTCCGCCATGGGGAGGCAGTATGTATTGGATAGCCAAGGCGCTTCCCTGCTTCTAATTACAGGCAAAGCCCTCATCTCTAATGTGATCAAAACGGTAGAAAGTTCATTAATTTCAAAAATTATTTAAAGGGTAACTGTGAGAAACATATCTTAGACTTACTTTAAATTAAAGCATATATAGGTATGTTCAGGCACCATTTTAAAAAAATTTTTTATTGTTATGTTAATCACCATACATTACATCATTAGTTTTGAATGTCGTGTTCCATGATTCATTGTTTGTGCATAACACCCAGTGCTCCACGCAGAATGTGCCCTCTTTAATACCCATCACCAGGCTAACCCATCCCCCCACACCCCCTCCCCTCTAGAACCCTCAGTTTGTTTTTCAGAGTCCATCGTCTCTCATGGTTCGTCTCCCCCTCCGATTTCCCCCCCTTCATTCTTCCCCTCCTGCTATCTTCTTCTTCTTTTTTTTTTTCTTAACATATATTGCATTATTTGTTTCAGAGGTACAGATCTGTGATTCAACAGTCTTGCACAATTCACAGCACTCGCCATAGCACATACCCTCCCCAATGTCTATCACCCAGCCACCCCATCCCTCCCATCCCCCCACCACTCCAGCAACCCTCAGTTTGTTTCCTGAGATTAAGAATTCCTCATATCAGTGAGGTCATATGATACCTGTCTTTCTCTGATTGACTTATTTCAGTCAGCATAACACCCTCCAGTTCCATCCACGTCGTTGCAAATGGCAAGATCTCATTCCTTTTGATGGCTGCATAATATTCCATTGTGTATATATACCACCTCTTCTTTATCCATTCATCTGTCGATGGACATCTTGGCTCTTTCCAAGTTTGACTATCGTGGACATTGCTGCTATAAACATCGGGGTGCACGTACCCCTTCAGATCCCTACATTTGTATCTTTATGGTAAATACCCAGTAGTGCAATTACTGGATCATATGGTAGCTCTATTTTCAACTGTTTGAGGAACCTCCATACTATTTTCCAGAGTGGTTGCACCAACTTGCATTTTCACCAACAGTGTAGGAGGTTCCCCTTTCTCCGCATCCCTGCCAACATCTGTCGTTTCCTGACTTGTTAATTTTAGCCATTCTGACTGGTGTGAGGTGGTATCTCATTGAGGTTTTGATTTGGATTTCCCTGATGCCGAGCGATGTTGAGCACTTTTTCATGTGTCTCTTGGCCATTTGGATGTCTTCTTTGGAAAAATGTCTGTTCATGTCTTCTGCCCATTTCTTGATTGGATCATTTGTTCTTTGGGTGTTGAGTTTGATAAGTTCTTTATAGATTTTGGATACTAGCCCTTTATCTGATATGTCATTTGCAAATATTTTCTCCCATTCTGTCGGTTGTCTTTTGGTTTTGTGGACTGTTTCTTTCGCTGTGCAAAAGCTTTTTATCTTGATGAAATCCCAATAGTTCATTTTTGCCCTGGCTTCCCTTGCCTTTGGCGATGTTTCTAGGAAGAATTTGCTGCGGCTGAGGTTGAAGAGGTTGCTGCCTCTGTTCTCCTTTAGGATTTTGATGGACTCCTGTCTCACGTTTAGGTCTTTCAACCATTTGGAGTCTATTTTTGTGTGTGGTGTAAGGAAATGGTCCAGTTTCATTTTTCTGCATGTGGCTGTCCAATTTTCCCAACACCATTTGTTGAAGAGACTGTCTTTTTTCCATTGGACATTCTTGCCTGCTTTGTCAAAGATTAGTTGACCATAGAGTCGAGGGTCCATTTCTGGGCTCTCTATTCTGTTCCATTGATATATGTGTCTGTTTTTGTGCCGGTACCATACTGTCTTGATGATGACAGCTTTGTAATAGAGCTGGAAGTCCGGAATTGTGATGCTGCCAGCTTTGCTTTTCTTTTTCAACATTCCTCTGGCTATTCGGGGTCTCTTCTGGTTCCATACAAATTTTAGGATTATTTGTTCCATTTCTTTGAAAAAAGTGGCTGGTATTTTGATGGGGATTGCATTGAATGTGTAGATTGCTCTACGTAGCATTGACGTCTTCACAATGTTTGTTCTTCCAGTCCATGAGCATGGAATGTTTTTCCATTTCTTTGTGTCTTCCTCAATTTCTTTCATGAGTATTTTATAGTTTTCTGAGTACAGATATTTTGCCTCTTTGGTTAGATTTATTCCTAGGTATCTTATGGTTTTGGGTGCAATTGTAAATGGGATCGACTCCTTAATTTGTCTCTCTTCTGTCTTGTTGTTGATGTATAGGAATGCCACTGATTTCTGTGCATTGATGTTATATTCTGCCACTTGACTGAATTCCTGTATGAGTTCTAGCAGTTTTGGGGTGGAGTCTTTTGGGTTTTCCACATAAAGTATCATATCATTTGCAAAGAGTGAGAGTTTGACTTCCTCTTTGCTGATTTGGATGCCTTTGATTTCTTTTTGTTGTCTGATTGCTGTGGCTAGGACTCTCAATACTATGTTGAATAGCAGTGGTGATAGTGGACATCCCTGCCGCGTTCCTGATCTTAGGGGAAAAGCTCTCAGCTTTTTCCCATTGAGAATGATATTCGCTGTAGGTTTTTCATAGATGGCTTTTATGATATTGAGGTAGGTACCCTCTATCCCTATACTCTGAAGAGTTTTGATCAAGAAAGGATGCTGTACTTTGTCAAATGCTTTTTCTGCATCTATTGAGAGGATCATATGATTCTTATTCTTTCTTTTGTTAATATATTGTATCACGTTGATTGATTTGCGGATGTTGAACCATCCTTGCAGCCCAGGGATAAATCCCACTTGGTCATGGTGAATAATCCTTTTAATGTACTGTTGGATCCTATTGGCTAGTATTTTGGTGAGAATTTTTGCATCCATGTTCATCAAGGATATTGGTCTGTAATTCTCCTTTTTGATGGGGTCTTTGTCTGGTTTGGGGATCAAGGTAATGGTGGCCTCATAAAATGAGTTTGGAAGTTTTCCTTCCATTTCTATTTTTTGGAACAGTTTCAGGAGAATAGGTATTAATTCCTCTTTAAATGTTTGGTAGAATTCCCCTGGGAAGCCATCTGGCCCTGGGCTTTTGTTTGTTTGGAGATTTTTGATGACTGCTTCCATTTCCTTAGTGGTTATAGGTCTGTTCAGGTTTTCTATTTCTTCCTGGTTCAATTTTGGTAGTTGATACATCTCTAGGAATGCTTCCATTTCTTCCAGGTTATCTAACTTGCTGGCATAGAGTTGCTCATAATATGTTCTTATAATTGTTTGTATGTCTTTGGTGTTGGTTGTGATCTCTCCTCTTTCATTCATGATTTTGTTGATTTGGGTCATTTTTCTTTTCTTTTTGATAAGTCTGGCCAGCGGTTTATCAATCTTGTTAATTCTTTCAAAGAACCAGCTCCTAGGTTCGTTGATCTGTTCTACTGTTCTTTTGGTTTCTAGTTCATTGATTTCTGCTCTGATCTTTATTATTTCTCTTCTCCTGCTGGGTTTAGGCTTTCTTTGCTGTTTTTTCTCTAGCTCCTTTAGGTGTAGGGTTAGGTTGTGTATTTGAGACCCTTCTTGTTTCTTGAGAAAGGCTTGTATTGCTATATACTTTCCTCTCAGGACTGCCTTTGCTGTATCCCAAAGATTTTGAACACTTGTGTTTTCATTTTCATTGGTTTCCATGAATTTTTTTAATTCTTCTTTAAATTTCCTGGTTGACCCATTCATTCATTAGTAGGATGCTCTTTAGCCTCCATGTATTTGAGTTCTTTCCGACTTTCCTCTTGTGATTGAGTTCTAGTTTCAAAGCACTGTGGTCTGAAAATATGCAGGGAATAATCTCAGTCTTTTGGTACCAGTTGAGACCTGATTTGTGACCTAGGATGTGATCAATTCTGGACAATGTTCCATGGGCACTAGAGAAGAATGTGTATTCCCTTGCTTTCGGATGGAATGTTCTGAATGTGTCTGTGAAGTCCATTTGGTCCAGTGTGTCATTTAAAGTCTTTATTTCCTTGTTGATCTTTTGCTTAGATGATCTGTCCATTTCAGTCAGGGTGGTGTTAAAGTCCCCCACTATTACTGTATTGTTGTCAATGTGTTTCTTTGCTTTTGTTATTAATTGCCTTATAAAAGTGGCTGCTCCCATGTTAGGGGCATAGATATTCTCATTTGTTAGATCTTCTTGTTGGATAGACCCTTTAAGTAGGATATAGTGTCCTTCCTCATCTCTTATTACAGTCTTTGTTTTAAAATCTAGTTTGTCTGATATAAGGATTGCCACCCCAGCTTTCTTTTGGTGTCCATTAGCATGGTAAATGGTTTTCCACCCCCTCACTTTCAATCTGGGGGTGTCTTTGGGTCTAAAATGAGTCTCTTGCAGACAGCATATTGATGGGTCTTGTTTTTGAATCCATTCTGATAGCCTGTGTCTTTTGATTGGGGCATTTAGCCCATTTACATTCAGGGTAACTATTGAAAGATATGAATTTAGTGCCATTGTATTGCCTGTAAGGTGACTGTTACTGTATATTGTCTGTGTTCCTTTCTGGTCTATGCTGCTTTTAGGTTCTCTCTTTGCTTAGAGGACCCCTTTCAGTATTTCTTGTAGGGCTGGTTTCGTGTTTGCAAATTCCTTTAGTTTTTGTTTGTCCTGGAAGCTTTTTATCTCTCCTTCAATTTTCGATGACAGCCTAGCTGGATATAGTATTCTTGGCTGCATATTTTTCTCATTTAGTGCTCTGAAGATATCATGCCAGTCCCAGGCACCATTTTTTAAAAAAGTTGGATCAAGGCATTTTCTTGGTGCAGGCTTCTATTAATTGGAATTTTGTTTTATCTTTCTCATATTAACTCTACTCACAATGCATTTATCCCACGTATATTATTGTGTTCCTTCTATGCGCCCAGCATATTCTAGGTGCTGGGGAAACAACACAAAGTCTCCATGCTCATGGAGTTTATATTCTTTTTTTTTTTAATTTTATTTATTTGACAGAGAGCACAAGCAGAGGGAGAGAGAGGGAGAAGCAGTTTCCCTGATGAACAAGGAGACTGATGTGGGACTCGATCCCAGGACCCTGGGATCATGACCTGGGCCGAAGTCAGCCGCTTAACCGACTGAGCTACCCAGGCATCCCCATGGAGTTTATATTCTATTGGAATCTTCCGTAAGTGCCAGTTCAGGTTTCTCTGAAGTAGAGGGAGAATTTAAAGACACAAGGCAATCTGAGTACAGAATCATGCTAAGATGTGCATGATTTTTCCCTCCAGTCTTTCCCAAGTGTCTTTCCCATGCCACTTCAATAGGATTTTTTTGTCATTAGGACAAAAGGACATCGTAAGGATGAGTCATTATCAAGCCTTTCCAAAACATAAAATGTCAGTTTACACAGGAGCAAGAACTCTTTGTATTCACATTTCATTGGTTTTCACAATTAAATTACATAATCAGAATGGTAAGGACAACGGGCAGAATTGTGTTTGGGAGCAAATGGCACTGACCTCTTGTGAGCATTCAGCTCAGTTGGTAGGAACAGAAGCACCCGAGAGCGCCCCTGCTAGTTGAGCATCTGGCACGCCGCGGGCACAGTGCGTTTTTTGGAGGAAACAGAGAGCATCCGTTAACCTGGTGACTTGGTCAGGAGGAGGTCGGTTTTAAGAGCTTCTGCCACACGGATGCACCTGTCCCCTCCAGACCAAATGCATACAGCACTTGGAGAGTGGCTCATGCCACTCTTTTATTAAAGGGCTCAAGTACTTATTCCAAAGCTTTACAAAAGGTGGGGGAAACTAGGAGTTGTACCTGTGTTGGGCTAGGTTTTATGAAACTGTATATTTCTCTTATTACCATGGCTTGGCCCCTATTTTCCTGGCCTAGATTTCATGTCAAAGAGCCTTCCTATTTATTAGCCAAAAGTGCCCCTTCCAGAACCATTCACGACAAATGGTACAGTGTTCAAATAGCCTATCTCTGATGTCCAAGTTTCTCCCCGGCAGTAGAGATGAAGTATTCAGTTCATCCTCTAGAAGAAAACGCCTGCCCGATTGCCCTCTCATCTGCGAAAGGATAGGAAGAGAATATGTGCCTGTATGTCCGGACAGCAGCACTGCAGAGAGAGCAAGCCATATTAGGAACAAAGAGGCAATAATAATGATAAGAAGTCAGTGATAAAGATTGTTCAGTGTCCCACAGTGCTCCTGAAATGACAGTGACATGCTAGAGATTATTTAATCCGACCTGCTTCATGCTTCAAATACGGAAACGGAGACGCTTGAGGAAGATGACTTGCAGAAGACAGAGCTGGGGTAGGAAGTCTCTGATATTTAGTCATTTTTTCCCATTTACTGCACCTGCTGTTCTCAAAGTAGGGTCCACAGACTCCTGAGGATCCCTGCAACACTTACATGGGGTTCGTGAAGTTATGAAGAAATGCCAGTTTCATTTAAAAATGCCCTTGATGAAGCAGCAGAAATGATTAGTCTTATTAAATACTGACATTTTTCAAAATATTCTGTGTAACAAAATGGAGAGTATGCATAAATACTTTCTCTGTATTCCAAGGTATGATGGTTATCCCTAGGAAATGTACAGAGGTGATAAACCTGCGAGTTGAACTAGCCATTTTTTTTCCATGAAACAGCTTTCTTCTTTCTTTCTTTCTTTCTTTCTTCTTTCTTTCTTTCTTTCTTTCTTTCTTTCTTTCTTTCTTTCTTTCTTTCTTTCTTTCTTTCTTTCTTTCTCTTTCTCTTTTTCTTTCTTTCTTTTGCTTGAAAGACTAAATGACAAAGACTGCTTTTTCAGACTGGGTATTTGGCAGACATTTTCTCTAAATGAACAAAGGGAGTCTGTCACTTCGCGGAAAACAACTGATAGTATTTGTCGCCAATGATAAAATTTGAACTTGCAAGGGAAAATGAGAATTTTGGAAAACTTGTATCTACTACTGTGGAGCTTGACAGCTTCCTAATATTTAAGGACTTTTCTAATGAGATGGATGGTGATAGCAATGAATATGATTTTTTAAAAAATATTGTATAATGAAATGTGTGAACATTTGGAATATCTGTATAACTCAATAAACCAGCATTTTCCAATGACCAATGCATGGTAGTACACATTAATACATGGGTAAAAGATCCAATCAAAGTACATAATAAACCAGTGGATTTTAATGTAAGAGAATACAAAACGTTCATTGATATGCTTTCAGATTTCACTTTGCAACTAACTTTTAAGAAACTTGCTACATTTTGGTGCAGTATCAAAAAGAATATCCACAATTATTCAAAAAGACTATTAAATACTCTATTTTTCCAGCTACATGTCTGTGTAAAGCCCGATTTTCTTCATACACTTCAACCAAAACAACATATTACCAGCCGTTGACTGCAAGAGCAGATATGGGAATCCAGTTACCTTCTATTAAGCCAGACATTTAAAAAATTTGCAAAAATATTAAACGATGTTACTCTTCCCATGATTTTTTATTTATTTTGGAAGGTTTTTAAAATATTTATGTTATTTATATTATGTTAAAATTAGTTATTTATGTCACCATGTCTTGGGTTTATTTTTGTTATTTTTAATTAATTAATGAAATTTTAATAAACATTTTCCACTGATAGACATAACCTACATAAATTTTAAGAGTGTAAAATGGTTCTGAGATGAAAAAGTTTGCGAACTGCTCCATTACACCAGCCTGCCTTCCAGAAAGTGGATTGGAGGAGGTGCTTCTTTCCCCTCTACCCAAATAAACCAGTGCTTGTTACTGTTTTATTTTTAAATCCAACCAGCCCTCATCCTTGAAAACCATTCAGAAGTAAAGAAAACTGCGAAATAACTACAGATTCCTGAAATGAAAGGACCCAAAACCAAGAGAGAAGGCAAAAAAAGCACATAGAAGAGTTTCTCCAGAGCTGAGCAAGGCTGGCTGAGACTCCCCTCCAGGCAGCCTGGTGGGAGCGGCCTGTTTCTTTTTGCATCACTGGCCTGACCTCATGCCCACCCACCCACTCCCACTCCCTACGTCTCAACCCTGTTCGGGAATGCTATTCTCTGGGGCCTCCAAACACAAATGGATGTATTAAAGCCTTGGGTTGATCCACCCTCCACCCTCCTGGATCCCGGTGCCTCCTCTGGTTGTCGGGAAGGGTACTCTCAGGTACTCTCAGACTGTGCCTCCACCAGCCCCCTGTTCTCAGGTTTCGGCCCGAGATGAAAAGGGAAGGCCCCAGTTTCTGGACCGAAAAGGAAATGTAAATCTCTCAAAGGCCACGTTCCAGAAGCTGCCAGGAGACCATTTCCCTGTTAGTAAACAGGGCCTCCTGGCCCATCTTTCTCTACCTTAATAACCTGTGGGGCACCTATTGATTGCACATGCTGGTCCCTCATAAATTATAACCGGGATGTCTCCTGGTCGCCCTGGAGCTGCGTGGATGGGAAAATTGGCTCACTAATACCTCATGCTCATGGAGCACAGTGTATTGCGCCACATAAACATGAAGGATATGTGTCATCAGGCGCAGAGAATGCACAGGAAACAACTCGGGCGGCCGCTGGGGCTTCTGGGCATGCTGCAGACTTTAATTAGCCAGTTTCTTCCACTTGTATTGGAGAGCCGCAGAAATGCTGGTTACACACCTGGTCCTGCAGAACGCTCTGCTTTCCGTAGCAGGGGAGCTCAAGCTCTGGTGGGTGGGAGATGGGTCTGCTCCTGCCTCTCCTCCCTCACCAGGCGGGAGCCCGCCGATAGGAGGGGATGTTCATGCTTCGTGCTATGGTGGAAAGAGCACCTAGTGAGGGATCAAGACACATTCTACACTCTCTGAATCTGCGTCTCATCTGCGAAGTGGAGAAAGTAATATCCCTCGTTGGTTGTGAGGTTTGAGGAAAATAAGGCTGACCTGGTGCCCGGCACACTCTCAGTAAATACTTGTGGAAACTGAATTTGGATGAGTTAAAGGACATGGTGACAGGTACAGGTCTGAAACGATTTCTTCCTCCCACCTCCCAAACCTGGCATCTGCCAGGCCCCCCTAGCCAACACTTTGCTCTTCAAGTAAGAAGTGAGGCCACGGAACTCACGGCTTGAGTGGGAATGAGTCCCTCATCCTTCTGTCTTCCTGTGCTCCTCCTGACTTGGCTTCTGAATTTAAAATTCGTTTCACAGGGAACCTCTCTCAAGTGGAGAGTAAACAGAAAAACACGCTGGCATGGCTTCCCATTCTACTCAAAAAGCTTGGCATCCACATGCCCACAGTTGGCACAACCTGGTAGGAAACATTGGGGTTTCTCTGGCTTGAAGCAGGACCTGGGCAATTAGGTCCACTGACGCTTTCCCCAAGTGAGCAAGGTCGTCCCCACAGTTCGACCACGGTCCCTTTTGCCATTGTGTGAAAATAGACCAGAAGGACAGTGTGCAGATGCCCATGTTCTCCTGCCCCTTCCCCTGGGTCTAGAAATGATATCTGCTGCTCTGGGATGAGGTGTGTAGTGGGTTGAATGGTGGCCCCCCTAGAAGATACATCCACATCCCAGAACTTGTACATGTGACCTTACTTGGAAAAAGGGTTTGTACAGATGCAATTAAATGAAGGATCCTGAGATGAGATCATCCTGGATTACCCCGGTGTGTGTGTGTGGCGGGGGGGCCTAACCCCATGCACAGTGTTCCTGTAAGAGACTGGAGGAGAGAACATGGACGCAGAGGAGAAGTCCTGTGGAGATGCAAGCAGAGAGATGCAGCCACAAGCCAAGGAATTCCTGGGCCACCAGAAGCTGAAGGATGCAAGGCACGATTATCCTGTAGAACTTTTGGACGTAGTGTGGCCTGACTGCCAACACTTTGATTTCAGACTTTTGGCCTCCAGAACCGTGAGAGAATACATTTCTCTTGTTCTAAGCCACTTAGCTTGTGGCAGTTTGTTCCAGCAGCTCTAGGAAGTGATTCCAAATGTGCTCCCAAGGATGGACCCCAGCTCGCGGACTTCTTCCACAGGAGAAGCTTTTTCCCCCTCTCTTGGAGACTTTGCCCAAGCAGCAGGCTCCGTGGCCAGGTCAGCAACCAGTTCTTGGGAAACGCAAACACCCCGTGGGGGCTGTGGCTAAAGATCCACACTGGATCTTCAGAAGGCATCTGGGGTGCTTTCAGCCTCTCTTGGTGGGCAAGGCCTTGGATAAATGGCCTAATTTTGGAACTAGGCAGACCTTGGTTTAAAACTCAGATCCACTATGGGCTTTGTGACTCCAGACAAACTACTTGCCCTCGCTGTGCTCCAACTTCCTCATCTATAAAATGAGGATAATCATTCCTACCTTCTAGGTGGGAGCAGATCCAGGATCTGAGACTTGCATATTTTTAGAGACCCTTTTAAAGAAGAAGAATACAAAGCTTCAAACCCAAAATTAGGAGTGGGGCCTTGAAAGGGCCTTGTGCTAGTGAGGGGCCTCGAGGCTTACATTAAGCCCGCCTCTGCTTCCAGGGTGTCCTGAGGGTTATAGATAAAAGCGTGAAGCTCTAGACAGCCCTGGCTCCTACCGTGTGCTTTACAAGAGGTAAAGCTGTCTGGCTGAGGAATCCAACATTTAAGTGTCTACCGAAAGGCACACAGATATTTTTGCAACCCACAGAAAAATGTATGGTAGGATACATTCCACGGCAGGTCGCTAGCTGTTGCCGTAACATCCATTTTCATTTTCCCTTTCTTTTCCATAATAGAAAATTGACATTTTGGGGGGGATGGCCATGTGCTCAACTAAGGCCTACCTTCCCAAGCAGGTCTTGCAGAGAGCTGAGGCCATGAGACTAAGTTCTGGCCAAAGAAGTATAAGCAAATAGAGGTAAGAGACTTCCATAACATCTTATGGGAGTGTATTAGGAATTGAATTGTGGCTCTCCCAACCCCCATGCACACGTTGAAGTCCTAATCCTAGTGTCTAAGAATATGACCTTATTCGGAAATAGGGTCCCTGCAGACGTAATTAATTAAGATAAGGCCATTGGGGGGAGGCATAATACAACATGACTGGTGTCCTTACAAAAAGAGAAAATTTGAACACAGACACACAAGGCAGAGAATGTCGTGATGCTTTTACGAACTAAGGAACATCAAAGATTGCCAGCAAATTACCAGTAGAAAGGGGAGAGGCATGGACTAGATTTTCCTTATATTTCTCAGAAAGACCCAACCCTGCTGACAACTTCAATTGCAGACTTTGGCTTACCGAACTATGAGACAATAAATAAATTTCTGTTGTGTAAGCCACTCAGTCTGTGGCAGTTTGTCACAGCAGCCCTAGCACACCCGTACAGAGGGATATGCCCTTCTTCACCAAGTTTCCATCCTGCCGCCTGCAAGGCAGAGAAGAGGGCTGGTCCTCCATTAGCCATCTTGGTCTGCAAGGATGAGGTAGAGCAAAGAGCTAAACGGAGCCTGAGACCCTAAAACTTCACAGAACTGCCAGATTAGCCCTGGACTGCCTACCTTTGGGCTTGTTTTCCTGGAAAATAAGTATATTTGAGTATTTTGTTATTGTTATTGTTTTGTTAGTTTTCTGAAACATAATCTTAACTGATACATAGTTTTGATAAATTAGCTATTCTTTGGGCAAGGATGAGGATTGGAATATCTGGAAAGGGAATTTTAGCTTTACCTGTAATGTTTCAATTTTGATAGCACAATGTATTCATGTATTCTTTTGTAATTAAAAATTTCTATTTTATAATAAATAAATTACAAAGAACAAAAAGAGGGATGACAACCTGCCGATTAAGAGAGACCTAAGAAATGCATCAACCAATTGCAATGTATGAACCTGATTTGGATCTTGACTTAAACAAAAAATTTTTAAAAATTTATGAGATAACCCAGGATATTTTAATATTAATTTTATAGTGGATATTATGGAATTATTAATTTTTATGCATGCCAATAATACTGTAGTTATATATTTAAAGTGCTCTTATCTTTTAGGCTCTAAAACATTGTTTTTCACCCTTAGCACTATTGTTATTTTGGGTCAAATAAATTTTTTTTTTTAGTATAGTTGACATACAATGTGACATAAGTTTCAGGTGTACAACAGGAACTATCAAGTTTATACATTATGCTATGCTCACCACAGGAACAAGTACCATCTGTCACCATACAGTGCTCTGCCAGTATCTTCTTTTATCCCAGTGACTTATTCATCTCATAACTGGAAGCCTATACCTCCCACTCCTCTTCACCCATTTTGCCCATCCCCCACCCCCCTTCCTCTGGCCACCATCAGTTTGTTCTGGGCATTTATAGGTCTGATTCTGCTTTCTGTTTATTCATGCTGTTGTTCTTGTTTAGATTCCACTATGAGTGATATCATATGGTATTTGTCTTTCTTGGTCTGACTTGTTTCACTTAGCATAATACTCACTAGGTCCATCCATGTTGTCTCAAATAATCCTTTGTTGTGGGACGCTCTCCCACGCATTGTAGGATGTTCAGCCGCATCCCTGGATTGTACTCTCTACATGCTGATAGCACACCCCTCCCCCAAGTTATGACAATCAGTAGGATCTCCAGACATAACCAAATGTCTCCCGGAGGCAAAATTGGTCTGGGTTCAGAACTACTGCTCTAAAATTTTGAGAAATTTTAGAGAAAGTTACTGGAATATTTATGGGTGAAATGATCTGATGTTTGGGTTTTGCTTCAAAATAATCCATGTGATGGGAGTGGGTAAAATGTTCTGTAATGAAAAGTTTAAAATTCATTTTTAAAAATTTAAAAGAGTCTATTTGTACTCTCTTTTTGTCAATATGGTGGACTCACTGTGAAATTTCTTCTTACCACAAAATCTGAATATACTGGATAAAAAAAGTAAATATTTACCTTGGTTGGTCCCAGATCTTGTCTCAAGTCTCCTACACTGCTCTTAACACCCAAGGCTCTGGACCTTTCCAACTGAGGGCAGGGCAGGCCCTCTCTCCCACATGACTCACTCAGCTCTGCTCTGGGCATTCCCCAGTCAGGGGCTCCACAGGGGCCTGAGCTGCCTGGTAACCTAACTCCTGAGGCTGTCTCCCACCCTTTCTCTATGGGCCTCCTTCCCCAGTCCCCAAGCTCTAGTCCAGAGGTGTGTGTGTTTAGAACCAGATTCATTAGGGCCTTGCCTTGCCCATCCCTCAAAGAGTCCAGCCCATCTTTCTGCTGTTTGCAGAAACCTTATGCCCTCGGAACACCAGGCCAGCCCACTCTGTTTAAACGCGCACCACACCCGTACCCATCTCCTCCACCAGCTGCTTCACTTGACCACCTGCTGCCTCACTTGGCCACCTGCTCAGGATTCTCCACGCCCCCCTGGGCCTCAAGCTTCCCCGGGTGTCTCTGCTGAGACTGACTTTCAGGCCCACCCGAGCCTCCCCAGGCCCAGGGGTCTTCCGCAGTTGGGTCAGGCCCTCCTCGTGACTGGGCTATGTTATCATCCCCGTCCGCCGGGGCCCAGTCGGAGTGTAGGTCGGAGGAGGGGGCCTCTGAACTGCAGGCGACGGCGGTTGAAAGTTTTGGGCTGAGGGGCCACGCAGGGGTGGGGGGGTGCTGCAGGTGGGCTCCCGACACGAGGTGAGAGGCAGCCTGCTGGGCTCACGGCGCGCCTCCCCGCAGAACCCAGGGCGGCGGGGCCGCGGGGCCGCGGGGCAAGAGGCCAGGCCCGGGGAGCCCCGCCGGCAGCGGCGGCCCCGACGGACGAGCGCGGAGGCCCGGCAGGCACAAGGCCCGGCTATTTTTACACGGACGCCATTTGAGCACAGAGGGCCGTTTGCAGAGGTGGGCGGTGGCTCTCTGCTGGAAGGATCTTTCAGGTGAGAGGGGGGCAGGAGGCCTGAGCAACCGCCACTTCCTCTACCTTTCTGAGTGTACCTCATTGACCTCCAGCCCTGGTTCTCCTCCATTTTCTGCCCCTTGCAGAAGGAGGAGAGGTAAAGTCGGCCACCTACTTGCCCCGGAGGCAGGCACGCCCCCTGGTGCGTTTCCAGTGCACGGAGAGCTGCAGACGGACTTACCCGAGGAGCCCTTTCCCTGCCCTTCCTAGAAACGGAAGGCTGCGGGAGTTCACAGCAGCACTCAGGAGTCGGAGGGCACTGGGTTCAAATCCCACATCCTCCACTCACCTAGCTGTGGGAGGCCGCAGGCAGGGTGGTCGACCTCTTGTACTTCACCTCTCCCTTGTGAGATGTGAATGTGCGGAATGAGAATAATCCTGCCTACTTCATAAAGTTATTGTGTGAGCACGAAATGTGATTATATATACACATATATAAATATAAATATAACACATATAATGTAGCCATATAATGCAGAAGCAGGACAGGAATGAGTCCAGTGGCCTCTCTCAATTGTTGTCAGGCTCCTATTATTAATGACCCTCCTTTTATGTCAGTGAAGTGGTGGATTGTCCTCAGTCTACACAAGTGGCTCTTCCTTTCCCGCCAGCATCTCAGTAGATACCTACCTATGCTATTTCAGGGGTCAGTGATCCTGCCTGTGTCTGTGACTGTGGCTGTCTGCAATAATAGCTTCAGAGTTGCGAAGCTGAGAAGGTGTAACCGAAAAGCAGTGGTGGCCATCTTTGTCACTGCCTGGGCCGAGTCTGTCTGCCTGAGAACAAAGTCAACAGAGAGGAGCAGCAGATCCGAGAGGTGGAGACATGTAGATTTCCTATTGCCCTTGCTGAGCATGTGGAACTAGCCATTCCTGAAGATGTAGAGCTTTACAGTAGGAGCTAACATTACCTTTTTATAGGCCGCTTGCATTGAGTTTCTGTTAAAGGCAGCCAAAGGGGTTCTGACTAATTCATCTTTCTATTTATTTTTTATTTTGATGAAAAATTTGCAATTTTTACATTGTGGAATAAAAACAGAACTCTGACATGTTTGACAACATATTTTTGACAGTTCTATTTCTGACAAAGATGTGCTGGGAAGTTGTGGGAACACATGCCGTGTGTCTGCCCCCCTCCTTTGATTCAGAGCGACATCAATGTATGCTAATTATCTTCTGATGACGACAACAGGACTGTGCTCCAAGGAGATTTCAGCAGTCAGGAGTCAGATTAGAGTTGGGAGAGGCAAGAGTAGACAAGACTTCTCAGGAGGCCGATTTCATGATTCACGTGAGAAGTAATGAGGATCTTCACGAGGTGGGAGCCACGGAAATAGAAAGCGAAGACCCTGCAGGGAAAGGAGTAAAAAAATAAAGTGTTTTCATCTACAAGGCGCTACAGGACCTGACCCCCACTTCCTGCGCTGTTCCTGGTTTCTCTCTTACTACTCTTTTCCCTTGCCAGTCAGCCCAGTGGCTCTGGCTTTTGAATTCACTGTGCCCTCTGCTTGGCAAACTCTTACTCCAGACAGTCCTGGTTCATTTCTCACTTCCCTCAGACCTCCACTCAGATGACATTGCATCAGAAAGGCTTCCCTGGGGGCGCCTGGGTGGCTCAGTCGGTTAAGTGGTTATGCGTCTGCTCTTGGTTGTGGCTCAGGTCATGATCATGGAGCACATACACACCCCCCCTCATCTGGCTCCGCACTCAGTGGGGAGTCTGCTTGAGCTGCTTGAGGATTCTCTCCCTCTTCCCCTCTACCCACCTACCCACATACACAAGCGTGGGCTCTCTCTCTCTTTCATAAATAAATACATAAATCATTAAAAACAAAAAAAGAAAGAAAGGCTTCCCTGAAGTCCTGCCGAACCGGTCTGTTATTGTGGTCCCCATCCTCAGCATGCCTTACACCGGCGAATCTTTCTCCACAGTACATAACCCCTCATTGACAAGGTATCTATTTCTTTTCTTTCTCCCTTGACTAGGATGTGGGCTCCACGAAGGCAGTGACTTCTCTGTTCACTGCTGAGTCCCCAGAACCTAGGATAGAATCTGGCACAAAACAGGTACTCAGTGAATGGAAGTAAATACATCTTGAACAACTGGGACAATGATGTGGTGCTGACAAGAACAGAAACAGTGAGAGATGAGTGGGGCCAGGGCGGGTGGAGTGGAGAGTGAGGTAGGCAGTGCACACCCCGGGGAACTTAAAGTTAGACGTGCAAACAGCAATATCGGACCAGTGGTTGAAGTGCTGTTCTGGGGCCCAGGAGAAGCCAGAGGTGGGGATCTAGGGAGGAATTTTGCTTTGAAGCCTGCCGGATGCCGTGGAGTCAGGGAAATCCCTGAGGAAGCCACGAAGAGAGAGCTGAGACCTGAGGACAGATGAGGACCAAGGGGACCAAGTAGTCTTGGTTTGCCCAGGAGTTTCCTGTTTTAACAACTAAAAGTCTAGCTTGAGGACCTCCTCAGTCTCAGGCAAACTGCAGTAGTTGGTCACCCTAAGAAGGCCCTTCTGTTAAGGTAGAAGGAGGGGAAGGACCAGTTGGAAAAGATAGAGGAAAAGCAGCCTGGAGCTTCCTCATAGAACTCAAGGAGCGGTGGGCTTTAGTAAGGACAAGTCTCCCCCGCCCCCCCCCCCCAACCGCCGCCACTTCCTCCTCCCAGACCAGTTTTGTTCTGCCCTTCTGAGCCCAGGAAGGCTGCATTACCTCTGAGCTCCCCCTCACCCCACCCCACTTCTCGGCAGAATGTGATGGCTTCCTGGTAAGCTGGGGAATTGGTTTGGTTCCAGGGCTGGGGCCCCGGCTCCAACCAACTGGAACAAGTATCAACCCTTACATTCTGGTGTCTGGGGGCTGAAGTGATGCCCTGGGTAAGTAGTTCTAAGTCAGTGATCATTTTCTGCTTGTGCCTGGAGGGAGTTGAAGAGGGTAAACAACTCTGCATTTGCCCAGCCCCTGTGGCTAAGGAAACAGGATCCTGCCCTCCCTCTTGTAAACAACACAGGCCAAGATTAGTAGTACTTTAGGGTGCAACTCTTAGCAGTGGGCACTGAATTGTGCCCAGAATGAACTTGCAAGTGAGGAAAATGGTTGCTGGGTACACAGAAACACAAAAGAACCCCTAAGGGACATTTTTAAACCTCTTTCTGAATTTGGTAGTAGAGTGAGCCCGGAACCAGGTGTTTGGAGCCTTGGTTATTCACAATAACCAAGAGCAAATGAGACAATAAATCAGAAAGTACCTTAACCTATGTAATTTAATTAAGCAATTAAAGTTGCGTAATTATTTTAAATAATTACACAAATACAAGGTCTTATCACCGGGTCTGGCTTGAAATAAAGGAACCGTCTATAGAAAACATGGTCCCTGTCTTTAGAGAACTTTATGGCTTACCTGCAGAGGAAGAATATATACCAAACGTATGATAAGAACTATATTTACGAAGCAGCATATAAGGAAGTGGAAATAAGTGTTGCGTCAACTCCCTGACTCCCTCCCCCCTTCCTAGCTCTCTAACCGACAACACATACCTCTACCTTCCTTATGAGCATGGAGAAAAGTGCCCTAGTTCATCCAGGCCAGAGAGAGCACAGTGCTGTTTCCAGCCACCTTTCTTTAGCCGCAGACCTGCTCTGGGAAGAAAGGGTCACGAATGTGGCAAGCCTGAGCTTAAACACCTTGCCTAGAAAGTTAATTCAGTAACTATGTATCGGCCAACTATTGAGGCTAATGCTGCAGGAGGTTTTGTGGAGGTCTAAAAGAAGGGCCCTCCCCCGTTCACTGGCCTGGCGTGAAAAAACTAAGAGGTCCCCCAAACAACGCTCCATGTTATTAAGTGTCAATATTAGTTATAAGTGTGATAAAATTCTAGAAAAGGGAAACATTAATATTTTAAGCAGACTGTATATTTCATGGAGGGTGGGCCATGAGCCGGACAGACCGTCAAGACGGAAGGAACTTGTGAATCAGGGTATAAGAGAATGAATGAGAGTGGCATTTGGAAAAAGAGGGGCAAGACTTCCTGCAGAGATCCAGCTTCTGAAGGAAGGGGAAATGTTTTATTGTGCCTTGAAAATATGGATTGCTTTCAGTAGTAGTAAAAAAAAAAAAAAAAAACAACCACCACAAAACATGGTTAAGTTAAAGGACTTGAATGGAGAAACCTCCACACCCTAGGACTTGAGTAGAGAACCTGGCGCTTAGGCATTGAAAACCCCAAGTCCTTCTGGACTAGGAAGGTCCACTGTGCTGGGAAGAAGGTAGCTAGGGGCCCTGCCTTCTACCTGAAGCCAATGATGTCACCACTGAGTTCACAGCGCTGAAGCCACCATGGCTGCCTGTCCCTGAAGCTTCAGGTGTTCACCATAGGCACCACTGTTGCCCGAGAGAGTTGTCTTGTGCTCTGCGCTTGGCCACCTCACTAGGCTGTTGCTTCCTAGGATGAGACTCCACCTGCTAAAGCTGCATCTGTGAGCCTAGTCCCCTTGGCTCTGCAAATGGAGGAGTATTCCGTATCTACATTCACTTCTGCTCCTCCCTGAAGTGCTGTCTGCGTACCCCCAATGTCTTAAGGAAATTTTGTGTGACTGTACCTGCTCAGCTCTTTGCCACTCCAGCCCCCTCTCCTTAGGCCTTGGTCACATCTGTGGGATGCCGGATGGGAACAATCTGGGAGACGTACACCAGCCGTTACACAAAACCACTCCTTTCCCCAGAAGTCAAGGGCATTATCATCCTTGGCAGCTTGTGTTCGCCAGTGTCTCCCTCAGAAAGAGACCTTCCTCACTGGCCCCTTGGTCCCTCATACACATAGGTTCCTGAGAGGCCTCCCCACTGGTTCTCTAGATAAGCCTGGGGACACATCTGAGCCCCAGCGTAGAGAAAAAATAGACAGTAAAAGTTAAAAGCAGCACTCTCTTGGGACCTTCAGAACTGAGCAACAGATTAGTGCTGAGATGTCAATAGAAGAACAACCTGGATGAACATTAGGAAAAAAAAAATGGGGGGAGGACAGTGACTGAGAAGACTGGTTAGCTGCAGAGGTAGAAAGCCCTAGCCTTTGAGAACAGATGGGCGAAACTGCCCCCAAACCAGTAACCCAAAGAGTTATCTGCAGAGCTGGCCTCTGTGATCTGTGAATGCTGAGCACTTGGAGGACCAGGAGGAGGCCCCCTCCGGGGCTGTTGGATCAAACAAGGGCAATCACAGTGCTAGGGCCCCTGCTAGGAACTTTTCAGTAGGCTATCTTATCTCGAATCTTCAAACAACCCTGTTACTGGGAAAAAACAACCCGCCCACACCCACTCCCTCCCCTAATTGGGCACACAGGGTCTGGGAGCAAATGTAATCCGGGGCCCTAAGGAGCACAGCGGGTAGTTTTGTAGTTTGGACAGAGCTTGTGCACATGTTAAGGGAGACTTCAGGCTCTTGCAAGGAGGGACTGGAGAGAGGTGAATTGGGTGCCTAAGATGATAGGAAGAAGCTGTGTCTCCTCTTGAGGGTGGGAGCAGAGAAGAAAGCAGAAGAGAAAGAGGTCCGTGAGACCAAAGCCAGAAGTGTGGAGGAGCCTGGGCACCAAGAGACTCGGAGAAATGATACTCAGTTTTGAGGACGCTTGACTGGATGTAAATCCCTCCATGCTCTGTTCAAAGGCCCTGGGTGAGTGAGCTTTTGTCGAAATTAAGGAAAGGGCTGAGCTCCCCTCCTGGATCCATGTGGCACAGGTCTGGGGCAGCGTTTGTAGTGCATGGTAAACATTTTCAGTGTCATTAGAGTCTCTTTAAAAACCACCTTTTAAAATGTATGCACAATATGGGTGTTCCTTAATTTTCTTAACTCTATAAAATTGGGCATTCAGGGTGTTTCCAGCCTTGTTTTGCTTGTGCATACATTTTTTTACTGGGCAGCTGTTTAAACCATCCCAAAATAATATCAGGTATTATTTATAGGATAACTAGGATTCTCAAATTCTTGAGAGACTGACCATGCAAATGAACAGTGGACAGACCATATGTCAAAACTGAACTCTGACCCCCAACTTCTCTAGCAACCAGCCCAGGAAGCTAAAACACAGCCTCTGTAGCAATCCACCGATCATCACCCACTTATCTAAACGTTGCCTAAGCTTCCAACTGAGGACCAACCGGAGAAAGCCAAATGTACTCTCCGAACCAATCACACAACGTGCCCTGCTTCTAGAAGGTTAGCCCGCCTCCAGATCCCCCACGCCAGCAGCCTCCAGCCAGAGCGCACCTGAAGGCTTCTCTTTCACTTGCAGCTTTCCCATTCCCGTAATTGTCTTTGACCCTCTGCCAAAAGCAAGCGTTGGTGGCTGACCTCATTGCCATAGCGGGCTCTGCATAAATAGCCTCTGCTTGTCACATTTGGGGGGGCTTTGTGCCCACACTCCTCTCAAGGCTTATGTCAGGCTAACCTGGTAGACACTGGACCCAGAGGAACATCACAGGCAAAAACGTTCCATCGGAGCTTTTCCCACCCTGAGCCCCTGGAAAATACCTGGCTATTTCTAGAAGGATGTCTAAGAGAAAAACCCCGCCTCCACACCCACACGTACTGATCAGACAGAGGGCCCCGGGGCCCTGTGTCTTCCTTGACTATGGGTGCCTGTAAGTACACAGCGGCATAAGCTGCTGTGGGAAGCCACAGAAAAGAAGCCAGCTGCTGGGGTCACATCGCTCCAGCCGTCACACCTGCCACGTCACCGGGCCGTGGCGCCGTGCCAATTACTACAGCGAGCACTGAAGTCACTTTTCAAAACGTGGTCAGACAGACTCCAGCAGGGCCAGCCAGGTGTTAAAACACTCGACGCGATTGTCAAAGCAAAGAACTGCGTGCCAGTAAATAGAAGTCTGGGCTCCAGTTAAGCAGTCGCTGGGATGACAGCCTGCAGATGAACCCTCTGCTGGTGGACGGGCCCGCCACCACGTCCGCGAAACAGGGCTAAAGAGAGGGCAAGGTGGCATGGGGAGGGAGGGCCAGGGCATGGGACTCAGTCAGACTGAAACCGGGGTGGTTTTCTGTACTGCCCCTCCCGGGCCACCACCACGGTGGGGGCTGTGAGCGATGCTGCCAACTCGCATTATGTGTAGGGCAAGTGTAGGTGTTTCGCATTCTTTCTCGAGCCCTTGGCCAGTGTTCACACCGTCACCCAGAACCACTGGGAAACTGACAAAAGTTTCCTGACACCACTGCAGACGCTTACATTCTGGGCTCCCAGGGAAAATTCTGAAAAGCTCCTTTTTAGCCCAACACTCTGAGAAATGATGCGGCTAAAATTTGAATAGGCTTGTAAAGTCTATTAAGCACCACTTACAAAACCCACTTGGTTTGATCTCTGCAAACCTTCCAAGATGGTATTGTCATTATCATTATTCCTCTTCTGAGGCTCAAAGAGTTTAGCTGACTGGTCCATGATCACACAGCTAGGAAGGTAGACAGCAAGAGCTCTTCTGACTCCAAGCTCCAAGATGAATACTTTCGCAGTGGGGTGGTGGTGGGATGTCCAGTTCTCACTAGAGCCTGAGCTGTAAGCTTCGTGATACTGTAGAGGGTGGTGAGCTTGAGGCAGCCGTGGGGTGGGGTTTGCAAAGCTCACAGGGAGGCTCAGGCTGGAAATAGCCTCTGGGTTCTCTTCAAGCCCCAGATAGGGAGTGCCTAAGTGAAAGAACTCTTCTGGTGTTTTAATGGAGCAAAAAGCAGGAAATACAAGGAGCTAGCTGGTTGCTGGAATGGCCCCTAACAGATGCTTTAACTATAAGGAAATAGTCATTTCCTGGATGTAAAAGAAAGGTTTAAAAAGAATAAAAGTGACTGAGAAGGCTCCGACTCCCAGCCACGGGCCCAGCCAGCTGCAGAGAAGGAAGCAAATGAGTTTCTTTAGATGGAATCCTTTGTTTCAGTACAGGTTAATTGTGGCTACTCTGTAACCTGGGGCGGGGGTGGGAAGAGGAGCTGAGGGGCCGGGTGGGGGGGCTAACACCTTGATGCTTCCCTCAGGGCAGTACCTCTGGACTCTGGAGGGAATCACTTAGGAGAAAGGTCATAAATCTGGAGAAACTGGGGGATCAAGTCAGATGTTATGAAGGGTAAGGAGCCTGTGAATCTAGGAAGGAAAGGACATTTTCCTGCAAAGAGTTTCCCCTCCTTATTCTCTTTTCCTGCCACATTTAGGTAGCAAGACCAAGTGATGATAAATTCCACCCCCAGCTGAAGGAGGAATGGCCAGGGTCGCAGCGAGCCTGGGCCCAGTCTGTCCTGGCTGAGTGCAGAGGCGCCTAGGGAGGGGCAGGCCTGCTTCCCTGCTCCTCCTGATGCCAGAACCACTGTCCCCCATGGTGGGGAGCGAGTGCCTCCGGGGGGCTGGGAAGGTGGAGATCCTGCCTAGTTCCTCCCTCACAGCCCCTGCACAATGGTCTCCCACCAGCTCCTCACACCGAGGGCGGCCTGTCCCACAAAGAGGAGCCAGCAGGGACAGCACATGCATTTGGATTGATTCCATACCTGCTTTCCTTCTCAGTCACCCAGAACACACTCCTGGGAGTAAGAGAGAACAAGGAGCTGCAAGTGGAGCAAGCCATCCTTCTGCTTTTCTCATTCTCCAGTCCTCTCCTAGTACCTTGGCCAGATTATGCCCCATGAGTGGTAACTTCCTGCGGACCAGCTACATTTTCTGTGACTCCAGCAGCAGGGCGCTGGGTGACCCAGGTCGGGGAAGATCTCTCTGTGCCATCCTCAGAGGGCCGGCCTATGTGCTTCACAGACTGCTTGGGATGCTTGGGGTGCTTGGGCCAGACTGAGTTTTGACCTGAAAACTTTTGAAATCTTTGTGAGGAGAATAGAAGACACATGGCAAATCAACAGTAAGCCCAGATTTTAAAGCGTCCATACTCGAGCCTTGGGTTTTGCAAGAGGCAAGACTTGGATAACAGCTTTAGGGCAGATGGTTACTTAGTTCTGGGAAAACCGATGAAATGGTCCATTTAATTATGCAAACGTAGAGATACAGTAGTTGTAAGGGTGGTAAAGTGAGTGAGTGTTTTACGTTGGTGTCTGATAGAGGTCTCTGTTACACTTCTTTAGGAAAAATTGGATTTGTTGAGAAAAGACACCTTCCTCATCCCGGCTGATGCCCCAGTGAAGCTTGTCTATGTTCTCGTACAGCTCATCGTCGATGAAGGACATGTTCTTCCGACGGCTTTGTGAGTACCCCGAGGACAAGCAACACAGAATCAGGGAGATTCTATGTGGGGCTCAGCACCTCAGCCTGCTCTGGTATCCCCAAGGAGAGACCCTGTTGGTCAGGACACTGGCATCTCATGATGGGCACCATGAGCAATGAGGCCCTTTGGAGGGGATTCTCTAGAATCAAACATTTACTAGGTGGGGCATAGGAGTTTATCCTAACGTTATGGCTCTCTCAGAGGTCGTGATTAGAATTCAGAGACTTTATTTTATGTTTTTGAATGGAAAAAGAACACTTCATTTTTACTACTTTTTAATGAACTCATTTTTTTTATTTTTACTAACTTCTAAATGAGTTTAGCATTTTCTTCACTAATGATGTAGGCAATCAACTGCAGTTATACTCGAAGAACTTCTGTCTTTGCCACCAGTAGAAATCACAGATATTTCATATCACTTTACTGTTGTTGCTGTTACCTTGAATATTTCTTATGCTCATTGCAGCTTCCAAATTACAGTAACTATTAGACCTGCCATTAGAACCTGGCAGGATTAAACCGACCTTCTAGTTGGGATCAGGTAATCAATTATTTGTAGATGGCTTAAACTGGAGCAGACTGGATCTTGCCTTGGACCACCCCAAAGGGCGTAAGGTACTGAGCTGTTTGGGCAAAGGTGCAAGTGCCAACCCAGTATTCCCAGCCAATGCACCCATCTTGAACACAACTCCTTTTGCCAGTGAAAACTAGTACGGAACATTTCATACGCAAACTAACAAGCCCTCTGGTGCTAATGTAGATAAAGATAGTTGAAGTTGTTGTGGAACCCTTTTCTTGTTAGAGTTTTTTGCTTTGAGTTCTGCTTAGAGTTTTTCATAGATCTTCATCTCTGAAGATTGAATCTCCTTTAGAGGACACCAAATGTTAAATAACTGTTCCTACGGTGTAGATGACACATATACCATATTAACTATACTGAGATTTTTAAAGTAAATGATAGCAGTACAACACAAATCAAGGCTGACCCAGAAGGTTGGTAGAAATTGTAGGTTATCTGGCACCCAGTGAATATTCGTGTTTCTCTTGGAGAGCTAAACATCAAACTTTCCCATGAATTTACAGTTGAAACCACTTGGGGGACAGCACCAGGTATATGTGCTCCCACACTCACCTACTGAGCCCCCTGGTCATGGGTGGATTGCCTCCAGGTCAGGCTGAGCAAACTCTATAATGCCAGGTCACTAGAAAAAAAGTTTCCTGGGGCGCCTCGGTGGCTCAGTCAGTTAAGTGTCTGCCTTCGGCTCAGGTCACGATCCCAGCATCCTGGGATCGAGTCCTGCATTGGTCTCCTTGCTCAGCGGGGAGCCTGCTTCTCCCTCTGCCTGCCGCTCCCCCCCCCCCCCGGCTTGTGCTCGTTCTTCTCTCCCTCTCTCTGACAAATAATTAAATAAAATCTTAAAAAAAAAAAAAAGAATCTCCTAAAAGCAATCATTACTGCATCCCTTTGCCCTTTCTTTGGAAAGAAGCAACGTATGTCACAGAAAGTCAGCAGGTAAGTGCCGAATGGCTGCCTCACCCTGCTTTTAGCTCTGTACTGCAAGTGTCCCATTCCCAAAGTTGCTAGATCTAGCTAAATATAGCCGAGGTACTGAATCCAAGAGCAGGGGATGCTAATCTTCATCACCCTTGGTATCATTTTCAAATGTGAAGAGGCTCAGTACCTTTTAGCAAATAGAGCTACAGGATTCAGTTTTTCTCCCTTTCAAAATAGAACTACTCTTTGTCCAGAAAGAAAGTTATTTAAAACCTTAGCATTATTAATGCAGGAAGGGACTGCAAAGAGCATTTGGTCCAAGTTCCCCATGTAACAGATGAGGAAACAAAAGCCGAGAGAGACACCTTAATAGCTGCATAGCTGGCATGCTGACCAGTCTGAGACACAAAGATCTAGTCCCTGTTGAGACGAGACAGTGGGAGATGATGAAATGCAATCTTCAGAGTAAGCATGTAGTCTATATACTAGCAATAACAACTCAGAGAATGCACTGGGGAAAATATCTCACTTGTAGTAGCAGCAAAAATGATAAAATTCTCTAGGTAGATGTCTTCTTCACCTCGTCCACAAAAATAAATTCTGGATGGATTAAGGATCTAGACTTAAACAAACAAACAAAACCAACAGTAAGAACATCAAAACCCCCCAAAACAATAAAAGTGCTAGAAGAAAAGAAAGGAGAAAATTTTCATGATCTTTGGCTCGGAATGAATAACCTTCCTTTTTTTTTTTTTTAAAGATTTTATTTATTTATTTGAGAGAGAGAATGAGAGATAGAGAGCATGAGAGGGAAGAGGGTCAGAGGGAAAAGCAGACTCCCTGCTGAGCAGGGAGCCCGATGTGGGACTCGATCCCGGGACTCCAGGATCATGACCCGAGCCGAAGGCAGTCGCTTAACCAACTGAGCCACCCAGGCGCCCCTGAATAACCTTCCTAAGTAAGACACAGAACCCTAAATCGTAAATGGAAAGATCTATAGATATGACTGAATAAAATTAAAAACCACTGTAAACACTTGGTCAGATCTTGCGGTCTCCAGTTGGGCTCCATCAGGTGGCTCTAGCCCCGCCACACCACAGAACTGGGGCAAGGTGCATGGAACCGAGTATCAGCCAAACAACACCGAACGCAAGCACAAGCACTGCTCTATCTGGTGCTCGAGCCCGCTTTCTGGCATCCGGGGAGCCTGTTTTCCGGCATCCGGGGAGCATCGCTTTCCGGAGTCCAGTTGTCCTTCACCGTGCGCACCAAGGCCGCCAGTCACTGAGCCATTGAGGAGCGCGAAGCTGCCAGTGGGACCCCCCATTAAAGCATTTCTCCTGGGACCTCTCCTGCTGCCGTTTTTGTGGGGAGCAGGGATGACTCAGACATGAGTGCTCCTCAAATTGTGGGGTTGGCCCAGGGGGAGAAGTCTGGGGCTGGACTGACAGTGGGAGTAGGAAGTTAGGCCTTGCCTTATCCCTTCCTATGATTTTGGATTAGGAAGAATTTGGAACATCTTACAGTAGTCCAGGGACTCGTACAGGGAACCCTGTGTACCCAGTACTCAGCCCTGACCACCAAGTACCCACAACCCACCTGCCCCCTCCTGTGTTTTTTCTTTTTCGTTTTGAAGCAAATCTCAGGCATCGGATTATTTCTTCTGTAGTTCAGAATGCATCTCTTCAAGAAAAGGGCTCTTTAAAACATAATCGCAAAACTTTTCACACCTAAAACAGTGGTTAACAATTCCTTAATATCATTAAGTGTCTAATAAGTATTCAAATTTTAAAAAAAACACTATAAACAAAGGCAAACGAAAAGCAACAGATAAAGAGAAAATGTTCGTAGCATACATAACAAGCAAAGGGTTGGTATCCACAATATAAAAAAAATTTCAACGAATCAACACACAAAAATACAAATAAGTTAATAGAAAAGCAGACAAAAGATAGGCACTGAACTGGTCAATCACAGAGGGAATATAAAACATCACTGAGCATATGAACAGATGGTTTTAGGGAAACAGATTTTAATTGGGTTTTCAGACCACACTCAGTTTCAGAACTGTTCAGACAAGAGTATTAAGTCATAGGCAAGGGGTGGTCTTCAGGGAAATGGGCTTTCTAGAAAACGGAAAAAGTGTAGGCAGATCTATTGTTCAGGTAGACCTGGCCTTGTTAAGTTTATTTCAAAAAACCAAGAAAGCCCATGATTGATATACCTTCCTTTAGACAGAAGTATGGCTTGTGTGTATAAAGGTCACAAGAACCCTGATTACAGTAAGGTTAAGGCATAGTAAGACTTGAATTTTTCCACATCTGACTTGACTGCCTTTGTAGGCATAGTGTGCCCCACTTTGAGGCCTGGGGGCCAGCTAAAGCTGTGCTGAGACAGCCTCCTTTGCTCGATGTGGCCACACCACCACTGCTAATATTTTGCATCATTGGCTAATGAAATCCAGGCCTTAATTTATCCTGCATTAGGTGTGTGTGTTTTGTGTGTTTTTTTTCCTATCCACTGATAACTACTTGAAATGCTGCCATGTTTATCCTAATCTAAAAAACACAAATTAAAACATGATACATCTATTTTTGTCTAACTAATCAGAAAAAAAATTAAAATACTTATTACACCCAGTTTGTCAAGAGGTGGGGTAAAGTGTATGCCAACAAACGGTTGGTAAGGATATTATTAATAAAGCTATTTTGGGGCCCAGTTTAGCATTATCTCTTAAATACCAAAGGCGTGATTCCCTTTAACCTAGCAATTATAACTCAGGAATATGTGCACATGCTTAATCCACATGGATCAACATTCTATTGCAGTGTTATTTTTATTGAAAATCAGAAACAACTTAAATGGTCATTAATAAGAAAATGATTAAATAAACTAGAGTATATTCATGCTATCTTCGTTTATGTTCTTTTGGAAGCAGATCTTGTGACTAGGATTGAGCGCAAGATGTTTGGGAAGTGTAAGTAGAGAAATGGGGAAGTGATGCAGGGAAGCAGAGAGAGCCAATAGAGGCTTTGTTGCGAAGCCAGCTATCCTGGGAGTGGCTAGAGTTTAACCTTTCAGGGAAACTGAGTGAACAGTGCAAAGCACATGCCTCCGAAATATCCTAGCCAAGGGGCCAAGGAACTGGGGTATTTACACTCCTACCACGCTTAGGCATTATTAAAGCCTGTTTCCCACAGGGATGTTAATTCCCAAGTACTTGCAACCAACTGTCGGAGGGCAAATTGGTTTTCGTGGCCGGAGGGAGCTATCCAAGAGAAATGGAGGCACTGGCCATTGGAAGCCAGGCTGTTCTATGTGGAAGTGATAAGGGTTTCTGAGGGGATGTGAGTAAAGCATCCACAGTGTCTGCTACCTATGCTGACAAATACAAAGAGGGCATTAAAAAGAATGAGACAAACCAAGGAGCAGATAAATATATATCGTATGCTCCCACTTTTGTAATAAAAACATACATCACATTGTCCTCAGCGGTTACCTCTAAAGAGGGCAGAGAGGAGGAAAGGATGGATTTTAATTTTTTATTTTATATGTTTTTGCTTTTTGTTTGTTTTACAACAAGCCTATAGAGTACTTTTAAAATTAAAGGAAACAAGGAGAAAAAAAAATCAGGAAATTCATTCATGAGGAAACAAGAATAAAGCTGAAGAAACTGAAAAAGAGTATATAGGTTGGACGAGATAATACATTTTAATTCAGTCCCTCAACAAATTTTTATCAAATGCTATTAGATACTGGCTAAAGTGGCCAATAAATACTTTGCCAACTGATGTGCTAGACTCACTGATCTAAGTATCACCTGTCACGAATTCTTGACATTGGAGGATAATTTGTTACTTTTTTCTTGAAACATCCATGCCATTTCCAAAGCTTCTGAAGCTGAATATTTATGCTTTTGAGGGGTTTCTAGAGATGGTCCATTTAAAAAGGGGGAAAACACAGAGCTTCAGAATACATGTGGAGATGCTTTACAAAGTTAAAAGCACTAATACATAGTAAACTTATTTTTTGTATGCATCCTGAACAGAAAGGAAGTGTTTATTGATAAACACACAGGGTAGTGACTCTTTCACCCACCTGAGAATTTTAACTGTATTTCTCTGGTACGTGACTCTTGTACTAGATAGTGACGCTATTGGAGTTAGAAGACATTTTTCTGCAAATAAGACTGTATCTCCTTTCCCCGTATCCTGAGATACCAACTCTGTGGAAAAGAAGAATGTACGGAGAGAGCCAGGCAATTCCTTCCACCCTCAGCAGCAGTGCAGGCCTGGGTACTTCTTTCTTCACAGTGGCCCCCTTCATTTCATCCTCCAAGTGAGGTACTGTCATCTCGCTTGTGGGTGACCAGAAAGCCCTCCGTGATCAATACATGTGACCGGGTAAGAGAAGAAAAAACCTTTTCTCATGTGATTTTCAGCTTAGTTGTTCAGAACCAACAAGATCAGAAAACTCTCCAATGTTTTAAGAACCACAGATCAAAGCCTTTGACATTTCCTCCAGGTCATCCTCCAATTATTTCCAAGTGTTTGTTCACACCTGGCAGGAGGGTAGGAGGGGGAGTGTGAAAGTCATATATGGAGATTTGCGGCCTTCACTTTGATGACAAATCTTCCCCCTCTGAAGAGCTATTCAGCTATTTCAGGAGCAAGGACATAGGTATTACCTGGCTCAGCTCTGAGTCCCTGTCTAGAGTTCCCAAACAATATCAAGAAGAAAGGAAAATAAAAGTTGAAAAGAAAATCTCTCAATGTAGTTCATGAACTTGCCAATGCTTGCTTAGCTTCTTTATAGATCTGCCGTCCACTTGGGGTAGGACAGCAAGGGTCTGGGGTTTAGAGGGACAGGGGATTTGGTTCTGGTCACAGCTCGGCCACATATTGGCTGGGTGACCTTGGGCAAGTCATTCATTCAGCCAGCATTTATTGAGGGCTTTATCCTTGAAAAGTACAAAGATGAAAGACACAGTTTCTGCCCTCAGGGAGCACGCAGAACATTGAGTAGAAAATGATATATAAGCAAATACCTGTATCACAGTATAATAAATGTCAAGATAGAGGTTCCATGAGGGGAGCCTGGAGGAGAGGTACTTTGCTGAGCCTGGAGGGGGTGGTCTCCCAACCTCTCTAAGTGTCTGTCCTTCTGCTCGGAAATGGGGTGGTTTTATGTATTTGTGAGGGGAGGTATTATATCAGAGGCACCTTGCGTCCGCCCCGTTAGTGACCTGCACCTGTCTCTCGATGTGAGCTGGGAAATGCCCCACTCATTCCACCAACCCTCACGAGAAAAGCTCTTGCCTCTCCCTGCTTCTGCCTCAGTTTCCCATGCACGCTATGTCCTTTCTTGGGGATTGATATGTGACTGTCTGCAAATGTGCTAAGTTGAGAGAGATGAGGTGTACTGGATTGGCAGAAACTGGAGCTGCTGAAGGAAAAGAAGTCAAAACTCAGCTGGGGCAAGACAAAGCACAAGGAGAGGAGAGATTAGAAGGGAGGGAACCAGAAAAGCTGGAGGCAAATTAAACCAGTTTTCACAAGACTCCCAGGAGCCTGACCTGCACCCAGACAAGAACAGAAGAAATGCCTTGATGGTTCTAGATGTTCAGGACTGTTTGACTTGTCACGAGGATGAAGAAAAGCCACCAGAACTGTCTCCTTTTAGCAGCCAGATTCGTTTAGCAAAAATTCTATCTTCTAAGAGGGTAAAATCAAGATGATATTAGGAATTGAACACAGACTTCTTGTATAATTAGGGAACTTAATACCAGTGCTTGCAAGGGCATAGATGCTTTCCTTGAAAGGCCAATCTAAAACTCTGCATTTCTCATTCATTAATGTCCCCATCATTCATTCACTAGAGCTGGGCACTGAGGGGAATTCAGAATTGCAGAAGACTCAGTTCTTGCCTTCGATCTTCTTCTAGCAAATGTTTATTGAGCATCCACTATATGTCAGGCACTGGACTCCATCTTAGAATTCCAAAAATAGCACAATTTCTTACCTCAAGGAGCTTATGGTCTGGTTAATTTGGTAATAAAATGTCTTCCCATATTCTAAACATTGTTTGGGACAGATATTATATATTTTTCTTTCCTGTGATTTTTAAAAAAGATTTTATTTTGTTATTTATTTGAGATAGAGAGCAAGAGTGAGCGAGAGAGAGAGAGAGAGGGTGCGCGTGTGCATGCACAAGCAGGGGGGAGGGGCAGAAGGAGAGGGAGAAGTAGGCTCTCCAGTGAGCCGGGAGCCCAACTTGGGGCTGGATCCCAGGACCTGAGCCGAAGGCAGACGCTTAACTGGCTGAGCCACCCAGGCACCCTCTTTCCTGTGACTCTGTCAGTTTTCTGGCCCTTCTTGGGAGAATAAATGCTCTGAATTTATTCTTGAAGCTTGCCAGTTCAGCTCTTAGCTCACAGTATTTATGACTGAGAGAGGAAAAAAATGGTTTGCTTCCATATCTCTCTCCTACAGGTTTAACAATGCACTTGGCTGGATCAGGAACATCCACTTTGTTCTCCAAACGAAGTGTTACACGCACTGAGTCATTTTTCTGGCTTTTTAAAAAAGCTCAATTCAACCTTCCAATTTCCTACCTTTCTCTTCCACCCGCTTTGTTTAATAATTAGGCTATTTAATAAATGCTTTTCATGATGATGAGGAGGAGGAAGATCGTGATTGTTAGGGTTTACAAATCCCTGGGGGAGGACAGCCGCTGCCTCTGCCAGAGTCATCACGTTCATGGACGTCTTGCTGCGTGAAAAGGCCAGAGGCCTTTCCTGCTTCAGGGCCCAGGCTTGACTGACCTGGGGTCATTCTGTCTCCAACAGCCCTGCCAAGGAACCCGGTTTGGCTCCTGTCTCTTAGCCTCCTTGTTGTTCCTGCTCCTAATTTACTTTTCATCTTACTTGGAGCTTTTACCAACAGCTGATAAACACTGCTTTTCAAGTACATACTGGGTTTGGAAAATCGAGATTAGTCTGGGAACAGGTAAGAAACGACTCCAGGCCAGCCTGTGACAACGCAGATGAGTCAGGAGGCCCCACTGGAAAGGCACAGCTCAGTAGGAAGGCACTCCAGGCAGAGAAGTGTGGAGTGCCTCCCTGTAGACAAGAGAGAGTTGGAGGCGGAGAGAGAGGCACAGAGCCAGAGGTGGGGAAAGACCGTGGGGGGTGGGGGTGGGTGTACATGTTCTTCGTACAGAGAAGCTACACAGCTTGGGGACAAGAGCGCTGGTTTTGGAATCATAGAGATGTGGGTCCAGGTTCCAATTCCACTTTACACTAGCTTTATGATCTTAGGGCAAGTCACTTAGCCTTCTCTAGCTTCCATTTCTCCATCTATAAAATGGAGCTAATAATACTGTTCTTGCACAGTCATTGTGAGAACTAGTAATAAAATGTCAAGTTACGTGCTTACAACAGGCACTCAAGAAGTGGTAGCTGTAGTTATTTATTGTGTGCCTTTTTTTTTTTTAAAGAGAAACAATGCACATGCACAGGCAAGGGGGGGATGGGAGAATTTTAAGCAGTCTCCATACTCAGCTAGGAGCCCGCCTCGGGGCTTGATCTCATGACCCCGACAACATGACCTGAGCAGAAATCAATGCTTAACCACCTAAGCACCCTATTGTGTACCTCTTATGTATTAGATACTTAGGTAGGTTTGGGGGATATGGGTAGGAAGTATGCTGTGACAAGTAGGCTTGACCAGTGACTGGCCCCAGGACCTTTCTCTGGGATTGCCTGGCAATGAGCTAGCTCCCTCTTTCTCCAACAGGAGGGGCTAGCTGTACCCAACCTCAATTTCCTATGGGACTAGGAGACCTAAAGGCCTCTAGCTGGACATTTCACGTATTTCCCTAAGCAGTGGTTCCCTAAACTCATACTGCTTAGTATCTGAACCCCCAGAATACTCCCTCCTTTTGCCCCCTACCCAGCAAAGCTCCTCTCAAGCTGACCTATAAAAAGGAAGAGCAACAAGGGATTCTCCCAGGAGCACTGCCGTATGGTATGTCCAGCTGCACCCCGTAGGGTCTCTCTGCCAGAACCAGGGAGAACAGAGACTTACCTACCTGCCCCTTTCTTGAGTTGCACCTGTACCAGTGATGTTACTAGTACTGAGTCCTTTGCCAGAGCAGAAAGGCAGCCTCTTTCTAGAAAACAAAAACTCTGATGCTGTGTGGATGAGTACTATGGTAGAGTTATTTCACGTGGCCTGATTGGGGTGCAGAGGAGAGGTATCTAATCGCCTTTCGGAGAAGGTGCTACTAGAGCTAACTTGGAAGGACTAGTTGGCTTGGCAGATGTTGGGTGTTCCTGGGGCAGGACATTCCATTCAAAGAGAATAGTATGTGCAAAGCATGGAGGCAAGAGAGAAACTCTAAGTTCTGTTTCCTCAGAGTTGCATGAGAAGTCATATGATCGGAGCTGATGCTGGGAAGGTAGACAAGTCTTTGAGTGTTGTGCTGAGAATTTGGAATTTATTTTGGAGGTGACGGAGAGTCACCAAAATACTTGAGGCAGATGTGCATTTTGGAAAGACCATTTTGCAGGCTATGTGTAGCCTGGTTTTGGGGAAGCAAGACTAGAGGCAGCTACCACAACCCAGGGAAGAGGTGTTGGTTGTACAAATGCAGGTGGAGTAATGGGAATCCAGGAGGGAATACTTGAGAGAGAGGATTCTAGACATAATGTGTCAAAACTATAACAGAATTTAGTCATCTTTAATTGTTTCTTTCACAGCTGAGAAAATTGAGGACCAAAGAGACTACACAATGTTTGCAAATTGAATCTCCTTGCACCCAACCCTCCTTTATTCTAAGGAATTTCCCAGATGGTTAGGAAGACTGTCTTGTTTTTCAGGGTCCACTCCTTTAGGTATGTTATTCTTGGTCTTTGGAGCTGTATGGGCTGGGGAGGGGCGGGGGACTTCTAGTGAAGATTACATTAGGAAAGGAAAGGGAGCCAACTGTGGGAGTCTTTTTCCTTCGTCTAGTGGTCCCTCAAAGCATCCTTCATTTTAGAGGGATGTGGGGTTTATTTGCAGAACCTCAACTTCCACTGTGTTCATTTGTTTGCAGAAGAATTGATGAACAATGCTATTTCCTAGCAAAGAAAACACACCCAATTTATTCATACTTGCGGATGCCACAGGAGTGACCCTACAATGTACACAAAGAGACAGAAATTCAGTCTGATGCTGTGAACATGGGATACTAGCAAAGTCTGATTGGTCACCTGGTGTGCTTCTGAGCTCTGACAAGCAGCAGCTCATCATTTCTATAGAGGGAAACTTGAGGTGTGTCCATGAAATAATCCTCTGATATAGGTATTATTGGTCGCATTGAACAGAGAGGGAATCTGAAGCCCAGAGAGCTTACGATCATGCCCGTGGACGCATGTAAGTAAAGGAGCAATGCTGCTGTCCAAATGCAAAAGGGCCAGACTCAAATGCCCTCGTCTTCTCGCTAGCATTACCTCCCTGGAAATGGGCACAGGACTTGCCATCATTTTCTGTTTTGGTTCTAACATGTGAAAGCACAAGGCTGTCTGCTAAGCTGGCCAGAGAAAACCTATGTAAAGTCTGATGCTTTTGATCCTCTGACTTGGATGTGACTGAACCACCTGTGGGTGAGTTTGAGTTGTTGGCAGGGACAGAGGATACCTTTCTCGGACAACATAGCTCTCATGCTAGCTTAGCAAGCTTGGGTTTGTATAGGGCTAGGGGGACAAAACTACTGGAGTGGGGTCCTTGCCTTCATGTCAGAGTCCTTCTCTCTTCTAAGGCCTGTCTTCCAAATACAGACAACCTAGACCTTCACAACACAATAACCACATTTCTGTTTTGGTTCTAACATGTGAAAGCCCAAGGCTGTCTGCTAAGCTGGCCAGAGAAAACCCATTTTTTCTCTGGGCATAGAACCTACATAATTAAATAAATAAATAAATAAGAGATGTATTGGTCACAGGGCATAAACATAGAAAATAAATTTTCTTCCCTTTAGTGAGGGTAAGAAAAAGAAATGCTCACACTAATTTGCTGTCTTGTTTCTTTTTTCGCCCCAGATTATCTATTACTCTATTGACCTACCTACTTACCTATTATTGAGGTGTAATTGACATATAACATTATATTAGTTTCAGATATATAATGTAATGATTTGATATTTGTATACATTGCAGAGTGATCACCACAATAAGCTTTTTTCTTAAATGTACCTTATAGTGTTTAATTATAAAATATTATGTAATATGAATATGATAAATATATAACAAATAACATAAAATTAATGCCCCTTGTAAAATTGTGCACAAACATTTATATATGTATGTATACATATATCTATTTGTGTATGTGAGTGTAGATACACAAAGCTATGTGTATTTTTTTTTGCATAATGGGTTCACACTATACACACTATACAAACTCTCTTGTAATTTTTTTCAGTTACCAAATAAACTGATATTCTTCATAAGATAATACTGATGGGTTTCCTTGACTGCAAGTTCTGGAGAACTTCAGTACATCCACTGTTTCCTGATGGCTCATGATAGTTGTTCATCTTGATGAGGCTTGTGTACAACCAGATCAAATAAGGTCATGGGTCTGAGAGTGTTTTATAAACTGTAGGGTGCTAATGTTAGTTATCAAAATACCAAAATATCATATGTGCTGTGAGGACTACATTTATACAGAAGTGGATTGGATGCTTCTCAGAATGTTCTGGAGCAATAGCTAAGGAGACATGTTTGCACTTTGGATGGGGGAAGAGCAAACACCGTGGTTGACAACATAGTTGGTCCTCCCTGCTGTCAAGAGCCCACCAAGGAAGGAGCCTGTAAAGCCTCTGGCTGCTTCTATCTGTCTCTGTCCCCCAACTACCCAGCTGATTAATCTGAGGAGATTTTCGAAGCATATCTGTTAAACCACAAGACCATAGTCACAATGGGAGCAGGGAATCCTCCCAGTCTCCCCTGGGTGCCCAGAATCTGAGAGCGGCCTTCACTGCCACATAAGGAGAGTTGACTTGGTGGAGAACATGGGAGCAAAGGTAGCATCTTCTTAACTTCTTAAAACATCCCTCGAAAAACTCCAAATCTCCTTTAGTTTCAACTGAACATTTTACTTCTCTCGGCTTCCGGCTGACAGCTTGAAAAAAACCAAATTGGTGGTTGGCTGGTTGGGCTGTTGTTTTTTTTTAACCTCATGACAAGCCTGGCTTGGAACTATTCAACCATTCTTTAGCCCCCAGTACTGTGTGTCTATAGATAAACAGGCATATATATTATCTGCTTTCGTTTACTTCCCCCCAAATGGAAGTCCATTAATTTCCCAATATAGTTTACGGAATGACCTGCCTGTTGCCAGCACCGAGAGGATATATTATCCTTAGTCCTGAAATATTTGAGTTAGAAAATAATGGGAAACAGAAGAAATAGAAGGACCAAGATGACTCATTTATCTCAGATGTTCACCCTAAACCACTTCAGAAATGCCAGCCATGAATTAAAACCAGAATTCTAGAGGAATGACCTAAATCACACTTCACCAGAGAGTCTTTAGTTCCTTAGCAGAAATAGCACTTTGTGTCTAGGATGGAGGAGCTTGATGATGTCTTGAGTCAAGTAGCATGAACTTAGCTCCAACTGGTCTGGGGAATAAAGAATCTATATTTTCTCTCTCTGGGCAGAAACCTCTTTAGTAGATGACAAAAGGAAGCCACAGTCAAGTCTAAGATACTGACACCCTGTGATATGTTAGTGTGGAAGAGAGCTGGCCTGAAAAAAAGAGCAGCATCTTTTCTTTTTTTTAAGTAGACTCTATGCCCAATGTGGGGCTTGAACTCAAGAGTTGCATGCTCTACTGATGGAGCCAGCCAGGTGCCCCAAGATCTTTTCTTGCTCACTGAATCATAAACTAAATCTGCTCCTCTGCTTCTTCTGTGGTCTCTTCCTGCTTTAATTTTCCCGAGGCACAAAGGAAGTGGCCCTACAGGGAGCAATCAACTCCCTTTTCTATAAGGCAACCTGAAGGCTGGGGGGTCCCAGTGTGCAATGGTTGGTAAAGGCTAGGGTTGTGATTGAGGCAAAAATCAGGGAAAAAATAAGACTCAGGTCAAGGAATAGAAAACATCTCTGTTGAAAGTTAATAAAATTTCACATGTAACTAGTTACTGCAGAGAAGCAACTAATCTTATAACATAATAGATGCTGTTGATAATGTTAATTACCTCCTTAGATGCCATCAAGAAGTGGCTTTCAACTTTACACATTTCTTGTCCAAGTTGTAAATTTGGTCTCGGAATGAACGGGTAGATGATAAAAAAAAATCTGAGAAGCTTAAGGAAGTTATTTATTTTGTGTATAAGTGAAGAAAGAGAAGGATTTGAGTGAGTAAGAGATTATGAGGTGAGAGTAGGACTAAGCCTAACTTTGGGCCGGTTACTCAAGAGGGCACTCCGTGGGCAGCATCATGTTGGTGAAGGTGGTCTTGGAGACAGCGTTGGTCCTCAGCCTTGTGCACGCACGACCTCCATTTTATCCACCCCCCCTGGCAGGAGGCTGACTCTAGTAAGGACAACAGAAAAAATACAGGGCACCCAGTTAAATTTGAATTTTAGATAAACCATGAATAGGCTTTTTAGTATAAGTATGTCCCATACAATACTTATATTTTTATTTGCTAAATCTGGCAACCCTATCCAGGATGCTTCCAGTCATTATCTCTCCAGAGACTTTATACATCAGAACACCAACGTGTGAATTACAGGCCCTTGCCTACTCTCTGTACCCCTCTCTTTCAGTGTTTGGAAGACCAAGTTTGTCATTGTTTGGTGAATACGAAATTGTAGCAAAGCAAGCTGAGGAGGCTCTTGAGCTCTGTATCCAGGCTGCAGCAGAACCTGGGAAGCTGGGTGTTTGACGGAGAGGACACTGCTTGGAACCCGGAGTAACAGCCGGGTCAGACTCAGTGTCTCTCCCCACAGACCGTGCTGCAGTGATGCTGGGGTTCAACTCTCCTCTTTCAATATTTAGTTTTCACAATTTTTTAAAGTAACCAAAAACTCATTCTTTATCATTGACATGCTGCCATTTCCAAGATATCTGCTGATTGAGTCCATTTTAGATGGACTGTTGTGCTACTTTTTAGGGAGTCATAGTAGGTATATTTCTGGGGTTTAGGAAACTATCCAGTTTCCAAGAAATGTGTAAAGTTATCCTAATTAGTATATATTAGTTTTACGAGATAGTTTCAGGTGTGTATCTTGGATTTTCTAAAACAGAACATAATTTTTATCTCACACTCCCACTCTGTTTAATGCGGAAAAATCAATCTGGTAACTACCAGGGAGATGAATTCACACTTACGCTTCTCTTGCTCTCCTTTAGATGGAATCCCAGTGGTAGGGGACTGAGAAAGGGGGAACCATATTAACACCATGTGCTCTGAGTTGGTAGCTCCCAAGATGAATAACTGCCCCATCTTGTCTTTGGTCATGGGATCCCTCCCCACTAGCCTCCAGAGTTCTCCTCGAAGGCAGCTGCGTGCCCATCTGGTTTGCTCAGCTTATCCATGGTGGTTCCTCTGCGGTGGGACTCCTTTGGGCCGCTGGCTGTCACTCTCAGCTAACTAAGTTCTGAGCCCTTTCCAGGTTTTGAGGAGGGTCCAGTTATTCTCCCAGACCTCCTTGGGGCCACCGGAAATAAGGCTATCATTTTGTTCATTTCTCCTGTCACCCGTACAACCATCTCTTCTCTGTTGACTCCACCTCACTGTGGCGTAAGCACAGCTGTGGGGGTTACTACCCTCCCTAGATGGGAAGTAGACACTAAACTCTGCCTTTCTCAGTTTCCTCAAAACTTATCTGGTGTTCTACCCCCAACCACAGTCCTCTCGCTTCTGAGGGGATCCCCCCTGGGAAGATGATGGGGCTAGGGCCTCTCTGGGAAACCACACATCCCTACAGTCCAGGTAACACCACCATAGTGCCTGAGGGATGGTTACCTCAGATGGGGAAGGGGAAAGGAGTTCTTTTGGACCAGTCTTATTTGTCTACTCGTTTGGGCCAAATAGTTGCTGGATGCTCAGAAATACTTTTCACCCAAGTCTAGGTCTTGTGTTCAGTGATCTCAATTGAATCTTAAAATTTAAGCAACTGACTTCATTTTGCTTGGCATTGCAGCTGTATCCACCCCACTTTTCCCTGGGGCAGGGCATGTCGTGGACTCCAGGGTGGGAGAGGTCAGTGAAGTGTGTGATGTTGATGGTAACAGGGAAGACCCAGTTGAAGTCTCAAAATGTTCTTCTGCTCTACTGTCAATGGGCTGGTCATTGTGCTAAGTGCATTGGATCCATGTCATCCTCAGAACAATTCCCCAAAATACTACCATTCCTGTTTCCAGGTGAAGGAATGGAAGCTTAGAGAGAGGATAGGTAACTTGCTCAGAGATCCCAGTTATAAGTGGTGGCGAAAGAATGAAATCTAGGATCATTGAATTCCAAAGCCTTCATTTTACATCCCAACAGTGGTCTCATTACTTTGGTGAGCAACTGACTTTCCAGGGAGTTTGTTAAAAATAATTCTGCTAAAGACCCGCCTCAAGGGATCCTGATCCGACTGGTCTGTGATGGGGCCAGGTCATCTGTATTTTGAAGAGTCTCTGGAGGTAATTCAGATGCCCCCCAAAGTTTGAGAGCCAACTCTGCCACTTGTTAATTGTGTGATCTGGAACAGATGACAGCCCCTTCCAGTGCCCTGGTTCCTCGTTTATTAGATGGGGGATGGCGACAGTATCCACGGCATTGAGTTACTGTGGGAATTAAGTGGGTTTAAAATGAAGGCACTAGGGAGAGTACATGGCACATAGTAAGTGCTCGATAAGCATTAAAGATGATTACTTTTGCTGCTTCTTAGCAGCCACTTACTTATGAAACATTTTTTAGGCGTGCTATTTCCTGGACAGATTACATAAAAGGGTAATTGCCTGCATTTATATAAATTTTTGATAGTCTCTGTCTCAGAGAGCAATTTTTCTTTAGCCCTTTCCCCCCAGTCTAGGTTTAAGCCTAATTTGGATCCCGTGGTCTCTTGTGGTCCTACGACCCCGAGGCCATGTTATGAAGGTAAATCGAAATGAAGCTGGGGCTATAATACTAATTGCAGACAAGAGAGAAGATCAATGATTCTCAACCTTGATTGTGCCTTAGAAATATCTGGAGACCTTTAAACAATGCCCAAGTCACACCCGTATTGTTAATGTCAGAATCTTAGGAGATGAGGCCCAGCTAGCAGTATATTTTAATTGCCAGGTGATTTCCAATGTGTGCCCATTAGGCCCCTCCCGGGTCTACTGAATAGAAACTCTCGGGGCGGGACCCAGGAACCTGTGTCCTAACGTGGTGCTTTCTACAAACTTCAGGACCCCTGGTGTGAGCCATTCTGTATCCCCGCCCCCCCACCATGTCCAGGCCTCTGTTTCTACTTCTCTGCTCACTGGGGTGTGATGTGAAGACAAGAGAGATATGGTACCCTTAGTTCCCTTAAGAAGGTGCAAGTAGATCCGTAGTTAAATCAAACTGATATCTACTCCAGCCAGACTTGCGCTAGACTGGGGGAATGAGGATCTTCCAGCCTCAGTGCCTGTTTCTCCTGGGGGGTTGGGGGGCGGGCAGATGAGCCAATTAAGAGAGGCCCCCCTCTCTCAGAATGGACACCTGTCAATATTTGCCTAAAATACCCCTTCTCTCCAGTCCTAACTCTGCCCTGGAAGCCTCACGAGGCCAGTCAAACGTAACAAGTTCCAAACCAACCCATCTGCTTTTCATTTCCTGCAGGATGCTAAATCGAGTTTTTTAAGGTTGCTTAAAATATGTCCCTCTCCTCCTGCCCCGCCCTGTGGGGCATTTGCTCTGCGTCCTTAGACCACCTTGCCTCCTGCCTCCTCCACCTGGGGCCCTTCTGCACAGACTTGGCTTCAAACAGTGCTCACAGTTATTCCGGGCATTTGCTTTTTCGGTTTAGCGCACATCCAATGATATCTTTTTCTTCTTTAAAGCACTGTCTTCTGTCTCCTCATTTGTCCCTTTCTCCTTTGGCAAATGTAATGCTACCAACATTTGAAGGTGGTCTGGTTCCCTTGAGTCTGGTAATTAGCCCTGCTGCTCAAATGAGCGTGAGAGTGCTGGGTGCAGAAGTGAGAGCAGGGGCTAGCAGGACCTCCTTCCCTGGGGCCCAGATGGCCCTCTTGGGACCTCCACAGTGTACTCGGGAGGTTGGAGTGCCTGGCTGCTCCGGGTTGGGACCTGGAGTTAAGTCTGAGTTTCCTTCCTAAATTTGAGCAGTGATTCTAGGTGACCTTAAACCTTAAACAATAGGTGACCAAAACCACTCTTGGTTTTGCTCTGCTTCTGTTTAGCATCTGTTGAGTAGAGACCTTTGCCACCAAGTGAGGCCCTATTCCATTGCAAAGTACTTGGAGATTGTAAACAAACTTGGAAAGATCAGTTCCAGGGGAAATTGTGGGGTTTAGGAAATACGCCCTTGTATTCTTCTTTCAGTATCAGAGAGATGCAGCAGCCCTCTGCTTCCTCAAGGAATTATTTGGACCATCTTCTAGGGCAGAATCCCAAGCTCCACATCCTGTCCTGAATGTGCTGCCCTGTCCCATATTTCATCTTTTCAGAGTCCTGCCAAGTACAGGGTACGTAAAATGATAACAACTGTTATTGCCCTAATGTGTTTTCCCTCTAAATCTGTCAACAACTGTAAACTTCTGAGCGCCCTCTTTATGCCAGGAATTGTGCTGTAAGGCTCAGCTCTGACCCTTAAGAAGTTTATGTTCCTGTTGAAGAGACAGGATGTGTGCACACACGAAGGTAGCTGCCTGAGACCATGCCAAAGGCACCAGACAGGTAACAGAGGCTAAAGGATGTGTGCGACTTGTACAGTACATGTATGTTGAGCACCTGTTACGTGCTATGTTTTGTGGTAAGCACTGAGGCTAAACCAGTGAACAAAACAGATAAAACCCTTGGCTTCGTGGATCTTAGGTTCTAATGAGGCAAGACGGAGTGTAAATGAGCAAACATATAATTCATCAACTTGTGATAAGTGCTTTGAAGGAAGATGAAGCAGAGTGAAGGGATTTTTTTTTTTTTAGATAGGAGGTCAGGGAAGACCTCTCTGATAAGGTAGCTTTTGAGTCAAAATCTGTAGAAAAAGAAAGAGCAAGTCATCCAAATATCTGGGGGAATTTCCCAAGGAAGCTGAATAGCAAGTGCAAAGGCCACGTGTGCTTAGTGTGGTCTAAGAAGGACATGTGGGCCAGTGTGGCTGGAAGGCAGAGAACAAGAGGGCATGGATAGGCTGTAAGGTTACAGAAGTGGTGGGTAAGTCAGAGTGTCCTGTGGGCTGTGATGAGAACTTTGGATTTTATTCTGAAGCCCTTGGAGGGTTTTGAGCAGAGTAGTAACATGATCTGACTTATATATCGGAAGATCTCTTTGTGTGAGGACAGACTCTAGGGGTGCATGTAGAGAGGCCTGGGGTCAGTGAGCAGGCAATAATCCAGGGGTGGAATGATGGTGGCTTTGACCAGGGTAATAGGATTGGGGGTGGCAAGATAAGATTGGATGCAGATAAGAGAGCTCATGTATGGGGTTATGAATAGAGAGAGGAATTAGGAATGACTCCACAAAGTTTTTGGCTTGAACCCAAGGTTTTACATTCATAGGAGAGAGTGTCTACTTCTGTTTAAGATAATCAGAGGATTAATGAAAGACCCAAGATTTGAGCTGTACTTTGGAAACCTAGTCGGGTTTTGTGGCTTGTGAGCTCTCAGTGGTTTATTCTGAGACCATTTTGTCTTTCCGGACCCCCCCCCCCACTCCTACTCTTTGTTGCCTCAGCAGCCTCTACCCCAGGGGACCAGGAGTGCCCGAAGTGTGGCCTGAGCGAAGCTCGGCTTGATTCTCTAAGCCCATCATGGACATTCCTAGCTCTTGCCAGTAATCGGTTGAGAAGTGGGCTGGGTTAGAAGTGAGCAGCCTGTACTACAATTCTGGACAATGAAGGATAAAAGGGAACTCTGCAGAAGAGACTTCTGGGAAATCCTGTAAGTCTGAGATGCTCTGGAATTGAGATGCACAAGGACGTAGTGCTTGAGCTGCTGTCGCCATCTTGCAAACGTAAAGGGGGAAGCTTAGGTCAATAGCTGGCACAGTAAGAGTGGCAGACGGGAAAGGTTGGAGAGAGCATGGTTCCTTGAGGACATCATTAAGCCACTAAGTTAGGCAACTCTGGGATGGCACCACTTCTGGACTTATTATGTGTGATTAAAAAAACCAAAAACCAAAAAACCTGCTAATCATCCAATGCTTTTGAGTTGTGTGGTTTATATTTGAAAGTGGAAAGGATGTCTTTTTAGATAACTAGAATAAAGTTTCTAGATGGGAAGACACAGCAAAAGCGAAGACACTTGGAGGCAAGAATTTCTTTGAGAGAAGAAAACTCAAAGCATATCTGGGGAAGAGTAGGTGGAATAATTTGTCATTCATTCATAGACTCATCAACAAATATTCGTGGAGCCCCAACTATGCACCAGGCACTGTTCTGAGGTCGGGGATGCTGTAGTGAGCAAGGTAGATAGGATCCTTCTTCTCATGAAGTTTATTATCTTACGGAGGAAAGATGGCTGGTAATGAAGGAAACACAGCAAGAATCGTTTCAGGAAGTTGTGAGTGGGATGAAGGAACTAGAATAACTGATGTGATGGAAAGTGACCAGAGGGGCCACTTCAGTTTTGGGAAATGGTATGTTCTGAAGGCTTAGAGAGAGAAAGAGGGTGGCCAGACTGAGAAAGTGAAATGAGGCTGGTGTGGCTGGAATCTAGGGAGAGAGGAGAAAGAAGAGAACAGAGAAGCAAGGTCAGGTCTTGTGGGCTTTGTGGCCAAGGCAGGCAGGAAGAAAGAAGAATCACTGGAGCATTGTTAAGCAGGAATATCTTATAAACTGTTGACATTTGTAGATCTGTGAGGTGGCATCAGGGATGGACCCAAGTCAAAGACCCAGTCCTTATAGAAGACCGTAAGTCTGGGAAAGTCTGGGAAAATCTGGGAAAGACTTACACTGCTGGGTAACTTCCTTTCATTTCAACAACCCACCAAACACTGTGGCTCATTTGAGAATTTTAGGCACGGGAATAAGGTCATTAGGGCAATAATATTGGCAGAGGCACTTTCCTCTGCTGAGTCATCCACTTAGCCTTCCCTGCTCCTTCTTCTAGAAAAAAAAGCCAGGCTTGCTACAACACTAGATACAAAGAATAGTGTCGATTAGAAATAAGGTGATTCCCCAGGATGCTGGTCACCTTAGGTTGGGGCAATTCTAGGACAGAGCTGTCCAAAATAAATAGAATGTGAGCCACATAGGTAGTTTAAAATTTTCTAATAGCCACATTAAAAAAGTATAAGAAACTAAAAAGATCAAATTAACTTCAATAGCATATTTCATTTGAACCAATATATTAAAAATATTATCAATTCAATATGTAATGAATATAAAAATTATGTTCTATTTTTTCTCTTTTTTCTCCCTAAGTCTTTGAAATCTTTACATATATATTTAAAAAAAATTTTTTTTCTTTAAGTAGGCTCAGTGCCCAGCATGGAGCCCAACACAGGGCTCGAACTCAGGACCCTGAGACCATGACTCCAGCCGAAACCAAGAGTCAGACGCTTAACTGACTGAGCCACCCAGGCGCCCCTGACCTAGGAAACTTTCAAGCACTCAGTAGTCACATGTGCTTAGTGGCAACTATATTGGACAGCACAAGTATAGAAATATGGTCTGGGAAGGGGGGCCACAGCAGGATGGAATGCTGGATTTTGCCAGTGGCGTGGTGCTTCTGCTGATCTGCTATAGATTCATTCTCTAAAAGAGATATATTGGGGGTACCTGGCTGGCTCAGTTGGTAGAGCATGTGACTCTTCATCTTGGGGCTGTGAGTTCTAGCCCCACACTGGGCATAGAACCTACGTAAATAAATAAATAAATAAATAAATAAATAAATAAATAAATAAGAGATGTATTGGTCACAGGGCATAAACATTTTGGGGACTCTTAATTATTTTCCTAATCGATTACATCCATTTATGATATTACTCACCATGAATAAAGATGCCGATATCACCAGCTCCAGATTTGGGAATTTGCATCTTAATTTTGGGGGGTTAATTTAGTAAGAGTTAATTTACTACTGTTAATTTAGTTAACTTAGTGAAAGAAATGCCACACTTTTAATCTGCTTCTCTTTGATAACTAGTAACGCTGAATACTTTTCCACATATTTACTATTTTTTTTTTTGTGGATTATTTTATTACAAGTCTTTGTTCCAATATTAGCTGAAGTCTTAATAAGATTCTTAGAACTTGGGCCCCTGGGTGGCTCAGTCGGTTAAGCATCTGCCTTTGGCTCAGGTCATGATCCCAGGGTCCTGGGATCGAGTCCTGCATCGGGCTCCCTGCTCAGCGGGGGGGTCTGCTTCTCCCTCTGTTCCCCGCTCCGCCAGCTCGTGCTTGCTTTCTCTCTCTCCAAAATAAATAAATAAAAACTTAAAAAAAAGATTCTTATCAACTTGTGTAAATTCTTGAGATAACAATGTTATTAATCTTTTTTGGTCATACTTTTTGTAAATATATCCGCCAGTATGTTATTTGTCCTTTATTTTGGTGATCTTTTTTTAACATGCAAAATTTCTTTTCTGAAATCTTTATGTTGTCAAGTACTTCCATCTTTGCTCTATAGTAATCTTGTACTCATGAAGTTTATCATCTTGCGGAAGAAAGTTAGGTGGCAATGAAGGAAACATAACACAATTCCAGGGAGTTTAAGTGTGATGAAAATAAAATACATTAATGTGATAGAAAGTCACCAGAAGGGCCTTCCCACTAGCACTGTGATAAATATTTAATACTATTTTCTTCTGGACTTTATAGTTTTAAGCACACTTAAGCCTTTAAATAAAATGGAATTCAGGGCACCTGGCTGGCTTAGTCAGTGGAACATGTGACTCTTGCTCTCCAGGTTGTAAGTTCGAGCCCCACATTGGGTGTGGAGATTACTTAATAAATAAATAAAATGGAATTCACTTTGATGTACCATGTAAAGGTGGATCTAAACTCTTCCCTTCCTCCCAAATTGCTCATCAGTCTCCCTCCACCATTTATAGAAAAGAAAAGTCATTGTATCGTGACATCTTCTTAATATACCAAAATTTCTATGAAAATAGGATGCATTGCTGATCTTTCTATTATATTCCAGGAATCTGCCTATTCTTACACCAAGACTTCACTGTCTTACTTTTGTTGTTTTATAGGTTTTACTTTTGATAGTAATTCCTCCTTCACTCCCCTCCCCCAACACATTTTCTTTCTTGCCTGTTTAGAATTTTCCTTTCTTTCTTTTTGTCATATGTTTAGAAACATCCTTCTAGTTGTTTTTTTTTTTTAAGATTTTATTTATTTATTTGACAGAGAGACACAGCAAGAGAGGGAACACTAGCAGAGGGAGTGGGAGAGGGAGAAGCAGGCTTCCCTCCGAGCAGGGAGCCCGATGAGGAGCTCGATCCCAGGACCCTGGCATCATGACTTGAGCCAAAGGCAGATGCTTAATGACTGAGCCACCTAGGTGCCCCTAGGATTTTTTTTTTTTTAAATAAGATTCTGCTAGATCTATAACTGAAGTTGTAGGAAACAGGTATTTATGTAATATTTTGGCTTCCTATCCAGGAACATCTATTTTTCCATTCATTCACAACTTTTCAGACCACGCAGAAGGTTTTGCAGCTTCCTTTGGTAAAGAAATGTGTGTATATATGTAAGCATGTTTGCACACATATATAGTATCTTAGATTGGGTTTCGTAGAAACAGACTCTGAGATGGAGAATTGTCTCGGAAGATTTTCACAGAAGGCACATGTAGCAAACCAGTCTACAGTGCAGTGGCCACTGGGACCTTGGCTGGTTGGGGGGGTGGGAGGGGAGGGGAGGGGACAGGGGGCCTCCGGAACTGGAATGGGACATTGAAGTTTAGCAATTTACAAATAAAATACAATCTTTGAATGGATCAGCGTGCTCAAGTCAGCCTGACCAATACGTTGTCTCTCCTTAGATGGGCCTCAGGGGTGGCCAGGTTGTCAAGCGAGGGTTAGTACTACCTGACTGCCTTCCGTGGATGTATACCATGCATAATCCTCTTAAAACCAAAGGTACGCTTGTTTCCCCTTGACAATATTGGATATTATCAAGCTTTGGGCTCTTTGTCAATATGGTGATGAAAAATGGCATCTTATTTTAGTTTTGAAGTACATTTCTCTTTAAGAATGAGTTTGAGTTTTGCCGATGTTCCATAGTTATTTGTATCTCATTTTGAAGCTGAAGCTTGTAGGGCAGGATGATCTGGACTTTGTATCCAGTTGTTGCCTTGCGGAGCCCAGAACACGCCTTTTATATCTCCATAGCTTTTGTATCCCTATAGGTTCGTTCTGACTGCCAGTAAGTAACATAAACTCCTGACTCAACTGACTTTAGCAACGAGGAAAATCTTTTACCTTATATGACATCATGTCCTGGGATAGAGTGGTTCTAGAGTTGGCTAATACAGCTACTCACCAAGGCCACTGAGGTCCCTGGTCTTCCTATCTTTTTGATTGACATCCTCTGACTAGGTTACCTCCAGCTCACAAGATGGCTGCATCACAGCCAGGCATCCCATCGAGGCATGGCAAAATCCAGTAGAAGAACTGCTGTTTCTTGCCATGAGCCTCTTTTTAAGGACATGGAAGCTTGTCTTGAAATCCCCTCCTAGAAGATGTGCCCTTGAATCTCATTAGTCAGACTTGGGTTTTGTGCCCGTTCCTAAACTAATAACAGGCAAGGAGCCTGGGACCATCATACGTGGCTCATGTTAATCAGGATTTTCCCCTGAATGATAATGAGTAGGAGTGGGCACTCCCTTGCCCCACCCCTACTTCCCAAATAATTAGGGCACTGCTGACAGGACATGTGGATTTGTTGTAAGGGGACAATCAACTGTGATTGTCACAAGTTTCCATAATCATGTGGAAATATTCTCTTTGCCTGATATAACCCTCCTCTACTTATCCTCCCATCTAACCCCCATTCATCTTTCAAGTATAGGCTGGGGTGGCTCGGAGGAAACGTGTTTTGTCTCCTCTAAGGTCTCTAGGGTCTCTAGGGTGGGTGGGGAACTCCCCTCCACTCCCATGGCAGCCTGTACCACCCTCATCACACACACAGCTGTAATTCTGGCTTCACTTCTCAATTTCCTGCTCCTTGAGGGCAGGGACTGGGTCTGATTTGTTTCTGTATCTCTAGCCCCTAGGACAGTGCACAGTACAGAACCCTTAACTCCCCATGCTTGTTGAATGAAATCCATTTACTAGTATTTTTGTTTAGAGTTTCAGGTCTAGATTCACCACAGAGACCAATTTATAGTTTTGTGTTTGGAAATGATTTGTCCATTGAGATTTGGAATTAGGATTATCTTTTTCACATAAAGCCAACTGAAGAGTTTCCATAACAAATTATTTAATTTGTGGATTATCAATTCCTTAAAAGTCCAGAAGTTCAACAAGTATTTCCTGAACACATATTATGTGTCAGGCACCATCCTACTTGGCTCTTCATACAAGAGTGATATGAGAGCTTGTCTCTGAATCTGGAGTTTATGCTCTAAGGCAGCATTTTTCAACTGCAGGTCAAGATCTGCCATGGGTAGTGAAATCAATCCTGTGAGTCAAAAACCATCATTAAAAGGGGAAAAAAAGGGGATGCCTGGGTGGCTCAGTCTGTTGGGCGTCTGCCTTCGGCTTGGGTCATGGTCTCAGAGTCCTGGGATGGAGCCCCAGCATTGGGCTCCCTGCTCAGGGAGGGAACCTGCTTCTCCCTCTCCCTCTGCTGCTCCCCCTGCTTGTGCTCTCTCTCTCTCTCTCTGACAAATAAATGAGTAAAATCTTAAAAAAAAAAGGGGGGGAATACAATAGAGTAGAGTAAAATGTATCCGAGGGCATCACTCTTGGTAAAACTATATATGCATATATATATATATATATATAATTTGTTTCTATAATGTCCTGGGTCAAGATATAGACTGTGTTCTTTACTCGGGGAGACAAAGCAGTTTAAAGCCAGTGCTCCAAGGGCCAGTATGTTTTCTTCCCTATTTCTCTTTGCAGTATGTGTTTTCTGCTCCTCCTTCCAGGGCTCCCTGACAGGAGGGAAAGACAAGGCGCAGAGGTTCTGCTTCCCAGCGCGCCCTCCCACCCCAAGCCGGCCCCCCAGCCTTAGATTTGGGTAGCCTGCCACAGACTGGGGAGCCAGGGGCAGAAGGTCAGTCCCATCTGAGCAGCCGTGGGCAAGTCACTGCACATTTCAGAACATCCGCTTCTCTTGTGTGAGGGGAAGATAACAACAGTACTTGCTCCACAGCCAGTTAAGAGGATCTCGTGGGTTGTGTGTTGTTAAGGAAACCCCCTTCAGTGCCGCAGGGGAGAAAAGCAGACTTAGCCCGCGGGTTAAAAAAATTCTGTCTCCTGAGAAAGGAGGAAAGACATCAAGGAATGGCCCCACAGAAAGTAAGGAGGGGCTCCCAACACCCAGGGCCTGCAGGTGTTTAGTCAAAAAAGGGGGACAATCAATGGGAAAAGACCAGACCTTCCCACTTCTCTGAGCAGTCATTTTTTTCCCCCAAAGATTGATTTATTTGTTTGAGAGAGAGAGAGAGAGAGACAGCATGAGGGGGAGGGATACGGAGAGGGAGAGAGAGAATCCCAAGCCGACTCTGTGCTGAGCACGGAGCACGATGCAGGGTTCGATCCCAGGACCCTGAGATCTTGACCGGAATCGAAACCTAGTCCGTCGCTCAATGGACCGCGCCACCCAGGCACCCTGAGCGGCAATATTTTTATTTCTTCATGGAGCACACTGTCAGGGGGTGTCTGGAGGGGCTGATAGTGTGCTACTATATTCCCGTTTCACAAACATCAGAGAAAGGGCAGTGGACTCCGTCTTCCCTTCACTCCTTGCAGGAGGTGTGCTGGGGCCTGCCCAGCCTGAACATCGCTCAGGTTGGGAGGTGTGATGGGGGGTGGGGCTGGGGGTTGGGTGGGATGGAGGGGGATGAGGTAAGGATAGGGTGGGGAGGGGGCTCAAAGGAGAGGAAGTCAATTGGAGTGTTTGTTGTATCTTCAGGGTCCTTTCTCACGCATCTGAAATTCTTCTGTGACTGTCTTTGAGCAACTGTCACAGTGGACAAGTTGGGCACAGGCTGTCCTTCTTGCTCATTTTCTCCAGCTATAAGCAATCCACCTCCCTGGAAAACTCTCTGCAGGCTTCACAGCCCAGTTCTTCTGTTGTCAGCTGTGTGAACAGGAAGCCATAGATGTGCTTCCTTAAATATAAAGTTATTTTTACTTGTTTGTTGTTACTCCTGAATTGTTGAGACTTGGGAGAAAGATTCTGTAGGGGATCGTGCTCCCCCACACCCTAAAATACACACACATAAACACACACACTCCCTTGAGAGAAGATAAGCCAGATGGGAAATTGGTTTGCCTTGGCTGGCTGCTGGGGAAGTAGAGGCTGATACCCTGGCTGGGATTTGTCTTTATCCCAGGGTGATGCAGAACAAGAGGAAATGGAATTCCAAGAGTTTTAGGTAAAGACGGGGAATCCCCAAGAACCCAGCGGTTCTTTGCTTGTTTGGTTGTCTTTTTTCCAGTGACTCCATCTTTACGGAGTCCCATCTAGGATTGGGGCACATCATTCCCCGTTCTCTGATACATTTCAAACCAGCCTTGGCCCTGAGGGTGCCAGGTTTCACCAGCATGCCCAGTGGAAGGAGGCAAGGAAGCAGGCAGGGACTGTCATACCCGCTGCCAATTCCAGGGAAGGAGAAAGACCTCAGCATCTGTGAAGAGTTAGAGCTCGCTCCATCTCCCCAGCACCTGGGTGTGTCCGTTTGCCCACACTTGTCTCTACTTGTACTTTCATGAAGCTCACCCATGACCTTGAAGTAACCAAGTTTAGTGGCTTCTTCTCGGGCCTCATCTTCCACCTGACAGCCCCTCTTTCTTAAATGCTCACCCTAGTGAACTAGTTCTCGCCCCACTTCTTTGATTCTTTCTGTTTCTGTTTCTTTTTTTCCTGCATTGCAAACTTATGACTCCCCCAGACATGTCTTTAACCCTTTTCTTTCTTTACTCTCCCCCTCTCTGGGCAAACTTTGGTTTCTTTTGCGACCAACCAAGTATTATTTTGCTGAGATATGCTTTCTTTCAAGAATAGTAACTAACTTAGGCAAAGGGAAGGTTTACACGATAAAGCATCTACAAAGCCCAGTGCAGACGTGAGTCCTGTCAGGGCTGAACCCAGGACCTGGCTGAGGCTGGTTTCTGCCTCTCTCCCGTCTGCTCACCTGCTGCTTCCTGGATATCTCTCATTTCTCCCTCCTCTCCTTCGTTGGGCTATCATCTTAGCTGAGGCCTTCATGACCGCTTTAGTGATTTCCTTGCAGCTAGTAATATCCCCCATCCAAACTATTTTGTTTCAACAGCATCCCCTCTGCCTTGGGTCCCATGCTTTAGGAACCCCTCTCCCCCTGCCCCAGCCCACTTTAGCTGTATTTCTCCACAGGGTAAGGAATCCACAGGCCAGTGAGATGTTCCCACCTAAAGTCCCCGTTCCCCTTCTAGAGCCTATTTGCTGGGCCTGGGCCAGGTACATTGTTCTGAGGACAGACCACACCACTACTGTACTTGCTTCTAGGCCCGAAAGTTGCCCAAGGGGTAGTTGTTTATTGGAGAAGGGTAGGATGAAGTGGGAGTGGGAAGGTAGATGGAGCTTGAACATGGCCACTGAATGTGCTCAAGGTCCCTTGCCGTGTGGGACAGAGCTTGAACTGAGAATGGGCCAGGGCCCAGTGACCAGCTTTCCCCCTTTCTACCCAGCATGGAACTCGGAGAAATTCAATAATTCTATATTTGAGCCTGGCCTTTCATGCTGTAAGGTTTATTTTTAGGTATAGGGGGATCGAACGTATTTTATTTAATACTTTGTTAGTTTGATTTATCACTTTTTGACATGTGCCATGTGGACCTCCATTTGTACTCATATTCTGGGCCCCACAGACCCTAGGGGCAAGTCTGAATTTCATACGGCCAGTTTAAAAAAAAAAATTCCCTAAACAAAGCTCTGATTAAATCATCACCTGCCTCAAAACTTTTGATAATGACTTCTACTGTTTACTAGGGAGTAAATGGTTGCGGTTCTTCATTGTTTTGGGTCAGATGAAGCTGACAGGTAGGACCTGCCTATCATCAGAAGAACACTCAGGCCAGGCTCGACTTGGCAAGGGAGCGGCTTGCTGCTCAGAGCTCTCTGGGAAGGCTTAGAGGACAGAAGCCAGGGAAGCCTGACAACTAGAGTTTAGAATCTTGAGCATAGGTGGTGTAAATTCATGCACATAAAGTTTGGAAAATCACAGGCAATTCTAAGGTAAGCTGTTAAGAAGTGGCCAGTGTGAAGTTGTTGAGGAGGGCAGGGAACACACACAGATAAAGGGGATTTGATTCCCACGGTCACTTTTTGCCTCTGTTCCAGATTTTTCTATAGTTCCCATGTACTAGAACTTGTCCTAGTTTAATCCGTGTAAGATACTTCTAGGAGGTGGGTGTGGACAATAGGAACAAAGCTTAATGTTTAGCAGTACTCTGCAATAGTTTCTTCTTCTTTTTTTTCTAAATCTTTATTTTTTTTTAAGTGATCTCTACGCCCAGCATGGGGCTTGAACACACCACCCTGAGACCAAGAGTCACATGCTCTACTGACTGAGCCAGCCAGGCGCCCTTCAGCAAGAGCTTTTAATGAGGAGCTCAGAACAATTATGAGCACACTACATTTATAATCAATCTCCTATTGAATATCTTTAAAGCGATTGAATTTGGGAGACAGTCCCTTTAGACTGGGAGAGGGTAAGTGGGTAGGACTGGAGTCGGGGGAGGCAAACTAGGATGATGTCCTACAACCTTCTCTGCACTTCTGAGGCTGAGTCAGGTGCTTGTGCTGGGAAAGAAGATACGGGACTGAATCCAGGCTAAGGCTTCTGTTGGGCCCAGGACCATCTGCCAAAGCAGTGTCACTTGCGGTATTCTCATTCCAGATGTACAAGGATCAAGAGCTTCACAGAAGAGCTGTTGCTGAGCGTGGGAGAAAATAGGTAATTTTAAAAATAGGGAATATGGAGGAATGTATATTTTAGAAAAAGCCTCGAGTTTAAGACTAAAAAAAAAAAAAATGTATGCACAGCTTTCCTGGACTTCAAAAACAGGCATTGAGGATAGACTCTCCAAAATCCATAGACCAGGCTATACTTTCACAGAAAATTGTTTTATCTCAAACTCATTAATATCCTTAATGGAGGGATATCCTTGCACTTCAGAAGGGATGCTGCTGCCTTAACTGTGAGGAGCTTGAAAGGCCTACTTACCCAATGCTCCTTAAACCAGCATATGCCTCAGAACCACCTGGCAGGGCTTGTACAGAATGCATAGTTTATAAGATTCTTTGCCTATTTACCCAGAATTCTCTCCTGAAGGCAACGGTAGTAAGGATCTTCCTTTTCCCATCCAACCACAAATTATTTTCTACATTTAAAAATTCAAATAGGCTACTTTAGCTTTACTAAAGGAAAATTTTACAAAGGGAAAATAAAATCCCACTAGCGGAAGCTCAGGTAAGGGCAAAATTAAGTTAAAATTTTCTCCATATTAATTTAGAAATAGCAATAAAAGCCAAATGTTCTAAAGGTTACATCAGTCAGGGTCCTGGCAGCAGATAGCCTTGGAGTGAGTCATTTGAGAAAAGTGCAATAAAGGCACTATTTACTAAGCATAGGCTGGGCTTAGACAAAGGAAAGGGGATGGTGCCTTCCTCTTGGTTTGGTAAGTGCAGGAACCATTAACACCACAAGGTCTGAAAGGGCAACAGGGGCAGAACCAGGTAAGGGAACCCAGAAAGAAAGCTGATGGGGAGGGCATGCTCACAGGAAGGAACCAGAGAAATAAATATGCCAACCTCATCAGCCTATCCTCCCAGAGGCTGGAGGGCAAAGGGAGCCCATCAACGCAAGTCCCTGTGGCTCAGCCTCTTGGGGCAAAGAGCAGGTGGAGAAGGGTGAAGAGTGGATCTTGAGGGGCAAATGAAGAAAATCCAGCATCCATCAGAGGCGGCTAAGGAACTGGAGTGGCGCTTGTGTATTTTCACTAGGACCGGAGAAAAGAGTAAAGCGATTTGCTCTCCTACCATCTTGTTTATATTTCCCTGTAATGTTTATTAGAAACATATTGTCATTAAATATTATGCTCTTGTATCAGGGGAGGGGAACAGGATCCTATGTCCCACACCTATGCCTACAGAATCAAGTCTCACTCCAGAAGGGACCCAGAAATGTGAACTTTAAGCAAACACTCCAAATGACGCACATCCGGCTTTCAGAAGCATGGAGCTACAGAATGAAAGGGCGAGCGATAGCAGTTATCTGGTAAGGAAAGTGGAATGCTTATCTGTGCTGAGAAAACAGCTCTACACCAAGTATGGTCGCATGTAGACAAGGAAAGACTGGGGGGAACAGACAAATGAGAACAATTGGTTGGTGAGGGGGTTCTGAGTTTTAGAACTTTTTTTTTTTTTTTGCTATGCAAATGTTCACATCAGGGCTTATTAAATTAAAAACACTTCTAAGAGAAATTGGAGCAGGTAAAACATTAGGTCACCACAGGGTCTGACCTGAGTCCTGAGGAGTCCCTGGAACTTACGGGATCTAAGTTCTCTTGGTCCCGGTCAGGGCTGCTCAGAATCCCAGAGTCTCCCAAGCCAACTTAGTCCTCAGCAGACATCCAGAGGGAACCTCTGTGGCTTGAAAGGTCAGACCCTGACCTGGCTTCACAGGACCCCACAAGAAGTACAAATGGGCAGGCAGCCACCATTGATGAGGCTTCGCCTTCTCCCTCTCCTGGGCTGAGTGGCTGAACCTTTGGGACTTGGGATGAGAAGGCCCCTTCTATTGGTTTCCTTTTCAGGAGTTCCCAGACAGTGAAAGTTACCTGCCCAAGGTAACCTGACGCTGCAACAGAAATAACCCTTGGGGCTAGATGCCGCAATGCTGCACTGGAAGTTTCCAAGGCAGCACAGTCTTGTCTCTATGGAGACCTGAGTCTGGGCCCTCTGCCTCTCTTTGAAGTCTTCTTTCTTTGGTCTTCCAGTGACCTGTAAAGCTCAGGACAGGGTTGGGGGGTGGGGGCGTGGAAGGGGGGGCGGTGCAGGGTTAGTCTGGCTTCCCCACTGAGGCCAGTGTGTTGCCTGCAAAAAGGAAGTTCAGTGCGTAGGCCTTGGGATAGGGAGAGAGGCCCTCTCTAACTCCAGAAGTCAGGAAATTCTCATTATATTCTATGTGAAGAGACCCCCAGTGTTTTCTGGGCTGACATAGAGAAGGACTATTTATTTCTGTGATGCTTGTCTGAATTGGCAAGCTTGGGCTGGAGCAGGGAAAAGCAGATCCAAGACAATCATGTGATGGAATTATACCTGCTGAGAGAAAGAACAGTGCGGCTCCCCAAGCAAACATTCTTGCAGACTCTGCATTGCAAACTCTGGCTCGGGAGGCTCTGGGCTAATTTGTCTTTCGCCAACTAATGGCAACGGAGGAGGGCAGAACCTGGCAGCTTTTCCAGATGCCTGGTGACTTGAGAATCACTCAAGCCCCCCCTCCCGCCCCCCGCTGCCTTCCCACTGATGCCTAAATAACAGGTATGAATTTGCTCCACTTCATCAAGGAGCAAATTCTTATTTTTCCAAATCAACTGAAATCAAGCTCTGAGCCCCACCTTGGCCTGGTTGGTGGGATCCTCGATATTAATTATTATCGAAATTCCCTCTTCCTCTCCCCTGGGCAGTACTAAAACCTAGAGGCCTTCTTGGTAGCAGAAGAATGCAAAAGGGGTCTGAGATAGTAAAATAGCCACCATTATTAATATTTCTTCTTTTGTTACGAGATGCAACTCTTGGACTAAAAGGTTTCCAATTTAGCGTCTACTTTGCCTGCACACTCTGCCATAGGCCCTTGCCGGTGTTTTCAAGGTCGTATAATTAGAGACTGTCCCTGAGGCATTAGTTATGGGCCAAGCCTGGGATGGGGGGAGGGTGGAAGGAGCTTTGAGAAAACTTTAGACCTTCCCCAAATAATCTGGGTCAGTGTCTTCCATTCTTCACTATAGATAATTAATATTTGCTCCTTCCCATTGATAGAGCCACATAAACAGAACAGCCTCCTGCTCTCCCCAGATTGCTGCCGCTAAGACCCTCCTGCAGAGACATTTTGGAGGCCTGACGGCCAGGCACCAACTGCTGCCCCAGGGCCCAGAACCTCCAGAGAATGCTCAAGGGGCACGGATGTCCACCATTTGAGGACGCCGCCCCTTTAATGTCCTTCCAGGCTAGCAGAATTCAACTCTGTCCCTCATCCAGGAAGCCTCAGCTTCTCTCCACCCCATCCTCTCAGGCACCTCCATCTGAATTCCTTTTTGGGCTTGACCCTCGAATTGGAGAAAAGCTATTCACTAACTGCTGCCACCAAGACAAACCCCGGGGCCAAGATCACTGAACGCAAAGCCTTGGCTGATTTGTCAGGCTAGATGGCCAGTGAAGAGGAACATTGTTTTTTTCTTTTTAAATCTTTTTTCCTATGGCGGAAAGGAAACTAAGCCTCATTTGATTGTCATGCCTGAAATTGTAGCACCAAAGAGTTTCTCCTTTGGGTGGGATATTGTTGTCTGCACGGGTTCCTAAGATGTGTCCTCGGGAGAGGTAACAAAGCATGGCTAGTAGCTTATCATATGGAAGGGGTTCATTGGACACTGCCGGACAGCGGCAGGTGGGAGAATATAAGAAGTGGGGCTGGAAGAGGGGCAGGCCTAGCTCTGTCCCACTTTGCAGTCGCGTCCAGTGGCTGGCTTTGTGGTTGGTTAGATCAGGTGATTCTGACCAGAAAGCCTTCTCTTCTTTCTGTTAAAGATAAGCATGCAAGTTTCCTGTGGTTTGTTAGGGGCGGGGCCCCCACATCCTAGGCAGGTAGCAAGGTGGGGTGATCCGCTCAGATATCAAACCACCTAGGAGTTACTGTTGTTTTGTAAGAAACAAAGACCTTCAAGGCCAAGTTCAGGACAAGCTGGGAATCAGAACACAGGTTCACATAACTGACAGAGACCTCAACTCACATGGTCAAGGGGCAAGCACTGAGACAAAATTCTCTCTGGGACTGCCGAGGACCACTAGGCGACTCTTGGGTCTTATCAGGATTAACAGAAGCTATGAGCAGACTCTGGTTGGAATCAGGTTCCTTCGCTTAACAGTCTGTGTGACCTTGGGCACTTACGTTCTGTGCCTCAGTTTCTTATTCCCTAAAATGGGGATAATAGCGTACTTACTGCACAGGGCTGTTGTGGGGATTTTTGTTAGTATATTTAGGCACTTAGGAGAGTGCCGGGCACATAGCAAGTGTTAGATAAACTTTAACTGTTGTAGTTATTGTTGTTGTTTAAGGCCAGGTGGGTCTGAGAGCCAGGAACTTGAGGCAAGCCTCTGCAGCTGCAACTAGAGATAATTAATTATACTTGTTCCCAGTTCACCTCAACCTACAGGTGTGATAACAGCTGTCAAACACCCAGAATTTCCTTGATGGGGGGCCGGGGGAAACAGGGGTGCAAAATACCTAGATTCATCACTAGAACCCGGATACAGAGGCTTTTACCCTGGGGCATTGAAGCCCAAGTAGACCTGACTCCTACCTGGTTGAAGTACACCCTTGGGGGCGCCCTGCTGGCTCAGTCAATGGAGCATGCAACTCTTGATCTCGGGGTTGTGAGTTCAAGCCCCATGTTAGGTCTAGAGCTCACTTAAAAAAAAAAAATAAGAAGAAGAAGAAAAGAAAGAAATATACCCTGGGTGGGTCAGATGGTTGAGCGTCTGCCTTCGGCTCAGGTCATGATCCTAGGGTCCTGGGATCGAGTCCCGCATTGGGATCCCTGCTCGGCGGGGAGCCTGCCTCTCTCTCTCTCTCTCTGTCTGTTATGAATAAAAAAAAAAAAAAGGAAATATACCCTTAAAGGCCATAGTTTGAGGGGCTTTGAAACGCTTTCTTGTCCCGACACATCTCCGTCATGGGCTTGCCTCAGTGCCTACAATTGTCTCCAGTACTTGCAGGAGTTCTCAAGTGGTTACTCTGTCTGCAGCCAGACTGACTGCAGATCCTGCCTGTACTCACGAGCTGAGAGTCTTGGAGAAGTTACATAATCTGTGTACCTCAGCTTGCTCATCTGTAAAAGTGAGACTATGAAAGTACCCTCTTTATAGAGTGAGAATTACATGAAATAATGTGCAAGGGGTTGGCAAAGTGCCTGGTACACCCCGAACACTCAGTAACTGGCAGTGATGGTGGATTTGACCAGAGAAGTTATCCATTAGTGATTTTGTATTTATTAATCCACGAATACTCAATGTTTACACGTTTTATAATAAATATTAAGTATACAAAAATGTTGAAAACATGATGTAGTGAGCACCTGTATATATACCATTTAGATTCAATAATTGTTTTATTCATGATTGCCATTTTTGCTGTTATTTAGGTTTTGTACAGTTACTTTGCTGTTGTGTGTGTATGTATTTTTTCCCTCAATCATTTGAAAATTGCAAACGTCATGACACTTCACTCCTACTTATTTCAGCATGTAGCTCCTCCAAATGAAGAGATTCTCCTACGTAACCCCGATACCATTACTACATCTAGAACAATTGACAATGATTTTCAAATATTACCTAATACTAAGTCAATATTCACACCTTTTCTGTTGTTCCCCAAATGTCTTTTAGAGTTGTTTTTTTCCAACTAGGAACCAATCATAGCTCATGCGTGCATTGTGTTTGATTATGTTTCTTTCAATTTAGAATAACTTCCCTTTCATTCCTTTTTTAGGGACACCGACTTTTGAAGAGGCCAGACTGTCTTATATAATGTCCCACATTCTGGGTTTGTCTTATTGTTTGCTTGTAGTGCTGTGTTCAGTGAACATTTTGGAAAGGGATGAGAAAAACCTGGGGCTTGAACTGGAATCCCCAGGCTGTTCCAAGGACACACATCCCTATTGCCCTTGGGAAATGAGGGAAGAAACAAACAAAAAAAAAAAACAAGGCACACTCATTTTTTTTGTTCGAAACTCGAAACTTATTGAACACTAACTCCCCATTCTCCCCTTCTCACAGTCCCTAGCGACCACCATTCTACTTTTGGTCTGTATGAATTTCACTAAGAACCTCATCTACCATCATATGGTATTTGTCCTTTTGTGATGGGCTTATTTCACTGAGCATAGTGTCTTCAGGGTTTATCCATGTTGTAACAGGCCAAAATTCCCTTCCTTTTAACAGGTACAGATTATTCCATTGTATGTACGGACACAGCACATGTTGCTTATTCATTCCTCTGCTGATGGATGCTTGGGTTGCTTCCATCTTTTGGCTATTGAATAATGCTACTGTGAGCATGGGCGTACACACACCTGTTCACATCCCGGCAAAGCACACTCATTTTTACCTTTTGTCCTGGGGCTAGCCCTCACGCGGCCTCTAGTAACTGGGAATTTTAGAAATCATGTTTTGAATCCAGTTTTCCTTTCTGCTGTTCTCCTGCTGTTACCAGAGTCTAACATAACATGACTTTGCAGTTTTGCTATTGTCTGGAACTTATAACTATCTACACCAACAAGAGAAATCTGGACACCACTCAGAGCAAGTATTTCTGTACTGTGTACTGTGGCAAGTATGTTGATTATAATATCATGGTGTGAGAAGCCGAAAGCCCCGAGCTTTTAAAGCCACTAAATGTCAAAGGCCAGAGATGCCCTTTCAAATCTCTGTAATGACTTTTTAATCTGCTAGGCTCCCATACTTCAGGGAGTCCCCTTTTTAAAGGTATTTACTCCAAGCCTCCAAATTAACATGGGTGATTTATATCTGGCTACCCATAAACTATGAGAGGAAGCAAGGCAGAGTGGACCAAATGAACTCTGACCTGGCTGATGAGGAGGTGGGATCCAGTATCTGAGCCCTATTGATAACCATGCGACCTGGGACAAAGACTAAATTGTACTTTAAGTGCCTCAGTTTTCTCATCTGCCAAATGGGAGGTCGGCTTATAGCCCTCTCCTGCTATGACCGCCTGAGCTACATTTTATTTATTTGCAGAAATCAATAATAGGGGGGCGGGTGTGGAGAAGAGAACGCCCTGAAGTGGAGTCCTGGCTTCTCCACAAATGAGTGGGGCGCCCTTCCTTCGATCCCCTCATTTTATAAGCCTAAACTTTCTCACTTGCAAAACAGGGATGATGACTATAGCAGAGCAGGGGTGAGGATTACAACTAGTGAAGGAGAGTGACAGGGCTTTGTATTTTTAAGGTACTGTAGGGTCACGTGAGCGTGGTTATATGGAGGATTTTAAGCCTTCAAGAGTGCTGCAAATGTACGGGGTTACTATAGAGTTAAGGACACTGTTCTTAGCGACTCACTTCTACTTCTACAAACTCATGGTATGTTATACTAAAAAATAGATTATGATTCTTGCCGTCCCCCTGTGCCCAAGAATCCATTCTCCATCGGCCCTGGGTATTTCCTTCAACCATTCTGGATGTTGTGGCAGATCCTCCCCCATCCTTACTTAGAAAATTCCAACAGCTGTTTGAAAAGTGCTTTCTTTGTTTTGCTCTGGAACTTGTTGCAGCGTATCTCGTTTCCACAGTCTCCAGCCTGCCCATGGAGCTTCGGGTCGGCCAGTTACAATGACTCCGAAGCTCTTTGTCAATTCTCTTTAGTCCTGGAACACTTGATCGGCTAGTTGGGTTGCATGTTGCTTTAACCACTGAAGAGCAGGTTCCCAGGCTTTGCTGTGTTTTACAGCCTGCAATTTAATTATGATTGTTTCAACAAGTGTTCCTCACCAGAGCTTCAAATAGGCCTTATCAACATTTGTTCATCCTTCACTTTACAACCACCTGATCCTCTCTTCTAAGAAACTCCTTGGGTTTCCAGTTCAAAGGGAGACTATTTGAGAAAAAGAATACAGGAATAGATGTGCTCAGAATTGGGCTAATGGCTCAATGGATTGCACACTGGTTTAGAGTTAAGGATGGTACGCGGGGCTAAATAATTTGTAGCCATAAGAATCGCCTGGAACTCATAGTAAAAATGCAGACTTCTGGACTCTGACCCCAGAGGTCTTCTGATTAAGGATTTCTGGGGTGGGTCGTTTTAAAGGTGCTTCCCTGTGATTCTGATGCAGGGGTTCCACATTTTAGAAACCCTGATGGAGAGAGAGCACCATTCCCCTACTGTTTTAAGCGAGTTGACTCTAGACAAGCTGCAAACTTACCGAGCTCTGTCTCCCTGCTCATAAATGGCCATGAATACAGGAATGCCCTACCAGCCCCACAGGTTTGAAATGAGAGTAAAATAAGATAACGGACCCAAAACCCCTTTGAAAGTAAAGAGCTCACACCAGTGCAAGGCAGTCTTATCCTTCTCAGCATTCTCTTGCCTCAAAAGAGCAGACCCCAGCCGGCCCCACCCCACTAGGCACTTGCACGGATGCACTTGAAGGGAGGGAAGCCCCTGACCTACGTTTGTCTACTTGGTTTGGACAGGCTCACCTAGGGTTATGCCCTTCCTAATAGAGTGCTGTAAGGCCCACACACATTTCTGTCTGAAATCTTGCCAAAAACGCATCTGGGATGACCCTCCTATAGGCCCAAGTCCTCCTTGAAATCTAGGTACATCTGCATCACTAATGATCCCATTAACCTGTTTTCTACCATATCACATCAGTCCTGGGCCACACAGGTCTTCTCTGCACCAAGGCTTGCCCCTGAGGGTATGCGGTCCACACCCACCCCTCATGCTTTGGCCATGTTCCCAGGTACAGTGTGTATCTTTTGAAGTTTAGAGTGATCAACTTCACATTAATCTTTTCTTCTTCCCTGTCTTCTGATCCTTTTGGCAAGTACCTTTCCAGGGGATTCTCCCCTTTTTGGCCATACTCAACTTGGAATAAAGTAATGGGAGTATCATTTCCAGTTAAAGTGCTCTACCCTTCTCTTTCAGATATATGGGGCAGGGCAGCGTACCTACAAGGCCCTCAACCACTGTGGCTTTGTTAAATTATGCACCTTCTGAGAATTTGCAGGTACCCTGGCTCCCTACAGAGCAAAGAGGGGCATGACGCCCCTCCTAAGGCCAAATTCTTCCCCCTTGCTCACTCTCGCTCATTACCTCACTTGTTCATTCAAGAGATGATCATTGAGCACCCAGTACGTGCCACACATCAAAGAGATGGCATAAGACAGACAATATTCCTATTCTTCGGGAGTTTATATTCTAGTGAAGTTTATGTTCTTCTTTTTTAAGATTTTGTTTATTTATTTGACAGAGAGAGACACAGCAAGAGAGGGAACACAAGCAGGGGGAGTAGGAGAGGGAGAAGCAGGCTCCCTACTCAGCAGGGAGCCCGAGATGTGGGGCTCGATCCCAGGACCCCGGGGGTCATGACCTGAGCCCAAGGCAGATGCTTCACAACTGAGCCACCCAGGCGCCCCTTGGAGTTTATGTTCTAACATTCTCAGTGTTAATATGAGCAAGAACATTGAAGGCAGTGGTAAACATGACGACAGTCCCCCATTGTAGTGTTAATGCAGGGCGAATGGGGCTGGAGAATTGCTACCAGAGACAAGGTAGTCAGGAAGGGCCTCTCTGAGGAAGCGATTTTTGAAGAGAGACTTGAACGAACTGGCCTTGGAAAGATCAGGCCCCAGAAAGCACGAATTTTTCCCCTGATGGTTTTCTGTGTTATTTTGTAGAGAAAAGAAATGCTTAGAAAGTCTTTTGCTCTGATCATGATGACATTATAAAGATTACTGCTATACTCAACCAGAATGAGAATTCAGGATATGAGCTGCCATAGCTCTGTGCCCCTTTGCAAAGGAGCACCCTTGTCAGTGGTGGCAGATAAGCCAAGGGATCCCTCAGAGCGGACTCCTGAAAAGGCCTGCTTTAGCCAGTTAAATTAAGCAGTTTACTAAAATGTTAAGCTTTTAGAGCCCCGGGAGAGGCTCCTACCCTTCAAAATACCCTGGACTTTCCAACTACATCCCGGAGACTGAAAGTCTTTCTAACCAGAGGTTTGTTCTACAGCCAGTTGAAAGGCTTCTGTGCAATGCCCTCTGGAGAAGGGAGCCAACTGGCCCCACCTACATGCTGGGTTGAAAGAGGATCCAGACTCTTTCTATAAGGGGAAGAGGGAGAGGAAGAAGTGAGTGCTGGAGAGAGCTAAAAAAGGAAAGTTGGGGGAAAGGGTAGAACTGAAGGAAGGGGAAATCAAAGGGAAGAAGGGCTGTGTACCCTTGAGCCATTTATTGGAAGACCTGCAGCTTCTCTAGGCTTCTCTAGAGCTTGAGGAATTCGGACGCACTTGGAATTGGCCAGAGCGGTTGGCTTTGGCTGCTGTCTGTTCCCTCCCCTGCCCCTGTCCTGAGGACTTGTTCAGAAGGTGGATTTCCCCAGGGGAGCGAGCCGTGTGTGTCCGAGACCATTTGCCTCAGAGGAAGTGTAAAGGGAAGGTGTGAATCATTAATGGATGAGGATGGTAGGGAAGTGACATCTCATTAAGCAAATGATTTTTCATCTTTAAGAACAAGCCTAGTGGGTAAGAAAGCCTTAATGGGCTGAGACTTCCATTAGAATGTGACCACTGGCACCTGTCAATTCCACAGGACAGCTGTGTGAGGTCTAACAAAGCAAGAGATGGGGTCAGGTGGGCTAGGGGTGGGACTGTAGACGGGTCCTTCCAGCAATGAGCAAGCCTCCCTCACGTTACCCCGGGCCCCAGTTGGAAGGGTGGAAAGAATGGGGAAAAGGGATGGGGGAAAAAAAAAAGTCCTAAAGACTTTTGTGGACTAATTTGATGAATATTTAGAATAATAAAGTAACCTGAATAAATCCTGAGGTCCTCAGGAGGGTCAGTTTCCCAGAATGAAAATCAAAGAAGGTAATCCCAGAGCCAAGAAGAAATGAAACCTGCATTCTAATCTTTAGAGCTGCAAATCTCTCAAAGAACGCTAAAGGGAATCTGATTTATAACCCAAAGGACACTTCTTAAATTCCCTTTTCTCTCTTCCTCAGTCTGCATCTGACGGAGACTTTTACCACCAAATCACCCAAACTGTCCTCAGTGCCCAGGCCATGGATTTACGTCCCTCCTTCATTCACCTCTTCTCTTTCCTCCCACCTCTCCAACCCCATTTCTCTTCATCTCCCAGCTCTGCACAACAAAAGCGTACAAACTGATTTGGAAAAGACAGGACTATTCCTTAGAGCAGTGCTGTGCCCTGGAAATATAATGTGAGCCACATACATAACTGAAAATTTTCTAGTAGCTGCATTTAAAAGGTAAAAAGAAACAAGTGAAATTAATTTTAATAATATGTTTAACCCAGTATGTCCAAAATATTATTATTTCAACATGTGAACAATATACAAATTATTGTATATTGAAATCCAGTGTGTATTTTATACTTGTGTTTACACTGCATTTAAAAACTATGTCAAGTACTTAATGGGCACACATGGCTAATGGCCATACTGGACAGTACAGCCCTTATAGGTTGGGTGAATGGGCAGGAGAAGTGGAGAGACTGGGCCTCAAATACAGGGACATGGTCTGGTTCGTGAAGACATTTTCACAAGTGGGTACAATAGCAAAATAGCAAGAATAAGAGCAGTGTGCCGAGTTTTACTTAGAGGCAAAGGTACTCAATTTTTAAGTTTTGAGATTGTGTCCCTGCCAAAGTGGGATCAGAAATGATCATTTATGAAATGATAGTAGTAATTGACGGTAGTCTTATTCCTCATCATGTCCGTCTGTGGCTAAAAAAAAGGTGGTGACTATGGTGCTCCCCCTATTAAAAACAGGTTTTACTGGACCACAAAACCCAAATGTCAGGAAACCACTGTTTTATAACACACGTTGTCTTTTATATATACACTAGCCTGTTTATCTCAACAGCTGCATGATGTATTTATTTTTTTTTGTTTTGAAATAATCGCACACTTTCAGAAAAGTTGCAAGTACAGTGTATAGAATGCTTTCCCCAGAACCATTGAGAGTGAATTGTTGATTTGGTGCTCTGTCATCCTCCAGATTTTATTGTGTATTTCCTACAAACATAGACATAGCCTATAAATCCACAATACAGTCATGAACATCAGGAAGTTATGTTACTATTGCCTGACACTTAGATCGCATTCAAGTTTGAACAATTGTTTCAATCATGTTTTCAGTCAGCTTCAGTCTAGAGGAGGTCCTCAGTCTGATTCACACCACCTTGGCACACTGGGAAATAACAGGCCAGTTATTTCATAATTAATAAGTAGTTAGTGGGGAGTTAATTGAAAACTATACAAATATCCCTTTTCTCATCAAACTTTTAATTTATTCACTATCTATTTTGATGCTGCAATTGTCCCCAGTTTCGGCAGTGGGAGTCCCTACAAGTTGTCTTCCGTGTCCTTTTGACACATGCCTATCATTCTTGAAAGCACGTTCTTGCTTTCCAGCACAACATATTGTCCAGGTTCATCTTGTACTTGTCCTGCCTTATGCTGGGGTATCCCCCCTTGGATACCTTCCTCATCCGACACCCCATGCCAGGACTCCTTTATTTATCTTCCAACTCTTATGGTAAATTTCTAATTTCAAAAATCATATTTTCAATTTCCAAGCGTTCTCTGATTTTCTAAACGTTCTTTCTTCTTCACTCCCTTCCTTTCTTCTTTCCTTTTTTAATAGATGGCTGTTCCTGTTTCATGGAAGCAATTTTTCTCTTATCTCTCTGATGGCATTCATTCCTGTTCAGTTAGTTCTCTCCTTTTCCTTCATTGTTTCTGTTTCTTCCAGGTGTCCTTTTTGGTTTTGGCCTCTCTGTCTTTCCTGTTGGGGGCCTTTCTCACACATCTGATGGTCCTGAGCCTGTGTTTCTGTATAAGAATGAGGCACCGAGAAGTCAACTGGAATTTGGGGTCGGGGACAGACATGCCAGATAAAATACAGGATGCCCAGTTCAGTTTGGATTTCGGGTACAAAATAAATAACTTTTTAATATAAGCATGCCCCAAATGTTGTATGGGACATAGTTATACGGAGGAATTATCTGTCGTTTATCTGAAATTCAAATGTACTCGTGCATCCTGTATTTTTTATTTGCTAAATCTGGTCACCCTAGCTAGGATCTGCGTCAACTAATGGGACCTCAGTTTTTCTTGGGCATGTCCATTTTCTCAGAGAAAAGTCCTTCAGTTTGCCCTTTGGGGCTATGAGCCCAGCTGCTGACATGCTATAAGCTAAGTGTGGAAAGCAGGCATGTGTACAGACTATCTTTAGGGCCACCATCCAGCCCTCTTCAAAAAATGTCTGGTGTCCCTCTCCTGAACAGAATCCTGGAGGAGTGGGGGAGGGTGGGGATCTAGAAGTGCTCTAAATGGGTTTTATTTCAACATTCAACCAATCCGTCTGTTTTCAGGCCTGCCCAGAACTCTGACCCTTGGTGGTATCTGTCACCCCCAGTATCTGAGTCTTTGGGATTCTGCAACTCTGATTTGTTTCTCCAGGCTGTTTAGGTTTCAACTTTCTCTGAATATCCTTTCTTTCTTTCATTTGCTGTGTGTTTGTCTAGTGTTCTTTTAGTCTTTGTGGGTTTATGTCATTAACAAAAAAATTTTTTTTTGCTGAATTTGTTTTGTGAGAATAGAGATAAATGTGAGTGTTCAATCTGCCACGTGTAACTTGGCAACAATGATTTTTTTCATTTATTTTATTGGTCGATATACCTGGAGGAAAAATTGGTTGTAACGTGTTGCATACTCATATGTCCTGGGAAAAAAGGTATTTGGATAAACCCAGAATTTTTTCTTCTCCCTTTCCTCCCCTGCCCCCCAGTGAAAGACCAAAGGTGACCCTTATGTAGGTTTTTTGGCCTTCTAGACTTCGTACTTCATACTTTGGCATTTGGCTTCCCAAGGAGAGCTGGACTGGAGTGCCTATAAATCTTCAATCTTAACCAACAGTGAGTTTTAAACCTAACTGTTCCCTGCAGGTCTGTGGCTTAGAGCAATGAATTTAGATAAGGGCAAGGTTTATTGTTGTTTATTGCTTTACAATAAGTGCTGTTTGCTCATGGTAATTGGTTTACAAAAGCTCTTCAGTCACTAATAAATAAACACCCAGGGTCATTTGTTAAGTTGGAAGGTGAGAGGTCCCAAGGCTCAAGAAGAACTGAGAACCCTGGTCTTTGCCTATTTTCTTGGAAACAACCTCTGAAATGAGCCCAGGAAATTTCAGAAGTAGTCCAATTACTTCCAAAAATGATTTTCTATCAACTATGGTCATAATTAAACTAGTTGCTACATGCTGTAAATATTATAGGCAGTAAAGTTCAGGCTGCTAATCACAAGGACCGGAAGCGAATAGCAAGGATGGGGCAGGAGTGCCAACAACTCTCACTAGACTTGGCCCCATTTTACAGATGATGAAATAGGCTCAGAGGGCCTTGTGGCAAGTAAGTGGTGCCAGTGGATTTAAATTCATGTGTGTCACACACTGACTTGTAGAGAAGGATTTCGGCCCTCTTCGATTTTAAGAATCTGAAAGGGCCTGTGTTCATTCTGGGAAAGCAAAGGGTAAAACCAAAGAACTCTCTGCAAACAGAAATTTCCCATTGTATTTGCCAAACATGGTTTTACACAATGAATCATTTTTCTAGCAGATATTGCAGGGCAGTGGAATTGGGAGGACAGCTGTCAGGAAGGCTTCTGTATTGGTTGTGATATTAGCCAAACCAAATCGGAAAAAATATATGGTGGCAAGAGGCGAGAATGGGAAATCTTTCTTGTTTCAGTCCACAGTTAAAGAACACTGATTTTCTTCCACAGCAGACAAGCTCATCTTCAGGAAAACAGAGACCTCTTCCCTCTGACAAAAAAAAAAAAAAAAGTAACTCCAACCTTGATGGCACTCAGACCTGGGCCCATCTGTCACCTCTACGTAGGGAGGTCTTAGAGAGACACATGAGTTCCTGTGAAGAGTTTCATGTGGTGGGGGGCATGGCGAGGGATAAATATGTCAGTTATTCTCCAGTAGTCCAGAAGAATCTGACAATGTTGGATTTTTATATTCATTTTAATTGTTTTGATGTCTTAGCCTAGTAATAAATTGTTAATCACTTTTATGCAATAATAAAAGATACATAAAATGGTTAGTGCTACTTCCTGCTCAGGGCCGCCTCCCCAGCATGGAGCGTTATTGAGATATATTTTATTCAGGTGAGTTGGCAATTTTATCAGAGCATAGAGGACACTGACAATTACCCCTCATGCTGCAGCAGACAATTTAAAAAGCCTTTGAGTCCTAATTCGGTTTGGCCACAAGAACGTATCTTACAGAGGGAGCAGCTTGGGTGGCCTGGAGAGTCTGGTCACCAGGTCACATTATTTTGATTGTAGAGAAGGCCCATATTCCTGCTTCCAAACTTAGAAGCTGGGGGTCAGTACATAGGGAGATAAGTGATTAATAAATGTGTTAAAAACGGGTATTCTGTGTTAAATCTAAGCTGCATGAGTTTTTAGATCAAGTTCATATAAGAAAGAATTCATTCTTGAATTCTTTCCAATTACCAGTGAGGTCAGAGTGTCCATGGAAAGCTATCCTGCACAGACACTGGAAAAACAGTCATTCCTAATATCTGCCATGCGACCCCGTATTACCTTGCTGACGTGTTTGAGTTTTAGTCCCTTGGTTTAAGTGGAGAGGAGAACCCTCCTTAGAAGGTTACCATGTAGAAGAGTCATTGCCAACCTTGATTTTGCAAAAAGCAAGAGTCTTTCTGAAGTTATTGCAGATTCTCAAGGTATTTCAATTCATTCTGATATGCCCTTCCCACCAAGTGCATGCCATCAGGAGAAGCAGCTGTGAAATTAAACGATGGTGGGGTGATGTAACTCCAAAAAGGTTGGAAATTCTTGACATAATAAGATCGTAAAGCTAAGAGTCAAGGAAGAAGTGACTTGACTTTGCGATGACTAATGTGACCATCTCAGCACATCATCTGGTTGCTATTGCCAAAGGAGGAGGGAGGAGGAAGAAAAGACAGGAAGATGAGGGGCGGAGGCAGAGTTGCCTCAGTTGTGACAGTTCCACTAGACTATAAATTAAGCTAATTATTAGTATCAGCTGTTACTTATTATTTAATTCAGTAATGCCACTCTGTAATTCTACAACTCATAAGTTGGGACAGCATTTTGTAATGGAGCTGTATGAAAGATCCTATATAAAATTAAGTTTACTATTCTTGTTATTATAGTTTAGGAGTCACCTTACCAAGCTGGCATGGTCATGAATTAGGAAGATGAACTGCTAAGAGGCTGAGAGGAAGCCGATGTTTGGATAAAGGTTAAGTAGGATGAAATCTGCAATGAAGCCAAAGGTGTGGGTTCTATTTCTGATTTTGTCATCATTTTGACCTTTTAGAATGGAAACGAAATGAAAATGTTTGTCTTGTATCTACCCGCCCGGGATGTAATAGAGAATTCTAGGAGACTCTAGGAGAGAAATGGAAACTCCGCTAAAGAAATGCATTAGGTAAATGTCAGGTGATACAACTCTTGATGGTCTTCCAGCTACAACACGTTGAAAAGCTATTTATTCAGGAGAGAGAGGACAGAAAGCCCTGGAGTTTCAGATTAATACTTCTGCAGTGCACCTATGTTAGAACACTCCAGGACTCTAGGTAAAAGAAATCCATGGGAGTGTTAGGCAAATGTCTTTGTGTCTACATAGTGATTCTTCCTTATAGCATCAAAAATTTTCTTAGACTATTCCATGTAAAGAATTATGAAAAAGTATAGTAGTACCTTTAAAAACACTTTACAAGGAAGTTTTTAAACAAATAAAAATAATATGTAGAAACACAAGAAAGCAGGATCATATGCGCAAAATTCAAACATTCAATAAATATCTAGTGAGGGCCAACTACCTTATGTGCCAGGCACTGTGCTTAGATCTAAGATCGTAGTGGTGAGTGATGTAAACTGGGATCCAGTTTCCATGGAACTTAAAAGTTGCATACTTTCTGGGTTTAAGAGAGGGAGGCCTGATCATCCAAAACTTGTTTTTTAAGTAGGCTAGATGTAAGTAATAAATGAGAAACAATTTATAGTGGCTCAGTACTCAAGCTTTGGAGAGCCAAGTAGCGGTGTTACCCTGAGTTCATCCCAGCCCTCTTCAACCTTATCTCCACCTCTACTCCCACTGGATTTTTGGCAGCTGAAGGATCAGCCCTCTGGGTTTCCCAAGGCTCATTCAGGCATGTTGGTCAAGTTTCCTGCCTTTCTTTGCAGCTATGCACATTCCCCAACTTGGTTCACTGGGATGTCAAGGAAGGAAACCCTTGGCAGCTACTTCTGAATTTACTGATCCCAATATTGGAAAGTGTTTCTGAGAGAAAAGGACCCCCGACGTCATGAGTTTCCTATCTCGAGGCTCCATCTGCTTCTGGAAAATTGGAAGCCATTTAGCTTACTGGCCTGCTTGCCTGTACTGTATGGCATGGATAATAATGGGGGGGGGGGTCTGGCAATGTGGGATGACTCAGTCCTGCGTTGATATCCCCTGAGCGCACCCAGTTGCCCAGGCATTACGGATAGAGGTGGCACAGTCTTAGCCCTTGATGGATTTGTAATCTAAAGTTAACATTTTTTTTTGCATTTAAAAGGAGAATTGAAAAGTATACAGGTTAATTCCACTTCCTAAATATTTATTAATTGCCATTAGCTGGGGCCATTAAACACTATCTTTTTAAAGCCCATCTTTCTTTGCCCTCGCTAATGGAGCGTTCTCAATAATAGGCTTTTTCTCTTTCTTTTAAAATGTTCTTCTACTGCTCTTCTCTTTAAACTAAACTAAGGAAATATTATCATAGCTGAAATCTTTCCCTATTCAGCTAGAAGTAAGCATTTAACTTACAACAGATTGCAGGGTAAACTTTAAAGGGCCATTAATTAGTAATGATACCACAGGAGCAAGGTGACTGGATGGCCGAAATCGGGCAGAACAGGCCTAATTTTTGCTTCCTATCTCATGTGACATTTGTCCTTCAGAAGTACATTAAATTACTGGATGAGGTAACTTGGTAGAATTTCAGCATGGTGCCGCGCACATGGAAGGTTCTCAGTAACTGTTCTCTGCCTTTTCCCCTCTCACTAGTCACCCATGCCTTCCACCGCATTATGAAAACAATGCCTCAAACTCCCTCAACCTTCCTCATCTTGGAGCTTATCTCTTTGGTATCCCTTGCTTGGTTGACTCTCCTGATAATCTCTCGCCACCCCCAGCTTTCCCTGCGGCCCTGCTCTTCCAGTCACCCATCCTCCATGGTGTATCTTCATTCTCTTCCTCTCTGATGTTTCCTCACTTTAGTCAGCTAACATGCTCTATTGTAAAGTCCAACAAAACTTTCTCTCAGTCCTTTTCTTCTTAAGTTACTGGCTCTTTTCTCCTACCTACTGGACCAAGCTTCTTGGAAAGAGCAGTCTATGCTCCCTCTGGTTCCTCATCTTAAATCTGCTCTTTCCTTCTTGCAATCTGGCTTCTGCAGTTACTGAAATTGCTTTCCCAGAGATCAATAATAACCTATTTACCAGATGTAGTGACATCTTCTCATGCCTTTTCCCCCGTCCATGGCATGTGATGTGTTTATCCACTCTCCTGATTAAAATTTTTCTTACTGTTTTTATCTCTATCTGCCACTCTTTATCATGGGTGCTCTTTAACATCTCCCATGTCAGCATCCATTCTTAGAGGCTTCTGTTTTGCTCTTGATTGGGATGCAATAAGAATTAGCAAGGGAGCTGTCGAAAATCCAACCCCAGATTAAATCCAGTGAAATCTGATTAAATATACACCAATTAAGTCTGATTTCTGATCCCACCCAGAAATCAGATTTAATTGATCTGGTGGTGGGACCCTTTATAAATGCTCCTCAGCCGATTCTCAAGGACCGCTAGGACTAAGAACCATAGCTCTATAATATCTACTTTTATCTCCAGTTCTTACATTATTCCTGTTACATTAGACCCAGTTTTTTAGCGCTGAGCTTCTCAGACTTAATGCTCCACGGCACTGCACTTTCTAGGTGGTCCAAATCAAACTCATGTTCCCAAGTCTAAGAACCTCTTCCTCTATGTTTATAGGGCTACCATTCTCTCAAGCTGGAGACCTTAAAGCCACCCTTAAAAATTCCCTTGGCTTTCCCCGCTCAACTCACTTATTTGCCATGCCCTATAGATTTCATTGCTTTTAATCTATTAAAAAAGACCATTTTTAAATCTAGTCTCACTACCATCATCCAGTGCCCCATTTTAGGACCTTATTGCAATAACTCCTTACCTGGCTGCTCTGCTTTTCAGTCTTGTCCCCCTTCATTCCATCCTCCACCTGCTAGTAGATAGATCTGATTGTATCCACTCAGTAACTACTACTGGATTTCTCTTACCCGAGAACAAAGTCCAAATTCCTTACTGAGGCCCTCACAGTCTAGCCTCCATTCTCTAAAACTACTCTCCTCTACCCTAGATTCCCACTCCATGATGTCCCCCATAATGCAGTCATAGTTCCTCAATCATGGCATGTGGTCCTTGCCTTTGCTTATACTACTCTAGGACTGGATTCAACTTAGATGGTCCAAATGAAGAAACTATTTAAAAGACACAGTCAAGGCAAAGGGAAACCACAAGAGTATTTAAGACATCCAGACACTAGCTGAGTGGGAAGCTCTTACCTTCTATAGGCCCAAAGGGCCAAGGGGATGAAATACTGTCACCACAGCCTAGGGAGAGCTGGGGCCATGGGAAAGGGGGCCGGGAGTAGGATCTGTAGGCTGGGAAGGTTGCAGCCACTGCCCAACCACAGTGCTGAACCAGAGAGGGGACAGTGAATAAACACCCCAACCTCTCTTCCTGCCCTCTAATCTCTGGCATGTGTCTTTGATTGGCCAAACTCAACTAAAAGGCAGCCAACCACCAAGGATGGTCAGATGGTGTGGTATCTAGATTATAAAGCAGGGCAGAGAGAGGCAGAGAAATGAATGGTGGTGTGTGGGAGGGGGAAATTAAATGGAGAAATTAATGGAATGGAAGTAAATGGAGTTAAATGGGAGATGAAATTAACCACAGAATTCCCCTTTCTATAGAGTAAAATCCCTTGTATCTTATAGGACATGGTTCAAATGTTGCCTTTTATGTTCTCTTCCCTCATTTTCCAACCCCAAGATCCATTTATTATTTCGTTCCTCTATGCTCCCTTAGCTGTTGTTATGTCTACGTTACTGCAGCTATCAGTCTGATTTAAGACACAATTATTTATGTATCTGCATCCATCTTTTGCATCATATTTCATGCTGCTGGAGGAAGGGGATAGTGCTTCATTCGGCTCAGTGTCTTGCAGGTAACAGGCACTCAATGACTGTTGGTTGAATTTAATTGCATTTTCATGTTATCGCCTTCTCCGCCTCTGTCAGGGAGATTCATACATACTTGTAAACCGTGGTCCTCACATTTTTTACATTCCCACTCTTCTTAAGAGCTCCTTTTGGTCTTCTTCAGCTTCTTGCTTAATTTTCTCCTTCTTCTTACCCCATTTCTTAAGTTAAGATACTTCAAACCTCAGCTCACCCTCGAACTGGGAATACTGCTGTCACTGACCCTGGCAAGGGTCTCTAGCTTTATTCCGTCTTAAGTGGTGCATATAAAATGTTTTTTTCTCTAACTGATGCATGCACCAAGCTTAAAAATGAAGTTGCAGAACCCAATTTTTTATTCTTCATTGGACTTGAAACTCTTCTGAATAGAAGTTCTGCTTGGCTTCACATGTTTTGCATACAGAAACGGCTGTGTGCCGCTTCTATTCTTTATAAATACCAATAGCAAGTGCAGCTAACATATTTTTACTATGCAAACACTATTCTGCACTGATAGTTTTAATGCACGTTGGTATGTGGTTTTGAGACTTCTATATGAAAAGGAGTATTTTTAGACCCAATGAAAATATTATTTTATATTTGACATTGCTAATGATAGAAATAATGGCAAAAATTATAATTGCATAGAAGTTCTGAGTTTTCGTCTCAAATACTGTGTTTTTCATATTAAGAAGTTCAACTTTGCTTTTTTTTAAACTTGCTTTTTCTTTCCTTAATATGCTCACTCCTACTTTCTTGAACACATGCAACATAGTTACTATAGCTGTTTCAATGTCTTTGTCTACTAATTTTATCACCTGTGTCATATCCTTTTTTTTAGGGAGACAATTCTGTTTATTCTTAACCAAGAAGCAAAGTGTGGAGGTGCTCTATACGAGTGGTGATAAGATACAAAAGAGAGGTGGGGTGGAGACCCCATAATACACAGCATTATTCTGAGCAAGCTCCAGCTCTTCATTCTAACACTTGAACCAAGGACAGCCATCCTTTTTCACTAAGGCTGCAGAAGAATGGAAACCGGACTCAGTTTATCAGCTCCTACAGGGCAGGCAGAGCAAGAGGCTATTTTAAGCTAATGGAAGAGGCCGCTTGTTGTCTGTTGGGAGCCCCCACACCAAGCACAGAATGGATGCTGAAGGTGGTCTACAGCAGCCAGTGGGGGCCAGTCTCGGCTTCCTAGGTACTCGGCTTCTCTTGATTCTCAATGATAAGCTTGTCAATCAAATACAGTTGGCCGATGTGGACCTGTTGATGATTTATTCCAAGGTCTCTTTTGGCTTTATTCACAGGGTTTGAATTTCTACAGGATCCTTTATTATTATCCTCCTGACATCATAGTTCTTTAATTGTAGGTGCTGAAATGTTTGCTCTCTCTCAGCATCGCCTGTCACAGATCTAACATTTGTGCACTGCTGGAGGTTGCTATTTTGGAAAGAATAAATGAATGAATGAATGAATGAATGAATGGGTCCTCTTCGAGGAGGTCCCAAGTTTAAACTAACCCACAAAACTTCAGCCAATGTAAAACCACAAAAGACATAAAATAAAATGCAGTCTTGTTAGAGGGACGCGGTCTTGCTAGAGGGCTGGGCCTCAGCCTGGGAGAGCCCACCTGTGTCAGATCTGTTTCTGTTGGTTGACTGATTTGTTTTCCTCATTATGGGTTGTATTTCCTGCTTCAATTTGCATGCCTGGTAAAAAAAAAAAGTATCAATAAAAATATTGGATTCCAGGCATTATGAATTTCACATTATTGGCTGCTTGATTCTTTCTTTCTTTCGGTATTCCTTTAAATATTTTTGAGTTATGTTCTGGGACACAGGTAAGTTACTTGGAAACAGTTTGATCCCTTTGAGCCTTGCCTTTAAATTATGATAGGAGCAGACAAACCTTTAGAACTAAGGGCTCATTTGGCCTACTAAAGAGGCAATACCTTTCTGATACTCAAGCCAATGCCCAATGTGTTAGAAAGTTTTTCCGTTTAGGCTCTTGGGAATATGAAGTATTTCCAGCCCTGTGTGAATGCCAGTAATTGCTCCTTTCAGGTATTTTTTTTTCTTTCTTGGCCTCAGGTAGTTTCCATACACATGTATGTTAATTAAAGACTCAAGGGGGAGCCCCTGCAGATCTCCAGTACTTTCTCTGTATGCTGCTTTCTCCTCTCTGGTCATCTACCCTACACATTCTAGCTGCCTTAGCCAGTCTGAATTCTCACCTCTGTCTCTTCAACTCCGGAAAACTGCCAGGCTTTGTTGGGGTTCCCTTGCCTGTGCCATAACCCGGAATTTCTCTAGGCAGTAAGCTGGGGATAATTATAGGTTCACTTCATTTGTTTCTCTTCTTTCAAAGATCACTGTCCTCTGCAGCATGTTGTCCAATATTTGAAAACTACTGTTAATAGTTAACTCAATTGTTAAGCCAAACCATTCAAATGTTTTTCATTTGTTTAAAGTAAAGGGTAAATCAGATCCCTGTTATTCTATCATGGCCACAAGTGAAAGTCACAGATTTGACTTTTAAATGGGGGATGGGGAGGTATATTCAACCAATTTTGTATCTGAAAAATAAGCTAGAGTATGACCATGGCTCAGTCATTTAACCTGTTCTTAGCTTTACTTCCCTCATCTGTAAAGTGAAGAGGTTGGTCTATATGATCATTAGGTTCTTCCCTGGTTCTTAAATTCTGTAATTATATAATTAAGCATAGGTTTACCTTTGCAGAGAAAATTGATATATCATCTTCAAAGTGATAGTTTAAAGATCCAGATCTATGAAACTTACTTTGCCATGGTAAAGTAAATTTAGAGGAGAAGATTTGTTTTTAATGGATGAAGAAGGAATCTGAAGTTACAGACTTGGGAGGGACAATACAAATCCCATAGCACACACCTATGAAATGACCAAACAATTTGAAGAGGGTGAAATGTATAGGAATATTCTTAGTTTCATTTTTGTTTACAGGGCCTAGGTATCATGTATTGGACATAGTGAGTGGTCAATCAATATTTGTTGAATATCTCAGTTGATATTTGAATATATTTTCCTAACAAGGACAAGTAACTGAAAAAGCAATATATAGCAAAAGTTGGAAACAAACAAAAAACCCATCAACATTGGGATTGGTTAATGGTATATCCATATAATGGAATATTATGCAATAATAGCGATACTAAGGCACAGTGGTATGCATTAATATGGAATACTTTAAAAAATAGGTTGTTAAATAAAAATATGAGATCACTACCTGAATTTTTATACCCTTACTTATATATTTCCCAATAAAAATATTTAAAAAGGAATTGAAAAAGCAATGTGTACAATAGTATATTATTTTATATAATCTATATTATGTATAAATAAAATCTGTTTAAGGGCTATATAATTATACACTCAGAGAATACATCTAGAAAGTATAGAAATTGGTGTCACTAGTGCCTTAGGGAAGGAGGACTAGGGGACAGAGTGGAGGAGAGACTCATTTTTCCCTTTATGCCCTTTCATACACCCTTTGCATTTTTTATCATGTGCATATGTTATCTCATTTTAAAAACTGCTATTTGATATATACATATGTACATATATATATATATTTTTTCTTTTTCTTTTTCAGTAAAGTAACCAAAGTTCTCTAAAAGGGTTAGATTTCCATAAAGCAGTCTGGGAAATATCCCCCATCTCTAGATTACTTGCTTAAAGGAGCCAGGCCATACCCGTTCTTTCTACTATTACTCCAGGGCACCTCCACGGTGTAATTAATTTCTTATTCCTTAAAAAAAGAAGCATCATGGTAGATACCTAAGTGACTGGCATCTGGAGCATCATTCTTGTTTGAATATGGGAGAGAAAGCACAAGGCCATTTGTTTCCATGATTCTATATAGTATTTACAGTATTTAATTAACTTTTATACTCTAACCCACCCTTCTTTCTGGCTTCCAGAGGCGCTACCAAAAAAGCACAGGTTGTAGGAGCTGAACAGTGAGGCTGTGTGATTCACAAGATGTTAACTTGTGGCCAAGTTGCTCCTTTCCAGTGCTGCAGGTAACGTGCAAATAGGTTTGTAAGAGTGAAACGACACCCACAAAGTGGGAATGCTACCTAGTATGTTTTAGGAAGAGAGTTACATTTCTGGAAAGCTATCTTAAAAGAAGTACTTTTAGCCACAACCTTTGTGTTCCTACAAGTGTCTGAGGCACCTCACGTAAAACCCAAGTATTTCTTGGAAGACACTGGGAGATATTTGGAAACATATGTGCAAGTCCCAAAGCAAAAATCCAAGGCTGATGCAAGTCAGAAAAAGTGCTAGGGCTTGCTATTATACACGCCTAAGGCATTTTCTTCTGACTCTGTTATCTGCTTTAGAATCTCTGGGACTGTTGCTAGTTTTGAATTCTTGAAATGCCAATGTAGCAAGTAGACAGTTAATGCCAGAAAGATGCCTCCAAGATCTCACTACCCAATGAAAGAATATGAGGAATAAGATTTCTGACTTCAAGAGGCTTATTTTTGTCATATGGGAGATATTATTGTGTAGAAATATTGTGTAGAAATCATTATAATATGTGAATAATAGGAAGGAAAACATTACTATTGAAGGGGGAAATGTTATTTTGATACAAATATACAATATAATACCATATGTACACACACACACACACACACACACACACACACACACATATATGGCAGTGTTTTTGGTGGATTATACATTGGCAGGAAGAGTCCTGCTTTCCTCCCTAATCTGAGCCAAAGATCAAGAATTTAACAAAAGGGAGGACACTACTGATGGCGCCAGATCTAGCAAATAAAAATGCAGGATGCTCAGTTAAATTTGAGTTTCAGATAAACAACAGGGAATTTCTTAGCATAAATATGTCTTACGCAATATTTGGGACATACCTATACTAAAAAATGATTTGTTGTTTATCTGAAAGTCAAATTTAGTTGGATATCCTATATTTTATCTGCCAATGCTAGCTGCTCATAGAGTAGGAGTAGATGCATTTTTTGTTGTTTTTCCCTCACCTCTTGGTTCCCGCATGGTAAGATGAATTGCTATTGACACCTTCCACACAAGTAGGGACTTCTACACAAGTAAGATGAGTTGTTATTGACACCTTCCAACAACGGGTGAGAATACAGCTGAATTCTTGCTATGCTGCAAAGCCAGAATGGAGGAACAGGCTATAGATTGACTTGCCTCAAGAACAACTGTGAGACAGACCTCCTTCTCCCCCACAAATAAACCAGATGGAGGTGACTTTATCATGTATAGGATGGAAGTTGAGCTTTTTAAAATTTGGATATTAAAGGAAAAGGTGACTCCTGAAGGCTGGAGGACTTGAAGAAATTCCATACCATAGAAATTCATGGAGGGAGTGAAGGTGGAGATTTTGTAAGCTGGGTCAGTGAACACTGGCTATGAGCTGGGGTGCGCCTGCTATGTGGAGTCAGGCTGAGGGAGCTCCTGGTTTCATGTCACACTAGCTTCCAGAGATGGAGAACACAGGAGTGAGAAGACAAAAGTAGTGATTGGGATGCATAGGTGGGTTTGTTCAATGAATTGTGGAGGGTCTTGGAGACCATGTTAAAGATTTTAGGCTTAATCACAAAGCAGTGGGACTCCTCTGGAGGTTTCTGAGCATGAAATGTCATGATCAGGGTTATGCCTTAGGAATATTAGTCTTGCAGCTCTTTATAGAGGGATTGTGAAGGGGTGAAGGAGTGGAGACCGGGTGATCAATTGAGAGGGGATTTAGTCAAGGCTACTGGTAGTCCATATGGCATCTATATGTGAGTTACAAAAGGTACACCTCCCCTGAGGGGATGCAGACCAGGGCACTCATTTTGGCAAAAGATTGCCAAGCCAAATGGTTTGGTACTAAACCAGGGGCTAGATTTCAGCCCCCATTATCCTCTCAGTCACCATCATAGTTGGTTAATTAACACTAGTGGCTTAATGCAATGAAGATTTATTCCTTGCTCACGTCACAGTCTGCTGCTTGTAGGGTGGCTCTTCTCCTAGTGGACACTCAGGCATCCTTGCAACCTACCTCTATCTTATAGTGAGACCATCTGAAATATCTAGCCTCCAAGATCACCAAGGCAGGGGAAGAAAGAGCTGGAGGTTCTTACAGAGGCACTTATAACCAGAGTAGGAAGTAACTTAATATCATTTCTGTCTGCAACCCATTGGCTAGAACATGGTTCCAACTTGACTAGCAAGGAGGCTGGGAGATATGAAGGATGAGAGTAAGTTGTGCTGCTCTGAGTCTAGAAAACATTGGAAGATGATTCTAAGGATGTTAGGGGAAATCTGATGTACTTTATTCAACTTTCATTTCAACTGTAATAAAAAAAGCAATATCCTTTTCCTTGTACAAGCAATTTAATAAGCATTTATGTTTAGCAGTTTGGTTTTTCTAGAACTGTATATGTGGGAAATTATGAGTCATAAATACAGGAAGTATCTCCAGATATTATATGGTTCATGCTACTCTGTCAGAGTATGACTGACTTAAACCTAAAACCAATATATTAACATTAAATATTAAACATATATATACACACCCAAGTTAGTTTGTGTCTGTAAAAATTTGTCTTACTTCATCCACATGTGATATTGGAGTCTAGATTTGTTGTAATGATTGTAAAATTTATCCCACGTCCTTTGATGAGCAAAGTGGTAAGTGGTAATTGGGAGACAATGAAGAAGGATTAAAAACTCTCTTACACAGAATCAAAATGATCTGTCTGCAAACCTTGTTTACCAGAGCTTCAGTTAGCCTCCCTATTACTAAGTTAAGCTCACAGAAGGCAAAGGTACTCTTTGAATATTCAAAATACTATTGCATGGTCTCAGACAATCAGAATAGACCCCTGAATAATCAGAATTTTGTCATATTGGTGAATATCAGCTCTGATATACAACCAAGGACACTTTAAGTACAAGGTCATGAGGAATGATGCAGAGTTTAAATAAATATTTCAGACTCATCCCTGTGGTGTCCATGTGTCTTAGACTTCCAGGAAAATTCAGATATTAAGTACTAGATTTAGTTGTTAGATTTAGTTTCACTCCATTTGGTGAATGAAATATGACCACCACAATCATATGTATCTGGGAGGAGTCAGTAAATGCTTTCATTGTAAGTTGGAAGGGAGAACTAATCAAGCACATTTTGTCTTAAAGGCACACAGAATATTAAAAGTAAAAGGGCTGCATAGGTTCTTTTATTAGGCCCTTATTCTAAAAATGAAAAATACTCCTATAAAAGGAAAGACAAAGTTAATTGGATTTCTTCTATTATTTAGGAATGTGGACATAAGTATGTGGAAGGTTTCTTAGGATACTTTAAAAATAGCTATTAAAAGGTGTTACAACTTCCTTGGAAACCATTTGCAGGATCTAACAACATGTAAAGACAATTTTTTTTTAGTCAAATACTTTCTGTTGACATAAAGTCACTTTCTTCATTCATTCATTCACTCATCCATTCACTTAATGTTCACTGAGCATCTCCCATAGACCAAGCACTATTCTAGACACTGGGGACACCATCTAATGCAATGATCCTTTGTTAGGATTTTGCTTTTTTGTAAATGAAATATTGAGCCTGACAGAATATTGGGTTGGGATCAGAAGACCTGAATTCTAAATGTGATTATACTGAACTATGACTTATATTAATGATATCAAATAAGTAGTCCCCCAAGCCCAAAATCTCATTCATCTTTAGTCACTTTTCCACCTAATCCATTATCACGTCCTTCACGATTTCTGGAATTCACCTCCTGGTGTCCATTTCATCTTCTGGTTATCTCCTGTTTAAATTACTTTATCCAGAGCTGTGCCACATGGGATTGTGTCAGTCATCTACTGCATGTGGTGGAGATATCCGTGCCCACCAAACATCCATGCACTCCTTTGTATTTCCCAGTCCTCCTTGTTGTTAATTCAGAGCTATAGGACTTCTTTTTTTAAAAAGATTTATTTATTTATTTTTAGAGGAGGGGTAAGGGGCAGAGGGAGAGAATCTTCAAGCAGACTCCCTACCGAGTGCAGAGCCCAACCCGGGGCTGGATCTCACCAACCATGAGATCAAGACCTGAGCTGAAACCAAGAGTCAGATGCTTAACCAACTGAGCCACCCAGGTGCCCCAGAGCTATATGCTATTTATATATTAGATATTCATAAACTCTTTATTTCAACACCTGACAGAATTAGCTTTTAATAAGACTTGTCTGTAGATTAGCTTTTAAAATGTCTATCTTTCCTATGTGAAGACAGTTTTGTTCCATTATCATAGGGCTTTCACCTTTTCACTGATTTTAAAAGGAGCCATGAGTGTTGCCTTTATGTAACTCATGATTTCTTCTGAGCTCACTTTGTGACAGCGTAAGGGGGGCTGAGTCATTTTGTTGGTGAGATGCTAGATGGTCTGTGTGGAGACAGACTCCAACAGAGTCCACCTGACTTCATAAACTAAACATTTAGTGGAAACAATGCATCAGAGAATTTGCAAAGACCAATAGGAAGGCTGAGTTTGAGTTGAATTGCTAAGTACTGAGGACCGAAGGACAGAATGGTAAGATCTATATGTGAATATTAGAAAGATGCGGAGAGTTGTCAAAAGCCAAAGGGGAAATGAGGGAAAGGACGACAGCAGGGTGTCAGGGATGCCAATCCCCGTGTGTACCCACCTCCTACCTCTGCTACGGGGTTTGCCATGCTCAGGCCCACAGTCCCTGCTGAAGGGGCAGCCACTGCCGCCTAGACACAGTAGTTTGGACCAGAATGAATACCTGACTGAAGGCCGGAACACCCGTGATGTGACTTAGTAGAGAAAGATAGGAAGACCTGACAAGATTTCCCTCTCTGGAGAATGTGAATAAAGAAACCGAGAAAGTTAAGGTTGTGTCTTATACTATGAAAAAGATAAAATTATAAGGAACAAAAATCATGAGCCCCAGAAACCAAAAGGTCGAATAAAAACCGGAAGTCAGTCGGTACTGAGAGAAGAGCAGGAGAGCAGAGAATGAGATGGGGAATGTGAGAGGGTTGGAGACGTGGATTAGATCTCCAGTTGTCTTGGTATCTGATGGTGCTTCAGCCACAGGGTCAGTTTCAGTTCATGTATTTTGAACTGAAAACAGTTCAAATCCCCCTTTCCTTGGAGTAACCCAAGTTATTTGGTTTCTTGCACCTTAAAGAGCTCAGGTAAGTTGGACGAGCTTCTCAGCCATTTGGCAGAAGTGGCCAGAAAACAGGGAGTGTATTTTAAACTCAATGATCAGCCTTGAAAGAAATATAAGTTAGCTCCCCTTGACCCAATCTATGTGAGTTTACAAGTCTACTTGTAAACTGTGCCAGCACAATTTATAGGGGGTTGTTTTTAGAACCTTTACTCTTTTAAATACCAACACTTGTATTGTAGCATGTACTGCAGAACCGAAATGACATTCAACCTTCGGTTCAGGAAATCTTGCCAATCACCTATTTCTTTTTCTTCCTGAGATTCTGTTTTCATGTTATCTTGACTTTGGATGTAGATCAGATAATAATAATAGTGTCCACAAACGCTTGCTTTAGCTTAGGGTTTTTGTAGAGCTATATAAATGTCTAACATTTGTTGTGTGCTAAATCTGTGCCAGGTGCTGTTCTTAAAAGTCTTATGTGTAATAACTCATTTTACAGTCATGACAACCCAATGAGGTAGATAATATTATCCTTCCCATTTCACATGAATGAAAAAAATGACACATAGTTTTAAAAAGTTTCCCAAGGTCTAATCGCTATTAAGTGGCAGTGCTTGGATTCAAGATAGTTAAAATCTACTTTCTGGACCATGACTCCATACTGCCTTGTTCCCATGGAAACTGTAGAAGATCCTGACTAACCAGAGGTTATGAGTTTCTTGATCCCCCTGGCAGGTATATCGCAATGAAAATTAATTAACTCATTCAGCAAATATGATACATAGTGGTGATCAAGACAGAGAGGCAGGGGCTCTGCCCTCAAGGGACCTTCTGGTCTTTCAGACTTTTGTCAGCTTGGTTAGAGTTAGGTTTTCCCCTCAGAATCTAATTTTTCCTCCAGTGAACTCATAAGATAGAGTTTTGCCCCTGCAAAGCAGAACCTTAGAACTTCGGTGACTTCAGCAAGGCCCATTCTTACTGGAGCAAATATTTATAACATAGTGACACTGGTAATTTTTTGTCTTTTTTGGCTGGAATTTTTCTCTCTGATTTTTTTTTCTCTTGCACCTATTCCATTCTTCCCCAGTCTGTATCTTTATTTTTGGTTTAAGAATTTTCAATATAGTAACATGTACTTGTCTTTGTTATATTTCTTTCAAATCTTTTTGGATTTATTTCTCTTTTTATGGATCCTATTAAGGATCCAACTTAACAATTTATCAAACTACTATGGCATTGTATCAGGATTAGGTTCAGTGGTATGTAACAGAAAAACCTAGAAAATGGTGGCTTAAATAAGAGAGAAGCTTATTGATTGATTGATTGTTTGTTTGTTTATTCACATGAAAGAATTTCAGAGGCAGCAGCCCAGGACTGGCATGGAGGTGCCACAGAGTTGTCAGGGAGCCAGTTCCTTCCTCACTATTATGCTATCCCCAGGGTTTGGCTATCTTTCTCATGGTCCAAAATGGCTAGAAGGGCTCCAGTCATCACATTATGGCCCAGGTAATAGGATGCAGAGAATGGATAAGAAGGGTATATTCCCTTTCTTTTTATAACTTCTTTTTTTTTTAATAGATGTCCCACATGACATTTCTACTTAGATCTCAACAGCCAGAATTTAGTCATGTGGCCACACCTATGCAATAATGGAGACTAGAAAATACTGGATTTTAGCTGAGGGGCAATAGGACCATCTAAAAATTGGGGGTTGGTTGTTGTGGAAGAATGAAAGAACAGATATAGGGAGGTAATTTGAAGTCTCTGCTTAGAGGTACTTTACATATAGTTGATAAAGATTTATTGGTTCATTTTTATAAACTTGATCATATTCTTAGAACTATCATTCAAGTTGTTAATAAAGATAATTAAGGATTTTCCTTCTTATTTTTTTACTTTATGATAATATAACATACCATTGCATTAATCACAGCTAAAATAAACCCACCTGAAATTAGTTTATGCAAAATAAGGAATATATTAGAAGAATATGGGGGGAAACCTTGGAAGAGGCAACCCAAAGCAGAAGGAAAGGCAGAGATTCTGTCAATAGTCAAGAAAACGTAGAACTGAGATCTCTAGTATAACAAAGACACTTTCTTCACCTCTTCTCCTCCCTTTGTCCATTGACTTTATTTTCTCAATGCAGAATGTGTTTCTCTACTTGGCAAAAAACAAAACAAAACAAAACAAAAACATGTCCAATGACATCTTTCAGATGATATATCTAGCTGAGATTTGAGATGACCTCCCTTCCAAAGTCTAAAAATCTTGGAGGAATGGCTTCATTGGCCCATCTTGGGTCAGGGGTCCACCTGTTGACCAATTAGCTGTGGCCAATGGCCAATCAGCAGTAACAAGTCTTTTCTTGCTGCCATCACATGGCAGATGTGTGGAAACAGGAGCAGTTCCTATAGGAAAGGCTGTCCTGGCTAGGCAATTGTATAGGCTACACTTTAATTATACATGATGGAAAAACACAGGTCAGTGGTCTGAATTAAATGAAAGGAAAGATAAAGGAGAAACATTTATCCTAATGCAAAAAAATTGATTTAGCTATGAATAAACACCATTTGATAGGTCTGCAATACACAGAATGTTTATTATGTCAGGCATTGTGCTGAGTGCTTTTTACAAGTTGAGTCATTTATTCCTTAACCCTGTGAGCTAGAGATTATTATTCTCTCTTACAGATGGAAAACCAGAGCTCAGGGAGGTTAAGTAACTTGTCCAAGAACATATAGCTAGTAAGTGGCATTTGTCTTAACTTCAAAGTTTTTAACTACCACGATAATATACCGTCTCATTGCTTCTCTATTTTCAGTTGGAAGCTATGGTCATTTTTGATGAAGCAATTATTAGTTTTTTTTTTCCTTAGTTCTGCCATAACAAAGCTATGTGAACTTGATAAATCTTGAAATGTATCTGGGTCTTAATCTCTTTATCTGTAAAGATTGGGTTGTATTAAATGTTAATGTATCACCTTGTTAATTCAGGTAATATTTTGTTTCTAAAGGCAAGAGCATGAGCTATTATATTTTTAAAATTTTTAATTCACCCAATATTTTTGAGTGCTTCTAGAGCTGTATCTGTATTAAGAACTGTGATGAAATTAAAGATATATAAGATGTAATTTCTGCTTATGGTGTTATGGAGAAAAAACCCAGAATTGTTATTTTGCAGTATTGCAAGTCCAGAGAAGACTAGCCTTCAGGAGTGATATAACCACCAGCTCAAACATATCTTCAAGGGTTTTTCTCTTTGTTTGCCATCTTCAGTGTGTTGACTTCATTTTAAGGTTAATTCTTCTTGGGTGGTTGTTAGATTGCTGCCAGTGGTAATCTCTGTTATGGGCTGACTCATTCCTATCTGGTAGGAAAGAGAGAATCCTCTCCCCTAAATATGGACTAAAAATCCTTCCCTTCAGCTGGATTGGGCCAGTATACCCCAGGACTATAATGGTTTTCAGGTATATTAGAATATACCTTAATTAGAATAGTCTTAAGACCTAGCATAACCTAGATTCCAAGTCATACTGCAGTAAAAAACAACCCCAAATCTCAGTGGCTTAAACAATAAAGGTGTATTTTTTTTAAGATTTTATTTATTTATTTGACAGAGAGAGACACAGTGAAAGAGGGAACACAAGCAGGATGAATGGCAGAGGGAGAGGAAGAAGCAGACTCCCTGCTGAGCAGGGAGCCCAATGTGGGGCTCGATCCCAGGACCCTGGGATCATGACCTGAGATGAAGGCAGATGCTTAACCAACTGAGCCACCCAGGTGCCCCTAAAGGTGTATTTTTTATTCATATATCCATCCTGACCTGATGAGGGTGGGAGGTGGGGTGTTCCACATTTTCCTCTTTTAGGGACCTAGGCTAACAAAGGCTCTATCATCTTCAAAAACACTGGTTTTGAGACTGGAGAAGGGTAAACACTGTGAGAACTTATACTTGCAATTCAATTTTATACCTGGAAGTGACACATAATCACTTCTGCCCACAACCCACTATAGACTAGTGGCTATACTAGTCACGTGGTTCAGCTCAACTGCAAGTGTGGGGTTGAGTGGCAGGGATGTATGTATGAAAATATAATCTCTTTATATGCAAGGAAAGAGAGGGTAAGCAAGTCTCTACCATACTAGGGAATTAATTTACTGATTGATTTAGGCTAATTGCTCTTCTATAGCTGGAGGTTGGATGGGAGGTTGTGGTTACCTAAAAAACAAACACACACACACACACACACACACACACAGAGTGAGAGAGAGAGAGAGAAAGAGAGAGAACTCTATTAATGAGGAAGGAATAGGAGTGGATGTGAACAGTGTGAACTATATGACGCTTTATCCCAATGAAGAAGACAGAAATTTCAGCCATGGAGGCAAGTCATAGAAAGGGATAGTTTGGCTAGTTTCATAAGTCTTTAAATCAATCATTTCATTTACTCTTCTAATTGGAAAGATTGGCTCTGCTCTTTAATAAGTGGGTGTAGACTGAATTTCTATTTAAGGAGTTGGCTCAAAAGTGACTTAAAAACATTTACTGGATTTCAAAGTATAGACTGTTTTTCCATATTTCATTGTTGTGGTTGCTGGCAATGGTGTGTCAAGCTGGCTAGATTTGTAGTTTTAGAACTGGCAAACAACTGAAATTTCTCCAGACCATCCCGTTTATTTTACTGATAAGAAAGCTAAGGACCAAATGGATAAAATGATTATCTCAAGGTCACACCTTTTTGCATGTAACAATACAGTGCTGTCTTTTGAATGATTTCCTGCAAGATGTAATCCTCTAAGTAAATGTACCTAGAGCAATACTTAGAAAATAAGGACAATTAAAAATTAAGAATGTTTCCAGGACTGACATTCAGTTGGTCCACTCTGGTAGAAATGGAAATATTTCTGAACTATTTGGTAAGTAGCTGCTGCTGAGAGCCTCTTTAGCTCTTCTCTGTGACCTCTTGGATCCCCCTATTATAACAGGATCCACCCCAAAGGGTTGCTTTGAGAATTGAATGATGGAGGTAAGAGTTTATCATGGCGCCTGGCACTCAGCAATATTACACCTAGGCTATTATTTTTATTATAGTCATTAATAAAATGGTACTAGTAAACTGCAAACTAGTTTCTGCATGAATGTTCACAACTTTGGAAATGTGATAATATTTAAGTTCATTAACTTTGATCTAGGTAATCTCTCAATAAAATGGCTACTAGTGTATTCACTTTAACTTTCATTTTCATCTCTTCCATTGTCTAGTGGTTGACTCCTCCTTGCTCCACCCACAAGACCCCACAGCTCTGGTTGATGACTAAGAATCTGACGCAGGCTGTGCCAAAGAATATAATGTACTGACAAGGTTCTACCAGTTCTTGGTATAATATGACAAAAGAATGTTCTGTACCATCTCTTGCTGAGCAGAACTTATCTGTAAGTTTTCAAATAAGCGAAGACGGGTATAAAACCTAGTTGGTAAGGGAAGGGTGGAGGAAGTGGTGGAGCCCTTCTACTTGCTTAAGCAAATATCAGAAACTAGGAGTGAAGAGAGAGACAGAGGCAGGCAGCCGGGGTGAGAAGAGAGAGTGAGAGGGCCCCAGGAACAGCAGTGGGTGGTGGTGGTGGGGAAGCTAGAGCTTGTGGAGAAAACATCGTTTGACAGATGTCTTCTGGTGACTAGTAATGTTTAGAACCTTTTGGAGATTTTTTCCTGCTCAGAAACTTAACCTAGCAAGAGAAAGGCAGAGTTTTAGCAACATTCCTCTCTGGAGAGAGTAAAAGAAATGTTTTTTAAAAGCTGGAACTGTTGTGAATTTTTTGGAATTTCATTACTGATCTGGAACTCAGTGTGTAAAGATTTGATCCCAAAGTCAGTTGTATAACTGATACTTCCAGTTCTGAGGTGGCAGCTAAATCCTGGGCATGTCCTGGAAGGGGCCTTGATAACAGTGTTCTGTCACAGGCCGAGGAGCACATTGACTCAACAGAGCAGAGTCACTAGAGAACTGATTTCTGAGTATATTCTAGAGACACCCAAGTTATTTGGTATTTTAATATGTAATATAATAACCTATCAAAATGCTAAATTTTGGGCAAATATTCCTAGGACAGATATTTTTTTTAAAGCAGAAGGAAGTAGAGAAGATGTATTTTATTTAATTTTTTAAAAAGATTTTAAGTAACCCCTGCACCCAACTTAGGGCTCAAACTCACAACCCTGAGATCAAGAATCACATGCTCTACCAACTGAGCCAGCCAGGCACCCCTGAGAAGATATGTATTTTAATTCCTACATTTTTGGAAAGGAAAAATCAAGGCCAGATGGAAAATCGGATGTTTTGAGGCAAAAGTAAAGTAAAGCTTTGAACTTGGAGATCTTAAAGTATTATATAAGGTAAGCTTTAAAGTTAAACATGCTTGCTAAATTTTTTTTTTTATGTGCCATGCTCTTTAATTTTATTCAAAATCTTATTTAGTAACTACTCTTGAGAATCACAATCGTGTTCTGGAGAATAGGTTAACATTGTAATCACAAAATCTATAACTCAGCTCCCAAAACTCAATGACAAAGGTTATATACACAGATCTAACAAGTTGAAGTCTAGAATTTACACAAAATTGGTACAATGTATTGAATAAAGCAAAATGATTTCAAGGAGAGTATTTATCTATCCTATATTCCTCTGATTTATCAATGTAAAAGCTTCAGTGAACAAATTCAGAAGTCTGTTTTTTTTCCCAACAAGAGGACACCTAGACAATCTGTCCTTAAATCAAGGTCAAAGTTGATTGACAATGTTGCTAAAATATTTTTTAAATTTCTGTTTAAACTAAAAAGTAAATATCCATCTCACTTCTGACTTCTAAAAATGATCTAGAGTATGACTGATAAGATGTTAGCCTTTACTTCATCTTACGATGGCATAAACCCAAAATTTCGATTCATTTCCAAAAATCAAAGCTTGTGGCCCTTATAGAATTCCGTTGTTTGTAAGCTTTGAACAGGAACTTCTTTAGTGGAGGATGGCAACCACGCATTAAATAAATCATTGTTTTATGATGATATACAAGCTTTCTGAGCTAGAACATAATCCTCGCTCTGCCAGTATCTTTTTTGTGTAACTTTAGACAGGTCACTCTACTTTTCCCTCAATTTTCTCCTCTTACAGGGAGATAATAGTCGTAAAAACGACTGGAAACTACTTTGCTGAGAGCTTTTTCTTTAAAGGACTTACAATAAATACCAGAGTCACAAGGTCCAGCAAACCTAAGAAGAAGCTGAGCTTTTTGAGGACAGGGAACTTTTTTTCTTCTTTGAGTCATCAGTTATCTTATTTGTTTTCCTGTAATACAGTTCCTCACCTATAAAAAGGCCTCAATAAATACTGTAAATTTATGAATGTTATTTAGGCAGATTGCAGTCTTGGCAGGCCAGTGCCTTGTAAATCTCTTTGCTGTGATCCTTTTCATACTCAGCATCTAAAACGCCGCTGTTATTTGCTCTGGGATAAGTACCCAAGGCATTTATTTAAAAATATCCAAGTCTAGAGAAATAATTTTTCTGTCCTTGGGGCACCCTCTCACTTTCCGCGGTACTGCGCTCCAGGCTTGGGATCTGGGTCCCGAGGCTACAGGGAAGAGTTAGGTACGGGAAGCTCATCCTCCGGCCGTCGGATTGGTCGGCTCGCACTCCACTCACACGGCTCGAGTCTCTGATTGGCCACCGTGGCACCCTCTCCCTCGGCCCGCGACTATTTCGTGTGCCGGGGCGGCGCGCCTAGGTCCTCCGGCTCAGCTCGCGGTGTGGGCCGGTCACAGCTAGCTCTTCGGCACACTGCTCTGCATCGCGGGCGCCAGGAATTTCCCGAGTGCAAGCGGGTAGGAAGCATCCTAGGGAACCCCTCTCCCGCACCCCCAAAGTTCTCTTTGCCGTACTGAATAAACTTCCGCATCAAAGGGGCTGTCGCAGCCGCGGGTCGGAGGAAAGGCATCAAACTCAGGCCCTTGTGGGAGGGCTTTCTGTCGGGGCAAATGTGGAAACAGCTCTCACAAGATAAAACAGGGCTTTGCTAGTTGCATGTGGGTGCGATGCCCAAGCTGCAGCCGAACGGCGGGACTGAGCAGCAGCGATCCCCTCTGAAAAGTAGCAGGGAGCCTGCTTCATATCTCCAGTACCAGTGCTCCTTAGGGCCGCGGAATGAACTGGCTCGGGCCAGTCCGTTCCCTGGCTGTCGAGAACACGACACTCCCTGGAGATGGCGCTCCCGGGAGTGGGGAGTTCGGCTCGAGTCGCGCAGCCGTCAGCCTCCGGCCTGCAGGCGGTAGAGGGCGGCCTACGCTCGTGTAGGAAGCCCGCGCCCAAGCGCAGCTGCTGCCCTGCTGGAAGTCTCCCGGTCCCTCTGTGGCCCGAGGCTCTGCCTGGCAGCGGATGCTGCAGTTACGCTATCCACAGGCGCAGCGAGAAGGGGGCGGGAAGCAGCCGTGGCACATGCCAGGGTCGCCGTATGTGGCAGCGGCCAGCGCATGCGCGCCCTCTCCCAGAAGCCTGTAACGCTGAGGGGCGCGCGCCCCCAGCCGCGCGCGCACGCTTGCGCTAGCCAAGGCTTCCCCGCCTGCGCTCGTTGTCAGAGTCGCTCCGGCGCGTGCGCGCGTTATCTCCGGCCGACCCGAGTAGCCGTGTTCCCTCAGCTCCAGGCCCCCGCCCCACACCGCCCCCTCCCAGCCCCCAGCCAACCGGTCCCCTTCCTCTCCTGGCGGAATGGGGCCGGTGCTGCTCGGGGTCGCGCGCCCGGGACCCGGCTCGCGCTCGGTCTCGCGCTGTCAGCGACTGCCCCGCTCGCGCCGCCTCGCGCTCTCGCTCAGTCAGTGGCGCCGAAGGCTCCGTTAAGCAGCGGCGGCGGCGGCGGCGGCGGCGGTGGTTCCTGTTTCCGTTTCTTCCTCTCCCTTCAGTCGGGAGTAGCATCCTCCACCCAGCCACCCCTCCCACTCCCCAACGGGGCAGCTGCGGCCGAGGGCTGTGGCGGCGGCGGTGGCGGCGGCGACTGGGGACGGCGGAGACCGCCTCTGCTCCCGCCTCGGGTAAGGGGGCGTTTGGGAGCCGGGCCCCGCGCCCCTCGGGGTCTGGGGCTGGGCTAGTGCGGGATTCGTGGAGGCGCCGGGGATGTGACTGGGGGCTGTCGCCGCTCTTTTCCCCCAGGCGTTCCCCGGGCCTGTTGCTGCAACTGCTGCTGCTTACCCAGGGGCTCCGGGAAAAGTGGGGAGGAAGCCCCCGGGACGCTCTGGCGCGGCCCGGGGGCGCGGGCTGGGGGTGAGGGGCGCCTGCAGCCGCGGCTGTCCTCGGCGTCGCGCATCCTTGCTTCGGGCAGGGGCCGAAGCCAAGGAAAGGAGAAGGGATGGGGGCGGGGGTGGGAGGTGTCCCTCTTTTCCCTTCTCCACCTACCTGCCCTTTCGCCAGCAACTCGGTCCCTGTAATCACGGACTGTGGGCAGGAGGATGCTTGTACGTTACGGGCTTTTGTGAGGGGTTCTTGGGCCAGAAATCGGGGGGTGGACCCGTACAAAGATCCACTCCCGGCGAGGGGCCAATGCCTGGGCAGTTAAAGGCGTGAGTGCCGCTGCACCCCCCAACTGATGTGGGAATGATCAGCTGGCGGCTTTTGAGTATCTAAACTTATTTGGGAAGGTTAAACGAGTCCTTGTTAATTAGTTAAAGGAGGTTTTTTCCTGCAAGAGTGAGTGGGTTGTCGGGTGCAGCACCTGTTCTTTTACTGTGGGCATTGCAATCTTCAGGCACACACAACGTCAGAGACGCAGTGTATATCTTAAGTTAAATGGCAGTGTCTTGGTTAGGGTTCATCCCTGGTGAGCTTTTAGCGTTTTGCCGTGTATTATTAGCCTTTTGATTGAGGCCTTGGAGAAAGGCAGAGAGAGGTATTGTTTCTTCTTTCCATGTTTAAATTAATTTACAGTGGACTTAAGCCAACTCTAGAAGGTGAACCTAGGAAAGGCAGAATCTCCAGTAGATAACCCCAAACTTCAAGGTAACGCAGAACAGATTTCAACAAAAGTTTTCAATCAGTTTCGAATTAAGCTCATCAAGGGTAACTGACTGAACTTTGACTTGGCTCTCTTTAGAAGTTGTAGGCAAGGTTTCATTATCGTTTTTTTCCTTCTTGTTACTCCTAGGGTTAAGTGTATATTTATTTACTTTATTAAATTTAAATTTCATGTTTTTATACATAGGTCTTTTAAAGGGCGCATTATATATATGCATTATAAACATTTTAGGAGAGAAATTAAGCATAACAGCACTATACTGAAATAATGGAGCAAGTTCTGTTTTCCCTTCTTTAAAATAACCTAAAAAGCAACCTAAAATCCTATGCCAAATGATAAGATCTTGTACATTGCCAGTTTTGTGAAATATACCATAAAATGTGTATAGAAAGTGGCAATTACTTGATTTATAAATACTACAGTAGTAAGGATAAGGTGGGCATTCAAACATTTGTATTTGTGAATTTACAGTTTAGTATATAGAAATGTAGGGAGTTAGAAATGAATAGGCTATAAGGACCATTGAAGGGTGATTTGGGGCATGGATTTTCCTTTCGCTGCTTTTATAAATTGAGAATTGTACTTGAAGAGCTGAACAGCTGGAATGAAACTTGTATAGATTGCAGAAACATGCAAAAGTTTATCTTTGATCAAGTAGTGAGTTAACATGAGGAGTATACTGTGGTTTATTAGGATAGTGAATCAAAATAGTTTCCATAAAATATAGCACCATATAGATCATTTAGGATGTTCTTAAAGAGTCACTTGAAGTTGTTTTCCTACAAGTCATCCTATTTGAGATGTATGGAATTGAAAAAAAACAATAATTCTGATTACATTATGCAGTGTTTGGTTTCAATTTTAATTATTTATTTTAAAGTACTGGAATGTCCTTAAAAGTGGTGAATTTTGAAATTTGCTAGTGGCTTGGAAAAACTTGTGTTGTTTATTTTTTAAGTGCAGTTATATTAGTAGGTTGGTCTGGAGGGGGAGCTAGTGCCAAAGCAAAGCATAGCTTAATACGTGTTTGAACTTTTAAAATGCCCAAACCCAGGTTTTTATGACCTGAAGGAACATAAATTTTTAATTAAAAGAGTTAGGGATTTGATATGGGCATATATCTGAACATAGTTATTTGTGGAATATATATATATATGTTGTATATTACAAATAAAAAAGCTTTTCATGATCTGGAATAATGGAAAGTATATGCTTAAGGCTTATTGAATTTCTCATTTACAATCTCAGAAAAATATGCCCCATAATGTAGAGTGTGTAATAGTAGTTTTTTAACTTTCTTGTGCGTTGCATCACAAGGGAAGTAGTCTTAATCCTTTGTGCATGTTGTATGTTCTTAAATTTTTTCTTTATAATAACCTATAGTCCTAAAATTTCAAAAATCAAGTAGAGTCTTATATGGGCAAAGATAGTGACTGGGTAGTAAGCTAAGTATTTATCAAGAGTAGAGATACTTTCATTAAGACATGGATCCTTCAGACATCTGGAAAGCAGGATGCCAAGGTCACTTCTTAACCCCTGTCTCCTATAATATAGTGCAATGAGTCTAGCCTGTTTACTAAATTGAACTTGGGCCTTTGAATATAAAGCAATTTTTTGGTTTATGGCACTTTAGTTAGATTTCTCAACTGTAATCAGTTAGGTATGCGAATTTACTTCTCACAGTTCATATATTCTTTAAATTCAAGGCTAGAAATTGATAATGTATATACTAAAATAATTAGAATATTTTGTTTTCTGAAGATAGTGGTTGGGCTGTTTGTTCTCTTGCTCTTCATTATGTAAACAGAATCTCAGTGCTGATAAAATAAAAAATAGATTCTTTGAAAAGAATGGCAATACCTGTGAGATAAAGAGTAGTGAAGTGCTAACCATTTTTAAGGGGTTTATTTATGCTATAAATTAAACAATGTTTTAAGGGGTTTATTTATGCTATAAATTAAACAGTGTTTTATAAGACATGCCAGAATATTTTTATGTATCTTTTTCAATTTCTTAAATGGTTATTTTTGATTTACTATAAACTGCATTACTAAATCTCTTGTTTTAATTAAATGGTAAATATACCCACTTCATATTATAGAACATTTATAAGAGTTACCATTTTATAATCATAAGAGTAAATATAAAAAAATGTAATTTTTTTAACTAAAAAATAAAACACAACTGGGGCACCTGGCTGGCTCAGTTGGTACAGCATGCGACTCGATCTCAAGGTTGTGAGTTCGAGCCTCATGTTGGGCATGGAGGCTACTTAGAAAACAAAACACAGCTAAGAGTCTAAACAATGCTGAAACCGAAAGTATTACTATTGTAGTACTTTTATGCCCTTCGTCAATACTAGTTCTGTTGGTACTCCTCAGATGAGGTGCCAACTTCCAGGCTTCTGTAGTGAGCAGTAGTGTAGTAGGTGTGGCATTTAGAGGACAGTTCAGTATTTTCTTTGGTTTCCTTCTTAGTGAGTCTGTGGCTTATATTTCTGTACTATTTGGTATACAGTTTCTTTTTGGCAGTTGGAATTGTTACTAAATTGTAGTTTGCTATAATGAGACAGATGTTTAAAAGATATTTACAATCAGTTTAAAAAAAACATTTTAAAATTCCCAACAGAAGATTGTTATACAGGGATGTATATGTATTTAAGATATATTTTTTAAGAGATTAGTCTCATGTCTGAACCTTCTTTTCTCTCTACGTTCTGCTCTCCAGCCTACTCTTCTTCAACTTCTCTCCATATCCACAATTTTCTCTTTGGAGTAATTAGGGATCAAACCAATAAAATGAACGATATCACTCACCTGGCATAGGTTTTTCTTCCTTGATTAAATAAATGACCGTATTATCAGTCTCTACAATATTCTAAACATATAACCCATATACACTTTGTATGATACTATACATTTTACTTTTAATGGAAGAAGAACTTATAGGGCCTATGGGATTATGCTGTGTTTTTCAATATTAGTTACTCATATTTGTTACAGAAAGCAGAGCTATATGGTTAATTTCATTTAAGCTTTCTTTTAAAAAGACTTTATTTACCAAAACCTAATAGCTCACTCATCTATTACTTTTTAAAAATATCTTTTTGTGGTAATTTGTTTTTTGTTTTTTGGTCATGAGAAAATGACATGTGAAGAGGAAATATGTTACGAGTTTTTTTAAAAAAACTGTACTGATGTGGTTCAAACTTGCTTTTGCTATTGGTTCTATAGTATAACCTCTTCATTTGAAGCACTGGAATAAACCTTTAAAGATCACTGTTGAAATGCTCCCTATTTTTGTTGTATCTTAGAACTTGGGTTTTTCACATTTATTTTAACAATGGGATAAATTGAAAAAAATATCACAGCATACTGATGTTTCAGTTGGATTTAACAGTTCTACTTGTCACTGTCTTGATGACTGGTTAATGTAAATAAAGTTCACATTATAAAATATGTAGTAAAATGTTGATATTAATCAGATGTAAATGAGAAATTAAACTACTGTTTATCTTAGAATCTGAGTTATGAGAAATATTACATGATATGAACTTTAAATGCTATAACTTTCTGATTATAAATGAACAAAAGTAACATAAAAATAAGAGATTCTTCTGTTTGATTTACTGCAAACATATAACTAAAATGAAAATGAACCTGTTTTGTGTTTATGTACATCTTTTTATTCAGTTGACTGTTAATGAACCATGAATGAGTTTCAAATTTTTAATAGTTTTGTGGCTGGATTATATCCCTTAAATGAGATATGAAATTCCATTAATATCTAGAGCCAGAATAAATTTGCATGTGGTAAAAACAATATTTCCAAACCCATCAAACTATAAAAGCATGGCAGTGTTATTAAATGACTTAAGTCATCATTCCATAAGCTAGTTTTAAAAATAATTTTTATACTTTTAAAAATATAATTGATCATAATATCTTGATTGGTGGTAAAGGTGGGAAAAATATAATTTGTAGCTTCTATATTATATCCATTGTTTTAGACTTCACCAATGTTTGGGGCAGTCAGTGAAGGGAAGGAGATTGAGAGAGGCAGAGGATCTTACTGGTTGATGAGCCTGCTTTGTTTGGAGGTGAGGGAGAGTTCTTTAGTTTTTCTTTGTCCCTCCATTTCTTTCTTTTCCCTGTTTGTCATTCTTACTCTCCCAGTTGTAGGAAATGTGGCAGTTGACAACATCCTTATAGGATTTTTTTTCTTAGAGTTCATAGAACATTTCCTGGTAAAACATTAGCTTTTATGTTACAGTAGTTTTATTATAATGATTTCATTTCCTCTGAGGCAAGAGGCAAGAGACTAGAAGAACTTCAGTTGGGGTAGAGTTTATTATTATTTATTAAAAAATGATTTTGTAACTCCATGTAAAAAGGGATATGGGGTTGTTGGTTCATTAATTGTTAAGGGCGCTGTATCAGTCACATTATTATCTGCTTAATATTTAATATATCATAATCCCCTCTTCCAATTTCCTGGAATGCATTCTCATGTCTCCTTTGTTATTTCTGTCTTCATCTATGGAGTTTTTGTGTATAACGAATTGGTTTTTAGAACATCACTTCACCTTCTTTGTGTACCACATTGCAGTAGGAAAATGTAAAAAAAACAAACCCCAAAACCATACTGTGTCCCTTGAAAAGAACTAACAAACTAAAATGAGCAGCAGTGTTCTCCTTTCATGGGAATACTGTTAGCAAGTTTAAGCCAGTTATTGTGAAAAGGTCACAAGGAGGAAGTGTATGTTTGATAATTAGGGCCCTAATCATTTGGGATCTGACTGATTCAGTTTCTCTAACACATGGAATTGTACCTGAAAGAGAGATATATTCAGCTGAGATTGTGTTCTATTTTTCCTGCCTTGAATTCTTTGGATAACTACTTAATTCATTCAGTTACCAAATGTCAAAAGATCGTAATTTTGAGAAACCTACTCTTTAAAATTAGAGCTTAAGCTGGGATAAATATTTTGCTTTCTTTTTATAAATTTCAGATTTTTCTTTCTCTTTTAGGAAGTTTGGTGAAACTCTGGGGCTTTAGGAAGGTGGTAATTGAAATTCTTGAGGCCAAAATGTCTTTCGTTAGCCTTGGTAAACTGAGCCTCAGCAGCATGGGAAATGTAGGTTTACTAAGTAATCCTGACTGCTTTCTCTGACATAATTACAGATATCTAGGCCTCCATTAATTAAAACTCTGTTTATTTTTAAGGTTCAAACAGTGGTGTTTCTCATAGATGTAAAACATTAACTGTTATGAGAGAGAAAACTTACTCTTAATTTGTAAGTAAACAAAGAATAGGCTGTCAATGCTGAGTAAACTGAAGAGATGTATACCTAATAAGGATGCACAAACAATAAACTGAAGAAACTTGCTAATATGCAATTAAGAATGGTTCCTCTTAATAAAAAGACTATTAGTGTTTAAATTATAGTGGCACAAAGGTGTCATGAAAATGAAATCACTAAAGAATTCTGTTTTGGAACAGTTTGTCAGACCAGATAACAGATAAAGGAGCACATCCTCTGTTCTTTTTTTTTTTTTAAAGATTTTATTTATTTATTGGTCAGAGAGAGAGAGAGGGCACAAGCAGGGGGAGCCGAAGGCAGAGGGAGAAGCAGGCCCCCCACTGAGCAAGGAGCCCAATGTGGGACTTGATCCCAGAACCCTGGGATCATGACCTGAGCCGAGGGCAGACGCTTAACTGACTGAGCCATCCAGGCGTCTGCACCTCCTCTATTCTAAACTGTCTGCAGAGGCTTAGAGCAGTGCAGATCCTATCTAAAAGGAAATAATGATCAATAACCAAAGTGTTTTCAGAGGAATTATGCACATTTCCTATGTGTATATTTGTGCACTTCCTGTTACTTTCTGTATCCATGGAAAATGTAAGGGTGGAAAATAAAGTACCTAACTTTTGGAAATTCTGAAGGGAAAAGGATCTGAAGTTTGCAAAACAATCTGGTTTTTTTTTTTTTTGTCTGTGTGTGTGTGTTTTAGTGATACTTTTTTTTAAAGATTTTTAAAAATTATTTGAGAGAGAGCTCGAGCAGGGTTTATGGGGGCTGCAGAGGGAGAGGGAGAAGCAGACTCCCTGCAGAGCAGGGAGACCCACACGGGGCTTGATCCTAGAACCCTGAGATCATGACCTGAGCTGAAGGCAGACCCTTAAAGGACTGAGCCACCCAAGCACCCCTAGTGATACTTTTTGACATATAATTCCCCAAGAGCTTTATGGGAAAAAAAAAAAAAATCTGAGTTCCTTCTTAGTCATTTTTTGAATAGCTTTATTGAAGTATAAATTATGTCTCAAAGTTTGCAGGTGAAGTTTTATTTATTTTTTTAAAGATTTATTTATTTTAGAAAGAGCGCACACGGTGGGGCAGGGCAGGGGAGAGGGTAAGAAAGTCTTAAGCAGACTCCCTATTATGAGCATAACACGGGGCTTGATCTCATGACTCTGAGATCAAGACCTGAGCCGAAACCAAGAGTCACACTCTTAACCTACTGCACCACTCAGATGCCCCCACAGCTTAAGTTTTAATAAATTTGTATATTGTGCAACCATTATCACAATTTAATTTTAGAAATCTTTAATTCTCCAAAAAGTTCTGTTTTGCCCACCTTCCCAATCCCTGCTCCAACTCCCAGCCGTAGGCAACCACTGATCTGCTTTTTGTTTCTGTAGTTTTGCCATTTCTAGAAATTTGACATTAAGAGAATCATACAATATGTATTCTTTTGTGTCTGGCTTCTTTCATTTAGTATAATCCTGTTTAGTCATTTGAATGAATGGTTAAAATAGAAAAGCTTTAAACCTGGAATCAGGAGATTGGATACTAGCGTTAGCTTTGCTACCACATGTATAAACTTGGGTAAGCCACTTGTTCCCCCAGGCCTTTGCTTTTTTTTCCATAAAATGAATTATTTGGATTTTCTTCTGTTCTAGTTTTTACAGCTGTGTAGATATTCACTGACCTTTTCCTAGAATATATCTTAACTCTTCCCCTTAAATATAGTCACTTTATTATTTTTTGAATCAGAAATGAGGCTTATGGTCTAATTTTTTTTAAAAGATTTATTTATTTATTTGAGAAAGAGAGGGAGCATGTGTGAGCTTGTGGCGGGGAGGGGCAGAGGGAGAGGGAGAGAGTCTTAAGCAGACTTGATGTCTGACTTGGGGTTTGATTTCACAACCCTGAGATCACTACCTGAGCTGAAACCAAGAGTCAGGTGCTTAACCAACTGCGCCACCCAGATGCCCAAAAACGAGGCTTATAGTCTAGTACGTGAGTCAGCTGTGGACAAATATGGGACTGTCTTGAAGAAACAAGATGGTTGATTGAACTTTTTCTTGAACATTTCTTAGTTCGTGTGTATAACTTTGAGAATAGGGACAATCATAAAAGCTGAGTTAATGATTTTTAAAGAGAAGAAAGACAAAGTTTAATAATTCTCAGAGGTAGAGCTTTAAAAGTGATTGAAGCTTCTTATGAATGTAAGAAAAAGACTATGCTTTTAGTTATTTATTTATTTATTTTTTGTTTTGGGAGTAGAATATGGCATGGAGAGATTTTATTTATTTATTTATTTATTTTTTTTAAAAGATTTTTTATTTTTATTTATTTATTTGCGAGAGAGAGAATGAGAGACAGAGAGCACGAGAGGGAAGAGGGTCAGAGGGAGAAGCAGACTCCCCGCCGAGCAGGGAGCCCGATGCGGGACTCGATCCCGGGACTCCAGGATCATGACCTGAGCCCAAGGCAGTCGCTTAACCAACTGAGCCACCCAGGCGCCCTGGCATGGAGAGATTTTAGTTAGGTTTAAACCAAGTTGGGTTCAAGGCAGTCGAGTGAGATTAGACTGTTTTTCAAAGAAGAACCAAAGAAAATGTATAGCTACCATTGGGAAGACTGTCCTAGGGCTCATGTAGAGGCAAAGCTGATAGGTAACATTCAGGTGTCAAACTAAGGAAAATAGACACATATAGGGAGTTAAAAAATAGTGCTGTACATACGTAAATGAATGTGTTTGTAACAGGAGTAGACAACTGTGCGTAGGCTGGTATCAGATATGCCAAAGGGTTAATGTGCATTTTCAGTGTAGTGTAAAAAAAGATAGGGCACTGAATAACAACTAGCTAAATTTAAAAATGAGAGTGCTGTAACTACTTTCAAATATTCAATAATTTGACTCAGAAACCATCAGAGCTTCTTATATTACCTATAATAGTAGGAAGTATGGTATTAAGATGATTGAATTTTTATTTTTACCCAACATACTAGAATGTATGAGTGGTAACCCACAGATCAGACACTGTGGAGGAGGGGAATATAGTCATAAATATATTTTAATGATGGAGTCATTATAGCAGCATAAGAAAATTTGTTTCATGCTTTATAGTCCTATTTTTTGTTCACAAGTGGTATTTATAATTTAGGTAAACTGCCAGATAACCAGAAATTTCCCCAAATATGAAACCTATATTTAATCAATGAAGATTTGTCACTTTGACAATAATATAATGATTATGTTAAGACTCTAAATGAGTTTTAAAAGTTGAATCTCATAGCTTTTTATGCAATGGCAGCATTCTAGGAATAAGTATGAGAACTTTCTAAGGTGACTATTTTATGGCAACCATATTCTTTTAAATATATGCCATGCCATATTTATTTTTAAATGTCTCACAGAATTTGTAATACATATAAAGTATCTAAATATGAATTATGTAATTGGAAACATTTCAGGAAAAGAGATACTTTGAAGCTTCAAAATATTAAAGATCTTATTTTCCTAGGGAATTTTTATTTTTAAACATAATAATAATGGGTACCTGGGTGGCTCAGTTGGTTAAGCGTCTGCCTTCGGCTCAGGTCATGATCCCAGGGTCCTGGGATCGAGCCCTACATCAGGCTCCTGCTTGGCAGGGAGTTTGCTTCTCCCTCTCCTTCTGCTGCTCCCCCTGCTTGTGCCCTCTCACTCTCTCTCTCTCTCTTCTGTCAAATAAATAAATAAAATCTTTTAAAAAAATAATAAGTGAGCTGCTGTCAAAAGATATAGCCTTTTTTTTTTAAAGATTATATTTATTTATTTGAGAGAGGGAGAGAGAGCAAGCAAGCCTGAGCAGGGGTAGAGGCAGAGGGAGATGGAGAAGCAGACTCCCCACTGAGCAGGGAACCCGACGTGGGGCTGTATCCCAGGGCTCCAAGATCATGACCTGAACCGAAGGCAGATAGATGCTTAACCGACTGAGCCACTCAGGCACCCCTCCAAAGATACAGCCATTTTTAAGTTTAGAATTCCTATTCTCTGTATAGTTCTCTCACATACTTGACTTTAAGAAAATAGACATTAAGGATTTCTTGAATAATCAGATACTACTTGGATATTTAAGCAAAGCATCAGAGCAAGACACATTAATGCAGTAAAAATGATTAAAAGTTTTATAACAGCAAAGAAAAAATGCAGTAATATACAATGGAAAAGAAGACTTACAGAACGAACATCATTACCTCAAATCAGATATAGAAGGCTGTTTTTACAAAACAATAGCAGTCAAATCAAATAGGCTAAAGAATTTGTGCTGTTCTACTAGATAAGTGAAAATGAGATGAATGATTAATTATAAAGAGTGCTCCAAAATACTCACTCACACTGGTTGGCAATTCTTTTGTAATTGATTTCCTGCAGGGGCTATTTCTGACCTTTTCTACTCCCTAGCCCCTATTCCTGTATACTGTTCCCAGACTTTGTAGGTTGTTTTCAATTACTTTTTTTTTTTAAAGAGTAAGAAGGTTAAGGCCATCAAACAGACATGTCTTTAGCGTTGCTTTTCTTTATCTCTAAATTGTTTAATTTCCCTTCCTCTCTACTGTTTGGTTTTAGGGATGTATCATTTTAGGCTTACATGACTATTTCATGGCTGCTACTTTTATCCCTTCTGTTAGACTATATGGGCTTGTTAACTCTTTTATTATTTTTATTTAAATCTCCCTTAGCATCTTCAGTGCCTAAAAAAAAAAAATCCACCCAAAAAACACCTTTTCTTATTCTTTTTTCCTTCTTTTCCCCTCGTTTTTTTTTTGTATTATCCGATAGCCCAAAGGAAAAAGCAACATGTATATTGTTTAAATTTTGCTATCTTCTTTTTCACTAAAGCTATTTTCTCTGTTGTTACCAGTGACCTGAATTGCCAAATAGAGACTTTTTTCAGTTTTAATTTTTGCTTTTAAATTATCCAGATTTGACACAGTGAACCCCTTTTCCTCCTCCCTTCTTATAAGGGAGCTTATAAACTCTCCTGTATATTCTAGTCACTCTTCATTCACAAGGTCAACTTGTTTCTTAAGTATTTGCCTTATATATTTTTCTTAATCTAGCTGCTTTTCCTTGGAATGTTACCTGGTCCTTTGGCTTCGGTGAGTACCTCTTTCAGATGACTTACATTGTAAGTGCGCAAACTTCAGTTTTTAGCTGGAGAGCTCCACCTGTTTGTCATGCCATTAAGCTCAACATGCTCAATTTGAATTTTCTTTCATTTTCTTTCTCCTAAAATGTATTCTTCTTTCTAACTTTCCTTTCTCTGTTATTGGCTTATTCCTCCCATTACCCAAACTTGAACTCTGAGTCATCTTTGAATTCCCCATCAGATCTATTCATTTGTTAAACTGGAATTTCTGTTCTGTGTTTCTCTATTTCATCAGCTCTTTTCTGTTTCATTATTTTTTAAAGATTTTATTTATTTATTTGACAGAAAGAGAGAGAGAGAGAGAGAGAGAGAGAGAGCACAAGCAGGGGGAGCAGCAGAGGGAGAGGGAGAAGCAGGCTCCCCGCTGAGCACGGAGCCCGATGCAGGGCACTATCCTGGGACCTTGGGATCGTGACCTGAGCTGAAGGCAGATGCTTAACCGACTGAGCCACCCAGGTGCCCCTTCTGTTTAATTTATTACTACAGAAATTTTTACTACAGAAGGTTCTCATTACCACAAACATAAATAATTGTAATTTGGCAATTGCTATGATAGAGAGGAGGCAGAGAGAGGCAGCAGTACTATTAGGGTGTGATAAGTGGAGAAGGCTGTATTGAAAGGAGGTGATGTTTAAGCCTAGCATCAAAGAATAAGTAGGGGCATTCCAGGCAGACAAGCTGAAGAAAGACTTATTGGAAATTTATTATATGTTGTCAATTCATATGACTTTTGCTTTAATCCTTACTGCATGTGTGTGTTTTTTTTATATTGGCATATGTAATTGCCTTTCTTCAGATATTGATGAAGGTGAGTGAATGAACAAGGTAAAGCCAGAGTGACACAAAGTAGTAACGTAACTTTATTACCTAGGCTTGAATGAGTAGAATGGTAAAATGTCAAGTGGTGAAAAGTGAGCGCTACCTGCATTGAAGACTTAAAATCTTAAAATTTATGTTAAAAGCTGTCTTTAAGGTTCCTTGCACTTGGAATGTAAATCTAGTGGACAGCTGTTGTCAGTCTACTTATGTATGGCTTTATCTTTTATTTCTCTTTATACACATGTTTGCCCTACAGCAGGGCTAGGTAATATCTATATATTAATAGCCACTAATATTTGGAATAAGTTAACTGAAGGCCACAGCAAGTGAAGAGATAATTTACTGTTTTTGCTCCCTTAGAGAAACAATGTTTTGTGCTTTTAAAATGGGAGGCATTAAAACCAACAGTTCCAAATTGGCTTAAAAAGATGACTTATTGTTTTTGTAAATGGGAAGAGCAGAGGTGGAGCAGTCCAGGAGCAAAGAGATCCAGGAATTTAAATGATGTCTTTAGGATACTCTTCACTTCCTGACTGTACTTCTTTCTGTATGTTAGTCTTATTGTCTGCTTATGTTAGAAGTCTTTCATGACAGAGATGCACAGCCTCGGATTGCTGAGAGCTCACAGTGAAGAACTGAGAACTTTCTGAAGGAAGGCCTTTCATGAGGCCCATCCTTGGGCTAATTACTGTGGGGAATTGTCATTGGATTGTCATCAGAACCACATAAAATGGGGGAAGGTCAGTCCCCCAAAAGATGGGAATACTATTAACTAGAGAAGTGGGGGAAGGAATGTGAAGTAGGCCAATCTTAGTCATTGCAGAGGAGGAAGAAAATAAAAGTTATAGCCACAGGGAAAGAGAAACGTGTACATAGGTGAGAGAAGTGAGTAAAGGGAAGGGGACTAGTGTCATTTGAGAATGTGATAAGCCTTGTCTTAAGCATTTTATATTTTATCTCTATGGCTTATTAGAGGCAGCTGTATTATCTACAGAGGATAACTATTTCTAGATATAGTAATTTTTAAAACATTCTGATTCTTTCATCCTTTTTTTTTAATTTGGCATATTTCCTTTATTTTTTTATGAATTAAATTTTCTTTTCATTTTTAAATTTACATGCAGTAAAATACATACTTTGTGATATACTATTCTATGTGTTTTGACAAATGTATAAGACTGTGTATACACCACCATTAATTATCAAGACATAGAGCTCCTGTTTCCTCTTTGTAATTAGCCTCTCCGCCTCATCTCCAACCCCATGGTAAACACTGACCTGTTCTCCATGGCTCTTGTTTTGCTTTTACCAGGATTTATGTAAACGGAATTATACTTGTGTAGATTTTTGGGTCAGCCTCTTTCACTTAGAAAATGCCTTTGAAATTCATTCATGCTGTTACGCATGTTAATAGTTTATTCCTTTTCATTGGTAAGTAGTAATCCATAGTATGAATGGACCAGTTTGTTTGTTTATTCATCTGTTGAGAGACGTTTGGGTTATTTCTAGTTTTTGGCAACTACATGTAAAACTGCTATAAACATTTGAGAATAGTTTTTTTTTATGAACGTAAATTTTCATTTCACTTGGGTAAATACCTAGCAATTATATGGTATGTGTATGTTTGATTTTGTAGGTAACTGCAAAACTTTTCCAAAGTTGCTATACCATTTTGCATTCTCACCAACAATATATGAGAATTCCAGTTGCTCTTCATCCTTGTTAGCACTTGGTATTGTCAGGTTTTTTTGTTTTGTTTTTTGTTTTGATTTTAGCTCTTTTAGTAGGTGTATATCACTGTGCTTTTAAATTATACTTTCCTGATGGCTAATGATGCTGGGTATATTTTCATGTGCTTTCAAATACTTTCTTTAACATTCTGAGAATACTTTTCTGCTTTTTAAAAAAATGATTGCAGGGACACCTGGGTGGCTCAGTCAGTTAAGTGTCTGCCTCCTGCTCTGGTCATGATTCCAGGGCCCTGGGATTGAGTCCCGCATCCGACTCCTTGCTCAGTGGGGAGGGGGGGCTGCTGCTTCTGTCTGCCACCCGCCCCTGCTTGTGTGCTCTCTCTGACAAATAAATAGAATCTTTAAAAAAAGATTGCATTTTTTTTGAAAACAGAACAATAAATGGCCTTGACAAGGGTTTTGGTAAGCATTTGGGTTATAGCTGGTGCATTGCAAAATCCAGAGGACACCATTCACGTGAAAAAAAAAGAGGGGGGCTCTCTGGAGTTGTACAGTGCAGCAGTGTTGGCTGTATATTTACAGCCATTATCTAGAATTATTGGTGATTAAGTTCCATGGAAAATTTGAGTACTATCAAATGATGCATTTAAAAATCATTTTTCAGCGTTTCTCTGAAATGAAATTTTGTTCAGGAGCAGATTCTAAAGAAGTGCCCTATAGGCAGTATGTCTAATGGATCAGTCTTGGGAGATAGAAAGGCCTATTTCAGATATTCAACTCTGCCATTTACTGCATGAGTGACCTTGGGCATCTTATCTAGCTTTTTTGAGCCATTTCTTTATCAGCAAAACAGGGTTGATAGAATCTCCCTTTTGTGGATGTGGTAAGAATTATCAATAATGCATGTAAAATACCTGACACAGTGGACCTCTTCAAGTTGCAAGTGCTTTCACTTCCATTTCTTACTACTACTTAGTGCTAATTACCCAAAAGCCATACCCAACAAAGGCTTTAGGGTACCAGCAAAGCAGAGGAAAAAGAATTTGAGAAAAGATTGAAAGCACTTAATATTTAAAAAAAATTTTTGAAGAAGTAATCTGGAAAGAATTTTATTGTATTAACTTAATCTTAGTTGTATAGCATTTAATAGGGTGGAATAGAGGATTATACTATTATATTTTCTGTACTTGGGGCTTCTAAAGGTCTTAATTTGGTCTTAACCACCATCACCCACCACAGCTACCCCTGTATCATGCCTGTGGTAAAAAAAGACTCTGAAATGTATCATCTAATGTTTAGGGTGTTAGAAATGCAGTTTCCTTGTTTTGAGACAAGATGATATGAATGAATACTAGTTAAGACATCATTAGTTCTGTCCAGTAAAGTGAGAATATTTGAGGTTCCAGGGAATTATTTTATAAGATTTTCTTAAACCTTATAATTTCTTTATGATTAGTCTTTTAAAAAATTATTTAAATTCCAGTTAATTTAATGTAATATGAGTTTCAGGTGTACAATTCAATGATTCCATACACAACACCCGGTGCTCATCACAAGAAGTGCCCCCCTTAATCCCCATCCCCCATTTAACCAATCCCCTCACCCACCTGTCCTCATCATGCTTATTCTTGCAATTCCAGGTGATTATAGTAAAATCCTTAAAATAGCAAGAAAGGAGAACCAGGAAGATTAGATTTGCTTTATGAATATAAGGAAGAGGTTTACCAAGTAATGGAGTGGGTATGGAGAGGAGTTTAGGCTGAGTTTCTGGACCTGGAAGTAACTTAACTCTTTTTTTTTTTAAATTTTTTATTATCTTAATCACCATACATTACATCATTCATTTTTGATGTAGTGTTCCATGATTCATTGTTTGTGTATAACACCCAGTGCTCCATGCATAACGTGCCCTCTTTAATACCCATCACCAGGCTAACCCATCCCCCCACCCCCTCCCCTCTAGAACCCTCAGTTTGTTTTTCAGAGTCTGTCGTCTCTCATGGTTCATCTCCCCCTCCTAATTCCCTCCCTTCTTTCTTCCCCTCCTGCTATCTTTTTTTGTTTTTTTAACATATATTGTATTATTTGTTTCAGAGGTACAGGTCTGTGATTCAACAGTCTTGCACAATTCACAGCACTCACTATAGCACATAACCTCCCCAGTGTCTGTCACCCAGCCACCCCATCCCTCCCACCCCCACCACTCCAGCAACCCTCAGTTTGTTTCCTGAGATTAGGAATTCCTCATATCAGTGAGGTCATATGATACATGTCTTTCTTTGATTGACTTATTTCGCTCAGCATAACACCCTCCAGTTCCATCCACGTCGTTGCAAATGGCAAGATCTCATTCCTTTTGATGGCTGCATAATATTCCATTGTGTATATATACCACATCTTCTTTATTCATTCATCTGTCGATGGACATCTTGGCTCTTTCCACAGTTTGGCTATTGTGGACATTGCTGCTATAAACATCGGGGTGCACGAACCCCTTGGGATCCCTACATTTGTATCTTTGGGGTAAATACCCAGTAGTGCAATTACTGGATTGTATGGTAGCTCTCTTTTCAACTGTTTGAGGAACCTCCATACTGTTTTCCAGAGTGGCTGCACCAGCTTGCATTCCCACCAACAGTGTAGGAGGGTTCCCCTTTCTCCGCATCCCCACCAACATCTGTCGTTTCCTGACTTGTTTATTTTAGCCATTCTGACTGGTGTGAGGTGATATCTCATTGAGGTTTTGATTTGGATTTCCCTGATGCTGAGTGATGTTGAGCACTTTTTCATGGTCTGTTGGCCATTTGGATGTCTTCTCTGGAAAAATGTCTGTTCATGTCTTCTGCCCATTTCTTGATTGGATCATTTGTTCTTTGGGTGTTGAGTTTGATAAGTTCTTTATAGATTTTGGATACTAGTCCTTTATCTGATGTGTCATTTGCAAATATCTCCTCCCATTCTGTCAGTTGTCTTGGTTTTGTTGACTGTTTCTTTTGCTGTGCAAAAGCATTTTATCTTGATGAAGTCCCAGTAGTTCATTTTTGCCCTTGCTTCCCTTGCCTTTGGCGATGTTTCTAAGAAGAAGTTGCTGTGGCTGAGGTCGAAGAGATTGCTGCCTGTGTTCTCCTTTAGGATTTTGATGGACTCCTGTTTCACATTTAGGTCTTTCAACCATTTGGAGTCTGTTTTTGTGTGTGGTGTAAGGAAATGGTCCAGTTTCATTCTTCTGCATGTGGCTGTCCAATTTTCCCAACACCATTTGTTGAAGAGACTGTCTTTTTTCCATTGGACATTCTTTCCTGCTTTGTCAAAGATGAGTTGACCATAGAGTTGAGGGTCCATTTCTGGGCTCTCTATTCTGTTCCATTGATCTATGTGTCTGTTTTTGTGCCAGTACCATACTGTCTTGATGATGACAGCTTTGTAATAGAGCTGGAAGTCCGGAATTGTGATGCCGCCAGCTTTGCTTTTCTTTTTCAACATTTCTCTGGCTATTCAGGGTCTTTTCTGGTTCCATACAAATTTTAGGATTATTTGAAAAAAGTGGATGGTATTTTGATGGGGATTGCATTGAATGTGTAGATTGCTCCAGGTATCATTGACATCTTCACAGTATTTGTTCTTCCAATCCATGAGCATGGAACGTTTTTCCATTTCTTTGTGTCTTCCTCAATTTCTTTCATGAGTATTTTATAGTTTTCTGAGTACAGATCCTTTGCCTCTTTGGTTAGATTTATTCCTAGGTATCTTATGGTTTTGGGTGCAATTGTAAATGGGATCGACTCCTTACATTCCCTTTCTTCTGTCTTGTTGTTGTTGTATAGAAATGCAACTGATTTCTGTGCATTGATTTTATATCCTGCCACTTGACTGAATTCCTGTATGAGTTCTAGCAGTTTTGGGGTGGAGTCTTTTGGGTTTCCACATAAAGTATCATATCATCTGCATAGAGAGAGAGTTTGACTTCTTCTTTGCCGATTTGGATGCCTTTGATTTCTTTTTGTTGTCTGCTTGCTGTGGCTGGGACTTCTAATACTATGTTGAATAGCAGTGGTGATAGTGGACATCCCTGCCGTGTTCCTGACCTTAGGGGGAAAGCTCTCAGGTTTTCCCCATTGAGAATGATATTCGCTGTGAGTTTTTCATAGATGGCTTTGTGATATTTAGGTATGTGCCCTCTATCCCTATACTCTGAAGAGTTTTGATCAAGAAAGGATCCTGTTCTTTGTCAAATGCTTTTTCTGCATCTATTGAGAGGATCATATGATTCTTCTTCTTTCTTTTGTTAATGTATTGTATCATGTTGATTGATTTGCGGATGTTGAACCAACCTTGCAGCCCAGGGATAAATCCCACTTGGTCGTGGTGAATAATCCTTTTAATGTACTGTTGGATCCTCTTGGCTAGTATTTTGGTGAGAATTTTTGCATCCATGTTCATCAAGCATATTGGTCTGTAATTCTCCTTTTTGATGGGGTCTTTGTCTGGTTTTGGGATCAAGGTAATGGTGGCCTCATAAAACGAGTTTGGAAATTTTCCTTTCATTGCTATTTTTTGGAACAGTTTCAGAAGAATAGGTATTAATTCTTCTTGAAATGTTTGGTAGAATTCCCCTGGGAAGCCATCTGGCCCTGGGCTTTTGTTTGTTGGGAGATTTTTGATGACTGCTTCCATTTCCTTAGTGGTTATAGGTCTATTTAGGTTTTCTGTTTCTTCCTGGTTCAGTTTTGGTAGTTGATACATCTCTAGGAATGCACCCATTTCTTCCAAGTTATCTAATTTGCTGGCATAGAGTTGCTCATAATATGTTCTTATAATTGTTTGTATTTCTTTGGTGTTGGTTGTGATCTCTCCTCTTTCATTCATGATTTTGTTGATTTGGGTCGTTTCTCTTTTCTTTTTGATAAGTCTGGCCAGGGGTTTATCAATCTTGCTAATTCTTTCCAAGAACCAGCTCCTAGGTTCGTTGATCTGTTCTACTGTTCTTTTGGTTTCTAGTTCATTGATTTCTGCTCCGATCTTTATTATTTCTCTTCTCCTGCTGGGTTTAGGCTTTCTTTGCTGTTTTTTTCTCTAGCTCCTTTAGGTGTAGTGTTAGGTTGTGTATTTGAGACCTTTCTTGTTTCTTGAGAAAGGCTTGTATTGCTATATACTTTCCTCTTAGGACTGCCTTTGTTGTATCCCAAAGATTTTGAACAGTTGTGTTTTCATTTTCATTTTTTTCCATGAATTTTTAAAATTCTTCTTTAATTTCCTGGTTGACCGATTCATTCTTTAGTAGGATGCTCTTTAGCCTCCATTTACTTGAGTTCCTTCTGACTTTCCTCTTGTGATTGAGCTCTAGTTTCAAAGCATTGTGGTCTGAAAATATGCAGGGAATGATCCCAATCTTTTGGTACTGGTTGAGACCTGATTTGTGACCTAGGATGTGATCAATTCTAGAGAATGTTCCATGGGCACTAGAGAAGAATGTGTATTCCCTTGCTTTGGAATGGAATGTTCTGAATTTATTGCGAAGTCCATTTGGTCCAGTGTGTCATTTAAAGTGGAGGTAACATGGGCGCCTGGGTGGTTCAGTTGGTTGAGGGACTGCTTTCGGCTCAGGTCATGATCTCTGGAGTCCCAGGATCGAGTCCCGCATCGGGCTCCCTGCTCGGCAGAGAGTCTGTTTCTCCCTCTGACCTTCCCCCCTCTCATGCTCTCTCTCTCTCTCTCTCATTCTCTCTCTCAAATAAATAAATAAAATCTTAAAAAAAAAGATTTAAAGTGGAGGTAACTTAACTGAAGAAGAGTGATAGTATGATTTTGTTTCTTTGTTTGGTTTTAAACTATCTCTCTCTACTTTGGTGTTTTCTGTTTGTTAGACACATTGGTTTTATACCTTTGTGTAGTGAAGTGGTTCTGCAACTTTGAACCAAATTAGTTTGATTCACACTTTTATTTCTCAATTGGACTTTTTAAAGGTAATCATATGGAGCAGAGTAAGAAGTATCCTAAGAAGTAGAATTAAAGGTCCTTTTCTTTTTCTTTTTTTTAAGTTTTTATTTTAATTCCAGTTGGTTAATATACAGTGTTAATATTTAGTTTTAGGTGTAGAATTTGGTGATTCCACACTTCCGTACAGCACCCAGTGCTCATCACCACAAGTGTACTCCTTAATCCCCATCACCTGTTTCACCCATTCCCCTATCCTCCTCCCCTCTGGTAATCATCAGTTCTCTGTAGTTAAAGAGTCTAAAGGTCCTTCTCTTCTTCCATTTCTTCTGTCTCCGGTAAGTAATAATAATCAAAAACATTTCATTTTTGCCATTTTGTAGCTTGAGATTAGGGAAAGGAAAGTTTGCATTCACATCTCCTGTCTTCATCTAACTTTGTTCCCTTTGACCAACTGTGGCATATTCTCCGTTTTCCTCAAATTAACAAAACCTAGATTTTTAGTGGGCACTGTCTGTGCTTGCTGAAAGACTGAATTTCTGAGATTCTCTTGCAGTTAAGTATAACCTCGTGAAGAAGTTCTGATCAATGATATGTAAGTGGAAGTGGGTGATACTTCCAAAATTCTATTTAAAGGAAGAGTTGTATCCTTGTAATCTTTTTCTCTAGCTGCCAACTTAGACCATGAGGTTAGGGGCTATATTCCAAAGATAGTGGATTGGAGAGTGGAAGGATACTGTATGTTGATGACATGATAGAACAGTCCTAGACTGCCTGTTTTCAGATTATTTTATGTCAGAGAGAAGTAAACTTCTATTTTGTTTAAGCCACAGTTAATTTGGGTTTTTGTGTTATGTATAGTTGAATCCACTTACCACCCCCCCCCCACACACACATTCTAAGGCAGCTTCCCTTCTCTTGCTCTGTGGTTGAACTCTTGGTACCATTCACTTTTCCACTTTTTATTTTTTATTCCCTTTTTTAAGGTTTTTTTTTTTTTTTTAAGTAATCTCTACATGCAATGTGGGGTCAAACTCATGATCCCAAGATCAAGAGTGACATGTTGTGCCGACTGAGCCAGCCAGGTGCTCCCACTCTTCCTCTTCTAAATCCCTGAAATCTCTGCTCTCAGTATTTTCTACAATATTTGTCCATAGGTACAGCATTGTAATTAGAAGCTGCTATAACTGCTAGTTACATAGTTTCTGAAATTTTAATAACTTTGAAGAAACTTTTTAGCCAAGAATATAAAAGAATATGTAAGTGCGGTTACAGATACTTTATTTCATAATAAAAATATATAATTTCTTTTTAAAAAATGTTTTATTTATTTGAGAGAAAGTGGGCACATGTGGGAGCCAGGGGAGGGGCAGAGGGACAAGTAGAGTCCCCACTGAGCAGGGAGCCTGACTGTGGCTCCATCCCAGGACCCTGAGATCATGATCTGAGCCAAAGTCAGAGGCTTAACCGACTGAGCCACCCAGGCACCCTGAAAAAGATACAGTTTCTAAAAAATAATGTATAGTTATTAAGTTGCTCCCCAGCCCAACCACCCCCACTCCTCAGTGGTGATAGACACAGATTTGTTTGGTTAATTGGCTACCAGCAACTCCTCCAGTGATTTGTCTAGATCACTATTAACTCTCTTGTTACCTGCCCTTTTGGAGCATTCATACTACCCCTACTCTTGTCACAGGGAAATACAATAATATGGGGAAGCTTCCACATCACAGTTATTGGTGCAAGAATGGTTATGTGAGATGAATAAATACTAGCTCTGTTCTGGGTTTTTTGGAACCGTACCTAGCAGGGAAAGAGATCATCCTCTCTAGGCTTGAGACTGTAAAGATGTGGAAAAACTGGGTTTAGGAGAATCCTACTAACACCCAGAGAGAATCAGAAATAGAGATGGAAGGATACAATCCAGTCTTTGGAAAATGGACATTGTACCTCATCCAGGCTAATTTAGAATCTCTTTTCTAGTAACTTTTGATAATTTGTGATTCAGACATAATTTCAAGTCAGACTGGGTTGGGCACTTGAATTGTAGGGTCAACTGAAGGGACAGAAGTTCCTTTAAAGCCATACTCCTAAATATAAATAAATATAAATTTAAAATATAAATAAAAAAATTAAAGGGTGATAGAAATTATATTCTTTGGTACTTTGAAGGAAGTTCAGTATTGGTTTATTGATTTTAACAAATATACCATACTAATGTAAGATGTTAATAACAGAGGAAGCTGGGAGAGTGGTATATGGGAACTCTGTACTATCTTCTGAATTTTCCTTAAATGTAAAACTTCTAAAAGAGAAAGGCTATTTTAAGAAAAAGTTAATTTTTAAAAATTCTGAATAATATAAATTGCTTGAGGACAGGGTCATTTGACTTGTTAATATTTGCATACTTAAGGTATAGCATAGTGCCTAGCACAAAATTAGCAATAAATGCTGAGGAACTTTGTTACACTTAGGTTATTTTGTAGGAGTTTCTGGAAAGATAAGAAAGTTGGAAAAGAAGCTATTAAATTTTCTCAGTTTTTATTAAAAAGCTACAAAAATTCAGTTTAATCAAGTTGAATTTATTTGACTACATTTCCTACTCAGTGTATTGCATAAACTTTCCATGATTGCTTGTGAAGCTAATTTTAAATCCTCAGTGTTGTAGATTTTTTTTTTTTTAAGATTTTATTTATTTATTTGACAGAGACACAGCGAGAGAGGGAACACAAGCAGGGGGAGTGGGGGAGGGAGAAGCAGGCTTCCTGCTCTATCCCAGAACCCTGGGATAATGACCAGAGCTGAAGGCAGACGCTTAATGACTGAGCCACCCAGGTGCCCTAGTGTTGTAAATGATTTTGAAAAGACATCAAGCTTAGTTTAGTTGATAGAACTATTTCATTTCATTAACAGGTTGAGTGCTGAAATATTAAACAGTCCTTTAATAAGTAGAATTAAATGTAATATTTAAAAAAAAAACCTGAGTATATCGATGTCATTAGCATTAGGGAAATGCAGATTAAAACCACAAAGAGATACCACTACATACCTATTAGAATAGCAAAACAAAACCAAACTTTCTGACAGTACCAAACTGGCAAGGATGTGGAGCAACTGAAACTCTTACACATTGCTCATAGCAATGAAAAACTGTCCAGCCACTTTAGATAAATTTTTCAGTTTCTTGTAAAGTTAAACATACACTTAGCCCATGACCCAGAAATCCTGTCCCTAGGTATTTTCCCAATAGAAATGAAACTATGTTCTCTCAACTGGTATATGAGTGTTTATAGCAGCTCTGTTCATAATTGTCAGAAACTGGAAATGACCCAGATGTCAATGTGTGAATGGATACACCATACAGTGGAACACCACTCAGTAATAAAAGAAACCAACTTGGATGAATCTTAAAGGCATTACACTGAGTGAAAGCAACTTGTTTCATGATTCCATTTATATGACCTTGTTAAAAATGCAAAACTGTAGTGATGGAAAATAGTGCTGGTTATTGGGTTATGTTACTTATGACTACATATAACTTAGGACTATGAAAAAAGAGTATGAAGTTTTTTTTTTTTTTAAAGATTTTTATTTATTTGACAGAGAGAAAGACAGCCAGAGAGGGAACACAAGCAGGAGGTGTGGGCAGAGGGAGAAGCAGGCTTCCTGTGGAGCAGGGAGCCTGATGTGGGGCTCGCGGGGCTCAATCCCAGGACCCTGGGATCATGACCTGAGCCAAAGGCAGATGCTTAACGACTGAGCCACCCAGGCGCCCCCAGTATGAAGTTTTTTGGTGTAATTCAACTGTTTGTATCTACATATGGTGGTGTTTTATATGTGTTAACATTCATGGAACTGTAGTCCCCTGAAAAAGTCAGTTTTACTGTATGTTAATTTAAATAGTAAAACAGAAGACGTACAAACTGAATATATGTCTGCTTTATAAAGCTTTTGTAAATAAGCTTAAATAAATAAGCTTATGTAATTACTGTTTGCTGTTTAATAGATTTTTTTTAACTTTCAAGAATTTGTATAAGGTAACTGATATCAGAAAATCTTTTACATTAAAGGAATTAGTACTATAATCATTCTGTACAAAGAATTTGGGTGGTCACATTTTTAGATAGGCAATAACTCATTTATTGAAATAATACTGGTTATCACTTTGCAGAACATTTAAACTATATTTTGCTCATAATCATGGCTAAATATTATTTTTCTTATTTTACACATGAGGAAACTGAAGTGTAGGGTATTAGATGTTTTGCCCTAGATCACTCAGTAAGAATGTGATAAAGCTGGAATTTCAGATGTTACTGTTGTTAATTGTGTTTATTTTCAACTAATTATCTAATTATATTTTACTTAATATCAAGGTAAAACCAACTACAATGTGTATATATACTAATTGGTGGGTCAAAGCAGCCCAACAACAGTCTGGGTAACAAAAATTAACTAACTTGGCAGTATAGATTTCCTTTTGCAAATGAATGTAGAGATAATAGTTGCATGTATTAATAATTTAAACCATAATGTTTGCCAAATTGGCCATTAAGCATTATATTTATAGTTTTTATGCACCTCAACTAGAAATAGACAAAAAGGAAAATAAAAATGTGTTTGCTACAGTACGCCAGATTAGCTTGTAATACAGTTTGTATTTGACTTACGAATACTTTAAATTTAAGTCCCCTATAGAATAGAAATTGCCTGGGAAGTGACTGATCTCTATGTAGAGAAACGCTATCTCTTACCTGATTGTTCAGATTTTCCAGCAGGCACTATTAATTAATTTTCTCTTTAACTTCAAGTCTGTTGGTGAATCCCTGCCTCTCTGCAAAGCTGCCATGCTGTTATGGGTGTCATGGACATCTCTGGTCTCACTGACAAACAGGGAGGCAATTGAATTCCTGAGATCACAGTTTAGAACTCAGAATATTAATACATACACCCTCTTCCCCACATATACCTAGACACATGCATGTATATTTTCCTGTATTTATAAATGGTAGCTACATATTGTTGTTAAGTTACAATTTAAATATTGGCTGGCCTGGGAATAGAATGACCATTTTTATTTTATTTATTTTTTAAAGATTATTTATTTGAGAGAGTAAGCGAGCATGAGCCGGGGGGAGGGGCAGCGGGTGAGGGAGAAGCAGACTCCCCGCTGAGCAAGGAGCCCGATGAGGGGCTGGATCCCAGGACCCTGAGAGCATGATCTGAGCCGAAGGCAGATGCTTACCCAACTGACCCCCTATTTTATTTTTTAAAGGTTTTATTTATTTTAGAGAGAGCAGGGAGGTGGGGGAGTGGGAGAGAGAATCTGAAGCCGACTCTGTGCTGAGTAGGGAGCCCCATGTGGGGCTCGATCTCATGCCTGCAAGATCATGACCTGAGCTGTAACCAAGAGTCAGACACTTAACTGACTGAACCACCCAGGTGCCCCTAGAATCAATATTTTTAGCATTGTTTTCATATACAAGGAAAGTGCATTTTAAGTTCTGAGTAAGTTTTGGAATAGCATGTTCATTCATGGCAGCCTGCCTATTTTTAATACATGAGGACCTCATTGCTTGTCAATGCCAAACATGAAATATTTGGTACATTTACTAGCTTGTAATTATCAAGGATTATATATCTGAGTTTGGGATTAAACTGTACTGCAGGTAATTTACATTGTTGTGTAATTGAGACTGATAGTACTACTGATATTTTGTTAATGAGTGATAGAAGACTATAAATTTTATTTTTTTAATTTTAATTTTTTAAAAGATTTTATTTATTTGACAGAGAGAGACACAGCAAGGGAGGGAACACAAGCAGGGGGAGTGGGAGAGGGAGAAGCAGACTTCCCGCCGAGCAGGGAGCCTGATGTGGGGTCGATCCCAGAACCCTGGGATCATGACTTGAGCCAAAGGCAGATGCTTAATGACAGAGCCACCCAGGCGCTCCAGAAGACTATAAATTTTAATCTGTGTAATTTGGTGGAGTGGAAAGAGTGGTTTTGGGGTTAGATCTGAGTTCAAATTATAACCCTACCATTTACTAACTGAATTTGTTTCTTCAACTGTAAAATGGAGATGGTAATTGCAGGGTGGTTATGAGATTTTAAATGATTTAGCAGTACCCTGTGTAAAGTGCTTATTTAGTCAAGGCATTTGGTACACATTAAACACTCCATAGCATACTATTAGATCTTTAATTCCTTGAAGTTAGTTCTTTAGTAACTTGACATGCATAAAAGTGAGCATTTAACTGAGCTGCAGCATAGAATTATGTTTTAAAATGTGTAATAGTAAGTAGGTGTGATAGTGTATGTTGATGTCTCTTTGGCTATGTTAAATATAAGGTGGCTTATTTTAATTTTTCACATTTTAGTAATCCTCATAAAAAGCACTTATTAAATACTTATCTATTAATGAAAGTTCAAATAGCAAGTAAAAATGAGTAATGTGCTATTTGTTTTTCAAATTATTATTTTGTATAGTAATATTTGCTTTAGCAGGAAGTCTTATTTTATGGAGATACTGGCTCAATTTTTATTTCCCATTACGAAATAGTAAACTTTTGAAATGTGTATGTACTTCTGAAATTCAGAGTAGGTTATCAGTGGCCAGTACTGACCTTCAAAGCTATTTCAATGAAAGTGAAGTGGAAACCTTAGAATGTAAATGAATTTGGTAGTTGTTCTTATATGAACTGATGGTAGGAGTATGGAAGTTGAACTAGTGTAATATGTTTGTAGTCTAATTTCAAGTTAATAAGCTAAGCACAATTAAACAAGAATAATGTTCCTGGCTTTGAACACTCAAAATGGTTTGTGAGAAAGTTTCAGTTAACAAATACTTCATTTAAGCAATGCTGTTTGGCTAGGCCATGGTAAATATCAGATGCCTAGAGAAAATTCGTTGATGAGTATCATGTACTTAAAATGTCTGGCCAGCTTTGTGGAAGTTCTACTTAGGAAGTTATTTACTCTTCCTTGGCGTTTCCTCTCCCTTTATTTCCCATTTTTCTCACTGCTTTCTCCTTACTTCTTCTCACCCACTCTTTTTTCCCCTCCTTTTTCTTTCCTTTCCTCCCTTTTCCTCCCCTGTTCTTTTCCCATTTCCTTTATTCCAGTAGTCTCTACTGAGATTTTTTTAAGACTAAGAAACATTTCACATGTATTAAAAAGTACAGTAAATCATATAGCAGACATTTTCAACCACTGAAATTAAGCAGATTTCAACTTTTTTGCAGTCTTTAGTTCAACTCTTATTTTTTTTAAAAGGGCAGGCAGAAGAGCAGGATTCTTGACTCTTGTTTTTTGCAGTATCTTCAGCACTTTGAATAATGCCTGAGTCTTAGTAGCTGTCCAACAGATATTTGTTACAAAGACCAGCAAATATATATTCAGAAAAGAACAACAAAAAATCAAGCGTCAAGGCAGGAGTGTTTGAAAGAGAGTCATCCACAGTGTCAGAGACAATGAGAGAATTTCAGAAAAAATTGAAAGCAGTCCATTATCATTGATAACCTGGGTAGTCACTGAAAGCATTAGTTTTTACCTTAGCACTTGTCATGAGAGAGGCAGTGTGATATAGTAGTCATTTAAGGTCCAGGTTTTGGAGACAGAATGCCTGAGTTCAAATCCCATTTTCCCACTTAGCTTTCTTTCTGTGTCACTGGGCAAGTCATGTTTCAGTTTCTTCTATAAAGTAGAGATGAACTTAGAGGGTTGTGAAAAGTAAAGGAATTAACTCATGTAAAGAAAAATGCACTTAGAATAATGACTGCTACACAGTAAGTGCTAAAAAAAAAAAAAAAATTGTGGCCTTTCAGTAATTACTACCAAATAACCCAAACACTGTATATATGGCTCCTCAAATCTTCTGTAGACTCTGTCTCAGTTTGGCAAAAACAAAGCCCCTTCTTCTACACATCCATGATATCTGCTGGTATGAAGTCTCTTCTAATCTCTATAACTAAGGTTGTAAACAATCTCATTATTTGTCTTTTTTATCTCAGTTCAGATAGTACTTTAAATTTTCTCTTAGTATTTTACTGGTAGGCAGTAATTATAATATCAGTGAAAATTAAGCAGTGCGAATTTTTTTTAAGACCAAAGTGTGTTTTTGATGGTATTTTATTTACATAGCTTCTTATCCTGAAAATCTGATAAACTTTGTTCGCTCATCATAGCTTTATGAACTTTGTTCACTTGTCATAGCTTTATGAGGATCTGAAAGGATGATCTTAACAGCTGCTAAGTAAATGGTTTTGAATTTTAGAATTATTTCTATTCTCAGCAGTACTAATTATTAATACTGTATGCATTGAATGTCAGTATAAGCAGGGAAAGCTGACAATTTTATTTTCTTCTTTGAGCTTTTAAATGTATTCCATTCCATCCAAAATCATTGGTTTTTCAACATTAGTGATACATTGGGAATAGAGAAATTCACAACAAGAAAATATTTAGAAGTTCTAAAATTTCCTTCTGTTATTTGAAAAAAGTAAGTTTGGTTATTTACTGAGGGAAAATAATATTTTAAGATAAATAGAGGTGTTTAGTTAGTTGTATTTTAAGAACATTTGTTTTACCTGTACTGAATTGAATGGAGCTATGCTGTAATAATGAGAGTCAATTTTTTCTTATTTTCTAGCAGTTAGAGGAAGTTTTCTGACAAATCAGTCGGTTCTGTAGTAGTGCTTTTCAGACTTGAGTTCTTTAGACCCATTTTACATTCTTAAAATTTGTTGAGGGGGACTGCAAGAAACTTGACTTTTTAGATTATATTGATATTTACCGCATTAGAAATTAAAACCAAGAAATTTAACATAATTCATTTAAAAATAGCAATAATAAACCCATTATGTTTATGTAAATAGCGTTTTTTAATAAATAATTTCCCAAACAAAAAAAGTTAATGAGAAGAATGGCATTGTTTTACATTTTTGTAAATTTCTTTAATGTCTGGCTTAACAGAAGATGTCTGGAATTTTACTTCTGCTCTTGCTTCAGTGTATTGTGATACGTTGTTCTGGTTCAAGTATATGAAGAAAATATGGCCTCACATACATATGTATTTGGAAGAGGGGTAATTTTTAGCTTTTTAGATGATTGTGGATATCCTATTTGATACTACATCAAAACTTGACACATGGTAGTCTTCTAAATTGTGAAGTCTGAAACTATATCAGTTAAACCTTTTTACTAGTTACTTTATTACATTAAAATCCATGGCTGTGTTGTGTACATTGATTGGATCTTCAATCTACGCATGATTTTGTAACATTAAGCTTGGGTCATTTGGAAAATATTGGTTCACTGAGTTACGCAGATCTTCCAAATGTTGACGTGACACATTTCATTATGCAGGATAAAAAATCACTTGTTAAGAGCACCACCAATCTCAGTAGAAACGTAAGATGTTAAGCTCATGACAATGAATACGTATTTTCTCAACTTGAAAGTTTGAATTTTATCATTGGAAGCTGTCACTTTTAAAAGATAGGCTTACTGGATGCTCCAGGAGGACAGGGTACTGGGTTGACTGTGACGGTGTGCACCGCCTTGCCTCCATCGTCTGCGCTCCAGGCTAGCCAGTGGTGGCTGGGCCACGGATTCCCGAGGTTGCTCTGGAGCTCAGTGACAGGGGTAGGTCACACAGCAGGCCAGTGGCTGTGAGCCTCCAGGTGACACAGGCACCCTCAGGAGGAATGGCCACCACGGGCTGCCTGCTTGGAGCACACGCCCCACTGTGTGCAGGAAGGCCAACTGTCTGCTGCACTCAGAAGCCAGCTGGACTCCAGGTATCTTGGCCTGCTTTAGCTGCCCTAACACAGCCTGCTGTGGCAGCACATGTTCATAGGGGCCGCCCTCTGCACGTTGCTACCTGGCAGGCTGACAGCAACAGAGCCTTGCTCACACGTGTGTACCAACAAGCCTACGCACATATCTGCCAGGTGCTCCTCCTCCAGTATCCACATCCCCTGTTGGGAGCCACGATGAATGCTTGAGATGCCAGTGCACCCGGATGCCCTGTTCCCAGAGGAGAGGTGGGCCTGCTTCCTGAAATGAGAGGCCCAGCGCAGACACACAAAGGAGGAACCAGAGCTCTGTGACAACTTTGAGGTGGAGCAGTACAAGGTGTGTTGGATTAAAAAGTGACCATGCCAGGAAGCTGCCCTGGCGGGGTTTGCTGCAGGCGGGGAGTGTATGTCTTTAAACGGTATGTTCACATACATACAAAAAGATAGACTTTGTTCATTTTCAAGAAAATGTCTGCCAAATACCCAAGTCTGGAGAACTGGAGTTCTTTCAAGTAAAAACAGTATCCCATGGAAAGTGGCTCTTTCAGCTTGTAGCTCAAACAATCCTACAGGTGGTTTTCCTCAAGACAGTTATTGTTTTTTGGTACACACAGAAATGCTTTATGCATACTTCCATTTCAGTACACAGACCATTAAGAAGATGCATTCTTAGGCACTTGGGTGGCTCAGTTGGTTAAGCGTCTGTCTTCCACTCAGGTCATGATCCCAGGGTCCTGGGATTGAGTCCCACATTGGGCTCCCTGCTCCGCGGGACGTCTGCTTCTCCCTCTGCCTGTCGCTCCCCCTGCTTGTGCTCTCTCTCTCTCTGTCAAATGAATGAATAAAATCTTTTTAAAAAGATGCATTCTCAAAGGGTGAGAATTTAAAAAATAAAATTTTTTAGGTTAAACCAGCTCCCCTTTACTGTCCCCCCCCACAATGTGTGTCATTGAAGCATATAATGACTAGTAATATAGTTTGGTGCCAGTGCCTTGGTTCATTCTAAGGCATAAGCAGTTTTATCCACCTTTGCATGCGCTGTGCATGCGAATGTTAACTGTGAAAAGGCAAATATCATCTCAGTGTTATTATGAAAATAGTTTTGGCCTTGTGGATCCCTGAAGGGATTTTTGGATATCCCAGTGAACTTGTACATCATACTTTATATGCAGTAGGCCAGTTGGTGGATATATCTTTTAGTTTTTGGGGAGGATTATTATTTACTGGTAATTTTTTTTGAGGATTTTTTATTTATTTGACAGATACACAGCGAGAGAGGGAACACAAGCAGGGGGAGTGGGAGAGGGAGAGGGAGAAGCAGGCTTCCCACAGAGCAGGGAGCCCGATGTGGGGCTTGATACCAGGACCCTGAGATCACGACCTGAGCCGAAGGCAGAAGCTTAACGACTGAGCCACCCAGGCCCCCTAATTTACTGATGATTTTTTTTAAATCTGGATTTTCCTGTTCAACTTCTTGTTTTGAGATAAATTTTGTAACTTTAAGCTGTTGTGTGTTTTAATGGAATCCAAATAGTTGAAGGTTCTTGAGAAGAACCAGTTTTGGATATTGATTATTTAACAGTTCCTAAGGCTTAGAACAGTGAAAAAGAAATAATTTTACCTTGGAGTTGAGTGATTCTTTGGATCAAGGTTTAGAAAAAGCAAGGAAAAGTTTGTATCAGTGGAGGCTGGTATTAGAGCTTCAAAATAAGACTATCTTTCTATCTTTAAATTATCTTCTCAGAAAAAAAATTACCTTCTCAGAGCTTTTGAATCTTAAAAAATTGTTATTGGAGTCTTGATGCTGGGTGAACAGAAATTGAGGGGTTCCAAATCATCAAATCCACATTAAAACTAGAGTGACTTCATTTTGTTTTCCTGCATTGAGGTTCTGTTTAAGATTTTAGTGGAGGAAAAGATTCTGCTGCTAAAATATGTGTAGAAACTTAATTTTTATCTTTAGGACTTGTTTCTAAACATCTCAGTTCATTTTCTCATGAAGATTATCATTGTTGGTTGTTATTTATATATTCATCCACTTAACACATGTTTATTGAGTATGCCTGGTGTGGGAGGCACTGGCTGTAACTGGGATTGAGTAAGACCCAAGGCAGACATAGACAGACATGTTTCCAGTCCCTACCCTGCTATACTATACAGTTTTGGACCTTAGCATGTCACAGAATCTTTTCCACTCTTCAGCTGGTCCTGGATCAGTTCCTTGGAATCTATTTTCCAATCTCAAAATTATTACTCTAGTAACCTTTAAAGTTTTTTTAAGTTTTGTATTTTTAAAATAATTTCAGACTTGCAAAAATGAATGGTATAAGAATAATATAAAGAATTCTTCTATATCTTTTTTTTTTTAAAGATTTTATTTATTTGACAGAGAAAGAGACAGCGAGAGAGGGAACACAAGCAGGGGGAGTGGGAGATGGAGAAGCAGGCCCCCTGCCGAGCAGGGATCCTGATGCAGGGCTCGATCCCAGGACTCTGGGATCATGACCTGAGCCAAAGGCAGATGCTTAACAACTGAGCCACCCAGGCGCCGCAAATTCTTCTATATCTTCATCTTGTTCCCCAAATGTTAATATTTTACAAATTTTGTTAATAGTTTTCTTTTTATTATATACATATTTTTTCTGAACTGTTTGAAAGTTGCAGACATGATCCTCTGAAAACTCAGTATATATTTTATGAAATTTCAGGGCAGTTTCCTAAAGTAATTAAGGACATTCTCTATAAACCTTATTCATTTGCTATCTCTATATTTATTAAATATTTAGTCTATGAATTTAAGTTTCACTAATTGACCAAATAATATAGCAAAAGAAAAACATTTCCTCCAGTCCAGGATCAAATTCTGGATGATGAATTGCTTTTAGTTCTCACTTTCTCTCATTTTCTTTATTTGGAAACGTTTGTGTCTTTCTTTTAAAGATTTATTTATTTATTTATTTATTTATTTATTTGAGAGAGAGAGAGCGTGCAGGCAGGAGAGTGGGTGGCCCACTGAGCAGGGAGCCTGATGTGGAGTTCGATCCCATGACTCCAGGATCATGACCTGAGCCGAAGGCAGACGCTTAACCAGACTGAGCCACCCAGGAGCCCTTGTCTCTTTTGTAACAATGACTTTTTTGAAGAGTGTAGCCCAGTTATTTTGTAGAATGTCCCTCAATTTGTCTAATATTTCATCTTCATAGAATCAGGTTATGAATTTTTTGCAGGGCTACTGAGTAGTGATGTTGTGTCCTTCTCAGGATGTTCTATTGGAGATACATGATGTTGATTTGCCCCATTACTACTGATGTTAACTTTGATCACTTGCCAGTTTTCTTCACTGTCACAGTCACTATTTCTTTTCCATTTGCAATTTGTAAGTATATTGTGAGGAAATACTTGAGACTATGTAAATATTTTGTTTCTCAGACTTTCTTTAACTACTTTGACATCCCTTTGAGGAGTTTTGATTGAATCAGTATTATTAATATGGTGGTTGTCAAATGGTGATTTCTCCTTTAATTAATTGACATTCTAACATGTACATATACATAGGTTCTTATTTTTACTTAGTGCTATCAAATTATCATTTATTTTGATCTCAGATTGTCGTAGATCTGGTCCCTTTAGGCCAACTCCTGTGTTCTTAAGACATATTTCCATGATTCTTTGAGCATTTCCTTAGTTTCTGGCACAAGATATTCTGGGTCTGTCTTGTACTACTATCCCAGCTGCTGAGGTGAAATCAGCAATTTTTCTAAGAAGTCTCAATCCTCTTAGTGGAGAAGAGTATTTAGATAAAAGGTCTGGGTGCTAGTTATTGTGTTCATTGTCACTGGGGTGTCGTTGCTTCTGGGCCCTCTAGATAGAGTAAGGAAAATATACATGCTGACACATTCATATCCATTTATATTTCTCTGTATGTACATTTATAACGGAGCTCAAGTTGATAGCTCCGTTTTCAATCCAGTACCCCAGGATTCATCCCAAACTTAATTTTTCAAGTATTTGTAATTCCCTTTGCTGACAGTGAGACACCTGGCTCTGATTATTTACAATACATTTGCTTATTCAATTAATCTTAGAATGCATAAAAGATAGCCTCAAAATTGATAACCCATTCCAGTGGTAAAACACACTAATGTTAGTTTTGTTTTCAGCTTGAGAGTATAGATAAAATACCATGCTCAAAAGTTACTTCAGGGGACACCTGGGTGGCTCAGTTGGTTAAGTGTCTGCCTTTGGCTCAGATCATGCTCAGGGTCCTGGGATTGAGCCCCAAATCAGACTCCTTACTTGGCGGGGAGCCTGTTTCTCCCTCTGCCTCTGCTCGCCCTGCTTGTGTTCTCTCTCTCTCTCTCTCTCTGACAAATAAATAAAATCTTAAAAAAAAAAAATCACTTCAGTTCTCCCCAGTGGCCCTGTTTTTCTTTCAGTGGTGATGTGTTAATTATTTGAAATACTTTAGGTCTGGTTCCTTCTGTTTATACACTACTTTAAGAGCCAGTCCTCTTCTGTACTTGTTGATTTTATGTATTATGTGAAACACTAATATGGTCGAGAACTATAAGAGTTCATTAACAGGAGTCCAGAATTCTATAAAAAAGTATTCTCAAATGTCATTCCCCCATCTCTTCCACTCCATTTTCATATACCCTCTGAAAAATGACCTCCTAAAAGACATGCATGAGACATGCATACACTAATCTCTGGAACCTGTGAATGTTATCTTATATGAAAACAGGGTCTTTGTAGATGTGATTACATTGAGGTAAGGTTTTTGAGATGGAGACATTACCCTGGGTAGGTCCTACATACAGTCACATATATTCTTATAAGAGAGAAGCAGAGGGAGACTTGACATAGAAGAGGAGAAGGCAGTATGATCATAGAGATTATAATGATGTAGATACAAGCCAAGGAATGTTGGCAGCCACCAGAGGCTTGAAGAGACAAGGAACAGATTCCTTCCTAGAGACTCCTAAGGGAGTGAGGCCCTTTTGACACCTTAATTTCGGTTCAGTGAAACTGATTGTGGATTTCTGGCCTTCAGAACTGTTAAGAGTAAATTTGTTTTAAGCTGCCAGGTTTGTGGTAATTTGTTACAGCAGCCACAGATACTGATATACATTCCTTGCTAGTAACCAGTCTTACAATTTTCTTGTTTAATCTTTATTTTATTTTATCCTGATCCATGGATATTTTCTTAATTCCCCTTCATACTCCAAAGTTTACATACAATAAATATTCTTTGCTTTTTACTTTTTTTCTTTTTTTTTAAAGATTTTGTTTATTTGACAGAGAGGGAGCACAAGTAGGCAGAGCCGCAGGGACAGGGAGAATGAGAGGGAGAAGCAGGCTCTCCGCTGAGCAGAGAGCCTGATGCGGGACTCGATCTCAGGACTCCGGGATCATGACCTGAGCCAAAGGCAGATGCCCAACGACTGAGCCACCCAGGAGCCCCTTTTTTTTTCTTAATATATCCTGGAAGTCACTGATCTTCCTCATCTTTCTATAGTTGCAAAGTACTTGATTGTATGGATGTAATAGTTTACTCAACCATGCTCCAATTTAAGATTTTTTGCATTTAAGGTTTTTCTATTAATTTGCAATTAAAAGCAATGCTGCAATGAATAACTTTGTGCATATATGTTTGTATACTTTTGGGGTTTTTTTGTAGGGTAAATTTCTAGAAGTGAAATTGCTAAGTCAGAAGTTAAATACCCTATAAGTTTTATTAGATGTTGCTAAATTTTTCTCCATTAGCATTGTACTAGTTTACCTTATCACCAGCAATTTATGAGAGTACCTGTTTTCCTGTAGTTTTGGTAGCAGAATATTATATTTAAAATTTTGGGGGATAGGTAAAAAGTGGCATGTCAACGAAATGAGTGAGGTTGAACATTTTTTGTATGTTTAAGGGCAGTTTTAATGTGTTTTATTATCTGTGAATTATCTATTGCCAATTTCTCTATCAGATTTTGGGTTTCATTTTCTCTCAGCTTTTAAGAATTCTTTCTATACTAGGGATATTAAATTTTTATCTGTAATGTATGTTGTATATATTTTCTGTCAATTTTTCACCTGTCTTTTGATTTTGCTTATAGCATCTTTTAAAAAATATTTAATTTTTCTGTAAACTTAGAAAAATTTATCAGAAAGTACAGAGTTCTCTAATTATACCCACTGCTCCCCAGTTCCCTCCGTGTTATTTACATTTTAGAGTGACACATCTGTTATAATTGATGAACCAATATTAATGCATTATTACTAACTAAAGTCCATAGTTTAGCTTAGAGTTCATTCTTTGTGTTGTATATTTTATGAAATTTGACAAATATGTAATAACATTTGTCTACTATTTTTCTTTTTTTTTAAAGATTTTATTTATTTGAGAGAGAATGAGAGACAACATGAGGGAAGAGGGTCAGAGGGAGAAGCAGACCCCCCGCTGAGCAGGGAGCCCGATGTGGGACTCGATCCAGGGACTCCAGGATCATGACCTGAGCCGAAGGCAGTCGCTTAACCAACTGAGCCACCCAGGCGCCCCTGTCTACTATTATTCTGTCATACAAAACAGCTTTTCTATATTAAGCATCTTCTCTGACCACATGGTATGAAACTAGAAATCCATTACAAAAAGAAAACTGGAAAATTCAGGTATGTGGAGATGAAATAACATACTCCTGAACAACCAGTCAAAAAATTACCTTGAGACAAATGCAAATGGAAATACAGCATACCAGAACCTAAGAGATAGAGTAAAAACAGTTTTAAGAGAAAAGTTCATAGCAAGAAACACCACCCTCATTAAGTAAAAAGAGCTCAGGGGCACCTGGGTGGCTCAGTCGTTAAGCGTCTGCCTTCAGCTCAGGGCATGATCCCCAGGGTCCTGGGATTGAGCCCCGCATCGGGCTCCCTGCTCTGTGGGAAGCCTGCTTCTCCCTCTCCCGCTCCCCCTGCTTGTGTTCCCTCTTTTGCTGTGTCTCTCTGTCAAATAAATAAATAAAATCTTAAAAAAGCTCAAATAAATGACCTAACTTTATACCTCAAGGAACTAGAAAAAAGAAGAACAAGCTGAATCCAAAGTTAATAGGGAAAAGGAAATTCTAAAGATCGGAGTAGAAATAAATGAAATAGAGACGAAAAAGACAATAGAAAAGATCAGTGAAACCAAGAACTGTTTTCTTTAAAAAGATAAAATAGATATACCCTTAGCTAGACTTACCAAGGAAAAAAGGGAGAGGATTCAAAATCAGAAATGAAAGAGAAGATGTTATAACTGGTGCCATGGACATGCAAAGGATCATAGATGGCTATGAACAATTATATGCCAACAAATTGGACAACTTAGAGAAATGGATAAATTCTCAGAAACATACAACTTACCAAGACTAAATCATGAAAATTGAAAATCTGAACAGACCAATTACTAGTAAGGAGATTTAATCAGTAATCAAAAACCTTTCAACAAATAAATATCTAGTCCCAGATGGCTTTTCTGGTGAATTCTACCAGATGTTTAAAGAAGAGTTAATACCAGTCTTTCTCAAACTCTATAAAAATTCTAAGAGGAAGAAATAGTCCTGAACTCATATTGCAAGGCCAGTATTACCCTTATACCAAAGCCAGTCAGGGACAATATAAAGTAAAGAAACTTACACCAGTATTCCTGATGAAAATAGATGGAAAAATCTTTAACAAAATATTATCAAACCAAATTCAACAATATATTAAAAGGATCATACACCATGATCAAGTGGGATTTACCCCTGGGATGCAAAGATGATTCAACATACACAAGTCAATAAATGTGATACACCAAGTTAATAGAATGAAAGATAAAGATCTTATCATCTCAGTAGATGCATTAAAAGTATTTGACAAAACACAACATCCTTTTCATGATAAAAACTGTCAACAAATTGAGTGTAGAAGAAGGAGCTTACCTCAACCATGGAATGGGAGAAAATATTTCCAAGTCATATATTTGATAAGGATTTAATGTCCAAAATATATGAAGAACTTAAACTAAATAGCAAAAATTTTTTAATTGTTATAAAATAGGCAAAGGAACTGAATAGACGTTTTTCCATAGAAGACCTACAAAAGGCTTAGTTACATGAAAAGATGCTTGACATTACTAATCACTAGGGAAATACAAATCAAAACCACAATGAGATATAACCTCCACCTATTATAATGGCTGTTATCAAAAAGACAAGAGATAACAAGTGTTGGCAAGGCTCTGGAGAAAAGGGAACTCTTGTGAACTATTGGTGGGAATGTAAATTAGTACACCCACCATGAAAAACAGTGCGGAGGTTCCTCAAAAAGTTAAAAATAGGGCTACCATATGATCCAGCAATCCTACTTCGGGGTATATATCCAGGGAAGTGAAACTGGATCTTGAAGAGATACTTGCACTCCCATGTTCTTTGCAGCATTATTCACAATAGCCAAGATATCTGTTAGTGGATGAACAGATAAAGGGGGTGTGGTACATAATATATATACAATGGAATGTTCAGCTGTGAGAAAGAAGGAAATCCTATCATATGTGACAACATGGATGGACATTGAGGGCATTATATGCTAAGTGAAATAAGTCAGAGAGAGACAAGTAACTGTGTATCATACAGTATAGGTACTTGAATTGCATATGTGGAATCTGAAAAAGCTGAACTCCTAGAGACAGTGAAATGGTGGTTACCAGGGGCTGGGGGATGGCGGAAATGAGATGTTGGCCAAAGGGTACACACTTCAGTTATGAGTAAGTTCTGAGAAAGTTAAGTTTTTATTGATCAAACTTTAGGTTCACTGTCGTTTCCAGTGTGTTCTCCTTATTGTAGATATTCCTTTACTGTTCTAGAATTTCTATTTGGTTGTTTTTCTGTGGTTTCTGTTTATGAGCATATTTTCCTTTATTCATTGAGCATAATTATAATAGCTCTTTTAAAATCCTTGTTTATTGATACCAACATCTGATTCTGTAAGGTTGGTATTTATGTATTTTTTTGTTGTTGTTTGGTCTTATTTTCTTGACCTTTGTATGTCAAATAAATTTGAATTGTAGTCTTTATGTTATGAATGTTATGGAATTCCATTATATTCCTCTATAAAAGGGCTGATGCCTTTGTGTTAGCAGGCAATTAATTTGGTTATAGTCATACTACAAACTCTGTGTGTTAGGAGGCAGGTAAGTTTGGCCATGCCTACTTTAAAAAATAGTTTTTGTTGAATATGTCAGTTAAAAATTGTATCTTTTGCTTTTGGATTTTGAATCACTGCTAGACTGACTTCTCATTCCCAGGTTATACTTGAAATCATTTATGTTTTCTTATAGGACTTTCATGGTTTCAATTTTTATATTTTGATCTCTAATCCATTTGGAATTTATCTTTTTTTATGTATTATACAATTTTGTTTTTTTCCATTTCATTCAAAAGTTGTTTAAGATAACAGTTTTTAACCTGCAGGAGTAAGGGCTTTTTGTTATTTTTCATATGTAGTTTTATTGCACTGTGATCAGAAAACATAATTTGTGGTATTTTTACTATTGTGAACTTACTGAGGTTTTCTGTATGACCTTATATATGATCAGTTTTTGTAAATAGTACATGTCCACATGAAAAGAGATTGTTTTCTCTATCAATATACAAAATTCAATATAGCAAGTTCAATATGTTACAATAATTTACCCTACTGATTACATTGCTTTGGTCTTCTTTAGCTTCACCTACTATTGCTCTGTTTCTATTAATTTTTTCATACGGCTTTTGTAGATTTTTGTTTTATAAAGTTTGTGACAGGGTTATTTGGTGCAAAAGTATTCATAACTGATTTATCTTCCTCATTGTTAATTTGTCCTTTAACATAGAAGAAGCCCTGTTTTGTCTTGCTAGGTGTTTTTTGGGCTTGAATTCTACCTTGTCAGTTATTAACATCATAACCTCTGTTTTCCTTTTGATTGAATTTGCCCATTATACCTTTGCTCATATCTTTTTTCTTTCAGTGTTTCTTAATGACTTTGTTTTTAGGTGTTCCTTGTATAATACACAATTGGGTTTTACTTCATGAGCCAATCTAAAATTTTTTTTTCTTTTAGTAGAGGAGTTAAGCTCTTTGTATTTATTACTGACACTGATATGCTAGATTTTTAGCTCTGACAATTATTTATTATATTTACTGTGTGTATTCTGTTTACTGTGTGGCTTTCATTATGTTGTATTATGTTTTCATTGCTCTTTTTAAGAGTTTGCTTTGAAATTTTTTTGATATTTAGTATGTTTATCTGAATAAAGTATGGAGTTTCATTAGTAATAATATATTAACATTTTTTTCATTAATTGTGACAAGTGTTCAGTAGTAATGCAAAATGTTAACCGTAGGGGAATCTGGGTGTGCCGTGTATGGAAACTCTTTGTATGTTGCAACTTGTCTGTAATATAAAACTATTCTAAAATTTAAAAAAACTTTTTTAAATTTATTTATTTGACAGAGAGAGACAGAGAGGGAACACAAGCAGGGGCAGTGGGAGAGGGAGAAGGAGGCTTCCCATGGAGCAGGGAGCCCGATGCAGGGCTCGATCCCAGGACCCTGGGATCATGACCTGAGCTGAATGACTGAGCCGCCCAGGCACCCTACAAAATATTTTTTAATGTAGTAGGACTGAAGGTGTCCAAGACTGGTTTGGGAAAGTACATTTTATGTGAGTTTATTGCTGAACTTGGTGAATATAAGCTGTATTTTTCAGTTTCCAGTAAATTAGGGAGGTATAATCACTGTATTTGATGGTAAAGAGTTAGAGGAAGACATCTTTGTTTTGTAATAATGAAAAAAAATCAGTTTTTGGACTGGAAAATTTTTAAGCAAAAGATTAAAGAAAACAGTTGCTTCTAGAACTGGTTACTCAAATCATACCTTGTCAAGATGAATTATTTAGAATGTTGTTGGGGAAGAGGGCGTGTTTAGTAGTAAGGCATAAAGGTGAATTGGTATATAAACCCAAGAATTTTAATGGCTCCTACAAGGTACAGTTTAGGCTTTTACTCCCAGAATTTTAGAGCTGCAAGACACTTTTACAATTTTTTCCAGTTCTTTCATTTGTAGAAGAATAACTAGAAGTCTAGGCAAGTGATACGTTACATCCAAAATCATGTAGTAAATTGATATTCAGAGCTGGGACTAGACTCAAAGACTCTTCTTCATTTCTGTTTTAAGATTCTTTCCTCAATGCCAGAATGTATTCTTGAAAGTCATGATAATCTTGAAAGTCACGACATCCTGAGCTCCTCATATCCTACTTAACATGCAGCTAAGGCAAGGTTACATATTTATACTGGCATTTTAAAAAAAAGGCATAAGTGATTTTTTATTCAACATTCCAGAGATAATGTTAGGTCATAAGTCTCTGCCTTGTTGATTTTTTTCTCTGTATCTTATGCAGTAAGGGAAAGGCCTGGTTGAAGATTGTAGCAAAAAGGCCAGTCATTATGAACTATAGACTGAGAGCTAGAACTGGAACTGGTGCTGGAAACCATAAAAATGCCAGATGATGTGGGGGCTGGGATGCTGTTGGGATGATGACTAAGTGGACTCTAGAACCTGTAGAAAAGGGGACAGAGTAAAGGAGGCTGTGGAGCCACCATCAAACTCATGCTAATCATGAGGACCAGTTCTGCTTTCATTCCCTGGAGCATTCTACTTGGCCAGCTAAGATTTAGGATAGCCATAGATAATGAAATAAAATTCATCTGACATCTGCAGGACATTTTTATTTTGCAAAGTACTGTCACAAATATTACTCTGTTTGATCCTTGCAATATCCTTGTGAGATGGGTAAAAGGGATATTGGTGAGCAGAAAATGTTAAATACTAATTGGTGTCAAGACGGCAGTGTGTTAGAAACCACTAAAGGATATAAAAATGAATACACATAGTTTTGGCTCTCATGGTGTACAGTCTTGTGGAGATGGGGTAGGGAAAACAGCGAAAGGTAGTGTTAAGGCAAGTTGAAAAAGATTTAGAAATTCAAACTACCATGGGAATTTAAAAGGAATGATGGTATTATAACTGATGGAAATTTTAGTATTTTGCCTTCTGATTTCAGACTAGTTGAAAGAATAACAACTATAAAAGGATCTCTTTACTTTTTTTATTGTATGTTACTGTGCTGTTAAATAAGGCATAACATTCCATAAGGCTATTTTGGGACTACAGTCAGTGACCACACAATAGTGGCCCAACTCTCTAAATAACAATACTAGACAAACTGGACACCCTCTCACATGTGGACAAATCTGCATGGAAAAGTACTCAAGTTTTAGGTGTGGACTTGTGTACTTTACTTTCCCTTTCTAGTGTATTAAGAAATGACTTGCACTTTAACTTGCCAAAAGCAATGCTTGCATTCTAGTGGCAACATTACTACTTCCGTTACATAGTACAGGGAATACCAGAACTACAAAGGCAGGAGTGTAAGTAAATTTTATTAGGAAGGGAAGTTGTCAACTTAAATAGCAGCAAATGAATGAACAAGGAAACTTCTGTTGTCATAGACATATAAGACCTCCATCATATACAGGATACAGGAGGCATGTCTGTTCGTGATATCTAGCCCAGAAATGTCAAATGCTTTTCCATTTAATCTCATACTTCTGGATTCCTACCGAAAAGGAATACATTAAGAGCATGGAAAAGTTGCTTACTAAAAGGAAACCCTCAAAAAAAGTAAGAGAGGGAAAATAGAAATTAAGTTATGTAGAATACTTTTTAAGTGATAATTAACTACATTTTCGTATCTTCACAGTAATACAAAACCCAATAACTTGCAGAACTGGTTCAGATTACTTAAATACCAGATACGTTTTTAGTCCTCTACATAAATGTTTAGAAGTTACTTACATTTATATGAAATGAAGTTATTAATACTTTTCTACAGCAGTAACTGCATACCAGGAAGGCCAAGGCAAACACAAATCAAGGAATGGAGTTTTCCCAAAGCTGCAGTGTGAAAAGACTATAAACATTTGATTCCATACACATGAATGGGTTTCTTTGCTATAGGAAATTCAAATGGAATAAGGAATGGAGATGTGTAAAAAGGTTTCTTAAGGGGGAGAAGAATGACAGCCTGTATGCACTTAAGTTTTCTGCCCCTTCTGCAGCATCATATTCTTCTCCTGCACTGTCTGATGTCCATAATGTTAGGTTTGTCTCTAAGCAACTGCATGATGAGGGTGCTGTCTTTGGATGAGGCTTCATTCACTGTATCAAGTTCTGAAGTGGCCTCATCAAAAGCCATTTTAGCTAGTGTGTAGGCAAGCTTGGATTACTAAGGATCTTACAGTGAAACACAGAGAAGTTAAGAGCCAGCCTCAGGCAGATTGGGTGTGTGGGTTGCATCTCTTTCTTGCTTATATCAAAAGCCTCTTGGTAAACAACTTGGGAATTACCTATCATTTGTTTTTGATCTTGACCACCTGCAACTTCAGCAACATGCTGTAGGTAATTTTTCCTCATTTTTAGGTAGAAGACCTTACTCTAGGTTAATTGCATTGGCTGTTAAATATGCATCCAACAAATAGCTTTTTATTATTTTTGATTACTGGGTCCTGTTCTTTGTGCTCAGCTGGTATTTGCCTATTTCACTTTCATGGTTACTATTCTTTTCTACCACATATTATGCATTTATTATATGCTTTAGGATAACTTATTAATGTATGAGTGGTGTTAATTGAATACATCTAATTTTTGGAAAATTTCAGCATTCAGTGCTGTCACAAAATTAATCTAGGTCGTAGCTCCCCTTCAAAATAATTAAAATAGTGCTTCCAGCCAAGATGGACCAACAGGGATTAGTATCCTTCCACCCTAAAAAAACTAACTGGATTAAAGATATGAAACAACAGTTTCTAAGACATTTGCTATCAGGCGGCAAAAGACTTTGATCCCTGAGCGACAGGAAATAAATTAAGTGAGACTTAAGAATGCTCTAGCCTGGAGAGAGTTTCTAGGCATGGAGCAGGTCAGTAGAACCCAGGAGGAATCAAGAAATCTTCCTGAGTTAAAGAGAAGGAGCTGCGGGAGGCTGTGGGGAGCCAAGGCAGCTGGAGTTCACAGGGCAGAATATCAGAGAAGAGAGCTGCAAGAGAATTTTCAAGAATTCAGTTGAGTACTAATCAGTGCCTGCTTGGGAAGAAACTACTTGAGGCTAGGAAGAGCCACTCAAAAGGAATTGAAGGAACAATACAATACTCATAGCTCACATACTGGAGTGATACCAGGAATAGAGCCCTGAATCCATCAGAGTAGAAAATCTTGATCACTGAGGTAAAGCATCTTCAACATTCTAGTTGTCATTTTTAGATGTTTGGGTTGGGTCTTTTTTTGTCTTTACTGAAAATATAGTCAACCTTTTTTCTAGCTTCTAGAAATATGAGATTTATAACAACTTTTAATGTCCTAGTTTCCTAATCCTATCAACTGTGTCATGTCCAGGCTGGTTTTGATTGATATTTTTACTCATTATGGCTGTATTTTCTTTTTCTTACCTTTTTTTTTTTTTTTTTTAAACATGCGTGGAAATCAGTTGATGCTTGTCAGGCATGTAAAAGAAGACATTGTAAATTTTACCTTGTTGGGTGCGGATATTTTTGTATTCCTATAAATATTCTTGAAACTTTTTCTGCAATGTATTGAAGTTACTTGGAAAGTATTTGATCCTGTAAGGTATTGCTTTTAATAGACCACCAATCTAATCGCCCCACTCCTGAGGCAGAACCTTTCTGAGTACTTCACCTGATGTCCTGTGAATAATGAGGTTTTCCATTTGGCTAATCATCTGGTTACAGATGTTAAATTGAGGATCTGGTTGTTTTTAAGTTCTTCTGGGATCATTAGAGAGCAGTCTTTATTTTAGGACTGATTTTTAGCCATGCTGAGGTCTCTACTTATTGCCCAGAGTGTACAAAGTCTTTCTCTACTCTGGTTGGATGGGACCTCCAATGTCTCCAGCTGTTTGAACCTTGCATTGTTCACTTTTGTGTGTGTGTGGGTTTTTTTTTTTTTTTTTTTAAGCTCCTCAGCAGTTTTTTGCCTGGCCTTGTGGAATTTCACTCTACGTGTATGTAGATTAGTATTAAGTTAGAATCAAGTGGACCCCTACCTTGATGTCTAGAGCTTTTTTCTGCATAACCCCTCCTCTCTGGTACATTGTTCCGGTAATTCCTGTCACCTTTAGCTTACTGAACTTATATCTTTGTCTTTTCAAGTTAAGTAGATTGCTGTGCTATCCTTTGAATCTCCCTGCCTACAGTGGTGTTTAGAACATGTCTCTTGGCAGAAAGTCAAGATGTTCATAGGGCTTATCTAGCTTGTTTTCTTCTCTCATGGAATGCAGATCTACACTAATTATTGTCCCATGTCCATAAACTGTTTGTCATATGTTTTGTCTAGTTTTGTAGTTGTTTACTGTCTGAGGGTAAATCTGGTACCAGTTACTCCTTAATAGCTAGAAGCATAAATCCTAAACTACTGGATTATTGCAGGAAGTTGGTAAAAAGACTTTTGGGTGAAATTACAGGAAGGAATAATGAGCTTTGGCTGATTTTTATAGTTAATGGCCATTTAGGATTTGTTTATGGACCCCTGGAGTAGTTGACTTAGCAGTGGTTTGTCTTTTTCAACTAGATCTAGAAGATGGGATAATGTAAATAGTAAAGCACTATACAAATATCCTTATTATTTTTAGCTTAGAGTAATTTATTGAATGTTCTTATTAATAAGCTGTTCTGCCTCAGAATAGATTTTTTTTTGGAATTCAAAGTGAAAATAGTTGGATTACCTTTATGCTGCGGGAGTTGGAGTTGGTGATGATGCCTTCAGTATTATTTCTAATTACCACAAATTGGTTTCAGTAGGCTTTGATGTCATTGGATAAAGACTGCTTCTCACAATTAGTAATAATGTCAATCCAAAATCTCACGTTGTAACAACAGTAAAGTTGCTGGCAGAAAGACGTATTTCTGAAGATTGTATTGTGTTGCTATATTTACTCTTGAGTTTTTGTACTTAGGAACTTGCACATATATATTCAGTGAACATTTGATGTGTGAATCTTTATTAAGACTATTCACTTGTCAACTTTCTGTATGTCAAACAGGGTAGTAGATACTAGGGAGGCAAAAGAAATAGTAGATAGGGTCCCTTATCAGAAGATCACATGAGATGGCACATGTATAAGGCAACAACATATTCTAGCAAAGATTAATGGAGTACAGAGTGATTATGTCAGCTCTTAGGGAGAAATGGAGAGGCTCGATTTTGAGAAAATTGATGGATATGCGTTGATTCACTAAGAGGATAAGGGAGAAAAAGTCCCTGTTCTAAAAACAAGGAATGGTGTGTTGCAGGGTGACAGCTGAGAATGACAAAATTGTTCTGTGAAAAACAAGCAAATTAAATTGGCTTTAATGGAATTCTCTGTAGAAGATAGTCAGAAATTAGGTTGTTGAGCTGATTGTGGTGTGAGGGATGTAGAAGATTTTGAACATTAGTCTGAAAAGAGAGATAATTCTGATTGCCCCATATGTTAAAAAGTAGACAAAATTAAAGAATTTTGTGTTCACAAAGTAAGTTTTATAGGTGCTGACTTATTTTAAGATAAACCATGAAGCAAATTAAGACACTGAGTGTTACTGTGTTTGAGTACAATAAAGTAAAAACCCCTTCTTTATTGGGATTTGAAAAACACTGCTTACAGAAGTGAATATATAGAAGTTTTACATGGGGGCGCCTGGGTGGCTCAGTCGGTTAAGCATCTGTCTTTGGCTCGGGTCATGATCCCAGGGTCCTGGGAATGAGCCCTGTGTTGGGCTCCCTGCCCAGTGGGGAGCCGACTTCTCCTTCTGCCCCTCCCCCTGCTCTCTCTCTTTCTCAAATAAAATCTTTTTAAAAAGTGAAAGTTTTACATGTTATGACATACTATAAGGGGAAAAAGGAATTTTTTAAATGGTATAATAACTGAAGGTACTCTAACTGAACTTTGAGTGGGGCTGAATTTCATTTGTTTGTTTGTTGTTCCAGGTTGCTGCTTTTGCTGAGAGAGCACTCATGACCCAGGTGGTATTTTCATTCAAGATCAAGTGTTCTGTTGCCTTTGTTGATTAACTGAACAAATTCAGGTTGGTATATTTTGTGGACAACATTTCCCTATTCTAATTATTAGTTAATATGTTGAGAAATGGATAATTTTGTGTTAAAAGCTATGTATGTACATGGCAGTGAATTAGAAAGACCAAGTCAGTCTAAACTCATTGAATTATGTATCAGTTAACAGACATTTTCGCACTACCTACTGTGTATAATCTGCAGTGCATAAAATAAAAAAAAATGTTTTATTCCTTGTTTAAAAGCTTTGTACTTTAAGAGGCTAGATACAAACAAGCTGTGGCTGAATATGGTACATATTGTACTTTTGGCATTGTTTTGTGACATTTGGTGCTGAAAATAACTCATCTTAGAGCTTTTGGACATTTTTGTAGCTGACTTTTAAAGGATTGATTATTGTCCAGATTTTAGTCATACATTAAAATTATTATTTGTTTTTAGTGTTCAGTCTATGAGTTTTGATAAATATATATTCATCCCCATAATCTTATAAATTCACTCATGTTGTCTCTTCTTGGTCAACCTCTCTTTCATCTCAACTCCTAGCAACCGCTGATCTGTTTTTTGTCCCTATAGTCTACCTTTTCTGATATGTCATTTAAATAGAATCATTTAGTATGTAGCTTTTAAAACCTAGCTTCTTTCACTTAGCATAATGCTTTTGGATTCATTCATGTTGTGTGTACTAGTAATTTGTTCTTTTTTTTTTAATTGCTGAGCTGTGTTCTACCATATGGGGATATACCATAGCTGGTTTATCCATTCACCACTTTATGGACATTTTGGGAGTTTCCAGTTTTGGGTGATTATTTTAGTCATACATTTTTCTTTTTTTGTGATAAAATACTTATCTATAACATAATATTTATAACAACAAAATACATAATATTTACCATCTTAGCCATTTTTTTAAAAGAATTTATTTATGAGAGAGAGAGATTGAGAGAAAACACTAGAGAGGGGAGGGTCAGATGGAGAAGCAGATTTCCCTGCCAAGCAGGGAGCCTGACTCGGGGCTCTATCCCAGGACGCTGGGATCATGACCTGAACTGAAGGCAGACGTTTAACCAACTGAGACACCCAGGTGCCCCTCCCCCATCTTAGCCATTTTTAAGTGTACAGTTCAGTGGTATTACGTACATTCACTTTGCTATGCAGTCATCACACCATCCATTCCCATAACTCTTTTCATCTTGTAAAATTGAAACTGTATACCTATTAAACAATAACTCCCCATTCTCTCTTCCCTCCAGCTCCTGGAAAGCAGTATTGTACTTACTGTCTTTATGAATTTGACTCTAAGTAATTCATATGAGGAGAGTCATGTATAGCATTTGTCTTTTTGTGGCTGGCTTATTTCATTTAGCCTAATGTCCTTGAGGTTCATCTGTGCTGTAGCATAGCACAGAATTTCCTTTCTTTTTAAAGCTGAATAATATTCCATTGTATGTATATACTTCATTTTGCTTATCTACTTATTGGTTGTTGGACATGGGTTGCTTCCACATTTTAGCTGTTGTAAATAATGTGGCTATGAACATGAGTATACAAATATTTCTTCAAGACCCCATTTTTCGTTCTTTTGGGTGTATATATATATATATTCAGAAATGGAATTGCTAAATCTTATGGTAATTCTATTTTTAATTTTTTGAGGAACCACCGTACTTTTTTCTACAGCAGCTTTACCATTTTACATTCTAATCAGCAGTGCACAAGGGTTTTAGTTTCTCTACCTCCTTGCCAACAATTGTTATTTTCTGTTTTTTGATGTAGCCATCTTAATGGGTGTGAAATTGTAGGGTTTTTTTTTTTTGTGTGTGTGTGTGTGTGTGTGTGTGGTTTTGATTTGCATTTCCCTAATGAACATCGTTTTATGGGCTTATTGGCCATTTGTATATCTTCTTTGGGACAATGTCTATTCATGTCTTTGAATTGGGTTGTTTGTTTTTTGTTGTTGAGGCTTAGGAGTTCTCTCTATATTCTGGATAGTAATCCCCATACATGTTACAAGTACTTTCTCCAGTCTGTAGGTTGCCTTTTTACTTCATGGATGTTATCTTTTGATGCATAAAAGTTTTAGTTTTCTCGAAGTCCAGCTTGTCTATATTTTTCCTTTCTTTCTTTCCCCCTATGCCTTCAGTGTCATATCCAAGAAATCATTGGTAAATTCAATGTCATGAAGCTTTTGTCCTATGTTTTCTTCTGAGAGTTTTATTATTTTAGGTCCTACACTTAGGTACTTGATACATTTTGAGTTAATTTTTGTATATATGTTAGGGGTCCGGTTTCATTCTTTTGCATGTAGATATTCAGTTTTCCCAGCACCATTTATTGAAAAGACTGTCCTTTTTCCCCCATTGAATGTTATTGGCATTCTTGTCAAAAAGCATTTGACCATATATGTGAGGGTTTATTTCTAGGCTCTCTATTCCATTGGTCCATATGTCTTTTTTTGTGGCAACTCACTACACTGTTGTTTTTTAAAGTTTTTATTCATTTATTTGAGAGAGAGAGAGAGAGAACACAAGCGGCGGGGAGGGGCGGGGGAGAGGGAGAAGCAGACTCTCAGCTGAGCAGGGAGCCCAACACAGGGCTGGATCCCAGGACCCTGGGATCATGACCTGAGCTGAAGGCAGATGCTTAACTGACTGAGCCACCCAGGTGCCCCAACACCACACTGTTTTAATTACTGTAGCTTTATAGTAAAATTTGAAATCATGAAATGTGAGTCCTCCAGTTTTTCTGTTCTTTTCAAGATTGTTTTGGCTCTTTGGGATCCCTTGAGATTTCATATGAATTTTAGTGTGGGTTTTTCTATATCAGAAAAAAATGTGATTGGGGTTTTGATCAGTGTTGCATGGAATCTGTTGATTTCTTTGGTCAGTGTGACATTTTAACAATATTAAGTCTTCAATGTTACTAACATGGGATGTGTTTCCATTTATGTCTTTAATTTCTTTCATCAATGTTTTGTAGTTTTCATTGTACAAGTCTTTTGCCTCCTTGGTTAAGTTAATTCATAAGTATTTTATTCTTTTTGATGCAGTTAGTGGAATTCTTTTTGTAATTGTCTTTTCAGATTGTTCATAGTGTGTAGAAACGTGGTTTGTTTTTGTATGTTGATTTTGTATCCTGCTATTTTGATGAATTCATTTATTAGTTGTAAGAGCTTTTTTGTGGCGTCTTTAGGGTTTTTTTTAACATATAAGATCATATTATCTGCAAAGAAATAATTTTACTTTGTCCATTTCAATTTGGATGCCTTGAATTTTTTTTTTCTTGCCAAATTGCTCTGGGTAGAGCTACCAGTACTACACTGAATAGAAGTGGGGAAAGTGGACTTCCTTTTCCTTGTTCCTGATCTTAGAGGAATAGCTTTCAGTCTTTCAACATTGAGTATGATGATTGCTGTGGGTTTTTCATATATGGCTTACATTATGTTGAGGTAGTTTCCTTCTGTTCCTGTTTTCTTGAGTGTTTTCATCAGGAGAGGGTATTGAATTTTATCAAATGCTTTTTTTTTTTTTTACATCAATTGAGATGATCATGTGGATTTTTCTTTCATTTTGTTGATGTAGCATATTACATTGATCAATTTTCATATGTTGAACAATCCTTGCATTCCAGGAATAAATCCCACTTGGTGATGGTGTGTAAATCCTTTTAATATGAAGTTATACATTTTAAAAATAAAAATGTCATTGTATTGATAGAATGTTTATTAGTAGAATTATTAATAGAATGTTTTAATAGAATTTATTAATAGAATGTTATTTATTGTTAAACCATGTTAAAGAAACCCCAGCTTTTTTTGGACTGGGGTTGCATTTCTTTTAAAAAGCATTAAAGCATAACCAAAGAATTTTTTTTAACAGATCTTGTGGGTAGGGGAAGAGACATGCAATTTATGATTACTTTGAATATATAAAGAGAGGTGATGCAAAATTGTTAGAAATGGGTTATATTGGATCTTGTGGTGTTTCTTGACTATTGAAAAATCATGTTGCTTTCTTAGATCAGAAATGTACGGATAGGCTTGTATAGTTAACCCTCAAATAGGTAGCTCCAAAACCTATCTGTTTAGAAAAGTAAATTTTAAGAATTCTCTTATATTAAAAATCGTACTTCTTTTTTTTTTTTTTTTTTAAGATGGCAGAGGCTGGGCATGAAAAGTCAGTTTAAACTTTCTTGAATGAGTATCTGGGTTGAAAGTGATGGAAACTGTCCTTCTGCCTTGGGGAAATTAGTAATAATAAAAATTAGCTATGTAGTGATCTCAAAAAGGCTACTGATTATTTATAAGGATTATCTGGTTCATTATGTGCTACAGAAATAAAAAGATCTTGAGCAGAATATTATGCTCTGAGAATCAGAGAATATTGCTTTAGATTCCAGCTCCTCAGCCTGGAGATTAAGAGTCACTGCAACTTTGAACTGTTCTCTTGTTTCTGAATATTTTAGATAAATTATATGACTTGCATAGTATCTCTATAGATAAAATAGTATGTTATATTGTGTTCTCAGGGAACATTTCCAAAATAGGTAAAACATTTTAGGCAGAGTCAGAGCATTTTAGAGATGTTCCTGAGAGAGCAATTATTTGGTCATTGTGTAAATGCGACACAGAGTCAGACTGTGCTCAGAAGTCATGATTTCTTCAGACTTGAGCTATTCTTTTCATGTCATGTTAATTATATAAGTTATCTGGCATAACTTTTTTTTTTTAAAGATTTTTTATTTATTTAATTGACAGAGAGAGACAGAGAGAGAGGGAACACAAGCAGGGGGAGTGGGAGAGGGAGAAGCAGGCTTCCCGCTGAGCAGGGAGCCTGATGCGGGGCTCGATCCCAGGACCCTGGGACCATGACCGGAGCTGAAGGCAGTTGCTTAACCAACTGAGCCACCCAAGCGCCCCTCTGGCATAACTTTTTAATACAGCATCAAAGACATTATGACTGAAAGCCAGATATTAGGAAAGGGATGGACAACTAGCATGTAGGAACACAGATTCCAGTTGCCAAAGAGCATAGTAAAAAAAAAAATTTAAGTTTTTTTCTCTTTTTCTTTCTTTCTTTTTTTTTTTTTTTTGAGAGAGAGACAGCGTGCGCTTGCAAGCAGGGGGGGTGGGGCAGAGGGAGAGGTAGAGAGAGAATCTTAAGCAGGCTTAGTGTGGGGCCTGGCTCGGGGCTTGATCTTATGACCCTGAGATCATGACCTGAGCCAAAATCAAGAGTTGGACACTTAACTGACTGAGCCACCCAGGCACCCTGAGCAAAGTATAAATTTTTAGGCAAATACCATATATTTCCCAAAATTTATTAGGATTTTGGGTATATACGTACTTTTGAGCTCTCAAATAGATGACTGAGCTTTTTTAAAAATATTTTTAAATTTTTAATTTAAATATAGTTGAAATATTAATTTTAGGTGTAGAACATAGTGATTCAACATTTATATATGTTATGAAATGCTCACCTTTCACCATACAAATGTATTACAATATTATTGACTGCATTCCCCATCCTGTGACTTATTTATTTTATAACTGGAAGTTTGTACCTCTTAATCCCTTTCATCTATTTTGTCTATACTCCGCCCCCCCCAGCAGCTCTCAGTTTGTTCTCTGGGTTTATGAGTCTGTTTCTTTTGTTTGTTTTGTTTTTCTAAATCATGCAGTGTTTGTCTTTTTCCGTCTGAATTATTTCACTTAGCATAGTACCCTCCATCCATGTTTCATGAATGTCAAGATTTCATTATTTTTTATGGCTGAGTAATGTTCATTGCATATATATATCCCATCTTTATCCATTCAGACACTTACATTGCTTCCATATCTTGGCTATTGTAAATAATGCTGCAGTAAACATATGGGTGCGTATATCTTTTTGAATTAGTGTGTTTGTTTTCTGTAGATAAATACCCAGAAGTGGAATTGCTGTGTTGTACGGCATTTCTATTTTTAATTTTTTGAGAAACCTCCATATTGTTTCCCATAGTGGGTGCACTGGTTTACAATCCCACCAACAGTATACAAGGTTCCCTTTCCTCCATATCCTTATCAACACCTGTTATTTCTTGGTTTTTTGGTACTAGCCATTCTGACTGCTATAAGGTGATATCTCACTGTGGTTTTGATTTGCATTTTTTTGAGGACTAGTGATATTCATGTTTCTGTTGATTGTATATTTTCTTTCAGGTGGTCTGCCCATTTTTAATTGGATTGTTTGTTTTTTTTGGTGTTGAGTTGTATGAGTTCTTCATACATTCTGGATATTAGTCCCTTATTAGATTTATCATTTGCAAGTATCTGCTCCCATTCTGGCTTTTCATTTTGTTGATAGTTTTTTTTTGCTGTACAAAAGCTTTTTGATTTGATGTAATCCCAATTGTTTATTTTCACTTTTGTTTTCCTTGCCTGGGGAGACCTATACAGAAAAATATTGCTAAGGCCAATGTCTAAGAGATCAATGTCTGTTTTTTTTTTTCTTAAGTTTTATGGTTTCGGATATTACATTGAGACCTTTAATCCATTTTGAGTTTATTTTTGTGTATGGTATAAGAAAGTGATGCAGTTTCATTTTTTTTGCCTGCAGTTGTCTAGTTTTCCCAACACCACTTATTGAAGAGATTGTCTTTTCCCCATTGTGTATTCCTGCCTCCTTTGTCATAGATTAATTGACATTTAAGTGCGTGTTTATTTCTGGGCTCTCCATTTTTTCCATTGATTGATGTGTCTCTTTTTGGGCTGTTTGATTACTGTTTTGATTACTGCAGCTTTGTAGTATAGTTTGAAATCTGGGATTGTGATACCTCCAGCTTCTCTCTTTCTTTCTTTCTTTCTCTCTCTTTTTCTCTCCTTCCCTCCTCCCCCCTCCCCTTCCCCTCCCTCCTCTTCTTTCCCCTCCCTCCCTCCCTCCTTCCCTCTTTTCCTTCCTCCCTCCTTCTTCCCTTTCTTCCTTTTTTCTTTTTTTAAAGATTTTTTTATTTTTAAGTAATCTCTACACCCAACATGGGGCTCAAATTTACAACCCCCCAGATCAAGAGTCTCATGCTCCACCGACTGAGCCAGCCAGGCACCCTTCCTCTAGCTTTGTTCTTTCTCAAGATCATTTTGGGTTAGATGGGTTGGATTAGATGATTGAGCTTCTGTCAGCAGTGATTGTTTTAGATTTTGGTGTTTCTGAAGGAAGTATTCCTATAGCAAGTATTAATGAATGAGTTAGTCTCACCCATCCATGGGCTACTTAGAGTTCATTAGAGTACCTTGCATTTGTGGTGGATTCTCCAAGATCGACAGGGCAAGAAGTAGGAAGTGAGTTTTCTGAAAACCTGAGAAAATGGAACCCAACAGAATGGTAAAAACTGGTACTTCTCACAGAATTTTTACACAAAATGGACCTTGAGGACATTAGTCCAGTGCCTGTAGTTTTTTTGTAAATGGGAAAATGGAGACCCGGAGAGATGGGGTGATATGCTTTTAGTCACATAGCTAGCTGGAGACTAGTAGTGTAGTGGCTCATTTTACTCACTACCCTGCCTTTCTTGATCCTGGGATTGTTACTTGACGTGAGGGTAGGGATAAAGTTAAATTGCTCAATTTAAAATTGTTTACAAAATTCAGTTTTAATTTCTTTTTCAGTTGACTTTAAGTTAGAACAGGTCACTATTGAAATGGTATGAGATACAATCTTAATTTTCAAACAGATGCAGAAAAATATGTTGATGTTCAGATATATCTAGAGAAATCTAACAAATTATTTTTAATTACCTCAGAACTTTTATGTAGATTAATTTAAAAGTATAAAATTTAAATGAGACCCCTATTTTCACAAATACTTTAGATAAATATGGAGCTTAGATTTTTTTTTTGGTTTTAACTTTAAGCACCCTAGAATAATGGATTATACTCTGCTCTGGAGGATTTCACTAATAAACATGTTTACAGGTATAATTAGCAAAGTTCAGAACTACCAGTTTCCTTTTTCTCATGAGCACTACCAAGCCTAGAAAATTAGCAAAAAAAACCCCAAAAGAAAACAAACAACAACAACAATAAAAAACTTGTTCAAGATACTATTTTAGAAGTGGAACATTTTAAAATAAAGTAACATTTAAGTATTTATTTTTAGATATTTGATGTATGGGCCTATTAAGAGATTGTGACTCAGTTGAAGTGGTTTTAGTTATACAGAAAGTACACCTCTTTGCTCTAATTTTTTTCTCCTGTAACATCTTCTATTCATTATATTATACTAATTTCATTCTGATTTACTAAGAATTTCTAGCCCTTTAGAACAAAGGAGACACCTATTTGGAGACAATTCTGCATGAGTCTTTTGTGTTTCTGCCCATATTCTGAGCAAAAGCATTGACAGCTTTTGTTGGGGGCTGTCTTTTCAAGGAAATTTGTATAGCAAACATCCTAGAAAGATAGGAATAGTGTTTTCTGACAGGTGACAGGTTTCTTTGCTGTCCAGGATAATCAAGATAATCCCTTTGGGGAAAAGATGGGGCACATTTGCTTGTAAACCCCTTGAAAGAGTGGGGTTTCATAAGCTCATCTTTCTTTTCCTGTAATGCAACCTACTGTGTGTGCAGGCATCATTGGCTCACCTTGTGTTGCCTTTTAAGAAGTAGGGCTTGGGGAACCAGCGCAAATGATGATACTCTGGCTACTGCTGCTATTTTGAGTAGTAAGCTATTCTTTGTCTCTGACCCGGGAGTGTCAGATCTTCTGCCAGGATTATCTGATGCTGAGTTGCCAAATATCATTAACATAACCTATTGATAAAATCAAGCTGAGTTTATTGCTTATTGCTGTGAAGGAGAATACCACCTTCAGAGAGCTTTGGTGATATCTTAGAGGGGCAAAGCCAAGGTCAAAATGTGAGAATTTGAAGTTCGGTTTGAGTCTTTAGCAGTGGTGATGGGGCTTGATTAGGATTGAGTATCATAATAGTTTAGAAATGGTAGAAACCGCACGGTAAGGATTTGAAAATTGTTGATCCTTCCTATTGAAGAGATGATCGGTCTTTCCTGAAGCTTCTGTAATGAACAATCAAGTTATATTCATGCAAGAGTCTCCTGTAATAGTAGAGTTATGCTAATGAGGACATTGGACTAACAAAGTCTTGTTAACATACACCGGAAGATGTGCATGCAGGTATATTAACTTCTTAGGGCTGTTATAATAAATTACCACACACTTATGGCTTAAAACAATAGGCTCCAGGGAAGAATTCTTTCTCTTTTAACTTTTGATATTGATAAGCAATCCTTAGTGTTTTTTGGTTTCTGGCACCATAACTCTAATCTTTACCTCCATCTTCACACGGTGGTCTTCCCTCTGTATCTGTATCCCAAATTTCCCTCTTCTTAAAAGGACTCCAGTCACTGGATTAGGGCCCACCTTAATCCACTATAACCTCATGTTACCTTGATTATATCTGCAAAGACCCTATTTCCAAATAAGGTCACATTGACAATGAATGAATTTTGCGGGGACACTATTCAACCCAGTACAAAGATACAAGGGAGTATGTGGTTTCAGTCCTCAGTATCTAGTGTGCCTAGATGATTTTGTTTCTCGGTATCCATGACACTGTGGCAGGCTGATTGCTTAGCTTGCATGTAGGCTAAAATCTCAGACTCTTCAGAGTTCTTGACAACAGGATGATGTAGTGGAAAGAATACCAGTATGGAAATCAAGTTGCCTTGGTTCTAGTTTGTACCCTGCTTGAGAAAGTTACTGTCTTCTCCAGCTATTAGTTTCTCAATGGGTAAAATGGGGAGGTCTGGAAGAAAAGAGGAATGGACCAAATGATCTGTATGGACCTCTGTAGGTCTCAGATTCTGAAGTTTGATAATTGTTGAGTGTCTGCTATATACCATATTGACAGTAGTTTTGTTAGAGTGACAAAATTAAAAAAGGAAATAGGGTATGATAGATTTTGACTTGTGAATGTGGCCTTATTTATGTTTTGTTTACCTGGGTGAAGATCATTCATGAAGATATTAGGTAAACATGGGGTTAGTCCTGATCTCTCTGACTTAACCATATTTTGTTTTTCAATTTGAGTAGTATATTTGGAATGGAGACATTTTTGAAGTCAATTAATTCACTTGAAATTAGAAAAATGTGTTGTTGCTGCACTATCTCAGCTGAGTTCAGAAAATGAAATAACCTTTTCTGAAGTGAGCATGAGAGTGTAGATCTCCCTTCATTGCCCACATTGCTCTATCATAATATTCCTGCAGTCAAGGGATCTGAGAAACATTCTTTTTTTTAATTTAATTTTTTATTGTTATGTTAATCACCATATATTACATCATTAGTTTTTGATGTAGTGTTCCATGATTCATTGTTTGTGCATTACACCCAGTGCTCCATGCAGAATGTGCCCTCTTTAATACCCATCACCAGGCTAACCCATCCCCCTACCCTCCTCCCCTCTAGAACCCTGTTTGTTTTTCAGAGTCCATCGTCTCTCATGGTTCGTCTCCCCCTCTGACTTACTCCCCCTCATTATTCCCCTCCTGCTATCTTCTTTTTCTTTTTTCTTAACATATGTTGCATTATTTGTTTCAGAAGTAAAGATCTGTGATTCAACAGTCTTGCACAATTCACAGCGCTCACCATAGCACATACCCTCCCCAATGTCTATCACCCAGCCACCCCATCCCTCCCACCCCCACCACTCCAGCAACACTCAGTTTGTTTCCTGAGATTGAGAATTCCTCATATCAGTGAGGTCATATGATACCTGTCTTTCTCTGATTGACTTATTTCAGTCAGCATAACACCCTCCAGTTCCATCCACGTCGTTGCAAATGGCAAGATCTCATTCCTTTTGATGGCTGCATAATATTCCATTGTGTATATATACCACATCTTCTTTATCCATTCAGCTGTCGATGGACATCTTGGCTCTTTCCACAGTTTGGCTATTGTGGACATTGCTGCTATAAACATTGGGGTGCACGTATCCCTTCGGGTCCCTACATTTGTATCTTTGTGGTAAATACCCAGTAGTGCAATTGCTGGATCAAATGGTAGCTCTAATTTCAACTGTTTGAGGAACCTCCATACTGTTTTCCAGAGGGGTTGCACCAGCTTGCATTCCCACCAACAGTGTAGGAGGGTTCCCCTTTCTCCACTTCCTCGCCAACATCTGTCGTTCCCTGACTTGTTAATTTTAGCCATTCTGACGGGTGTGAGGTGGTATCTCATTGAGGTTTTGATTTGGATTTCCCTGATGCCGAGCGATGTTGAGCACTTTTTCATGTGCCTGTTGGCCATTTGGATGTCTTCTTTGGAAAAATGTCTGTTCATGTCTTCTGCCCATTTCTTGATTGGATCATTTGTTCTTTGGGTGTTGAGTTTGATAAGTTCTTTATAGATTTTGGATACTAGCCCTTTATCTGATATGTCATTTGCAAATATTTTCTCCCATTCTGTCAGTTGTCTTTTGGTTTTGTGGACTGTTTCTTTTGCTGGGAATGCACCCATTTCTTCCAAGTTATCTAATTTGCTGGCATAGAGTTGCTCATAATATGTTCTTATAATTGTTTGTATTTCTTTGGTGTTGGTTGTGATCTCTCCTCTTTCATTCATGATTTTGTTGATTTGGGTCATTTCTCTTTTCTTTTTGATAAGTCTGGCCAGGGGTTTATCAATCTTGTTAATTCTTTCAAAGAACCAGCTCCTAGGTTCATTGATCTGTTCTACTGTTCTTTTGGTTTCTAGTTCATTGATTTCTGCTCTGATCTTTATTATTTCTCTTCTCCTGCTGGGTTTAGGCTTTATTTGCTGTTCTTTCTCCAGCTCCTTTAGGTGTAGGGTTAGGTTGTGTATTTGAGAACTTTCTTGTTTTCTTGAGAAAGGCTTGTATTGCTATATACTTTCCTCTCAGGACTGCCTTTGCTGTATCCCAAAGATTTTGAACAGTTGTGTTTTCATTTTCATTGGTTTCCATGAATTTTTTTAATTCTTCTTTAATTTCTTGGTTGACCCATTCTTTCTTTAGTAGGATGCTCTTTAGCCTCCATGTATTTGAGTTCTTTCCGACTTTCCTCTTGTGATTGAGTTCTAGTTTCAAAGCATTGTGGTCTGAAAATATGCAGGGAATAATCCCAATCTTTTGGTACTGGTTGAGACCTGATTTGTGACCTAGGATGTGATCAATTCTGGAGAATGTTCCATGGGCACTAGAGAAGAATGTGTATTCCCTTGCTTTCGGATGGAATGTTCTGAATATGTCTGTGAAGTCCATTTGGTCTAGTGTGTCATTTAAAGTCTTTATTTCCTTGTTGATCTTTTGCTTAGATCTGTCCATTTCAGTCAGGGGGGTGTTAAAGTCCCCCACTATTATTGTATTGTTGTCAATGTGGTTCTTCGCTTTTGTTATTAATTGCCTTATATAATTGGCTGCTCCCACGTTAGGGGCATAGATATTTACAATTGTTAGATCTTCTTGTTGGATAGACCCTTTAAGTAGGATATAGTGTCCTTCTTCATCTCTTATTACAGTCTTTGTTTTAAAATCTAATTTGTCTGATATAAGGATTGCCACCCCAGCTTTCTTTTGGTGTCCATTAGCATGGTACATGGTTTTCCACCCCCTCACTTTCAATCTGGGGGTGTCTTTGGGTCTAAAATGAGTCTCTTGCAGACAGCATATTGATGGGTCTTGTTTTTTAATCCAATCTGATAGCTTGTGTCTTTTGATTGGGGCATTTAGCCCATTTACATTCAGGGTAACTATTGAAAGGTATGAATTTAGTGCCACTGTATTGCCTGTAAGGTGACTGTGACTGTATATTGTCTGTGTTCCTTTCTGATCTGTGCTGCTTTTAGGCTCTCTCTTTGCTTAGAGGACCCCTTTCAATATTTCTTGGAGGGCTGGTTTCGTGTTTGTAAATTCCTTTAGTTTTTGTTTGTCCTGGAAGCTTTTTATCTCTCCTTCAATTTTCAATGAGAGCCTAGCTGGTTATGGTATTCTTGGCTGCATATTTTTCTCGTTTAGTGCTCTGAAGATATCATGCCAGTCCTTTCTGGCCTGCCAGGTCTCTGTGGATAGGTCTGTTGCCAATGTAATATTTCTACCATTGTAGGTTACATATCTCTTCTCCCGAGCTGCTTTCAGGATTTTCTCTTTGTCTCTGAGACTTGTAAGTTTTACTATTAGATGTCAGGGTGTTGCCCTATTATTATTGATTTTAAGAGGGGTTCTCTGTGCCTCCTGGATTTTGATGCCTGTTTCCTTCTTCACATTAGGGAAGTTCTCTGCTATTATTTGCTCCAATATACCTTCTGCCCCTTTCTCTCTTTCTTCTTCTGGGATCCCAATTATTCTAATGTTGTTTCGTCTTGTCGTATCACTTATCTCTCGAATTCTGCCCTCGTGATCCTGTAGTTGTTTGTCTCTCTTTTTCTCAGCCTCTTTATTTTCCATCATTTGGTCTTCTATATCACTGATTCTCTCTTCTGCCTCATTTATCCTAGCAGTTAGTGCCCCCATTTTTTATTGCACCTCATCAATAGCCTTTTTGATTTCGACTTGGTTAGATTTTAGTTCTTTTATTTCTCCAGAAAGGGTTTCTCTAATAACTTCCACGCTTTTTTCAAGCCCAGCTAGTATCTTTAAAGTCATGATTCTGAACTCTAGGTCTGACATCGTACTAATGTCCGTATTGAGTAGGTCCCTGGCTGACGGTACTACCTCTTGTTCTTTTTGCTGAGGTGATTTCTTTCGTCTTGTCATTTTGTCCAGAGGAGAATAGATGAATGAGAGAACAAAATGCTAACAGGTTAACAATGTCCCCAGCAAATATACTGTATACAAATCAGAAAAGACCTGAAACCAGGGGAAAAGAAAGGGAAAGAAAGAAAAAAGAAAGAGGAAAAAAAAAAAAGAAAAACAAAAACAGAACAATACAAAAAAAGCAGAATATGATCAAATATGATCAGGCTAGTGCATAGATCAGTGCCACACACTAGATTTTGGGCGTATTTTGGTCTGTTAGAAAAAAGTGCCTCCTAAAATTTTAAAGGAAGAAAGACATATATGTACAAAATAAGGGTTGATACAATGAAGGGATGGAAGATGACTGTAAAGATGAAAATTATAAAAGATTTTATGAAAGGAATTGGTAAGATAAGTTGTTTGAAAAAAGAAAGAGGATTTAAAAAAAAAAGGGAGAGAATGTGATCAGGCAGGAGGCTAGAACAAAGCCATACACTAGTGATTAGGGTATATTTTGATCTGTTAGAAGAAACTGTATCTCAAAATTTTAAAAAGAGAACAACATATATATATATGCCAAAAATAAGGGTAACTACTATGAAGGGATAAAATATGACTCCAAAAATGAAAAATAAAAAAAATTTTTTTTTTAAAAAGGGATTGATAAGATGTTGGTTGAAAAAGGGAAAAAGAAAAATTCAAAAAAAGTTAAAAAAATTAACTTTGATGAACTAATGAATCATGGTAAAAAATAGCCATGAATTCTATGTGCAGTATTCCCTTAGCGCTGGAGTTCTCCCGTTCTCCTTGATCGGTAAACTTGGTCTTGGCTTGCTGGCTGTTCGTGCTGATCTTCTGGGGTAGGGGCCTGTTGCCGTGGTTTCCAAATATCTTTGCTGGAGGCTGAATTGCCCCGCCCTTGTCGGTCAGGGCTAAGCAAGCTGCTCGGGTTTGCTCTCAGGAGCTTTTGTTCCCTGCAAGCTCTCGGTACAGCTTTGCAGGACCAGGGCGAAAATGGTGGCCTCCCAATCTCCACCAGGAGGAGCTGAGAACTCGGGGCCCCGCTCCTCAGTGCGCCCCCCCAGAGAAAAGCAGTCACTACCGTCTCCCTGGTCTCCGGCCACACTCCGTGCTCACCCGGCCTGTGATTGAGCGTCTCTATCTCTGGCACCCGACCCGGTGTGGAGTCTCCAAACCCAGCAGATCCCTGCGGTGCGTTCCCGCGCCGCTTCCCCCCGGGGGAGAAAGGGGAATCTCCCCGGCTCTGCCGCTTGTTGGGTCCCTGCTGGAGGAGCAGTGGCCCGACTGGGCCGCGGATCACAGTTTATGGCAACCCGGAGCTGAGAGCCCGCGCCTCAGCTCTGTCTCTGCAGCCGGCTTCCCCGCTCCGATACCTGGGAGCTCTGGCGCACTCAGGCACCCCCGGTCTTTCTGTGACCCCAAGGGTCCTGAGACCACACTGTCCCGGGAGGATTCCACTCCCCACTTAGCCACTGCAACGACCTCCCTCAGCGGAGCCAACTTCTAAAAGGTCCGATTTTGTGCTCCGCGGCTCTATCAATTGCCAGAAGCGGCCAGCGGAGGCCACCTGCAATGCTGTCTGTCCTCCCGAATATCGCCTCGGATTCACTTCTCCGCACGTCCTACCTTCCAGTAAGTGGTTGCTTCTCTGTTCAGAGAGTTGTTGCTACTCTCCTCTTCGATCTCCTGTTGAGTTCATAGGTGTTCAGAATGGTTTGATCCCTATTAAGCTGAATTCCTGAGACCAGACGAAATCTAGGTCTCCTGCTCCTCCGCCATCTTGCTCCGCCCTCCGATCTGAGAAACATTCTTACTAGACAATGGTAACAGTCTAGTGAAGTGGAGGCTGGTGCTGGAGTTCTAGGTGTAAGTGCTTCTTCTTCCATTGGATTTTTCTTACGTTTTGAATAGCTCACTGCAGTATTGTTTGAATTCTTTCTTTGAGTAATGTTGAAAATACATAATAATTACTTCATTGACATATTGTGGATACTTAAGAGGAAATCTTTTTTTTTTAAAAGATTTTATTTATTTGAGCCAATGAGATAGAGCATGAGAGGGGGGAGGGTCCGAGGGAGAAGCAGACTCCCTGCTGAGCAGGGAGCCCGAGTGGGACTCGATCCCGGGACTCCAGGATCATGACCTGAGCCGAAGGCAGTCACTTAACCAACTGAGCCACCCAGGCGCCCAAGAGGAAATCTTTTGGTAATACTAAAACCATCTGTGGTTGTGTCTGTGTTTGTTCTTTTCAAGGTAAAATTAATAATGTCTATGTATTGGTGGTAAGTATAAATACAGGTTGAACCAACATCTTTGGATTTGCATTAAAATGACTGAAATGTAAGAAAGTGGATTTTTGATTCATCCCATACAGTAGAATTTCAAACCCATCTTCCAGGAAACCCTGGAAATCTCTCAACACTTGAACTTAAGGATCTTCCAGCGTATGGCTCTTTAATTAGAGACAAATTTTCCCAGGCCCCTGTTTTCAGGGTGGGTATTTGGGTGATTCAGAGATGATCACCAGAGACTGCAACAATGGTGATTTTTTTTTTTTTTAAGTTTAGAATACATGTTAGAATATAAAATTTGCAATAACACTGTAACAATACTTGAAATAAAATATGTTAAAAAAAGGGGTGCCTCAGTGGCTTAGTTGGTTAAGCATCTGATTCTTGATTTCAGCTCAGGTTATGATCTCAGGGTCTTGAAATCGAGGCAGCCTCCCTGCCTGCTGTCGGGCTCCATGCTCAGTAGGGAGTCTGCTTGAGATTCTCTCCCTCTCCCTCTAACCCACTCCCCTGCTTGCATATACACACGTGCTCTCTCTCTCTCTCTCAAATAAATAAATACGTTAAAATGATCATAATGTAAAGACTAATATAAATAGATACTATAATTATGGTAATAAAAATGCGTACCTTTATCATATTTTCAGTTCACATTTCCATCCTTCAATGAAAAGAGTAGGAGAGTGTTGTTACTGTATTTTTTTAATGTGCTGTCCACATCAGTGAAAATAACTTGACCTTTAAAAAGCCAAGATTTTTTTTGACTTGGGGGCCATTCTGATGAATCCTGGAAGGCTTTTTTGGGGGAGGTGGATATGGTGGATGATGATTCAGATTTGTATTAAACTCTGGTTGCAATTTTCCCCCCTCACTTTAGACCTTGAAGTTGGTCTACTAATATTTAACAAGATAAAGTTTCTTCTACTTATAAGAAATATTTTCTAGTTTCAGAGAATTTTGAATTGGCAAAGATTAGAAAGTAGAGTATGGATATGTTTATTTTATGGTTTGGAATCTTCACTTTATATGTAGTGTTCATTTTTGTTGGATTCACATATGCTTGAGAAAGTAGAGGAATCTCCTCCCCCCACCCCTCAACCAGCTACTTCTGCAGCCTCATAGGAAAAAAAAAAAAGGAAAGGAAGAAGGAAAATCATGATCATGTTAAACACAGTTTTCTTTTTTCTCTCCTTCAACACCTATTCTGAATTAATGGACTACTGTGCTGGTTGTTTGGTTGAAGGTTTTTTTATTGATTGATTGATTTGTCAGAGAGAGAGGAGAGAGCACAAGCAGGGGGAGCGGCAGGCAGAGGGAGAAGCAGGCTCCCCACTGAGCAAGGAGCCTGATGCGGGGCTTGATCACAGGATCCCGGGATCATGACCTGAGCTAAAGGCAGATGCTTAACCGACTGAGCCACCCAGGTGTCCTTTTTTTTTTTTTTTTTAATAGATTTTATTTTTTAGAGTAATTTTACCTTTAGAGAAAAATGCAACACAGAGTTCCCTTATATCCTGCAGTCTTTCTATAATTGCTTATTACTACCAGGGTTTTTTCCCTTTATAGTTCCTTGGGACTGTTTATGTAGATCATACCATCTGTGAACAAAGACAGTTGTTTTTTCCTTCCTACTTCGTATATCATTTTTATCCTTTTTTTTGTCTTACTGCATTAGCTAGGATGTCCAGTATGATATGAATAGGAATGGTGAGAGGGAAAATCTTAAAGGGAAAGTATCTAGTTTCTTACTATTAAGAATGATATTTGCTGTGGGTTTTTGTAGATTTTCTTTATCAGCTTGAGGAAGTTCCTTTGTACTCCTGTTCTGCTGAGTTTTTATCATAAATGGGTGTTGGATTTTATCAAATTCCTTTTCTGTGTGTATCGATATCACATGATTTTTCTTGTATAGCTTGTTGATGTGTGATGGATTACATTAAAAATTGATTTTCAACATTGAACTTGATTTATATACTTGGAATAAATCCTATTTGGTTGTGGTGTATAATTTGACTTGCTGATATTTTTTTGAGGATTTTTTGCATCTCTCTCTATGAGAGATACTTGTTTGTAGTTTTCCTTTCTTGTAATGTTGTCTGGGTTTAGTATTAGGGTAATGCTGGACTCAGAACGAATTAATAAGTGCTTCCTCTTCTTTCTGGAACAGACTGCAGAGAATTGGTATTTCTTGTTTCTTAAATGTTTGATAGAATTCACCCAGGAAACTCTCTGGGTATGGAGGTTTCTGCTTTGGAAGATTGCTAATTATTTACTCAATTTCTTTGATCAGTATAGACTTACTTGGGTGATCTGTTTCTTCCTTGTGTGAGCTTTGGTAGATTGTCTTTCAAAGAATTGTTCCATTTCGTCTAAGTTGTCAAATATATGGGCTTAGAATTATTTATAATATTCCTTTATTATCCTTTTAATGTCCTTAGGATCACTAGTGATGCACCCTCTTTCATTTCTGATATTACTAATCTGTTTCTTCTCTCCTTTTTTCCTGACTAGGGGTTTATCCATTTTATTAATCTTTTCAAAAAACCAGCTTTTACTTTTGTTGCCTTTTCTCTTTTGTTTATGTATTTTCAATTTCATTGATTTCTGCTCCAGTTTTTATTCTTTTCTTGTGCTTATTTTGGATTTTGTTTGCCCTTCTTTCTCACTTTCCTATGGCAGAAGCTTGGGTGATTGATTTTAGCTCCTTTTATTTTAATATATGACTCCAATGCTATAAACATTTTCTCAGAAAGAGAAAATGCAGTAGTACATTTACTGCATTCCACAGATTCTTTTATTTTCATTTTTACTTAAAGTATTTCTTGGGACTTTTTCTTTGACTCATGGTATTATTGTGTGTTGTTAATTTCCAAATATTTGGGTTTTTTCTAATTATCTTTTTGTTACTGATTTTTAGTTTAATTCCATTGTAGTCTGAAAGCATACTTTGTATGATTAAGGTGTGTTCTCTGGCCCAGAATGTAGTTTATCTTGATAAATGTTCTCTTTGAGTTTGAGAAGAATGTGTATACTGCTGTTGTTGGATAATGTAGTCTATAGATGTCAATTAGATCCAGTTGATTGATGATGCTATTCAGTTTTACAATATTCTTACTGATTTTCTATGTACTGGTTCTGTCAATTATTGGTTAGAGGGACGTTGAAATCTCCAAATATAATAGTGAGTTCATGTGTTTCTCTTGGTAGTTCTACTAGTTTTTATATCATATATTTTGATGCACAGTTGTTAGGTGCATACATATAAGGGAAGTTACATCTTCTTGGAGAATTGACCCTCTGTCATTGTGTAATGCCCACCCCTTATCATAGGCTGACAGTCTCTGTCTTTTAGTTGATGTATTTAGACCATTGATGTTTAAAGTAATTATTTGTATACTTGGATTAATATCTACCTTATTTTTAAACTGCTTTCTATTCCTTGCCCCTGCTGTTTTTTCTTTTGTCTTCTACTCTGTTTCTGCTTTCTCTTGTTTCATTTGAACATTTCATATGATTTTTTTATCATATCTTAGTATATCATTATACTTACTTTATTTTATTTTATTTATTTGTTTTTTTGATGTAGTGTTCCATGATTCATTGTTTGTGTGTAACACCCAGTGCTCCATTCAGTATGTGCCCTCTTTAATACCCATCACCAGGCTAACCCATCCCCCCACCTCCCTCCCCTCTAGAACCCTCAGTTTGTTTTTCAGAGTCCATCGTCTCTCATGGTTCGTCTCCCCTCCGGTTTCCCCCCCTTCATTTTTCCCTTCCTGCTATCTTCTTCTTCTTCTTTTTTTCTTAACATATAATGTATTATTTGTTTCAGAGGTACAAGTCTGTGATTCAACAGTCTTATACAATTCACAGCACTCACCATAGCACACACCCTTCCCAACGTCTATCACCCAGCCACTCCATCCCTCCCACCCCCCACCACTCAAGCAACCCTCAGTTTGTTTCCTGAGATTAAGAATTCCTCATATCAGTGAGATCATATGATACATGTCTTTCTCTGATTGACTTATTTTGCTCAGCATAATACCCTCCAGTTCCATTCACGTTGTTGCAAATGGCAAGCTTTCATTCCTTTTGATGGCTGCATAATATTCCACTGTCATTATACTTATTTTAAAATTTTTAGTGGTTGCCCCAGAGTTTGTAATTATACATTTACAACTAATCTTGGTTCACTTTCAAATAATAATATACCACTTCATGGGTAGTGCAGGTACCTTATTATCATAGAGTATTCCCAGTTCCTTTCTCCCATCCTTTATAACATTGCTGTCATTCATTTCATTTATCTATAAGCTGTGATCATTGAATATATTGTGCAATTGTTATTTTTAACAGGTTGTTATTTGTTAGATAATTAAGAATAAGAAAAATAAGATTTAATTTTATCTTTATTGCTTCTCTAATGCTTTTCCTTTTTTTAATGTAATCCACCTTTTCTGACCCTTTGTAATTTGTCCAAAATTACAATGCTTTGTAATTTTCCTTCCCTCTGAAGAACTTTTATTTTTATTATTTATTTATTTTTTTTAAAGATTTTATTTGAGAGACAGATTGAGAGAGTGAGAGCACAAGCAGTGGGGAGGGGTAGAGGGAGAGGGAGAAGCAGACTCTCCACTGAGTAGGGAGCCCGAGATGTGAGACTCAATCCCAGGACCCTGGGATCATGACCTAAGCCAAAGGCAGACACTTAACTGACTGAGCCACCCAAGCATCCCTGAAGAACACCTTTTAAGCATTTCTTGCAAGGAAGGTGAATAGGCCTTCAGTTCCCTCAATTTTTGTTTGTCAAATAAAGCCTTTATTTCCCTTTCACTTTTGAAGGATAATTTTGATAGGTACAGAATTCTGGATTGGTGGATTTTCTGTTAATACTTTAAATTTTTCACTCTGCTCACTTTGCTTGCATGGTTTCTGAAGAGAAAGTTTGATGGAATTATTATTTTTTTCCTGTCTAGGTAAGGTTTTTTTCTTCTTTTTTTCCTCTTGGTTCTGTCCAGATTTTCCCATCTGTTTTTCTGCAGTTTTATTATGGTATACCTAGGTGCAAATATTATAGTATTTATCCTGTGTGGTGTGTTCTGAGCTTCATGGATCTGATTTATTGTTTATCACCAAAGACATACTTTTTCTGTTACAGTGTTGTTGATTTGTAGCATTTCCTTTTGATTTTTTTCTTATCTATATCTCTGCTTACACTACCCATCTGTTCTTGCATGTTGTTTACTTTTTCCATTAGTGCCCTTAGTATGTTTATCATAGCTATTTTTAAACTCAGTGATAATTCTAAAACCTCTGTTATACCCGAGTCTGGTTTTGAGGCTTGCTTTGTGTCTTCAGATAGTAGTTTTTGCCTTTACACTGCTTTGTAATTTTTTGTTGATAGCCAGACATGTTACATTAGGTAAAACAAACTGAAGTAAATAGGCCTTTAGTGTGAGGTTTTATGTTTATTTGACCAGGAGTTAGGCTGTTTACTATATTTCATAGCTGTGGTGTCAGAGGCTAAAATTTGTAGTGTTTTCGTTTTTGTCTGCCCTGTTGTTATGAGGTTTTGTAGAGAATTCTTTAATAGGGTCTGAGGCGTACAGTTCTTTTACTTACATATATATATATATATGTATATATATAATTTTATTTATTTATTTATTTATTTTGAGAGAGAGAGAGAGAGAGCATGAGCAGCAGGAGGGGCAGAGGGAGAAGGTGAGGGAGAAACAGACTCCCTACTGAGCAGGGAGCCTGATGTGGGACTCTGTCCCAGGACCTTGAGACCATGACCTGAGCCAAAGGCAGCTGCTTAACCAACTGGGCCACCCAGGTGCCCCTAAAATCAAGAGTTGGATGCTTAACTGACTGAGCCACCCAGGTGCCCCGCAGTTCTTTTAGTTAGAATGATGTGATGTGGTGGCAAGGGATGGTATTAGGTCCCAGTGTTTTAGTGAGCCTGATTTGGTTGTCTTCTACCCCATGTCGAAGGATAGAGGGGTTGGAGTTGGATATTTCCTTTCCCCCAGGTTGGTTAGATTCTGTAAAACCCTGGTTGGTTAGGCTCTATAAAATTCTAGTTTGTTAGACTTCATTAAATAGTTTTCTTTTCAGGCAGGCCTTTTAAAGAATAACAGAGAGTTCTGGGCATATTTTTAAGATGGTTATTTTTCCCTTCCCCCTTCTGGAAACAAGAAATTTTTCTCAGATCCTCCCAGTGAGAACCTGATAGGGGTTCTTGGAGGTAAAAAGTCAGCAATGCATGGGGACCTTTCAAAGACTGGGTTCCCTCTCCATTTTTCACTTCACGCTAGTTGACACAGAGCCTCCAGCAAATTGTGAATTATTGTTAAAGTATTCCTATTGATCCTGACTCCAACTGAGGGCTTACTATGTTCCTAGGCTTCTGCAGCTCCCACAGTGTGATTTTATCTATCTGCCTGTCTGTGTCTCTAGTTTTCAGGGTAGCAGATTGCCCTCTGAGTTCAATTCTCTGATGGATCTAAGAAGAGTTGTTGATTTTCTTTTTTTTCCCCCCAGGTTGGTCAGTTGGTCTGTCTGCCTTCCTTCTTTCCTTCCTTCCTTCCTTCCTTCTTTCCTTCCTTTATCTTTGTTTTCAGTAATGAGAACAGGAGTGATGAATTACAAGCTCTTTACATGTTGGACCTGATTGAAGATTATTTTTTATTCTTTTTGGCAATTTTGTATTGGTAAAACTTGTTATGATATCCTCTGTCTGATTTGACAGTATTTTGGAATTTGATTTCCTTCTGGCATTAGGTCTGCATAGTTTGAGGTAATGTATTCTAATTTGCAAGAATGAGTATAGAACTTTTTCAGAGGGAAATTGATCTTAGGACTGATTCTTGTTATTGGTAAAATGACTCATTCTTAGCCCAGTTACTATTCTTCTGTTTGCAAGAGTAGTTTTGGGACAATGGCAACCTTTCCTTTGTTTCCTATGTTAATAGAGCTTCATTTTTATACTCTTGAACTATACAAAAAATAAATTTTATTTTTACAGCCTTTTTGGGTGTAGGGTCATGTCAAGTTTCACTAATTTGCACTTATGGTAACTCTACTGATGATTCTGGGAATGGTTATTAAAACCTTGTGCTGGGGTGCCTGGGTGGCTCAGTTGGTTAAGCATGTGCCTTCGGCTCAGGTCATGATACCAGGGTCCTGGGATCGAGTCCCGCATCGGTCTCCCTGCTCAGTGAGGAGCCTCCTTCTCCCCTCTCTCTGCTGTTCTCCCTGCTTGTGCTTTCTCTCGCTCGCTCTCTCCTGCTCTCTGTCAAATAAATAAATAAAATCTTAAAATAAATTTATAAAAACAAAACGGAAAACCTTGTGCTGATGCTTTGGATATATGGAATTAATTGGATGGCTAATTCAGACTGGGTGTCATAATTTAGTACATTGTTCACTAGTTATTTTTACGAGCTGAGAATAGAGTAGTAATGTTAATTCTTACATTTTCTGTGATGTGGTAAAAAAAAAAAACAACCTTAATGTACATCATTAATTTAATGCTTAGATATATTGAATTTAGTGCTTCAGTATCTTGGTGGAAGTATGAAAAGAGAAATTGGTCTATATTATATGTAAAATGTAGTTTATTTTCTTTTGAAAAAAGTTACATTAAAAAAATCACTATGTTACAGGTATTTCAGACAACTGTTTCATTAAAATAAGAGAAGCATCCTTTATCCCATAGTTTAACATGACAATAGTTACCATGTGTGAGTATATGGGTCTTTTAGTTCTTTTTCTTTTCTTTTCTTTTTTTTTTTTTAAAGATTTTATTTATTTATTTGACAGAGAGAGAGATAGTGAGGGCAGGAACACAAGCAAGGGGTGTGGGAGAGGGAGAGGCAGGCTTCCTGCTGAGCAGGGAGCCCGAGTGGGCCTCGATCCCAGGACCCTGGGATCATGATCTGAGCTGAGGGCAGATGCTTAACGACTGAGCTACCCAGGCACCCCAGTTCTTTTTCATATATAGATTTTTTTTTACATAGATGTGATCATAATTTCTTTTTAAATTTGTGCTGTTTTGTAGTGTGTTTCCTCATTCTGTATCACTGTGTTTTTAATAGTAATGTTTTTTCATTGAGTGAGGTACTGTTAGGTTGGTCAGACTGACAGTTTATTCTCTAATCAGTGTGATGAACCATGTGTGCATTTAGCTTTTCCATTTCTTTTGCTTTAGCTTTTTAAAAAAATTTTTAAAATTTTATTATTATTTTTTTAAATTAGATAGGTTCTGTGCCCTATGTGGACTTGAACTCATGACCCTGAGATCAAAAGTTGAATGCTGTACTGACTGAGTCGGCCAGGCGCCCCCTGATTTAGCTTTTCTATGTTTATGTCATTTCCTTGCCTGGATTTTCACAAGTTTCAGTCTCTCTTTCTTTTAAGGGATATTTTATGTTTTCTCCCCCAAGGCTAATTAACTTTTATTGGATCTTGAAAATATAATTTTTTTCTTATATGATTAGAAAACAGTGCTTTAGGACTTATATTGCCACAGTGATTCACAGTGTTCTCTTCTAAAAATTGAAATTTGTAACTAGGTGATAAAAATGATCTCCTAGACGTGTCAAACTTGGTATTCTAGACTCTCATACTTAGGTTATAAATTATCTATAGTCAAATAATTTAATATTTTATGTTGCACTTACACATTGAATTTTTCCTTACTGATTTTATATTTGTGGGTTTAATTTGATGTCTTTGTCAGGATTCCTTGTTAAATTTCTCAGCATTCTTCTGATTTTTCCTCTACACTATCACTTGTGTTTATGCCTGAATTGGGTCTAGCCTTTTGAGTGGAAAGTCAGTAGTAATAGAAACTTCTAGAAACATTTAGTGAGTCTGATGATCCTGAACCCACTTCCTCACCCATAAAAGCTAGCAACGGATTGTTTGCGACCTTCTATACTGCATATTCTCTTCTGGCTTTCTAAGTTGACATTTTATAAAGTATTTAGCTTTTTTTACTCCTGTCATCTTCAAGATATTTTACCATGATTAAAAAAAAAAATCATGTTTCTACTGAGACATAGGTGAACCCAAGGGAAGGAAAAGATCATGCGGAATTGTTGGGTTCATTTCATTTAAAAGCAGTAAGATTCCATAATGGGAATTTGTTCTTTATTCCTTGCAATTTTTTCAGTAAAGATAGGATTTCAAAAAATATATATCACTTAGGAATATCTGTATTGGTGTGGGATTTAAAGTGATGTATACAAGGATGCTCATCATATTTCTTTCTGTCCTTACTCCTTTCTTTTTCCTAGTCTTGCCCTTTCTCCAACAAATTTAATAAACAACTACTATGATTTTGGGCACAAAATGATTAAGACCCTGCCTTTAGAAAGCTGATAATTTAATAGGTGAGCTGGAAATGTAAGTCAATAGTTGCAATGTAGGAAGTCCCCTAATTTCGTATATAATAATATATTCCCCAAAATGTGTTTGAAAATAAATATTCACATGGCAGAGAGGTAGGAGGTGTTTGGGTATTTCTATGGGGAGTTATTCCATGAAGCCAAAATGTGTCATTATAAGACATCTAATTCTAGGTGCACCTGGGTGGCTCAGTTGGTTAAGTGTCCAACTCTTGATCTCAGCTCAGGTCTTGATCTTAGGGTCTTGAGTTTAAGCCCAGTGTGAAGCCTACATAAAACAAAAACAAAAACAAAAACATCTAATTCTAGTTCCTGGGCATGTTGCCTCCCTTGGGACCAGGAATCCTCTTTTGTGCACAACATCAAATGTGTCTGGTGGGATTGCTAGCTGTGCTTGAGCTGAGCAAATGGATCTTGGACCCAACCTCCTTGTAGAGAGGGGTGCAGTCTCTGGGATTTGAGCTCTGTTACTGGGATGGTAGGTATATGAAGCTGAGGGGAAAAGGATCCTTCTCACCCTGCTATGACAATATGAGCTGGGTACATAAAGGATGTCTCCCACTTATATATTTGATTACCTAGGATATCTTTTTGCAACCCAGCAATACCTATCGCTCTGCACTGTCCCAAGGGAGAAATCAAGGACTGTTGGAGATAGGCCTGGGGAAGAGTTAGGCTGGACAAGAGGACACCTATCCTTTAGGATTTTAGAAGGATAGCTTCAGTCACCCCTTCATCCTTACCCATCCCAACTTTTGTATATATGTGGCCAAGGCTTTGTCTGTAGAAGGACTGGAAATGAGGTAGGAAGAGTTATTTTTTTCCCATCATAGGCCGGGACAATAACAAATGTTTATTTCAATTTCAGGGAGGCCTGGCTTCACACTTCTTCCACTCCTTAGCATTGTGAGCTATCAGAGCTTCATGCATTACCTCACAATCATTAATAAGATGATGTCTAAGAGACTGAATTTGGTGTCCTAAAGGTAGTTTAAGGGTATCAGTCTGTAGTGTGTGAAATGTGTTGAGTTGTGTGAAATTTAGTCCTGGTCTGCTTCGTGTGGTAAGTATAGTTGGTGTATCTGTAAAACTCAGTAATAGCACATAGGGAGGAATAATAAATTGTGCCTAGAAGGTAATGAAACAGCTTACATAGGAGGGAATACTCAAACTCTTTAGTAAATGGGTGGCTTTAAAAGAAGATCTAATACTGAAAATTTCTGCCTGATAATACTGATATCTTAAGACCTTACTCAAATCAGATGGGGTTGTGGTCCAGAATACATTATTTGGGACTGAGCTCTCTTGAATATCTTTATACCTTAATTCTTTATACACAAAATTCAATAACTTCTAAGCTGCCTTTAGTAAATTTTCACTGTGAATTATACATTAGATGATTAAATGTTTTTTTTTTAAGTAGAACAGTTGTTCTATTTGAACTTTTATTATGATTCAGGTACTGTGTTGAATGCCTGAGACAGCCACAACATATGACATGAACTAAGTCTTAAGAGGCAAAAGTCCAGAGGAAAGACAGAAATCTCTAAAATTGTGACAAATAGGGAATTGTGCTCTTACAAAATGTGCTTTGCGAGAGTAGGGAGGGAGTGATGGTATTCTCAGAGTGGGGAATTAGAGAGTTTGAGAATGGTGCTTGATAGAGATGACAGTTGAGTTGATAGCAGAGATACTTTTAAAGCTAAACTTCCAGTACCTGGTCTCTAAGTTTTTTCTAACTCTAGACTTAATTGGTTAAGTTACAGTCTCCCATAGTATTTAGTTACATATGTGTACAAGGAGAATTACTGCTTTTAATAAGGACTCTCAGATTTTGCATGGTTCAGGATCAGTAAAGCAAAATTATATTTTCCTTGGTATATTATATTTACTAGTAATATTACTAATAAATACTACTATACTACCACTACTGTTCCTGTAACTACTTCTATCAGTACTATGATTTCTGTTATTAGTACAGTGTTCTAATGCTCTTACCCCTTCTCCTCCTCTTTCCACTCCTACAACTACACTACTACTGGGTAATGCTTGTTTTTACTAGGAACCACTTTTAAGTTCTTTTTTTTTATTTTTTATTTTAAGTAATCTCTGCATCCGATGTGGGGCTTGAACTCACAACCCTGAGATTAAGAGTCACATGCTTTACTGACTGAACTAGCCAGCACACCTACTTTATAGGTTTTCTTTTTTTTAAGTTCTTTACAGTTTTAAGATGGGAGATTATATCAATTTTTAGAAGGGTTTTCAAGAGTATTGATTAAAAAAAGGTGACTTTCACAGAAACTTAATAAAATTATCCCTATTTTCAAAAAAGTATTCTGATAATTCAAGTTCTAGTTATGAGGAGTTATCCTATGTTTTTCTTTGTTTCCTGATAAGTATTATTATATGTATGGTAATATGATTGAATTTTTATGATTAGATTTATTCCAAATAAAAATTAATCCTAAATATAAAGCCTTTTTCTACTTAAGTATATGCTTTTTTTGTTCCTCTTGATATTTTTTCTGGACATTCGGGTCAATCAGGGTGTTTAGAATTTCTCTAGAGAGCATAAGCTATGGAGTAAGGCAGATGTGGTCTGATTCTTAACTTGGATACTAGCTGTGCTTGAGTAGTTAATTTTAGATACTAAATTTCTACATCTGTAAAATGTAAATAAATAATAAATGCAAAGTCTTTAGCACAGTGCCTGGCATAAAGTAATGGTTCAGTAAATGTTAACTACTACTGTTAACTGAGTTAGGAGTTAGGTCTCTGGCCTTAAATGTGGACCTTGGAGACTAGGAATACTTTGGGGCCACCTTGAGCCCCTATGTGGGGAAGACTGCCTATAAGATGACCTATTCTGGGCATGCCTTTCTGACCTGAAACTAATCAAATGTTTATGGGCTTTGCTGAAAAATTTTTAAAGAACTCTAATATTGCAAAAACACTATACAGAAGAAACTCTTAGTATACATCTAAATTTTGGCATAGGATGAGGCCACAGGTTGGCTAGGTTTCACTATGATGTAAGCATAATCATGGAGCAAGAGTTGATGAGAGAACCTTTTTCACAGCCTCTGGTCTGGGTAAGTTTGGCTTACTGGGGATAAGGTAGAGGAATCTGAACTATGGAGTCAGTAGTGCCAAACAGTAGGGAGAAGTGTCTTTTTTTTTTTTTTTTTAAAGAAGTTCTAGATTTAAAAAAAAAAGCACCTTGTTTTAGATGTTATCAGGCATCAGAGGTAACTGATGAAGGTAGCAGAAAAGTCAGAGACAAGTGTAGCTAAACTAGGTTGTATCGCCTATAATCTTTTTAGTTAGAGAACCAGGTCTGTAAAATGTTGAGAACCCTCTAAGGGGACTCCATGATGGGTAAATGCTTGAGAGCTCTGATTTTACCTTGTCTTTCTTTTTGGACAGTGGAGTTTAGAAGTGCATTCACAGTCATAGAAACCTTTGTATATATAGTTACCATTCTGAAAAGAGACATTCTGTCTTCCACTCCAGATAGTTATCTTAGATACTTAGATTTTTAGAACAATAATGTCACTATGGTTTAGGTTCTGAGTTAGTGGCTTGAGGAAATTTGATACAGGCCATTACAGAATAGAAGATAAATCTCATTTTAAAAATATTATTTACTGTGCCACCAGTTAGTAGTGACTTGTAATATGGAAACATTCTAAATTAAACATGATAGTTTAATTTATTATGTGTACTTTGCATTTTGGGAGTTTAAAAAAAAGTGCTACATGAAGGGCATGGCTTTAAAACAAATTGGGTTCTTTTACACACCAGTAAGTTGACAGTTTGACTAATTGTAAATGAAAGTGGAGTTATTACTATTTATTTATTTTTTTAAATTGAGTAGGCTACACACCCAACGTTGGGCTTGAGCACCACAACCTGGAGATCAAGAGTCACATGCTCTACCAAATGAGCCAGCCATATGCCCCAAAAGTAGAATTTTTAATTGATTTAATTCTAGATTCTAAAGGATGCTTTACAAAACACCTAGTCTGTCAATCAGTAGGTTGGTACTTTTCATACATTTTGTTAAGTTAAAAACTGGAATTTGTAGAGTGATAGTATTATACATGACACTTTATCAAAGAGATTAGTTGACAGCCTCATACAAACTCTTACTGATCCCTCAGTCTAAAGTAAATACCTATTTTTTATCATTTCATCTTATGTATGACACTATTGGGTGTGTGTGTGTGCATGTATTTGTTTATTGACTATTTTCTTACCAGAATGAAATTCCATGAGTTCTTTTTCTTTTTTCATCAAAACATTTATTAAATGATTAACTGCGCGTGGCCTGAGCTGTGACTAGGCTTTGTTAAAAGACTTGAGTGCTTGGCTAAAACCAGGAAAACTGCTGCCTCCTTTTCATGTTCATAGAGCAGACGGATTTGTAAATCCCAGAGTGTGAGGTTCTGCCTACCCAAAGCCACTACTGTGCAGAGACCCTGGGTGAAGCCACCTTCATCATGTCTGACCAGGAGGCAAAACTGTCAACTGAGGACTTGGGGATAAGAAGGCAGGAGAATATATTAAATGCAAAGTCATTGGACAGGATAGCATTGAGATTTGCTTCAAAGTGAAAATGACAACATATCTTAAGAAACTCAAAGAATTGTGCTGTCAAAGACAGGGAGTTCCAATGAATTCACTCAGGTTTCTTTCTGAAGGTCCGAGAATTGCTGATAATCACATTGCAAAAGAACCGGGAGTGGAGGAAGATGTGATTGAAGTTTATCAGGAATAAACAGGGGGTCATTCAACGATTTAGATACTCTTTTTATTTTCTTTACTCTTAATCCTTTTTTATTTTTAAAAATAGTTCTTTTGTAATGTGGTGTTCAAAATGGAATTGAAAACCTGCACTCCATCTCTTTAAAACATCTGGTAATTTGAATTCTAGTGCCTGTTATTCATTATCACTTGTTTTCATTATGCTGAGTTTTAGTGATCAAACCTCAGCCCCCTTCATATTGCCCTCTCCTTTTAAAAAATTACATGTGTGCACAGAGAGACCACCTTTTTCAGCATTGCTTTCACAGGCAATGTGAGTATTCCTAATGACTTTCTAGTTGGCCCTAAAGTTCTAGCATATTATTGCTTCAGTCCTGGACTATGACTTTCAGTGGGAAATGGAAGTTTTTCAGAGAACTGAACTTGGAGAAATGACCTTTCCTTAACCTGAAGCTACTTTTAAAATTTACGGGTCTGGACCAGAAGAAGGGAAGTATCAAGCTGGAGTCGAGATGACAGAGATGGTGAGAGTAATGACTAACTCCAAAGCAAAGATGGCTTCACTGAGGAGAAAGCATTTTAAGATAAAAGAAGTCTTGTCAGAAGATCCAGAGAAGTTCTAATTTTATTAGCAGTTAATAAAGTTATTCATGCAGTTGTGTATATAACAGAACACTGCTCTTTTTAATTTTATTTGTATTTTTTGGCCTGGGATATGGGTTTTAAATGGACATTTTACCAGCTTCATTAAAATAAAGTATTTGTAAAAACCATTAGAAAAAAAAAAGTCAAAGCAGAATCTCTGAAGTAGACATTTATTCTAGAATCTGAAAGAGAAAAAGAATAAAATTAGGTTATAAGTAGGCTAGGTATTGACAAAGTAGGCCAATCTGAGGCTAAATGTTGTCAGCCAAGAACAGATGTTAGATGGAGGAACCCAGAAGTGCTACCTTCAACCTACTGTTGAATTAGACTACATTGGACCTATCATAGACTCTCTCCTTAAGAACAGTGACTAAGTTCACATTGTTCAGGGCTGTCCCCAGTGCTCAGTATAGTTCCTGGCAATTTGTATGCTCTGCATAAAATTTTTTCGTGAAAAAAAGTGAATTAATCTGTAGGTAGTAGGTTCTGGAGAGCTGACTTCAGACATTATTAGGGGTGTCGTTGCCATGAGTTTTAAGCCATAGCTGCTCCTATATCATTTTTCTTTGAGTTTCTCTTAACCTTTTGGGGTGAAGGATCAGAATTTGTGCCTTTGGCCCTTGTTAATAATATGCTTTGAATTATTTTCTGCATTATTCTTATCTATAGCTAGACCCTTTTTTTCATAAAAGGGCAAGCTTCTCTTGTTTTTTAAGTTCTGGTAGCTGAAATTTGAGTCTATGTCCAGTGTACTAATAGAAAGTCTTGTATTTATTTTCTTAGTGAAGTTACCTTAAATAAAATTCCAAAGGGTTTAATTGTCCTAAATAAATCTGTATTACTTAGTTATATGAAGTTAATAATGATTGATTTAAGGGATTAGGAATGAGTCATCAATGCTTTTCTCTTGCAGTTAGTGATTTCAAGCCTTTTTTGTGCTGGTGGCAATGAAAAATTACTTAGTCCTTGCTGGACATGAAGAAATTCAGAGTTGTTTTTGCTTGTTTCTTCATGGAATGAAAGAGGTGGATTAAATTGCCCTTTTACTAATGTAAATATGAAAAGAACTTAGTCTAGATTTTCTTCTAGACTTTTATTTCACTTACGCTTTTTTCCCCCCAAAGATAACACTCCTCTCATTTTAATGCATGTTAAAATTGGGTGAGTAAGCTTAAATATGTTAGTGTGCCTCCCCTTCAGTCTCACTAGCCCTATTTTAAGTGCTCTGTAGCCACATATGGCTAGTGGTTATTATATTGGGCAGTGTAGGTATAGAACATTTCTTTCTTGCAGATATACCTGATATAGACATTTTCTCTTATAGATTTTAATGATCCAGGTAATTATAATTTTTAAGGTAAGATTCTCAGTATTTTTGGTAAGACATTTGTATTATGAAATTTATTTTGATTATTCTGTTATATCGTGGATACACCACTAATTTTTATTATTCTGTCATTTTTAAATGTCATTTTTATTTAATTTTGAGACTAGCTTCCATTTTGTAATATAATTTTATCATATCATATAATTTTGTAATATAATTTAATGGGAAATTTTGATATAGTAACTAGAAATTGCCCTTACAGGTAACACAGAACATTAATCTTGTTAAGTGAGGTAATGAATATAACTGCATGAAAATTCCTTTTAAGGCTTTTACTGTCAGTATTTTAGGAATGTAGAGCTTCCAAAACAGGCCTTTGGCTCCTAATGTGTTTTGGTTAAACATGATAATGATTTTGTCAGTATAGTGCTGGGCTTACAAAAGTTGCTGATTAGATGTTAGTTCTTTTAGTACATAGATTTCATTTTCTAGAGCATGGTTCCCCAAACCAGATGATCATAAGAATTCCCTGAGGAGGAGCACCTGGGTGGCTCATTCGGTTAAGCGGTTAAGCCCTTAAGCATCTGCCTTCGGCTCAGGTCATGATCCCAGGGTTCTGGGATGGAGCCCCACATCCGGCTCCCTGCTCAGCGGGAAGCCTGCTTCTCCCTCTCCCTCGGCCTGCTCCCCTTGCTTGTGCTTTCTCTCTCTCTGTCAAATAAATAAATAGAATCTTAAAAAAAAAAAAAAGAAAATTCCCTGAGGAGTTTTTTAAAGATACAGATATCCAAAGCAGATGTATTATATAGCATATGTATTAATAAAATCCTTTGTGTACATTCCTTAGTATTAAAACTCCTTGAGATACAATTGTTGGCTAAAAAGATTGAACTATTTTTTAGATTTTTGATTCACAGGAACAAATTTCCTTCAGAAAGTTTGCTCCAATTTATAAACTTTTCCTCACATTTCTCTACACTGGGTATTATTGAATTTTTAATATTTCTCAGTTGATTAAAAAGATCTCTTATTTTAGCTTGTATTTCTTTAATTATGAGTGAGAGTCAGAATTTTTCAAAAAAATTTTTTTAAATTTAATTTTATTATGTTATCTTAATCACCATACATTACATCATTAGTTTTTGATGTAGTGTTCCATGATTCATTGTTTGCATATAACACCCAGTGCTCCATTCAATACATACCCACTTTAATACTCATCACCAGGCTAACCCATCCCCCCAACCCCCTCCCTTCTAGAACCCTCAGTTTGTTTCTGAGTCCATAGTCTCTCATGGTTCATCTCCCCTTCCGATTTCCCTCCCTTCATTTTTCCCTTCCTACTATCTTTTCTTTTTTTAATTTTTAATTTATTTTTTAATTTTTAATTTTTTAAAAGATTTTATTTATTTATTTGACAGAGAGAGACACAGCGAGAGAGGGAACACAAGCCGGGGTGTGGGAGGGGGAGAAGCAGGCTTCCTGTGGAGCAGGGAGCCCGATGCAGGGCTCGATCCCAGGACCCTGGGATCATGACCTGAGCCGAAGGCAGATGCTTAACCGACTGAGCCACCCAGGTGCCCCCCCACCCTTTTTTTTTTTTAACATATAATGTATTATTTGTTTCAGAGATACAGGTCTGTGATTCATCGGTCTTACACAGTTCTTTTGATAATGCATTTTTTTCTCCTCCCTCTTTCTTTTCTTTTTTCTTTTCTTTTCTTTTCTTTTCTTTTCTTTTTTCTTTTCTTTTCTTTTCTTTTCTTTCTTTCTTTCTTTCTTTCTTTCTTTCTTTCTTTCTTTCTTTCTTTCTTTCTTTCTTTCTTTCTTTCTGTCTTTCTTTCTGTCTTTCTTTCTGTCTTTCTTTCTGTCTTTCTTTCTGTCTTTCTTTCTGTCTTTCTGTCTTTCTGTCTTTCTTTCTGTCTTTCTGTCTTTCTGTCTGTCTTTCTCTTTATTTTCTTTCTTTCTTTTCTTTCTTTCCTTCTTTCTTTCTTTTCCTCTCTCTCTTTCTTTCTTTCAAATTGCCTGTTTTTGATATCTCTTCTTTCACATACCTAGGGTTCTTCATTTTGAGCAGCAATAAGTTGAATGATAGGGTTAGAAGGCAATGACTAGAAACAAGAATTGGTGTTCAGAAGGGCGGGGTGATTTTGGTTATTGAGCCTGGTACAGATATGGGCGAAATGTTAAATCTATCACAGATCTGCAAGATTCTTTGTACATATTTTCCATCTATTCTCTCATAAATGGTATCTTTTAGGAATGGTCCTTTTCAGTTTGACAGTGGAGGAATTGGATTTAAAATTTTCTTATGAAGAAAGGAAGTATTTTGCTACTATCATTTGGAAACCGATCATTATATTTGATTCTGGTTGTTATTGGAATCAGTTTGAAATAATGCCATTAATAATGCCATCTAACACAACTATTTATTTTTGATTTCTTGCCTATGTATAAATATGATAGAACAGAAATCCCTTAATTATGGGGACCTTTTTTATCTTTGTGTCTCTAGTGCCTCATAGTATCTGGCCCTGTAAAAGAAAACTCATTTCCTGTACTCACAACACTTCTGACACCAGCTGTGTGGGTTTTCCATACCAAGCAATTCTTTAATTCTTGGAGGATACCAACCGAATTGTTAGCATAGACCCCAGAGGTTAAGGCCCAGTCCCACAAGACTACCCTTCACTTCACATGTCAATTGGGAGTAGTGGGTGCCCAGGTTACCCACACTTCTGTCTGACTTGGCTACAAATTGGGGGGATCTCATGACTTCCTCCTCAGGTTTGATAATTAGCTATTATGGCTCATAGAACTCAAACACTTACGTTTATCATCTTATTACAAAGGATATAATTAAAGATAATGATGAACAGCAAGATGAAGAGGTACATAGGATGAGGTCCAGAAAGATCCTGAGCACACGGAGTGGAGTGTGCCACTCTCCTGGCACATGGATGTGTTTACCAACTTGGACGGTCTCTAGGAACCATAGTTTAGGGATTTTTAATGGAGACTTTATCACATAAGCATGATTGGTTATTAAGTCAATGTCCAGCCCCTCTCTTGTCCCTGCAGTGTAGGGCATGGGGCTGAAAGTTCCAATCTTATGATCTGGGTTTGGTCTTTCTGGTGACCAGCCCCTGTGTTGAAGCTATCCGGGAACCCACCAAGAGGAGCCTCATTAGAATGAAAAATGTTCCTATCAAGAAATTCCAAGGGATTTAGGAACTCTGTGTGAGGGGTGTGTGTCCATCTGGGCCACGGACAACTGTGTTCAGTCAGAATGGGGGCTCACAGAGGGAGTGGGGGTACTGGCACCAGCAAGAGTCCTTGAGAGTGCCTAGGGCTCAGGTTTCCATGTGCAGAGGGAGTTGACAGCTTGTTACCAGGGTGAGGTTTCAAGGTTGCAGGAGGATTGTGTTCTGTCTAAGTGACTGGGACAGCACTCCACTAGAAGTCCTCACTCACATGTCCAACACTACTTCCTACCAAGTCCCTACTGTAAGCTGGTGGAGAGAGAGCCTCTTTCTACTTCAGTGTCCTTTGAGTGCCCTCTACTGAAAAAGCTTAGCGTAGTGCTCATGTTAAATTAGAATAAAGAAATTTTGTTTATCACAAAACATATATTGAAAGATTCCTTCAGAGCTGGGATCTCTGCATATGTGTCCATAACTGACACATATGGATAATACCTAAGTTTGTTAATCAAGTCACCTGTTGAGGGACAGTTTTGGTTCTTTCTAGTTATTGGTTCCTACAAGTAAAGCTGCCATGAGCATTAATACACAAGTTTTTGTATGGACATATATTTTGATTTCTCTTAGGTAAATACCTAAATGTGGAATGACTGGATCGTACATTAGTGTGTGTAAATTTTTAGGAAATTGCCAGATAGTTTCCCAAAGTGGCTATACGATTTTTTGTTCTTGCTGGCAGTTCCTCTATATCTTACCAATATTTGATATGGGT